>NC_133536.1:120607554-121918804 GCF_048544455.1 Silene latifolia | reverse complement strand
CGGAACACGGATTAAACCGTCATGATATTAGGAACCAAGGATGAAAAATATTTTATGGTTAAAAGTTTATCATGAAAATGATTTAAAATATTTCAAATGGTAAAAAATCGGTTGCAAATAAGAAATGAATTAAAGAGGAAAATGAGACCAACACGGCTGGATTAAAGCCTGAGAGGGGGTTTAGGCGTATGCCTTTCTGCTATCCGGTTTTGGCTCATTTAACCCATATTTGGATCATGTTACATGTTTTAGCATGTTATAGACGTAAAACAGATGAAAAACATAATAGATGAGGATTTTTACACCCTCATACTTACATGCTAGGCTTGAGACGAGAAATCGACGAAAGTGTATCAACCTGTTTGATTGAAAACTCAGTTTGAAAACCGTTTTAGCAATGTAAAAAGAGTGTTTTAAGTTTAGTGGTGGTATAGTTGGTCGAGATGGTCGGTCAAGTTATTTAATGCACGATGACGGTACCGAAAAATGTGTAAGGCTTGTGTTTTCGATAAGTAGGTCGAAAACACCTGTCGGTTTGTGACCTGAGAAGTCGAGTCTAGAATTTTAAGAGAGAAATGTGGGGGCGGACACTCGCGTAAGGTGTTATGGTGTGTGAAGGTGGGTATTTATAGAGAAATGGGTGGTTGTGTGCGTTTTGAGCGACGTAGCCGTATGGGCTACTGAAAGAGGCACGAGCCATTTTGCAGGTCTTCGAGGTGTCTTGTCACTATCACGCAATTGTAATCATGATTTGTTCTATCCTATGTTTTGAATGACATGATTTGTACTTGACCATGAAGTATTCCGGGAATACTTAACATGGAAGTCTTAAAAAGTTTTGTTTTTTGTGTTTGACTCGGTTTGACTCGTTGTTGGAGTCGGGATTTGAATTTTGAGTCGATGTTTGGTCTGGTGTCAGTTTTGATTCTAGTTAGTGTCATTGTGACCCCGGCATCATGCATTAAACACTCCAGGTACTTTTGAGAAATTTTGAAATGTTTTGTTTTCGAAATCGTTTTATGTTTTCCGACGTGTAGTGTACAAAACTGTCGATTAAACGCTGCGATTCTTAAGCATGTTGTATTCCGATAATCATCGGGTGTTTGTTGTAGACTCAACAGATAATGGGTATCTACAGGCGGTATATACACATCCGTATAGTTGGGGTCACTCTTATTTGCATCAGTCATCCAAGTTCGAGCCATATATCTACATTCATAAGATATACGTTTATTAAGGATAATGGGTATGGAAAAGTAGCCTAGCTTGTTTTTTATGTTCTTCATTCGCTTTCACATATATGTAATCGAATAAGCAAAGTAATAAACGCTGAAAAATACACTGTAAAATCATCTACACCACAATAATTAGAATAATTGTAAAACCATATCTAAATAAAGAGAATGAACAGACAAAACATAGTCTAAAGAAAGATATGCATACACTTTGATAGCAACATCATAAATCCTAAAACCCTATAGAGGAAAAACAAACAAAAACAACTATTGAATTATACCCATCAAACAAATAATCAGCAACATCAAACAAACTAAAACAAAAATATAAAATATTTAGAGATATAAGTGATGATAAAGAGAAAGAGACGATGAGAAAGAGACGACCAAAATGACGATAACAGTGATGGAGATGACCGAGCAACGATGACAGAGAGTATTGACGACGACGGAGAGTGGCGACGGTGAGGGAGAGTGTGCGGTTGTTTGTGTGTTTTTGTTTGTGTGTGTTTGTGTTTGTGGGTATTCTGGTGTTTGTTTTTGTTTTTCTATATACTGAATGTATTGACAACGGTTTTGTATATTATTAACTGTTGTTATATATCCGTTGTTATTAGTATAGACAATGGTTACATAAATTAAACGTTTTTATTATTTTTCACTGATTTGCGGTAAAATAAAATAACCCAAATAACAACGTTATTATGTATTATGCGTTAAACCGTTGTTATTACTTCATTAATGACAACAGTTCTTATTTACCTAAACCTTGTTATAATTAATTACAAAACTTCTTTTTCTTGTAACCGTTGTTATTACTTTTCACTAAATTCCGCGAAAATAAAATAATCCCATTAACAACGTTATTACATTTTTTGTTTAATATGCGTTATACAAGGAGCGTTGTTATTGCCTCTATTTGTAGTAGTGCTTGAAGATTAAATAGTAAGATTAATGACTTGGGTTATTAGATGGTTTAATATGCAAAAGGTGAATATAAGAGTTTAGGTCCCCTTAATGATTGTAGGCATTGGTTGTTTTAGTAAGTGTTGGTAAACAAGATGAGTTCTGTTATAGCATTAGGGTGGATTTGAGGATTTAGTGGCAGTAAATGTTGGTAGTGCACCACGTAGCATGTTAGTAGTAGAGAAAGTATTGGACAAGACCACGTAATCTATTGGTATTTGGGATGAATAGGACACTTCGGGATGAAGTTTATTTTAAGGGATGTAGAATATAATACTACTAAAGTTAATGGTATATTTATAGTTGAGTAATATGTGTGAGTAATGTCGCAACGTGAGTTAGTAACAATAGTATTTTGATTGGCGTGCACGTGTAGGTGGAGTAGGTTATGAGTGGTAAGGAATATGCGCATTCTTCGAGGATGAAATTTATTCTAAGGAGGGAAGACTGTAATACCCCTCATATTCTATGGTTATAGGACACTTTGTGTTTGTGTGTCTAAAGTACAAGGTAGACCATAAAAGATTAATAGGAAACTTGCACAAATGTGTCATAGTTGAAAATGTGATCACTTGTTTTAGGAGTATTTTGAAACGGTCATTTAAGGTGTTGTAGAGCTTCGATTAGGGTGCTTCAAATTGGAGGTGGAAGCTTAATTTTTAGCTTTCGAACGGATGGTCACAAGTTTCATTCCGATAAGTAACGAAGAAATGACAGCTGTTTGAAAATCAGTGCACAAAGCTGAATCACTAAGTCAACTACACACTAATCTATTTCCTAATTTCAAACCTTACTAGAATATTTCTAATATTATAATATTACATCCTATTCCTATCTCAACTTTATTATTATTATTATTATTATTATTATTATTATTATTATTATTATTATTATTATATTAGTTTTTTTTATAAAAAGGATGCGCGTAGCTTTTATTATTATAGTAGCGAGACTTTATTATTATTATTATTATTATTATTATTATTATTATTATTATTATTATTATTATTATTATTATTATTATTATTATTATTATTATTATTATTATTATTATTATTATTATTATTATTATTATTATTATTATTATTATTATTATTATTATTATTATTATTATTATTATTATTATTATTATTATTATTATTATTATTATTATTATTATTATTATTATTATTATTATTAGGGTTATTTCATGTGAATAATCCAAACTAAACCCTCTCTTCTCATATTAACCCAAACTAATGTTTAACTCAGAAAAAGCCCAACTATCGCATCATTTAACTTGTATTGAACTCGTCCTACATATGACCTGATACAACCAGTTGCCCAACAGGTCAGTATGTAGGTCCACTTCTTTTTTATTTTTTCTGCTTCCTTCTTCATTGCCATTCTTCATATCTTCTTCTTCCTTCTACACTATAAATTCCAGCATGTGTTTCAGTTCATTACAAGCTATGCTGAATCTGATTTATCAGCCATGGTGATGTAATCGTTCCTTTTTGGTCAATAAATATATTACCCTATGATTTCTGGAAAGAAATTCCAATACAAACCATGTAAAAGCAGAAAAATATAAAATTAACCTTGAACCACAATAAAAGCAGTAAACCCAGAAACATAACCAAGCAAATATATCAAACTAATGAAATTAACAAGAAAGCAATACAAATCCAGTTACATGAAACCATTCAATCAATCAAATTCATTACAAAAAAACACAATATAAATCAAAAGTAATGGGGAAATAACATAAAACCCAGATTAAAAACAATCAATCGTACCAAAAGTTCTGACTTTTGTAAGAAAAAATTGGACATAAGAATAGTTGGGTCCGTAGATTCTTTTAGGAGAAAAGAACATTGATGCAAAATACCAAAACACTCTCATTTTAATAAGGAAACTCGGAGGAATTGAAGAAGGAAATTAATTTAGGGTAAATTAAGTTAGGGGTTTTGACTATGATTAATTGGGATGCAGGGATTTTTTTTTCTTTTTTTATTATTAAAAGGAGGTAGAGAGATGTTTTGTTTTTCATCAATGGTTATACAAAGGGGTAACAGGCTCTATGAGTTTCCCTTCCAAGACTTCAATACAAGATAAATGAGGTAAAAGTCCGGATTTTTCCGAGTTAAACAATAGTATGGATTAATATGAGAAGGACATGCTTAATTTGGATTATTCTTATAAAATAACGCTTATTATTATTATTATTATTATTATTATTATTTTTTTTTTTTTTTTTTTTTTTTTTTTTTATAAAAAGGATGCGCGCAGCTTTCATTAAAAGAAAAATAAAAGTTTACATGAAATTGGTGGGGAGCCGAGAGACAATCTGGGCTCCCACACCCTTAGCAACAGCAAAGCTAAGTCTAGTAAAAATGTAAGCGGCCACCCGAGCCCCTGCATCCTGAGATACCGAGAATTTCTGAATCCGCTTGAGCAAGGCAACAACATCCGAACCCAGCTTCCCAAGTGAAGAGAAAGAGAAAGGAAGGAAACCATAACCCGCTGCCGCGCAGAAATCCGCGTACTTAGCACACTTACGATGAGCACCATCAGCGACAACCCGGTCAGGCACAATATCTGTCATCCCAGTCTGAGGCAAAGGAGAAGACCCTGTCAAGTCAACGCACACATCACGCCCTCTGTCCCAAGAATAAAGCAAGAAATTTTCCACGATTTTATTCTTACACAATAGGGGAATAAAAAGAGAATTGCCTTACAAACTATCCACTAAAGTGTATAGGAAAGAGAGACGTCCACTAAATCTGACCCAACTAAGAACTATTAAGTCTCGCTACTATATCCCTATGAATATTCGTAGGATATCTATCTAACAATCGAACTGTCATTATGTGTTTGATTTGCTGTGTAATGGCATCTTATTATTTTTAATAATTAATATTATTAATATTAATATTATTATTATTATTATTATTATTATTATTATTATTATTATTATTATTATTATTATTATTATTATTATTATTATTATTATTATTATTATTATTATTATTATTATTATTATTATTAAAAACGCAACTTTTATTGAGATCAAATAAATATTTACAAGAAATTGGTGGGAACCTAGACACAATCTGGGCTCCCGCCCCCTTAGCAATAGCAAAGCTAAGTCAAGTAAAAATAAAAGAAACAGCGCGAGCTTCAGCATCCTGAGACAGAGAAAATTTCTGAATCCGCTTGAGCAGTGCAATGGCATCTGCCTCCAACTACCCCAACGAAGAGAAAGAAAAAGGTAAGAAACCATAAACGATCTCCGAACACAAGCCCTGATACTTGGCACATTTACGCCGAACAACATCAAGCACCACACGTCCGGGTACAAAATCAAACATCCCAGACTAAGTCAAAGGGAAAGAGCCGGTCAGATGGACACACACTGTAATACCCGGCCATTGTGGGACCCATACTTAGACCATGAGACGTGTGAGAGGAGGTATAGACCGATGAGAGAGCACTCGGAAGGAAAGAATAGCCTTACACTAGACCTAAGCCTAGACCGAATGGTGTTGCAGCGGATCGAGTGGGTCTACTCGGTCGAGTGATTGGTACACTCGATCGAGTGAGTCCACTCGACCGAGTGGAGCGCTACTCGGCCGAGTAAGTCAACTCGACCGAGTGGACTCGGCACTCGATCGATTCCCACTGCTTTCAGGACACGGGATTTAATCCCTTTCTCCCCAAGCCCTAAAATCATTTCCATCTTCCTCCTTATCGCTCCAAACTCCCTCCCCTCTCCCTTAAACTCTCACAAACACCTTCTACTTGGGTTTCAAGCTTGTATTAGAAGATCTACCACCTTCCTCTTCATCTCCTTCACCTAGTAAGTAAAGATCTCTCCTTTTCTAGTCTTTCAACCCCAACTTTTGGGAGAATTCGTCATGGGTAATTAAATAGTGTTTAGTAGGTGTATTTGGAGTAATTAAGGGGTGATAATAAGGGGCTTTGTAGTGTATATTAGTATAGGATGTATTGCGATAGTTATCATGTAATTTGTATAGGATAAGACGGTTCCTTGAGACGGTTTCGGTCCGGATTCGAGTAGCTTGAGGAGAGTGCTAAAAGGTAGGTTAATCCTACTCTGTTTCAATGATGTGAAGTTATTTATGTTGATGTTGTAGTTAGTATTGCAGAATTATGGCACTTAAAATATAACATGCTTAGTGGTAATCACATCATTAAGAGGACGATTATGATATGTTGGTTGTGGTTCGTGTATTGGTTGTCATCACATGTGTTGGAGAAATTGTTGTTGTTGTTGTTGTTTTTGTTGTTGTTGTTGTTGTTGTGTTGTTGTTGTTGTTGTTGTTTTTGTTGTTGTTGTTGTTGTTGTTGTTGTTGTTGTTGTTGTTGTTGTTGTTGTTGTTGTTGTTGTTGTTGTGTTGTTTTTGTTGTTGTTCTGGAGACGTATGACGGTTGGGAGACCGTCTTCCGCTTGAGTCGCCTCTTAGAAATTCCCACTCCAAGAGGGATGTGCACATACGTGGCTTGAGTTTAGAGGGACGCGTGTGGTTGAGACACAACGTCTGGCAGGGGATCCGGTTGGATTCCGGACCCGGTACGTCTGGGCATGTCCTGGTACCTTTTTGTGGTTATCGGTACGTCTGGGCGTGTCTCGGTACCAGTGTGGTTATCAGTACACCTGCGCGTGTCCCAGTACCGTGGTGGTGGTATTTTAGTACTATGTCATTAACATTGGTCGTCATATTGCATGTTCACACTTTAGTTGTGTGGCTTTTATTTATCCTTGAAACTGACGTTTGTTGTGTCCGTGTATTTGTCACCTGTCTCTTCTGGGATGGCCTATGTTGATCCATATGATGTCCTTTGGTCATATGGGGGGTAGGTTAAGTACAGGTTGTTGTAAAGTACGCGGGAGATGGGACGTGCTTGATGAGTCACGAGATGAGTATCATGAGTTAGATGAGTATAGTAGCCATGAGTTGTAATTTATTCGTTAGTTTATGGGCTGTAATCACTAAACTTGTCAATTATAATAAAGCTTTTTTATCATATCTCCGATTTACCTTGGTCGAGTAAGAAGGGAATGTTACACACACATCCCGGCCCCTGTCCCAAGAGTAACTCAACAAATTTGCACGACGTAAGGACTGGTCATGCTCATCAGTCAGACCAATATCTACCTCCTTACCAGTAGAGATCCCAGATCGGAAATAGATATCGAAAAGGGTGTCACGAACCAGGTTATGCCGATGTTTGATACCAACAACACCAGCACACGACAAAGCATGATCCCCGAAGATATCCCCATCAAAGACCCGAGAGCAAGCAAAGCACAGACCAGGTACTGAAAACAAAGGAATACTCAACTGATAGTTAAGCACACAACAGTAAGACCTACCGTTCATAGTCTACCCCAAACCAGAAATAGGGATCACACATAGCCAATCTAATGTGTGCCCACCCTGCTGAACTTAGTTTAGGCTCAACCAACATGCCATATTGGAAGCTGAAAGTTGGACCTAGTAAATCTTTTGACATGCAGTTTTGGTGGTGGTGCGGGTGTGGTGTCCTGGGTTGGGTGTTGTAGCGGGGTTGGGATCCCCTGTTTTATCTCCTATTGCACCTATCTTAGCCTCACATTGGAGTTTTTGAGTAGTAGTAGTAATGACTATCAAGGAAAACGACATGGGGTCTATTTGGAGTTTAGATTGTGAAATGAAACTCATCGGTTGAATCTAGCTAGTTTTGGTGCGATTTTTGGACTTGTCATACCCTAGACAGACCTTAGGAAACCCCTGGGCTTCACGGAGCCACACATGTGGAGGCGATTACCGGTTTGGAATGAGACAGTTTTAGGAGGTGTCATGCTTTCTATATTCACCACTCGGTTATTAGAGCGTGACATCGGTTTATTGTGGGAACTATCATTGGTAGGAGTGAAACGGGGAGCGTTAGTCAACTTGACATGACTTTCCTAGAGTCACACCAGAATGTCCAAGGTTTGCCAAATTATAAATTTAACCCCGCACTTGAGATGCTTATCCGGTTTAGAGCATTAGCTAGGGGAACCGCAAAGATAAAGGAAATTGTGATTGCGGGCCTTGTGACTATGATGGCCCATGCATTGTGTCTGGGTTTTAATGATGGTGAGAGGTATACAGCTTTAAGCAGAGATACTTTATTGAAGAAACGACCATCTTTTTTTTTCACAAATGGTGTAAGTATAATGAGTCGGGAAGAATTGAATTGTATACGAAAGAGAGTACTACATTCACTCTTCCTTATTGGGACCTTCCACTTACCGAACCTAGGTCGACCTACCTTGCACCTATGCCAAGCTATCTCCTTCCCATTGGGAGGATTGCGGTCCTCTCATTCCGTACTTACCAAATTCCACAAATAACTAGGTTCTGGGCTAATTACCCTTCTTTTGTACATGGTACTATCAATATAGCTTCTGGTCTACAGGTTTTCCAGAAGGTCAAAACACAAGGTCGAGTCCAAAGTTCAACTCTCTAATCTCATGAACGACTCCCAACTTACCTAGATCAAACATATATATATATATATATATATATATATATATATGTATGTAATATATATATATATATATGTATGTATATATATATATATGTATGTATATATATATATATGTGTATAGAGTGAGCATCCCATGAGTCTAGCATCTTAGATGAGTCTAGCATATCAATAAGAACCGTTGGATCTTATTGATCCAACCGTCCTGATTATGACACGTGTGTTAATTTTATAAAAAAAAAAAAAAAAAAAAAAAAGAAAGAAAAAAACTAGGCGCGCTGATATAATAAGAACGACACATTCATTATTCATCATAAATTCACTTCCTTTTCTCTCTCTAAAACGTCTGTATCTCCCTGTAAAAACCGCTTCACGTTCTTTTTCTTTGGCAGTTAATTCACTAAACCATAAATTTTTTCCGTAAATTTTATTACATCAAGCAAAATCTCACTAATCAAGTGAAGATCATTATTATATTTACTCAGAACAATCGTTTCGAAGATGACGAAGAGGTATAAAATCGCTCTATTTCATTATATTGTTTTTAAACTTATTTCGCCACTGCATGTTGTTGCTGTTGCTATTGTTGTTGTTATTGTTGTTGTTTTTAGTGTTGATTATACTCTTTTTTCTTCAAATAATCATCGACTTAGGGTTCCTATTTTGCTCAAAGCGAAAAATTGATTTTTCCGCTAAAATTAGGTTATTATTGTTGTTGTTGTTATTGTTGTTGTTGTTAGTCTTGATTATAGTGATTTGAAGCGTTTATTAATTGATCGAAGAAAGAAATTGAGTTTTCAGTAAAAAATTAGGTTATTACTGTTGTTGTTGTTGTTGTTATTGTTGTTGTTGTTAGTCTCGATTATAGTGATTTGAAGCGTTTATTAATTGATCGAAGAAAGAAATTGAGTTTTCAGTAAAAAAAATTAGGTTATTACGATTCTTGTTGTTAATGTTGTTGTTGTAATTGATTTAGGCTAACTGTTTTGCTCGAAGAGAGTAAATCGATTTTCTCGCGTTCTAGTTTTTCGCTTCAAAATTAGGGTTAATGATTTGTAATAAATGAGCAATTAATGTGTATTACCGTTCGCTTTCGATTGATTTATTTGTTAAATCGTGTTGAGTTATTTGTGATTTGCGGGGAATGTTCATTTTCCTGAAGTTAATAATATTTACGAACAAATCTCTGATAACAATATTATCAAAAACTGTCATAGTAAAAGTATATCCCCTATCGTTTTAAAGAGCAAAGAATTGCTTCAGAATGATGTTCTTTGTAGTTTTATATTAAAACAATTGTTTGACAATACTGTAACACTGTCTCATTCTGTGAGGATACTATCATTCTTATTCCATTCCACATTCTTTCTAAGACTCGTCCACCATCATTCCTCTTGATTTAATAGTTGTAATTGTTTTAGTTTTAATGTTATTCTGTTTTGGTTTTTTGATAAACAATCTCGGAAAGCGGGCGTAGTACCGAAAAATCGACGTCGATAAAGAAGGCCAAAGTGGAAGCATCGGAAAAGACAAATGAGTAAAAAGCGCCGACACGAAGCATTCCAAACCGTCGGCCCTGAAAACGTCGAAGCATCTCATGCTGATCGATGTCCCTATAACTCTTCGTCGTCTTTGAGCTAATTTGCATGAAATGTCCCTTTTCCTGAAATTAATAATATTTCTCAACAGATCTACATTAACAATGTTACTGTAACACTATCAGAGTAAAAGTGTATCCCCTATCATTTTCAAGAGCAGCAATTACTTCTGTAACAATGTTACTGTAGTTTTATATCAAAACAATTGTTTGACAATACTGTAACACTGTCTCATTCTATGAGGATACTATCATTCTTGTTCCATTCCACATTCTTTGTCAGATTCGTCCACCATCATTCTCGCTTGATTTAATAGCTTTGTAATTGTTTTAGTTTTAATGTTATTCTTTTTGGTTTTTGATAAACAATGTCGAAAGCATTTAGTAGTAACGAGAAATCTGCTTTGTCGATAAGAAGGCTAAAGTGGAAGCTTCGGAAAAGACAATGAGCAAAAAGCGCCGACACAGAAGCCTTCCAAAATGCCAACAACGAAAAACGTTGAAACATCTCATGCGGATCAGTATGTCCCTATGACTCTTCGTTGTGTTGAGTTGTTAGTGATTTGCATGAAATGTCCCTTTTCCTGAAGTTTATAATATTTCTCAACATATATACATTAACAATGTTACTCTTAACACGATACATTAACAGCGTATACTACCCCTTATCCTTTTAAAGAGCGGCATCATTACTTATCAGTGTAGTAGCTGTAATTGATTTACTTTTAATCTTATTCGATTTTGATTTTTGGAAAAACAATGTCGGGAAAGTGGAGGTGCCCGAGAAATCACTGCGACGAAGAAGGCAAAAGTAGCGACATCGGAGAAGACACCTAGCAAAAAAAGGTGCCGACACGAAAGCCATCAAAACCAACAAAGACAGAAGGAAGTCGAAGCATCTCATGCATCTGAGTATGTGTCTACAAATCTTTGCTCGACCGCAAGTCACTACTATTAGGGTTTATGATATATTGTCTCATTGTTACAAAAAAAATGAGAATCAATTGATCTTTAAAAATTTATTCGACCGCCATTATTCGTATTCCATTTGTCATTTCTTCAACGACTTGGCTACCATCATTCCTTTTCAATTTAATTGTTATCTTTTATATTGTTATTGTAAACTTCGATTTTAATTTTTGAAAATAACAATGTCGGAAAGAAGAGGTACCGAGAAATCGCTCCCACTAAGAAGGCTAAAGTGGCCGCATCAGAGAAGCCACAGAGCAAAAAGGTGCCGACAGAGAACTTGCCAAAGCCGACTAAGAAGATGCGGACCGAAAAGCTTTCAAATCCTACAAATGAAAAGGTGACGAAGGTGCCTACAGAGAGTCTACGCCGAGCAACACCGCTCCCTTCAAAAAAGGTGCCGGTGAAGGAAAGTAAGGTGCCTACGAAAAGGTGCTTAAGCCACCAAAGAAGAGACCAAAGGAGCAGGCTGCGAATGTTCCGATCCAGCAAAGTAAAAAAGAAACCAATGTGCCGAGGAAGAAGGCAGCAGAAAAGCCGTCGCATGATGTACCAATGTTGTCGAAGGAGCAATCGGTGCCCATTGAGAAGCAAGCAAGTGCACCTCCTCAAAAGGCAGCAACTGTGCCAACGTCAAAGGCAGCGACTAAGCAATCAAAATCGGTTGCAAAGGAGACAAAAGAAGAGGTGCCCAAAAAAGTTACTGTAACAAAGGGTCAGACCCCGAAAACAACAACGGCCAAATCTGCAGAGTTAGTGACAGTAGAGGTGGAAAAGAAGGTGCCCAAACAAAAGATGGCGGAGAAGGTTGTACCAAAAAAGAAAGTTTCAGCGGCAAAAGAGCCAATAGCAGAAAAGCTAGTAAGCAAGAAAGAGAGCGTGAAGGTGTCTGTAAAAAAGAAACCGACAAACGCAGTGCCAAAAAAGGTGGCAGAAACAAAGAAACCAGTACGAGTAACAAAAAAGAGACCTAGAGATAAGCCCATGTCATCTGAAGATGAAAGTGATAGAGATTATGAGGTTTCGGATGACTCGAGCGTCAGCTCCAAAATGTCGAAGAGGGCTAAAACAGAGAAGAGACCAGCCAAGACGGTGGTGAAGGCTGAAAAAGAAGAGGTCTTAAAAAAGTATGTGTCTTTCTAGTGGCCAAAACTTGTATGTTTAAAGTTTCAGTTTCAGTTTCAGTGTTACAGTAGCACCTATACTGTAACATTTTTATGCTGTTTAAGTGCTACTGTAACAGATGTACTGTAACATTGTCGATTATACTTGTTTGTTAATTGATCTTAGAAGGAAATTAATTTTCCATTAAAAAATTAGGTTGTTGCTGTTCTTGTTGTTATTGTTGTTGTTTGTGTCGATTATACTGATTCGTAATAAATTTAGCCTAACTGTTTTGCTCGAAGTGAGTAATTGATTTTTTGCGTTCTAGTTTTTCGATTCAAAATTAGGGTTAATAATTTGTAATAAATGAGCAATTAATGTGTGTTACCGTTCTCCTTTCTACTGATTTATTTGTTCGTCGTGTTGAGTTGTTTAAAGTTTCAGTGTTACAGTAACACCTTTACTGTATCCTTGTTTTGTTGCTTTCTTACTGCTGGTTTGTTGGCATAAAATAGTGTCACACTTTGTTTAAGCAAAGTGGTGCTAATTTACACTTCCTTAATACAGGCCGGATAAATACCCAACTAAATGCGGGGGCCCAAATCGTTGGTCGATGTTATGAGCAAGTTTACCGTAAAGCAAAAGAAAGCCATTAAAGAAATTGGTTTTGGAGGACTATTGAAGATGAATATATCAGTAGTCCCTTCCGGGCTAACAGACTTGCTTGTTGAGGCTTTTGATTGCGACAGTTTGAAGGTTCATGTAACTGAAACAGAGGAGTTTGTCTTTGTCACGAGTATGATGTTCATGACCTATTTTTACTGCCGTGAAGGGTAATAATGTGGTCTTGACCGCGATCGGTCGCGGATCCCATCTTGAGGACACTAAGTTAAAAAACAAATGGAGAAGGAAGTTCAACATCTCTACAAAGACCTGAGAACATCAAGCTAGATTTGGTGACTAGTTGGTTTAAGAATAACAAGGGTGCCTGCGGTGATGAGTTCAAGCAGATGTTCGTTCTTTATGCGCTCTCCACTTTTTTAGCGCCGACTCCAAATTATTCTGTTGATTTCAGACTGTTAAAGGTTGTGGACGATGTTGAAAAAATAAAAGGTTTTAATTGGTCAAAGTATGTCTCTGAGAAGGTAGTTGAGGGTGTCAAGGGGTTGAAGACAGGAATGGTTAAGTGTCTTTGTGGGTGTATTGTGGTGCTGTTGTTGGCCTACATTCACCGGTTTGAGTTCCATGGCGAGGTACAACCAACTGACTTACCTCTGATATAGCATTGGACAGATGAAAGTCTTTCAAAAAGAGTCAAAGACGAAGGAAAGATTGGCTGTCTAGGAGCTGATGAGATGTCAGAAACTGTTTATCCTATTTGCCTTGGCAAGGGATCCCCAGCTGAAGGTATTGTGGCACTCGCGATGTAATATCGTCACATTGTAATATGGTCACCGTAATATCGTTCTCGTAATGGCTTTACTGTAATAACATTATCATTACCTTACTATATTGTTAATTATTAATATTAATTACTAATTACTAATATGTTTCTGTAAATAGGATGGGCAGAATCTGATGAAGGTAAGGATGACGAGGCAGTTTTTCTTAAGAGTAGTGAGGGAAGGGAGTACATCTTGATGGAGAAGCTTCCTGGCATTGAAACAGATGCCGAGTTGAAGGAAAAAGCTGTTGATGTGAGTTGTTTTTATAAATTTAATTGTCTCGCAATTGTTACAACTCCCAAATCGGTATCTAATTCATTTCTTTACTGTCTGGTTTATTGACTTAGGAGACCGACCGATGTTGCTTTGATGTATAGAAGGGATTCCAACCTTGTTCACGAGAGATTTGCTCGGCGAAAGGTTTTCGAATCAAAGCGAGCAATCACCACTAAAGCCTGAATACCTTAAATATGCCGAAGATGTTGTGCGAAAGGCTGAATCGTTGAAGAGGAGGGCGAATGACTTCCCGGTATATACAAGGTCCAAAGTCAGTAGGAAGTTGGAACCATTTCCAACAGAGAAAAGTCCTAGGACAGTTAAGTCATAATCACTGGTAAAGGAAGTATTGAGCAGTTTAAGTGAGCAACATCATGAAGAAGATGATGAAGAGGATGAGGAGGTTCATGACGAGGACAGGCAAGATGAGATGGAGGACGGAGTGGAAAGTGATGAAGAGGACGGGACTGATGATGGCAACGATGATGGCGGGACTGATGATGCAGAGGATGATGATGAGGACGGGGATGACGATGGCGGCGATGTTGAGAGTCATCTTAAAAACAAGAGGCTTCAAGAGGGTGGCACAGACATAGATAACGATGAAGAAAGTGCCAATGAGGAGGAAGACGATGAAGAGGATGAAAAGGAAAAGGAGGATGAAGAGGAAGAAGACCAAGAGGACAAAGAGGAGGATGTAAAGGATCTTTGAAAGCCAATCTGGTGAAGGTAATAGATCGAGTAACGATGTTTCTTATTTATTACTTTTAGTTATAGTTATACAATAACACACATTCTTTGTAATATTTTATATATATTAATAGTTAGTAATATAATATTCAATTACTTACTTGTGATGCAGATGAAGAGGATGATGCAGAGGAAAAGGATGATGCAGATGAAGACGATGATGCAGATGAAGAGGATGAATCTGGCAAAGGTCAAGAGGATGACGGAGATGAAGAGGAGGAGGATGATAAAGAAGAAGAAAATGAAGACGACAAAGAGGGGAGTGGCGAGGATGATAAAGATGCATCTGATGAAGGTAATATAGTAACAATACTACAATAATCTAATCACTTGCACTAACACTGTTACATGATCGCTGTTATAGAGTTTTCATTTTACAAACAATTACTAATAATCAATTACTTTCCTTTTAGATGAAAACGATGATCTTGATGAATATGATGCGTCGGGGGGGTGACAAAACAACTAGCGAGCCGAAGATGGATCTGGTGAAGGTAATAGTGTAATCTTTGTTATAGGCTTTATTCTTTGGTGCTTTTTTAACAAACAATTTAGTAATATATTTTCTTTCATTATCTGCTACACAGATGACAAGGAAGAGGCCGAAGGTGATGCATCAGGCCAACCTGAAGATAACCCAACTAGTGAGGCAGGTGAAGAGGCATCTCCTGAAGGTAATTGAGGAATCTATTTAAACTCGTTGTGTCAGAGGATGTAACTGTAACAATGTTACTGTGACGTAATTTTAACAGAAATTTACAGTGTATCTATTGTGCCTTTTTTGGTTCAAAGAAAATTTTGTAATATAAATTGAATCCAATTACCTGTGACACAGATGACGAGGAAGAGGCGGAAGTTGATGAATCAGGCAAGCTTGAAGACAACCCAGCCAATGAGACAGCTGAAGAAGGATCTCCCGAAGGTAATAGAGAAATCTATTTGCACTCGTTGTATTAGGCGATGTAACACTTAGCACCGTTATTATTGTAACATTATTATAGTAACGTTATTCTTGTGTCGTAGTTTTATCAAAGTTTACAGATGATATATATATTCAATTATCTGCTACACAGATGACAAGGAAGAGGCCGAAGATGATGCATCGGGCCAAGCTGAAGAGAACCCAACGAGTGAGGCAGCTGAAGAAGGATCTTCTGAAGGTAATTGAAGTAGCAAATTTACTGATAACTGCTTGTTAGTATAACTATGAGGCATTGTTGGTCCGAAAAACATTAGTAATTTATATTCAATTCAATTACTTGTGCCACAAATAACAAGGAAGAGGCCGATGATGATGCATCAGGCCAGGTTGATGACCAACCAACCAGTGAGGGAAATGAAAAGGAAGATGACGATAAAGATGAAGAAGAGGATGATGGGAATGAAAAACCGGATGAAGAGAACGATGATGATAAAGATGAAGACAATCTTTGGCGATATAAACGAAGATAACAGTAAGGAGGATGAAGCAACTGGTAATGAAGACGCCGATGGGAATGATGAAAAAGGCGAGGAAGGAGAAAAACCCAGTGAGGCTGATGATGAGACAGTTGGCAACGAAGAACCAATAACTACTCAGTGCAGTCAGGTAGCAGAAGATGACGACGATGATGAAGTTGATATTGTCGATGATTGGAGTGATGAGATCCTGTATGACAATTACGACGAAGATACTGGCGACCACTATTTGTTACATGTCGAAACAACTGAAGACTGGATGCGCGTGATGGATCCTCGCTACGGCTGCACAATCGAATGTGGCCTACCAGCTCCGGATCTAACACTTGTGTCCAAGACTATGATAAAACACAAGGAGATAATGACGCCTATTCTTGAAGTTAGGAAAGAAACAATTGACTATTGTTTTATCGACGATGACGAGAACCTCTCAGATACATGAGTACTTTATTTACTCTTGCACTGTGATAAACAAAACGTTTTACTTTGCAAGTGAATACTGTTTCAACTGAATAGTTGTTACTGTTAAACTTTTACTCTATTAAAAGGTGTTCTGACTATTACATCTCATTTTCCAACAGGGAAAGGCTTGTCTCGTTTGGGAAGTATCACTTCATTCCAAGGGAAGATGTAATTTCATTGGCTTCTGGTGAGCTTATTTATATAATGGTGACTGAATGTTGGTCAATGTTGCTCAATGACCTCATCTCCAGAAAGGTAGCAAGTGATACACCATTAAGGATCTTCATGGGCTTGGGTCAATCTGTATGTTACTGTAATAAATAAATTTTTATTCTTATTGATTTTGTGTTTCTATAATGTTTATTGACTTTGTATTTATATTTATTTTTGTAGGACGCATTAGCAACTATGTCTCATTTGGAAAACCCGTTCAAAACAGACATTTAGAAAGTGAAGTTTTGTCTTTGTCCTTCACACAAAGGATCAAATACAACCCGAGTCCACTTTTTCGACTGTGATATGGTCAACCACATTATTCGTTAATAATTTTTTTTTTATTCTTATATAAGTAGAGTGTATATAAGTTCTTTAGCAATGATATATATCTCGCAATTGCGATATTCATTCCACTCATTCTGGAGGACCACTTTTTCTGTGCTTGCATAAATTTTATGTCGAAAACCGTTGACTACCTAGACAACAAACCCTTATATGCCGATTCGAAAAGAAAAAATGGCAAGAAATGCGGTAAGTTTCTCTACTTACAAGAACAATGTTATACCTTTAAATTTCCATTAAAAAATTTGGAAATCATTGTTACATAACATAGATAAAGTAATGTGATATTACTTTTTGTGCAAGCAAATATCATGGGGAAAATGTTGTCAGAAATGCAAATTGCAAAAGGCTCCAAAGTGGAAAGTTTCCCACTGCAGAATGTGAAATTTAAATGGCTGAGCATTGCAAAAAATGTGGATTGTGGGGTTTTCATGATGATGCACATGGCTTTCTACACGGGGAAGGTTTTTGACTCGAGAAATGGGGATGAACGGAAAAGAATGTTGTACCGTCTTTGAAATATGTGCAATACTTGTTCTTAGCGACTTGAATCAAGTACGAAAAGAGGTGCAAGGGAGGATATCAAAATTCAGAATGAAAGGGAACAGTGAAGGAAAAGTCTGCTGCAAAAAAAGAAGGCTGGAAGAGAAGAAGGAAAAAAAGGAAGAGGAAAAAACAAAGAAGCCACAAGAAAAACAAAAGGAGGAAGAGCCCAAACAGCCGAGGGTGAAGTCGGTTGCTTACAAGCGTTCTCCTAGAGCAATTGGTGAAGATGAGGAGATAATATTTAAATTTCATAAAGATGATGCTATGGGATGTTCTCTAGGTCACGGTGAAATTGACGGTGATATATTCCTAGTCTCTGAATTTATGAGAGAAAATCGAAACTTGTCGATCTGACTAATCGAGAAGGCACGTTTTTGATTATGCGTTTATGGATGATATCGACTTCCACAAAAGGTAAAATACTTGTTATTCTTTGTGAAAGTGTTCTTTGTTACAATCGTTTCGTAAAAGTGGTTTTTAAACACTGTTTATGTTACACTATTTCTGCGAAAACTCTTGAGTAATCGACTCTTATGGTTACTCAGAATAACGGTGAGATCCTCGGCTGCGTTTGGAGACAACAGGAGGTTGACAAGAGCTGATATACTCTCACTACGTCCTAGGAGTCATACAAATTGGATGGTGTTTGAATGCTGGTCTCTACTCTTGAATTATGTCGAGAACAGCAAAAGAGGCACAAGGGCAGCAGGGCCAACCATACTTTACTTAGGACTAGGTCACATGGTAAGTTGCATCGGTGTTAAATGTCTGCGTCTGTTCAATAACATATGATTCTTTTACAAAGGAAATCTAACCATTACATTTTTTTTTAAAACTACAATGCTCTCTGGGTCTGTGATGCGGGGAGGATAGTGAAACGCGATCGATATAAAGAACGAGTTGTTTGAAATTTGGGATAATTTCATCAACGCGAGCAAGGCAAATTACAGACTTGATGCCGAACTTATTTTTATACCTTGTTTGGCTGGCTATCACTACTTCTGTGTGTGTATTAATTTCCTCAACAAAGAGATTAGTGTGATCGATAGTCAATCGTATGCTAACTGGGAGTCTTCATTCACTTACGACATCGCAATGGCTGCAGTAAGTCCCCTGAGTTGTCGAATTGTATGTTTACAGTTTCAGTTTCAGTTTCGGTGTTACAGTAATACGTATACTGTAACATTATTATGTTGTTTCAGTGTTCTTTTTACACCTATCTTTGTAACATTGTTGATTACTCAGATTTCTTAATTGATAGTAAAAGGAAATTAATGTTCTGTTTCTGAAAGGCCGGTTGCATGAGTGACTACCTGGACACAAAGGGCGACGTGAGGGTAACTGAAATGCTCCGCTATCCTGTGGTAAATGTGAAGTTTAAATGGCGAAAACGGGCTTCCGTATTTGAAGAGTCACCTGTATCACTATGACAGTAGTCTCCAATTTTTTGGAATATGCAAACAAGTCTTCTTTGCTCAACAACACATTTTATCGGCGGGCATGTGCTTCCCAAATTGCTGCATGTTTGCTCATGGCTGACATCAACAAAATACGGGCTGAATTGTTGGACGCTGTTGAAATCTTCAAAAAATCAAAGAAAACAATCTGGCCAGATATAGCTGCAAGGAGGAAAGCCGCTAGAATGCTCAAAGGGAAGGCAACGGAAGATGAATTGTCAGACAAAGAACCACCGATTGAGAATGAACCGAAGCCACTCAACACCGAAATGCATGTACTTCGTTTTAAAGTGAAAATCAAGTGATGTACTCTAAAACAATGTTACTTTAACAACGTAATAGTGGCTGTCATAGACAGTGGAACATATTTTCGAATATTTTGGAATATATTACAAATAAGTTTATTCTTTATGTGAAACTTATTATATGCGAAATTCATTAACTATGTTCTTTAATGATGTGGTGATTTCAAGAGTGAAAAGAGAAAACATAATTTGACGTTTTGAATTCTTCACTCTTGCAGCTGTTATAACTGCACTTCCTAGGGAATTCGAAACATGGGTTGGATAAATTTCATGTCTTATTTTGTCTTTTGGAATTTAAAAATTAACTGTTTTTTTAAAGCATTTAATTTTGTAAACAGTTTTTAAAATGTTAGTGTTTTTTTTTTAAACAAAAAAAGTCGAGACAAAATGAAAATAATGTTACTGTAACACTCTGATAGTAATAAATGAAAATTATAATAAAAGATTTTGACGCTTTGAATTCTCCACTCTGTGCAGCATTTATAACTGGACTTAATTATGAGGAACATGCACGTGGTTAACATCAATCATCATTTAAAAACAGTTTTCAAAGCAGTTAATAAAAGTGGTTTTTAAAGCGATTAATTTTTTTTTAAAAAAATAACTGTTTTGTTTTTCACAATTATCTATAAATAATCTCATTTTAAAAAAACACAATTATGTTACTTTAATGACGGTTTTGTTTTGACGCTTTGAATTCTACAATCTGCAGCAGTTATCTTTCTAAAACAGTTTTGCACTTTGTTCAAAGTGACATTTTTCAAGGCAGTTATTTTTTTTATTTTATTTTTTTAAACTGTTCTGTTTTTTTCAATTATCTATAAATAATCTCATTTTCATTCAACATTTACACTTCATTTTCTAACCAAAAAAATAAGCCAAGACAAATTCAAAGGTTTTTCATGTCTAATTTTTTTTTTAATCTTTTGTAATATTAAATATCTATAAAGATTATGGATGGTTTAATATTACAACTATTGCTAAAATGTCATTTATTATATGACTACCTTGCTCTAATTGAGGGAAAACAGTTTCTGTTTGTTTATAAATAGATTTTGTTTTCTTTAATTTAGGGAAAACAGTTTATTTTTCTGTTTTAATAGGTTTTTTTTTTGTTGCAGCAAGAGAAAAATGGAACGAATTCAAAGGAAACTAGAAGACACCAAGTTTGAACTGGAAGAAATGACAAGGCATAGAGATTCATTACTTGAGCAGGTTATATCATCTGATAGTAAGGTAATAGAAATGGTAGAACGAGTACAAGTGCTTGAAAATGACTTCAACAATGCTGAAGCTCATATCAAGTTTCTGATGGCGGAAAACAAGTGTATTGGGAAATAGCTAGAAGAAAATAAGCTGAAAAAATACACTGAAACTGATTTAGACCGTCAATTTCTCCTTGGTGTTACAGCTCTTAGGGAGTCATATGCTAAACTCAACCCTTCGATTAACAGGAAGTGGCCTCTTGTTGTCAAAGCTATTGAAGAGATGGAAGGTTACAGGAATAATCTGAAAAGGGAGTTGCTAGAGGGCGAAAGCAGCGTTCATTCTCCTCCTGTGAATAAACGACTAAGAAGGGAGTAAAAGATTTAATATTTCCTTTATGTTACATTTTATGCTTCTTGTGATGACTTATATTTAAGTTAACTATCATTCTTTTTTCTAAGTATTTCGTTTGTAATCAGTGTTTGTAACACTTGTTTTTAATGAATAACATCTTAATTCGGTTAATTGTCCAATTTACTATTAGAATTGTGGTATATTAAATTGAACAACGATTATGTAACTATGTTTAAAATTGTCAAAAAACGCTCCTAAAACGGGACGGAAAAGGGTTTAGGGTTGGATTACGCGGCACCGCTTCGCGGAGCCGCGTAATCCAAAACTAAACCCTTTTCCTTAATAAATCGTGGTGCAAAAAAACCAAAACTAAACCCTAGGGAAGGACGGGTGATACCGTGTCGTGGACGGGATTTAAATTTGGGGAAAAACGCTCCTAAAACGGGACGGAAAAGGGTTTAGGGTTGGATTAGGCGGCAGCGCTTCGCGGAGCCGCCTAATCCAACCCTAAACCCTTTTCCTTAAACAAAGGTTGTTCGTAGTACAACAATGTTACAGTAAAACCAAAACTAAACCCTAGGGAAGGACGGGTGATACCCTATCGTGGACGGGATTTAAATTTGGGGAAAAACGCTCCTAAAACGGGACGGAAAAGGGTTTAGGGTTGGATTAGGCGGCACCGCTTCGCGGAGCCGCCTAATCCAACCCTAAACCCTTTTCCTTAAACAAAGGTTGTTCGTAGTACAACAGTGTTACAAGAAAAACCAAAACTAAACCCTAGGGAAGGACGGGTGATACCTGTCGTGGACGGGATTTAAATTTGGGGAAAAACGCTCCTAAAACGGGACGGAAAAGGGTTTAGGGTTGGATTAGGCGGCACCGCTTCGCGGAGCCGCCTAATCCAACCCTAAACCTTTTTCCTTAAAAAATCGTGGTGCGAAAAAACCAAAACTAAACCCTAGGGAAAGACGGCTGATATCTTGTCGTGGACGGGATTTAAATTTCGGGAAAACCGCTCCTAAAACGGGACGTAAAAGGGTTTAGGGTTGGATTAGGCGGCACTGCTGCGCGGAGCCGCCTAATCCAACCCTAAACCCTTTTCCTTAAACAAAGGTTGCTCGTAGTACAACAGTGTTACAGTAAAACCAAAACTAAACCCTAGGGAAGGACGGGTGATACCCTGTCGTGGACGGGATTTAAATTTGGGGAAAAACGCTCCTAAAATGGGACGGAAAAGGGTTTAGGGTTGGATTAGGCGGCACCGCTTCGCGGAGCCACCTAATCCAACCCTAAAACCTTTTCCTTAAAAAATCGTGGTGGGAAAAAACCAAAACTAAACCCTAGGGAAGGACGGGTGATACCCTGTCGTGGACGGGATTTAATTTTGGGGAAAAACGCTCCTAAAACGGGACGGAAAAGGGTTTAGGGTTGGATTAGGCGGAGCCGCCTAATCCAACCCTAAACCCTTTTCCTTTAAAAATCGTGGTGCAAAAAAACAAAATCTAAACCCTAGGGAAGGACGGCTGATACCCTGTCGTGGACGGGATTTAAATTTGGGGAAAAACGCTCCTAAAACGGGACGGAAAAGGGTTTAGGGTTGGATTAGGCGGCACCGCTTCGCGGAGCCGCCTAATCCAACCCTAAACCCTTTTCCTTTAAAAATCGTGGTGCAAAAAAACAAAAACTAAACCTTAGGGAAGGACGGCTGATACCCTGTCGTGGACGGGATTTAAATTTGGGGAAAAACGCTCCTAAAACGGCACGGAAAAGGGTTTAGGGTTGGATTAGGCGGAACCGCTTCGCGGAGCCGCCTAATCCAACCCTAAACCCTTTTCCTTAAACAAAGGTTGTTCGTAGTACAACAGTGTTACAGTAAAACCAAAACTAAACCCTAGGGGAGGACGGGTGATATCCTGTCGTGGACGGGATTTAAATTTGGGGAAAAACGCTCCTAAAACGGGACGGAAAATGGTTTAGGGTTGGATTAGGCGGAACCGCTTCGCGGAGCCGCCTAATCCAACCCTAAACCCTTTTCCTTAAACAAAACAAATCGTATAACAAATTGTATAACACTGTTACTGTAAAACTTAGGAAATATGCTCCTAAAACGGGACGGACAATGGTCCTAAAACAATATTTATTCTTTGTATAAAATGTTGTAAGTCTTTGTATAAAATGTTAACTATGATGTAGGAAAATCGAATGACTTTTTATCGTGACATGTTATTGCCACAAAGAAACACACAATTCTACTTTTTATTTTTACTTGTGACATATTATTGTCACAAAGAACACAAAATCCTACTAATTATTGCTAAGGTCACAATGTTACTATAACATCATAACAGTATCAAACTTTTTTCTTTTTAGCTGCTTTCTCAGCAGCTACATCAGCTATGCGAAGAGGGCATGTTCTCCTGTCGTGGGTAACTATTTCTTTGCAGTATGAACATAGCCTCTTTGGCTTGGCTGCTTTTTTAATGGCCTGTTGTTTAGCTGACTTCAATCTTTTTCCGCTGCCCTTGTTGCGTGCTTGTTCCGGAGGGTGGATAGTGACTTCAGACGACGAGCTGCAGCCCAACAGCATCTCCATCTCTTGGTCTTTTGTAAGCGGTTCAATACATAACTTCTGCCGGAACTCAACTAGGAGGGATGCTAACTCTTCCGTGTGTTCAGTAGGTAAAGTTTTGAGAACACCAACTATGTGACGGAACTCTGACCATACGTTGCACAAATGACTGTAATCAGACGTAGCCATATATGAATCCTCAATGTCATTCCCATTCGAATCAAGCCTGGAAGTAAAACAGCAGGTTACTGTTTATCATGGTGACAATGTTACTATAAGAAATTATGGTTACAATGTTACTGTAAAACAATTACTGTAACAAGTCAAAACATCCACCACCGTAATAATGTTTTCGAATCAAACCTGTTCGCTGCTTGTGTGTTATTTAGCCAACGATCTACAATGTACTTGCTTGGTATTCACCCAATTCCTTTGCCCTTGTACACCCACAGAATATGCCTGCAGAGTAATCCAATTCTTTCGAATAGTTTACACTCGCATACTGCATCTGTGCTTCTAAGGTCCAACCTCACCTTGAAAATTCTATCTGTCTCAGCATCTATTACATGAATTATGCGCACATGCTCCTCCTTCTCAAAGTCATCAACACCACATGAATCGGCAGCCATTACTTCTTCTTGAAACACCTTGAACACAGCATGTGTGTATATAATAGCGCCATGCTTTTCTATAGGTAATTCTGTCTTAAGCTCAGGGAATGAGTGGTCGCTGTTATAATCATCGCACCTTCGTGTATAGCGCTGCTGGTCCATAGCAGTTTGGAACCTGGTTTTAATGCAACAAGGATTCGGCAACAAATTATTTATGTAACAATGAAACAATGGTACTGTAACATACACTGTTCCCGAATGCGTAAGGAATGAAAAAGAGTTGTTTACCTCATCCAAAATTCGACCAGTGTACCAAAGTGATTCTCATAGCGCTTGAAAAACGAATTTGTACTTTCTGATCGCTGTGTTGTTCTTAATATGCAGCCCAAGGCAAGGTCACGATGGTAGGCAGGAATCCAATGGTGTCTGTCGTCGAACATTGTAGTCAACCAATCATTATCTTCCAGCTCGAAATCTGAAATGACCTTCTGCCACTTCTCTTCAAACTCCGACGGCTCCATATCAGGGTCCCAAACAACAGCGTTGAAGCGAGCAAGGAAGTCCGTGTCTCTGCAGAGTGCTGAACCAACTTTGTCTGTGATATTTTGTGTAATATGCCACATACAATAACGATGCCTAGCTGTCTTGAAAACAGAAGGAAAGCCTGTTGTATGCCAGTCATAATGAAACAGCAAGTCAGAACGTGATATTGACCAGTGATAGGGAAAGAGCAAGTGAGTAAATTTAAGTAAGTCTGTTACAGTAACATTGTCACACTATTACCTTCTTTATGCCAGGGCATTGATCCGTGATCATGAACTGCGGCTCTTTTTGTCCCATGGCAGTCAAGAAATGCTGAAAGGTCCATTGGAAGGAGATGTCATCCTCGTGTAACAGGAGACAACCGGCAAACAACACCGACTTTCTGTGGTGATTAACACCTGTGAATGGTGTAAAAACCATATCATACTTGTTGGTTCCGTAAGTAGGGTCGAAGCTCACAGCATCCCCAAAGAATGAGTAGTTTCTAATACATGTAGCATCAGCCCAAAAGAACTTTGTTAGACGGTTTTGCGGATCAACATCATAGGTGAAGTAGAACTGGGTTGGGTCGCTTTGAGTTTCTCGAGTCGATCGATGAAACGTTCAAATCTCGTAACCCAATGTAGCACTTGATATCTCTTTGAAAGTTCTTAAAATCTATCAATGTAGCACCGATATTTTCATACCCATTGACAAGTTCCTTAACCTGTCTAAAGGTCAATCCAGCGCCAATATTCAACTTGGAGTTGTCCAAGATAAGCGTCTTCTGGAACATATCAAGGGATCGTGAAATCTTATCGAGATCTCTCATTCAGACGAGGGTGAGACGATGATTGTGGACTTCAGAAAACTCGTCAATCATAGCTGGGCCATCAAGGCCATGTAGAAGGGCAAATCTGACGTACGCTCGGCATCCAATTCTTGTGATTTTAACTCGCCGTGTAACTGAACTAGCTGTGGACGAACCATCACCCATATTCTCATCATCCTTGGTTCTGGGACGCTGTTTCGGTTTAGATTTTCTGAACCCTTGACGGTTGCAGACTACGAATTTTTGGTGTACAACACCACCTCGTAGTGTTTTCGTACTGTGCTTCCGAGGGGTAAATCCACATGCCCGAGCATAAACCTCGTAGAACTTGATTCCAGCCTCAAGGGAGGCGAAAACTGCACCAATGGTAGGTCTAAACTTGTGCTCAACCACACGCATCCAGCGCTCACCTCCATTAGGCGTGTGAGATAGAACAAGCTGATTATTTGGTTGAGGATTGGGTTGCTCTTGGACAATTGGCGTAGAATGGGGTTGAGTGACAGTACTTGAGTCTGTAATACAAAAAGGAAAATACGAGTATTAGTGACCTGAAATACAACGGTGGTATTAGAAAGAGTAACATTGTTACAGTAATACTAGTACTATGACAATGTAGTGACATAAGGATGGACGGGAGAACAGGAAATATGCGAAGAGGCTGGACTACAATTTAGAACAAGAAACTAAAGTACATTGAAGTAACAGCAGAACAAGAGGACTACAATTTAATCTCAGTCGTTGATTAGGAGTAGATCTAATGGATGAGATTAAAATGCTAGACTCACCGCCCCCATCAAAACAACTAAATTTCTCAACATTTCATAACATTTGAGGTTTCCTTGGCAATAAATTACTTCCACATAACAAAATTTTCGAAATGAGCACTTCAAACTTATTGATAGAAAGTATTTTTGGGTTGCCTTACCACAAGGTCAATCAAGGTCACCTAGACAAGTTAACCAAGTCCACATCGCATCACGGGGTTGGATAGGTGACTCACATGCAAACCCTTGACTAGGCTTTGGGTCATGGGTCAAAAGACACTAGTATGACACAATCTAGGGTGTTTTACAACCATTCTAGTAGGCAAAGTCTTAAGTTGAAAAAGTATTTGTAATGGCTTAGTTGCTCTTGTCAAAGTTCTCAATTAGGCACTTTTCAAAATGTTTTATCTAAATGCAACTACATGCCATGATGCAACTATTATATACATCCTAATGCGAGTGATTCTATCAACTAATATGACATATAAACTAAATGCAAGTCCTAAGTTCACATTGTTATACCGCATCAATCAAAATAAAGCCACATAGTCATTAACATAGAGAGGAAAAAGGAGATTGGAAAGATCATACCATGCGGTCTTCATGATCCCCATGTCTCGGATGTGGCGTAGTCATTCAATGTGAACAAGGATAGAACAAACAATATATACAATATATACAATATATACATAACTACACTACAAAAGAAATAAACATGTTTTTGGGTTTTTCAATTTTCACATTTTTATGGTTTTTCGAAATTTTTCAATTTTTTTGGATTTTTGAATAAAAGTTAAGTTAGAATTCCCCATCCCCACACTAATATGGGCATTGTCCTCAATGGCCAAAATGATGGGAAATTATGCAAACATGATGCATGATTTCTACACTAAATGCAAGCTACACTAATCTATACTACATGATGCATGGTTTTTGTTTATGACGGAGAGGATAATTTAGATTACCTCCCGTTGTGTATGCATTAACTTCCCCGAACCGATCTAGACATTATTGCTAATGTCCAAGGATGGGTGTAGTTCATGCACACACTATGCAATGCATGAAACTAATTTTGTCATTTTGGATTTTGAAAGGTGGGAACAATAAAATGAGAACACCTCAATGGGGCCGAGGTGTGAGTCCTCTATGGTGCTAGGACTACTCCAACAATGATCAAGATTAATAAATAGAACAAAGAGAGAAATAGACAAACCTCAAGAGAGTAGGAGCCTCTAAAGCTTGCTAATCTTCCATCATATCATCATTATCATCACCTTCCTCACTAGAAGTGGTCTTATCACCACTTCCTCCTTCACTTTCTTCTTCACCTTGATCATCATCCTCTTCTCCTTATTCACTAGCTTCTTCATCAATGTTATCATCAACCTCTTCATTACCAACAACCTCATTATCACTCGGAACAACCCTAGATGCACTCGGAAATAGGACTTCCCTATCCGCCCAACTAGGCAAAGGACATGATGGGTCAAGTAGTCCTTGCCTAGCTAAATGTAGGAGGGGTGGATATTGGGCTAAGTAAGCATTTTTCCGATCCTCGAAAGCTTGCTTGTGCATTTCTTGTATGAGAAGAGTCAAATAATCATTTCTTGCTTTAACACCTTCCGGCTTGAACTCTTGGTACTCGAAAGGGTAGGGTGGTGTGACAATGGAAGAGGAGGGCATTTCAATTTCACCCTTTTGTTGTTGGATAATATACTCGGCCTCTTTTGAAAGGGGAAGTAGATAGTTGGTCCGGTGGACACTCAATCGACAAATCTTTGAAGGCAAAGTGAAAGATCTAGCCTCACTAGTGAGCCATCCATACTTAGTGTCAAGAGGGTTATGGGTAACCCACTTCTACTTGTATATCATAGTATTAATATCAATGAGATGACCACCTTCTTTCGCCTCATACTTGTTATCTTTGTTGAAGTTTGGATCGAAGTATTTGGCTAGGATAGTGACTAGGCCTCCATTCACA
Source organism: Silene latifolia (assembly GCF_048544455.1). Classification (NCBI taxonomy): domain Eukaryota; kingdom Viridiplantae; phylum Streptophyta; class Magnoliopsida; order Caryophyllales; family Caryophyllaceae; genus Silene; species Silene latifolia. The sequence continues at coordinate 121,890,318 of NC_133536.1, read as the reverse complement.
ATAACGGTGGTGCCTTTCTTCCCACAATCAATATTTAACCATCTATCCACCAAGACCCTTAGAGAGTTAAAAGGCTTGGTGAATTCCCTACCAACGTTCAAAGCCGACTCAAGAAGAACAAAATCGAGTTTGGTGAAATGGTTGGTGTCTTTTCTTGCAATGATGGTGTTCCCTACGACCTTATGCCACACTCTAATGCCCGGATGGTGGACTAATAGAGCGCGACTAGCATGAAAGTCTTCAAATTTCCTTCCGGAAATCGCCTCCCAAAGAGGGTCGGGGTCATATTTGCCAACATTCTTAAAATAATTCGGAGAATCACTAAGACCCAAAGCTTTACCCATTTCCTCAAAGGAGATGCGCCTACTAACATTAGCTAAACGAAACTCGATGGTCTCCATGGTCTCAACCTTGTTAACTTTCAAAGAACTCAAAAATTCTAAGGTAAGGGAGGGGTATGTCAATTCTTTTGATTCAAACAATTTCTCCAACCCTATGGCTTTGAAAAAGGCTCTAGTTTGCTCAAGGACACCCAATTTTTCTAAGGTATCTTCACAAATAAACTTGGTGGATAGAAATGATTTCCTAGCAAACTTGGCAAAAGTGTCTCTATGGGATTTGGAAATGAAAATTACCTCCGGATAGTTCGAAAGTTGAGCAATTTCCGGAGTAGAGAATGTTGTTGCTTCCATGGGAGGTTGTTGTTGTTGCACTTCCAAGTTTGGGTTAGCTACCACCATAGCCAATGCTTTCTTTGCTTGAAGAGTCTTTTGCCTTGATGAGAGTGCCTTTGCCTTTGGTGCCTTTGCCTTTGTTGCTCCCTTAGTCCTTGCCATTGATGAATTAACCAAGAAAAGAGTGAAAAATCTTCAATTTCTAGTGCACCCAAATCGATTTAAAGATGAAAGGCTTTGCCTTTATGAATTCAAAATCGACTCAAGGGTTGAATATTTTGTGCTTGGTTTTGATTTTTGTTGGAAGAGGAGTGATTGATTTGTTGTTAAAAGGATGTTTTGATTTGATTTTGGTGAATGTTGTTGAGGAATCTTGTTTTTGTAATGGAGAGGATGAGGGTTTTGAGGGTTATGAGTAGTGTTATGAATGAAGGAATGATAAAAATGAATGTGGGAGGGGGTTTATAAAACCCGAAAAATTGGAACTGCAGGGGCAAGACGGGCGGATTCAGCTCGGGACGCCCGGATTTGGTCTGTTCTGGGTTGGGAAATCCTCGCCTAAAGATGGGCGTCTTTCAGTGAAGACGCTCGGATTTGCAAACACGGGACGGGCGTCTTCTATAGAAGACGGGCGGATTCCTTCACAGGGATTTTTCTTGTTTTCTTCAGCCAAGAAGACGGGCGTCTTCCTTTCAGGACGGGCGTATTTTTATAGACAGGCGGATTTGAATGCAGGACGCCCGGATTTGATTACAGTCAAAAATATTTCAAAAGTTCAGCTCAGAGGGACAGGCGTCTTCTATCCAATATGCCCGGATTCTCCGGGCGGATTCTCCTGAATCCGCTCGGATTCGACCCCTTTGTACCCGGATTCAGTTCCATCCGTGTACTTTGCCAATCCCTTGCCATTTTTCCATTCTTCTTCATATCTCGTGCTCTTCATTGTGGGGGCACTACTAAGGCATGGATAGCCTAGGCAATTGCCATCCCCACACTAAGCTAAAGCACTACACATTGATTGAAATCATTAGTCCCTCCCTCACTTCTCTCAAACATGATAATTATCTTGATCAAAGTATAAAAATCCAAAAATAACAAAAATGCAATATAAGAATTGAAATGCAAGTTAGGGAGTTAGAAATATTTACAAATGGTGGTTTAGGGAGGACTCCACCAAACTCTCATTCTTGATGAGATGTCAAGGGGGCATGTTCAAGGTGTTGTTGATGTTGCTCAACACCTTGAAAAAGTAATCAAATGCTTGTTCATTATCATGATAGAGGTCTTCAATAGACCTTGGCCCTTGTTGTCGGTCTTGATCGATGGCATTACCAATGTAGGGATTAAAAATCCCTTCAAATTCGTCGTCCCAAAGACCACATACTTCATTAAGTTGATCATTGAAAACCTCTTGATTTGATGGAGACAACTTTCCCATTTCCTTTTCTTGGCCAATGAGGCCATCTTTTTCATTGCTTGTCTTTTATGAGCTTTGCAAGCTCTCTTTGTCACAATTCACTTGCTCTTTGAATGGAGCATCTTCGATTTTCTTCTTCCATTGGAGTTCCGACTTCTTCCTTTCATTCTTTCGACTATAATGATCGATCATAAAATACGGTTCATGTAAACGGGGAGCTCTCATAGTCTTGTCAAGATTAAAAGTTATACTCTCATCTCCCACTTCTAGAGTGAGCTCACCATGTTTTACATCAATCACCGCACCCGCGGTGTGTAAGAAGGGTCTTCCTAGAATGATTGGAATGTTGGAATCTTCCTCCATATAAACAATGACAAAGTCCACCGGGATGAAAAACTTCCCAATTCGTACGGGGACATCTTCCCATATCCCTAATGGTGTCTTCGTCGATCTATCGGCCATTTGGAGTGTGATATTAGTGCATTTAAGCTCTCCCATCCCTAACCTTTTACTCACCGAGTACGGCATAACACTAACACTAGCCCCTAGATCGCATAAGGCTTTGTTGATCGTGGTGTCGCCAATGGTACACGGTATTGAGAAGCTTCCCGGATCCTTTAGTTTTGGAGGTGAACTCCCTTGAAGTATTGCACTACTCACCTTAGTGAAGGCGATAGTCTCAAGTTTCCGAATCGACTTCTTCTTTGTGAGGATGTCTTTCATGTATTTCGCATAGGCCGGCACGTGATTGATTAATTCCGTGAAAGGAATTGAGACTTCCAAATTCTTCACAATTTCCATAAACTTTCCAAGTTGGTCATCAAATTTGGGCTTGGCTTGACGACTTGGAAAAGGAAGTCTAAACACAATGGGCTCCTTCCCCTTGACCTTGTCTTCATTTTTCTTTGAAATTTCTTCTTTTGATGATTCTCCATCTTTGGAGTTTTGCACAATTTATTCCTTATCACTTGCTTCCACAACTTCATCCTCAACTTGCTTCTTCGGTGCTTCATACCTTGTACCACTTCTCAAGTGAATGGCACTAACCGTTTTATGTCTTGGGGGATTACTTTGAGGTGGTAATTGCCCCTTTTGTCTTTGTGAGCTTGAAGATGCTAGTTGAGTCAATTGGGTTTCCAACATCTTGGTGTGAGCTAGAATGTTGTTGATGGTGGTTTCCTTTGCTTGACTATCTTTTTGCATTTGAGTGAAAACTCTTGTTGATTATTTTGCATTTGGAGGACCGCTTTTTGAACATCAAAACCTTGGTCATTTTGGTGATTGTATGGATTTTGATTTTGGTAACCTTGGTTTTGGTTGAAAAAGGGTCTTTGATTTTGGTTTCTCATGGGAGGTGGGGTGTATGTTGTTTGAGGGTTTTGAACATTTTGGCTTTTGTATGAGAGATTTGGATGAAACTTGGTGTTTTCATTGTAATAGTTGGAATAAGGGGTACCACACTTGTATGCTTGGAAAGCATTAACTTGTTCATTTGTTCCCCTACATTCACTTTGGTCATGTCCCAAAGTTCCACAATTCTCACATATCCCACTTGGGATTGATGAGGATGCCGTCATGGCATTAACATGATGCTTTGGTGATTTTGAGGCTTCTTCAAGTCTAGCCATAGCTTGTTCAAACTTCAAATTGATTATGTCAATGTGAGCACTAAGTTGAGCACACAACTGAGTAACGGAGTCCACTTCATACCTTCCTCCTCTAGTAGCCTTGCGATGTCTACTATATTGTGAGTTATGGACCGCCATTTCCTCAATCTTGTTCCACGTTTGATTGTCATCAACTTCGGTGAACATTCCATTTGATCCCATGTTGAGAATGTTCCTTGAATCTTCATATAGACCATTCCAAAATTGTTGTACCAAGAACTACTCGCTAAGTCCATGGTGAGGACATGAGCGACAAATTCCCTTGAACCGCTCCCAAGCTTCATTCAAAGATTCTTCATCCCTTTGCTTAAAACCCGTAATTTGAGCTCTTAGCATGTTAGTCTTTTCCGGTGGGTAGAACTTTTTGTAGAAAGCTAGAGCCAACTTCTTCCAAGAAGCAATTCCAAGATTGGCCTTATCAAGGCCCCTCAACCATTGTTTCGCGGTGCCGATTAGAGAAAAAGGAAATAAGACCCATCGAATTTGGTCTTGAGTCACATCGGTTTGAGAAATCGCATCACAATAGTCACAAAAGGTTTCCATATGAGAATGAGGGTCTTCACTAGGCATCTCCCCAAATTGGCTCCTTTCGACTAATTGGATAAAGGCGGATTTGGCAATAAAATTTCCGGTCAAATGTTGTGGTGTGGGAGTACCATTGGGTAGGTTCTCCTCGGTGGGTACGGAATGTGATGAAAACTTAGGCCTTGTAGGTTGATTTTGTGGGGTATTTTGTGTTGGGTTCTCCTCACCTTCTCTTGGAAAAGGTTTGATGAACTCAATAGTTGGTTGAATATCCACTACCTCACTAACACCTCTCAAATTCCTCCTAGCAAACCTCCTATTGTTTGTCAAGGTTCTTTCAATTTCACGATCAAAAGGTAACAAATCACCTTGTGACCTTCTAGACATGCAAAATATCAAACAACTCAAAAACAATTAGAACAAACCTTGAGGAGTTTTACTTCCCCAAGGCAAAGAAAGACACAACTAATAACAATATAAGAAAATCTAACACCGTCCCCGGCAACGGCGCCATTTTTGATCGGTCCGTTTCGTGTTCACAATTTAATAGATGTTGTCGTTGGGTCACGTCCGAATCAAAACACAATTTATAGCTTCACAAACAACTCTACAATTAGTAAAGTGGCAAGTAAAGGTCGGATCCCAAGGGACGGGAATTGAGATGAGATTTCTATTGAAATTAGTGGTGTCTTAGGGGTGTCACAATTTGGGTTGATGTAGGAGGTCACTAACTAAATAGCAATGAAAGTAAATAAGCAAGATGAAATAAAAGGGTTGTAAACAATTGATAAAAAGTACTAGGGTATCATGGGGTCATAGGGGAATCATGGGAATTGATCATACAAACATGTTTTCAAATTATAAGCAAGCAATTATTGTTGTGATGGATTGAGTTGGGTTATATCTTACAATACTAGGAAAGTTTGGGTCCCGGAGTCGAATCGATTAGATTGTACAACACCTACAAGTCGACTTAGTCTTCCCTACTCAACAACATGCATGGTCTAATGAGACTCGAGTTGGTTTATGTCTTACAAGTCTCATTGGAAAGATAGGTGATGGGTAAAAAATGCAAGGATTCATAGGCTCACATTTCATCAAACATAACATGTGCATGAGTTGAGATCAAAACAAGCAAGCAAATAAACCATGAAAGCATATTAACTTAAGCATGAATCATTCCCCATGTTGGTTTCCCCTAATTACCCATTAACCCTAGCTAGGTCACTACTCACTCATTATCATGTTGATCATGCTAGCAAGGTTGTCAATCATACCAACAAAAGGAAACATGATGAATAAATGAAAGTAATTAACAATAATTAAAAAGGGATTAAGAGGATTATACCTACTAATGATTCCAATAATAAAGCTAAGAATAAAAGAAGTACTTGATGCTTGATTGAGAGGTTGTCAATCTCCCAATAATAACCCAAATAATCTACAATTACCCAAAATAAAGGATGAACAAAAGAGAGATTAAGGAAATAAAACTTGTATTAAAACTTGATTAATTGTTGATTACAATACTAAAGAGAGATTTGATTGATATTAACTACTCTAATAATTGATAAGAAGAACATCCTCTTCTAATTAGACTAATGGGGTATTTATAGTGGAAATTAGGTGGATGCATTAGGGTTAACTAAGGGCTAAACTAGTAATTACACTTTTTAGATTGAGCAGGGAGAAGCCGGTATTTTTCAAAGGAAGGGCTTCTTTCTTTGATGCTTGAAGAGACAAATTCGTGCTGGGCTGGAATCCGGGCGTATTGGTGTCGGGACGGGCGGATTGTAGCAGGGGAAGACGGGCGTCTTCAAGGGAATCCGCTCGGATTCTGGTGGCTGCTTACCCGGGCATCTTTGGCAGAAGACGCACGGATTGTGCTGTGGAGGACGGGCGGATTCATGGCAATCCGCTCGGATTGTAGCTCAGCATCGTTTCTTCTTCTTTTCTTCCCTTTTCTTCATAAAATCCTTGGGGATTTCCTTGGGGATGCAAGGATCCTTTCTTCAACATTGCTCATCTACTATAATATGTACAAAGGCCTTCTAATCTTGTCTCTCCTTGATGCTTGGTCATTGAATTCAATCAATTTAGTCTTTGTTTTTCCATGAAAATGCAACATTTGCACTCCTTTCCTACCAAGGGATCAAAATCTCAAAGAATATGCAAAACAAAGAACTAAAGACAATAAATGACCCAAATATGCAATAAAAAGCATGGGAACAAGGCTAATTCGGGGGCTAAATATGCGCTAATTATGGTCACATCATTACCTCTCCTTTAACTCTTAAGGAAATTAAAGATGTTGTGTTTAGTTTGGACAACAATAGTAGCCCTGGTATAGATGGCTTTTCTGCAGGTTTCTTTAAATCTACTTGGGCCATTATTCGTATGGATCTTAGTAAGGTTGTGTTTTCTTTCTTTAAGAAGCATCATATGGCCAAGCAAGCTATATCTACTCTCATTTCTCTGATTCCTAAGAAGCAGGTCCCTTCTTCTATCATGGATTTTAGGCCCATTTCCTGCTGTACAGTTTTTTACAAAATCATCAGTAAAATACTTGCCAATAGGCTCAAAAAAGTGTTGCCTCTAATCATTTGTCCAGAACAAGTTGCTTTTGTGTCTGGTAGAAACATTTTTGAGAATACTATGTTGTCTCAGGCTTTAGTTCAAGGTTATGATAGGAAAAATATTTCTCCTAGATGTCTTGTCAAAGTTGATATCAGAAAGGCCTTTGACTCCTTGAATTGGGACTTTTTGGCTTGTTCTATGAATCTGATAGGCTTCCCTCAACTTTTTACTGATTGGGTGATGGAGTGCATTAACAGTCCTGGCTACTCTCTCAAGATTAATGATGATATTTCTGGTTATTTTCATGGGCAGAGTGGCTTAAGACAAGGGGATACTTTGTTCCCTTATCTTTTTGTTTTGGGTATGGAAGTTCTCTCCAAATACCTTAGAAAACTTTGCCAACAACCTCATGTTTCTCACCATCCTAAGTGTCATGCTCTGAACCTCACCCACCTAATTTTTGCTGATGATCTTATAATTTTCACCCGTGGAGATTTGCCTTCTGTTGTAGCTGTTTCTGAAGCTTTACATGAGTTTGCTCAAGTTTCTGGACTGTTTGCGAACCCTGAGAAGACTAATGTGTATTTTGGTGGAGTTCCTCCTTCTTTGCAGGATATAATCCTTACCACTACTGGGTTTTCTAAGGCTTCTTTCCCTTTCAGGTACCTAGGTTTGCCTCTCAACACTGCTAGGTTCTCTTCTACAATGTTTGACCCCCTGATTATTGTTGTTCAAAAGGTTGTTGCCAACTGGTCTGCTCTTCTCCTTTCTTATACTGGGGAAGTCCAGCTCCTTAATTCTGTTGTCTTTGGCCTGACTACTTTCTGGTGTGTACTAGTGTCCTTCTTCCTAAGCATATTTCTAAGCAGATTTCCAAACTCTGCAAAGGAATTTTTCTGGAGTATTCCTAGTGGTGAGCATAGGCATATCTTTAAAAGTTGGAAGGGCATCTCTTCTCCAATCTATGCTGAGGGATTTAACATTAAAGATCTTGAAGTCTGGAATATTTCCCTTCTGAGCAAATGGGTCTATTTACTTGCTCAGAATCACTCAGGCATTTGGGCTCATTGGATAGAGCATTATATTTTCAAGCAATCTGATATTTGGCACATTCAATCTAAGCCTTACTTCCCTTATAGTTTTAAGGCTATTCTTATTGCTAGAGACACCTTAATCAGTAGAGCTGGTAGCATTTTTAATGCTCAAACTCTGTTGCATAGCTGGTCTTCTGCTGGCAAGTTGACTTTGCACAATGCCTATCTGTTCCTGAAGAATGCTCCTACTGCTGGACCCTGAACCAATGCTCTTACTCATTCCAGGATTGCTCCCAGTCATAAGATCATTTGTTCCTTGGTCGTGCAGAATCAACTTGCTACAATTGATAATCTGCAAAGAAGGGGACTTTGCTATGTTAATAGATGTGTTCTTTGTGAAAGCAATTTGGAAACTTATGACCATCTGTTCTTTCATTGTCCTTTACTAGAGCTGTTTGGCAGGATTTGCTGCATTGGATGGGAATTATATATTAGGCAGGGGAAGGCCCTTATGGAGGAGCTGCTTTATAGGAGCTCTTAGGGGGTGAAGCATTGGCGGCATCTGTGGTTTATGGTCTCTCTGGTTGCTGCTATTCATCAACTCTGGGCTGAAAGAAATAGACGCATTTTTCAAGGGACAAGACAGCATTGCAGGGGGCTTGTTCAAAAAATCAAGTTCTTGGTTTCCGTAAGGATGTTCATGTGGCATCATCATCCTGACTATTGAAGGATTGTAGATAGACTTTGCTCCTAAAACTGGTTTTGTTGTTGGATCTTAGCTTCCTAGTATGCTTGTAAGGGTTTTCTTTGTTTTCTTACTAGCTAGTGGATAGTCTTGCAAAGCATTGTAATTTCCCTCTTTTTGAGATGAAATGATAATTCCTTTGCAAAAAATTAGTTGTCAATTGGGGTTTGTTGCTTTAGGTGTGACCTAAAGGGGTCAGTTGATCACCGTCGTCTCACGACAATAACGTCAAACTCTAGTCAGTCAATCGTTATCGATTTACGTTAATCAACTGACGAGGATCATACAATAAATATCCTAATGATATTCCTTTAATAAGATTTATTATGTAAACGCACTATTGTGGAGGACATTAACTTCAACCCTGATCTGATGAGAGGCTACTCCTAAACGTGGTGAAAATATGAGAGCTAACAAGAACATATGAAGTAGTAAATACAAGTTTAATTACCGATATCATACACAATTAGTGTTGAAACTTTAAAAGTACAAATATAATTGATCTTGAAGCAAAAACAAAGGAACGTTACTAGTCATCGTCAAGACGACCTTAGGTGTTACAAACAATTCACAACAATTTAAACATACTTGATATCAACTAGGTGCTCCGATCCAAGCACTTAATATTCCAATATCCAAGTCAGTTTAAAACTAACTTGCATAAATAAACAGGAACTCTCAAGGATAAGTTGTAGTACGTCGCATGGCATTGACTTCAATCCATTGCATCATAAGCTCAATCTCGCCACATTCAACATTGCGTAGCCTCAAACACATGTTTTGGGTGACTTTGCGGTCCTTCCAAATAATTTCGCTCTCTTCTATAAGACAGTTTTCACGGCCTGGTATCACTTTGGCGATGACGGTTCCGTCTACCATAGGTTCTTCATTATTTGTCACTGACTCCATAAATGGTGTGATATCAACTTCAGCATCTCCCATAGTGTCATCAAAGAACATGTCGCTGTCATATACTTTCTGCATTCAACTTCAAAGTATTATTACTCATACAAGACAGCTTTACCTTTACCTACTAAATAGCATATACGGATTAACAAGCAAATACTTGGAACGAATACTTACAAGTTTGAGTGGTTCAATTGGCTCTGTAGCATAAAGTGTGAGTTCTTCATCCCACACTGGATTGACGCTTTTCTCAACAGCGGCCGTCCTCACTTTCTAGATTACAAACTCCATAAAATCAGTTGAAAGTACTTCTATTGCATATATAGGTAATCTTATACAAAAAAAAATTAAATAAAATTGTGAAGATAAGATAAGATAAGATAGCCAAGATTCTCAAGATGTTTGTATGATGGTTGAAATTCAATATTGACCAATAAAATTAGTAAGTCCGAGATTAATACTATTAGACAGTTTTAAAATATTAGTCCTTGAATAATATATATTTGAATTGACATTTGTGATCAAATTCGATCATGTTTTGGGATGGGGAGGTGGGACGATCCACACCTCTTTCCCATCTCCATCCTAGCTAGGGAGAAAGCCTCATCCTTTCCTCTTATGAAGGACTAAAGCATTGAAGCCAGCAACAACGCTCTTGTTGCTATGATCACCGGCCGGACAGGTGGAATATATAGCAAGGCAGTAAAGCAGTCACAACAGAGATGGACGCCATTTTAACATTTCATGTCAACGGTACTACTGGACACTCTTCAATCCAAGTCTACTAGGGAATTAATTACGGTATATGATTAATAAAAATCTTGATATATATTGTAATACTCGTATTAAATCGGAGGTGTATTTACCGTGATACATAAGAATTAAATTAGACACATTTGATGTATGCAAATAAAGTCAACGGTTGTTACAGAGACGACATTTCATTATACGACCCTTGAAACTCTTTCAAACAAACAGAATAATAAAGATGATCATCAAACAAAAAACAAGAATAAATAGAAGTTTGGGACAGAAAGTAGACAGGAAGAACAAGTACCTGATCTCCATGCCAAACGACGATGTAAGGGTCACTGGTCGTGACGTCACGTACAGCAAGACCGATACCACGTTTGACCGTAAGGCGAAGTAGACCCTTAATCGTCTCTAATGGAACACCAGACATTGCTAACTTGATGAGTTTATATTTCAAAGGATGTTTTATGCTAACAGTGGAACAACACATACATAAGGTGTATATATGCTTGTTGATGGCTTCAACATTAAGGCTGATGTCTCCATGATTAATTATTATTATTATTGTAATAATAAGTCTCATGTCTTATTTAGATTAAATACTCTTACGTCTTTATCTTATTGGCTTATCAATAATGTCCAGCCTTTTGCTTGATGGCCTAGCCAAACATTATTCTGCATAATAAATGACACAGTTAGTCAATGATATGCAAACGATACTTCAAGTCATTCACATGATCGATTGTGTATAAAACAGATAGGTTTTGCCGGCTTGGAGAATTATCTTTGCTGTGGATCACCAATTATGTAACATCATGTGTTATTTAATCATAAATTAATAAAATTCAATCATAACTAAAATATAGGATTAATTGATAAAAACACCCTTTAATATTGTACTTTTTCAAATTTAACACCTTATGAAAAGTTTTTGAAAACTTAATACCTTAATGTGCATTTCATTCACATTTTGGTACCTTAAATGGATTTTGGTCAAAAAATTAGAATATTCTGGCCATTTTTTAAAGACATGGCAACCTATTTATAATGCACTCCGTTCACATTTTCAATCTATTCCCTTCCCTCTTATAACTGCAAGTCACGATTGATTCAATCTCGGCAATATTTCACAGCTTTTTGACCTAAATTCACTTAGCGTACCAAAATATGAAAAAAGGGCACATTAAGGTATTAAGTGATGTAAAATCTACTCGAAACTTTGGAATAGAACGGTCTTGTGAACTGTTCGTTTTTAGATTAACAAGTATGCAGCGGAATTAAACTGTTTATTTGATTTTTATACGTTTTTGAACGAAAATTAAAAGGATATGACATGATCACTCTCTCCTCCCTCGCAAGAAAATTAATTGCAACGCACGACTGGTTTTTGTGACTCTCACCTCGCAAGGATCAACTCACACTCTAATCTCTCCCTCGCAAGAAAGAAATAAGACACTTAAAACTCGCAAGCAATAAGCAACAAGAAAACTTGTATTAATTCTCAATCTCCATGTATCTGAGTAATAACGATTACAAGACCCCCTATTTATACTACTAACACATCCTCCTAAACATAATAGAAAACAATAAACTTTCCTAAAGTAATTAGGAAATAACAACTACTCTATCTAGAATTAGGAAACTAAACTTTCCTAAATAAATTGGTAAGTATTACACCAACTCGACCTAGGAAATTAAGATAATCCTATTTGAACACAAAATACTTATTACCTAAATATAATTAAACTAGGATATGACTCTTTTGGTAAGAAGTCTCGACGTCTCTTCCTTGGGCGTCAAGTAAACACGTGAACAATGCTGGAGCGTATTGAATAGTCAGCGTGTGTGTTCATTGATCTGTCTTCGGCTCTGACTGATTTCTTCCCAAATTACCACGGTTGCTTGTCTTGAATCAATCTTAAATCCTTTAATCATTTATGAAATATTTCCACTTATCAATAAATCCATACCTCCTAATGCTCCTGCATCATTCTCCCTTTCTTTTAAGAAATTTGTCCTCAAATTTTGAAGATATGTGAAACCACCCGGATCAAACACGAACCATACGAATTTAATCATGATAATAGTTACGATCACAAGTAGAAACCCTTCGAACTCCTCCAATGTAGAAACCCTCTTGCATATTCTAGGATTACTCCTTTCGTTGTTAAGCCTATACACTTTGAACCATATTTTCTTGTGCCTTCCACCCCTCCTCCCTCCGTGCACAAGTACAAACTCATCAGTGAACAAATAATACAAAAGAGATAAACCTTTCATAATTGTAGCACCCTTTTCTGTTAGGAAATCAACGAAATAACAATTGTATTGTTCTTGAAATTTAATAGGATAAAGTGTACTCTTGTTGAATTCACAATTTAACTAGGACTCATGTTCATTGATGAACAAATAAGGCGAACATGACGATTCTGTCATAGTTTCTGCACAATCGACCAAATAACAAGGTGATTGATCTTGAAACCTAACAGAATTGATCGTGCTCTTGTAAACTTTAGAAATCAAATCGAAGTTATAGCCATAATTGATTGGACAACACGGCTCCTTGACACTTGTAACAACCGCTTCCTCATCTCCATAATCATCAAAGATAGGCGGTAAATCAAGATTGAAAAAAGAAACACCTTCATCTAATAACTCGACAATATCTATAACAATCGTGTCTGCCTTATTTGATTCATCATTCAGAATCTAACAGTCTTCCGGGCTGTTCGTTTGGACAAAATCAGACGTCTTTACAATCTGACAGTCGTCTGGACTGTTCTGTGGCGTCTCTCCATGCTTTTCTGCTTCTTCTTTGTGAGCATCATTATAACATTCAGCCTTTTCTTCTTTTAATTTTTGTGTGCCAATAACCTTTGGTACCATCAGTTTACCTTGAATTCGTAATCGTTCAAAGCATCGATATTGTTCAAAAGATATGTATTCCTCATTAGGGCAAGAAATATATGAATGTGCAAACCCATGACACATAGTACGACGTGCCAAATCTTCTCTTCCAATCCTTAGACACTCAATTTCTCGTGACCGTCTCAAGATGAACAAAGTTGCATCGTCGTAGGGTTCCATCTTTTGCCCCATCATAGGATCGTTTGGATTAAGGAAATCAAGACCGAAGCTCTGATACCAATTTGATGTAAAATCTACTCGAAACTTCGGAATAGAAAGGTCTTGTGAACTGTTCGTTTTTAGATTAACAAGTATGCAGCAGAATTAAACTGTTTATTTGATTTTTATATGTTTTTGAACGAAAATTAAAAGGATATGACGTGATCACTTTATCCTCCCTCGCAAGGAACATGAATGCAACGCACGACTGGTTTTTGTGACTCTCACCTCGCAAGGATCAACTCACACTCTAATCTCTCCCTCGCAAGAAAGAAATAAGACACTTAAAACTCGCAAGCAATAAGCAACAAGAAAACTTGTATTAATTCTCAATCTCCATGTATCTGAGTAATAAGGATTACAAGAACCCCTATTTATACTACTAACAGAACCTCCTAAACATAATAGAAACAATAAAATTTTCTAAAGTAATTAGGAAATAACAACTACTCGATCTAGAATTAGGAAACTAAACTTTCCTAAATAAATTAGGAAAGTATTACACCAACTCGACTTAGGAAAATAAGATAATCCTATTTGAGCATAAAATACTTATTACCTAAATATAATTAAACTAGGATATGACTCTTTTGATAAGAAGTCTCGACGTCTCTTCCTTGGGCGTCAAGTAAACTTGTGAACATTGCTTGAGCGTATTGAATAGTACACGTGTGTGTTCATTGATCTGTCTTCGGCTCTGACCGATTTCTTCCTAAATTGCCGTTTTGGTAATTTTCTACTGAATTAGGTTAAGCGAGGTCAATGCGGTCTTACTCGTTGTATGTTGAATGGATATTTGTGTTTAATGCAAAGTAAAGGAATTAACTATGTAAATAAAGGTTGACACGTAAGATTTGGTGACGCGGAAAACCCAATGTGGGAAACGACCGCGGGAAGGGACGGTACCCTTCCAAGGATTTCACTAGCTGTTAATATGAGGATGAGTACAAAGGAGACGAATGTAAACCTAGCTAGCACAATGTGTTACGTATGTATGAGAGATCTTGAATGGCTTTCTTCTTTGCTTCCTCGGCTATTTATAGGGTAAGAACACTAGATGTGTCCTACTCAATTTATGGTAAGAAATATTAGTCCTACCATACTTCTTTCCATAAATGAAGGCTCTTCCGCTAATTTCCATAATCTCCCTGAAATCTCCCTGATGATTCTTCAATGCGCGGGCTCCTTCTGTTAACGGGTCTCTTGCAATTGCCCAGCTTCCACGGCCCAGCTCTTTAGACGAAATCAAATGGGCCTACTCCCTACTAGGCCAAGGTGCGGATTTTGGTCCAAACAGTTTGCCCCTAATTCCTTGTGAGATACATCTCGAGGCGTCGAATAAGGAATTACGGATCATGTTCAAACCTCACGCCGTCTTTTGCACATCTTCATGTGCACTAATCATTGCCCCTACCCCTTCTCCTCATTTCTCGCGCTCCTCCCCCTCTCTCCTCCTTTATAATCTCAACCCCCTACCTTACTTCATTAATTCCAAAAATTAAAAACCCCCCCAACTTCTCTCTAAAACCCTTCTTCTCTCCTTCGCCAGATTCCATCATTCTCACTGTCGCTTTCCACCGGGTATTTTTCTCTTGTAATCTTTATTTGATCCTTTTATTTTTCCTTTTTCCTGACCATGGGTAAAGCTCGCCACGCTGCTTCGACCTCCGCTCCGGCCGACCAGAACCCGGATCCCACCTTTCCTTCCCGTAATCTTTTTGTTCACGCCAACGACTCTAACACCTCTCTGACCACCGCCGACATACCTTTGATTAAGAAACTGCTTGGTCTTGGCGACGGGGTTGATATTGCTATCCCGGAGCCGGGCCAAAAGGCGGACGCCGTCCGGGCAGGATGGGTCTGCTTTTACCTTTATCCATTTAGATACGGTCTTCGCTTCCCTTTTCCCAAACTCATGCAATACTTTCTCCGGACCAATAATTTTGCCATGGTACAAATCTCTGCCAACATTCGGAGGGTACTCCTCTACTCCATGTCTGCTAGCCAGAATACCAGTAGCACCATTTCCCTGGGTGAGCTGGCCCACATGTACGAGATCTGGTCTCTGGGAAGAGGCCAATTTTATTTTCGAGGTTCCGGCGAGATTCCTTTCAATCACGTGTCGAAATCCAGGGACGAGAAGTGGTTTGAGGACTTCTTCTATGTGAGGAAGGCCTCCATTAAGCCACCTGCTGACTATATCTTTGAAGACTGGGTAATAACCTCGAGTAAGTAGCTCTCCTGACGCCTGATTTGCTTCTCCAAAGCATACTGGTTTACTTTTTTCTTTTGTGCAGGCCCCTGCCACCTGACTCGTCTAGGTGACCAGACATCTGCTCGCAACAAACTGTTTTGCATCTCCCAGTCTGAGAGAAAGTTCCCCGATCTGCTTCCTGGTTTCTCACCTGTCTCCTCTTCCAACCCGCTGCAATCAGGCCACAACATGTCTTCGAGTATGTTGTCTTGCACCATCATCCTGGCTATCTCTGACATCTGAGGTCTGGTTGCTTGAAGGCTCAAAAGTTGACCCTCTGGAGGCTATTTTCCAGAGTGCTAAAAGAAAGAGGGCTGCTGCGAGCCCTGATGTAGACTTCCAGTCTCCTCCTACCCATCCCAGTACCGCTCGTCCTGAGCCTTTGGAGGTTAGCCCGCTATCCTGTCATTCTCCTACTCCGCCTGCTAGTCCTGCTACTGCTAGTGGTGGCATCATTGCCCACTTCCCCGAGGGCTTTGGGAACGTAGATAAGGTGCCATATTGGCCAGAGATCGACCATATCCTCCTCCCTCCGCTGGTGGAGGTCTTCTCAGAATTCTCGCCAGCATAAATGGCGGAGAATGATGTGCATAAAGCTTTCATGGTAAGTATTCTCCCTCTACCACATGTTCTGAATTATTTATGCCAATGTTGCTAACTTTTCCCTTTCTGCTCTCAGGCTTTCCAGTCAGCCCTTTATAATAGGAAGATGATTAATGTAGTCCAGACTACCAGCAAGGCTACTAGTACCAGGAACCAAGAGCTGTCCGGGACCATTGCTGAGTTGGAGCAGCAGCGCTCTGACTTGAGGGGGCGGGTAGTAGAGCTGAAAGCTGAGCTTGATAGTGCCAAGAAGAAGTTAAAGGAGGGAGCTGACTAGCTGGCGCGCACCCAGGAAGTGTGCAATACTTTCTCTAATTCCCTCAAGCGCTCTGACGAGAAGATCAGTGAGCTGATTTCCCTTGCCACCAACATCGTTGCTTATGCTACCTGGCAAGGAAAGATCAGTGGAATGCGTGCCGCCCTTGTTGAGACCCCAACCCTGCAGGCCATAGAGGAGGAAGAGAGGCAGCTGGAGACCCTTTACCCTATCCAGCCTGATTTGAGCGTGTTGATGCCTGAAGTTGGCGAGTTGAATTCTCCTGCACTGGCGGAGCAGACAGCTGTTGTGGGTGCTGGCTCGTTCCAGGAGGCTGCTGTTGCTGGGGGAGCTCAAGAGGCTGTTGTTGCCGAGGGCGTACAAGCTGGTCCTATTCCTGAAATGGGAAGTCGACAGGAGGAGGCAGAGAAGGAGCCAGAAAGGGAGGTCATTGATCTGGCCTCCAGTTAAAATTTTATTTCTTTGAATGGCGGTCTGACCCTGTGTGTTGTAGACTTGTAAAATTTTAATCATTTTGTCTTATGTTTGTCTGTCGTGGTGACGGTCAACTGAACTTGGGGCCGCGTTTTGGCCAAATTTTGAAATGCCCCTTGCCTTAGTTTGGCAAGTTTTATCTTCGTCATATCTTGTTTATTTTTGCTTACGTACTTAGCTTAGGAAGCTGCCGTGTCAGCCTGCTGGCTGATTTAGGCTAGTCGTGTCAGCCTGAAAAGGCTGATTCAGACTCAGCTAGCTGACGTGTCAGTCTAATGACTGATTTAGGCGTACGCCGCATTTTAAGTGAGGTGGTCGTGTCAACCTTCAAGGCTGATTTAGACCATTCGTGTCAGCCTGAAAAGACTTATTTAGACTTAGCTAGCTGCCGTGTCAATCCAATGACTGATTTAGGCGTATGCCGCATTCTAACTACTTAACCTTTCTCATGACGCAAGCTGTGTTCATCATGCTTAAAGACAACAGGGGCGTACCTTAGGCAAGTTTATCGTCATTCTAGGACCAATGGAAAGTTGCAGGATTCTGGTAGCTCAGAGATCCATGCGCTCCATATTTGTGTGTGCATGCATGCCGGGGCCCTGATTAATTGCGTCGAGTACTCGGTTTTGTGAGTTACGTCCAGGGGGTGGTATCCAAGGTAGCTGGATGAGCTTTAAGCTGTCAGCCAGGCTCCCTTTCGTATGTTCCATAGGCCGCCTGGTGAGGGTGCTCCTAATGGAGAAATTTAGGTTAGGCATGTTGGAGTGTCATGTGCCTTGTTACCCCGCGTTTGCAGTTAACAGTCCTGCTAACTACACTTTCAATGTACCATAGATATTAGAGTTCAGAGTGATGCATTTAAAGAAGCCTAAAAATAGGAAATTTTATCGGAGCGATGTGAAGTACCTGACGCTGTCTCGTGGGGTGCCAGAGCAATTGTGGTCCCAAGAAGCTTACAGACCACACAACTCCAATAGTAGTTTTTAAAGTATAAAGAAATAAAAGAAAAGGAAAATGACACGAAATTGGTAGTATGCCTACTACCGTTTTTTTTTTTTTGACTTTTCTGGACACACTACTCTGTACACTAAACTCTACTTATTATTAAAAGTGATGCCTCTTCAGGTGAAGTATGTTCCATGGTTTGTGTATGATTTGACCGTCCATGGTCATTAATCTGTATGCCCCATGGCCAACAACGCCTTCTACGTGGTATGGTCCTTCCCATTTGTAGGCAAATTTTCCTGCCTTACGATTCTTGGTGTTTGGAACACTTCACGGAGAACCAGGTCTCTTACCTCCAGGAGCCTGATTTTTACGTTCTTGTTGTAACTTCTGGCAACTGACTGCTTGTAGGCAGCCATACGTATTTTTGCACTTGCTCGCAGCTCGTCTATCGTGTCCAGGCTCCTGGTCATCTCTGCACTATTCAGTTCCCCTGTCATACATCCATACATGTGGGTTGGAACTAGAACTTTTGATGGAATTACTGCTTCTGCGCCAAACACCAGGCTGGAGGGTGTCTGGCCTATCGCCGTCTTTGGTGTCGTTCTGTCTAACCAAAGCACTAGTGGCAATTCATCTGCCCACTCTCCTTCTAACTCCTGTAATCTACTTCTTAAGTTATCCATGATGATCTTATTGCTAGACTCAGCTTGCCCGTTGCACTTTGGGGTCCTGGGTGCTGATTTCTTTAGAGTGATGTTCCATCTGGCATAGTATCCTTCCGCGTCGTTTGAGATGAATTGTGATCCATTGTCACATATAATTTATGACGGGATACCAAACCTGCAAATGATATTACGTTTGATAAAAGAGAGGACCTGTTTGTCTTTTACCTCTGTGAATGCTTCTCCTTCTATCCATTTGGAGAAATAGTCTGTCATTGCTAGCATCCATATTCTATTTCCTGTGGCTCTAGGCAGTGGACCTATTATGTACATTCCCCATGTCATGAATGGCCAGGGAAAAATGATGGGATGTAGGTGCTCTGCTAGTTGATGGATCATTGGCGCTGAGCGCTGGCAGGCGTCACGCTTGCTGGTGAATTCCGCTGAGTCTGCCCTCATTGTGGGCCAGAAATAACCTTGTCTGAGGGCTTAATTTGACAGACCTCTGTCCCCTGCGTGGTTTCCACATTCGCCACTGTGGAGGGCATGTAACACAGTCTGTGCTTCTTGCTTATCCAGGCATCGTAAGTAAGGTTCTGTCGCTGACTGTCTAAAAAGTACGTCGTCAATTAGTATGAATCTGGAGGCTTTCATTTTAAAACCCCTCACCTCCTTCTTATCGTCTGGCAGCTTGTCGTGCCGTAGCCAGTCTAGGTAGGGTGTCCGCCATACCCAGTCATCTGTCTGGTCAGCTGGCTGATTATCTGACTGAGCAGCTGTCTGGCCAGCTGTTGTTGGTAGAACTACTGCCCCCCTGCTGATCTTCCAGTTCACATCTGTCCGTCTCTTCTAATGATTGGATAGAAGGTTCCAGCATGTGCGCGATGGAGATGTTGGACAGCTCGGTTGGTTTGAAGGTTTCCCCCAGAGTTGCTAGAGCATCTGCCTCCACATTCTTGTCTCAAGGGATTTGCTTGAGGTTGCAATCTTTGAAATTTTGTTTTAGCTCCTTTGCCACTTTTAAGTAGGCTATCATCTTTGAGTCCCTGGCTATGAATTCATCATTTACATGGTTAACTATTAGTAAAGAGACACTGAATATTTGCAGGTTTCTGACTCCTAATTCCAGGGCTAGCTGCATTCCTAGTATCAGGGCCTCGTATTCTGTTTCATTGTTGGTTGCCTTAAATTTGTATCTTACTGCTTGTGCTATCAGATCTCCCTGCGGTGATCGCAGGATTAGTCCTACACATGTCCCCCTTTGGTTGAAGGCTTCATCGATATGCATCTACCAGAGTTCTGCCTCCTTGTTCCTTTTGAGGGTTAGTATCTCCTCATCTGCCAGATTTTGGATAGCTGGGCTGAAATCAGACACAAAATCTGCCAGTGCTTGTGATTTTATCGCTGTTCTTGGATCGTACCTGATGTCGTACCCACTAAGGTGTACGGACCATTGTGAAATTCTGCCTGACAGCTCAGGCTTCCTCATTACAGATTTTAATGGATAATTGGTCACGACATGTATGGTGTGGGACTCAAAGTAGGGGCGTAGTTTGTATGATGCAATAACAAGTTCTAGTACGAATTTTTCAAGAGATGTGTACCTGGTCTATGCTGGCAGCAGAGACTTGCTTACATAGTAGACTGGCTTTTGCTCCTTGTCCTGCTAGCTGACTAGAACCGCATTTACTGCTACCTATGTGACGGCCAGGTAGAGAAACAATGGTTCTCCCTGTTCTGGTTTCGATAGTAGTGACGGGGTGCTTAGGTAGTGCTTCAGCTCTCTGAATGCCTGCTCATGGTCTACCGTCCATTCGAACTTCTGGCTCTTTCTCAATATATCATAAAATAGCCTGCACTTGTCTGAGGATCTTGAGATGAACCTGCTCAAAGCTGCCACTTTTCTTGCTAGCCTCTGCACGTCCTTTGGGTTTCTGGTGACTCCAGCTGCAATACGGCCTTAATCTGCTCGGTGATGGCTTCTATTCCCCTTTGAGTTACAATGTAGCCTAAGAACTTGCCGGAGGAAACTCCAAAGGTGCATTTAGATGGGTTTAGATTCATTTTGTATTCCCCGAGGGTGCTGAATGTTTCTACCAGATGCTGCATGTGATTCGTAGCTTTCTCTGACTTCACCACCATATCGTCAATATACACCTCCATGGTTCTTCCTATTTGTTCTTTAAACATCCGGTTAACCAGCCTTTGATAAGTGGACCCTGCATTTTTCAGGCCGAAGGGCATGACGTTGTAGCAGTATATTCCTCTTTCAGACATGAACGTTGTCTTCTCTTGATCTGCTGGATCCATCTTGATTTGATTGTAACCACTCCAAACATCTAGGAATGTCAACATTTCATGTCCAACTATCGCATCCACCATTGCGTCAATGTGTGGTAGTGGGAAGGGGTCCTTGGGACATGGTTTGTTGAGGTCGGTGAAGTCCACGCATACTCTTCATTTCCCATTCTTCTTGGGTACCACCACCATGTTTGACAGCCACTCTGGATACTTCACCTCTCTTATCTTATTTGTTGTTAGCAGGTTGTCTACCTCCTGGTTGATCACCTTATTCCTTTCAGCTGCGAACTTTCTCCGTCTCTGCTGGATGGGCTTGCATCCTAGGTCCACGCTGAGTTTGTGTGTTATGATAGATGGATCTATTCCTATCATGTCATCATGGGACCATGCGAAACAATCCATGTTGGCTTGTAAGAATTTTATTAGGTGCTGCCTAAGATCTCCGGTGCACTCGGCCCCAATTAGCACGGTCCTTTCTGGATGCAGCTTGTCCAGGTTGATCTGATCTAGCTCCTCGGCTGGGGGCTCAATGTATTCGTCCTGGACATGCTGCTTCTGTAATTGCTATGCTGGAGGGTTGGCAGTGCACTTTAGTGCCTTCTTGTAGCAACCTCTAGCTTCCTCCTGATCTCCTCGGATTGTCTCTACTCCCCATGGCGTGGGGAATTTTATGCATTGATGATATGTTGAGGGGACTGATTTTATCATATGCAGCCATGGTCTTCCAAGAAAAACATTGTAGGTAGATGGTTCATCTATGACCAGGTACCTTACCTGTTTGTTGACTCCTCCCGCATAGGTTGGGATCACTATTTGGCCCAATTAGTTGGCTGTCTCTCCACTGAACCCTACCAGCGGGATGGTCTTATTTTGTAAATCCTTCTCGCTGAATCCCATGCTTTCAATGGTTTTTAGCATGATTAGGTTGATTGAGCTGCTAGTATCTACCAGAACCTTTCTAACTGTGCAATTCGCCATTGATAGTGTTATGATAAGTGCGTCATGATGTTCTTGATTATTATGTACGTCCTCTTCGTCGAAAGCAATAGCAGGCAGGTTGCTGTGAGAGATCCTGCAGGAAGTTTCTGGTCTGTCTCCCTTAGTCTCAGTAGCATGCCTTTTGGCTGCTGAATATGTTAATCCACTTAGGTCTGAGCCGCATGTCATCACTTTTATTATTTTGGTGCATGTAGGTGGCGTTGCAGGCTTTACGGAGCCTACTATATCCTGCTGCTTGCCCCTACGTGGTAATAGGTGGCTTAGTTCCCCTTGCTCATATAGACGCCTGATCTCCCTGTGCAGCATGTACAATCTTCCGTTTTATGCCCGACGTCATAATGGAACTCACATTTTTTTCTTACTGTCTATTCACCATGCCTGTACTTCTACTGGTGGCCTGGGCCACCTTACCCCATCCCCCATCTCTATGAATGCTTTCAGGATTCCTACGATGCCAGTTGTGAATCCGTATTCTGCCAGTGTGGGGATTTGCTGGTTCTCTTCTCTGTTGTCAATTCTGTTGACTCCCCTACCATATGGCTTGTATCTTCCATCCTTCTTGCAAGTGGGTTACTTTCTACTTGACTTTTCCATGGCTGATGTGCTGGATACGCTTGGCGTGCTGGCTCTGGCTAGGATATTTTCCGCCAATCTGATCGCGGCTGCTGCCTCTTCCTGCACCGCTTCAAAGCTATGACAAGGGTGCATAGTTAACTACTTATACAGGTCAAATTCATGGTGCATGCCTCTTCTGAAGGCTTCTACCGCTGTTGACATGTCACATTCTCGTACTGCCACCTTCTCATTATTAAATCTAGTGTTTTATTCTCCAGTGGTCTCGCTTGCTCCTTGAACAATTCTGTACAGGTCGCCTGCATGCTTTTGTGGCTTCCGGCTGCTCGCGAATTGCTGAGTGAATGTATTTACCAGGTTGGCGAATGTGGATATTGATATGTTGGGTAAGTTCACGAGCCATCGGAGTGCTGGTCCCGACAGTGTGGATCCAAACCCCTTGCACATACAAGCCTCTTTCACGTGCCCTAGAGCTGTCACCGTCATAATTTTTTGCTTGTATTAGCTTACGTGATCAAAAGGATCTGTTGTGCCATCGAAGAGAGGCATGTTCGAATTGGTGAACCCCTTTGGCATGGCGACAACAGATATCGTATCCACGAATGGCGAGTCAGCGTAGCTGTCGGGTGCAGCTTTCTCGAGCGGAGGTGGCAGTCCTGGGACCTTACTTATCATCTCTCTCAGTTCTAGACACTTCTGGTTGGTTAGGCTTCCTGAGTTCGAGCCACGCCTATCTGCTTCCTGCTGATCTAGGGTACTGCTTCCAGGTCTGTGCTCCTGAGGATTCTGATGTGGCATGGTACGTAATGGTTTTGAAGTCACGAGCGTTCCCTGATGCCAGCTTACCTACGGGCTACCTGTGGATCCTACACCGGGTGTTTGGTTAGTTATCACGAGGTTACCAACTGGGATGTTACCTGGATGTACTTCCACGCGACTGGCAGCTTGCCAGCTGTCTGGTGTGAGGTATCCAAGTCCCTGTGGGGTTATCCTTTCTCTTGTTGGTACTGCTATCAGATCTAATCTTGTTACCAGTTCGGTTGGTATTTGTCGAAGCTCACTTCGGCTGCCTGATGCCCCCTGGGTAAGATCCACTACTGGGCTTGACCTTCACTCCCCGCGCTTGCTGGTGTGCTGGAGTGTTGCTTCAGAATGTCTATTTGTGCCTAGAGTTCCCTGTTCCTCGTCCTTGCCTCAGCTTCTCCCTTTCTCTGGTCTTCCCGCATATCTTCCATGACTTCTGAATATTTTCCATGCCACTAAGCAGGGTTTGTGTTGGACTCGACGGTGGAGTAAGGCCTGAACTTGTTGTGGTCCTGTCTGATCTGGGTTGTGCCGCCATAGCTGGAGGTTTAGGTGGCAGAGTGACTTTTGTCACGGATATGCTTCTTGACGGGTGTCCGGGGGCCTGAGTTTGTGCCGCTGATGCTGGGTTTTGAATAGGGTTTGGCGGTATCAACGGCTGACCGCTCCCTGACACGGTTGCTGATGTTTGCTTGTCCATTATGTGTCTGAGTAATTAACGATTGACGACCACAATGCCCCACGGTGGGTGCCAAACTGTTTTGGTAATTTTCTACCGAATTAGGTTAAGCGAGGTCAATGCGGTCTTACTCGTTGTATGTTGAATGGATATTTGTGTTTAATGCAAAGTAAAGGAATTAACTATGTAAATAAAGGTTGACACGTGAGATTTGGTGACGCAGAAAATCCAATATGGGAAACGACCGCGGGAAGGGACGGTACCCTTCCAAGGATTGCACTAGCTGTTAATATGAGGATGAGTACAAAGGAGACGGAATGTAAACCTAGCTAGCATAATGTGTTACGTATGTATGAGAGATCTTGAATGCCTTTGTTCTTTGTTTCCTCGGCTATTAATAGGGTAAGAACCCTAGACGTGTCCTACTCCGTTTATGGTAAGCAATATTAGTCCTACCATACTTCTTTCCATAAATTAAACCTCTTCCGCTAATCTCCCTGAAATCTCCTTGAAATCTCCCTGAATTCTCCTTGATGATTCTTCAATGCGCGGGCTCTTTCTGTTAACGAGCCTCTTGCAATTGCCCAGCTTCCACGGCCCAGCTCTTTAGACGAAATCAAATGGGCCTACTCCCTACTAGGCCAAGGTGCGGATTTTGGCCCCAACAATTACCACGGTTGCTTGTCTTGAATCAATCTTAAATCCTTTAATCATTTTTGAAATATTTCCACTTATCAATAAATCCATACCTCCTAATGCTCTTGCATCATTAAGTTTTAAGAAATTTTTCATAAGGTGTTAAATTTTAAAAAGTACAACATTAAATGGTGTTTTCATCAATTGATCCTAAAATATACTAATCATAAGTAAATTGTACTTACAAATTATTAAGGAACTAATGAAAACTACTCTCAATTTCGAGCTTTTTCGGAAAAACATACTTTTATACCCGAACATGACCAAGAGAAATATCGCGTGTTGGATTAACAAGTAAGTTAGTTGATATGGTTAGAGAGATGAATTCTCCCTCAAGAAATCCCCGAAAAACTCAAAAACACGTTTTAATTTCTTCGCTTTTCAGCTTGTTTCCATGGCTAAAACTCGCGCTCGTAATAAGCAAGTTCCATCAGATGATACTGGTGACCTTACAGAAACGACTGGGGAGGGAACACTCACAGACGAAGTTACAAATGAAGTGGTGATGCCGGATAATTCACTGGACTTGACGAATTCTGGTACTAATATAAGTGCTATTGTTGGTCAATTGCTGAACCTTACTGTGTTATTGGATAAACCGGTGGATACAACTACTCCTCCTGCAGCAGGTATTGATATTCCATCTAGTTCGACTATTCCATCTTTGGTAACTGATTTAGGTATTGGAACTAAATCTTGGAGTACAATAGCAAAACCAAAACAGGGAATGAGTTTACATTTTTGTGATACCAGTGCTGATACTAAAACGGTTGTAGTAGAGGAGGATGATGTAATCGATGAAATCAAATTTTGGCAAAACACATTAATGGGGAATTTTCTGGGTTCTAAACCGAAAATTAAGGAAGTGGATGAATATGTTCTGAAATACTGGAAGAATACTGATAGACCTATTGTGCAATATTATAAAAAAGGCTGGTATACCTTTCGATTTCTTTCTGAACGCGATATGAATGAGATTCTTAAAGGAGGTCCTTGGAACATGGGTACCAGTACGCTGGTTTTAAAACAATGGACACCTACTTTTTCCAAAGAAATGGATTCAGTATCCACAGTCCCAACATGGGTATTGTTTCTTGATTTGGATCCTTTTATGTGGTCAGAGAAGGTGTTGAGTAAAATGGCTAGTGTCGCAGGGAAGCCCCTCTTCGCTGATCCGCCCACTACATACAAGTCTAAGCTTTCCGTTGCTCGTGTCCCGGTGGAAGTAGATGTAGCAGGTGACCTGCCTACTGCTGTGCAACTTCATTCACCTTATCATGGGGAAACCACACAGCGGATTATATATGAGTGGCTGCCACATTATTGCCACTGTTGTAGAAAATTGGGACACACAAAGGAGAAATGCAAATTTACTAAACTGAACAATAAGATTGATGCACTGAAGTCAAAAAAAGTGACACAGATTTACAAACCAGTCCAACACTCAGAAACTCAGGACTCAGGAAGTAACTTGTTAGGCCATAGCTCCCTGAAATTAGGAGAGGGGTCTGTTTCTGGTGACGTGGTAACAGACTCAGAATGTCCTGAACTAGGTTCATCTCCCACTGATTCAAAGGTAGTTCTTCTTCCTAATGATGTAGGGACAGGTTCAGGATGCAAAGTGCTAGGTCCAACGAGTTCTGCTGCTGTTGTGACAGGTGATCAGACTGAGGAAGCATTGGTTGTAAGGAGGCATGAACACTCTGGTATCTCTATACATAATTCTTATTCAGTGCTGCATACTGAGGGGGATATGGAAGAGGGACGGCAAGTGGAGGATAATGGAGAACCACCTGATCCTGGTAAATGATCATCTCATCTTGGAACATTAGAGGTTTTAATGACCCAATAAAGCAGGGGGAAGTTAGGGGTTATTTGCAATTGAATAAAATTGAGGTGTTTGGTCTGTTGGAAACTAGAGTTAGAATAAATAATTCTACTGCTATTATTAGGCAATTTCCTTCCTATAGTATCTTGAATAATTATTCTCATCATTATAATGGGAGAATTTAGGTTTTTTTGAATAAAGGATTGGTGACTCTTCTTTCTTCTATAGTGCATGAATAATTGATACATGTTGAACTCTTGCATCATGTATCCAACAAAACTCTTTATGTTACTTTTATATATGGGAGTAATGATGCCAGTGAAAGGGAAAGTTTATGGGATGAGTTGAGGCAGATTGCATCTACTGTCTTAGATTTGATAATCTTAGGGGATTTCAATATTGTTAGGGCTATGGAGGAGAGGATTGGCCTTAATCCACCTTCATTAACTAAGATTCTTGCATTTAATCAATGTCTATTGGATAATAATTTGGATGATGTTCAGCGCTTTGGTTGTGAACACACTTGGACTAACAAGAGAGATGTGGAGGCTAGAGTTTGATCCAACCTGGATAGAGTGCTCACTAACCCATCTTGGCTGGTGCAGTACCCTCATACTCAGGTGATAATTCTGCCATCTGGGATTTCAGACCACTCACCACTTTTGGTTCAGATAAAAGAAGCTTACCAGATTAAAAACAAATTCAGCTACTTAAATTACTGGGAAGAGCACAAGGATTATGGTAATATTGTTGCTCAAGCGCGGGATATGTCAATAAGGGGTAATGCTATGTTTAAGCTGTTTGCCAAGTCAAAGAATGTAAGGAAACAGTTAATAGGCCTTCACAAGACAAGTTACTCAGGGTTATCTATCAAGGTTAGACAAGCAAAACATGACTTGGATGAATGCCAAAAGCAAGTTCAGGGGGCTCCTCTGGACCCTCACCTTCTCGAGAAAGAGAAAGTCTTATTGGATACATAATGGAGGTTAAGACAAACTCAGAGGAGAAGTTTGATTCAGAGGGCTATGATCCAGAGTATTAAATATCAGGATGCCCCCAACAGTTATTTCTTTGCAAAAATAGCTGTAAGAAGGAATCAAAGTATTATTAGTAAAATCAATGATAGAGGAGGAAATCTAAGGGAAGGAATTACTGAGGTTAATGCTGCGTTTGTGGATTATTATCAATGCCTCTTGGGTGGAAGAGTGGAAATTATTGATTTGCCTATTGAGTATATAGAGGGACCAAGGATACAGGAATCAAACTGGCCACAGTTGTGTAGACCAGTGGAAGAAATGGACATTAAAAAAGCATTGTTCTCAATTGATTCCAATAACAGTCCGGGACAGGATGGTTTCTCTTCTTAGTTCTTTAAGACTTCCTGGCATGTCATTAAAAGAGATTTTTGCGATTCTGTTACTACTTTCTTCAGAACTGGCGCAATGTCACCACAAGCTAACACTATTCTTTTAGCTTTGATTCCTAAGAACCACGTGGTTACATCTGTGCTGGACTTCAGACCTTTGGCCTGTTGTACAGTTTTTTACAAGACTGCGAGCAAAATTCTTTGTATTAGGTTTAAACCCTTACTACAAAGTATAGTATGGAAGGAGCAAGGTGCTTTTGTGGAAGGGAGATGTATCTTTGAAAACATCATGCTCACGCAGTCTCTAATTAAAGGATATGGACAGAACGGGATTTCACCTAGGTGCCTCATTAAAGTGGATAAGCACTCGATTCACTCTAATGGGATTTTATAGTAAAGATGCTACAAATCTTTAACTTTCCTCCTCAGTTCCAAAAGTGGTTGATGGGCTGCAAAACTTCTACCTGGTTTAGCATAAAGATCAATGGAGATTGTACTGGGTACTTTAAAGGGGCAAGTGGTGTGAGACACGGGGATCCCCTATCTCCTTTCATATTTGTCCTGAGTATGGAGATTTTGTAAAGCCTTCTTAGAAAAATTCACAGCAAGCATCATTAGTTATCACCCCAAATGTGGGAAAATTGGGCTTAATCATCTCATCTTTGCAGATGATTTGATGATTTTCGTTAGGGGGGATCCTCCTTTTGTTCAAGCAGTGGCAGATTCATTGCATTCTTTTGCAAAAATGTCTAGATTAGAAGCAAATCCAGACAAGACCAATATATATATGGGAGGGATAAGGGAGGAAATTATGCAAAGTATTTTGAGTAATACAGGATACACAGATATTTAGGGGTGCCATTGAATGAGGGGAAGCTAAACAAGGATATGTTTGTTACCCTTCTTAACAAGATACACAGTGCTTTACATAACTGGTCAACTCATAGAATTTCTTATGCAGGGAAGATCAGTTTGATAAACACTGTTATTTTAGGGATGGAACAATACTGGTGTGTAACCCTGCTGATACCAAAAGGAGTTTTAAACCTCATCACGAAATTTTGCAAGAACTTTTTGTGGAATTCGGAGGAAGGTCAAAGGAAGTTGGTAATGAAAAGCTGGTCATCTTGCTGCGTTCCACATACTGAAGGAGGCTATGATATTAAGGAAGTCTTGTCATGGAACAAAAGCATTATAATTGAATGGTTATGGGCAATTGACAATAACTCTGACAGCTTGTGGTCTATCTGGAATCAGGTGTATAATATTAAGTCTGCTAACTTTTGGACTATGCCAATCAGAGCTTACCATTCAGAAAGTTGGAGGAGTATTCTGATTGTGAGGAATGATTTGATAGCCAGAGCAGGTAGTCTGGAAACAACAAGGAGGATACTAAGCAACTGTACTAAGGGGGGCAGGTTGAAACTCATCTTGATATATGATCATTTTAGAGAAAAAGCACTGAGGATAAGCGGGTATAGAGGAGTGTGGCAGAGAGCAGTTTTACCTAAACACAGTT
Source organism: Silene latifolia (assembly GCF_048544455.1). Classification (NCBI taxonomy): domain Eukaryota; kingdom Viridiplantae; phylum Streptophyta; class Magnoliopsida; order Caryophyllales; family Caryophyllaceae; genus Silene; species Silene latifolia. Next base: position 121,860,911 of record NC_133536.1, on the reverse strand, counting down.
TTATAATGGTACTTGCAATGCAAGGACGATTAGCTACTATTGATAAACTTAATCAGAAGGGGACCTGCCTAGTGAATCAGTGTATTATGTGTAAGGCAGCAAATGAGACACACACTCATCTGTTCTTCAAATGCTCCTTTAATGCGGCTGTTTGGAAGGGAGTGTTGCAGTGGCTGGCTATGCAAGATAGAACACTGGATATGAGAAGGGAATTGCGTTGGATTACAAACAGAAGGGTGAGGAGAGATTGGAAGCCTCACTGGTACTCTAGCTGTCTAAATGCCGCAGTCTATAGTCTTTGGGAAGAAAGGAATACAAGGATTTTTCGAGGTATATATCATAGCATCGAATATATTATCAAACGTATACAATATATAGTAGGTGTCCGACTTATTTTTGCAACTCACCCATCTTATGAGGATGAGATAGTAGAGAGTCTTCATTGCTAATTATTGGTTATACTTTTGTAAGATTGGCCTGTTTTATTCCCGAATGGATGAATAATATGGCTTGCTTTTCTTGCAAAAAAAAAGAAAAGAAATATCGCGTTTTTTTTTTTTTTTACATAATCACATTTTCAAATTTAAGTATTTATATATATAGGTTCCTAAGTTCTTATTTACACCATTAGAAGAGGGGAGGTGGATGGTTTAAATTGAAAGAAAAAAAACACACTTAACACTAATCAATTACATAAGCACTCATTAATTGACTTTCTCTCTCTAGTTTTTATTTAATGACTTTTAGCGCTGATTAATGACTTTTGAATATCTGAGATTTATAAGTGTAACTCTGAGTTATAAAGTGTAACTTTGACCTTTTAAGACGAATTTGTATATAAAAAATTGATTTATACATTTTTTGCATTTTACAAGTGTACCTCTGAGTTGTAAAAGTGTAATTTTGATTTTTTTTAAGTTGATTTTGTATATAAAAATTTGAATTTATACAGTTTTAGCATTTTACAAGTGCAACTCTGAGTTGTAAAAGTATAACTTTGATTTTTTAAAGTCGATTTTGCATATAAAAAATTGAATTTTTACTATTTTAACATTTTACAAGTGTAACTCTGAGTTGTAAAATTGTAACTTTGATTTTTTAAGGTGGAATTTGAATATAAAAAAATTGAATTTTTACAATTTTAACATTCTACAAGTGTAACTTTGTTGCTTTACGAGTGTAACTCAGGTATTTTGAGAGTGTAACTTTGATTTTTTTTAGGCGGTTTATGAATAAAAATTAAAATTTATACAATTTTAACTTTTTAAAAGTGTTACTTTTATGATTTACGAGTGTAACTCTACTATTTAAAGAGTGTAAGTTTGATTTTTTAAGACGGTTTTGTCTATAAAAATTTGAATTTATACAATTTTAACACTTTAAAAGTGTAACTTTGGTCCTTTATGAGTGTAATTGTGGTCCTTATGAGTAGATCTAAGATTAAAATCAACAAATTATTTAAAATCTATTTAGTAGATCTAACATTAAAATAAAAGGATCTCACCAAAAAAACGAGAGGATCTTTAGAATAAGAATACGAGATTTGAAAAAATATAAAACAAGACGATATTTAGAATAAGAAATCTAAACATTAAAAAAAAAGACAAAAAAAAGCGACATACAACAACGACACAACACAACAAATGTAACACCCGCGAATGTCTCATTTTGACATTTTTAATTTATTTAACCATTCAATTACCTTATTTTATATTTTTAAATTAGTTAATTTAATTCATTTTATTTTAAACATGATTTTTATAAAATTAATATTTTAAAGCTTAAATTATATAAAAATATCTATATTCAGTCGGATAGTAATAATAGGATAATAATGATAATATCAATAATAGTAAGGTTCTGTCTTAAGTTATACTAGATTTAAGACGCTTTTTCGTCTAGAAAACGACCGTCACATTTCTCTTGATAAGACTACGTTTAATCTGGACCAATCTCTTGTCGACAACACACCACTCACTTTACACTTTATACTTTAAATAATCGTTTTCCTTTTTTTTTCCCTCAACCACACACTATCACCCGTCCCCATTTTCCCGTGGAGCTTTCTACTTTTCGAACAAAGATGCAGCAAGCACAGTATACAACTCAAACAATAAAACACCATTTTTGCCACCTTCAACCTCCGTTTTCTCCCTCGTTTCCAAACCTTTTTCCTCGATTTTTGCACCATTAGCTTCCCCTCTCCATCCTTCACCTTTCTAGGTAAGAAAGTTTCAGTTTTGTTGAGATTTCGAAAATGCCATCTTAAGACAAACTCGGTTTTGTGACTCAAACAACCCAATTTATTTCTTCTAGTTGAAGAGCTTGAAGAACTGGAGGGAGGCTTGTACTTTTAGATGATTCACTCGGAGGTTTAAGAAGCTAAGGTAACGGTGATAGGTTAATGGACATAATGTCGAAATTGTATCCGTATATGTTGTGTTTAGCTCTTATATACTATAAAGTTTGAACCTTTAATCATTTTTTTTATATGTATGGAACGTGTGGTTTGTATGGAGGATTCCGTCTTATTATTACTTGGGATTCCGTCTTAATTTGTTGTTGGAAGTGGCTGTTTTGGGACGGCTATACGAGTCTTGGCTGAGCGGAATTTGTGTTAGTTATTCGTAGCTGATTGGGTTTGATAGACTGGCAGTTTCTGTAACACTATTTTCACTGGCCTTTTTAGTTTTGTTGTGGGTTGGATCTTATTATTTAGCTGTTTGAAATCAGGGGCTGCTTGCGGGTTTTGACGCTGTTTTGGGTATCATCTTTGGTCCGGTTTATGTAGTGTTATGGGCAGTCGAAATGGAGGTATTAAAAGTTGAAATTGAGACGGATACATGTTGAGTTTTGGAGACGGGTTGTATGCATTTCTTGGACTGTTTTGTGATGGCGAAAGGGTGGTAGAAATGGGTTGTTTAGTCAGCCGTAACAGGGTGTTTGTGGGGCTGGTTGTTGGCTGTTTGGCAGCCGTAGGAGAAGGGTTGAGCAAGCTAGTTATAGGTTGGTTATGGGCACGGTTTACACGATTTTGTATGGTCTGTTTTGGGACATTCAAGTATGATTTTAGTGGCAGAGATGGGTAGTTTGTTGATTGTCAATTATTTTTGTACCCTTAGATCAATAACCATGAGCTTACCTACGTGAAGATCAAGACTTTGTGCCTATTGCCGGGAATAGAAGATTTGTTCAACCTTTTGGAGAATGCTACTACTTCATCGAAGATATTCCTCCTTCTTTGTGTACCTTGCCTTATTCTTTACCTCTTCGTGCCTATTCTTCTTCTAAACTCTCTTTTTTTTACCTTGGAAACTACTCTTGTACCCTCCCAGCTTGTCCTTTGTTCCTTGCTTATCCTCCCTTGATGCCTTGTAGATAGTTCTCTTTCTTTTGTGGAATGTTAACCTTGGTTGAAAAATTTTACTTTTGAGGAGATTGTTTATGGTTGACCCATAACCCTAGTTTTGAGAGGTTGTGATGTTAGAAAGACTTAGGTAGGGTGATGAGACATACTTAGTGATTCTTATACCTAGTTCCTTGATAAAGTGAGTATAATTGATTGGTGGATTCTGTGTGTTAAGTGTGAGTTGCCTATGATACTAATGTTATAAAACTTGGCTTCGTTATTTATGTTTAGGATTTGTAAGGTTTGGTACATTGAGCGTTGTTACTTTAGATGTGAACATGTGGTGAAGTCTATGATGTGAGTTTGGAAAGTGATACCTTTAGGATGTTGGTAACCATACATAGATTGGTGTCACCTTTTGACGTTTTTTGGGTATGAGTATAGCTTTCTTATTAGTGTTGATCTTGTTTTAGGGAAGTCGTTTTGGATGTTTAATGATTGGGAATTGTTGAATCACAAGCGTAGTGAAGTACCTTGTTTCATTGAATAGCTTAGATGTAGAGTAGCGTAAGCTATCTTGAGGAATCCTTGGAAGTAATGTGGATGTGAGATTGATTTTTATTAGGAAGTTTTCAGAACCATTTAGGTTGATGTTGTTATTTGAGATTTGAGTATCTGGCGTATCCTTGTTGTCTAATTTCCCTTTTTCTGTGACCCTAAGCGTTACCGTTCATGCTTCTCTTCCTCGCTTCGTCGTACTCCTCCTTTAAGTTTGATGCTGGTAACTTATAAAAACTATATCTTTTACATCCTTGTTGACCTTACTTCGACTCTTACCCCTAGAAAGTTCGTCATAACTCTTTTGTTGGTTAAGTTTGGATTCTCTTAGCGTACTTTTTATTTATGTCGTCTAAGTTGTTTTTCAATTCGTACAATTTCTAAACAATTCAAGCTACCATTTTTGGTTCGTTGTTAAGAGTTTATGTTACTTTTACAAAACTTTAACTATTTTAAAGGTTTGAAAATAAAAATTTTATTCAGTTCCCTTTTTGTTCTTTGAGTATAGACTTCTTTATCATGATTTTTGATTGCTAAACCCGAGTTGCTTTTAATTTTGCTCAATTTCTAACCAGCTTTGATCCATTTATGATTTATTTGTCAAAGTGTGATGTTATATTTTCAAGAATTTGACTCCTTTTCTAGTTTAAAAGTGAAACTTTTTTTTTTTTTGGCTTTTGCAAAGGAAAATTTGAGTGGATTGCCATTTTCATTTGGTTTTAACATTGACGGGATATTAGGACTCGTTATTCAAGGCGTCTAATAAATCTCTCTACGTTTATCGGCGAATGATTTTTATTCTAAATTTGTCTTTGACTTGGAAAGTTAGTGTTCTTGTGTGCATGACAGGAGCAATTTCGTTTTGTGAAGGAGACTTATAGTTTTGAAAACTCTCCATAAATATTTTTGAAAGTATTTTGATTTTTGATTTATACAAATGATGTGGTATTTGACCTTATCTTTGATTTCGAACGAGAGGTTCTTGAATGCGCAACGAGAGCACTCCCGTTCCTTTGATGAGAATCTGGCTCTGTTGGAAAATTTTAATTGAATTTTAGAGTAACCTTTTAATGTTTTGGTTGCCGATTTTAAAAGGTCCAGTTTTACTTTTTATAACCTTTCATTTCTAATATCAAGTTTCGAGGACGAAACTTTTTAAAAGATGGGGTGATTGTAACACCCGCGAATTTCTCATTTTGACATTTATAATTTATTTAACCATTCACTTACCTTATTCTATATTTTTAAATTAGTTAATTTTATTTTAAACATGATTTTTATAAACGTAATATTTTAAAGCTTAAAATATATAAAAATATCTATATCCAGTCGGATAGTATTAATAGGATAATAATGATAATATCAATAATAGTAAGGTTTCGTCTTAAGTTATTGTAGATTTAAGACTCTTTTTCGTCTAGCAAAAGACCTTCACATTTCTCTTGATAAGACTAGGTTTAATCTGGACCAATCTCTTGTCGACAACACACCACTCACATTACATTTTATACTTTAAATAATCTTTTTTTTTTTCCTCCACCACACACTATCACCCGTCCCCATTTTCCCCTGCAGCTTTCTATTTTTCGAACAAAGATGCTGCAAGCACAATATACAACTCAAACAACAAAACACCATTTTTGCCGCCATCAACCTCCGTTTTCTCCCACGTTTCCCAACCTTTTTTCCTCGATTTTTGCACCATTAGCTTCCCCTCTCCGTTCTTCACCTTTCTAGGTAATAAAGTTTCAGTTTTGTTGAGATTTCGAAAATGCCATCTTAACACAAACTCGGTTTTGTGACTCAAACAACCCAATTTATTTCTTCTAGTTGAAGAGCTTGAAGAACTGGAGGGAGGCTTGTACTTTTAGATGATTCACTCAGAGGTTTAAGAAGCTAAGGTAACGGTGATAGGTTAATGGACATAATGTCGAAATTTTATCCGTATATGTTGTGTTTAGCTCTTATATACTATAAAGTTTGAACCTTTAATCATTTTTTTATATGTATGGAACATGTGGTTTCTATTGAGGATTCCGTCTTATTATTACTTGGGATTCTGTCTTAATTTGTTGTTGGAAGTGGCTGGTTTGGGACGGCAATACGAGTCTTGGCTGAGCGGAATTTGTGTTAGTTATTTGTAGCTGATTGGGTTTGATAGACTGGCAGTTTCTGTAACACTATTTTTACTAGTATTATTAGTTTTGTTGTGGGTTGGATCTTATTATTTGGGTGTTTGAAATCAGAGGTTTATTGCCGGTTTTGGCACTGTTTTGGGTACCATCTTTGGTCCGGTTTGTGTAGTGTTATGGGCAGTCAAAATGGAGGTATTAAAAGTTGAAATTGAGACGGATACATGTTGAGTTTTGGGGACGGGTTGTATGCATTTCTAGGATTATTTTGTGATGGCGAAAGGGTGGTAGAAATGGGGTGTTTAGTCAGCCAAAATAAGGTGTTTGTGGGGCTGGTTGCTGGCTGTTTGGCAGCCGTGGGGGAAGGGTTGAGCAAGCTGGTTATAGGTTGGTTATGGGCACGGTTTACACAGTTTTGTATGGGCTTTTTTTGGACAGTCAAGTATGGTTTTGCTGGCTGAGATGAGTAGTTGTTTAGGTGAAGTGTCGGTGCCGGTTTATGGCCTGAGCAGGAGCGGCCTGTGGCCTGAGCAGGGGCTGCCTGAGGCCTGGTTAGAGGCTGCCTGCGGACTGGACAGTTGCTAGGGCTGGCCAGTTGTGGCCCTAGTCATTAGTAGAGGCTTGGCCATGGTTGAGCCATGGCCTAGCCTCGGGTTGTGTACCTTGTTGAGTCGATCTAAATTCGTGTTTGGTTTATTTAAATCTCGTCTCATGCTTTATATAACGTAATTTGTTAAATATCCTTCATTTATATATTTTTCTCACATGAATTACAATTGTGGAATTCATTATTTGATTATTTCATTTACATATAAAATGACGTGCTTTCATTATAATACGCGTCCAATTCGATTATTTACGCTTTATAAGTAATAAATGGTCTATCTTACATTTGAGTCATTTATAATTCAATTCTTGCTTTGCCCTTTATAAATGATTTGTTTCCGTTTAATTACATTTTTATTCAAGTGACAAATATTTAACAAAAGAGTTATTAATTCACGGTTACGAGTATAAATGGGGTTGGAATGTCTTACTTGGATTGTTATTTGTCCAATACATTTATTCTTCCCATGTATGTTTATTTTGTTGGACTCATTAAATTTTCTTTGATTGGCTTGTCATGTTTTAGTGGTTGAGCTCATTAAATTTTATTTATTGGGCTCGTCATGTTTTCTTTATCGGGTACATCATGTTGTCGTTGGTTGGCTTCACATGCTTTATTTGTTGGATTTCACATGTTTTATATGTTGGACAAGACATGTCTTATTTGGTTGGGCTCACTATGGTACAAGTATGAAAGAATTATTATAAATAATCACTTGTAGTGAGTCGTATTCTTGTGATAATGCCTTTATGCGATACCTTTTTGCTTGACTTGTCTTTACGCCTCTTTCGAACTGTCCTGCCGATTGTGGGTTTAGCTCATATCTTCCGCCTCTTTCAGACTGTCCTGCCGATTGTGGGTTCTCGATTTTCGATTTATGGATCGAGTCTTGGATGCGGACTGTCCTGTCACATGTCGAATCGGGAACTGTACTGTCCCGAGAGTCTAGCCAGATTTAGACTAGGACTGAATCTTGGGAGTACCATTGTCCTCCTACTATAGGAATTATATTTAATGAGTAGTAAAGGTCTTGCTTGGTATAGATATTGTCATATGTCATTTAAGGCAAGAGTTATGCCTTGTATTTTTTGTCTTGGTCCTATCGGATACCAGGGGTGAACTATGAGCCCTCTTGTTGTGATATGATCGTCGGGATTGATGTTCCCATCCGTTCTTATGGTGAGATTTAAGCTATAAGTATGAATGTGACATTAGTAGCCACGTCCCGTGCAATGTTTGCTAAGTGGTTTTCCAAGCAATGGTTATGGTTTCTATTCTTGTAATTTGCATTGATTGATCCCTTACTTATCTGCTTCACATGATTCGGATTCTAATCTCATACGTATGTTGTATTTTCTAAAAATGCGTGTCTTGGCTAGATGACCGTATTCTCGTCTTTTATATTATTTAATTATTTCACATGAATAGTGAGTCTCCCTTATGCTATTATTGATCTATCTTGTTCCATCTAATTTAATTGTCATGTTTAAATATATAAACTTGATGTTCATATATTTTGTAAGTATATTACATGATTTATCTAATTGAGTTCTTTGTTATGTTCTTTTTGACATTTTGTGGTTGGGAGAACCTTGAGTTATTCCCCACTGACTGTGGCGTTCATGTTTACATAAATGACAGGTATTAGTTGGTGCATCTATGGGGTGAAGACATGTGTGAGCTAGCGAGCACCTTGGACTAGTAGTCGGCTTAGTAGGATTGCTTAGACTCACCTTTTATCATTTCTCATTCCAGGGATATATTTTCCCTCACCTTGACTATCACATTTGTATAATGTAATCTTTATTTCCGCATCCTTTATTTGTGTTTTAGATTTTAATGAACCCGCACTTTAAATTTTAAAAGTTTCGAAAATTTCCTAATTTCCGCTTAAACTTATAAGTTATATTTTCCGCGTTATTGCGGCGGTTCACAACAAACCCAACAATAAACAAAACAAATCTTAAATATTTTGAATAAGAAATCTAAATATTAAAAAAAAAAAAAAAAAGCAACACACAACAACAACAACAACAACAACACAACAAATAAAACAAATCTTAATTTTTTTTTTTTAAAAAAGTTGTAAACAAGACGAGAAGAAAGAGAGGAGGGAGAAGGGGCGGTGGTGTTGTGGTGGGTGTCAGATCTGAGAGGAGGGTGTTGTGTCGGGTGGCAGATTTGAGAGGAGGGTGTTGTGGTGGTGGGTTGTGGTGTCGGGTGGTGGTGGAGTGGTGAGTGGTGGTGGTGGTGGTGTGCGTGAGGAAGAAGGGGCGGCGGTGTTGTGATGTCGGGTGGCAGATCCGAGAGGAGGATGTTGTGGTGTCGGGTGGAGTGGTGTGCGTGAGGAAGAAAGGGCGGTTGTGATGTCGGGTGGCGGCAAATTTGCCGTGGGAGGAGTGGTGGTGGCGGTTGTGGTGTGCCGTGGAATGCTTGGTGGGTTGGTGAGTGAGGAAGAGATGAAATGATTTTTTTTTTTGGGTTTTTTTTATATATTTGGGTTTTAGAGAGATATGAGGATGGTAGTTGTGAGAGATAAGAGAGAAGTGGGGGGGGGGGAGAATAAATTATATATAGTGAATTAGTGTTTAATTAATGTGGATTAGTAAGTGGAGTGAGAGAAGTGTGCGAATGACCCATTAATCCTTTTTTTTTCAATCTCATTCATCCATCTTCCATCGTCCAAAGGCTCTTAGGAGGATTTATGGACTCAAGAGAAATAGATAAACTCAAGTGATCCATTCTCTCTCTCTCTCTCTCTCTCTCTCTCTCTCTCTCTCTCTCTCTCTCTCTCTCTCTCTCTCTCTCTCTCTCTCTCTCTCTCTCTCTCTCTCTCTCCCTATATATATATATATATATGTATGTATATATATATATGTATGTATATATATAGAGGCAAGATCCGGTGAGTCCACTTATATATTTGAGTCCATGAGTCCATAAAATAATATCACGCACTATACAAAACAATATCACGATTTTTTTTTTTCAAATTTTTTTTCGAAATTTTTTTTTTTCAGAATTTTTTTTTCGATTTTTTTTTTCGAAATTTTTTTTTTTTTTTTTTTAAGTTGTGATATTGTTTAGTATAACGTGTGATATTGTATTACAAAACAATATCACGATTTTTTTTTCATTTTTTTTTCGAAAAAGTTTTTGATGTGATATTGTTTAGTATAACGTGTGATATTGTATTACAAAACAATATCACGATTTTTTGTTTCAAATTTTTTTTTTTTTAAAATTTTTTTTTTTTTTTTTTTTTTTTTTTTTTTTTTTTTTTTTTTTTATGTAAGCTGTGATATTGTTTAGTGTAACGTGTGATATTGTATTACAAAACAATATCACGACTTTTTTTTGGAATTTTTTTTTTCAATTTTTTTTTTTCGATTTTTTTTTTTTTTTTTTGTTTGAATATAAGCTGTGATATTGTTTAATATAAAGTGTGATATTGTATCATGGCCTCACGGACTTAAAAAGATAGGGTGGACTTATGTGATCCTAATTCTATATATATATATATATGGTCAAGATCCAGTGAGAACCACTAACATAATGAGAACCGTGAGAACCCTTACTAAATCATCATCAAATCTTATTCCGAAAGTTTTGATGAATCATTTTGTAACACCCCCATACTCCAAGTGCCTTACCAGGACCACTCAGGTATAAGGATGCCACCAACTCGGTTACCCGATGCATGATATTCATAAGACAATAACGAAACAACTGTAAAAGTAAATAAAGTTTAAAGTGATTACATAGCAAACCCAAACTGATAAAAAGAAATACAAGATTCTCAGACGGTCTACTGCTAAAACTATCAAAGCCATAAAACATCGTCGACACGGAAAGACTTCTAACGCCACGTGATGACTCATCCCGCTATCCCATACGCGTCATAACATACTGCTCAATAATCGCTCACCACCCCGAATGGATCACCACGCTTTTTAAAACATTTAAACGGGTCGATTAATCACACAATTCAATATATATCAACAATAAGATAAACAGACAGCTTAACTGTCACACACACAACCACACCAATTCCAACAATCTCATTCACCGATCGTCCACTTGGACCCGACCACCCCGATGGGGGACCGCAGCCGTACCCACCAAATCCCCGCTCCTCATAATGAGCGATAACCCCTGTCCTTTAATGTGCACATCCCTTCTGTGGCGGGTTCCACAGAAGGAGAAACTAGGGCGTGAAGCCACTCCCGCAAGTGACCCCACTCAGCCGAGGACACGCCTCGAGAACCATAGACAACAATCACAATCACAATCACAACCGTCACAATACAATTACTATATCAAACAATCAATCTCAACACATCAACAATCACCCCATTATGGGACTAATACTGAGTAGGAAATCCTACCTGGAAAGCACAACTATCGACGGTCTCTCTACACCGTATCAAAAAGCTTCCTCTACGAAACCTCCTCCTATCATACAACATACAAATGCTACCAAATCACATACTACTCAAAAACCCCCAAATCCCCATATTAGGGTTTAACCAAATCAAAGGAAAGACAACAAAAAGGGTACATAGGTCTTACCCTCGACGCAAGGATCTCAACGGTATAACCAACGATGAGAACCGACCTTCCAAACTCCGGGATTTGCTAACGATGCGATTACGATTAAGAACGTACTTGCTTTCTCTCTTTCTCAGTAAATTAGGTTTTGCAAAAGTGTTTAGAATGATGACGGAAAAGGTTATATATCTTAATCGCATAATTAACAAAACCCGAGAAAAACTCCCCGTAAACCGGCTACTCGATCGAGTATCTAAGGTACTCGATCGAGTACCCCCTTACTCGATCGAGTATCCTAGTTACTCGATCGAGTACCCAACAGGTCAGAAACTATTTTAAAACGCCACTTACCCTTACTCGACAGAGTAAGGCCTACTCGATAGAGTACCCAAAGACTCATAAATACGGAGTATTACAGTCTTCCCTCCTTAAAAAGAACTTCGTCCCCGAAGTTCAACCCATACTAAAAAAATAAACATACTAACTCGATCAAGACACAACAACGTGACTAAGAACTCAAAACAAAACTCCAACCCAAACATGAACTCGTAACACCAACTCCACTAACTATTCCTACCTCCACAACATGGCTCACGATATCGTATCGACTCCATTATATCTCTCTCAACACTAACTCTATACACTACCAACTAGCTCCGTAATACATCATCCAGAGCCAATCCAATATCAAAGTACCCCTAACATCAAACGGAAAGTTACATTCTACCACCCTTAAAAGGAACTTCGTCCTCGAAGTTTACTTACACTCATAAACATCATCATGCCACTATCAAAACTCTGGAACTCCAAAACATCACACTACTACAAGCACGGCCATGGCCTTTTAACAACATCAACCACAAAACAAATCCCTCATTTACTCTATGCTAACACTCTACTTCCAATTATTTTACAACATGCACAACCATGAAACTCACTTTTATCGCATCCTACTCCTCTTAAGACAAATGTTACGTCCTCGTAACTCACTAATACTAAATCCTTAGTTAAATCATCTCATCATCCTCATCACCACCACATGTCAAGGATAACCGCCTATAACCTCATTTCTATAACCGTTCCTATTTCCAAGGCTTTCTTACTTAAACAGTTCTCATACTTCAATTCACTCTGCACTCCATCTAACTAATACCGCAAAACCCTTAGCATGACCAATACTCCAACTCTTCCACATTACCGCAACATGACATACCTCTCTATATAGACTATATAAAACTTCTATCGCCAAAAGCATAACTCACGATCCACACGTGTTACGTACACTCACACAAGATCCTCAAGTTCTTTTCTTTCATCACTGCAAAACTCATACATGACTTAACAAGACACTAAATCCAAACACCCTTCCCTCACTGGCCCAAGGAAAGATTAAAACCACCTGCAGCTTTCAGATCATTACCACACATGTTCTACAAATCACTTGCCATGACTATGTGCACCGATGTCTCATCTACAACAAGGTCAAATGTTCTGTACAACCTCTTACAACTGTGCCCTATCAACAGAAAATAACTATACCATCACAACAACAAAACATACACAACTTTCTCCCATATCATACTCTACCCTCACACCCAAGTTGAAACTGGTAAGAAACATCAACAAACAAAACAACAGTCTACATGTTCAACCAAAACTTACAAAGAACAACAGCAAACAAAATAACAATCTATGTATAACTGGTATTCACTTTCGAAAACTCGTATCATAATCATCCCGCCTACTCCACCACAACCGGTGACGGCATCACAACACCATCACCAACAACCGCACCGCAGTGCGAAAATACCCACATCACAACACGAAGTACCGTGCCAGGATCACCACCCGAGGCACCACAACCGCACCGATAGACATCACAACTTACTCAAACCCATAAACACTGACTCAGCATAACTTCTCAGACAAGAAAAAATAAACTTACTCAAATCCACTTTATTAAATCACAACGCAACATATTATATGGATAAACAAATAAGCACCTCATGAACATCATCTCTACCATTTCACGGAATACGCATGTGTTATCAATACACATAAAATTATAACTAGCCATGCCAAATCAATCAAATTATTACCTTTTTAGCCTCATTCTATCAGATTGTCGTACCCTACATATATCACAAACATTCATATAACATCTTTATAACTATCATACCATACCGCTTCTCGTGAGGTCAGAACCTCACACAAACATTTATACACATCATAGACCCATAATCACATCCAACTAGTCAATCCTGATCACGTAAGTTACCACTCGATAAAGGTTACCTGTCGCCCGAGCTTAACTCATATGCCCCTCATAACATATTTTCCCATTCGCTTAACCATCACCTCATGCCATACCATTAATATTCAACCACTAGCGCTCGCCTCATATAACCACATCTTATACTCCCTTACAACCATACATATCAATCCGGCCTTTGTAAATTCAACCTCTCTAGGACTGCTGCCTTTCTTATCTATCATCACCCTTAATCACTAGTGACAACACCACAATACCACCACGGCTCGTATATCAAACCTCTTACACTCATATCAAAACAACACGGTTTTTCTCCTATCTTTGGTTAACATCCCCAAATAAAGAACATCAAACCCATCAACAAAATTACCTCAACATTATTCCCAATACTATCTTAATTGTATCGTCATCTAACTTTCCACCAAAAATCTCATATCGTGTAAATACTCCACCAAATCTTACTCCCTTAATTCCTCGAAACTCATTATTAATCATGTTGTCCTGAAGCTCCCATATAACCATTAACTAACATCCTCATGATAATATCACACATTTCGATGATTCCTTACCTTTATATCACATAACTCCGGTGAAAATTTTCCTTAGCTTACTTTTTACTCTTATTTTCTCTTCACATTCAACAATACCATTTAATAGCTCAACTCCTTATTACTTCTATCTAATTCTTTAGTGCTCCGGTTACCTTCTCATTCCGCCAAAGCTCAAATTCCATTATTTCATGTCGATATCATCTCACTCTTTCTTACCATGGATCTTCTCTTATCATGCTATCGCTCACACTTGTCACTAACCTATCCATAAAATCAACGTTCACTGTTTAAACAACTTCATTTCATGCTGTTAAATGCCCAAAGAAATCACACGTAGTTTCACCTCTTAATAAACCAAATCTCCCAAACTCACTCACTATCTACAAATCCACCTCGCAACATGTCTCCATAAAGTTCACTATATACCACTCTTCTCAACCCCTTTAAAACGAACTTTCACTACATATATTCTTGACCCACACGACTCCTAACCATCTCACTCCATAATTCTTTACACATCTCAAGTTGCCACTATCCAAACCTTCCTTTCAATCTTTTCATTCTCACGTTCCTTAGACCCACATCATCCCTTACCCACTTTCACTTACTTTTACATCACTCAATTTTGCGAATAAAGCACTCACCCCGTCTCATTAAAACTTGCACCATGCCTCAATCAGCTCATCAATATTCTTTTTCTTTTTCCACTTCTCAGCACAACCACATATAGCTCATCTCCTCCCACCAAACTCATACTCACCATAAGGTGCCACTCACCACCCCATAAGATTGGGTAACTTACGTATCAAGACCAACTTACATGTAAAACAATGCATAAAGAAGTAAAATAACAACTTTGAATTAAACATAATATGCAACGAATGTCAAAAGATAAGCATATGACCCAAAACAGAGGTCACTAGATCGAGCACCGGCCACTCGATCGAGTAAGGGACTTACTCGATCGAGTAGGTGAAGATCAGAAGCACGTAAAACAAATTACCAGGGCTACTCGATCGAGTAACTAACGTACTCGATCGAGTTCCCCCTTACTCGATCGAGTACCAAGGCTACTCGATCGAGTACCCCAATTCTCAGCATTGTCCAGTTTTCGTAAAACAGTCATAACTCACTCATTACTTGGTCGTTTTGGGCGTGTGACCTATCGTTAGAATCGTAAAAGGACAAGCTATCACCTCCAATTGGAACCACATCAAAATCATTTATGCATCTCAAGTTATAACAGTTTAAAGACAACCTCTTTATAATCGAAAAATACAACTACTTGATTTTACTTCCAAACAACTTAAACAACAACCAAGCAAACAAAACCAGTCCAAAACTCATAAAACCAGTATTCATAATCATATGTTACTATTTTCAAAAGCCAAGCAACAACATTAATCATGCACATAGATTATTTAACTTGTCAATCACGATTTTCCCACATGCTTTTATTTTATAACTTTACGTACACCATAACGTAATATACGACATAAAATCCCCTATTCACATGTTACTAACATTGCAACATTATACAATCCATTACCCACATAAACATGCTCCACACATGAATTTCATATTCTTATGCAATTACTTACTTAATCTCTTCCAACCAATTCATCCATTACAGCTACACACTTCTTACGACATATACACATGAACAATCGTGGACAAATACATAAACATATCATACAACTCTATGCAAACAAAATATACGTATACAACACAACATTTATATTCACATGTTATTATTATCTCACATTATGAATCATCCATCATGCTTTTCATTCCAACAACGGTTCTATATGCCTCATCAATCTTTCTTTCATATTCTCAACTTTCTACTCCAAACATCCAACAATTACACATACTTCATCACATCCACACACAAGCTAACAAACAACACATATGACCTTGACATACACCCCCCATGTGTCCGGTTCAAAATTGTAGGGCGAGTTCGTGACTTCAGGACGTCTCCCAAGCCTTTGCATTAGCTCCTACAACCTTTACCCCGGGTTCATTTTAAATGACTCCCTATGTTCATTAGGTTCATTGGTTACAGGTTTCAGGATCGTCGCTCTGATACCATTTGTAACACCCCCATACTCCAAGTGTCTTACCAGGACCACTCAGGTATAAGGATGCCACCATCTCGGTTACCCGAGGCATGATATTCATAAGACAATAACGAAACAACTTTAAAAGTAAATAAAGTTTAAAGTGATTACATAGCAAACCCAAACTGATAAAAAGAAATACAAGATTCTCAGACGGTCTACTGCTAAAACTATCAAAGCCATAAAACACCGTCTAACACAGCGGAAGACTTCTAACTGCCACAAGATGACTCATCCCAGCTATCTCATACGCGTCATAACATACCTGCTCAATAACTGCTCACCACCCCCAAATGGATCACCACAGTTTTTAAAACATTTAAACGAGGTCAGTACTAATCACACAATTCAATATATATCAACAATAAGATAAACAGACAGCTTAACTGTCACACACACAACCACACCAATTCCAACAATCTCAATCACCGACTGTCCACTGGACCAGCCCTGCCCGTGGGGGACCGCAGCCGTACCCACCAAATCCCCGCTCCTCATAATGAGCGATAACCCTGTCCTTTAATGTGCACATCCCTTCTGTGGCGGGTTCCACAGAAGGAGAAACTAGGGCGTGAAGCCACTCCCGCAAGTGACCCCACTCAGCCGAGGACACACCTCGAGAACCATAGACAACAATCACAATCACAATCACAACCGTCACAATACAATTACTATATCAAACAATTAATCTCAACACATCAACAATCACCCCATTATGGGACTAATACTGAGTAGGAAATCCTACCTGGAAAGCACAACTATCAGACGGTCTCTACTGCTGTATCAAAAAGCTTCCTCTACGAAACCTCCTCCTATCATACAACATACAAATGCTACCAAATCACATACTACTCAAAAACCCCCAAATCCCCATATTAGGGTTTAACCAAATCAAACGAAAGACAACAAAAAGGGTACATAGGTCTTACCCTCGACGCAAGGATCTCAACGGTATAATCAACGATGAGAACCGACCTTCCAAACTCCGGGATTTGCTAACGATGCGATTAGGATTAAGAACGTACTTGCTTTCTCTCTTTATCAGTAAATTAGGTTTTGCAAAAGTGTTTAGAATGATGACAGAAAAGGTTATATATCTTAATCGCATAATTAACAAAACCCGAGAAAAACTCCCCGTAAACCGCCTACTCGATCGAGTATCTAAGGTACTCGATCGAGTACCCCCTTACTCGATCGAGTATCCTAGTTACTTGATCGAGTACCCAACAGGTCAGAAACTATTTTAAAACAAAACTTACCCTTACTCGACAGAGTAAGGCCTACTCGATAGAGTACCCAAAGACTCATAAATACGGAGTATTACACATTTACCCTTAGGTTAATTTATTCAAACACATTTTTAGTATAGCTAAACAAAATTTATTGATTTTATTAACAAAATATAAACTTAATGTACAAAAATACAATTAGGCATACTAAAACGGTTATAAATGCACGAAAACAAATACTAGGTGCATGAAAATTGTTAGATGCATGAAAATGATTACTAGGTGCATGAAAACAACAGGTTCTAGGTGCATGAAAATGAGTTCTAGGTGCGTGAAAATTGTCAGATACATGAAAATGAGTAGTAGGTGCATAGAAATTAATAAAATGCATCTCGTCTCGATTTTTTTCACTAGTTTATGTTTTTTAGACCAATAAATATATTATCTAGCCATAAAATTCCATGCCGAATCCAAATATGTCAATATTTTTTTTTAAAAAAAATTCATAAGGTGGAGTTCTCACAGTTCTCATTATGTTGGTGGTTCTCATAGGATCCCAATTCTATATATATATATATATATATATATATATATATATATATATATATATATATATATATATATATATATATATATATATATAGTGTCAAGTTCTCCTAAGTCCTTAATATCTTTTGAGTCCCTAAGTCTTTATTAGGGCCCTTGGATTAGGAGAATGAAGAGTGGAGATTTTCCTACTTTAATCACAATATAGGCGTGAAAAAAAAAAAGAAATAGGTTGAGGAGGAGAGAGGGTGAGTATGTCAGTACTATTGCATATTACCCACTGTGCACACACAAACACATGCATAATCATCCAACAACCTTCCTCAACACAATTCTAAGGAAACTCCACCAAAACACAATTTGAAAAAACTCATCTTCCTGGCGATAATTTTGGCGATAATTTAGAGCAAAACCTACATTCTTCATTTATCATCTTCCTTTATTATCCTCCATTCTCACAAACAAACAACAAGACCAGCGTCCAACGTCAAAAATGCCGGATTTGCAATTGATTCCATTTGGCCATGGTAATTTTTGGATTTTTTTTTTATTTCCTTGATTCAAAGTTAGGTTATATATTTTTTATTAATCAAAACATTAGCTTAAATATGAACAATTGCTTAAATATGAGAAGGTAGTGTATTTTAGGTTATTTTTGAAGCTTGTTTTTCATAATTTGAAATCTGTAAATCCACTCTTTCAACATGAACTCCAACATTATAGAGTTCAACATCAACTCTGTGAATAAGAAGTTAAACTTTAAATGTAGTATCTGGTAGAGTTCAACATCATATTTCAGTTTATTATTTGTAAGAGTGAATGTAGTATCTGCAACGTGACAGTAAAAAGACGAATAAAGTGTAACTGTAACATTCAAAAGTGTAATTCTGACGGATGAAAGAGTAATTTCATGATTAACAAAACTGTAATTATAATGGTCGTAAATGTAATTGTAACTACAAATGGTGTGATTTTAAGCAACAAAAGTATTATTGTAATTATTATGGTAGATAAGCACAATTGTAGTCGTACAAAGTGTTATTTTAACAGCTAAAATTGTTATTATAACAGAGAAAGGTTCTAAATTTGTAAACAGTAATTCTAATAGGAGAAAGTATAATTTTTTTTTTTTTGTAGAAATCAGCTTCTCATTAGAAAAAGAGAATTTCATACAAAGTATAACCACTAGGGGAGCAAAGTGACCATTCTAACTAATCATATGCTCTAGTACCTCCTCTAATACACTACTATTAATATTAGCATACAATCGAATAGAAACATAATATTTAATTTGATAGACAACTTGCTCAATTGTGCGAGAAACCCCTCTGAAGATTCGCCAGTTCCTTTCTTGCCATAGAAAGTAAACCGTGGCAGCCAGACTACACCGAGCTCTTTTTTTCCTCCAACCCTTACCACGGTATCTGGACAGTTTAAGTAGCTCCTGATGCAAACATATAGGTCTCCTCGTGACCCCAAGCCAGAGCAGAATAGTTTGGTAAACGGCCCTAGAAAAGGAACATGAGAAGAACAAGTGTGGATGGTCCTCAGCAGCAGCCAGACATAGGTAGCATCTGTTGACAAGGTGTAAACCTCTTCTATTCAAATTATCAGTAGTGGCCAGTCCCTTTTGTACTGCCATTCTCACAAGCATAGCATGCCTAGGCATAACCACTCCATCTAAAGTAGGTTTAGCCCATTGGAGATTAGAGTGTCTCCCATGGAAAACCGCATAAACCTGGTACAATTGCAGCTTACCAGTCCTACTCCATTCCTGTAGTGAAGCTTTAGCATCTGCAATTGAACCAGCCTGGCCAACAAATTCATCTCGTGCAGCAAAGATAGCTTTCCAAACCGTGGAAGTGGTCTGTGATGGCATCACACTCCGACAGTCCAAACCCTGCAGATGGTAATGTTGGCACCACTGCACCCAGATGGAAGGGGATGCAGTAGAAATCTTCCAAAACATTCTCAGCAACAAAGTTTTGTTCCAACTCAAAATTTCTTGAATATCAAAACCTCCTTGTGCCCTGCTCCTACAGACTTTTTGCCACGCAAAGAAAACCAGTTTGTGTGCACCCTGGTATCCCCAAAGAAATCGTCTACACATTTTGTCTATCTCATGGATGACCCCCTTAGGCAGCATAAAACTTGCACACCAAAAGCTCTCAATACCAAATATGACAGTGTTGATGAGCTGAATCTTTCCAGCATAGGAGAGATTACAGTTAGCCCAATGATTAATCTTGGTCTTTATTTTTTCAAGCAAAGAGAAGTACATATCCCTAGTCAGTCTGGATGAGTTTAAGGGGACACCAAGATACTAAAAGGGAAATGCCCCCTCCAAATAACTAGTATCCCTAAGAATCAGTTCCTTTACCTCTGGGTGCACTCCTCCAAAATAGATGTTGGTTTTGGAGGGGTTAGGAGTCAGACCTGAAACTTCAGAAAAAAGATGCAAACTGGCTTCAACAGCTTTAATAGAAGGATAGCCACCTCTTGGGAAAACTAGCAGGTCGTCTGCAAAGATAAGATGAGAGAGACCTATCCTGCAACATTTTGGGTGGAAGCTAAAATGCTTATGGTCTGGCAACTTCCTGAGAATCCTAGATAAGACCTACATGCAGAGCACAAAGAGCAAGGGGGAGAGGGGATCACCCTGCCTTAGCCCCCTCTTCCCAGCAAAATAACCCACTGAAGAACCATTAATATTAAGAGAGAACTTAGGAGATGTCACACAAGTGATGATCCAATTACAAAATTTAGGAGGCAAACCAAACAAAGGCAGAATAGTCCTCAAAAAATCCCAATGAACCGAGTCAAAAGCTTTACGAATATCCACCTTAATAACACATCTAGGGGATGAATTCTACCTACCATAACCAGAAACCAATTCATGAGCCAGCATGGTATTGTCAACTATTGATCTCTCTTGCACGAAAGCAGCTTGTTCAAGCCCCACTAGATCGGGCATTACTTTCTTAAGCCTATTAGTAAGAATCTTACTAATGGTTTTGTAAATAGTTGAGCAACAGGATATAGGCATATAATCCAGTACAGAACTTGGGTTATCACCCTTCGGAATCAAAGTAATCAGGGTTGAATTGATCTCCTTGAGTAGGTTCCCAGTTCTAAAAAAGTCCAGGATTGCCTTTGTGAATTCAACTTTAATAATATCCCAAGACTGGCGGAAAAAACCAGATGAAAAACCATCTGGACCAGGGCTCTTGTTAATATCAATTGCAAAAAGAGCATCATGAATCTCAGACTCAGAAACCTCTTGGAGGAGCAGACCCTCTGATTGAGCTCCTAAGCAGCGCCCACTGAGAATAATGGTAGGATCAATATCCTTAATGGCAGTAGAAGTACCCAGTAAACTTCTATAATACTGAAGGAAAGCATCAGAGATAGTGTCATGAGTACTGCAGTCATTACCATTCATGTCCTTCACCTTACTAATATAACAACTACTCCTTCTAACAGCCATTTTAGCAAAAAAGTAAGAGGTATTTGCATCCATCATCTGAATACCATGAGCTTTAGCCCTCTGACAAGCAGCACTAAGCTCAGCATTTTTTAAGGTGCAGGAGAAAGTATAATTGTAACAGAGAAAAGTGTAATTTTGACTAGTAAAGGTGTGATTATAACAGACAAAATCTGTAAGTTTCTAAACTGTAATTGTAATAGTAACAAGTATAATTGTAACAGATAAAAATGTAATTTTAACAACCAAAAGGGTTATTGCAACAGAAAAGCTGTAAGTTTTTAAACTGTAATTGTAATAGTAAAAAGTATAATTCTAACAGACAAAAGTGTAGTGATAACAACAAAAAGTGTAATTTCAAGGAACATATAATTTTAACAAATATATGGGTTACTTTAATATTGTTATGAAACCAATTGATCATAATGACACTATTGACAGATAATATTGAGCACAATGGAAAACGAAAGCCGAACGAGGAAGAATTTTGCAGGGACGTTGAAGCTAAGTTCACCCCTATGTTGGCCAGAAATTTCTGGAAATAGAGGAAGCAGTGACATTTTATAGAATTTATGCTGTTGCTTGTGGTTTTGATGTGCGTAAGTACACGACTAAGAGATGGCGTGGCGGGGAAATATATCTAAACTATTGGTTTGCAACCGAGAGGGGTTCAAACATAAGGGACAATTGGAGTGTAGTGGCCGCCAGGACTCAGGTAGGAGACACAAAGTTAGGCGCGTTGGCTGCAAAGCGAGGATTAGGCTATTCATAAGGAATGGGGAATTAAGAATTGATAGATTCCACAGTGGCCACAACCATGAACTCGTATCAGCCAGAGATAGAGAGTTTCAAAAGTTGGCATGCAACATAACAGACTATCACAAAATGATAATACTTTATAATTCAAGGGTGAGTATTCCAGGTTTTCTGAAGTTAGCCTTCGCCTTCTTGAACTTACAGTTTTGTTGGTTAGAATTACACTTTGTTTAAGTCACTGGAATTCTACATTTGTCTGTTAAAATTACACTTTTGTATATTACAATTATACATATATCCGTCAAAGTTACAATTTATTTTGTCAAAATTACAGTTTTGTTGATTACAATTACACTTTTCTTGATTAAAATTACACTTGTTTATGGTATAATTTCACTTTATTTTGTTAGAATTACACTTTTGTCTGCTAAAATTACACTTTTTGCTACTACAATTACACTTTTTCTTGTTAAAACAACACTTTTGTTTTTTGAATTTATACTTTTGTATCTGTTTTAATTACGTTTTTGTTGATTAAAATACATACATCTAAAAGATTGTCAATAATCAACAGCTGAAGATAGGAGCAACGAAGATTTACAAAATTTTGAAGGAACATGGTAATGGGTTTGAAAACATCGGAGCTAGTTTGAATGATTTTAAGAACTTTCACAGAGATGTTAAATGCTCTATTCATGAACGGGACGGTCAGATGTTCGTGGACCACTTTAAGGAATTGGCTGTTAATAGGCCAGGGTTCTTCTTTGACTATGATGTTGATTCTGACGGTAGCCTTAGTAAAGCTATATAGGCCGACGGAATCGCTAGAAGGAACTACTCAGTTTTTGGGGATGCAGTGTCGTTCGATCCGACGTATTCCACCAATAAGTATGACATGTCTTTCACACCTTTCACCGGCGATGATAACCATAAACGATCAGTCACTTTCTGTGGAGCGCTTGTTGCTCATGAAGATGCAGACTCGTTTAAATGGGTTTTTACCCGTTTTCTGGCTGCGATGGGTGGGAAAGAGCCTAAGTATATTATCACCGATCAGGATCTTGGTATTCTTAAAGCGGTGCCATTGGTGTTCAAGACAGCGCGCCACCGATATTGTATGTGGCATATCATGAACAAGGTGCCAAGCAAGTATGGAATGACGAGAGACGATTATTCAGTCTTTGTAAAGAAATTGAATGCCATAATATGGGATGAAGACATTGAAGCGACAGAGTTCGATGCAAAATGGGAAGAAATTGGTAGGGAACACAATGTTAATAACATTGACGGGTTCCAAGAAATGTACGCTAAAAGGAAGCAGTGGGTTATGGCTCATTGTAGGGACCTAGATATGGGGGGTGTTATGAGGACAATCCAAATATCAGAGAGCGAAAATAGTTTTTTTAAGAGATTTGAGAGTAAGTCAGGAACATTAGTTGAGTTTTCGATGCGTTTTGACAGCGCGATGGACCAGCAAAGACACACACAGAAACAGATTGACAATTGTAACAGACACACTTTCCCTGTAATATCAACGCATCTAGCTATCGAAGTGCACGGAGCGCAAGTGTACAGTCATAAAGTATTCGAGGAATTTCAAGAAGAGGCCAAGTGCTCAATCGGCACTTGTAAAAGTAGAGGATTTACTGAGTATGGCTCTTTAGAGGTGACCACTGTAAGAGATGCAAACAGGGACAAAAATTATGAGGTCACATACTGCCCAGGTATCATTCTGTAGCATTTGTTTGTTAAAATTATACTCGTATCCGTTAAAATTACACTTTTGATGAATACAATTACACTTTGGGTTGTTAAAATTATACTTTGGGTTGTTAAAATTATACTTTTATCTGTTAAAATTACACTTTCGTTGATTAAAATTAAACTTTGGGTTGTTAAAATTACACATTGGGTTGTTAAAATTGTACTTTGGGTTGTTAAAATTATACTTTTATCCGTTAAAATCACACTTTTGTTGATTAAAATTACACTTCTGACGGTTAGAATTACACTTTTGTGTATTACAGTCACACTTTCTTCTGACTGATTTAACTAACATATTACTCTATATTGTTGAACCAGATACATTGAAAGCCACTTGTAGCTGCAGAATGCTTGAGAGGAAAGGCATTCTTTGCCGGCATGTCATATGGATTTACTCATCAAACGGAGTGAAGATTATTCCAGAACAATGTGTTGTTAAAAGATAGTGTAAAGATGCAAGGTTGTCTAAAATGTTCGATTGTAATGGTGAAGCAACTGAGGACGTTGATATAATAGATGGAAAACAGATTGCTATGTCAGTAATGTGGTCAGAGATTCATCAGACAGTTGGTATGCTCATGGGCAAATTGAAGAATGATGTCGACAACTTTTCTAGTCTAATTAGACAGTTTAAGGATAAACTTTCACCATTAGCATCACCATTGAATAAACAACAACAGTTGGAGAAAATTCTTGGTTGTTCTCCTAGTCAGGAGATAACCATTTTGCCGCCGAAGAAATCCAAGAACAAGGGAAGCGGAAAGAGAATGTTGTCGATGAAGGAAAAAGCAGTTACTTTGGCAAGGAAGCCAAAAAGTATGTGTAAAAATTGCAAGCGATTAGCTAACCGTGACAAAAGGAACTGCCCTAATCCTTTCACAGAGCACCCACCGTTGTCGCAATCGTCAGAACCCTCGTCGGAAGAAGAAGAAGAAGAAGAAGAAGAAGAAGAAGAAGAAGAAGAAGAAGAAGAAGAAGAAGAAGAAGAAGAAGAAGGAGACGAAGAATACGAAGAAGAAGAAGGCATCTTAGAATAATCAATATAATACCTAATAAGCAGTGCATTTTTTGGGGATGTCTACGCAAAATACGAGGTACAACATGATGTTTCGTATTGTGTTTAGACATCAAACTGCCAGGAAAGCAACTGGTCGCCGTTGGTATTACAATGTATTTTGTTGAAGTATTTTGAATAGGACGAAACAGTTATTATGTGCAACACCAGAACGTTGAATTTTTCACTCTTGACTATTATGACAATTTATGTTCTTACTGTAGATACCCGTATCCGTCGATATTGGAATTTATAGAGAACCCGACAAACACCCGATGATGATAGGACACATGTATTCTTCAGTTGTCATTGTCATTATTTGGGTTCGTTTTACGATGTAGAATGAGTGTGGTCGACGGAGTATTCTTTTAATTTAAATGATATTTAAATTAAAGCTTTTTTTTAAAGATGAATTCAATTTATTTTACTTTATTTTGAATTTATTTTCTCAAGTTTATTTTATTGAAAATAAAATAAATATTTGATTTGAAAAATCATTTTATGAGTATATTTGATTTGAAAAATCATTTATTTTAATGTGTTAATTGATTTGAAAAATCGATTTGAAAATCGAAAAGAACTCGTTTTGAACATGTGTTTTTGAGCTCGATTTTAGCTCGGTTTTTGAGCCCGTTTCCTTTACGAATTGGCACGAATCTCGAGTACACTAACCAACCTAGACCACTACCCATCCACCCCAGTTCGAACCCCCTATCCACGGCCCAAATTCTCGTCCAAAACAGGCCCCAACAGCCCGCATACAAACAGCCTACCCCCTGTTTTGCGTGATGAAACCCGAGTCCAAAACCCGCTCCAAACACTACCAAAACCCGTGCCCATTAACCCTAACCCATACCCTAATATCCTACCCATATTACCTTACCTTAATCACCAAGAAAACCCCCCATACGAACCCTAGAAAGCCCCCCAAAAGCTGCTGGACAGCAGCTATGCTCAACAGGCCCGATTGCCTCTCCCTCCCTTTTACCCTACTTTAACTCCTTATAAATACGACCCCTTCACCATACATTCATTCCTCTAAGTTCTTCCCACATCCTACCATCACTCACAAGCTTTAAACCTCATAAACAAACCCTAATTGCCTCTCAAAAACCCTCCACAAAACCGACATACAAACTGAAACTGTTTGTGTGTCCTCCTCGAAAAACAATTCGTTCCTCCCTCAAACCTCCATAAAAACTCGATTTTCTTGTTCCTAATTAACCATATAACATCCATCTACACATTAGACAAAGATTTACGAGCCAAATTGCCCTTGAGAGTACACAAAATCCCTCGAAAAACAGAGTGTTATACACTCTGTTTTCGCGGTTTGTTCCTGTCTGTCCAGTTCTGTTTGTGCTCGTTTTTCGTGCCCAATAACTCAAAACGAGCAGGGGTTGCTTTAATATCTCTGTTCTCCTCTCTTTCTAGTTTTCAAAACATCTTTTAAATCGAATTTTCATCGTGAAACGAGGGAGAAATCGCTGTTTGAAAGTTGCTGTCCAGATTCGATAAAAACGCGTGTTTGCTTTGTTTCTTCGTCGACGACGGCCTCTCGAGATAAAATCTACCATCGATTACGACCCAAGACGGTGTCAACGATACATGTAGGTTGAGGGTGCATCAAATCCTCCTCTTTCTCCCTTTTATTTCGTTTTTTTTATGTTTGTTTTTTATGTTTGTTTTTGTTTGTTTATCGCTTTTATTTATCGATTAAATTAACTATGAAACTAGTTTAGTCCGAGTATGAGTTAAAGTACCACCATGAACACCCGCGTTGACTTGAGATGGGAAAAGAAACCGCTACATCAGTCGGTCGTACACCCCCGTCTCATTTACATATCCTCGTGTTCAAGGTAGGGCATAAATAAAACGAATTTCTAACTTCGCTCTTCGCTTTTGACCCCTTTGTTATTTCGGCCAATTCGACCCACCTTAGGACCCGTTGCATGTTAGTATGACCTCTGATTGTTAACATATAACTCATTTAGATGACATTAGATCAATTCGATAACCTAATTAGACACATTAGGGTACATCGACATAGCTTTAAAACCGATTAACAATTCTATAACTTAATTGAATTCATCTTCCCTTTCACTAATTTTCTCGCTAGCATGGAAGTGCGTGCTTAACACCTTTCCATTTGCACTCGTTGACGATTTAGAATTGTACCTAACCTAGTTCGTATTTATTTAATTCAATTTGTAATTAATTAACCTTTAATTTGTTTTATTTATTTCTAATTTTTTAAAAGTCGTTTTAATTATCTTTTATGGTTCAAAATCTGTAAATTTAATTTAATGAATTTTTTCGTAATTTATTTTACTGATTTCGTAATTAAAACATAATTAACTTTGCTTTTCTCCAAAAACCGTGCCTTGCACGGGTCTGTCTGACTTCTGATCCGTGCACTGCACGGGTCTGCCAGTTTTAGTTTCTTTTCTTCTTTTGTTTGTTTAATTGTTTACTAATCCTATTTTAATAAATATGGATTGGTGAATAATTTTAATAAGTTGGGTTCAATTTAATTAATAAGTTGTACCTAATTTATTTCAAGCCTTTGTACTTATTTATTTTAATTTAATTAGTTTAATCCTAATCTAATTTGTTTATTAACTAATAATTCGGCTAACATCTTTAATTAGTCTAACTTAGCTTTAGCTTTTTTGTTTACATTTGTTTTGTATTAAGACTTAATAGTTTAAGTTGTATTTTGTTAGTTTGTATTGTAATCTGAGTCAAAGTAATTACGATAGTTGTTGTAATTAGATTGAGTTGTAATTTATTTCTCGTTGTGTCGGCATGAAATGCCTGGGTTGTAATAGGATAGATCCCAATGGCTCCCCCATTCCCCCTTAAGCCTTGTTTGCTTTGTTTTGTATGTTGTTAGATCAATCAACCCACATGCTAAATTACAACTTTGATAAAGTTAGTTTAGTTGCATCTAAAACGACATAGAAATTGTTGTCACATGTTAGGGTTAAAACGATGTTTGCATTTCATATATCGTAGTAGCTATGACCTTGTTTGAAATCCATACTTGACTTAGTAGAGGCCGTTATTGACGGGCGGGGTTGGGTGTCCTTATGGGCTTCCCAACACGTACCCTCACCCCTTACTCAAGATCTATGGTTTGTGGATCCGTCTAAATACCATTGGATTACGAGAGTCATTCAAATCGAGTGATATAGGGTACAAGTCTTTATCTTTAATCACTCGTAGTCGATTGGCTTTATGCTTTTCGATGAAAGGTGTAAAGTTGACTTGAACGGTTCCAAGTTCCCAAAAAACTTGGTGGCGACTCTAATATGTCTTAATTCGATTCGAAAGAACCTCGAGTCTATTATGCCTAGTGTGGATCTCGCGGGACGCAGCTTCCCGAGGGCCTTGTCCACGCTTTGGCGACTCACTGGGGAAAAGAGGACTAGTTACACTTTGTTTCTAGGGTCTTTTCCTCCGAGGTGAAACTTGAAAAGAAAGTGTTGGAAAGTAAAACATTACTCATAGTGCTACGATTCATGCATAAACCCTTAAGGACTTGCCCGAGCCGTCCCAGCGTTTCTTCGTGATGCGTGGGGGGCGACGTCCCACTATGCTAGGAAGCTGCACATTGCTCGCTTCCCCTTCACCTCGCGTGGTTCTTGATGGTGGGGACGATCTTCTAGGTACTCTACCTTAAGACACCTTGCTCTATAAGACCACAAAAGGATGGAGGGCATAGACCTTCTTGTAGAAGACTTGCCGAGACTTAGAGATGTCTAGGAGCATACATCCTTATAACATGAGAATGACAATGTGCAAATTGTTTTCCCGAGTCTTTTCGAAATTTTCCATGTCCTTTTCGAAACCGAACTTTTGAACAACTTACTTTCAAAATAGCATGGTTTTAAAAACGCGGAATGCTGCCCAAATAGGACTAGAATTTTCGGCCCAAAATGAGCTTTTATAGCCGGCATGCTGCCCATTTCAAATCTCATTTTCGAATTAATCTTTCGTTTTTTTCAAAACCAATCCAAAATGCCTCTCGAACCTCAACCAAGCATGAAATGCGTCAAGTCGTGTCCAGGTCATGGCCGTGTTAGGCCGGGTGTGTTTCGTTCTAAGAGTCTAGAACACGACCTTGTTGGGTCACCAAAGCTCACCTCTTGGGCCTTGAGTCATGTTGGTCGACCTTTTGGTCTAGGATAGTCCACAAAAACGTCCAAGCTAGGCCCTTTAGGACGTTTCACTCGAACCTAAGGACTATGTTGGTCCAATCACGGGTTTGGTCACACCAAGTCCAGTTTAGAATCGAGCTATGACAACTTGAGTCATGTCGTCTTTGATGCGACCATAATTGGCGCATATTTAGCCCCCGAATTACCATTGTTTCTATGCTTTTTAGTGCCTATTTGGGTCATTTCTTATCTTTAGATCTTTGTTTTGCATATTCTTTGAGATTTTGATCCCTTGGTAGGAAAGGAGTAAGAATCTTGCATTTTCATGGCAAAACGAGGCTAAATGGATCGTATTCAATGACCAAGCATCAAGGAGAGACAAGACTAGAAGGCCTTTGTACATAGCTAAGTAGAAGATCAATGTTGAGAAAGGATCCTTGAGTCCCCAAGGAAATCCCCAAGGATTCTATGAAGAAAAGGGAAGAAAAGAAGAAGGAATGACGCTGTAGAAGAATCCGAACGGATCATCCATGATCCGTCCGTCCGCCCAGCTCAATCCGAGCGTCCTTACCCAGGATCCGCTCGGATCCCCCAGGCCCAATCCGAGCGTCTTCTACCTCCATCCGCTCGGATCGTCCATGCCCCATCCGTCCGTCTCGACCTCCATCCGCTCGGATCACAGTACAGCACGGTTTCGTCCTTCAAGTTACAAAATGGAGACGCCCTTCTCTCATTGAATACCGGAGTCTCCTTGCTCAACTTAAAAGTGTAATTACTAGTTTAACCCTTAGTTAACCCTAATGCATCCTCCCTAATTTTCACTATAAATACCCCATTAGTCTAATTAGAGGAGCATGTTCTTCTTATCAATAATTAGTGTAGTTAATATCAATCAAATCTCTCTTCAATATTGTAATCAAATATTAATCAAGTTTTAATCCAAGTTTTAGTTCCTTAATCTCTCTCTTGTTCTTACTTTATTTTGGGTAATTGAAGATTATTTGGGTTATTATTGGGAGATTGACAACCTCTCAATCTAGGATTCAAGTACTTCTATTATTCTTGCTTTATTATTGGAATCATTAGTAGGTATAATCTCTTAATCCCTTTTTAATTATTGCTAATTACTTTCATTTATTCATCATGTTTCATTATGTTAGTATGATTGACAACCTTTCTAGCATGATCAATATGATAATGAGTGAGTAGTCTCTTAGCTAGGGTTTAATGGGTGATTAAGGGAAACCAACATGGGGATGATTCATGCTTAAATCAATATGCTTTCATATCTTATTTGCTTGCTTGTTTTGATCTTAATACATGCACATGTTATGTTTGATGAAATGCTAAGCCTATGAATCCTTGCATTTATTATCATCTACTATCTCTTCAACTTGACTTGTAAGACATAACCCAACTCGAGTCTTGTTAGACCATGCATGCTTTGAGTAGGAAAGATTAAGTCGACTTGTAGGTGTTGTACAATCTATGTGATTCGCCCGGACCCAAACTTTCCTAGGATCGTAAGATATAACCCAACTCGATCCATCACAACAATAATTGCTTGCTTATAATTTGAGAACATGTTTGTATGATCATATCCCATGAATCCCCTATGAACCCATGACACCCTAGTGCTTTTAATCAATTGTTTACACCCTTATTTCATTTACCTTGTTAGCTTATTTTCATTGCTATTTTAGTTTAGTAACCTTCTACATCAACCCAACTTGTGACACCCCTAGACACCCCTAGTAGCAATAGAAATCTTCGTTTTCAATACCCGTCCCTTGGGATCCGACCTTTACTTGCCCCTTTACTAATTGTAGAGTTGTTTGTGAAGTATAAATTGTGTTTTGTATCGACCATTGACCAACGACCACATATGCTTAATTGTGAACACCAAATGGCATCGATCAAAAATGGCGCCGTTGCCGGGGACGGTGTTTAATTGATTTTAGATTTCTTTTGTTATTTTTAGTTGTGTCTTTTTCACCTTGGGGAAGTAAAACTCCTCAAGGTTTGTTCTAATCGTTTTCTAGTTGTTTGATATTTTGCAAGAATGGATTTCATTGATTGTTTTGTAGAGGACCACTTGAGTATCCCTTACTTCAAGGATCCTATGCAAGCATTAGAGGCCTTAGAAGCAAGTAAGGCTAAGAGCATGTATTGGGAATTGGAGGTGGATCTCTTTGAGGCCGCTCTAGCTAACAAAGAACTCACTCATGCACAATCCGAGTTGGTGCATAATATTCTAGTAGAAGCATGCCAACCCATAGAGGATGAGCAATCTATCCTAGAAGATATTCTACAAACTCAAGAGCAAGAGGAACCCATCATGGAATTTGAATATGATGAGGTTAATGAAAGTGAAGAAGAATACGTCATGAGAATGGAATGTTTAATGGAGATGGAGCAAATTCTCAATGAAACTCCAAAGGAGGAAAGGGAGGTACAAACTCCTACTTTGAAACCCCTTCCCCCAAATTTGAAATATGCTTACCTTGATGAGTCAAAGACCAAACCCGTGATTGTTAATGATAGACTTGATGATGACCAATTAGGTAAATTGCTTAATGTGTTGAAACAACATGAGAAGGCTATAGGTTATAGTCTAGATGACCTAAAGGGAATTAGTCCCAACTTTTGCATGCATAGGATTCATCTAGAGGACGACCATAGACCTACCATTCAACCCCAAAGAAGATTGAACCCCCACATGCAAGAAGTTGTCAAAGGAGAAGTCATGAAATTACTTGATGCGGAATCATATATCCCATATCGGATTCTTTGTGGGTTAGCCCCGTCCAAGTGGTACCTAAGAAAGGAGGTACTACGGTAGTGACAAATGAAAAGAATGAATTAATACCCACAAGAATGATCACCGGTTGGCGTATGTGCATTGACTACCGGAAATTAAACTCCGCAACAAGGAAAGATCACTTCCCCTTACCATTCATTGACCAAATGCTTGAGAGGTTAGCCTCTAACAAATTCTTTTGTTACCTTGACGGGTATTCGGGATTCTTCCAAATCCCTATACACCCGGATGACCAACATAAGACCACCTTCACATGCCCCTATGGCACTTTTGCATATAGAAGAATGCCTTTTGGATTATGTAATGCCCCGCTACTTTCCAAAGATGCATGATGAGTGTCTTCTCCGATTATCTAGAAACCATAATGGAAGTTTTTATGGATGATTTTAGTGTTTATGGAAAGGACTTTGACTCATGCTTGCATAATCTTTCCCTTGTGTTGCAAAAATGTGAAGATGTTAGTCTTGTTTTAAATTGGGAAAAGTGTCATTTCATGGTTAATGAAGGAATTGTTTTGGGTCACTTGATTTCGGAAAAAGGCATCGAGGTAGATAAAGCCAAAGTTGAGGTGATAGAAAAACTCCCACCTCCCGTGAATGTTAGAGGGGTGAGAAGTTTTCTCGGTCACGCGGGTTTTTATCGCCGTTTCATAAAGGATTTTTCAAAATAGCAAAACCCCTCACTCAACTTTTGCTTAAAGATGCCCAATTCCAATTCTTGACGAGTGTGTTGAAGCTTTTAATAGAATCAAAGAGGCATTGATCTCGGCACCAATCATCCAACCCCCAAATTGGGAGTTACCTTTTGAGATTATGTGCGACGCTAGCAACTACGCCGTTGGAGCGGTACTTGGCCAACGGGTAGGGAGAGCTCTTCATGCCATCTATTACATAAGCAAAACCCTCGACCCTTCTCAAGTGAATTATGACACGACCGAAAAGGAGCTTCTTGCCATTGTATACGCTTTGGATAAATTCCGGTCCTACTTGCTTGGATCCAAGGTGATTGTATTTTCGGATCACCGTGCTCTTCGACATCTCTTGATAAAGAAGGAGGCAAAACCAAGGTTGTTAAGATGGATTCTGCTACTTCAAGAATTTGACTTAGAAATAAGGGACAAGAAAGGAGCCGAGAATGTAGTAGCGGATCATTTGTCAAGGATCCGGTTTCATGATGAGAATGGAGAAACACCAATCAATGACTCATTCCCCGACGATATCTTGATGGCTATACAAACTCAACTTGAAAGACACATCACCCCATGGTTTGCCGATTATGCAAATTATATTGTTGGAAAGGTTCTCCCTCCAAACTTAAACCTCAACCAAAGGAAGAGATTCCTATTCGAAGTAAAGAGGTACTTTTGGGATGATCCAAACCTCTACAAGGAGTGTAGTGATGGGCTCTACCGGAGATGCATACCTCAATGGGAAATCCAAGGAATCTTGGAAGGATGTCATTCATCACCTTACGGTGGGCACCATGGAGCAAGAAGAACCGTTGCAAAAATTCTCCAATCGGGTTTCTATTGGCCCACAATGTTTCAAGATACAAGAGAATTTATCATTCATTGTGATGCTTGTCAAAGAACGGGCAATATATCTTGGAGGAACGAAATGCCGCAAAGGGGCATCCTAGAGGTAGAGATTTTCGATGTTTGGGGAATCGACTACCAAGGACCCTTTGTGACATCCAATGGGAATAAGTATATCCTTGTGGCCGTAGATTACGTTTCAAAGTGGGTAGAGGCAATTGCTACCCCAAATGATGATGCAAAAACGGTCACCAAGCTCTTCAAGAAGATAATTTTTCCACGATTTGGAGTTCCTAGGGCTATCATTAGTGATGGAGGAACACATTTCCATGAGAAGAAGCTTGCATCCCTTTTGACCAAATATGGTGTTCAACATCGAACCGGCTTGGGATATCATCCTCAAACAAGCGGTCAAGTGGAAATTTCAAATCGAGAGATCAAGCAAATTCTTGAAAAAGTTGTGAACAAGACTCGGAAAGATTGGAGCACAAAGCTTGATGACGCTCTTTGGGCTTATAGGACGGCCTATAAGACTCCCATAGGAGCCTCCCCTACAAGCTTGTCTATGGAAAAGCATGTCATTTGCCAATCGAATTGGAGTACAAAGCTTATTGGGCAATCCGAGCGCTCAATCTTGATCTCAAATTGAGCGGTCAAAAGAGGATGATTCAAATCCAAGAGTTGGAAGAATTCCGACTACAATCTTATGAGAATGCAAAGATTTACAAAGAAAGAACAAAATTGCTTCATGATAAGAGAATTCGACAAAAGGCCTTGCACAAGGGAGACAAAGTCCTTCTATTCAATTCCCGCTACCGACTCTTTCCGGGAAAATTGAACTCTAGATGGATGGGTCCCTATGTGATAACCGAAGTTGGGAAATATGGAGATTTCGAACTCAAGGCGGAAGATGGAAGCAAATTCAAAGTGAATGGTCAAAGGTTGAAGCCATATTATGAAGGAGCATTCGTTGGAGAGGTCGAGGCCATCTACCTCGGTCCTCCTCCTCCTTGACATCTCATCAAGAATGAGAGTTTGGTGGAGTCCTCCCTAAACCGCCATTTGTAAATATACTAACCCTCTAACTTGTATTTATCATTTACTTGCATTTGTTTAATAAGCATAAATTCTTTTCATGAGCGCAAGTGAGGGAGGGTTACTAATAAGTTTTTGAATGAAGGAAGGAACAAATTCCTAGGTGTGGGGACGCATTGAAAGAAAGAAGAACTAATAAGCCAAAAGTTCGTGTCCGGAATCCGTGCGGATTCTCTGGAATCCGACCGTCCTGAAAGAATCCGGACGTCCGAGGGAAAAGACGCACGACCTGCTTTGTTATAAAATTGAAGAATTCCTGACTGTTAAGGAATCCGAGCGGATTTCTGGAAAGACGCCCGTCTCCCAGGATCCGTCCGTCTCTGGTAAAATCCGCCCGTCTTGAAGCTGAAGAAAAACAAGAAAAATCTCTGGATGAGAATCCGTCCGGATTTCCTAAGAAGACGCCCGTCTCAACCCTGAAGAATCCGAGCGTCTTGTACTCGGGACGCACGTCTTAAGGCGAGGAAGATTTTTGGAATTTTTACTCGTCGAAGAATCCGAGCGTCCTGGTCCGAATCCGCCCGTCCCATTTTCGATGAATCCGAGCGTCTCGAGTGTGAATCCGCTCGTCTCCCCCCCGTTTTTCCAGCCCGACTTTTTCTCAATTAAATTACACCCCACCACCCATATAATGACACATCACTACTCCTTCCACTCACCCTATAAAACTCACCTCCTCATGACTCCCATACATATCCAAATCACTCTCTTAACCCACAAAATTAAAAACCCCCAAATTTTTTAGGGTTTCATCACTCAATCAATAAGAAGCAACCTTACTCTTTCACAAATCAAAAGAACTCAAAAATGGCACCTAGAAGATCCTCTTTTAGAAGCACAAGAAGACCAAGGATGATGGGGAGTTCCTCTACTTCTCATCTCAACACCATTAGAAGAGAACATGTAGAAATTATAGACCTCGCAAGACTCGATGATTTCTCGAATGTGGAGTTCCTTGATGATGTGCAGCGATTGGTCTTTCATCGCCTCTTAAGTAAGAATATCCTTCCTACTAAATTTTTGTGTCATTCTACTTTGAGAAAGCTTGGAATTTTCCACCAAGTAGAGGCTTTATTTGAGGTTTTTGGTCTTTCAACACTCTTTCGCATGTTTGAACCCACCTATCGGTCTCTTGTACTCGAATTCTTGAGTTGCTTAAAGATTACAACTTCAAACAAAGTGATTTCGATAGAGTTTAGGTTGGAAAATGTCTCTAGAACAATGACACTTGTGGAATTTGCGAATGTGTTCGGGCTTGATGTTTCGCCTACCCGAACATCAAGACCCAAGAATTATAGTGTTGCACCCTTATGGAGAGCCATGACGGGCCGAGACTTCATTCTTACTAAGGAGTGCCTTGCTTTTCACATCCAAAACCCGATCCTACGACTCACTTACCGATTCCTTTCGGGTACCCTCTTCGCCCGCCGCGATCCGGCTATAGTGAATCAAATGGATCTCATGTTCATGGAATCTTATCTAAACATCCAAGGAAAAGAAGGGTATCATCTCAATGCACCCTTAGTCTTGCTAGAGAAGTGGGCGAAATTTCGGAATGGAGATGATGATGGGAAGAAGCATATAGTGAATGGTGGACTC
Organism: Silene latifolia; assembly: GCF_048544455.1. Taxonomy (NCBI): domain Eukaryota; kingdom Viridiplantae; phylum Streptophyta; class Magnoliopsida; order Caryophyllales; family Caryophyllaceae; genus Silene; species Silene latifolia. The sequence goes on along the minus strand of NC_133536.1, from coordinate 121,824,723 downwards.
ATAACAAAGCTTGCAAAGCACTTTAATCCTAGGTTTAACGAGAACAATGAGTACACTCCGCTCCCGGGAGGAATGAGAATCAAGGAAGACCTCCTTGTTGTCCAACACCATTGGATAACCCTCGAGGGGGTTGACAAAAGGATCAAATGGTTGACAAAAGGAAGTGATCCTATCTACCTTCCGATGGCCGACCTACCTCGAATTTCCCCAAGGAGAGGACGCTTGTCCCCAATACCTTCCTACCTCATTCAAAGTCAAGAAAGGCAAGCTCCACCCCCGCAAGCTCCCCCACCGCAACAACAAGAACAACAAACCCAAGGTGAAAAGATAAAGGTGCCTCCCTACCCCTTTCCCTACCAACCCTACAACCATCCTAATCCCTTCATCCTCCCCCGTGACGACTTTGTCACGGGAATCTTGCAAGACATGCACTACCGTCAATATGAAACCAAGGTGGACAACTATTATGCTCTTTACCCCCAATACCACGACATGGTTCAAAAGGGACGGATAAGTGAAGAAGGAGCTTTCCCATCGTGGGCTCAAATGGAGTTACTTTTTCCAAATTCGGAGAAGGCTAATGAAGGGGCAAATGGTCGCAAAGGGGAAGAAAGTGGTGACTCTTGTGGAGGTGATACGGTGAAGATTGAGAGTGAAGAAGAAGATGAATTCATGGATCCAAGTTTAAGTGATGCTTCAAGAGATATTTGGGATACCGATATTGAAGGAGATGATGCCGATATCTAGGAGATTACTTCATCACTAGGTGGAGCGGGCAAGAGGCACCCACTTTAGTTCAAGTGAAGTTTTCTCATCTCTCCTCTTTATCTTTATTTTTCATGAAAAGAACTTTGCATCTTGTTTGTTTGTATTTTATTTAACTTTGACTCATTGGTTAGTTTAGTCCTAGCAACATCAAAGGACTCACACCTCGGTTCCATTGAGGTGTTCTTTATTGTTCCCATTTTTGAAAATCCAAAATGACAATCTAGTCTCATGCATAGCATAGTGTGTGCATGAACTCCCCCATGCTTTGACATTAGCAATAGTGTCTTACTTGGTTTGGGGAAGTTAATGCATACGCAACGGGAGGTAATTTAAATTATCCTCTCCGTCATAACAAAAACCATGCATCATATAGAATAGTTTAGTGTAGAATTGCATTTAGCATAGAAATCATGCATCATCTTTGCATAATTTCCATCATTTTGGCCATTGAGGACAATGCCCATATTAGTGTGGGGATGGGAATTCTAACACTTAACTTCTATTCAAAAACCATAAAAAATTGAAAAATTTCAAAAACCGTAAAAATTTAAAAATTGAAAAATCCAAAAACAAGTTCATTTCCCTTGTATATATTGTCTTGTGTATATTGTGTTTGTTTCATCCTTGTTCACTTTGATTGACTACGCCACATCCGAGACATGAGGATATTGAAGACCGCATGGTATGATCTTTCCAATCTCCTTTTTCCTCTTTATGTTAATGACTATGTGGCTTTATTTTGATTGATGCGGTAAAACAATGTGAACTTAGGACTTGCATTTAGTTTATTTGTCATATTAGTTGGTAGAATCATTTGCATTAGGATGTATAAATGTTAGTTGCATCACGGCATGTAGTTGCATGTTAGAAAATTTTGCGAAACCGTCTATTTGGGAAGCTTGACAAGTGTATTTAGGCCCTAGTAGATGCTTTTTCTTCTTAAGACTTTGCTTGTTAGAATACTTGTAAAACACCCTAGGATGTGTCATGCTAGTATCCTTTGACCCATGGATTAAGGCCTAGTCAAGAGTACCTTGTGGTGTGATAACTCCTTGGCTACCGTTTATTCCAAGGTGACCCTTGAAACCATGCATACTTCTATCATTCATCCATGTTCTACCACATTTTTGTCATCAAAGGGAATGGGCACAAAAACAAAAAGAAATCAATTTGAGTTCAAAGAAATGAAAAGAAAAGAAAAAGTTTGCAAAAATGCATCAAATGAAAAGAGGAGCAAAAATAGAACTCCTAAAGCTTCAAATACAAGGCACCCTCGTTACTAATTGGGGTGACTTTGAAAATGTTCAAAAGAAAATGCAAAAAGTTGTCAAGTATTGAAATGCCAAAAATCAAAAAGAAATGGCAAAAAGAAAGTGTTCTCAAATGTCAAATGCCAATGAAATTGGGGGGAAAAACAAAAACAAAAGCAAACTCCCAAAGTGAAACTCAAATATCTATCGATCCCTTTATCCATCGTATCCATTTTTGTGCATGGTAGAGAGGGGACGACCCTTCTTCTTGTCTAGGCAAGAGGGGGAATTCCGCGATCCTCCAGTGTTTCTAACACCATAGGGAGTCTACTCTTGACAAAAGCATTTAGCGATTGAGGACAAAGGTACCCTAGCTTGACACATTTTGGAGGTGATTTATTGGTATCCTTCTAGGCTTAGTAGTTTGAACAAATTGCATCTATGAAGGATTGTGTACCCTTGAATTGCTTCCCTTGTAGATAATTTCCGCCACTTAGATGAGGAAAGTGGCTATTCTTTTGTAGATGCATCCATTACTTGATTTTGTGTGCTTTAATGTTTGGATGTGTCGCCATTTTGGCAAGACCCACCTTGCCTTGCAAGAAGGCATCCTACCTCATGGTTGTCTTGTTGTGAGTTGAAGGGGCGGAGTGAGACCCGCTAATTGTCTCATATCGGCTATTATTATTAGGTTAGGTTAGTATTGGTCCTAGTCTTTGTCACCTCTTTACTCGGGACGAGCAAAGGTTCGGTTTGGGGATATTTGATGCGACCATAATTGGCGCATATTTAGCCCCCGAATTACCATTGTTTCTATGCTTTTTAGTGCCTATTTGGGTCATTTCTTATCTTTAGATCTTTGTTTTGCATATTCTTTGAGATTTTGATCCCTTGGTAGGAAAGGAGTAAGAATCTTGCATTTTCATGGCAAAACGAGGCTAAATGGATCGTATTCAATGACCAAGCATCAAGGAGAGACAAGACTAGAAGGCCTTTGTACATAGCTAAGTAGAAGATCAATGTTGAGAAAGGATCCTTGAGTCCCCAAGGAAATCCCCAAGGATTCTATGAAGAAAAGGGAAGAAAAGAAGAAGGAATGACGCTGTAAAAGAATCCGAACGGATCATCCATGATCCGTCCGTCCGCCCAGCTCAATCCGAGCGTCCTTACCCAAGATCCGCTCGGATCCCCCAGGCCCAATCCGAGCGTCTTCTACCTCCATCCGCTCGGATCGTCCATGCCCCATCCGTCCGTCTCGACCTCCATCCGCTCGGATCACGAAGACAAAGACGGTTTCGTCCTTCAAGTTACAAAATGGAGACGCCCTTCTCTCATTGAATACCGGAGTCTCCTTGCTCAACTTAAAAAGTGTAATTACTAGTTTAACCCTTAGTTAACCCTAATGCATCCTCCCTAATTTTCACTATAAATACCCCATTAGTCTAATTAGAGGAGCATGTTCTTCTTATCAATAATTAGTGTAGTTAATATCAATCAAATCTCTCTTCAATATTGTAATCAAATATTAATCAAGTTTTAATCCAAGTTTTAGTTCCTTAATCTCTCTCTTGTTCTTACTTTATTTTGGGTAATTGAAGATTATTTGGGTTATTATTGGGAGATTGACAACCTCTCAATCTAGGATTCAAGTACTTCTATTATTCTTGCTTTATTATTGGAATCATTAGTAGGTATAATCTCTTAATCCCTTTTTAATTATTGCTAATTACTTTCATTTATTCATCATGTTTCATTATGTTAGTATGATTGACAACCTTTCTAGCATGATCAATATGATAATGAGTGAGTAGTCTCTTAGCTAGGGTTTAATGGGTGATTAAGGGAAACCAACATGGGGATGATTCATGCTTAAATCAATATGCTTTCATATCTTATTTGCTTGCTTGTTTTGATCTTAATACATGCACATGTTATGTTTGATGAAATGCTAAGCCTATGAATCCTTGCATTTATTATCATCTACTATCTCTTCAACTTGACTTGTAAGACATAACCCAACTCGAGTCTTGTTAGACCATGCATGCTTTGAGTAGGAAAGATTAAGTCGACTTGTAGGTGTTGTACAATCTATGTGATTCGGCTCCGGGACCCAAACTTTCCTAGGATCGTAAGATATAACCCAACTCGATCCATCACAACAATAATTGCTTGCTTATAATTTGAGAACATGTTTGTATGATCATATCCCATGAATCCCCTATGAACCCATGACACCCTAGTGCTTTTAATCAATTGTTTACACCCTTATTTCATTTACCTTGTTAGCTTATTTTCATTGCTATTTTAGTTTAGTAACCTTCTACATCAACCCAACTTGTGACACCCCTAGACACCCCTAGTAGCAATAGAAATCTTCGTTTTCAATACCCGTCCCTTGGGATCCGACCTTTACTTGCCCCTTTACTAATTGTAGAGTTGTTTGTGAAGTATAAATTGTGTTTTGTATCGACCATTGACCAACGACCACATATGCTTAATTGTGAACACCAAATGGCATCGATCAGTCTTGTCGAGTCTAAAATAAGTCGAGGTCTAAATCCAACCGTGAGTCGAACCTTTGGTTAGTAAGTCTCAAGTCGAGTCTTTGCTTGAGTCAAGTTGGTGTCGTGTCCTTAAGTGTGCAGGGGGCTCTTACTTTAAATATTGACTCAGTACGGGGTTTTCTTGTAGAAAGGCCGCCAAAAACCCGACGTCAAGCAATGGAAGATGCTGTTAACAAGCTCACTGAGGCCGTGAACCTCATGATGACCCGAATGGATGCAATCGAATCTAAGCTGGGTGAAGATTCCCCTCCACCACTGACTGATCTGGAAAAACGGTTCAAGTTCATCGAAGACCGTTTGAAACTCTCCCAGGGGAAGAACATTCACTATGAGAATGCTAGGGCCTATGCCCCGGTGCAGGATAAGTTGCCCACGAACATGGTACTCACTGATATCCCAAAGTTTAAGGGCACAGAAGATCCAGTCCACCATGTTAAGGCCTATAAGGGGTACTTAGCACTAAAGGGAGTACCTGCTGACATGCTCTCTGAAATTTTTGCCCAATCTCTGGATGAACACCCGAAGGAATGGTTCTACAATCTGGACCTTAAGAACTTCCCCACTTTCAAAGATATTACGGTGGAGTTCTGCAAGCACTATGCTGACAATGTCGAGATTAGGACCAATATAAGAACGCTAGAGGTTATGACACAGAAAGACAAAGAAGGCTTTACTGAATTCCTTGCAAGATGGCGCGCTGAAAGCGTGAAGTTAGTTAAGAAGCCTGATGAAGTTGAAATGGTAGATAAGTTCGTAAAGAATCTACGACCTGTTTACCGTAATGCTCTGAAATACCAGAATTTTGGCTCTTTCAAAGAATTGATAAGAATCGGGATAAAGGTAGAAGATGATGTCATAAGGGCAGAGGCTGAAAAGCCGAAAGGGTACCAAGGGGCCTCATCGTCTAAGGGCAAGGCCCCAGCAACGGCCCATATTGATGAAGCCATCAATCTCTTAGAAGGGCAATCGAAGAAGTCGCAGCGCCAAACACCTAGGGCATTCACCGATATCGGATGCACTTATACATACGCTCTCCAAAGGCTCATAGCCCAAGGAAAGTTGAAGCCCATTGGTCCAACTCCGGATCCACCTGCTGAACAACAAGGCAAATGGTACAAACCGAATGCCTACTGTGCCTTTCATCAAGGGAAAGGCCATGATACTGAAAGGTGCTATCGACTGAAGCACGAAATTCAAGACATGATTGAGAACGGAACGCTCCCGATCCCAGCTGTTAAACCTAATAACATCACCAATCCATTTGGCGATCACTCCAACTTTGTTTCTGTCGAAGACAATGTCGATTATTCCCATCTTATCCGCCCATGTCTCTTGAAAGAGGTGTTTATCGGGAAAATATTTGTGGATTGCTTTGAATTATTGCAAAACCCAAAGAATGAAATTCAAGTCGGGAGTCTTGCTCTAGAATGTACTCCTCTCGTTAATGAAGTTAATAAAAGATAATTCGATTCACCAACCTTCATCACTGGCGTAGATCCTCAGAGGACTACCTCAGGATGAAGGCAGACCATCAAAGGGATCAAGGACTAGAACCGAGCATTTAAGCTGACAGCTGAACAAAGGAATGCTCAAGACCAGATTTGAAAAATTAGAGTCGGGATCTATTTCCTTTTCTTAGTCGAGTCGAGTCTAGGACTTTCTTTTCTTGAAGTTGAGTCGTTTGTTCCGCGATGACCTAGGGTGTGTCCTAGGAATCGTTCCTTCGAGTCTGTTAAGCATTTGTCTTTCCATTAAAAAGTTCCAGTTTCGTTTCCAAATTTGTCTTGTTTCCAATCCTCAATCATTCTGAAAACATGATAAAATGCGCAACACACTCAAAGGCATCCCTGGGGTGGAAATATGTCCCGTTTCAAAATGTAAGGTACACTAGGATCCCGTGTTTGATTCCTTTACCTATTCCATGTCTGGCGGTAGAAAACCTCCATCAAAACCAGGCTTATGACAAACCTTTAGATGATTCTATGATGAACCCGGACTAGCTCCTGGTTTCCATATCGATGACGGAAGGCAAGCCTTTTTCCCACAAAATCATCCCATCTCGAAGAGAGAAGATATCAACCCGTTCTAACAAGGAATTGTTAGTTCTTACCCAAATTAGTTGGCGAAGCCCAGTTTTCAAGGTGTATCCATTTATGACTAAGAGAATGAATAGAAGATCATTTTCAAAGAGAGAAAAAATATGAAAAAGAATGAAAAGATGAAAAAAAAAAGGATGAAAGAAAAGAAAAATGAAAAAAGAAAAGTGATGAAAGAAAAAGAAAAAAAGAAAAAAAGAAAAAAAAATGTTGAAGTTATTGCAGAGTGCTTTTGGTTGGATGTCGAAGTTACGGAAGCCAGAATTCAAGTCAAGTACCCATAGTTGAAGTTCAATGGGCGAAGCCCAAAAGCTTAAGTAGTAACCTCTTTACCCTCTAAGTCCTTCCTGAGACAGTTACAAAGGGATAGTCGGGAATTTTGAGAATTATTCCGCTTATGTTGTTACACCCAGCCTTTAGAGTCCAGACATAGAAATTTGAACCCACATCATTTTTCAACCCATTTGCACTCGTGGTTCATCAAACCCGAGACACCATTTCCAACCACATCAGCAGCCATAGCCCTTGGCCTTAACACCACAAAACGAACCTTCAGAATGACGGTCCACTATTCAAGCCTTTTGTTACCAAGCTCCACATCCCAAAGAACCACAACCTTTTGTACCAACCCTAGACACGGGATTTAACGGTACTTTACAGGCTAGAATGGGATATGACATGATACCTTAGGTGAAACCTTCGAGTGTGTACACACAATCAAAATGCCATGTTTATGCACCATGATCGAACTACGTCGGATTTGATTTCGCTCCACGCGAATACGTAGGCAGTCCTTCAGAATAAGGGATTCAATCCACTCATCAACCAAGTTGTCATCTTGTCGGTTTCTTACGGGTCTTAACCAAATCCAAATGAAGCCACCTTTGTTTGAGTCGGTCTTAGCACTCGATGTAGGCTAGGATAAGGATATAGGTTCAGATGAATAGTATCAAGTCTCAGAATGAGCTTTATCTAATGGTTTAGGCAAAGATGTTGAGTCACATAGATGTGGGTTTGTGTTGGGAACAGAAAATATGAAAAACCCGCGGAAAAGAAAGAAGGCGTGGAAGAAAAAATAGTAAAAGCCCGCTGAAAAGAAAGAAGGCGGTGGCAAGAAATTATGAAAACTCGCTGAAAAGAAAGGAGGCGAGGAGAAGAGTGACAGAATGTTCCCAACAAGAGTGATGTGTGATGTCTAAGTGTTCTCATCAAATCAGTCTGTGTTTAGTGTCTAGGCGAAGCTAACATTGTTGCTCCGTGAGTTTAATCCACCTTGTCAATGCCAAGTGATCTTGATTCCCAGGTGCCCTCCGTCCCAAGTCGACGACCTTGCGATTCCCATTTGTCGTCTTTTGGCGCCAGAATGGCCAATTTACGTTTCTACCCCCAACAAGTCAATGATCGAATTAAAACCCGTGCACACTTAGGGTTTTATTTTCCTTTTTTGTTTTACGGTAGCGGGCTACGCCCACGTTGTTTACGGGTCATACGGAGTGTCTGAGTTGTATTTCATGCTCACCCATCAAGGTTTGATTTCAAAAATTCCAAAATTCCAAAAATTTCAAAAAATTTCAAAATTTCAAAATTTCAAAAACTACCTTTTGCAAATTGCGGATAGATGATCCAAGTAATAGAAACTTTGCGGGTCGATGACCCAATCATTCAGTAATAGAATCTTTACGGGTCAATGGCCCAACATACCAAGTGATGTCAAATTTAAACTTCGGGTCGATGGCCCAATTATTCAAAATTTTCAAATTCAATTCTCGGGTCGACGACCCAGTATTTCAAATAATCCAATTTCAAGATCGATGATCCAAATGTGCTTATGTGATGATTATTGCTAGTACATTTTCTATGTTTCAATTATAGCAGGATATGCTTCAACTGGGGGCTCTAAAGTCTTCGACTTTAGAGCCATTAGAAATCGGGGCTCGAAGCCGTTGGCTTCAGAGACCATTATCAAGATGAAAAGGATGACATCCACTCAGAATTCAATTCAATACAAGAGTATGAAATGGAAGAATTCCGCAGCTGAAAGCAAATGATGAAAGTGGCGGCAACCTCCTCGGAAAGTCCCGTCCCATTTCGGCACCTGCCAGCAGATGATAAATTTTGGGCAAGTGTCAGCAGATGATGGATTTTGGACATACGCCAGCAGATGATAAACTTTGGGCAAGTGTCAGCAGTTGCCGAACTACGACGCGGGTTTGATTCCGTCAGAAACGGATACGTAGGCGCCTAAGGATAAGGCTCAATCCACCATACATTCAGATTTATCGGTCGACGACCAATGACGATAATTTGACACAACAGAAGCAAGAGTCAATCCCCAACGAAGTTTCAGGTATGATCTCTTCTTATGGCTGGCGAGCTTATATACGCAAGTCTAATGGACTATAAACGACCCGAAGAATCCTCAGGTCGAGAGGGACCTGGGGTATACTTTGACTTTCGCCTTGTCCAAGCCTCAGTCAAAGTGGGGGCTCTGTAGATACCCGTATCCGTCGATATTGGAATTTATAGAGAACCCGACAAACACCCGATGATGATAGGACACATGTATTCTTCAGTTGTCATTGTCATTATTTGGGTTCGTTTTACGATGTAGAATGAGTGTTGTCGACGGAGTATTCTTTTAATTTAAATGATATTTAAATTAAAGCTTTTTTTTAAAGATGAATTCAATTTATTTTACTTTATTTTGAATTTATTTTCTCAAGTTTATTTTATTGAAAATAAAATAAATATTTGATTTGAAAAATCATTTTATGAGTATATTTGATTTGAAAAATCATTTATTTTAATGTGTTAATTGATTTGAAAAATCGATTTGAAAATCGAAAAGAACTCGTTTTGAACATGTGTTTTTGAGCTCGATTTTAGCTCGGTTTTTGAGCCCGTTTCCTTTACGAATTGGCACGAATCTCGAGTACACTAACCAACCTAGACCACTACCCATCCACCCCAGTTCGAACCCCCTATCCACGGCCCAAATTCTCGTCCAAAACAGGCCCCAACAGCCCGCATACAAACAGCCTACCCCCTGTTTTGCGTGATGAAACCCGAGTCCAAAACCCGCTCCAAACACTACCAAAACCCGTGCCCATTAACCCTAACCCATACCCTAATATCCTACCCATATTACCTTACCTTAATCACCAAGAAAACCCCCCATACGAACCCTAGAAAGCCCCCCAAAAGCTGCTGGACAGCAGCTATGCTCAACAGGCCCGATTGCCTCTCCCTCCCTTTTACCCTACTTTAACTCCTTATAAATACGACCCCTTCACCATACATTCATTCCTCTAAGTTCTCCCCACATCCTACCATCACTCACAAGCTTTAAACCTCAGAAACAAACCCTAATTGCCTCTCAAAAACCCTCCACAAAACCGACATACAAACTGAAACTGTTTGTGTGTCCTCCTCGAAAAACAATTCGTTCCTCCCTCAAACCTCCATCAAAACTCGATTTTCTTGTTCCTAATTAACCATATAACATCCATCTACACATTAGACAAAGATTTACGAGCCAAATTGCCCTTGAGAGTACACAAAATCCCTCGAAAAACAGAGTGTTATACACTCTGTTTTCGCGGTTTGTTCCTGTCTGTCCAGTTCTGTTTGTGCTCGTTTTTCGTGCCCAATAACTCAAAACGAGCAAGGGTTGCTTTAATATCTATGTTCTCCTCTCTTTCTAGTTTTCAAAACATCTTTTAAATCGAATTTTCATCGTGAAACGAGGGAGAAATCGCTGTTTAAAAGTTGCTGTCCAGATTCGATAAAAACGCGTGTTTGCTTTGTTTCTTCGTCGACGACGGCCTCTCGAGATAAAATCTACCATCGATTACGACCCAAGACGGTGTCAACGATACATGTAGGTTGAGGATGCATCAAATCCTCCTCTTTCTCCCTTTTATTTCGTTTTTTTTATGTTTGTTTTTTATAGTTTGTTTTTGTTTGTTTATCGCTTTTATTTATCGATTAAATTAACTATGAAACTAGTTTAGTCCGAGTATGAGTTAAAGTACCACCATGAACACCCGCGTTGACTTGAGATGGGAAAAGAAACCGCTACATCAGTCGGTCGTACACCCCCGTCTCATTTACATATCCTCGTGTTCAAGGTAGGGCATAAATAAAACGAATTTCTAACTTCGCTCTTCGCTTTTGACCCCTTTGTTATTTCGGCCAATTCGACCCACCTTAGGACCCGTTGCATGTTAGTATGACCTCTGATTGTTAACATATAACTCATTTAGATGACATTAGATCAATTCGATAACCTAATTAGACACATTAGGGTACATCGACATAGCTTTAAAAACCGATTAACAATTCTATAACTTAATTGAATTCATCTTCCCTTTCACTAATTTTCTCGCTAGCATGGAAGTGCGTGCTTAACACCTTTCCATTTGCACTCGTTGACGATTTAGAATTGTACCTAACCTAGTTCGTATTTATTTAATTCAATTTGTAATTAATTAACCTTTAATTTGTTTTATTTATTTCTAATTTTTTAAAAGTCGTTTTAATTATCTTTTATGGTTCAAAATCTGTAAATTTAATTTAATGAATTTTTTCGTAATTTATTTTACTGATTTCGTAATTAAAACATAATTAACTTTGCTTTTCTCCAAAAACCGTGCCTTGCACGGGTCTGTCTGACTTCTGATCCGTGCACTGCACGGGTCTGCCAGTTTTAGTTTCTTTTCTTCTTTTGTTTCTTTAATTGTTTACTAATCCTATTTTAATAAATATGGATTGGTGAATAATTTTAATAAGTTGGGTTCAATTTAATTAATAAGTTGTACCTAATTTATTTCAAGCCTTTGTACTTATTTATTTTAATTTAATTAGTTTAATCCTAATCTAATTTGTTTATTAACTAATAATTCGGCTAACATCTTTAATTAGTCTAACTTAGCTTTAGCTTTTTTGTTTACATTTGTTTCGTTTATTAAGACTTAATAGTTTAAGTTGTATTTTGTTAGTTTGTATTGTAATCTGAGTCAAAGTAATTACGATAGTTGTTGTAATTAGATTGAGTTGTAATTTATTTCTCGTTGTGTCGGCATGAAATGCCTGGGTTGTAATAGGATAGATCCCAATGGCTCCCCCATTCCCCCTTAAGCCTTGTTTGCTTTGTTTTGTATGTTGTTAGATCAATCAACCCACATGCTAAATTACAACTTTGACAAAGTTAGTTTAGTTGCATCTAAAACGACATAGAAATTGTTGTCACATGTTAGGGTTAAAACGATGTTTGCATTTCATATATCGTAGTAGCTATGACCTTGTTTGAAATCCATACTTGACTTAGTAGAGGCCGTTATTGACGGGCGGGGTTGGGTGTCCTTATGGGCTTCCCAACACGTACCCTCACCCCTTACTCAAGATCTATGGTTTGTGGATCCGTCTAAATACCATTGGATTACGAGAGTCATTCAAATCGAGTGATATAGGGTACAAGTCTTTATCTTTAATCACTCGTAGTCGATTGGCTTTATGCTTTTCGATGAAAGGTGTAAAGTTGACTTGAACGGTTCCAAGTTCCCAAAAAACTTGGTGGCGACTCTAATATGTCTTAATTCGATTCGAAAGAAGCTCGAGTCGATTATGCCTAGTGTGGATCCCGCGGACGCAGATCCCGAGGGCCTTGTCCACACTTACAATTACAGATATCTAGGAAATAAAATTGCAATGGCCTCATATCTGCTTAGGGTAGAATTGTTATGATCAGAATTACACTTAAACTCATTATAATTACAGATTATGCGATTAAAGTTACACTTCATATATAGTAAAGCCTTATAACATAGTTTGGTATAACTATATTTTCATAAAACACCTAAAATTACACTTTTGCCTTTTAAAATTACATTTATATTTTGTGTTATGTAAGGTCTATCTGTCACTGCTATGGCCGGATAGAATTACACTTCTGCAGGTTAGAATTACACTTTTGTGTATTACAGTCACACTTTCTTCTGACTGATTTAACTAACATATTACTCTATATTGTTGAACTAGATACATTGAAAGCCACTTGTAGCTGCAGAATGCTTAAGAGGAAAGGCATTCTTTGCCGGCATGTCGTATGGATTTACATAAAACACCTTGTCTTATAGAATGTTGAAAGATAACAATAAGCATCTGCTAACATTGTTTACACAAAAACTAACTGTCTAGGTTAAGGTTGCTAACATCTGATAATAATACAAAGTATGAAATAAATGTTTACATAGCCAAGGCAGTATTCCCACAAAAACTTAACTACGAGAATAAGGTTGTTATTTTTTCACATTGGCATGGGGCAGTCTACGCTTCTGTTGTAATACCTTCCACAGTTTGTCCTTCGTGCTAACAAAAGCTTTGACCTTCTCGAGCACACCTTCGCGCAAGACGTTCATGTCTGCTAGAACGAGGGTAGCTATAAGCTGGATCACCAAATAGCGCCTTGATTTCTTCTTCTCGAGGTCTTCATGCTAAAAAGGAAGACCCTCGTATAAGAGCATTTCCATCATGGTGAACAGACCCGACTCTTGTTGGTTGAGAGTAGGTGACATCCCGCTGAAAGGTATCTGGCGTAACGCATAATTAGGAATTTCCCGTGCTCTAGTGTTCTTCTTTTCCTTATCCCGTGATTCTAAATAATCACTCACTGCGCTAGCCTGCATATGTACATAATTACCTCAAAAAACTGATTGAACAAAAAAGATAGCATTTGGAAGAAAGGGATGGACAAGAACTTACAATTAAACGCGCTGCTTTTCCAAACTGCGACTTTTGCAAATCGGAATGCTTTTGCCCGTCCAGCAAGTCGACTGTATTTAATTTGTGATTGATACATACGCATGGGAAATGGTCGTCAATGCAGGACGGGACAAATAGCAAGTCTGTTTTCAAGTTGACGGTTTGCTCACTGTCGACGATGAAGGTGTCCCGAGTGTAGATACGGTTGTCATAGTTGTCATAGCTGCCGTCTGATTGTGTGCCTGGTTGTTCAAACGTCCCAAGCAATCCCAACAGTATATCCTTTAAAAGGCAATAGTGAACATGATTAATGTGGTTACTTTGTCAACTAAAATTACACTATTGTCCTTTAAAATTACACTTCACACGGTTAGAATGACACTTTTGTTGATTAAAAGAACTAAAGTGAAACATTCACATAATATAACTGTAATTTAGAAAAGTGTCATTCTAACTAACAAAGGTCTAATAGAAGTGGGCATAAATATTATGCAATGGTTAATGGAAGTACCATGTGACATATACCAAAGAATGACATCCTCATTTGGTCGCCATATTCCTCCTTCTCCAAATGGTTCATCAAAATCGACCAAAGACTTTCGATGACATTCAACGACATAAGGTTTTCGTGCACCAAGGACATAATGTCGCTCTCCTCCAAATGCGTTGTGTGACGGTGTACTGACCAGTGTTCATTGCACTCCATAATATTAAAGAAGTCATTAATTAAAATAGAATAAATGTGAAAAATAATGTGAGTATGAGCCATTATTAATTCAGATTAACCGACCGTTCATCATAATTGTGGTCATCTAACAAGCAATAGTCGACAACATGCTTCCTCCTCTGTTTAATATCCTTGATTAACGCTTGGTTGCTCCGGAGCATCTTCGACACCACGTTTGTGTTGAGACCACCTCTACCACATTCGAGAGAGCAGACCAACCCGTCCCCCTTTCCACGAGGATGGCTCTTAACAGAGGAAAGGGCTTTATCAGACGGAATGCGCAGGGTAACAGGTGTCGTCTCCATAACGGGCTCTTCAGATTCAGTTACGCGAGCACATTTTGTGGATTGCGGCCCTATGTCACCATCTGTTTTCCTCTTAACAGCATTCAACTTTCTTGTCAACGGATGTCCAACAGTTTCTTTGAAATAATCAACCCGCATCAAGATCTCTTCTCTGATACTGTTAATGTCACAGCGGATGAGTGTTGCAGCAATCTCAGCACGGTACAAACTCATACCATCCTCTTTCCCGAGGTCACATTGAAAAGGGCTTCCGCGGTAAAATATCATATGTAGCATCATGAAAACACCACAGTCATTTCTCGAATACCCTTGACCTTGCCAACTGAACTCAATGTTCACGATCTTAAACCCGCTGACCTTTGCCCCCTTAGACAGCCCTTTAGACACCAAATACTTCCCCATTATATTTGCCTGAACATGAATACGCATCAGTGTGTTAACGTAGTATGACACATATAAATTGGTTGACTTTTGGATATCGGATACTTACCGAAATACGTGCTATCCCTCCGTAAGGGAGCGTTTCTATTGGGTCATCATATGTGCGGTTGTCGAGGTAGTCAATCTGCTCGGTGAGAAAGTTGATGCACACACAACTGTAATGATCACCGTCACCAGATAACACAGGCAGAAAGATCTGCATCGTGTGTCGCTAAGATCAGTAAAAGGAATCCTTAAAAATCATGATTTAGATTACATATTTTATTACATACCATGTCCGTGTCAAGCTGGAATGGTGCACGACAGGTTTCAGCCCAGGCATCCCAGCCACCAAAAATGTCTTCGTCTTTGTTCAATACTTTCCCAAGCTTTTGAGCCTTCCAAATAGACCTTGCGGGGTCATTTAATTTGAAAAGGGTTAAATGCGTGATCAGATAATTAAAAGAGCTATTTTATAAAAATAAAGTGAATCTTTAACCCAAAAAAGTGTAATTGTAACACGCAACAGTGTACTGTTAACACAGAAGGGTAATGTGAAAAGTATAATTTAAACAATAAAAAGTGTAATTCTGACGGCCAAAAGTATCATTTTAATGGACAAATGTGTAATTTTAACATACAAAAGTAACATTTTAACTTTAAAAAGTATAATTCTAACACACAAAAGTAATATTTTAACTTACAGTGTGACTTAGGCCAAAGAAACAACGAGATATGTCCGAAGGTTTCGTGATGTGGTTGAGTAGCAAGAACCAACAATCAATAACACTTGTCATGATTTGCTGCCCAGAGTTCAAAGTTCCAATATCTTCCCGGGTAATGAAATAAAACTCGCTAAATTGGACCAATCGTTCACTACAACAAAAACATTTACTTAGTCAACAAATATATATATATATATAATTAGGAATGTTAAGGGCCTCTTGTAAAAAATAATACACTTACAACTCAAAAAAAGTGTCTGACTGATTGAACGCATAGTCAATCAAGTATTTCATGTCACTAAACATTGGCACCAGGAGCTCCTGACTGAATGCTAGGTTTCTCGTCGCGAAGCACAATTTAGGAGCAGGTGCCCCACAATCAATAGAACACCCAAGGTTCTCAATGACGTGATCCATGCACGGTAAGGGCTCGCTCAAGTGAAGTAAAAAAGGATGGTAGCTCAGATTACTGTGAGGGACGTAAGGTACGGGGTTAGGAATGTCAGCGTTCTCTGCCTCTGGTACTACATCAGCTGTCACCTCTCCGTGGTCGATAGTCCCTTCCAAAGACTTCACGGCATCATCCTCCACTGCCGCATCTGTAATAAAAATAGTGTAATTTCATCATCAGAAAGTAAGTGTAACTGTGGCAGAGAACAAAATAAAACTTAGTAGACAAAATTATAATTCTAATACAAAAGTGTAATTCTAGCAGACAAAAGTGTAATTCTAGCAGACAAAAGTGTAATTCTAACAAAAAAAAGTGTAATTTTACCAAAAAAAAGTGTAATTCTAGCAGACAAAAGTGTAATTCTAACAAAAAAAGTGTTATTGCAACTGAAAAAAGTGTAATTTTAGCAGAAAAAAATGTAATTCTAACAAAATAAAGTGTTATTTTAACTAAATATTGTCTAATTGCAGCAGACAAAAGTGTAATTCTAACAAAATAAAGTGTTATTTCAATAAAGTGTCACTTTAACTATAAAAAGTGTAATTTTAACTGTCAAAGTAGTATTTTTAGTGCAAAAAAATATAACTTCATCCAATCCACTTCTAAACTCTAAAGGTCAATGGATTACCTCAGTGATCCTCTTTTGCAGCCCCAACCACCACCTTCTCTACCACTGTCTGAGGACTTGCATCCAAATTTGGCTCATCATTATTCCACCCTGACTGATTTTCAGCATGCACAGATGTTGGGTCCTCCTGGAACAGCGCGATTACTTCCGCAGTAGAATAGACAGTACTTGTCCATTCCACGTCCATAAATTCCTTGGCCTGCAACGCAAATACATATTCCGGCTACTCGTTACCCTTTAACGACCGCTCATCGGCCGGTGCGCATCCGCCGTTTCCGGCCCCTCTTCATAATGTTGAGTTTCTTCTGAAGCCTGTTCGGTTGCGCGCTCTGCTTCACATATCTCAGTAGTCTAGAAAAGGAACTGAGTGGCCGGGGGGACAACTTCTTTGTTCTGAACTTCCACCAAGGCATTTTCCGCCTTCTCAGACTCCCCAGCATCAGGCCCACCAAATTCCAAAGATTTAGTATCCACTTGTACAACATTGTCTAATGTTGTAGTAACCACTGTTGTACTTGCACATTGGAGACCAAGCTCAGCATTACCCTTCCCAATATTGTCATCATCCTTGTCCCTCTCGGCATTCACATCTTCACTCACATGCACAACCGTTCCCGTAGCGTCAGGGGCCACTTCCGACAATTCTGTTACCTCTCCAATTCCTTGGTCTTCTCTGGCCGTCATTTCAGCTCGGCGCTATGCTTCAATAACCTCCCCAGTCGAAAATAGGAATTGAGTGACAGTTGGATCAGCGTCGGTGGGCCCATCCTCCTCATTTTTCTTTTCTGCTATCTGAGGTTCCCCAGTAACAGGCACCCCCATGTCCATAGTCTGCTCTTGTTCCTTTGCAGCAGCAGCATTCGCATAGAACTTCTTCTCAGCCTCATCAACCTCTTCTTTTGAATAATACTCTTCAAGAACTTCCCGGTCAAATTTAGGTGGTTCGTCAATAACCACCTCCTTCCCAACTACCTTCCTCCTTTTGTAAATAACGGAAATATCACGAGTAATACCAATGTTGGTGTCCTTACTGTCATCCTCTCTGTTAGCAGCGTCCTTAAATTCAGTCGTGTTGTGAAATTACACCGCCTCCATTATCTGTTGTGTAGACACCTCCCGTGCTTTGTCACTAGCTAGTTCATCCCGAACCTCTACAGTGCCTTCGAGGTCTGTACCAACATCTACAGTCACCTCTTTCTTATTATCATTATCGTATCCATCATCCTCCATATCATCACCATCCTCCTCATCCTCAACATCATCATCATCCTCCTCATCTCCCTCGTCCTCATCACCATTGTCCTCCTCTTCATAATCATCACCACCCTGCTGCTCGTATCCCTCGTCATCTACCTCATCATTCTGATACTGAACACATGGACTTTGTTGCAGCACATACGCTGATTTCACGGAATGATTTATTCGTTCAGCTATCTCCTGCATTTCCACAGCATAATCCTTCATCCTTTGGCTTTGAAAGAATGATTGTGTGCATTGTGTAGCGACAGGGTCACTAGAATAGTTCAGACCTCCTGTTAACCTTTTCAGCGTCATGGCTGCATCTTCATACCATGAATAGAAGACAGTAGCATTCCTTTGCATCTTCAAGTAAAGCTCATGCACATCCTACATTAAAAAACAGATAATTGGACAAGTGTTCAGTCCAAAGTGTTCATTCAAAAGTATAATTTTAACTTTGACAAGTGTAATTCTAAGGGCCAAAAGTATAACTCTAACGGACAAAAGTGTAATTGTAACATACAAAAGTATAATTTTAACTTTAAAAAGTAAAAATTAACAGACAAAAGTGTAATTGTAACATACAAAAGAATAATTTTAACTTTAAAAAGTATAATTTTAACGGACAAAAGTGTAATTGTAACATACAAAAGTACTATTTTTACTTTAAAAAGTATAATTTTAACGGACAAAAGTGTAATTTAATCAACAAATAACACTTACGTCTACAGCCCGAGCTTTCAACTCCTCGTCATCATCAACACCAAATGGGAGTTCAATCTCGATGAACTTCTTCCTGTCTGAAGTTGAAGTCACTTGTAATGTCGCATCACTAACCACATTGCCAATGGCCAACACTTTGCTGTCATTAGGCACCCCACCAATGGTTAACAGTTCCTTTTGAACGCACCGGGGATACTTGACCAAGGACCAAGTTTGCTTACCCAAACGGTTCTTGTCAAGCTCACCATGTAGTCTTTCAGAAAGCGTCTGTCGGTCCCAGTGCTTAATGAGAGGGAGGGTGTGGAGACAACTCGTACCACGGAAATCGAAACGTTGGAAGTACGTAATCATTAAGAAGGGGATACAGCCGAGCATGGTCTGTTTATTTTCACCAGTAGCTGCCGTAGCCTTCACCAAATGTTCTAGCACATAACTACACCAATCATATTGCGTAATCGAGTTCACATCTTCAACGGCTCTCAAAAGCTTGAAGTCAACCCCGCTGTATGACGTTGGAGTTAAAAATGATGACATGGCAAGCAGAACAAACAGCCTGCAGAATTGAGGACCTCCTTTTTTGTATTTTTTCCTTAAGATATCTTGGAAGACAATTCCTAAATTAATGCCTTCGTTAACCCCTTTTATGTTGTACGCTTTCCGCCATTTATCTTTCAATTGGTTGTTCTCCAACGCTTGAGAATCCTTTTGGCGGCCCGTAGGTACTAGATCAACTGTTTTAGGACCAAGTGGTAACATAAAACAGTCATACACGTCATGCTTGGTGACCAAGAACTCCTTATCTTTAGCTGCCCGAAAAATATACGATTCGTCGCTGAATGCTTTGAGAAAATATTTAACATGACCCATTGGATATGTTTTGAGCTTAAGCTCCATAATACCACCGAAACCGATCCTCCGTACCGCATCTCGCTGGGCATCATTAAGCTTTTTAACGAGCTCAACAAGTTTCTTCGGCCGGCACTTGGCAGAGACCTTTGCTATTTTGTTCTTGGCTGGTTTGGCCTCAACATGATCTGAAAACTGCTGAAGAAACAAGTATTAATTAAAAACGTGACATATAGACCTTACATAACACAAAATACAAATAACAGTAATTTTAAGTTTTTCAACCTGCTCAACAAGCTGCTTCTTCAACTTGACAGGCACCTTTGCTTTTTTGGTCTTGCCTGATTTAGCCTCATTTCCGTCTGACATCTGTGAACATTACAAAAAATTAATTGTAGCAGACAAAAGAAAAATTCTAACAAAAAAAAGTGTAATTGTAGCAGCATAAAGTGTAATTTTAGCAGACACAAGTGTAATTCTAACAATATAAAGTGTAATTTTAGCAGGCAACAGTGTACTTTTAGCAAAAAAAAAGTGTAATTGTAGCAGCATAAAGTGTTATTTTAGCAACAAAAGTGTAATTCTAACAAAATAAAATGTTATTTTAAAAGACAAAAGTGTAATTTTAACAAAAAAAAAGTGTAATTGTAGCAGGCAAAAGTGTAATTGTAACAAAATAAAGTATTATTTTAACAGACAACAGTGTAATTCTAACAAAATAAAATGTTATTTTAACAGACAAAAGTGTAATTTTAAAAAAAAAAAAGTGTAATTGTAGCAGACAAAAGTGTAATTCTAACAAAAAAAAGTGTTATTTTAACAGGAAACAGTGTAATTTTAGCAAAAAAAAGTGTAATTGTAGCAGACAAAAGTGTAATTCTAACCAAATAAAGTGTTATTTTAACAGGCAACAGTGTAATTTTAGCAAAAAAAAGTGTAATTGTAGCAGCATAAAGTGTTATTTTAGCAACAAAAGTGTAATTCTAACAAAATAAAATGTTATTTTAACAGACAAGAGTGTAATTTTAACAGAAAAAAGTGTA
The DNA here is from genome assembly GCF_048544455.1 of Silene latifolia. NCBI lineage: Eukaryota > Viridiplantae > Streptophyta > Magnoliopsida > Caryophyllales > Caryophyllaceae > Silene > Silene latifolia. The sequence continues at coordinate 121,804,176 of NC_133536.1, read as the reverse complement.
ATTTTAGCTGACAAAAGTGTAATTCTAACAAAATAAAGTGTTATTTTAACAGGCAACAGTGTAATTTTAGCAAAAAAAAAGTGTAATTGTAGCAGCATAAAGTGTTATTTTAGCAACAAAAGTGTAATTCTAACAAAAGGGTAATCAAAAGTGGGATTTCTCCAAAAAAAAAATCTGGATAAACTGTAATTTTAACAGAGAAAGAGTAATTGTAAGCAACAAAAGTGGGATTTTTCAAAAAAACTCTGTCTAATCTTAATGAATATGAACATATGTGCTAAAAACGTTTGTTGACAAAATACAGTGATCAAAAATAAATGTCCTACATGTCCTAAATGTGCTAAAAATAACTGGGTAATCAAAATGAAGAAAGCATGTACAGTGATCAAATAGAACAGTATAGAAACAATGGTGACAAAACACAGTGATCAAATACAGTGCAATTACATAACAATGTCCAATAAATTAAAAAAAAACGTCTAAATAAATGAAGAGAAAAAATCATAAAACTCTAAAAACCCAACAACAAATCATAAAACTCTAAAACCCCAAAAAAAATTACCTTCTGAAGTAATCTGAATTTACGAAAATGGCAGCTTGTAAGTGAGAAAAGAAAATGGAGAAGAAACCGATAATAAGGTAACAAAAAAGCGATAAAATTGGGGGATTTTGAGAGCAGTTTCGTTCTTAGGGCGGTTGAAATTACTGGGGTTTATTTTGGGGGAAATATTTTGAGGGAAAATTAATTTTGAATAATAGAGAGATGATAAATGGGGGGAAGTCAGTAGGACGTGTGTGTGATGTTTTGATTGACAACCTGCATGCATGCTAATACCCTATGAGTGGTAGGAGGAGAGAGGTAATTGTTTTAGCCATTAGAATAATATTATTAGTTGCTTTTTACTTTTAATCTAAGCCATTCAATAACATGATGTAAGGGTAGACAATGGAACTCATGGACTCACATGTAAGACATGGACTTAGTTGATCTCTCTCCCTATATATATATATATATATATATATATATATATATATATATATATATATATATATATATATATATATATATATATATATATATATATATATATGTATATTTGGGATCCCGAGAACCACCTACATAGTGAGAACCGTGAGAACTCAACCTTAATGATTTTTTTTCTAAAAAATAACGACATATTTGGATTCGGCATAGAATTTTATGCCTAGATAGCATATTTCTTGGTCCAAAAGGTATAAATTATTGACCGGAATCGAGACGAGAAACTTTTGATTAGTTTTCATGCACCTACTACTCATTTTTCATCTATCTAACAATTTTCACGCACCTAGAACTCGTTTTCGTGCACCTAGAGCCTGATATTTTCATGCAACTAGTAATTATTTTCATGCATGTAACAATTTTTATGCACCTAATATTCGTTTTCATGCATTTATAACCATTTTAGTTTACCTAATTCTATTTTTGTACATTAAGTTTATATTTTGGTAATAAAATCAATAAATTTTGTTTAACTATACTAAAAAAATGTATTTGAATATTCTAAACTAAGGGTAAATGATCCAACAAAACTTTCGGAAGAAGATTTAGTGAAGATTTAGTGAAGAACTACTAAATATTTGAGGATTGAGTAGCGAATACAATTGTAGATACCTCGTTTCTGCACCTCCCGCCAAACACCCAGTGATGATTGGGCCGCATGTTTAGCATATGTCGCGAATTTATGACATTTCATAAATCGGTTAATAAAAGGTAACTCATACACTTCTGTCTACCTCATGGTTGTCATCTAGGTGTCATTACAATCGTTTTGGCAGTAATTAGAGTACATTTGGAGTCCGGGACAAAAATCGTCTTCATTTCCTAAAACCGTAAAATCCTGAGTCAAAAGCAATGTGTTTGTCTACCTAAGGTTAGGATGTCATAAATGTTGAGATTATATATCATTTTCAGTCCCATGTCACTTCTTTGGGCTAAACTTAAAGTTTACATTACAAAATGTGCATTTCATTTACTTAAAATGATAAACCGACCGTTAGGCCCATTTTACGAGGTGATAACGACTTTTTTTGGGTCAGGCCTATTTCACAGAAAGTTCTAGATCTTTCTCTTATCTTTCCAACGCAACCAAAATCACCTTATTTTGAGTCTTGTAAAGAAAGTTATGCCTAAAATATGACAGGCTGTCAAACGCCTTTTCTACGCGCAAAATGAACCTACCCGAGAAAGGACGCAATAAGTGCTGCGCCTCTTCCAAGGAACACAACACCTGCTGCGGCTTTTCTCGGGGCTTTTTTTTTATCCAACTTTCCGTGTTTCAACTAAGTCGGTTGTTTCCGGATCTTTCTTTGCTATTTCTTTTCCTAAACCCTTATTCCGTGATTAGTATAAAATAGAGGCCTTTGCCTCACATATTTTTCACGCGATTGTCCGCCCTTCTCTTCTCCCTTTGCATTCTAAGACCGCGCTTTTTGCTTATTGACGTCTACGTGCTTGAACTTTCGACCACGTAAGCTCAGATACTTCTGAGTACCAGTCTCGTTTGCATGACCGACCAATTTGACCAACTCCACTTCAATTAATTAATCAATTTATTTTAAAATCCTTTTTCATGGGCACTTTCATATTTGCATAGATCGAGTCGAGTTACCACTAAAAACCGATTTAGTTAAATCTCGCGACGCTAACATGTAAGTCTGAGGGTGTAAAATCCCAATTTTCTTTAATGTATTTATTTAGTGTATTTTATTTTTTTATTTTTTGGTGAAATGTGAGTCATTGTATTATATATCAAAACAAAAATCGTATCATTTACAAGGATATTAGAGAGATAGGCTCCCAAACAAGCTACCAAAATAAATATCCTACTGCAAGCCAATATTCCTAAGCATAGCTAGGCTAGCTTGATCCATGGTTGGACCAGCTTTAAATTTGATACGTCTCATGGCTTCCTCTTCAATCCGTTTGGCAACAATTTCAGGTCTGGTGATGAAGTTATTTATCCTTGCATTATTTCTCTGCAGCCAGACATTATAGCAGTAAGCACTCATCACCACTGCCATTATCTTCCACTGAATTGACCCTGTATTACCTGCTACCATATCATTGACATCAGGTATGGGTCTGCCAAGATAACTTTCCAGCTTACCTCTGATCCTGCTGCTGTAAGGACAGTAGATAAAGAGGTGTTCGTGAGTTTCAGGCATACTGTCACAGCAACAGTAGTGATTATCATTGTTGCAGCCAATTCTAAACAATTTATCTTTGATGTTCAGTCCTCCATGGAGAGTAATCCAGGTTATCATTGAATGCTTAGGAGTGTTCCAGCTATTCCAGACCAGCTTAGTCCAGTCCAGTATAGGATGAGGCATGACCAGCCAGTCATATCCTCCTCTGATTGAATACCCATGAGTTTGAGCAGTCCAGGTATCATCAGTATATCCATCTTTCAGCAACTCTTTTACTTTACACACATTTTTCCAGGACCAAGGGGCAGTTGCAGGAGGCTTATATGTATCATCAGTGTATTTTATTTTATTGTAATTAATTAATGTACGAGTTTATGTCATAAGCATGCTTAAAACTGACTTCTAAAAACCCTTTTATTAAACCGATTTTACAGATTAGCAGTAACCAGACGTCGAGAAGAAATCCAGCAACAACTGCGCCTCTTCGAAGAGTCGTAGTATCTGCTGCGCCTCTTCCAGAGGCTGCCGCTGTATCTGCTCTTCTTCTTCTTCCTCGGTTTTCTGTTGACTTCGTCTCTTTTATTTTACTTTCTTATTTTCTTCTCTTTTCTTTGTACATAATAATTTTTTATACGTTATTAATATTTATCACGTTTTATTTCCGACTTAGATCCCTTATAATCAATATTTGCGGGTTTTCGTCATTAAATCAAACCCGGATTTTAGAGACACGATTCGTTCGTATCAAGTTTCTGGAATTCGTCCTTTGTACATATTTTTACCTTTTATCAAGTTCTTTCAAATTCATTTTCGTCTTCATAATTAAACCTAATTCGTTTTAACTCGTTTTAATTCATCTTTAACCGTTTTAACCTGTTTTAATTCGTGTTCATCGCTTTTATGACATTCCATATGCATGTAATTAATTAAATCACTTCTACTCGAGTTCCAATATCAATAAACGGCCTTAAAATTACTAACGAACATTAACAACCCACTAGTATGACTTTCACAGTCCGAATTCAACTGGAGAACAAGCGCAGAAAGTGCTGCGCCTCTTCCAGAGGACGCAGCAGATGCTGCGCATGTTCTTAGTTGGGTTCTGCCTCTGAACTCTTCTCATCTTGACGTAGGGTTTCTAGTTAGGATTCTAATCAACTATTATTCTTATTATTACCATATTTCGACATATTTTCCGTATAATTCATATTTTCCATATTTTCTATCTTATTTTTATTTCCTTATTTTTATTTCCTTATTTTTTATTTTCTTATTTTTATTTCCTTATTTTTCCAATTTCTTTATTTTTTCTAATTTCCTAATTCTTTTAATTTTCTTATATCTTGTATTTTCTTTTATCTCTTTATTCTTTTCTTTCCAAATCCTTTTTGAGCATGTTTATGACGTAAATTCAAATATCCATTGTAATTTATTTCTTATTACCTTGTATTATGATTTATTTGCTTGTTTTCACATGTAATTAATCTAAACTCTACTTCAATATTAATGAGTGCTAATTAATTGTTCACCAACTTTAGTTTAATTCACATGCTAGGATTAAAACGTTGGATGTCGCATTGCATGCATATAATCGACAACATATCAAGTATGAATAACTTCCCTAATCATTAGTAGAGGCCGCTATCGAGGCGGGCGGGATTAGGTGTTCAGTAAAAGGACTTCCTAATACATACCCTCACCCCTTACTCCAGATCTCTGTGAACATCCGTGTTTATTGGCATCCACGAGAGTCATTCTAGACATAGAATGCTAAGGGTAACGAGTTCTTAGTGTTCATGTCATTACTTTGTGTCTTGATATGACACGAGGTATTCAAACGGTTCCAATTTCCCATAAAAATTGATGGCAACTCCACAAATGCAAACGCTTGTTCTCAAGCACCCCCATGGCCCATGTCCACAGTTTGGCGACTCCGCTGGGGAGTAATATACTTACGTGTTGCCAAGGGTGAAACTTGAACAAGGTTAGGGAATTGTTTATATGAGACAGTTATCGGTTTTCATTACTCGACCTTCTTAGGTCGTTTTATTCGGCCTTCCTAGGCCCAACCCAACCCATTCGACCAATCGTCCCGTCTGGACGGTCCAAATTCTTATCTGGGCCTAAAGATGGATAGCGATTGACGTCAACCATACCGTGATGCATACACATGTTTGTATTATGGGCTTTCACTACTCGAGGAAATGGACTAGGAACCGACCTTACTCTTGTTTGGCACGGGCCTCTCCACAGACCAGGGTTTGATTGCTCGGTATGGCAACCCACCTTTTTAAGCCAAAACCCTTATAAATGCAGTCAACATACCGTTATAATGCATGTATATATGTTTGTATCATATACGTGATCACCATTTTGTAAACAAAACCATGACGAAATTTTGTAAAATAAAATCCTTTTCAAAATGTAAAGATTTTTAAAACAGCGCAAAATAAGCCGAAACTCTGTCCAAATGTCGAACCCATTTCAAAACCCGTGCAAAAACAAAAAAAACCAAAAACAAAAAAACGAAAAAAAAAGTAATAATAAAAAAAACATTTTAAACCAAAAATTTTTCAAACCATGTAAATGTAAATGTGTAAATTCAATTGGGCTAAGTTAGAGTCAAAGTTCAATTCGACTATGTCATAGTCAGAACTCTGTCGAGTCATAAACCCGTCTTCCTTTACATTATTGGATCTTTTTAAATTCGAGTCAACTCCTAAGGCGTCACGCCGTCACTTTGGACCCCCTACCCCAATTCAGTTAGGCATTTCCACACCTCGACTCACACACTGGAGGCTAACACGTCGAGTCTTTCCAAAATCCGTCTCTCGAATCCTCCTAATGACACGTTCGGGACACACATACCCGAACTTCGAGTCAAGTCTATCTTAAAACACACGTCTTAGAATCAACACGTGCCATCAATCCCATCAATAAGGTCAACCATATAAATGTCACTCCGTCAAAGTCAACACTCGAGTCTAAGGTCAAGGTCAAACACCATGAGTCCAAACACGAGAAGTCACTCACGACCTTTCCTGGATTCACAAGTCAAGAGTCTAGTCATCTCGTCTCATCGTGTATCATTTTTTTGTTGCCTTAGTATGCGTAATCCCATGTCAAATCAAGTTGTAACGTGCGTCATTTTCTTCTCGGTAGGAATTATGCAATTTCCAATGAAAATGTTCAAGAGCGTTTATCTGTCGTCGTCGAGGGACTAAGTACTGCAGTCATTAAGCTTCAGGCCACCGTCGAAGACTTGAGCACTCGTGTCATCAATATGGAAAACCAGATAGACATGATGAAACCTTTACCATCTTCTCGTACCCCAATGCCAGGTCATAGCTTCAACACAACCCACCCATCTAAGAAGGCCAATGAAGACAAGGGAGTCAACCTCTTGGAAACTGCACCCAGAAGGCCAGGACGAGCTCCTAGGGAATTCCTTGACCTCGGAACCACATATGAAGTAGCTCTACAAATACTGATTTCCCAGGGAAAACTTCATCCAATTGGTCCAACCCCAGATCCTGAAAAGATATTCCCTAGGTAGAAGGGCAATTCATATTGTTAGTACCATCGAGGTAGGGGACATGATACGGTGGAATGCTTTTGTCCAAACCATATTATTCAGGATATGATCGAGGATGGAAAGCTTCCTGTGCCACCTTCCGTCAAGCAATCCAAGAAGACCGACGCTCTTGGGTCTAATATCATTAAACATGACCATGAAGAATCATTCCTAGACTGTTCTCACCTCCTCGCTCCTCATGATAGTGAAGAGATCAATGTCCTTGAAGATGACGATATCCAAAGTGGAATGCTCATGCTTTCCATTGCCTTCAACAATAAATTTTCCAAGATAGTAGGATCCATTGATAGCCTAAACTCTCGACTTTCCAATATGGAGAACCAGTTTGCTGAAATGGATAAGAAGCTTGATGCCCAACCTCTGAAGATGAAAAGTGTCCAGATAAACCCTTAACTTGACAGTCCTAAGGAGAAAGCAATAAGTGAGCGATCTATTCCTGGTTCTTCTCATCGAAGAATCAGAATTAACAAAGGCAACCTCATGGAGCATTCATCAAATAAACCTAACAATGCTCTAAGGTCACTTACAAAGGCTTTCAACAAGAAGGATGCACCCCCTAGGAAATTTACAAACATTGGTATTACATACACCGATGCCCTTCAGAGACTCATAGAATGACGGATGTTGAAACCTGTCGGTCCTACACCAGATCTAGAAAAGAGATCTAAATTCTGGGATGAGAACGTCTATTGCCAGTATCACAGGGGCAAAGGACACGATACTGAGATGTGCTATAAGCTCAAGCATATGATCCAAGATATGATCGAAAGCGGGAAATTGTCCCTCTCAACCTTTAACTCACACGGCAAGTTAGGCAATCCTCATGGATATGCCACTTATCAGGAAACTTTTCTTGACTATTATCCTTCCAGTGTTCCCAATGATGAGGACGAGGTGCTCAAATGGATGAATGCTCAAAGTCAGATGCCAAAGCCAGTTGCTGGAAGAGTAAATGTTCAAGCGTGGGCCGATGATTACGAGTCTAGATCTAAGATCGAGTTAAAGTCCGAGTCCGAGTCCGAGTTTTAGGCTTTATATCCCAATTGTTCTAGTATCTTTCTTCGTGTCCATTTCTAGTGACAATCTGGGGGCTGTCCCACGAGTCACGTGTCTTTTCGAGTCTATGTTATATACATTCATTATCCAATTCAATAAAAGTACACTTTTTTCAATCCACATATTCTTCATCTCTTCCTTTACCATTTCCTGTGACAACAAGAATTGATTTGAGACATTTTAAAACAAACAACAACGTATGTCAGTCGATGCGAGTGCACTTAGATGATGTTCCATTCTAAGTTATAGAGGACCTGAAACTCCGTGTTCATTTTCCTTACCTATTCCATGTCTGGCAATAGAAACCTTGCTATAACCCTAGTCTAGCACGAGCCTATCTCAAGAGATTCTAGGACGAATCCAAACCATCTCCCTTGTTAACGATACATGATGGAAGGCAAGCCCATTCCCCATAATAAATAACTTGTTTACAAAAAAGACCAACCCGTTTCACACTAAAGGTGCTAGTCTGACCCAAATCCATGGTAACAAACAAATTCAAGACGATACGAGCCATGATCAAAGACAAAGGCTCAATCAAGAGAAACTGATCAATATCCAAAGCCGTAATTATGCCCGTAATCCAAGACAAATGAGTCAAAAGAATGAGGCTCAATCAAGTGAATGTCAATATCCAAAATCCAAAGATATCTTCAAAAACCTGAATCAAGGATCTGAGCAAAAGACGAGATATATTCCAGACCAAGAATCTGAGTCTGAATCAAGAACGAGTATGAATTCAAATGCTGAACGGAATACTGCTGAAGTCTATGTAAACATCGAAGATGGTCAGCTAGCACCCTCACTTAGCCTTTCACATCACACACCCTAAAGTCCTTCCCGAGACCATTACAGGGAGATAGTTAGGAATTTTGATAATCCTCTCAAGCTCGTCAAATATACCCATCCTTTAGGGCCAAGACATGGAAACTTGATCCCGCATCAATTAACCTACCCTTATGTGCTCAGGCTACATCAAGCCAAGAGACTCCATTTCCAAGCCATATTACAAGCCATAGCCCCATAGAGCCTTAACTCCACAAAATTAAGCTCCAGAGATTTGCTCAACAAAGCCTCTTATTTCCAAGCTCCACATTTCAAATATCCAATCCAGTTTCAACTTGACCCAGGCACGAAGTCTTCAGATTCTTTCCTACCCAGAACGGGACATACCTAATTCATCCTTAGGGTCCACTTTCAAGTGCGCTCACATGACAAGAAATTTTTTACAAACTTTGTTATACCTCTTTGGTCTATGATCAGAGGGACACTACTACAAATACAGACAACTACAACGGCCCTTTAATAACGCTTATTCATGAAAATCACCATAAGACGTTGTAAAATGGATGGCGCGAATTTTACCAAACTTAATTACAACTGTTCTATGTTGTTAACCGTTGTTATTGGTTTTAACAACGGGTCATACTTTAAAAACCGTTGTTAATATAAAAACTTATAACAACGGTTGAATCTGTAATACATTTTAACCGTTAATAATTTGGCGCCAAATTAGTGTAAAGTAATTACAACGGTTTTTTTAGAACCCGTTGTTATTAGGTTGTAACAACGGTTGTAGACTGAATACCCGTTGTTATTAATGTTATGCAAATGTTAAGAACAACAGATTTCTTTATTCTGCTATACGCTACAAAACACAAACACAAGCTAATACTGCTACTAAAAACTAATATCATCCTCCATTCCTCCCTGATCGTCTCTCTGTCTTCATCTCCTTCACTGTTGTCACCGTCTTCTCTCCCTCATCGTGTTTATCAATCAGGTATATATGTTTCTTAGCAATGCTTTTAGATATAGGATTGTATGTTCAATTTCCTGGCCTACGAATGTCGATTATTTTTGAATTTGTGAATTTTTTGGGTTATTATCTAATTTGTTGATAATTTAGCTTAATTGCTTTCCTGAATTTCGTTTATCTGTTTGCCTATTATTGGATTTTCTGAATTAGTTGTCTATATATTACGAATGTAGAAAAATGACTCGAACTTGGATGATTGATGCAAATATGAGTGACCGCAACTATAAGGATGGTTTAGCTGAATTTTATGAAGTCGTTTTGAACAATTTGAAAGGTTCTTCTAGTATTGTATGTCCTTGTGAAAGATGTGATAATTTTATTAGGTATATGGCTTTTCCGGACGTTAAAATACACCTAGAAAAGTGGGGATTTAGTCGATCCTATACACATTGGATTTTTTATGGGGAACCATTAGAGGACGAGAATAGCTTTGAAGAAGATGATGTTGAGGTACACGAAAGACCAACTGATGATCCCGAGTTTGCCGAGTTTTTTGAGTTGGAAGAGTTGGAAGCAGAGAAGTTGAATGTTGGGTCTATAGATGATGTGACCATTATTTGCGCACATTTAGTCCCCTAATTGAGCCTATTTTGCATACTATTATAACGTTCTTTGGCCATTTTATCCGTCAAAACCTTCCTATTTGCTCTTCTATCGCATTTCATGTGTTTTGTAGAAAAGGAGATAATAAGGCGGGAATTCCCATCTTTCGTGCACAATTAGGAGCTACTTGACGATAATAGATGGACTAGTATGAAGAGGAAGCAAAGGCTAAAGACCGATCTCGCAAGAATAGAATGGAAAGGAGCAAAGAAGTGAAGAAGAGAAGAAGGACCACGACTGGAGAACAATCCGAGCGGATTATACCTCAATCCGCCCGTCCCCGCTGAACAATCCGAGCGTCTTGCTCTCTGATCCGCTCGGATTGCCCCACCTCAATCCGCCCGTCTTGCTCCCTGATCCGCTCGGATCCCTTTGACCAATTCCGGCCGTCCCAACTCCCAGCCGCACGGATTCCTTCTCAGCACGGTTTCATCTTCTCCAAGCTTTCAAGAAAGACTCCCTTCCTCCGAAAAATACCGGCTTCTCCTTGCTCAACTTAAAAAGTGTAATTACTAGTTTAGCCCTTAGTTAACCCTAATGCATCCTCCCTAATTTCCACTATAAATACCCCATTTGTAATAATCAAAAGACACAAGTTGGAGAGTAGAAAATCCTTCTTTAGATTAGGAGTAGATTAGAATAGATTACTCTTTAATCTTTCCACAAATTACACATTAATCTCTCCTTAATTATTGTTCAAATTTATCATTCAAGTTTATTATTGGGTAATTGAAGATTATTGGGTTATTATTGGGAGATTGACAACCTTCCATCAATCATCAAGTTCTTCTATTATTCTTTGCATTATTATTTGGATCATCTTAAGTTGGTATAATTCCTTTACTCTTTTATCTTTATTGTTCATTTCTTCATTCTATTATCATGTTTATACTTGTTGTGATGATTGACACCATTAATGACATGTTTCCCATGATAATGAGTGAGTAGTTTCTTTAGCTAGGATTAATGGGTAATTAGGGGAAACCAACATGGGATTGATTCATGCTTAATCTAATATGTTCACATGATTAAATTGCTTGCTTGTTGTGATGTCAACTTTATGCACATGTTATGTTTGATGAAATGCTAAGCCTATGAATCCTTGCATTTACAACCATCTCTTATCTACTTAACTTGACTTGTAAGACATAAACCAACTCGAGTCTTGTTAGACCATGCATAGAAGTTGAATAGGAGGAAAGTAAGTCGACTTGTAGGTGTTGTACAATCTAATCGATTCGGCTCCGGGACCGAACCCTTCCTAAGAACCGTAAGATATAACCCAACTCGGTTCCTCCACAACATTAATTGCTTGCAACCTTGTGAACATGTTTGTATGATCAACACCATGAATCCCCTATGACCCCATGATATCCTAGCACTCTTAATCATTTGTTTACATCCTTCCATTTATTGCTTGTTTTACTATATTGCATGCATTAGTTTAGACACAACTACAAACCCAACCAAATTGTGACACTAGCATAAATTGATATAGATAGACTTAGAACCCAAAGCACACCGTCCCATGGATCGACCTCGACTTACCGCTAACTAGTTGTTTGTTGAGTATTATAAATGTGTTTGATTGGTTGAGTGACGACATTGACCGCATCAAAATGGCGCCGTTGCCGGGGACGGTGCTATGTGATTAAGTTCTTGCTTGTTTGTCTATTTTAATTTTGCTTTCACCTTGAGGAACTTGTTCCTCAAGGATTGTTCTTACCATTTTTGTGTAGTTTCCATGCTTGTAGTTGTTTCCTTGTCTTAGTGATGATGACTCAAGACTTGACATATGGAGTATGTGGTGGATCTTTTGAGTATGACTATGGGTATGGGGAGTTTGAGGAGCAAGTCAATACAAGCCTACCTTATTATTCGTACAATGAAAATCCTAACCACTACCCCAATTTTTCCCATCAAAATTACCACGCCCAATATCAACAACAACCACCCACTCAATACCCATTTCACAATGAACTTCAAATGCCACAATACGACCATTTTCACACCCACCCACAACAAAGAAATGAACCCATCCAAAACATGATTCTCCAAATGATGGGAGACCAACAAAACTTCTTCAAACAAATGCTAGAAGAGAGCCGAAAAGAAGAAGATGTTCTTAAAAACATCGCTATCCAAAGAAAGGAATTGGGGATCCAAATTGCCCAATTAAAAGAATCCCAAGCAACCCCTCACTACTGTTCTTTGGATATTGAGCATAAATGCGAGCTTGAAGTGGTGACCTTTGACATGGAAGATGAGAAGTGGGAGGAGCCAAGTTCCTTGAGCTTTTGTGACTATGAGAGTGTCGTGTTTGATGAGGAAGACATGAGGTTGAGTAAACCAAATGCTCTTAATCTTTGTGAGTATGAGAGTGTGTCCTTTAATGCGAACATTGAGGTGTTGGAAAAAGAGCTAGGCAAAGCCCCCATTCATGATTTACGTGGAGATGATAACAATGATGATGAACCTAGAGGAGGAATTCGTAATATCACCTTGCTTGAGGAGCCTATCCTTGAGACATTTGAAATACCCTATCATGAAGAAGAACGTCCTTCCTTTACCCTTCACGAAGACAACTTGGCACCTATCATCGAGCCAATGATCATTGAAGAGGATATGTTAGATCTTCTTCAAAAAGCCAAAGTGTCTTACAAGAGTTATTTGGTGAAAAAGCTCAAAGAGAAAATTGCTCGTGAGGCTACTTGTGAAGATTTGGCACCCACAATCTCAACTCCTAAGGTACCCCGCCATCAATGCCATAAGTATTCTCCTTCCACCGTGGAAGGATTGAAAAACCAAAATGCTATCACCGTCACCAAAGTTGAAAAAGAAGGTGGTGAGTTGAAATCTCCGGATGAAAATAAGCCACACTTCATACCTTATGTTGATAAGAATCATGGGCTTCTTGGCTTGAAGCATTGCAAAGACTCAAGTGCTAAGGGTAAGGTGAAGAAGAGAATGGATGACAAGCTCCCTTGGCCAAGCTTCATTTTGAAATGGTTCAAACCTTATTCATGCTTATTTGAGAATTGTGCTCAAGCCTTTGACCGGTTATTGAGAGCATTAAGCAACATGGACAACAACAAGAATCTCCACTATTTGAACTAGTTTGGTGGAGTCCTATCTCAAACCACCATTTGTAAGATATTTCTTGAACTCTTTTATTTTGTACATTTGCATTTGTATTTAATTTCTTGCATAAAAGAGAGGAGAGAGAGAGCCATCTTACATGATTTTTGAGCAAGCTTCAGAAAAAGATAAGGAGAGAGAGAAAATCAATGCAAAGGGGTTTACTATTTCACGAAAGAAGAAAGAAGAAGAAGAAAGAAGCAGAGACGGGCGTATTCAAGAAAATCCGCCCGTCCCAGGAGATCCGTCCGTATTCTTTGCGAGACGCCCGTCCCAAATGTCGCCCAGAAGCAAGATTTTATTATACGGCAGAATCCGTGCGGATTTTTAAGGATCCGCCCGTCCTGTTGAATCCGTGCGTCTTACAAGAGATCCGTCCGTCTTCTTCCTGCTTCCCAACAACGAAATTTTCTCTGTCGAAGAATCCGTGCGGATTCTATAAAAGACGCCCGTCTCTCCCAGCAAGGATCCGCCCGTCCCGTGACAAATCCGCTCGGATCGCACTATTCATACGGATAAAATCGGTTCAGCCCAACCCTATCCGTTCGGATTTCCCTTCCTTTTCTATAAAAACACCCCCCTTTCTCCCTCATTTCCTCATCTCACCAAACCCTAAAACACTCTCCTAAATCCTCAAAACCTCATCAAAATCATCTCCAATCCTCAAACACCCACATCACATTACCAACATGAGTTCCAAGGGAAAAGCCAAGAAATTGTTTGATTCGATCGGAAAGAAGCGCAAGGGATCCACTTCTTCAACACCACGAGAAGTGATAATGAGGGGAGGTATTGAGCAGCTCCACAACTTCCAAGAGGTGATCTTTACCTCCGACGACCAACGCGAGACTTTCGTCAAGCTTCTAGGTAAGAAATTTGAGCCTACTCAATTTGTTGATACTAGGGTGTTGAACATCCTTCAAATAAGGTACCCTACCGAGGCATTCTTCAATGGCCTTGGCATTGGGGACTTCTTCCATGCTCATGAGGAGACTTACCTCGCCTCACGCTTGAGTTCTTGAGTAGCCTCAACATTATAGCGGATTCCCGCAACAGTTTAGGGGTGGAGTTTAGGTTGTGCAACCGAGACCACTCTCTCTCTCTTGAGGAGTTTGCCTATGTTTTCGGTCTTGAGATACCCACCAACTACACCGAAAAGCCAGACAATTTTAATGTGGATCTCCTTTGGAAAGCAATCTCCGGGAGGGATTTTGGCAACATCAAGCGTTGCTATACTTTTGCCATTCAACACCCTATGATCCGATTCACCGAACGCTTTGTTGCCGGATGCATCAATGGGAGGTACGAGCAAGATCGGTGTACCCTCCTAGACTTGACCTTTCTTGAGTCTCATTTAAATGTTCGAGCGGTGAGGCGTTATAACTTCAATACGCCACTCGAGATACTCACTAGGTTCCATGACTTTGCCCAAGGGACTTCTCCACTTAAGACCTTCGTGATGGGAGGTCTAATTACAATTTTGGCTAAGCAACTTTGCCCCGGGTTCAATGCCCGAGGTACCTATATTCCTCTTGAAGGGAGGACTTTGATTGATGAGCACACCATCTTCCATAGTCATCGATGGTGCACTTACACTGAAGATGGGAGTGTGGAATGGTTCACCAAGGGTTGCTCTTCTATGATCCTTGAAGGATGGAAAATACCGGGCATTGACCCAAGATTGAGTCCATACTCTCCCCCGCCAAGCTACCTCCTTGATATCCAAATTTTTGAAGATCCCCCTGAGAGGGAAGAGCCGCGCCGTCAACCACCTCGCGGAGGGCCGGGCATACAAATGCGCCCACCTACCTACGTCCCTATCCCACCTTACCCCTTTCCGCATACCACTTTCCAACCGACAATCCCCAATGCGCCGGGGATTAATGATTTGATGGCACTCATGAATAGAGTGGACCTTGGGATGCATAAAGGGAGGGAAGACGACTACTTAGCCCTCTACCCTCAATACTATACCATGGCTCAGCAAGGGTATGTTGACCCTAATGGTCCTTTGCCCTCTTGGGCACAACCGGAGCTCTTGTTCCCAAATTATGGGGACCAAACTAGGAGTCGCGGCGATAGAAAGCATTCTAGCCAAGGTGGAGGGTACTCGGGTCAAGGAGGAAGTTTTGACCAAGGAGGCTATTGGGGTCAAGCACCCGGATATGATCAAGCCGGGAGCTCTCATGGTTATGGCTATGACCACGATGAGGATGAAGAATGAAAGAGGCCTAGTTCACCACTTCCACATGTATGATACCCATCTCTCCCCCTCTCTTTTGTATTTACATTTCATTTAGTGTAGCTTTAGCTTGCATTTGTATTATATTTCACATCGCATTTGCATTAGTTAGTTCATATAGTATAAATTGCATTGTAATATATCTCACATGATTCATGTAGATAATTGCATATAGACTAGAATTCATGCTTAGTTACTAATGGCCAAACCTATTCATTTCTACACTAGAAATAGTGTTTAAATCGGTTTGGGGAGGTTTGATCATAGGTGACTTAAGCATTTATCATGCATCATATAGTATAGTTTAGATTGCATTCATTTGTTATATATGTCATATAGAATTGCATTTAGTTAGAGCATGCATTCATTCATATCATATCATTGCATTTGTACTTCAACTTCAAAAAAAAAAAAAAAAAAAAAAAAAAAATCAAAAATCCAAAAACATGTATTTCTTTTATTCCTACTCCTATATGTACATTGAGGACAATGTCCAAAATAAAGTGGGGGATGGGAATTTATATTCCAAAAATGCATAAAAATTGAAAAATTTCGAAAAATCACAAAAATATGTCTTTTAATTTCATAAAAACAAAAACCATAAAAATTTGAAAAATTGAAAAATCCAAAAACAAGTTCATTTCCTTTGTAGTGTAGACTAGTATATATTGTTGTATATATTGTGTTTGTTCTATCCTTGTTCACATTGATCGACTACGCCACATCCGAGACATGAGGATATTGAAGACCGCATGGTATGATCTTTCCAATCTCCTTTTTCCTCTTTATGTTAATGACTATGTGGCTTTATTTTGATTGATGCGGTATAACAATGTGAATTTAGGACTTGCATTTAGTTTATATGGCATATTAGTTGGTAGAATCATTTGCATTAGGATGTATATATGTTAGTTGCATCATGGCATGTAGTTTGCATGTTAGAAAAATTTTGCGAAACCGTCTATTTGGGAAGCTTGACAAGTGTATTTAGGCCCTAGTAGATGCTTTTTATTCTTAAGACTTTGCTTGTTAGAATACTTGTAAAACACCCTAGGATGTGTCATGCTAGTATCCTTTGACCCATGGATTAAGGCCTAGTCAAGAGTACCTTGTGGTGTGATAACTCCTTGGCTACCGTTTATTCCAAGGTGACCCTTGAAACCATGCATACTTCTATCATTCATCCATGTTCTACCACATTTTTGTCATCAAAGGGAATGGGCACAAAAACAAAAAGAAATCAATTTGAGTTCAAAGAAATGAAAAGAAAAGAAAAAGTTTGCAAAAATGCATCAAATGAAAAGAGGAGCAAAAATAGAACTCCTAAAGCTTCAAATACAAGGCACCCTCGTTACTAATTGGGGTGACTTTGAAAATGTTCAAAAGAAAATGCAAAAAGTTGTCAAGTATTGAAATGCCAAAAATCAAAAAGAAATGGCAAAAAGAAAGTGTTCTCAAATGTCAAAAGCCAATGAAATTGGGGGGAAAAAACAAAAACAAAAGCAAACTCCCAAAGTGAAACTCAAATATCTATCGATCCCTTTATCCATCGTATCCATTTTTGTGCATGGTAGAGAGGGGACGACCCTTCTTCTTGTCTAGGAAAGAGGGGGAATTCCGCGATCCTCCAGTGTTTCTAACACCATAGGGAGTCTACTCTTGACAAAAGCATTTAACGATTGAGGACAAAGGTACCCTAGCTTGACACATTTTGGAGGTGATTTATTGGTATCCTTCTAGGCTTAGTAGTTTGAAGAAATTGCATCTATGATGGAGTGTGTACCCTTGAATTGCTTCCCTTGTAGATAATTTCCGCCACTTAGATGAGGAAAGTGGCTATTCTTTTGTAGATGCATCCATTACTTGATTTTGTGTGCTTAATGTTTGGATGTGTCGCCATTTTGGCAAGACCCACCTTGCCTTGCAAGAAGGCATCCTACCTCATGGTTGTCTTGTTGTGAGTTGAAGGGGCGGAGTGAGACCCGCTAATTGTCTCATATCGGCTATATTAGTAGGATAGTTTAAATAAAGGTCTAGTTTTTGTCACCTCTTTACTCGGGACGAGTAAAGGTTCGGTTTGGGGATATTTGATGTGACCATTATTTGCGCACATTTAGTCCCCTAATTGAGCCTATTTTGCATACTATTATAACGTTCTTTGGCCATTTTATCCGTCAAAACCTTCCTATTTGCTCTTCTATCGCATTTCATGTGTTTTGTAGAAAAGGAGATAATAAGGCGGGAATTCCCATCTTTCGTGCACAATTAGGAGCTACTTGACGATAATAGATGGACTAGTATGAAGAGGAAGCAAAGGCTAAAGACCGATCTCGCAAGAATAGAATGGAAAGGAGCAAAGAAGTGAAGAAGAGAAGAAGGACCACGATCGGAGAACAATCCGAGCGGATTATACCTCAATCCGCCCGTCCCCGCTGAACAATCCGAGCGTCTTGCTCTCTGATCCGCTCGGATTGCCCCACCTCAATCCGCCCGTCTTGCTCCCTGATCCGCTCGGATCCCTTTGACCAATTCCGGCCGTCCCAACTCCCAGCCGCACGGATTCCTTCTCAGCACGGTTTCATCTTCTCCAAGCTTTCAAGAAAGACTCCCTTCCTCCGAAAAATACCGGCTTCTCCTTGCTCAACTTAAAAAGTGTAATTACTAGTTTAGCCCTTAGTTAACCCTAATGCATCCTCCCTAATTTCCACTATAAATACCCCATTTGTAATAATCAAAAGACACAAGTTGGAGAGTAGAAAATCCTTCTTTAGATTAGGAGTAGATTAGAATAGATTACTCTTTAATCTTTCCACAAATTACACATTAATCTCTCCTTAATTATTGTTCAAATTTATCATTCAAGTTTATTATTGGGTAATTGAAGATTATTGGGTTATTATTGGGAGATTGACAACCTTCCATCAATCATCAAGTTCTTCTATTATTCTTTGCATTATTATTTGGATCATCTTAAGTTGGTATAATTCCTTTACTCTTTTATCTTTATTGTTCATTTCTTCATTCTATTATCATGTTTATACTTGTTGTGATGATTGACACCATTAATGACATGTTTCCCATGATAATGAGTGAGTAGTTTCTTTAGCTAGGATTAATGGGTAATTAGGGGAAACCAACATGGGATTGATTCATGCTTAATCTAATATGTTCACATGATTAAATTGCTTGCTTGTTGTGATGTCAACTTTATGCACATGTTATGTTTGATGAAATGCTAAGCCTATGAATCCTTGCATTTACAACCATCTCTTATCTACTTAACTTGACTTGTAAGACATAAACCAACTCGAGTCTTGTTAGACCATGCATAGAAGTTGAATAGGAGGAAAGTAAGTCGACTTGTAGGTGTTGTACAATCTAATCGATTCGGCTCCGGGACCGAACCCTTCCTAAGAACCGTAAGATATAACCCAACTCGGTTCCTCCACAACATTAATTGCTTGCAACCTTGTGAACATGTTTGTATGATCAACACCATGAATCCCCTATGACCCCATGATATCCTAGCACTCTTAATCATTTGTTTACATCCTTCCATTTATTGCTTGTTTTACTATATTGCATGCATTAGTTTAGACACAACTACAAACCCAACCAAATTGTGACACTAGCATAAATTGATATAGATAGACTTAGAACCCAAAGCACACCGTCCCATGGATCGACCTCGACTTACCGCTAACTAGTTGTTTGTTGAGTATTATAAATGTGTTTGATTGGTTGAGTGACGACATTGACCGCATCAATAGATAATGAAGAGAATGATGATGAGTCGAATGCTTTTGAAGATGTAGGTGATGACACTATTAATTGGGATGACCTTAACAACATGTATGAGAAGTTGTGTGAGTGTGAAGCACCTCTGTATCCTGGTTGTAAGTTCACAAAAATGTCGGCTGTGGTGAAGTTTTATAATATCAAGGGGCAAATGGGGTGAGTGATACGTGTTTCACTAGTTTTTTAGCCTTGATAAAGGAGTTGCTTCCAGATGGTAATGTTCTACCTGTTAAGACATATGAGGCAAAAAAACTAATAAGAGGAGTGGGTATGAAATATGAGAAAATATATGCATGTCCAAATGATTGCATATTGTATCGGAAATTATATCAAAACTTAACCAATTGCCCTAAATGTTTGGAGTGGCATTATAAGGATAAGGAAGGGATCGCGGCTAAGGTGTTGTGGTATTTTCCATTGATACCAAGAGTCATAAGGATTTATGTGAATCCCGATGATTCAAAAATGTTAACCTGGAATGAAACAGGAAGAATAAACGATGGAAAGCTAAGACACCCGGCAGATGGTATGTAACACCCCGGTTTATAAAAGAAGCCTTCGTCAAGACATTCCCTAATAAACCGGATTGTTACCATCTCGGTTTCCCGAGGTAGTGAATAACAAATTAAACTCTAAGGCAATTTATATAATTATTTTTAACTTAATTATTACAAAACCTCTTTACGTCGAATTACAAGAACTAACATAAATAAAAGTGAAAGTCTTCTAGATGATGATCTAGCTACTAAGTCGTCTGATCCAGTGTCTCACGCCCATCCAGCTCCCATTCTATCTCTTAACCTGTCAAGTCTGCTCGCCAATATTTGGGTCATCACAGGTGTTCACGAATACACAGGGTCAACCACGAGGTTGAGTAGGGAAAACAATAAAACAACAAAATATGATATGCATGCTCCTCCGTCACCTCCATCTCCATCTCAACTCATATCTCATATCTCATACCCCGGACAACCCACCATACCGATCCCCTGAGACTATATATATCGACCGTAGCCGATCTGCGCTCGCACCGAGGACACCAGGGCAAGTCTTGCAGAACCCGCCTGGGCCTTATCACAACTCACATCGTATCTCAACATCGTCACTCCTACACCATCCTCCAACTCCAATGCATATGAAATGCTCAACATAAATTAATGCAACACAATATATATATATATATATATATATATATATATATATATATATATATATATATATATATATATATATATATATATATATAATTAATGAACGATAAATCATAAAATCATGCCGGTTACTTGATGTTGTGATATCATATTCAATACGATCAATTCAGTCAATCACCTTCCCATATATGAATCATAACGTAAATCAACAACCACGAATCAAGTCAACACAATTAAACAAGAACGATAATAAGTCAAGTGTCTTTCTCTACCTCAAAGTGCTAGCAAATCCAATTAAGCAGTTCAAGCAGTCCAGAAAATAAAGCAACGAATCTGATTATCGATCCTTCACGAATCCGTCACCTAAAACAATTATAATATTTATAATTACTAACTACGAAATCTAGGAATCTCCCAAAATAGAAGCTTTCCCGAAATACAATCCCGACACCAAACTTATGCCCAACTGATAACTAAAATAACCCGATTAGTATTTGACCCAACTTCCCAAAATAGAAAGTTATTAAAGTAGAATTTCTTAAAATGGAAACTTTCCCGATATAGTAACTTTTCTCTTTTAACAAACCCGACTCGAAACCCGACTTGAACTATTTAACTGGTTCGGGAATTAAATCGAATAACCAATATGATAATTAAAAGATTAAACGAATTATACTATTAAGAAAACCCGAATCAAACATTTGAACAATTCAACAACCCGTCTTTAATTATTTTAATTAACTCGGGAATTAAATAAATTAATTAAGAATACGATAATTTAAATAATAACAAAACGAATCCAACCCGACTAAACACACGCGCCTTCACTCTTACCCCCACCCTTCACGCGCCACCTACACCACCACAATAACCACCGCACATGCTCCCCACTTCGCCCCCACCACCGACAACCACCACCACTGCTCGATCGTCATTGCCGCGAGTCGAACCAGTGGTGCCATTTAGCCTGGTTCAAGACCGTGCCTCACCAACCACCTCTCGTTCTCAACCCACAACCACCGCAACTATCACTTAACCCCTGCCAAACCACCACCGCCTTACTCGCCGTCAGCCCACGAACCCAGACACAGTGGCACCACCGTCTCGACCTCCCCCTAGTCCACGGTGGCGCCACCCCAAACCTAGCCATTCTAAACCCATCCGAAACCCCGCTTAAACCCCGTTGCTACCCCCTCATCGCCGCCGCCTTTCACAGCCAATAACACCACCTAAAACCACCCCAAAAACCACCACGACACTCGTCTCACACCACACTACTCCTACACCCCGTCAACCACCACCTTAAACGTCTCTATCAGACACGCAACCACCACCAAAACTGATAGAAATTCGAAAACAGAGGAAGTGGAGTTGAACTCTTACCTTTCCTGCCGCCACAGCCGCCACCAGGGTTGCCCACGACCGTCGACAATAGCCCCTAGATCTTCCTTGCATTGTGCATCAATCACCCACCCCACTCTCTCTCTCTCTCTCTCTCTCTCTCTATGCGTGAAAGTTGATATGGAGGCTGATGAAAGAGGGAGGCGGGTTGAGGGAGGCGGGTTGAGGGATTAGGGTACTATTAGGTTTAGGGTTAGGGTTAGGGTTAGATAGGGTTAGTTGGGCTTAGGGTTAAATGGGCTGAACATGTTATTGGGCCAACTTAATTGGGTTAGCTCACAATTCGTATTTCTTATAAACCCATCTCAATTAACTCGCGATAGCTTAACGTAATTATCGACTAATAATTAACCCGACATAATTAGTAATATAAAATGTATAATAATTAATATATAATAATATCCGTTTAATTGATTATATAAAATACGGAGTATTACAGTCTTCCCCCCTTAAAATGAACTTCGTCCCGAAGTTCGCTCCCGTACTCAAACCTCAGAAGGGTATTGTATATCGTACATACGGACGTCACGCATTTCCTACATCGTTAACACACACTTTTGACACATCAGTTAAACATAACAAACACGAAATGTTACATTCTGCCCTCCTAAAAATAAACTTCGTCCCGAAGTTTAACTCGTCTTTACTTAACCCAACTAACGACGACTAATAACTACCTGAGAACGCCAAATTATAACAACTAAATAATCACCTGAGAACACCGTCATCTTCCATCTAAATTCCGATCTCAAACTCAAGTAACTCAATAACCATGGTCTCACTGGACCGTAAATGTAACTCGGCACAAAGGCCCCACAACTCATAACTCAATACCAGTAGTTTAACTATACTCTCCTTTTACACCTCAACCAACTAACAGAAGTATGAATAAAAGCATATAGAACTCATTTGCATAGGTACCCCACAACGAAACATCTACTTGATCAAAACTACCATCTACAAACAAGTGCAAAATAAATATTAAGATTTTACAATCCTACCCGACTAGAAACATGGTTACGTCCTCGTAACCTCTTTTCAATTTTCGTATACCCATGCAACAAAATCATTATCAACCACATGTGACAGGAAGGAACACATGATAAGAGATTGCGCATCAATATTAAGGTCGAAACAAGGTTTTATTAAGGAATTAACTGATTGTCAACAAGTAACATTTATTACTAGCTCATGCTTAACTTAAAAACGCAACATCAAACTAAAAGAACAACTAGAAAAGAACCAAGGTTTACACGGTTTCACAACTAAACAATTTGATGATCAATTATAGACTATGAACGAGCGAGAGCAAAATCAACAAAACAATTTAAGAACTTCTCACATTGCAAACATATCACAGAAAATAGATCTACCACTACCATCCATCACACTCACAGGATCTTATTGACATGTCCGTACAACCATTTACTCACTCACTGGTTTAGGTCACGAATTAGGCCGATGAATTTAAGCAATCAACAACATACTCATCATTCATATTTTAAATTATCAAGATTGTTTGCACGATATCAATACTGAAAACATGTTTCCCAATAAAAGTAACAACATATGATCTATGACAACGACAACATTACTTCCATATCCCTCATGTGTTTAACATCTTAGCAACCATATCATTCAATTGTGTCCAGCAACTTGGTATAATTCATTTTCAGCAAAACAAAAGATATTGTATAAATAGTTTAACATATACATTTTCCATCATATACTTTGTAGTACACTAGCTATGATAAAAGATTAGCAACTTGAACAACTTCTCTGATTTGTACGGTTTGAATAATTAGGCAACTCGTAGGCTCAATTAAACGTAACTATTACGACTATCATTTAAACTAATGCATATCATGTGAATCATCAAAGGGTTATCCTATTATAATTGTCAACATAATTATCATAAACAATCTTTATTATAATATAAATGATAGTAACGACTCGAGAATATAGATATGTCAAATGTCGTGCTACAATTGCAAAAATCACCTTAGCATTTTATGACAATGTAATAACGAACATATCCGATAAGAAATAACACACTGTTTATTATCATGTCATAGGTTTAGGTTCAACTGAAATAATTTAATGCGATGAAGGTAATAAATATAACTATGGGTACACCGACTCACATAAAAGACATTAGAACTCAGATGACATTCTACATGTGGGAACATTTAGACATAATCCTTACTACCATCCATGTGTAAACATTTAAACATAATTATTGTAAATATTCATGCGAGTATATTAGAACAATCAAATTAACATTTAACGCCATCAACTTTACCAAGATATGACTATATAGTTTTATATTTTATATATATCCGACCACTATGAAAATAAGATGAACACACCAGAGATATTACAACATGCCAACCGTATATAAAATATGCAAACAACTGGACTCGTATAAAATATTTCACCCTTGATTAAGAATCAATTTAAGCTATTCAATTTCACTCATACTATCATGCCAACAATGTTATCAACTAGACTTTAATTTTATCACTTGTTAAGATACACAACTACCGAACATGCGTTCTACTATCATCATATAAGGACATTATAAATTCACATTACTAAGACTCATGAATTAATCAAGCAACTGTATGAAAACTTGACATAGAGCGCACATTTTAAATGTTTTGATTCACGTTGTAACTTTCAAAGATCACGAATAAATAACCGTTCGATTAAAACTTGATTCATATTACTTTTTATAAAACACGGAGTGTTAAAAACACAGGAAAAGAATTAGGTTTAAAGCACAAGAATTCCATTTTTAAAGAATTTTACAACTCAGTTGGTCCAAACAAACATGTGACAGCTATTGGTCCAAAGCTTGGGCCAGTTTGCAAAACTTATTATTTAATATTGAGACATCAAGATTTTTCGTGGCTTATCAATTTGAAAACATATGCGAATTTTATGATCGATGGAGTTGGAATTAGGCGAAAATTATTAATACCATTTAAATGGGGATTTTTACAAAATCGTTGGTCAAACATCACTGCACAGAAACCTCCTGACCACAGCCCACTAAAATATTTATTACTCCTAATCCGTATATCCTATAAGCATGAAACCAACCCCAAATGAACACTAACTCCCAGGGCTATCTCTCATAAAATTTTCATCCATAGGCAATAAACAGAAAAGAAACGGCAGTAACGGCAGTAAGGTCAATTAAAGAGTAAAAATCAAACAAAACGCGTTTCAGCACTAAGTCGTTCATTTTCTATGTTTTAAACTCTTACAACCATACTACCGATACTAACTCATCCTAACTTAAATCTCACACTGTACTTACGTAAACATCTATCCCATAGAATCCCTTCGCATCTCGATCTACTCCGTACATCTAAATCTCGATTGCTATGACTATAAACATGCAATTCAATAGTGTTTCTAATTACTATCACAAGACTATACTAGCATGGCTTTGGGATCACATAACCGCATATTACTAGACATAATAGTACTAGCAGCACATCATTCAACATCCACCTAGGTAACTATCATCGACTCGCAATTATTTTCATGCTCACGACTACCACAACACTTCATTGATTATTAACCCGAACTCAAAATTTTATTTCTCATTTCCACAACATTATATGATCACGTCATCATTCATACAAAATACTTACCGTAGCGTTGTCCTGCAGAATGGTTAGAATATATGGGTCTCAAGGTATACATCAACTCGATTATGCAATAATCAATGTATCAATCAGTTAATACTTAGGCAACGCTATTTGAATTTCATGTTCAACCTCAAGCAACTTTCCTACCCTTTCTCTCATATACACTCAGGGTTTCCGGGTCAAACTGAGAGGGCCGCTGGTTCGGTGTGAGGGGGCCTCTAACTCATACCTTACCTTAGTGTGCTCCTAACAGTTCTATCCCGGGGTTCATTTTATGTAGACTCTTCCTATGTTCATTGGGTTCATTGGTTTAGGCCTGAGGATCGTTCGCTCTGATACCACTTTGTAACACCCCGGTTTATAAAAGAAGCCATCATCAAGACATTCCCTAATAAACCGGACTGTTACCATCTCGGTTTCCCGAGGTAGTGAATAACAAATTAAACTCCAAGGCAATTTATATAATTATTTTTAACTTAATTATTACAAAACCTCTTTACGTCGAATTACAAGAACTAACATAAATAAAAGTGAAAGTCTTCTAGATGATGATCTAGCTACTAAGTCGTCTGATCCAGTGTCTCACGCCCATCCAGCTCCCGTTCTATCTCTTAACCTGTCAAGTCTGCTCGCCAATATTTGGGTCATCACAGGTGTTCACGAATACACAGGGTCAACCACGAGGTTGAGTAGGGAAAAAAATAAAACAACAAAATATGATATGCATGCTCCTCCGTCACCTTCATCTCCATCTCAACTCATATCTCATATCTCATACCCCGGACAACCCAGCCATACCGATCCCCGGTAGACTATATATATCGACCGTAGCCGATCCGCCACTCAGCTGAGGACACCAGGGCAAGTCTTGCGAACCCGCCCGGGCCTTATCACAACTCACATCGTATCTCAACATCGTCACTCCTACACCATCCTCCAACTCCAATGCATATGAAATGCTCAACAGAAATTAATGCAACACAATATATATATATATATAAATTACTGAACTGATAAATCATAAAATCATGCCGGTTACTTGATGTTGTGATATCATATTCAATACGATCAATTCAGTCAATCACCTTCCCATATATGAATCATAACGTAAATCAACAACCACGAATCAAGTCAACACAATTAAACAAGAACGATAATAAGTCAAGTGTCTTTCCCTACCTCAAAGTGCCAAAGAAATCCAATTAAGCGATTCAAGCGATCCGAGAAAATAAAGCAACGAATCTGATTATCGATCCTTCACGAATCCGTCACCTAAAACAATTATAATATTTATAATTACTAACTACGAAATCTAGGAATCTCCCAAAATAGAAGCTTTCCCGAAATACAATCCCGACACCAAAATTATGCCCAACTGATAACTAAAATAACCCGATTAGTATTTGACCCAACTTCCCAAAATAGAAAGTTATTAAAGTAGAATTTCTTAAAATGGAAACTTTCCCGATATAGTAACTTTTCTCTTTTAACAAACCCGACTCGAAACCCGACTTGAACTATTTAACTGGTTCGGGAATTAAATCGAATAACCAATATGATAATTAAAAGATTAAACGAATTATACTATTAAGAAAACCCGAATCAAACATTTGAACAATTCAACAACCCGTCTTTAATTATTTTAATTAACTCGGGAATTAAATAAATTAATTAAGAATACGATAATTTAAATAATAACAAAACGAATCCAACCCGACTAAACACACGCGCCTTCACTCTTACCCCCACCCTTCACGCGCCACCTACACCACCACGATAACCACCGCACATGCTCCCCACTTCGCCCCCACCACCGACAACCACCACCAGCCTGGTCGACTGCCGCCGGCGAGTCGAACCAGGGGTGCCATTTAGCCTGGTTCAGCACCGTGCCTCACCAACCACCTCTCGTTCTCAACCCACAACGACCGCAACTATCACTTAACCCCTGCCAAACCACCACCGCCTTACTCGCCGTCAGCCCACGAACCCAGACACAGTGGCACCACCGTCTCGACCTCCCCCTAGTCCACGGTGGCGCCACCCCAAACCTAGCCATTCTAAACCCATCTGAAAACCCCTGCTTAAACCCCGTTGCTACCCCTGTCGCTGCCGCCTTTCACAGCCAATAACACCACCTAAAACCACCCCAAAAACCACCACGACACTCGTCTCACACCACACTACTCCTACACCCCGTCAACCACCACCTTAAACGTCTCTATCAGACACGCAACCACCACCAAAACTGATTGAAATTCGAAAACAGAGGAAGAGGAGTTGAACTCTTACCTTTCCTGCCGCCACAGCCGCCACCAGGGTTGCCCACGACCGTCGACAATAGCCCCTAGATCTTCCTTGCTGTGCCGTCAATCACCCACAGCCACTCTCTCTCTCTCTCTCTCTCTCTCTCTATGCGTGAAAGTTGATATGGAGGCTGATGAAAGAGGGAGGCGGGTTGAGGGAGGCGGGTTGAGGGATTAGGGTACTATTAGGTTTAGGGTTAGGGTTAGGGTTAGATAGGGTTAGTTGGGCTTAGGGTTAAATGGGCTGAACATGTTATTGGGCCAACTTAAATGGGTTAGCTCACAATTCGTATTTCTTATAAACCCGTCTCAATTAACTCACGATAGCTTAACGTAATTATCGACTAATAATTAACCCGACATAATTAGTAATATAAAATGTATAATAATTAATATATAATAATATCCGTTTAATTGATTATATAAAATACGGGGTATTACATGGTATGCAATGGAAATCGTTCGACGCTAAGTATCCCGAGTTCGGCAATGAACCTAGAAACTTACGTCTAGCGTTGTCCACTGATGGAATGAACCCACACGGAAACATGAGTAACCAACATAGTACTTGGCCAGTAGTGTTGGCTATTTATAACTTACCTTCATATGTGTGCATGAAAAGAAAGTATTTGATGTTGTCGTTGTTAATTTCCGG
This sequence comes from Silene latifolia, assembly GCF_048544455.1. NCBI lineage: Eukaryota > Viridiplantae > Streptophyta > Magnoliopsida > Caryophyllales > Caryophyllaceae > Silene > Silene latifolia. The sequence continues at coordinate 121,775,561 of NC_133536.1, read as the reverse complement.
CCCTAAACAAACTAGAAATGGTATAGATGTCTATTTGGAACCTCTTCTAGATGATTTGCGAATGTTGTGGGATAGTGGGATAAAAGTATTTGATGCATATAAGAACGAAACTTTCAATTTAAGAGCGATGTTATTGTGTACAATATCTGACTATCCGGCTTATGGCGACCTTTCTGGGCACACAGTTCATGGGAAAGAGGCTTGTCCATTGTGTGGGGAGGATATCGAGTCTGAATACTTGAAGTCTTCTCGTAAGGATGTGTATATGGGAAATAGGAGGTTCTTGTATCATGACCATTGTTATCGCAAGATGCAGAAAGCATTCAATGGAAGACAAGAACATCGTCAACCTCCTAGAATTTTTAGTGGGCATGAAGTTTATCAGAAATTAAAGCATATGAAGATAGATTATGGGAAGAAGAGCGGCTCTAAATTGTCTACTCGTGGGTATAAGAAAAGATGCATATTTTTTGATAAACTTCCATATTGGCATGACCTAGAGGTCAGGCATTGCCTCGATTTCATGCGCATTGAGAAAAATGTCTTTGATAATATTATCAATACCCTTCTGAATGTTCCCGGTAAAACAAAGGATAACGCCGCAGCTAGGAAAGATATGAAAGTGATGGGTATTAGGCTAGAGTTGGCACCACAGAAGAGAGGTAATCGTACATTTTTACCGCCAGCAACTTATACCCTTTCACGGAATGAGATAAAAGAGTTATGTGCATGCTTGAATGGAATTAAAGTGCCACATGGTTATTCGTAGAACAACAAAAGCCTAGTGTCGATGCAAGACCTAAAACTCACCGGGTTAAAGTCACATGATTGTCAAACTTTGATGCAACAATTACTACCTGTGGCTATTCGTTCCATTTTACCTGAAAAGGTAAGATATGCTATAACTAGATTCTGTCTCTTCTTCCAGTCCATATGCGAGAAAGTCATTGATCCCGATGACGCGGATTCATTGCAGGACCTCGTTGTAACCTCTCTTTGTCAGTTGGAAATGTATTCCACCCTCTTTCTTCACTATCATGATTCATCTAACCATTCACTTGGCTAGGGAGATTTCGTACTTTGGGCCCATGTACTTGAGATACCAGTATCCTTTCGAAAGATTGATGAAAGTCTACAAGGACTATACATCTAATCGGTATCGTCCGGAAAGTTGTATTGCTGAATGCGCTATTTTAGACGAAGCTCTTTCATATTGTTATGCTCATCTCTCCCCAGAGGAGTTGATTGGCGTTCCTAAGAATCGTCATAGTGACTGGATGACCGGAAAAGGTATGAGGGTCGGGTTGAAAAAATTGTGACACGTGAAATGTTTCATTTAGCACATATGTATGTGCTAAACAACGAAGATGAGGTGCAACCTTATATTCAACAACACAAAGATGAGCTCAAATACGATCACCCAAACAAGACCGAGAAGTGGATTGCAAACGAGCATACGAGGACGTTTGCAGAGTGGTTTAGGAATATTGTCTTAGAGTGTACGAATCAAACTGGTGATGACATCTCTCCTAGGTTACTACGTCTTGGTTTAGGTCCAAATGCCAGGGTCACCTTTTACAGCAGTTTTGCCATTAATGGATATAGTTTTTACACCCGCGAGCAAGATGAGTTGAGCACAATGCAAAATAGTGGTGTGAGTTCTGAATTTGAGGCAATGCACTTTGCTACTTCAAAAGATAAAAAGCCTATTGGGGGAAAATGCCTTTATTATGGTGTTATTCAAGAAATATTGGTACTAGATTACATTGATTTCACAATGCCTTTGTTTCGATGTAACTGGGTTTATAACAACATCCATTGTGTCCGAAAGGATAAGATGGGATTTACGTTGGTCAATCTGGGTAAGGTTGGCAATAATAAGGATGATCCTTTCATAATGGCATCCCAAGCTAAACAAGTGTTCTATGTCACCGATCCTATGGATAAGAAGTGGCCTGTTGTACTGTCTATAAGGAGTAGAGGGAGTAGTCCATCCGATAATGGTGATGATGATCAGGATGTCGTTTTTTAGGGAATGGATCACTCTACCACTGTATCTTATTTTGACGATGTTGACACTGATCATGAGGACACTCAAAGCATCTATATGCGTGATGACCATGGTGAAGGTATTTGGGTTAACGAAGAAACTATGACATCCAAGAAACGTCCCCGACCCTGAGATGGTCCATAATGTAAGTTATTACTTCCTCCGTTGTCATATGATCTACCCAATGTATCTTATAATGAAATAGTAGCTTTTATTTTTACTTTTATTTTTTAAATATATATATATATATATATATATATATATATATATATATATATATATATATATATATATATTTTCCTTTTAGTTTTTAGTTTTTTTTTTTTAAATAACTATCTCCACTTAACAGATTAGTAGAAGGAACTGCATATTTAATACAAACGTACTTGAAATCTTACAAGACCACATGGTTACATATTATCTTTATTTAAGTTGCCTTTTCATACAGGCCCACGACACTGCTTATGATAAGCGGATACATACACACACAGTTTGACACTCAACAAATAACACACGACGTTGCTTGGAAGTTTCAGCCACAGACACGGACATATTTTATAGGGGTTTTAGGTGTACATTGCTTAGAAAACAGCCACAACCTGGTTGCAGACATCGACGCTTTCTGACCTGGCCGACTGCTGCCCATCAATGATGGTCGCATACGGCACTCGGACATAGTCCACGGTATTCTTCAGAAGCTCAGCATCCGAGTCTGTGGCTACCCAGAGGTATGGTTCGAGTGTTGACCTATTCGGAGCATTCCAGTCGTTCTTGCCATGGCCTCTGAGTTGAAACATCATGTCAAGCTTAAATACTGATTCTGCATATGCAGGTGATGTTTCAAACTGAATGAGTAGACTCCCTTTGAATCCACATGGCCCCCATTGTGGCTTCACTTTGCTGACCGAGTATCCCAGCTCAATAAGCTTATTCCTCAAAGGATTAAAGCTCTTGGCAGCAAATTTTCCATTGTCTATATCTATGTGGCCTGGGGCATTCATCAGGACACAGTGATATGGACGACCAATATTTTGAGTCATTTTCAGACCAGTAATTTTATGGTTTAATTTATTTGTGAGTTGTGGGGAGCTAATGGGATGCCTCTGTTCTGAATTTATAACAAGTTTGAGATGTGTTGTATGTCTTTAGCTTTTGGTAGCTTTAAAAAGCCAATAGAACCAGTGGTCATTGTTAAAGATTCCCAAATTTGCATGGCATGGTAAATCCTGTAGATATGCAGTATGCATGCATGCTGTTGTTGTCTTATTTTCTTGATCTTATTATTAGATGTGGATGCTGCTGTTGAAATTGCTGAATAATGTTGCAGTTGATAGTGCTTCATTGTTACATTACGATGTATTGTTACAGTTTCAATCGTAATGGAATTACAGTAATTTTTTTAAAAAAAGTGTTAAACAATAACAACGGTTATATTGAAATTACCCGTTGTTAATACTTTCAACAACGGTTATATTGAAATTACCCGTTGTTATTACTATCAACAACGGTTATAGTGACACTACCCGTTGTTATTATTTTCAACAACGGGTGTAGTACCTCTACCCGTTGTTAATGATTTTTTAGACATATTTCATTTTGGCGCAAATTTAGTGAAAATATATTACAACGGGTATATTTTAACCGTTGTAATAAAGTTATGACAACGGTTGACTTTTATTAACCCGTTGTTATTAACATATAACAACGGTATAGTTTTGAGGACCCGTTGTCAATAGTTTGTCTTAATAAAAAACTAATTGACAGACACATACAACATACCACACAAACACACACAACATCAGTTCAACCGTTGGTATCCTGAGTTTATTATTCTCTCTCCCCCGCTTTCTACATTCTCGTTGCCGGCCGTCGCCCAGTTTCCGACGCCCAGATTCCGTTGCCTTCCCTTATTATCCTGCTCGTTCTCTTTATCATCATCATCATCATCATCATCATCATCATCATCATCATCATCAGGTATGTTCACTTTAATTTTGTGTTTCGTCATTAGGCTTTTAAGACGATCATCTTCTTTGTTTTTTATGCATTTGTTTGTTTTTCATCTTCTTTGTTATCTTTATCATCCTGCATCATCTACTTCATTCTTCTTATTAGGGTTTAGGATTTTAGAAGCTCAAACTGTTGTTTTAAAATTTCATTCCTCTTTAGGGTTTTAGATAATACTCTGCATGACGTTGTTAAGTTGTTCATTTACTATTTCATTCATATTTGGGTTTTAGGATTATCATGGGTGAAAAACGGAAAAGAAGTCAAAAGAATAATAAGCGTGGGGATGATAATAAGCCTGGTAAGAGGGTGCTATGAAGTGCCCTTGCAGCTATAGCCGCTAAAGAGCCGCTTAAAATAACATGGAGCTCGAAGGGTTTCCCTACTGGTCCAAATGTGTGTTTTTTTATTCAGTTGGATTGGATGTTGCACAAGACAGTTTGTGCCTATCCATTTAGATGATGTTAGAAATTTGAATCCAAAAATGGCGGAGTTATACTGGGCTCGTATAAAAGAAGCCTTTGATATTGCCAATGAATGCCATGATAAGTATTTAATGCAGAAGGCAAGGGGTGTCCTAAGGCAGTGGAAGTGTGACGTTACTAGGGATTTGTTGTATGTGGACAAGGCAACGGGGGAGATGCGTAAGAGCCCACCGGCAAACAAGTGTCCCACCACCAGTCACGAACAATGGGATCTTTTCAAAGCGATGAGAACTAGTGAGAATTTTCAGGTTAAATATCCTTGCCTTTTAACGATTTACCTATCATTTTTTTAATTAATGAGTTCTTTATATAATCTTTTTATTATCTCATGTACTTGCGCTTTTATATAATTTGAAGGCCGTTTGCAGAATAAATCGTGCTAACATTTCATGCAAGAAGGGGAAATGGTATGGTTCTCGAGGCGGTTACAGATTGATATAAGACAACCTCGTAAGTAGCATGCATTCCCCTGTGAGATTTGATTTTTTTAATCACACTTGGACTTGATACACATTTACATGTATAACTGTTACCATGTTAATGTGTAGGTGGCAAAGGGAGTGACCGACTTGGATCGGCATGTAACTTATAAAGAAGGGCACACGCCTAAAGGATCCCGGTCGAGTGACAAATATGATGAGGAAGTGTTGGCCAACATAGTAAGCATTATTTTATTAATACGACTTCATTACTAACTTTATTATTTTAGTCACAAATATAATTTGAAGTTTATTTAATATATTACAGGATAAGGTATTGAAGGAGGTAGAAGAAGGGAAATTCACTCCCAATGGTCGTGATGACGTTCTTGCTAGAGCGATCGGCTGACCCGAACATCCACGTCGATTGAGGGGCGTCTCGTTATAGGTTGGAGTAACGAAATATTATGGGACAAATGCCCCGAAAAAGAAGAAAAGGAAGACTAAGGCTGAGAAGGCTGACACGGTACCATTTATTCTATTATTTTCATTTAAGTTCAATTCACATGTTATTGTTGGGATACAAATTGCTGAAACATTACATTCTTGGCACGCAGGTTCAGTTATTGACATCCGTACTACTAAAGATGAATGCTGGAGGCAAGCCTTCCGAAGAAGAATTAAAGATGATGAAGGATGTCATTAAAGGGGGTAAGGTACAACAGATTAGTCAAGAAGCCGAGAACACTACTACCTTGGCAATACATGAGAAGGAAGTATCGGTCAACGAGATACAGAAAGATCAGGTACCTAATGCTTCTAAAGTTGTAACAACTAAAGCCGATCAGGTACCTAATACTTCCTTATTTTTCTTTTCTTTTTTTTTGGGTAAGATCAGGGGGTGTTCCCCCCACTCTAATGCTATAACTTCTGACATCGTGCCATTGGTTAATTTTATTAGGTAAATAATGAGTCCGAAAAGGAGATGCAACTTGAGAAGACGGTGATGGAAAATAGCAAAGATACATCCCCTTCAAGTCGGTTCACTGTTTTGAAGGTATGCATGAAGTGTTTAATTAGTTAAATTTATATGAATTCTATTAAATTTTGGGATATAATAATGTATGTGTATTCTTCAGGCCGTAAACAGGAGGGTAGTTATTCTTGCTGACCCTAAATTCGAGAAACCAATTGTGCGTGTTGGCCGGGCTCTCGTAGAAGTGCCCACCAAATCAGCAGCGGAAGCTATAGTGGTTGTTCATGGCGAAAAACTTTTGCCGAATCATAGAAAAGTGGAGATAACTGAAATCTTTCCAGGCCATAAAAACTTTCAACTGCCTGTCCCAGTTCGTGACGACATTACCATTCTGGGAGATGCAATTTGAAGTTTCATCCAATGGTCTGAATCTCACATCTTCCTGGCTCGTTCGTCTCCGCCTCAGCCGAAAGCACTTGATGAGGTATTTAATTAACTTTTCCATTTTTTTAAAAACCTCCCTTTATTTATATTTTTTCTGTATTTCTAAAAAGCATGGAAATTTTTTGTAGGGAACAAAAAAGCCGGCTAAGGCGGATAAGCCTAAGTCCCTAGACATGCCAACTACCTCGTCGAGACAACAACTTGATGAGGTATTTAATTAACTTCTCCATTTTTTTAAAAACCTCCCTTTATTTATATTTTTCTGTATTTCTAAAATGCATGAAAATTTTTTGTAGGGAACAAAAAAGCCGGCTAAGGCGGATAAGCCTAAGTCCCCAGACATGCCAACTACCTCATCGAAACAACAACTTGATGAGGTATTTAATTAACTTCTCCATTTTTTTTAAAAACCTCCCTTTATTTATATTTTTTCTGTATTCCTAAAAAGCATGGAAATTTTGTGTAGGGGACAAAAAAGACGAATAAGCCTAAGTCCCCAGTCATACCTGCTACTACTGCCTCATCATTGAAAGAGCAGGTTGATGAGGTATTTAGTTAAGTACTCTTTTATTTTTATTACTCCAACTAGCTAGCTAAGATATGTTACCTTTGGATTTTTTATTATTTTAATTATCTACATGTGTAGGCTGGTGGTAGTAGCACAAAATCAGAGAAGCATTATTTCCCCAATCTGAAAGATGTTAGGAGTTTAAACTCCACAAAATATTCTGGGAAGGATTACATACAAAAAGTAAGAACGGTGACGATGAGGAAACTGCATTCGGAGGCTAGCAATCGCATAGCAAATGAGCAATTGATAATTATTCCGCTCGAGGAGCATATTGTAGGGGTTGAGCGTGAAGCAATTATGTCATAGGAGATGTTAGCCATTTGGGCTGGCCTAGACGAGATTGATGTCCAACACCTATTTGTTTGGATGAAGTAAGTTTGTTAATAATTCATTTCATATTCTAATAATCTGACTACTAGATAGTGTTTTAAATACCGGAATTAATACCGTAATAATGTAGGATATTGAAATTGAGAGTGATCCCCGAGAACAAGATTCCATGTGATCAATACGGATTCATGTGCCCCTATGTTTATCTATGGATATCACGATTTTTTCGTTAGAAGATCGGGTAGATTATATTGCTCAGCAATTGGCGACAACCAAGAAGCTGGTTTTGCCCCTTATAACAATTGTCTTTTCATAACTAATATATGTACTTGTTAATAATGATGATGTCTCCTGAGGTAGGACTCATTGGGCGCTAGCAGCCATCATGCCGACGAAGAAGAATGTTTTTTGGTTGGACTCTTTGCATGGACATCCAACCGAGACTTTTAAGGGCTTGATTATTAAGTAAGTTTATAATACTGATTTATTTATAATAACATTAAGTTTCAATTTTTATTTATAGCAAAAAGCTCATTTTTGCCCCAAAAATATGAGTTTCTGCCTCCTTTTTTTTTTAAAAAAAAAGGGCCTTTGAGAAGAAAAGAGCTAACGAGCAGGATCAACCCATGAAAGATTCTGATGATGGCCCTACTTTTATTACGATAACAGGAGTACGTGCTCAAATACAATACCTTAAGTGCAAAAATATGTGTTTAATACTAATACAATACCTAAAGTGCAAGATTCTGATGTGGGCCTTCTCTCGTCTCTTTGTTTTTATGTAATAATAGGTCCCTCGCCAGCCGGATAACATACAATGTGGATACTACGTTTGTCGGTTCATGTTGGAGATTATTATGCGAAGATATATCATTATTCCAGAAAAGGTTAGTAATTTAATAATGTGTTTATTACTTTTATTAAATTAGAGCTGATGTTGTCTTGCTTGCTGCTATACCATGATGTTGTTATGCTGAATGATGTATGTTGTTACAATAATGTCTTGTCTTTGTTTTTCTGGAGTATCTAATCAGCGCGCCACAAGAACTTCAGCAGTATAAATGGCAACATATAGACGTGGTAAGGGACATGTTGGGCAAATACGTCTTAGAACATAGCAATGCTGAAGGCTAAATGCATGATACTCAGAGCTTAGATCAGCTTAGTAAATTTTTTGTTGAAGTTAGGGAATGATCTTAGTTCATGTAAAGTTAACTCCTTGTAAGTATATATGATGCTGCTGTTGTGGTTGAATTGAATCTATTGAGTTCTGATGAACCCAGCTGTGATTGATGCTGGTGCTGATATATGGTGCTGCTGATATATGCAGGTTTTTGAATGGCATGAAACAAATTTAATTTAAAAAAAAAAAGGAGTTCGTAATAAAAACGGTTACTAAAACAAAAACCGTTGTAAATACCTTTCACAAATACCCGCGCATAATATTCGACAACAGGTTTTAAACGAAGAACCGTTGTTACTACCTCTTTCAACAACGGTTATTTAGCATATACCCGTTGTTAAAAGTCTTCACAATTTTGGTGGGAAAGATACAACAACGGTTATTTATATGATAACCGTTGTTATATTATTCCCACTAAATTTTTGAAACACTTCCCACAACGGCTTACTCGCAACAACAACGGCTTTTAACCGTGGTGAATACTTTCGACAACGGTTATAGTAAATAACCTAACCGTTGTAAATACCTTTTACAACGGCCGCTTTAACAACGTCTGCTTATTGGTTTTACAACGGTTTTTACCCGTTGTTATAGCCTGTATCTTTAGTAGTGGGAGTTATCTCAAATCGATTCTTTGAGTCACCAAAGGAATATACTCTCCTAACCCATCCACTTTAAGGTCCTAACAGCATAGCTTAGGCACACACCTGAACTACGAGCATGGTTTGATTTCACCTCTTCAGGTGGATACGTAGGCAGTCCTTTCTTACACAAGAAGGATACAACCACAACACCCAAATAAAGTTAACCAAACCTCAGAACTACGATCTGGTTTTATTTCACTTCACGTGAATCCGTAGGCAGTCCTCAAGGACACAACCATCAACCACCTCAATTATCAACTTTCAACCTCAATTATCAACCATCTTAATTATCAACTTTCAACCACCTCAATTATCAACCATTCTAATTTTCAAACTTCCAACCTCAGTTAACATCCCTTCCACAACCAACACCTCTATACTCGGGGCTTCTTATTATCGCCCAGTCTCTTTTTTACCAAATTCCAGAGTCATCTTCTCATCCTGGGGCCTTCTCTTTCGAGATGCCACCCTTCCTTTATTCCTCTCTTATTTAAGTCTAGCTAGTGCTCTGTCCGGACGATGGCAAGGTCTTAGATCGATTCTCCAAGTTATCGTGCCTCAAGAGGGACCTCTTTTACAACAAGCGACGTCAAAAGGTGTCTAAGTAGACAGTTGATCCACGGCTCATGCCTTTATATGTCCCCATCTTTCTTGCACTTCTTCTACCTTTGGAAATGATACGCATTATCACCCATACTTGGCTAGGGGTTGCGCATGCTTAAGCAATGTCTGTCAAATTCATCCCTGGGTCACGTCAAATCTAATTCAGTGTTGCGTCAGTCTATCATCTTGTATCCTAGTGAGTCGATGTCGTGTCAAGTCCTGTGACTAAAGCCCATTGAATATGCATAACGCATTACAAACAACAATTTTTCTTTGAGCAAGTTTTAAATAACTTTTATAAAGAAACAAATTTTGCAAAACCTATGTGTTTCCTTATGTTTATGTGCTAATTGCCTATTAGATTGCGTTCTTGTGTGGCTACTAACCATGCAGGTAAGTATCAGAAGCAGTGCTCGCTCCAACTGGGGGCTTCACTCAAGTATATATTCTTCCCCTGACGATCAAGATGTTCCTAATCATCAATATATTCCCCAGCAAGAGTTCGCTTGAGACCGACGCAAGTAGATTCCCCAGCAGTTTCTACCGACGTCCTACTATACTCAATATTATCATTTCCTTACGGAGTTCCGCAAAGGTGTCGTTCTCCAGAAGTTCCCAAACCAGAGCCTTCTTCCTTAGGTTCGTAAACCCAAGTTAGGATTCTTACCCCTAGATTCTTAGATCCCAAAATGGCTTCCTTTAGGTTCGTAAACCTGCAAGCTCTCATACCAAATATCCGTAGGTTCATAAACCCATAAATCCTTTTAAAGTTCTCATACCTTTTCCTTTTTTCCTTAGAAAGCTCATATCGCACGCGTTTAAAATAAGAATTAGTAACCCAGTAGTTCCTAAACTTAACCCTAGGATCCCCATTCCTCTTAGGTTCATAAGCCTTTAAGTTCCCACACCAGCCGTCCTTTTAGGTTCGTTCACCCAGGTTCACACGCCTAGCTCTTAGGTTCCCAAACTCCCTAGAGTTCATACACTTCTACCCTTAGGATCATAATCCTTTAGGATCACCTTTTTCTTAGAGTTCCTAAACCCAAACCTTGGTTACCCCTTATGTTGAACTTATATTTGGCCTCCTTCCCGTCGATGTTTTCCTTTAGGGCCCCACATCCTAGCGTAATCCTTACATATCCTTTAGGTCTTACCCTTAGCTCCTACGCAACATGCGAAAACGTCTCGAGAAAGAAGTCGCAGGTATGGTTTCTTCTTATGGCTGGCGAGCTTCCTTACGTAGTCAAATGGACTTTAAACGACCCTCCCCGATAGTCGACAGACTCTAAAATGTTCCCGACGATAAGTCCTTGGCTCAGACCCCTTGAGCCGCCTCGCATCGCCATAGTCTTCAAGTTGTAATCTTCGATTGACCTGAGGGCTATACTTTGACTTTTGCCTTGTCCAAGCCTTAGTCAAAGTGGGGGCTCTGTATATACCTCGTTTCTGCACCTCCCGCCAAACACCCAGTGATGATTGGGCCACATGCTTAGCATATGTCGCGATTTTATGACGTTTCGTAAATCGGTTAATAAAAGGTAACTCATACACTTCTGTCTACCTCATGGTTGTCATCTAGGTGTCATTACGGTCGTTTTGGCAGTAAATAGAGTACATTTGGAGTCCGGGTCAAAAACCGTCTTCATTTCCTAAAACCGTCAAATCCCGAGTCAAAAGCAATGTGTTTGTCTACCTAAGGTTAGGATGTCATAAATGTTGAGATTATATATCATTTTGAGTCCCATGTCACTTATTTGGGCTAAACTTAAAGTTTACATTACAAAATGTGCATTTCATTTAGTTAAAATGATAAACCGACCTTTGCCCATCTTACGAGGTGATAACGACATTTTTGGGTCAGGCCTATTTCACAGAATGTTGTAGATCTTTCTCTTAGCTTTCCAACGCCACCAAAATCACTATATTCTGAGTCTTGTAGAGAAAGTTATGCCTAAAATACGACAAGCTGTCAAATGCGTTTTCTACGCGCAGAAGGAACCTACCCGAGAAAGGACGCAGTAAGTGCCGCGCCTCTTCCAAGGAACGCAGCACCTGCTGCGGCTTTTCTCTGGGCTTTCTTTTTGTCCAAGTTTCAGTGTTTCAACTAAGTCGGTTGTTTCCGGATCTTTCTTTGCTATTTCTTTTCCTAAACCCTTATTCCGTGTTTAGTATAAATTGAGGCCTTTGCCTCACATATTTTTCACGCGATTGTCCGCCCTTCTCTTCTCCCTTTGCATTCCAAGACCGCGCTCTTTGCTTATTGACGTCTACGTGCTTGAACTTTCGACCACGTAAGCTCAGACCCTTCTGAGTACCAGTCTCGTTTGCATGACCGACCAATTTGACCAACTCCACTTCAATTAATTAATCAATTTGTTTTAAAATCCTTTTTCAAGGGTACTTTCATACTTGCATAGATCGAGTCGAGTTACCATTAAAAACCGATTTAGTTAAATCTTGCGACGCTAACATGTAAGTCTAAGGGTGTAAAATCCCAATTTTATTTAATGTATTTTATTTAGTGTATTTTATTTTATTATAATTAATTAGTGTACGAGTTTATGTAATAAGCATGCTTAAAACCGACTTCTAAAAACCCTTTTATTAAACCGTTTTTACGGATTAGCAGTAACCAGACGTCGAGAAGAAACGCAGCAACAGGTGCGCCTCTTCGAAGAGTCACAGCATCTGCAACGCCTCTTCCAGAGGCTGCCGCAGTTTCTGCTCTTCTTCTTCTTCCTCGGTTTTCTGTTGACTTCGTCTCTTTTATTTTACTTTCTTATTTTCTTCTCTTTTCTTTTTACATAATAATTTTTAATACGTTATTAATATTTATCACGTTTTATTTCCGACTTAGATCCCTTATGATCAATATTTGCGGGTTTTCGTCATTAAATCAAACCCGGATTTTAGAGACACGATTCGTTCGTATCAAGTTTCTGGAATTCGTCCTTTGTACATATTTTTACCGTTTTTCAATTTCTTTCAAATTCATTTTCGTCTTCATAATTAAACCTAATTCGTTTTAACTCGTTTTAATTCATCTTTAACCGTTTTAACCTGTTTTAATTCGTGTTCATCGCTTTTATGACATTCCATATGCATGTAATTAATTAAATCACTTCTACTCGAGTTCCAATATCAATAAACGGCCTTAAAATTACTAACGAACATTAACAACCCACGAGTATGACTTTCACAGTCTGAATCCAACTGGAGAACAGGCGCAGAAAGTGCTGCGCCAATTTCAGAGGACGCAGCAGATGCTGCGCATGTTCTGAGTTTGCTTCTGCCTCTGAACTCTTCTCGTCTTGACGTAGGGTTTCTAATTAGGATTCTAATCGACTATTATTCTTATTATTACCATATTGCGACATGTTTTCCATATAATTCATATTTTCCATATTTTCTATTTTATTTTTATTTCCTTATTTTTTAATTTCTTATTTTTAATTTCTTATTTTTCCAATTTTCTTATTTTTTCTAATTTCCTAATTCTTTTAATTTCCTTATATCTTCTATTTTCTTTTATCTCGTTATTCTTTTCTTTCCAAATCCTTTTTGAGCATGTCTATGACGTAAATCCAAATATCCATTGTAATTTATTTCTTATTATCTTGTATTATGATTTATTTGCTTGTTTTCACATGTAATTAATCTAAACCCTACTTCGACATTAATGAGTGCTAATTAATTGTTCACCGACTTAGTTTAATTCACATGCTAGGATTGAAACGTTGGATGTTGTATTGCATGCATATAATCGACAACATATCAAGTATGAATAACTTTCCTAATCATTAGTAGAGGTCGCTATCGAGGCGGGCGGGATTAGGTGTTCAGTAAAAGGACTTCCTAATACGTACCCTCACCCCTTACTCCAGATCTCTGTGAACCTCCGTGTTCATTGGCATCCACGAGAGTCATTCTAGACATAGAATGCTAAGGGTAACGAGTTCTTAGTGTTCATGTAATTACTTTGTGTCTTTGTAATACTCCGTATTTATGAGTATTTGGGTACTCTATCGAGTAGGCCTTACTCTGTCGAGTAAGGGTAAGTTGCGTTTTAGAAAAGTTTCTGACCTGTTGGGTACTCGATCGAGTAACTAGGATACTCGATCGAGTAAGGGGGTACTCGATCGAGTACCTTGTGTACTCGATCGAGTAGCCGGTTTACGGGGAGTTTTCCTCGGGTTTTGTTAATTATGCGATTAAGATATATAACCTTCGTCGTCACTATTCTAAACACTTTTGCAAAACCTAATTTACTGTTAAAGAGAGAAAGCAAGTACGTTCTTAATCCTAATCGCATCGTTAGCAAATCCCGGAGTTTGGAAGGTCAGTTCTCATCGTTGGTTATACCGTTGAGATCCTTGCGTCGAGGGTAAGATATTTGTACCCTTTTTGTTGTCTTTCCTTTGTTTTGGTTAAACCCTAATATAGGGATTTGGGGGTTTTTGAGTAGTATGTGATTTGGTAGCATTTGTATGTTGTATGATAGGAGGAGGTTTCGTAGAGGAAGCTTTTTGATACGGAGAGACCGTCTGATAGTGTGCTTTCCAGGTAGGATTTCCTACTCAGTATTAGTCCCATAATGGGATGATTGTTGATGTGATAAGATTGATTGTTTGATATAGTAATTGTATTGTGACGGCTGTGATTGTGATTGTGATTGTTGTCTATGGTTCTCGAGGCGTGTCCTCGGCTGAGTGAGGTCACATGCGGGAGTGGCTTCACGCCCTAGTTTCTCCTTCTCCCAGAAGGGATGTGCACATTAATGGACAGGGTTATCGCTCATTATGAGGAGCGAGGATTTGGTGGGTACGGCTGCGGTCCCCCACTTTGCGGTGGTCGGTCCAAAGGACGATCGGTGATTGAGATGATTGGAATTGGCGTGATCAGTGTGTGTGTGACTAAGTCATGTCTGTTTTATCTTATTGTTGATATATATTGAGTTGTGTGATTAGTACTGACCCCGGTTGTTGTTTTGTAAACCTGCGGTGATCCATTCGGGGATGGTGAGCAGATATTGAGCAGGTATGAGATGAGTACTGGGATAGCTGAAATTGCCACGATATGATGATAGAAGTCTTCCGCTGTAGCTTAGTAGTTTCTTTACATTTCGATTAGAACGATGAAATCAGTTTGAGATCATGTATTATACTTTTGGTTTTGGTTTCGAGATTGTAGCCTTTAACTAAGTATATCTATTTAAACGTTGTTTCTTTATTGTTTATTTGATTATCATTGCCTCGGGTAACCGAGATGGTAATACCTTCATACCTGAGTGGTCCTGGTAAGGCACTTGGAGTATGAGGGTGTTACAAATGGTATCAGAGCGACGATCCTGAGACCTGTGACCAATGAACCTAAAGAACATAGGGAATCAATTAAAATGAACCCGGGGTAAAAGTTGTAGGAGCTAATGCAAAGGCTTGGGAGACGTCCTAAAGTCGCGAACTTGCCCTACAATTTTGAACCGGTCACATGGGGGGTGTAAGTCAAGGTCGTATGTGTTGTTTGGTTAACTTGTGTGTGAACGTGATGAAGTGTGTGTAACTGTTGGAGAAGTAGAAAGCTGAGAATATGAAAGAAAGGTTGATGATATATGTAGACTTATTGTTGGAATGAAAACATGTTGGATGTTTACAATGTGGCGTTTAATAGCATGATATAATGATTTCGTGAATCGTATGAAAGGATGCGTAGCATTGGATGTTTAGTTATGTTATAACGTTGATTTTATAAAGTTTTAGCATGTTAGCATACGACATAGCATGCGGGTAGCGTTTCTGAGTTAGCATGACTCGATCGAGTGGGACTGACTCGATCGGGTGGGTTTTTGACGATTTTGAGTCCAGAATCGTGTTTTTGGGCACTCGATCGAGTACCTCGGGCACTCGATCGGCTACTCGGTCGAGTATGTTAGAGATCAGAAGGTCTGTTTGAGGTCTGATGTTGGGGCACTCGATCGAGTATGATGGGCACTCGATCGAGTAGCCTATTACTCGATCGAGTGTGTTGGGGAACTCGATCGAGTAGGGTCTGGGCAGCTTGTTTTCGTGTTTTGAGGTTTAGTGCGTATGTTTATATCCACCCCTTTTCTGATATAGTTTCAAGATGCCGCCCAAGAAGACTGCTTTGTATGCGAGAGCTGAGCTTATGAACATAGATGACATCGTTAAGACGTTGGAGCATCAAGATGCTCTCACTGAGGCTTTAAAGACGGTGGGGAAAGATAAGGATAAGGATAAGGAGAAAGAGGTTGATCACTCTAAAATCAGCCTCTATATAGCGAGGTTTAACCCGAAAGAGTACAAGGGGGTTGGGGAGCCGAACCTTCTTGATAGCTGGCTTAGAGAGATGGAGAACATATTAAATTTGGTTCACTGTCCTGATGAGATTAGAGTGGATCAAGCTGCGTTCTATCTGAGGGAGGTAGCTGGCAAGTGGTGGGATACAGTAAAAGTGAGTGCTAAGGAGATATATACAAACCAAGGTTTACCTGCTATACCTTGGGAGGAGTTTCGTAGGGCTGTGAGAAAGGAGTTCGTACCGGAACATGTGAGGAGTAAGTTGAGAGAAGAGTTTGACGAGTTTTAAGATGACCGCCGAGATGTCCGTGGCCGAGTACTACGAGACAGTTCAATGACAAGTCTAGGTATCTTTGAGGATATGGGTTTGAGTGAGGAGAATTTGGCGTTGAGGTTTGAGAGGGGGTTGACCCCTAAGATTATGGATAAGTTACCCGTGGGAGTCCTTACTGATGTTAAGAAAGCTTATGAGAGGGCTGAGAGAGCTGAGAGGTTGGTGGAGATGGCTCAGGAGAGGTCAGGTAGTGAGAAAAGGAAGTCTGAGAGCGAGGGTGGTGGCCAACCTAATCACAAGAAAGGCAACCACAATCAGTCTAAAGGGGTTTTCTTAAGGTCGGGTTCGATCTTTGGGGCTTCCTTTGGGCGTGGCCGTGGAAGTGTTAGTGGTAGTTGGGGAGTGACCTGCTATAGCTGTGGTGGTGTAGGCCACAAGAGACATGAGTGCACAAGTGCGCCGGGAACTTTCCGAGACTCTGCGCAGCTATGCAAGCAATAGACCGGGGGGACATGGCCAAACCGGGAAGTCGAGTTACCGTGGGAGGCAACCACAACGGCGGTAATTCTTATCAGAAACCACCAACGAACAACAACAACAATCAAGGGTCGGGTGCTAAGCCGACCACATCACCAAGATCTTGTCCGGGAGGTGGACGAGAAGACCGATGGAAAGTTATTCATGATGAAGAAGAAAGCGGCTGAGGAGGATGCTCACGTTATCACCGGTACTTTTCTTGTTAATGGTATTCATACCTTTGTTTTGTTTGATTCGGGGGCTTCTCAGTCGTTTGTATCTTCGAGTCATGTTAAACGGTTGGGTTTAAGGGTGTATGAGTCTGTCAGTGAGAAAGTTTTTATACCTTCGGGTGAGTCTGTATCTTGTGGGAGGTTATATAGGGATGTACCTATGATAGTTGGGCAACTTGATTTCCCTGTAGACTTGCTAGAGTTTCCTTTTGACGGTTTTGAGATGATAGTTGGGATGGATTGGCTGGGAAGTATAAAGCTAAGATAGACTGTCATCAAAAGAAAGTGTCGTTAAGAGGTCCTAAGGGCGTTAGTGTGTCTTATCGTGGGTTTCTAGTCAAACCCAAAGTTAAGTTGATTGCAGTTGTTACCTTGAAGTCATATCTGAGGAAGGGATGTCCTTTGATATTGTGCCATGTGAGAGATGACCGGATAGAGGGTCCGACAGTTGATCAGATACAAGTGGTGGGAGAGTTTGAGGATGTGTTTCCAGAGGAGATTCCGGGGTTGCCGCCGGGAAGAGAGATAGATTTCACAATAGAGTTGAAACCAGGGACGGGGCCAATCTCTAAGGCACCGTACCGTATGGGTCCTTAGGAGATGGAGGGGCTTAGAAAGCAGTTGGATGATCTGATAGAGAAGAGATACATTAGACCTAGTGTATCGCCGTGGGGAGCACCAGTTCTTTTTGTGACGAAGAAAGATGGGAGTCTGAGGTTGTGCATAGACTACAGAGAGCTGAACCGAGTGACGGTGAAGAACAAGTATCCTTTGCCAAGGATAGATGACCTGTTTGATCAGTTGAGTGGTGCATCAGTCTTTTCTAAGATTGATTTGAGGTCGGGGTACCATCAGGTGAAGATTAGAGAGGTGGACATACCAAAGACAGCTTTCACGTCGAGGTATGGTCATTATGAGTATGTGGTGATGCCGTTTGGGTTGTCTAATGCACCGGCAGTGTTTATGGATTTGATGAATAGGATCTTTAGACAGTTTTTGGATAAGTTTGTAGTGGTGTTTATCGATGATATCTTAGTCTACTCCAAGACTAAGGAGGAGCATGAGGAGCATCTGAGAATCGTGTTGCAAACTTTGAGGGAGCATGAGTTGTATGCTAAGCTATCCAAGTGTGAGTTCTGGTTAGAGAAAGTTGCTTTTCTGGGGCATGTGATCTTTAAAGATGGGGTAGCTGTGGATCCGGAAAAGATAGAAGCAGTGACAAAGTGGGAAGCACCAAAGAATGTTGCTGAGATCGGGAGTTTTCTGGTTTAGTGGGTACTACAGACGGTTCGTGAAAGATTTCTCCAAGATAGCTAGACCTATGACCGCGTTGATGAGGAAAGAGAACAGGTTTCGTTGGGATGAGAGTTGTGAGATGGCGTTCCAAACATTAAAGGAGCGTTTGACCACAACTCCTGTCTTAGCATTGCCTGAAGGGATAGAGAACTTTGAGGTTTATAGAGATGCCTCAAAGAATGGGTTGGGATGTGTGTTGATGCAGAATGGTAAAGTAATTGCCTATGCTTCTAGGCAATTGAAGCCTTATGAGGAGAACTACCCTACTCATGATCTGGAGTTGTGTGCGGTGGTGTTTGCCCTCAAGATTTGGAGACATTACCTTTATGGAGCAATCTTTAAGGTATTTTCTGATCACAAGAGTCTCAAGTACATTTTCACTCAAAAGGATTTGAACATGAGACAGAGGAGGTGGATGGAGCTGATTGGCGATTAGGACATGGAAATTATCTACCATGAAGGGAAGGCCAATGTAGTTGCTGATGCTTTGAGTAGGAAGAGTGTACATTCTCTGTGTACAGCTCTATCTTTGATGAGGCTGAGAGATGAGGTAGCGAGGTTTGGGATACATATGATGCAGAAAGGAGATGCCATGGGTGATATGACAGTGCAGCTTGAGTTTTATGATGACATTCGAGGTAAACAGGCGTTGGATCCTAAGATAGTGGAGTGGAGAGCTGGAGTGGAGAAAGGGACAGTGTCCCGATTTTCTATTCATACAGATGGTAGTTTGAGGTTTGATGGTAGGTGGTGTGTCCCTAATGATGAGGAGTTGAAAAAGACTATCATGACAGAGGCACATTGCACACCATATTCAGTTCATCCAGGTGGAGATAAGTTGTATAAGGATTTGAAGAAAACGTTTTGGTGGCCTGGGATGAAGAAAGAGACAGCTGAGTTTGTGTCCCGTTGTTTGACATGCCAAAGAGTTAAAGGGGAACAACGACGACCACAAGGTAAGATTCAGTCTTTAGAGGTACCTGAGTGGAAGTGGGAATCCATTTCCATGGATTTTATCGTGGGTTTGCCAAAGAGTCAACAAGGTAACAACATGATTTGGGTAATAGTGGATTGATTGACCAAGTCAGCGCACTTTGTTCCAATAAAAGATACATGGACTAAAGCACAATTGGCTATGGCTTATCGAAAGAACGTGCTTAAGTTACATGGAGTCCCTAAGGACATAGTGTCTGACAGAGATGCGAGGTTTATATCAAGGTTTTGGAAAGAGTTGCAGGAATCGTTGGGAACAACTTTGAAGATGAGTACAGCATTTCATCCTGCGACAGATGGGCAGACTGAGAGAACAATCAAGACTCTTGAGGATATGTTGCGAGCTTGTGTGATGGATTTTGGTGGTAGCTGGGAACAGAGGTTGGACTTGATAGAATTTTCTTACAATAACAGCTACCACACTAGTATTGGTATGGCACCGTTTGAGGCTTTGTATGGGAGGAGATGTAGGAGTCCAATTTGTTGGGACGATAGTCTTTGAGGCAAAGTGGTTTTAGGACCACAGATGGTGCATGAGATGGTGGAACAGATTAAGATGATCAGGGAACGGATGAGAGCAGCTCAAGATAGGCAAAAGAGTTATGCAGATCTACATCGCAGGGACATAGAGTTTCAAGTGGGGGACAAGGTTCTTTTGAAAGTGTCTCCTGTGCGTGGGGTTATGAGATTTGGGAAGAAAGGCAAGCTAAGTCAGAAGTTTATAGGGCCTTATGAGATCTTAGAGCGAGTTGGGGAAGTTGCATACCGTCTGACTTTACCAGCTGCGTTAGAGAGAGTGCATAATGTGTTTCATGTGTCGCAGCTGCGGAAGTATGTGAGTGATCCGTCACATGTGTTAGAGGCAGAGAACTTAGAGCTAGATGAGTCCTTATCATATCTTGAGGTGCCTAAGCAGATTCTTGACCGAAAGGTTAGGAAGACTAGGAGTGGTGAGACAGTTTTGCTTAAGATCCTTTGGTCTAACCACGAGACTGAGGAAGCTACATGGGAACCAGAGGAAGCTATGAAAGAGCGATACCCTTTTCTGTTTGATCAGGTATGTATGGTTACGGGGACGTAACCTTGTTTCTTTTAGGGGGGTAGGAGATGATCGCAAAGAGTTTTTTTTTAAGAGTTGTATACCCTTTTTTTATATGTTGCGTCGGTATGTTTGTCGGGATGAGTTGGGTTAGTACCATGTTTTATGTTGAGTTTTGTTTTGGTAGTGAGTCGGAAGCGTTGGGGGAGTACCTTTGTTTAGTAGTGGTTTGAACTTCGGGGACGAAGTTCTTTTTAAGGAGGGAAGACTGTAATACTCCGTATTTATGAGTCTTTGGATACTCTATCGAGTAGGCCTTACTCTGTCGAGTAAGGGTAAGTTGCGTTTTAGAAAAGTTTCTGACCTGTTGGGTACTCGATCGAGTAACTAGGATACTCGATCGAGTAAGGGGGTACTCGATCGAGTACCTTGGGTACTCGATCGAGTAGCCGGTTTACGGGGAGTTTTCCTCGGGTTTTGTTAATTATGCGATTAAAATATATAACCTTCGTCGTCACTATTCTAAACACTTTTGCAAAACCTAATTTACTGTTAAAGAGAGAAAGCAAGTACGTTCTTAATCCTAATCGCATCGTTAGCAAATCCCGGAGTTTGGAAGGTCAGTTCTCATCGTTGGTTATACCGTTGAGATCCTTGCGTCGAGGGTAAGATCTTTGTACCCTTTTTGTTGTCTTTCCTTTTTTTTTTAAACCCTAATATAGGGATTTGGGGGTTTTTGAGTAGTATGTGATTTGGTAGCATTTGCATGTTGTATGATAGGAGGAGGTTTCGTAGAGGAAGCTTTTTGATACGGCGGTAGAGAGAGACCGTCGATAGTGTGCTTTCCGGGTAGGATTTCCTACTCAGTATTAGTCCCATAATGGGATGATTGTTGATGTGATGAGATTGATTGTTTGATATAGTAATTGTATTGTGACTACTGTGATTGTGATTGTGATTGTTGTCTATGGTTCTCTCGGCGTGTCCTCGGTACCGAGTGAGGTCACTTGCGGGAGTGGCTTCACGCCCTAGTTTCTTCTTCTCGTGGAACCCGCCACAGAAGGGATGTGCACATTAATGGACGGGGTTATCGCTCATTATGAGGAGCGGGGATTTGGTGGGTATGGTCTGCGGTCCCCCATTGCGGTGGTCGTCCAAAGGGACGATCGATTGAGATGATTGGAATTGGCGTGATGTGTGTGTGTGACGATTAAGGCATCTGTTTATCTTATTGTTGATATATATTGAGTTGTGTGATTAGTACTTGACCCGGTTGTTGTTTTGTAAACTGCGGTGATCCATTCGGGGATGGTGAGCGAGATATTGAGCGGTATGAGATGAGTCTTTGGGATAGGCGGGATTGCCACGATATGATGATAGAAGTCTTCCGCTGTAGCTTAGTAGTTTCTTTACATTTCGGTTAGAACGATGAAATCGGTTTGAGATCATGTATTATACTTTTGGTTTTGGTTTCGAGATTGTAGCCTTTAACTAAGTATTTCTATTTAAACGTTGTTTCTTTATTGTTTATTTGATTATCATTGCCTCGGGTAACCGAGATGGTAATACCTTGATACCTGAGTGGTCCTGGTAAGGCACTTGGAGTATGTGGGGGTGTTACAGTCTTGACATGACACGAGGTATTCGAACGGTTTCAATTTCCCATAAAAATTGGCGGCGACTCCACAAATGCAAACGCTTGTTCCCAAGCCCCCCCGTGGCCCATGTCCACAACAATATCGCGCATTATACTAAATAATATCACTTTCAAATAAGGTAACAAAAACAAGACGCTTACTTGTTTAAAATTCATAAACGCACGACAGGTTTTTTGATTCTTCACTTTATCTCTCTAAAAACTGAAAAAAAAACAAAGAAACTCTCGATTATTTTGGCGAATCATTTACAATTTACGAAGAAATACTAATCATTATTCAATACAATTGCGTTTTGAGTAGAAATCAGGTACAGTTTCTGTCTTAATTCTCTCAAATACTTGAATTTTAGTGAAATAATTGTTAAAATCGAGTATTTATGCCGTTGTTAGTTTCAGTATGAAAATTATTGATAAACTTTGTTAATTTCCAATAATTTTCATATCATTGTACAAATTCGTAGTTGTTAATTGCATGTTTTTCATGTTGCAGTTGTTAATTACATGTTTTTCTGTTTAAGTCTCCAAAATTAGGGTTCATAATTGTTCTATTGTGAAATTTAGGGTTCGACATTGTTCGAACTTAAAAAATAGTATTTCGTATTATTTTAATCCAATAAAATAGGTTTTAACCTATTCAATTGCGAAATTTAGGTTTCAACAGTGTTCGATTGTGAAATTGAAAGTTCAACATTGTTTATTTGTGAAAAAATAGGGTTAAAAACTATTATTTTAATCCAATATAATAGGTTTTAACCTATTCAATTGCGAAATTTAGGTTTCAACAGTGTTCGAGTGTGAAATTGAATGTTCAACATTGTTTTTTTTTAAAATTAGGGTTAAAAACCGGTTAAAAACTGTTTAATCTAGTAAACAGTTTAATTGTTCGTTTCAACACTATTCAATTGTGAAATTGAAAGTTCAATATTTTTTATTTGTGAAAATTACGGTTTCAAATTGTTTGAATCACGAAAATTAGGGTTAAACATTTTGTTAAACGTGCACAATCACAGTCTCATATTACTTAATTATTTGTTTGACGATGAGGTCCATGAATTGATGGTTTCTGTTCAGTACAATGATTAATGTTGATATATGTGTTGGCTATGATAAAGAAAAACTTGTAATACTGTTATTTGTATGTTGTTATATTGAATATGAATATTATAGGTACTCAATCTTCATGCATTTTGAGTAGTTGTAATATTGATAGTCTTTAACAAAAATACAAAATTGTATACTCCTTTAAAAAAACTTATAACCAGTGACATACAATAGTGATGTTGTTTTGAATAAGGTGTGAAATTATTTCTAATGAAGTGTGATATGGATTCAGCAAAATGGACTTGATAGCTTCCAAAAAACCTGAGAAAACATTCGGCAGAAAGAGGCCATCAACAAATGATGAGGTTGAACAACCACAAAATAAGAGGTCAAAGGCTGCTAATAAAAATAAAAGTAAAGACGACGAAGTGGTGATACAAGATGAAGTTGTAGAGCAGCCCGTCCTCAACAAAAAAAAAGAGGCAATCATCAACAATGAAATCAAAGTCTGCTAATAAAAATAAAAGCAAAGAAGACGAAATGGTGATACAAAATGCAGTGGTAGACCAGCCTGAGGTAAAAAAAAAAAGAAGGGACAACCATTTCAGACTAAGTGTAGGCCACTAAAGTTGGTTGTGTTGATTAGCAACTTAAATGAAGAACACAAAAAGGTTGTTTCTGATATTGGGTTTGGGGGATTGTTAGAGTTAAAACTAACGAAAATTCCACATGGAATTCTAAAGTTGCTTCTGAAGGTATTTAACTACACATGCAACATGTTCGAAACAAAAAAATTTTGATTTTCTGTTGATAAAAGACGATGTGCATGACATATTTCAACTTCCTCGAAAATGTGTTAAAGTGGACATTGCTCACATGGGAAACACCACTGCTATGACGAACAATAAGCTGAAAAATGCATGGAGGGCGAACTTTGAATTGAAGAGTACTTCTGCTCCAAATATGGTCAAGGATGTGCATGACAAATTGATGCAATGTAATGACGTTGGAGATGAATTTAAAAGAATGTTCGTAATTTATAGCATATCTATTATCCAAGCATCGTCTTCAAATAAATCGCTGGAATTGAAACTGGTAAAGGCTATTGAGCATGTGACAAGGATAAGCCAATTTGATTGGTGTGAATACGTATTTGATGAAATGGTTAAGAGTATTAAGGTGTTCAAAGAAGGTGCAAAGTCAGCTGTCAGCGGATGCATAATAATTCTTATGCAACCGTATATGCATAGGTTTGATTTTAAGGGCGATGTTTTGGCACACACTTTTCCACTCGTCCAACATTGGGACGATAAAAAATTGTCAAAAGGAGTGGATGATGAGAAAAAAACTGGATCATTGGGGAATGCTCCAATATCAAAGATTCAGTACCCCATCTTCCACGAAAAACAAGTCCCTAAAAAAACCCCATATTCTTCAGAAGGACAAGAGATAAGACTTACGCAGGCGTCTGATCATGAAGCTGAAAAGGAAACAAAATTAGGGTACATGATGGTGAAGTTGCCTAGTGGTGTTGAAACTGATAAACATATTAGAGCAACGGCAATAGATGTAAGCACTACTAAAAATATTTGCTATCTGATAATTATTTTATCTATGATATAGTTAAATAAATTGTGTGATATTGTTCATTGTTAGTTGTGATATAGTTTTTAAAAGCAAATAATATTGATTTAAAAATCGTTGTGATATTGATTAAAATATTGTTGTGATATTGTTTCTGCCATTGTGTGATATTATTTTTAGTATGCTCTGATATTGTTCTGATATTGATATTGAATAACCTAATTATTGTTGGAATATGTGTCCTCCGACAATAATGTGATCACAACAGTCGATCATGATGATCACATGTTTAAATCTCATTTTAAGAATACATGTGGTATGTAATATTTTACAGTCAACTGGTCCACACATATCGGTAATGATTGGCTGACTAGAGTTTGACATTACTGTCGTGCGACAGTGGTGATCAGTTGATCCCCTGAGGTCATACCTATAGGGAAATACTCTTAATTGATTATTTAATTAATCATATGCCGATACGAGTTAATTAAATTACTTAAAATTGACGGATGATTTGTGAGTGAGATTAACGTGTCTTATTATAATTCGATTAAATTGGATATGGTCTAAGTAATCGAATTGTTTTATTACTTGGATAAAATTATTGTTTACGAAACAATTTGAAATTGAAATTGAATGAATAATTTATTATAAATACAAGTTGTTGTAATTTATAATTTGATCAACCATTTTGGTACAAGTAATGAAGAATTACTAGTTAATTTTATATGTTACATATTTTATTAATATGTTGATTTTTAATATATTAAAAATACATTACATTGTGACATGTCATGTAACATGTAACATGTGACAAAATTGACAAATGACAAAATAAAATGGACTACCCATTTTATTTTAAGTGTGCCGAAAATGGAGGGAGATTAAGGTGTATATTGTGTTTTTATTTTAAGTGGAAAACATGATGATTAAGCCTAATGACTAGCCTTGTATGCCTAGTCTCACCTTGAGAAGAACAAGCTCATGCATTGGCTCCACTCTCCCTTGCCAACTGGTTTTTAGAGGTGAAAATGTCAATGGTTTTTCCCTTAATCATTCTACTACTTCATAATATATTTCTAGTGTAAGAAATATTAATTCTCTCTACAATTGCACAATCTTAGAGAAATAAAAATCTCCCAAATCATTCCTCTCTTGGCTGAAAATTACAAGAGAACAAAATTAATATTTTGTGTCATATTTTAAGTAAGACTTGTATTATTTCTAGTACAAAATAATATTAGTTATTAGGGGTTTTCCTTGGGTATTCACTTTTGGGAGAGGTTCTACTTTGAACCTTGTTCATCCATTTTAAGGAAAGCTCAAGAACTAACAAATAGGTGAATTTGTTGGTGCCCTTTAATCCGAAATCATATAGTAAGATTGATGATTTCTTCTCTGATCTTGTTTATGTTTGCATGCATAAGATCTAGCTTTTATTTTATGACTAAATAAATCATTTCATATATGAATATGTAAATTAATGAGATTAATATTTCCAACAAGCGGTATCATGAGCCTTAGGTTGTTTGCATGCAAATTGGTTTATAGATTTTCCGAGTTATATGATTAACATACAAAAAAAATTAATTTGGATTTATGAAGATAAACCTTAAAATAACTTTGCATGTTAAAAGTTTCTGGTCCTAAGTGATTTGTAGGACATTTTGGTTTATTTAAGGATTTTATTGTTCATTTTATATAATATTGGCATTAAAATGTGATTTTTATGATAAAAATGTCATTTTTGGACGAAAAATAGCTAAACTTCTAATTTTTCAGTGGTTTTTGGATATGTTTTCACATATATTATCTACTGATGGTCTATAAATTTTCATGATAAAATGAGTTGTATTGCTCGAAATATGGATTTTTCACGTTAAAATCGTATTTAAATGGGTAAATAGGATAATATGAGTTATATTTCGAATCTAGTCATGGAAATTTAGTATGTTGTCACATGCAATGTTACAATATTTGGCTATTATGAAGTCTTTATGCATGATTTATGAATTTTTGATGAAAAATCACATAAATAGTGACTATAATTAGTAATAATGCTAAAACATACTTAATGACTAAAGGAAAAACGTCACATGTTGCATTTTATCATTTATTTCAGATCTAAAAGTGAAAAGTTGATAAAAATAATTTTTCTCATATTTTTATGGTCATAATTGTTAAAATCGATAAACCGCAACATTGTTTTTTACGATAAATATTTCGAACTTTTTAACCTAAGTTTTGAACATTATGAGTGTCATGGTATTTTTCCAGAATGTTCATGAGTTTAAATTTCAAATTTTGGATTTATTTGAAATTTTTATAATTTAATTTGAAGTTTATAGCATAATTTTGTATTTTTGGGTCCATTTATGAACAATATTAAGGAATCAAGTTTAATTAATGTCAAAATGTTAGTGGAGACTAATTTTTAGTCCTAAAAGGGTTAGGGTAATTAACTTGTACATAAATATGAATTTATGTAATTATTGTGATTTTAATAAGTTAAATCACGCAAATCCGTAAAAAACCGATTAATATACGATATTGGCTCTTAAAAGGAGATTTAGCATAAAATCTAGCATGTTCATACATATTATAATGCTGCATTTTAAAATATGATTGTCATATTTCAATTTTATGTAATTTTATGTAATTTTTGAATTATGTAATTTTACTTAGTATTGAAGGAAATGTAGATCTATATATATATTTAACATACTCATATATGTCTAATTAATTTGTCATAAAATTAAAACGGATTTTATGCATGCAAACATTAATAAAAGAGAAGAGAAATAATGTCCTTACATTCAATATTTCGGCTATATTGGGCACAAGAGAGATCACCTTTCTCTTCTTGTTCTTGAGCTATTCCAAATGGAAGAACAAAGATCTAAGAATAAGATCTCTCCCTAAGCTTTATACCCAAGGCTTTCTCTTAATTAGAATTAATATTATGAGTACTAGATAATATTAATTCTTGTGAAAAATGACCCAAAAATATGGTTTGTGCTCTTGAATATCCGGTCAAGAGTAAGGGGATTTTGGAGTTTATTTCTCTAGAATTCTCATAAATTGTAGAGAGTATTTTTAATTTTCTTACACTAGAAAAATAAGATGTGGAATGAATGAATTGATTAAGAAAAGAAAAACTCTTTCTTTTCTCTTCATATGGCCGAAATAATGGCATTGGGTAGGTTGCCCAATAGCTTTCATTTTTGCTCTTCACAAGAGACCAAGCATGAAAAGCCAACTACCCATTGTTATGATTGTGTTTCCATTTAAAATAAATAACACAATATAAACTATATGCCCACCCACATTTTCGGTTTTAAGACATAAAATGGAGAATCCATTTTATTTTTGTCATTTGTCAAATTTGTCACATGTGACATGTTACATGACATGTCACTATGTAATGTATTTTTAACATATTAAAAATCACATACTCATAAAATATGTCATTTTACAAAATCGACTAGTAATTCGTAATTACTTGTACCAAAAATGTTTCCAAATTATAAACTACAACAATCTGTATTTATAATAAATTATTCATTCCGTTTTAATTGTTTCTTTAAACAATAATTTCATCCGAGTAATGATACAATTCAATTACTCAGACCGTATCTCATTTAATCACATTTCAATTTGATACATAAATTTTACTTCCAAAATCGTCCGTCAATTTTTCAAGTAATTTAATTAACTCGTAACGTTATACGATCAATTAAATAATCAATTAAGAGTGTTGCCCTTTAGGTATGACTTAGGGGTCAACTGATCACCGCCGTCACACGACAGTAATGTCAAACTCTAGTCACCAATCATTACCGATATATGTTGACCGATTGACATAACAAAATTACTTCCCAATTGTATTCTTAAAATGAGATTTAATAATGATATTTAAATCATGTGATCGCACTATTGTTGAGGACACATTTCCCAACAATCTCCCACTTGTCCTCGACAAGTGTGCGTCACCAATTCTCTTGTCCTATTACTATCTCCCACTCAATGCAAGGTGTCTTTCGGTCGTACTTGCAAGTGATCATATCGAGAGTGGTTTCCTCGATCCGGAGAATAAGCGATTGACCGGATTTATCCACTCTGGATACCTTCCGAGCGTGGCCACGCATTTCCAGTTCATTACTCCTCGAGTGGCCCTGAGATATTGTTTTAACCCTGACAAGGGGATGGACAATTCCTATCGCACTCATTCCCTTCGACTAGCCACAGCCATCATAACCCAAAATATGCCCATTTGACCCCATTTACGAAGGTCGTAGTAACACAAATCAAAGTTAATCTGAAACTGTGCCATCTTAGGTGAATAGTCTTTAGTCAAAAGAATCGACTCATTAGAATACTATAGCAGCTCTCGCCACGACCAGGCTATATAAATTTGCCAGAACTCTATAAGCGGTCATAAGGCCCGACAAGGTGTTCCTAACATCTGCCTATGTGATCGACTAGTCATCTCACATGACTGTATGGCACTTGAACTTGCCATCAATCGCATCACACTCTAGTCACTTCGAGACGTCACCTCATATAAGTGACTATGGGCGAATACCATGCTAATCCGTGTTCACTTTAACGGGGTTCAATTGTCTCTACAACCCGTTTGGATGTAACAAGGTATAATAAAAGAGTTTTAAAGTAAAACTCGAACGACAAATGCGATTATCACATATGAATAGTCAATGCTTGATTACTATTTCATAATCTATAATCTAATTTGATCTTGTATGTAGTTGTTCATTTCAATTCAGTTGAAATGGCATGACTCATCATGTTTAGCCTTTGAGAAGGTTTTGGTTAGTAGGTTTTATCAATTTCTTGTACCTTACTCAACCTCACTACATACTTGTTTTCCTTTGTAATGTATACATTTGCATTACAAAACTTCCTGAGTACGTGTCGAGATCCAATCAAGACATAGGCCCTCTAGCCTAAGAATGGCTCCCACTGTTTTCACAGTGTGCGGGACTCATCTTTCTTGCACATCTCATGATCGCAAGTGTACTTAATTTCTGTTATAAAAATCTCTCACTGTTCTTTATTGCCTAGAACGATTCTAGAAAATCTACTTCTTAATTATCATAACCACAATGGTATCTTAACCATCATAACCACAATGGTATCTTAACCATCATAACCACAATGGTATCTTAACCATCCTAATGTGTTTTGATTATGGTTTTGTCGAAAACCATGCGCAATCTCAATTGTCAATTGTCACTTGTGTAATACCCTTACACAATATTGCATCATAAACACTTTGCTTTACTTCCTTAATACTTCTGCAAGCACTTAAGGGTAATCTATATGGCTTACTTGGCAAGGATTACTTAAATTCGATTTTGAAAACAATTCATCATACTCAAAGCATATGAAGTGTTATACATCATTATTCATTTAATTGATTCAAAAATGAAGCAAGCAAATGAAATCAATCAAATATGTTCAATTTAATTGAACTAGTCATGAATCTTATCAACATAAGACTTCTTACTGACGCTAATATCATGTGGATTTATCTTCATAAATCCGGATATTCAAGATGTATAATAATACTCCAAAAGTCTTAAATCATTCGCAATGATCAATATGTCATCCACATATCGGACTAATTAAAATTTCCGTAACTCCCACTAAACTCCATGTATAAACACAACTTCTTGACTTATCGAGAAATGTTTTATCACATGATCCAATAATGTTGATTCCAACTCATTGATGTCCTACTTAAGACCCTCTCTTAAGTTTCACATTATCTTAGGATTGCAAGAATCTAATATGTCATCCACATATCGGACTAATTAAAATTTCCGTAACTCCCACTAAACTCCATGTATAAACACAACTTCTTGACTTATCGAGAAATGTTTTATCACATGATCCAATAATGTTGATTCCAACTCATTGATGTCCTACTTAAGACCCTCTCTTAAGTTTCACATTATCTTAGGATTGCAAGAATCTACTAAACTCAAGACATGTATTGAATACATTCCTTCTATTGAAGAAGTGGGTTTTAGATTCACTCGCTATGTATTTCATGACCTCATAATGAAACATAATCCCTAGGAAGATCCAAATAGACTTAAGCATTTCAATTGGTGCAAAACCCTTTGCAACCAATCAAACCTTGAAATCTCTCTTTATTAGTGCAAAACCCTTTGCAACTAATCAAGCCCTTTTATTTCGGATTTTCATGGCTCTAAGTCTTGTATTGAGTTGTGACTTAAACACTCTTATGTAAGTCATATGTTCATTACTTTCCAGAAGTAATCAACTTGAATCAAACAATTTCTTTGTAAGTTATAAGCTCTTTACTTTCTTAAAAGTAGCATGAATTCATCATTTTTGACAAGTGACGAATTTAACCTCCTAGGTTTTGAAGAAACAATGTCTTACACAAAACGTCTCATGTAGCCAAGAAAGACCGGTTTCTTGCGACATAACATTCTCTGTGGCATTCTTTGTGGCTCTTGAATAATTTCTCCCACTCTGTCTTCTAAAAATAAACTTGTATTTTAGAAAGACACGACTTCACGAGCCGCAAACCCGTCATACTCGTGATTATTTAAGAGGAAAAATTGAGCATTTGTTTCTTGTGAAAACTTACAAACATGGTACCCTTACCTTTTCATATCACATATGATTCGATTTAGTGGAAAAATAATCTAGACAAAATGATAAAATCCCCAAAAGGATCAAGTAACTCAAAGTAACTTGATCGAAGTCCAAACCTTATCAAATAGCGTTTGAATTCTTATCCAATCATACATTATCCCATAATGCGTGTTAAGAGAGATTAATTTGTGATACTATATCACAATTCATTTGGCTTATATCAAAGTCTTCACTTTGATAATCCCATCACGACTAAATCGTGATTCCTTGAACTCTTTGAATTTCTTCAAAGATTTCTCAATTTACCTTATTAAGTGAACGTATTAGCGTCAACTTAAATCGTTGGTAAAAGAAAATGATCAACCTATTTTGGATCAATGATTTACAACCTCGATCTCCTTTTCAACCAAAAGGCACGAGACATCTTGCTTTGAATACAAGATACGCATATACCATTAACAATCTAATGGTTTCAAGAGTACTCGATAACTCTTTGCGTTCATCATTCCAAAATTTAAGGTTTAATCTTGGGTTACCAATTTGAATCTTACATCATCTTCATGATATATCATTCTAGTTTGGTTTAGAATATAATCACCTTGATGATGGGCTAGCCATACATCAAATCATGGTGTAAAGGGTCACAAAGGTGAAAACCTCTTTTGTATCTTAACAAGTTTATATTCTTATTTAGAGTTTATGCACTTAATAGTCATAATTAAGTACAACTTTAAATCCAAAAACTAGATTGAGTACACAATTACTCTGTCTCTCGATATCATTGTTGCTAGTCGTCATATTCTAATCATCCTATGTATCAAGTACAATGATGAAAACCTCCATTGGTTTCTAATATAGACGAAGTAGTACTAGCAAAATTTTATGTTTAATCAAATAAACATTTTTAAAGAAGAAGGTCCCATTAGATGTCCCACAACTAACTTGTTGATTCTTCAATAATTTGGGGCAGTTTCCTTTCTTGTGTCCAACATTTAAGACAATGGAAATTTTATTGGTCGGGATTGATAGGTTTAGTATCGTCATTCTCAACAACTTTACTTTTAACATTACCTTGTATCAATTCCATTATAATCTTTACTTCTTGAACCTCGTCCTCATCTTAACCGTTTAAGAGAATGCTCCCACTCGTTTCAATGAGTCTTTGCTATGAGTAGCAAAATTGAATTCATGAAGAACACTCTTCATTTGTTCGTTTTAGTCTTAAAACTTTCATTGAAGTGGTTGCGTTATTTTGGTCAATTACGAATTCTGAAAATCTAATCACCAAAACCATTTATCGCTTCAAGGTACTTAATTCAATTAAGCATATGAAACATAGTCCATTGTAAGTAGAAGTGTTAGTCAAGAATCAAAAACCTGTTTGATAATGAATAACTTTAATCTATACTCTTTACAAGAGATCTTTAGCAATGGTTATTCATTTGAGGTTTTAGAAGCAAACTCATATTTGTCTTTAGTTACGATATTTTAATGGAGATTTGAATCAAAAACGAAATGATATCGTATATGAATTGTGGTAAAGAAATAGAACAATATGATAACGGAATAGTGGAAAACTCAACATTTATCGTTTTAACAATAATACTTGTAAATAACAAGTAAAGCATTTACATAGTGACCTCTACCCAACTATGATAAATGATTCCAAGACCCAAATTCATATCGACTTAGGCACGGTATGGCCGATGAAACCCTTATCAATATAACTCGGTGGATTAACGCTTTAATCGATTCTACTTTTAGAACTCTTGGTCGATAAAATTACTCTAATATTTATCTATAGCCCGGAACACATGCAACTACGGTCGCGAATACTTCCGTTGAGCTCAATCCAAATTTCGAATAAATGTGTCCATGATCCAAATCCACATCAACTTGGGCACGGTATGGCCGATGAAACCCTCATCAACATGAATTCGGTGGATTGACATTTATCACCCACTTCCCCTACGTAACAAGGTTTGTACCCCGGTAGGGCCGAGTGCACTCCCTCACGAAATAGGTTTTCATGGTTTCTACTATTTGGTAAGGCTATGTCTCAATTGATTGTTTTAGAGAGAGGTCATGTCAATTTATTATCTATCACGTTTTAAGTGAACTAAAGCGGTGAACTATGATAATTCTAATTGACACGGTCGAAAAACTCGATAAAAGACAATGCATGTTTAGTTATGGCGATTTAGCGATGCATGTGACATAAAATAAAATGCAAGCATAAAAGTAAATAAATCCTAGTATGGCCTTCCTAAAAATAGAAAAACTATTAATCTATTACATATTCGGAAACCAACTCCACTGGTCCCTTGAACTTCGGTTGTGGCACGCATCTCGAGGTAACACCGTCTTTATGTATCGCCATTCTTGAAGTAATCCGTCTTTTGGAACTCCGAAATGAATAAAATTACATAATAAATTACATAATTTCCTATTATACATATGTAACTAAAATAAAATAAATCTATTAAATTACAAAACGGTGATACGAGATCACAATAAAAATTACAACCGAATCGATATTCCCATACATTTCGGGAAATACCAATTAAAACTAAGGCCATACTAAGTAAAATTACATAATTCAAAATTACATAAGATAAAATTATGACAATCATAAGAAAAATGCAGCATTATAATATGTATGAACATGCTCAATTTTATGCTAAATCGCCTTTTAATTAGCCAATATCGCATATTACTCGGTTTTTACGGTTTGCGTGATTTCAACATTTTATAATCACAAAAATACATAAACTCATATTTATGCATAAGTTAATTACCCTAACCTCTTAGGACTCAAAATATAGTCTTCACTAATAATTTGACCATAATTAACTTTTATTTACGAAATTGTTCATAAATGGGCCAAAAATACAAAATTAAGCTATAAAACTTCAAATAAATCCAAAAATTCCAAATAAATTCAAAATTTGAAATTTAAATTCATGAACATTCTGGAAAAAATTCCATGACACTCATAATGTTCAAAATCTTAGGTTAAAAATTTCGAAAATTTTCCGGAAAAACAATGTTGCGGTTTATCGAAATTTAATAAAATAATCATAAAAACATGGAAAAATTATTTTCATTAAATTTTCAATTTTAGATCTGAAAAATATAATAAAATGCAACATTAGACGTTTTTCCTAAGTCATAGATTATATTTTATTAATTTTCATTAATAATGTCACTATTTATGCCATTTTACTTCAAAAATTCATAAATCATGCTAAAAGACTTTTTTATAGTCAATTATTTTACACACATCTTGTAAAATTGCATGTGACAACATATAAATTTTCTATGACCAGATTCGAAATTTAACTCATATTAACCTATTTTTCTCTTAAATCCGCATTTAATAATGAAAAATTCATTTTTCGAGCATAACAAGTGCAAAAATTATGAAAATTTACAGGTTATCTCAAAATAATATATGTAACAACATATCCAAAAACCAACTTAAAATTCGAAGCATAGCTAATTTTCGACCAAAAATGACATTTTTACTCATAAAATCACATTTAAATGCCATTATTGTAAAATATGAACAATAAAAATCCGAAAAATTAACCAAAATATCCTAAAACACTTTAGGACCAGAAATATTAACATGCATGTAATTATTTCGTGATATATCATAATAACACAAATTTTACAAGTTTTATTTTGTTATTCATATAACTCGGAAAAACTTTTAACCAATTTGCATGCAAACAACCGTGGCTCTTGATACCGATTGAAGGAAATGTAGATCTATATACATATTTAACATAATCATATATGTCTAATTAATTTGTCATAAAATTAAAACGGATTTTATGCATGCAAACATTAATAAAAGAGAAGAGAAATAATGTCCTTACATTCAATATTTCGGCTATATTGGGCACAAGAGAGATCACCTTTCTCTTCTTGTTCTTGAGCTATTCCAAATGGAAGAACAAAGATCTAAGAATAAGATCTCTCCCTAAGCTTTATACCCAAGGCTTTCTCTTAATTAGAATTAATATTATGAGTACTAGATAATATTAATTCTTGTGAAAAATGACCCAAAAATATGGTTTGTGCTCTTGAATATCCGGTCAAGAGTAAGGGGATTTTGGAGTTTATTTCTCTAGAATTCTCATAAATTGTAGAGAGTATTTTTAATTTATTTATACACTAGAAAAATAAGATGTGGAATGAATGAATTGATTAAGAAAAGAAAAACTCTTTCTTTTCTCTTCATATGGCCGAAATAATGGCATTGGGTAGGTTGCCCAATAGCTTTCATTTTTGCTCTTCACAAGAGACCAAGCATGAAAAGCCAACTACCCATTGTTATGATTGTGTTTCCATTTAAAATAAATAACACAATATAAACTATATGCCCACCCACATTTTCGGTTTTAAGACATAAAATGGAGAATCCATTTTATTTTTGTCATTTGTCAAATTTGTCACATGTGACATGTTACATGACATGTCACTATGTAATGTATTTTTAACATATTAAAAATCACATACTCATAAAATATGTCATTTTACAAAATCGACTAGTAATTCGTAATTACTTGTACCAAAAATGTTTCCAAATTAT
Organism: Silene latifolia; assembly: GCF_048544455.1. Classification (NCBI taxonomy): domain Eukaryota; kingdom Viridiplantae; phylum Streptophyta; class Magnoliopsida; order Caryophyllales; family Caryophyllaceae; genus Silene; species Silene latifolia. Next base: position 121,739,651 of record NC_133536.1, on the reverse strand, counting down.
AAACTACAACAATCTGTATTTATAATAAATTATTCATTCCGTTTTAATTGTTTCTTTAAACAATAATTTCATCCGAGTAATGATACAATTCAATTACTCAGACCGTATCTCATTTAATCACATTTCAATTTGATACATAAATTTTACTTCCAAAATCGTCCGTCAATTTTTCAAGTAATTTAATTAACTCGTAACGTTATACGATCAATTAAATAATCAATTAAGAGTGTTGCCCTTTAGGTATGACCTAGGGGGTCAACTGATCACCACCGTCACACGACAGTAATGTCAAACTCTAGTCAGCCAATCATTACCGATATATGTTGACCAGTTGACAGTAACAAAATTACTTCCCAATTGTATTCTTAAAATGAGATTTAATAATGATATTTAAATCATGTGATCGCACTATTGTTGAGGACACATTTCCCAACAAGTATGGCCTTAGTTTTAATTTTGTATTACCCGAAATGTATGGGAATATCGATTCGGTTGTAATTATTGTGATCTCGTATCACTTTTTTGTAATTTAATAGATTTATTTTTATTTTAATTACAAATGTATAATAGAAAATTATGTAATTCATATTTGTAATTTAATTATTCCGGAGTTCCTTGAAGACGGTGCCACTCGAGAAGGCGATCCATCAAAGAAAGTGTTGCCTTGAAATGTGTGCCAAGACCGAAGTTTAAGGGACCAAAGGAGTTGGTTTCCGAATTTGTAATAGTTTATTAGATTTACTATTTTAGGAAGGCCATACTAGGATTTTATTTTTATGCTTTGCATTTTATTTATATGTTGCATGCATCGCTAAATCGCCATAACTAAACATGCATTTTAAATCGAGTTTATCGACCGTGTCAATTACAATTATCGTAGTTCACCGCTTTAGTTCACTTAAAACGTGATAGATAGTAAATTGACATGACCTCTCGCTAAAATAAACAATTGAGACTTAGCCTTACCAAAAAGTAGAAACCATGAAAACCTATTTCGTGAGGGAGTGCGCTAGGCCAAACCGGGGTACAAACCTTGTTACGTAGGGGAAGTGGGTGATAAATGTCTATCCACCGAATTCATGTTGATAAGGGATGAATCGGCAACACCGTGCCCAAGTTAATGTGGATTTGGATCATGGACACATTTATTCAAAATTTGGGTTGAACTCAGCAAAAGTATTCTCGACCTTTGCCGGATGTGTTTTGGGCTAAAGATAAATATTAATGTAATTTTATCGACCAAGAGTTCTAAAAGTAGAATCGATTAAAAAGTTAATCCACCGAGTTATATTGATAAGAGATGAATCGGACACAACATGCCCAAGTTAATATGAATTTGGGTCTGGGAATCATTTATCAAGTTGGGTAGAGGTCACTAGATAAATGCAATAAAACTTGTTTAAATTAACATTTACGAATATTATTATTTTGAAAACGACAAGTGTTTTATTCCTTTTTTTTTTTTTGTAGACCACTTTTATTTCTCATAACAAATGGCCGCACCAAACACCAACGCCACACCTCTCACTAATGTTTCATGGCTCCGATCTTTCATGGATCGTTGTAAACTTGAAAAGAATGGGTCAAATTTCTCCGATTGGGATTCCCAACTCAAATTAGCCGCCCAAGGTGACGACAAGCTTCGTTACCTCACCGAGGCCTCTCCACGCGAACCTAATGCTAGGTCGAGTGCCGCCACTAGGGAAGCATATGAGGCTTACCACAAAGAGTCCGCCGCTATGAAAAATGTGTTTATTTTTGCTATGGAGGCGTATCTCCAAAGGAGAGCCTTTAAAATGGGCACCGCTAATGAAATCTATTCCAAACTTGTGACAATGTTCTCACAAACACCGCGGATCGTCCAATATGAGGCGGCCTCGGCATTCTTTGATCTCGATTTTAAGGAGGGCCAAAAGGTTAGCCCTCACGTGCTCAAATTGTTGGAGCTAGTCGAGACATTGAAACTTCAAAAGGTTGAAATCCCCAAGGAACTCATTGTTGATAGGATTCTTCACTCCTTATCCAAAGTCAAGGCATATGTACAATTCCGGGTGAATTTCAATATGCAAGACAAGGACGTGTCTCTTGAAGAGTTGCACAAGTTACTTGTGCAAGCCGCAAGAGACATGGGGCTAAATGTTAACCCACCTAAGGATGTGCTTAATATAAGCAATAAGAGCAAGGGGAAGTTCAAGAAGAATGGGAAAAAGGGTAAGAGGCAAGCTCCCATGTCCACCAAGGCTAAGACTTTTGAAGCTAGCGCTTCCAAAACCAAGAAGGGTCCTCTTGATAAATGCCATTATTGTAATGGTGTTGGACATTGGAAGAGGAATTGTTCCAAGTATCTTGGTTACATCAAAGCTGGAAACATCACTCCAGTAGGTAAATGACTATCCTTTCTTTTATGTTTCTAATTCAACTATGGTATTTTGATACAAAGTTGTGATAATGTATCCCCTTTTCATTGTAAATAGGGCCTCCTCCAAGCAAAGGCAAGGGAAAAGAGAAGCAAGCTTGAGAAATCAAGAAGGAGCTAGGAGTAGCTACCGATGAAGCTTGGCTTTTATTATTGTCTTTGTTTTAATGTTATGAATTTTAGAACTATTTTATTTCCGTGTTCGACATGGAAATAGTTGATCCTTTCTAAACAATCGTTGTATTTTGGATTATGGTGACTTGGCTTGCAACACAAGTCACCCCTTTTATCGTATTTGTTTGTTCTAAAAATTCGTCTTTATATGCTTGCACATAGAAACATATGATCATCTACTTAAAATGATCCAAGAGACAATTATAATGATGGGACTCATTATATGTCCACAAGCTTAAGGCTTGTGTATGATCAATTATAAAGTGATGTTGAGTTGATGAACTCTTCTAAAGGAATGTCAATTACCAAGTACACTTATCAAATCTAAAATCTATTAGTCAATCTATGAGATAGTCCTCCTTCTACTTCAAAATCATTATTTGTGTCTCATATGCTATCTTTAAATATCTAGTGTATTTATTCTAAAGATAGAGTGGGAGAAAAATGAAGAAACAAAGAATACAAAGAATAATTTGTATGCTTGAGTAAATGAGATCTACGAAAGAAAGAATGATTTGTATACCTAAATAGATTGTATACATAAATAGATGAGATCTATGGTCTTGAGTAGATGAGATCTACATGACAAAAGAGACCAAGTGAAGTAATCAAAAGAATATGTTCTTAAGATAACTACACGAGGAGACCAAAAGAAAGTTTTGAAAGAAAATGACTAAAGAAAAGTCTCAACAAGAGATTTTTCTAGTTTATGACCTAGATATAAATAGAGTTTCAATATTGATATTTACTTAAGAGCCTAAATGAAACAAAGTTGCATCCTTGAATATAAATGAGATTTATGACTAAACGTTGCAAAGAAAGATATGCCGATGTCTACAAAAGCTAAGTTAATTGTTAACCACGCTAGTGTCATTACTTAACCTCATTATGAAAATGAAATGGTTAAACCTCCTTCCAAAAGGGGTATTTTGAAGGACATGAATTAAATGGGATTTCACTTTTAAGTAATGACATTTCTACGAATCATTATAAAAATGAATGAGTTAGAGATTAAAATCTCTTTCCATAAGTTAAAGATTGAAACCTTTTCAAAATAGGTATTTTGAAAAGATATGTTGGGAACATATATGGTTTTATCTTAAAAACTTGGCAAAGCAAAATTAATTTCAATTCTTGAAATGTTTCGATTGAGTAGTCAAACACGAAACATGTGGAATTGAGTGGGAGTTTGAAATTATCATGTGAAGACATGAAATTTAGTGGGAGCAATCATCTTGTAAAATTTATAACTCATTACTCATTGAGAATGACGAGCTAGTACTATCTTTCACAAAGAAGTATTTGAGTTTTCAATTCTGGATGAAAATGGACTAAGATGAATCCAATCACATCACGGGATGTTGGATAGGCATTGAGATATGCACATCAGATCAACGAGAAATGTAGGTTATTCATATCGATGAAAATGGAATTACCATAAGCAGTCATGGTCATTCATTGAACCTAAGAATAATTGATCACATGATTAAAGATTACTAATGTTTCCGCCATTAGAATAATCATGCACACGTCCTATAATGAATCATATGCTTAAGAGAATGATGAGTCATTGGTAAGCCATAGAAGAATCGTCATGAATTCTCGAGAAGAATAATGAGCTATTCTAGTGTTTCACAGAACACTTTGTTATGTGACAAGAAGTTGCACATATTGAAGTTCGAAAACGCGTAAGGATTTATGAAAATCCTAAGCTGTTTAAGCTAAAAGGAGAAATAAGAAGTTTGAAAAGATACATGGTTATAGTAAGAAGTTACTCAAAACTAGTATTTTCAAAATTTGCTAGGACTTATGAAAAGTGCTAGGCTAATCATCTTGACAATTGTTGCAAGATCCTAAAAAATATATACCTGGTACATTATGAGTTGAAAGAATACTTGACTAGTGCAAGTTATGTCGTCCACCATAATTCGTTTGTTATGTGATAAACAACAAGAAAGTTCTCTCAAAGTAAAGAACCTGTACCTAGTTTGGGAAACTAGATATGTACTTGGTAAGATTCATGCTATGTGAGGCAAACATGAAAATAAAGGAAAATGTAATTCAAGAGTTTGAACACATGGACACATGGTATGTTAAACACATGTTGCGAGTAACTTGTGTTTACACACTTACAATATACATTACAAGGTTGTAATATGGTATTGACTACCCGAATGTGATGTCGACATTTGTCGTTTGAGTTATTATTAACTCATTTTTACTTTGTTACATCCAAACGGGTTGTAGAGACAATTGAACCCCGTTAAAGTGAACATGGATTAGCATTGTATTCGCTCATAGTCACTTACATGAGGTGACGTCTCAAAGTGACTAGAGTGTGATGCGACTGATGGCAAGTTCAAGTGCCATGGAGTCATGTGAGATGACTAGTCGATCACATAAGCAGACTGTTAGGAACACTTTGTTGGGCTAATGACCGCTTATAGAGTTCTGGCAAATTTATATAGCCTGGTCGTGGCGAGAGCTACTATAGTATCCTAATGAGTCGATTCTTTTTACTAAAGACTGTTCGCCTAAGGTGGCACAGTTTCAGATTAACTTTGGTTTATGTTACTACGACCTTCGTAAATGGGGTCAAATGGGCATATTTTGGGTTATGATGGCTGTGGCTAGTCGAAGGGAATAAGTGCGATAGGAATTGTCCACCCCTTGTCAGGGTTATAATAATATCTCAGGGCCACTCGAGGAGTAATGAACTGGAAATGCGTGGCCACGCTCGGAAGGCATCTATGGTAGATAATTCCGGTCAATCAGTTATTCTCTAGATCGAGGAAACCACTCTACATATGATCAATTGCAAGTACAACCTGAAAAACACCTTGCATTGAGTGGGAGATAGTAATAGGACAAGAGAATTGGTGACGCACACTTGTCGAGGACAAGTGGGAGATTGTTGGAATATGTGTCCTCCGACAATAATGCGATCACAACTGTCGATCATGATGATCACATGTTTAAATCTCATTTTAAGAATACATGTGGGATGTAATATTTTACAGTCAACTAGTCCACACATATCGGTAATGATTGGCTGACTAGAGTTTGACATTACTGTCGTGCGATGGTGGTGTTCAGTTGATCCCCTTAGGTCATACCTATAGGGAAATACTCTTAATTGATTATTTAATTAATCGTATGCCGACACGAGTTAATTAAATTACTTAAAATTGACGGATGATTTGTGAGTGAGATTAACGTGTCTTATTATCATTCGATTAAATTGGATACGGCCTAAGTAATCGAATTGTTTTATTACTTGGATAAAATTGTTGTTTAAGAAACAATTTGAAATTGAAATTGAATGAATAATTTATTATAAATACAAGTTGTTGTAATTTATAATTTGATAAACCATTTTGGTACAAGTAATCAAGAATTACAAGTTAATTTTGTATGTGACATATTTTATTAATATGTTGATTTTTAATATGTTAAAAATACATTATATTGTGACATGTCATGTAATATGTCATGTAACATGTAACATGTGACAAAATTGACAAATGACAAAATAAAATGGACTACCCATTTTATTTTAAGTGTGCCGAAAATGGAGGGAGATTAAGGTGTATATTGTGTTTTTATTTTAAGTGAAAAATATGATGATTAAGCCTAATGACTAGCCTTGCATGCCTAGTCTCACCTTGAGAAGAACAAGCTCATGCATTGGCTCCACTCTCCCTTGCCAACCGGTTTTTAGAGGTGAAAATGCCAATGGGTTTTCCCTTAATCATTCTACTACTTCATAATATATTTCTAGTGTAAGAAATATTAATTCTCTCTACAATTGCAAAATCTTAGAGAAATAAAAATCTCCCAAATCATTCCTCTCTTGGCCGAAAATTACAAGAGAACAAAATTAATATTTTGTGTCATATTTTAAGTAAGACTTGTATTATTTCTAGTACAAAATAATATTAGTTATTAGGGGTTTTCCTTGGGTATTCACTTTTGGGAGAGGTTCTATTTTGAACCTTGTTCATCCATTTTAAGGAAAGCTCAAGAACTAACAAATTGGTGAATTTGTTGGCGCCCTTTAATCCGAAATCATATAGTAAGATTGATGATTTCTTCTCTTATCTTGTTTATGTTTGCATGCATAAGATCTAGCTTTTATTTTATGACTAAATAATTCATTTCATATATGAATATGTAAATTAATGAGATTAATATTTCCAACAATTATTATTTGACATTTCATTATTCTCACATATCAAAGAGTCTATCTTAGTATTTAATATATTTATTTTGTAATTTGGCGGAGTGCTCATGAAATTTATCTATGTATGAAGAGGGGCAATGAATTGTTCATTGGTAGGTACGTACATAACATGAGAAAGCTCATCACTATGAAAGCAAAAAATTCAATGGGTGAACCAACTACATCTACACAAGCTGGTGCCAAGGTAGATGCTGCTGAAGATGTTGATCCTAAAGAACATGCTGCTGCTGAAGAAGAGGTTCAGAACCCTGAAAACAGTACAACAGAGACTCAAACGCTGCCTTTCATGAATGATCTTGGCTATCATAACTTAATGGACATGTTGATAGCGAGGTCATATGAAATGGAGAAAGCAAAACAAGGGCTACCATCATTTGATGTTTAGACTGAAATGTTTAAAGTGCAGTACAAGGAATTGCACAAAAAATATGGTGGATGTACGGATAAAGATCTTCAAAATAGTGATGATGAGTTAGGATGCAATGACGAACAACAAGATGATGATATTAATGATGTTACTAACTTGGACAGTAGTGATGATAGAGACCAAGATGATGGGCTGGATAATGAACTTAATTCAAATTTGAACGATGTAATATCCAATATTGGTGTAAGAGTAAGAAGTGCCATTGCAGAGGAATTCAATGAAGATTTGAATCGTGATACACTTAATCTAAAGGGCACTAAAAAAGAGAATGAAAAAATAAATGAGGAGAAAGATGTGTTGACCAAGCTTTATGAAGGTGTATTCAATGTTGGTTTAGGAAGAACCAAGACTGTTGAGGAGGTTAACACTGATACACCAAATGAGGGCATTGAAAAAGAGGTTCAGAAAATGAACGAGGAGGCTAGAAAAAGGCATGAGGATACAACAAATGTTGACAACGTACCAAATGTTGAGTAGCGAATTGGAAAATATGTTGAGAAAAATGTTGACAATGTACAAAATGTTGAGGACTGGGATACTAAGAAACCAAACACAGAAGGCGGTGAAAAAGAAGCTGGGGAAAGGAATGATGATAAAAGTGTAGAGACTCATTTGAAGAAGGTTGTTCCAAATGTTTAATTGGAAACAACGGGAACGAGGAGCATCAATGACTATTTGTTGCACACAGACAAAGAAAACAAGAAAAAGTACCTGACTCAGCAGATATGGTAACTCATAACTTGGGGTGTACTTTGTACCGTGGTTTGCCAGACAAGGATGCTCAACTTGTCTCAGATTCAATGTTCAGACAAGACCATTTATTTGAGACTATCTTGAAGCGTCGGAAGGATCTCATGGATTATTTCTTCCTTACAGATCATACAATTAAGAAGTCGTAAGTTTATTTTTTAAATGTAAGACATGAATTAATCTGCTCCATAATAATACTTTAAAACTAATATGCTAATTTTTTTTTGGAAAATGGTACAGAGAGATTGTCTACAACTTCGGTATTTACCATGCCATACCAAAGAGCGATATTGAGTCTTTGTTGCCAAAGACTAAAATAGAAGCAGTGGTTATTGAGTCATGGGCAATATTGCTCAATCAGTTCCAAATGGCACAAAAGGACAGCAATAGACCGACAAGGATTTTCTACGGCCTTGCCCACTCGGTATGGAAAACATAAACTTCATGTGTTCCTTGTGTTTGAAATTACGTAGTGTAAAAATGTGTGTCAATAAGACTAATCAATTCTCTTATGAACAATAGGGTGCTATGGAGAAAATCTTACTTGTAGAGGAAGACGTATGTAGGACATTGGATATATGGTCAACTCAGTATAAGCAGCCACTGAATATTAATTCAGATATGGTAAGAATTTAAAAATACTTTTAGTTGTGATACTGTTAAGTATATTATATGATATTGTCAAACGTAAGTATTGATATTGGTCCTTAATCAGATAAATATTTTAGTTGTGGTATTGTATTATATATTCTGTGATATTGTTACTCGTTACTTGTGATATTGTATTATATATTCTGTGAATAACACTTGTTATTTTCTTCATAATATTTCTGTAGGTGTTTATACCTTTGATATATCAAGATCACTACATTTACGTGTGTATTGACTTTAAGAGGGAGAAAATGTTCTATTTGGACAATCGAGACTATGATAATTCCGAAGACGAGGTGCTTGTACACCTGGCTCATTTGACTGTAATTACTATATTAATAATAAGAACTAAGGATATATTTTTTTTGTTAGCTAAGATTGAAATTTGATAGTTATTTATTATAAACATATACAGGGGACTATTATGGGCACTACCTCAACACTAAAGGTAATGAAAGTGGGATAAAAGTACAAGACTACGAGTTGGCAAATGTGGCCTTTGATGGGCAAACGAAAGAGTTGAACCTGGATTGTGGATTATTCATGATGGTTTACATGATGTTTTTTTGTCGGTGAGGATTTTAAAAGTGGACTGAACGATGAAACGAAGAGACAGTTATATAGGGGGGAGGTTGCAGCGATGCTCGTCTTGAGTGATTTAAATAAAAGTAGGAGTGAGGTCCTGAGGAAGGTTATAAACCTTAATGCCATCAAAGGAACAATGTTACCTAAACTGCTGACGAAAAAGAAAACAGCAAGCAAAAACAAGAGAGGAAAATGTGGGAAAAAGAATGTTTAGACTCCCGTATCAAAAATAAAAGGTTATTTTTTTAAAACTGACTTATTTTCATTATAAATACTCATTATGTATTCAATAACAAAAATATATATTTTTCTAGCTATGATATAAGATGGTCCTGCCAGTGTCCTAGGAAGCGGTAGGAGGGGGAAATCAGATGGCTTTGGAAGCACGTACAACTGTGGTGTAACAGATGATAAGCTAGAGGTCGTCTCAAGGTTTATGAAGGCAAACAAATTATTGTGTGCAAAGATGTTAACCATGAGGAAAGAAGTGCTTGACTACTACCTATTGGACGATCACATTTTCCTATTAGAGTATGGTTCTTTAAAATCTATGAATATATCAGTACTGTTATTTTTTTTGATATGGTTTCTTTAATGCGGTGATACTATTTTTAGAGTAGTATTGTTTGTACTATTTTAATTTGATTTGTGTTAATGTTTGGAGTAGTGAGGTTGTTTCCAGCTTCAGTAATGATCAATACCTTGTCAGAGATGATATATTCGTCAGTAGCAATGTGATTGAATGTTGGTCGCTAATTCTGAATGACATTGAGTACACAGAAAAATGTGAAACAAGTTTAATGATTTTTAGGATTCGATACATGGTAAGCTGTCGATTTTGTTTTATTAAATGTAATAACTCTTAAAAACAAAATAGGACTTTTAAGATTTATATACATTGTTGGACCATATAGTTATATGATTTGTTTTGATAATGACAAGTGAACTTGATAAAATATATACTCTTTGCTTGTAATCATTTGTTTTCAGTCTTGGTTAGGTTTAATAGAGGTTACAAAGTTAGCAAGCAACGTTATAGCAAGTTTGGTTATAACTTTGAAGATTTGTGAAGCATCATTAAAGTAATGTTATAGCGGCTTGAGCTATAACATTTAAGGTTCTTAAAGCATCATTGTGACTACATCATTCACAAGTATGATGATCACTCAAGCAAAAGGCATGATCAAGTCTATAAGAAGCTCAAGATGAAGAGCTTATGATCAGCATGAAAAGACGATCCTACTAATGAAGATCTCCAAGAAGATTAGCTAGTATAGGACGTCATCTAATAATGGTACTTTTGGAAGTCATATTGGAAAGGTAAAGTTATAGCACTTTCACCTATAACTTTACTTACCAAGCTTAATGTTACAGTATTTTATACTATAACTTTAGGTTGTATTTTGAAAGCACGATTTTAGGGTTTTAAAATCAATTTTTGAAAGCTCAAATCATTTATATATTTTCAAAAATATGTGTGTATATGATGAAGATGAGATACGTGTTTAATTAGACTTAATAATTTACATCTATCCTATTGGTTAGTAAAACGACTTATGGGTCATCATGCTACCTAGGGTTTACCAAATTATCTAAACTTAAACCCTAATCCATACTCCTTATTTTAGCTAGGGTTTCAAAGGAATTGGGCTTACGAGTCATCTCTCATGTTGAGTGTATCCCGTGCACAAGTAATCTACTAGGTTAAATCTAGAATAGATTTTCATAAGATATATTTATATCTTAAACAATTATATAGATTTATCCTATTTACTTAGTTGAAATATATTTTATGGATTAAATTAAGAGAAGATAAGATTTGTTTCTTAGGAAACAATTCTTCATGCCTCACGGCACTATTAGGATTTTCGATCAAACCCTAGTTATCTCCTCTAGTATATATACACACGTGCTTCATTATTTCAAATTAACTTATCGCAATATTAAAATTCCTTTGCAAACAAATCGAGTCAAAATTCTTAATCAAGTATTTTATTTATTTTTTGAACTCGAAATTCTTACGAAAAGTCGTGCTTCAATTTGCTTATCATTTCCATTAGATTACGTTATTAGACCATAGTACTTAATATTGTTTCTTACTCGTTCAATTGTGTGAACACTTAGAAGAACAATCAAGTACTTTCTTTTTAACGTAAGTTAGACAAGTTAGAGTATTTAACGGTACTCGAAATTGAGTTACAACTAGAGTTAGTTGTACGGGTGGGTTAGTAATTTTGTAATCCGGAGAAAGGTACTAAAATTATTAATCGAGAATAGTGGACGTAGGTTTTGATTTGTGAAACTGAACCACTTCAAAATCACGTGTGTCACTTTCTTTCGTTTTTTCTTTTCATTTTGCATCGCGTGGTTAACTAGTTAAATTTTAATCAATAAACTTTAAAAAATTAATTGTTTATTAACGTTTATATAGATACCCAAAAAAGGAGGGCTAAGTTTTTAAATACTCAATTCACCCCCCCCCCCCCCTCTCGAGTATTTCAGATAGATAGACTCTACAATTAGCTAGTATCAAAGCCTCATGCTCTTGATTGCCTAACCGCAAAGAGGTTGATCCGCCTATCTTTATTTAAATTAAATTCCGCTGCCTTACACGTGTAAAATGGATTCCAAGTATCTTAAGTGTCCCGTCTTTGATGGGAAAAGTTATGGACTTTGGAAAAACATGATGACACACTATGTGAAAGGACATGATTGGGAGTGCTGGAGGATTATACAAAACGGACCAAATAAAATATTGGTTAGAACCTCTAAAGGCACTACCTATGAGAAAAAGGAAGAAGACTATGTGGAGGCTGATTACAAGAAGGCTGAGAAAAACTCGAAAGCTATAAGCATGTTACAAAACGGCATGACATCAAATGAATTCGATCGTTTTTCTTCTTGTACTTCGGCCAAGGAAATATGGGATGGTCTTGAATTAGCCTATGAGGGAACAATAATCGTTAAGAAATATCGTATTGACTTGCTGATTCAAAAATATGAACTCTTTATAATGGAGCCAAACGAATCTCTTGATAGCATGTCTGCACGATTTTCTAGTATAATAAACGAATTGAAAAATCTTGGTAGGAAGTTTGAATCTCAGGATATTGCTAGAAAAGTCCTTAGGAGTATGACCAAAAAAAGGCATCCCATAGTGACAGCAATGGAGGAATTAAGAGATCTTACTTCCTTGTCTTATCAGGAACTCATTGGAGCTCTCATGGCTCACGAGACTGTCATAGATAAAGACGATGCTGAGTCAAGTAAAAATAAGAGCATGACTCTTCAGGCTTCAGAAAGTGAAAAAGTTGAATCCGATATGGAGGACGAAACGGTATTGTTTGCTAAACGTTTTAAAAAAAAAAGACTTTTTAGAAATAAGCAAGCAAAATCAACTAACATTAACAATAAGTTCTTCAACAAAAATGTACCAGAGTTGAAAAACACGTTTGCTAATAGAGGATGCTTCAAGTGCGGAAAATCCGATCATATGATTAAGGTGTTGGGATAAGTGTCCTCCAACAATAATGCGATCACAACTGTCGATCATGATGATCACATGTTTAAATCTCATTTTAAGAATACATGTGGGATGTAATATTTTTACAGTCAACTGGTCCACACATATCGGTAATGATTGGCTGACTAGAGTTTGATATTACTGTCGTGCGATGGTGTTGATCAGTTGATCCCCTTAGGTCATACCTATAGGGAAATACTCTTAATTCATTGTTTAATTAATCGTATGCCGATACGAGTTAATTAAATTGCTTAAAATTGACGGATGATTTTGTGAGTGAAGTTAACGTATCTTATTGTAATTTGATTAAATGAGACACGGTCTAAGTAATCGAATTATTTTATTACTTAGATAAAATTATTGTTTACGAAACAATTGATATTGAATTGAGATTGAATGAATGATTTATTATAAATACAAGACGTTGTGATTTATGATTGATAAACCGTTTTGGTACAAGTAATTACGAATTACTAGTCGATTTTGTAAATGACATATTTTATGAGTATGTTGATTTTTAATATGTTAAAAATACATTACAATTTCATAAGACAAGTAACATGTCACATATGTCTTTTTTTTTTTTGGCAGCTGTAAAGAAAGATATCCTAACTAATTAGGCATAGCCTTACAAGCAAGGCCATGCGCTACATTATTAAAAGACCGTGGGATATAACTAAACGAGACACAATGAAATAAAGCGCTGAGAGATATGATATCCTCAAGGATCTCCTTAGTGAGGTGATGTGCCTTTTCAATTCCTGCAAAGAAAGCAACAAGGGGAAGACAGTCAGACGAGATTTCCAAGTGCCATATACCATTATTTTTTGCCCAGTAAATCACTTCACGTAGTCCTAGAGCTTCCGCTTGCAGTGCTGATTCAGCCTTGATTGCTTTACTATTCTCATAGATTCTGTCACCAGTTTCCGTAAACGCAACCCATCCTATACTAGCTTTATTTCTTGCCTTCCATCCTGCATCAACCATCACGCGAATACAATCACAATTGTACATTGCTCCAATCGTATGGAATAGCTTACTCTCCCTCAACCATCTCACTCTTTCCTCATTTATACCATGTGAGTCTCTGTTCCTCTTCTCCTTCTCCCTTTTTATTTCAATAATTGCTTCATCCGCATTACGCACCTCCTTTGCCCATAAGTTAAGAAAGAGGTTTGGGTGGAAACTCTCTCCTCTGAACATAATCCTGTTCCTTAGGATCCATATACGCCATAAAGTCGCCACAAACCTTACTAGACGAGCCTCACCACCCTCAAGTTTCCCTAGATAGTTAATCCAGTGAATTATCCATTTCCCAATAGCCATACTTTGATCGTGGGAATCTCTAATTCCTAGCTCTGTGCAAGCCCATACCCTCTTTGCCACCTCACAGTCTCTGAACAGATGTTCCATAGTCTCAGTTTCCATTCTTTCTTGGGAACAGATAATGCACCTCGAGTCTACCGCCATATTTCTCCTCTCAAAATTGCTCCCCACCGATAAGGTGTTAGTTATAATGCGCCATAAGAGGATTCTCCATATCATGGCACCCGGAATTTTCCATAACTTCCTTCTACAGAATGCCTTTTCTTCCTCCCCCAATCTTGTTTTGTCCTTCACCGAGCCTTTCAATTCCATATACTTAGAGAATAAAACTGCATATCCACTCTTAACATTGTAATCCCCCGTGCTACTATGTGGCCAATAAATCTCATCAACCTCGCGGGATCTCGAGTGGGGCATAGCAAGGATTTTACTAGCCGTATCATCCGTGAACAGGGATCGGACCATCTCTTCATTCCATCTTACACCCTCCTCTCTCTCTCTCCTTCAACCATTAAGTCCCTTACCCGTATATTTTGAATATTATCCAAACCAAGTGATAGACTCTCAATGCTAGCCTCCGGGTAATCACCTTCCACCCACCTGCTGGTCCGCACATTTAGATTCGATGAGATTCCTGGTTTCCATCCCATATATTGCCAGCATAAATTTATTCCATAAAGAATACTTTTAGCCCCCCATGAACCGCTAATTTTATTCCTTAAAGCACTACCATCTTCAAGTTCAACACCTCCTATTAGTAATTTCCGAAATACCCGGCTAAAGTACGAATCATGGCCCGACATAATCTTCCACGCATGTTTTGCTAGCATAGCCTGATTTAAGCACTCAATATTTCTAATACCAAGTCCTCCTTCACTTTTCGGGAGACTAAGGAATTTTTTGCTACACCAATGGATTGTTTTTCCAGATTTACATCCCGCCCACCAAAAATGTGACAAAATAGAGTTAAGCCTAGTTGTCACACTTACCGGTACTTTGAATACCGATAGAAAGTAATTGGAGAGATTTGATAGGATGGATGAAATGAGGGTAAGTCTTCCTGCTGGTGATAGAAAAATTCCATTCTACGATGATATCCGCTTCATAACATGATCCACTAGGCCTTTGAAAAATTCCCTTTTTGAACCTTGGAACTCAGTTGGTAGGCCCAAATACTTGCCCAATCCTTTGTTTCCTGTTATATTGAGAATTTTCATACATTTTCTCGCCTTCCTAATCTTCGTACTCGGGCTGAAAATAATACCAGATTTCTTCTCATTTATAGCCTGACCCGACACCTTACAATACTTATCCATCATCTTACTAAAGCCTCTAACTGATTCTCCATTATCTTGCAAAAAGAATACCGCATCATCAGCGAAAAACAGGTGTGTCAATTGTCTTTCTCCTCGAGCAATAGTAACACCTTTTAGTCTACCATTATTTTCCAATCTTATCATATTTTTTAATAGAACCTCCATACACAACACGAACAGGTATGGGGATAGTGGGTCTCCCTGCCTCAGTCCGCATTCCGGATGAAACAGCTGAAGCGGTGCACCATTGAATAAAACTTGATAGGACACCGTCGTCACACAATTCATAATTAGCGTAACAATATTTGTTGGGAAACCCGCTCTAATCAACACCACCTTTAAAAATTCCCAGTTTACCCGATCATACGCCTTACTCATATCTGCTTTAAAGACGAATCTACCCACTTTTCCTTTTTTATGAGAGTTGATTTTGTGTATGGCTTCATGGGCAATTAAAATATTATCCGATATCTGTCTGCCCGGTATAAATGCATTCTGAAATTCTCCCACCAGATATCCCATTACCTTAGCCATCCTATTAGTAATACACTTCGACACAATCCTCATTAAAACATTACATAGGCTTATTGGTCGATAGTCATTAACCCCTTCCGGGTTATCACACTTAGGAATTAAGGTAATGAAAGTTCTATTAAGTTCCTTGAGAATCATACCACAGTTTAACATAGACAGGATTGCCTTCGTGACGTCCTTTTTAACAATGTGCCACCATTTCTGAATGAAAATAGCCGGCACTCCATCTAGACCCGGCGATTTAAGTGCACCCATTTGGAAAACCGCCCTTCTCACCTCCTTTGCCATGAAAGGTCTTTGTAACCAGTCAGAATCGTCACTTGTGATCCTAGATGTGCATCCACTCATGATATCCTCCATTATCACAGAAGAATCTCCCTCTTGGTTCCTACTAACCGGCCTATATAACTCCATGAACTTTTCTTTGAACGTATTTCTTATCTTTTCCAAATCATATTCCCATGTGCCATCCTCTCCTTTTATCCCAAGGATAAAGTTTCTACCTGCTCGACCCTTAACCCAGTTAAAGAAGTATTTAGTGCATGTGTCCCCTTCCACTGTCCACCTCAACTTTGCTCTTTGCCTCCAGAAAATAGCTTCTGCTTTTGAAAATTCAGTGACTTCGTCATTAGCCTTATTGTAAACCTCCTCATTTCCCTCCTTGAAGACAATATTCAAGCCTCGCTCCAACTCCTTATCAAATTCATCCCATTTTTGTTTCCAGTTTTGCCTCTTATTCAGTGACCATTTCTTGACTTCTGTCTCACCAAGTCAATTTTTCTAGCAACTCTGAAGGCAGGCCTTCCTACAATATATGTCGTCCATGTATTCTTAATAATCTCAATGCACTCCTCATGAGATAACACCCACACATCCATTTTTTAAGGTTTTTTACTCTTATTAAGAGTAAGGTGTAGGTCTATCTCAATTGGGGCATGGTCCGAAATCTGAATCGGGTAGTGTTTTATTCCGGTATTCGGGAACAACAGTAGCCAATCTTTTGATCCCATAGCTCTATCAATTCTTTCATACACCCTCTTGTCTCCTTTCCTATTATTACACCACGTAAATCTCGGACCTTTAAAGAAGATATCCACCAATTCATTATTAATTCTCCATAGATTGAAGTCATAAGCTCCTTGTATATGTCTCGTGCTCTTGCTTAACTTGTCATTTCCAAATTACACTTGGTTAAAATCCCCCACAATAATGCATGGATATTGTAACGTTTCAATGCACCCCTCTAATTACTCCAATACCGATCGTCTCATTTTTACGCAAGGTGCACCATAAAATAGAACAAGGTACCACAAACGACCACTACACTTTTCCACTAGAAGAACGATAAAATTATTACAAGAGAATACATGGATAATCCTAGCCTCCTTGCGCCAACCTACCCATAGACCTCCCGAGCTACCTATAGCATCAACACCCACATAATTTGCAAAACCAAACGGCCTAAAAACAGGGTACAAGTTACACGCCATACACTTAGTTTCGCTAAGAAAAAGAAAATCATACAACTTATTACATAACAACGCTCTGATTTTTGTAATTGTAGGGGCGAGCGTATTATTGAGACCCCTACAATTCCATGATAAGCCCATCATAATGATAGAGGAGGTTGATTTGGCGAGCCTCCGCAAAGCCGTCACTTTTGGAGCCATCCCAGGAATCAGAAGACTCCTCCATCTCAGCATCATCAACCCGCATTCTAAATCCTCCCATGGCTTGAACTTCCTGATTTTTAACGCTTCCACTCCCAATACATCTCTTCTTTGCCAAATGTTGAAGATATTCTTTTGCCCTGTCAACTGAGAGTACAGCTTCCTCAGGTACCAAATCTTCCGTTATAATTGTTGAGCACTTTCTTTTCCTAGTTGCCTGAATGACTTCTTTGTGTTCTTCAGCTAGTGTTGGTTTATGGTAGCAATCTGCAACCCCCATGAAGCTGTCGGAGATACCTGGGCAAGCTCTTCCCTCATCATAATTGACAAATGATAAATTAAAATGGACCATCCATTTTATGTTAAAAGTGCCGAAATAGTGGATGGAGTATTATGTTTAAAATGTGTTAAATATTTAAGTGGAAAACAATATGATTACACAGCTACTTGTAGCCTTGCATTGGGTTATACTCTCTCCTCCAACCGGTTTTTCCAAGGGAAAAACATAGAGTTTTCATCATTCATTCATTCACTTCTTCAACACATATTTTCCTAGTGTAAGAAAGATTATACTCTCTACAATTTGTGAAAATTATAGAGAAATAAACTCACATAATCATTCATTCTTGAATCGATTTTTCAAGAGAACAATATTAATTTTTGTGTCAATTTTATAGTAAAACTTATATTATTTCTAGTATAAAATAATATTAGTTATTAAGAGATTTCTTTGGGTATATGCTTTTGGGAGATATTCTAAACTTGAATCTTGTTCATCCATTATTGGAAAGCTCAAGAACTAACAAGAAGAAGATCTTGTTGGTGCCCATAAAACCGAAATCATATTATAAGAACAATGATTTCTTCTCTTATCTTTTCATGTTTGCATGCATAAGATTTGTAATTATTTTATGACTAAATAATTTCTTACATATATGAATATGTAAATTTATGAGATATAGATTTCTAACAAGCGGTATCAAGAGCCTTAGGCTGTTTGCATGCAAATCGGTTATAGTTTTTCCGAGTTATACGATTAACAAATAAAACTTATAAATTTGTGTTTATTATGATATATCACGAAATCAATTATGCATGTTAAAGTTTCTGGTCCTAAAATGTATTTAGGATATTTTGGTTTATTTATGGATTTTTATTGTTCATTTTATATAATAATGGCATTAAAATGTGATTTTTATGATAAAAATGTCATTTTTGGACTAAAAATAGCTAAACTTCGATTTTTCCAGTGGTTTTGGATATGTTTTCACATATATATTATCTTTTGATGACCTGTAAATTTTCATAATTTTATGAGTTCTTATGCTCGAAATATGGATTTTTCAAGATAAAATCGAATTTAAATGAAAAAATAGGTTAATATGAGTTATATTTCGAAACTGGTCATAGAAATTTAGTATGTTGTCACATGAAATTTTACAAGATGTGTGTAAAATAATTGGCTATAATGAAGTCTTTATGCATGATTTATGAATTTTTGATGAAAAATAACATAAATAGTGACTTTAATTAGTATAAATTGCTAAAACATACTTCATGACTAAAGAAAAACGTGACATGTTGCATTTTATCACCTATTTCAGATCTAAAAGTGAAAACTAAATAAAAATAATTTTTCTCATATTTTTATGGTTATTATTGATAAATCCGATAAACCGCAACATTGTTTTTCCTTGATAATTTTCGAAATTTTTAACCTAAGTTTTTGAACATTATGAGTGTCATGGTATTTTTCCAGAATGTTCATGAGTTTAAATTTTGAATTTTGAATTTATTTGAAATTTTTATGATTTATTTGAAGTTTATGGCATTATATTGTAATTTTAAGTCCTTTTATGAACAATATTAAAAAATATATAAGTTAATTATTGTCAAATATTAGTGGAGGCTAATTTTGAGTCCTAAGATGGTTAGGGTAATTAACTAGTACATAAATATGATTTTATGTAATTATTGTGATTTTTAAAAGGTTGAATCACGCAAATCCGTAAAAACCGATTAATATACGATATTGGCTCATTAAAGGCGATTTAGCATAAAATTGGGCATGTTCATACATATTATAATGCTGCATTTTATTTATGATTGTCATAATTTTAATTTATGTAATTTTGAAATTATGTAATTTTACTTAGTATGGCCTTAGTTTTTAATTGATATTACTCGAAATGTATGGGAATATCGATTCGGTTGTAATTTATTATGATCTCGTATCACATTTTTGTAATTTAATAGATTTAATTTATTTTAATTACAAATGTATAATAGGATATTATGTAATTTGTTATGTAATTTATTTATTCCGGAGTTCCTTGAAGACGATGCCACTTGAGAAGGCGATCCATTAAAGACGGTCTTACCTCGAGATGCATGCCAAAACCGAAGTTCAAGGGACCAATGGAATTGGTTTCCAAATATGTAATAGTTTATTAGATTTACTATTTTTAGGAAGGCCATACTAGGAATTTATTTATGCTTTGTATTTTATTTATATGTTGCATGCATCGCTAAATCGCCATAACTAAAACATGCATTATCATTTAATCGAGTATTTTGACCGTGTCAATTACAATTATCGTAGTTCACCGCTTTAGTTCACTTAAAACGTGATAAATAATAAATTGACATGACCTCTCGCTAAAATAAACAATTGAGACTTAGCCTTACCAAAAAGTAGAAACAATGAAAACCTTTTTCATGAGGGAGTGCGTTCGGCCCTACCGGGGTACAAACCTTGTTACGTAGGGGAAGTGGGTGATAAATGTCTATCCACCGAATTCATGTTGATAAGGGATGAATCGGCCCTACCGTGCCCAAGTTGATGTGGATTTGGATCATGGACACATTTATTCGAAATTTGGATTGAGCTCACGGAAGTATTCGTGACCTTAGTCGCATGTGTTCCGGGCTAAAGATAAATGTTAATGTAATTTTATCGACCAAGAGTTCTAAAAGTAGAATCGATTAAAACTTTAATCCACAGAGTTCTATTGATAAGGGATGAATCGGCCCTACCGTGCCCAAGTTAATATGAATTTGGCTCTTGGAATCATTTATAGTAGTTGGGTAGAGGTCACTATATAAATGCTTTACTTGTTAAATTATTTACAAGTATTATTATAACGACAAATGTTTTTGTTTTCCACTATTCCGTTATCATATTGTTCTATTTCTTTACCACAATTCATATACGATATTATTTCGTTTTTTTATTCAAATCTCCATTAAAACATCGTAACTAAAGACAAAATTTTAATTTTTCTTCTAAAAACCTCGTATTATCCATTGTAAGGATCTCTTGTGAAGAGTATAGATGAAAGTTATTCGTGATCAAAAGGGTTTTTGATTCTTGATTAACATATCTACTTACAATGAATTGTTTCTCATATGCTTAATTGAGTTAAGTACTTTGAAACGTTACATCATTTTGGTAACTAGATTTGTTTGAAATCAAAATTGACCAAAATACCGCAACCACTTTAATGAAAGTTTAAAGACTAAACAAATGAATGAAGAGTAGTCTTCATGAATTTCAATTTTGCTTCTCTTAGCAAAGAGTCATTGAAATAAGTGGGAGCATTCTCTTAAACCTTAAAGAAAGGGATGAGGTTCAAAGAAGTAAAATTAGAATGGAATTGATACAAAGTTATGTTAAATGTAAAGTTATTTAGAATAACGAAACTAAACCTATCATTCCCGACCGATAAAGTTTCCACTGTCTTAAATGTTGGACACTAGAAAGGAAACTACCCCAAATTATTGAAGAATCAACAAGTTAGTTGTGGGACATCTAATGGGACCTTCTTCTTTAAATGTTTATTTGATTAACATAAATTTTGCTAGTACTACTTCGTCAATATTAGAAACCAGTGGAGGTTTTCATCATTGTATTCGATACATAAGATGATTATAATATGACGACTAGCATCAAATAATGTCGAGAGATAAAGTCATTGTGTACTCAATCTAGTTTAGGGTTTATAGTTGTACTTAATTATGACTATGAAGTGCATAAACTCTAAATAAGAATATAAACTTGTTAAGATACAAAAGAGGTTTCACTTTTGTGACCCTATACACCGTGATTTGATGTATGGCTAGCACATTATCAAGGTGAATATAATTTAAAACAAACTAGAATGATATATCATGTAGATGATGCAAGACTCAAATTGGTATCCCAAGATTAAACCGTAAATTCTGGAATGATGAACGCAAAGAGTTATCGAGTACTCTTGAAACCATTAGATCTTATGGTATATGCGTATCTTGTATTTAAAGCAAGATGTCTCGTGCCTTTTGGTTGAAAAGGAGATCGAGGTTGTAAATCATTGATCCAAAATAGGTTGATCATTTTCTTTTACCAAAAATTTAAGTTGACGCTAATGTGTTCACTTAATAAGGTAAATAGAGAAATCTTTGAAGAAGTTCAAAGATTTCAAGGAATCGCGATTTAGTCGTGATGGGATTATCAAAGTGAAGACTTTGATATAAGCCAAATGAAATGTGATATAGTATCACTAGTTAATCTCTCTTAGCACGCATTATGGAATAATGTGTGGTTGGATAAGAAATCAAACGCTATTCGATATGGTTTGGACTTCAATCAAGTTACTTTGAGTTACTTGATCCTTTTGGGGATTTTATCATTTTGTCTAAATTATTTTTCCACTAAATCTAAAACGAGTCATATGAGATATGAAATGGTAGGGTACCATGTTTGTATGTTTTCAAAAGAAACAAATGCTCATTTTTCCCTTATTATAATCACGAGTACAACGGGTTTGTGGCTCGTGAAGCTGTCTTTCTAAAATACAAGTTTATTTCTAGAAGACAGAGTGGGAGAAATTATTCAAGAGCCACAAAGAATGTTATGACGCAAGAAACTGGTCTTTCTTGGCTACTTGAGACGTTTTGTGTAAGACGTTATTTCTTCAAAACCTAGGAGGTTAAATTCGTCACTTGTTGAATATGATGAATTCATGCTACTTTTAAGAAAGTAAAGAGCTTATAACTTACAAAGAAATTGTTTGATTCAAGTTGATTACTTCTAGAAAGTAATGAACATATGACTTACATGAGAGTGTTTAAGTCACAACTCAATACAAGGCTTAGAGCCATGAAAATCCGAAATAAATTCCAAGTGAATTGTTAGATATCAAAGCTTAATTGGTTGCAAAGGGTTTTGTACTTGTTGAAATGCTTAAGTCTATTTGGATCTTCTTAGGGATTGTGTTTCATTATGAGATATATAGCGAGTGAATCTAAAACCCACTTCTTCAATTAGAAGGAATGTATTCAATACATGTCATGAGTTTTGTAGATTCTTACAATCCTAAGATAATGTGAAACTTAAGAGAGAGTCTTGAGTAGGACATCAATGAGTTGGAATCAATGATTGGACCATGTTATAAAACATTTCTCCATAGGTCGAGAAGTTGTGTTTATACATAGAGTTTAGTGGGAGTTACGGAAATTTTAATTAGTCTAATATGTGGATGACATATTGATCATTGGGAATGATTTAAGACTTGGAGATATATAATACATCTTTAATATCCAGATTTATGGAGATAAATCCACATGATATTAGCGTCAAATAAGAAATCTTATGTTGATAAGATTCATGACTAGTTCAATCAAGTTGAACATATTTGATTGATTCCATTTGCTTCCGCTGCCGAATCAATTAAATAGGAAATGATGTATAACACTTCATATACTTTGAGTATGATGAATTGTTTCAAATCGAATTTAAGTAATAGTTACCAAGTAAGCCAAAAAGATTACCCTTAAGTGCTTACAGAAGCGTTAAGGATGTAATGCAAAGTGTTTTTGATGCAATTTTGTGTACGGGTGTGTGGACATGGGGCCACGGGGGCGCTTAGGAAACATGCGTTTGCATTTGTGGAGTCGCCACCAATTTTTATGGGAAATTGGAACCGTTCGAATACCTCGTGTCATGTCAAGACACAAAGTAGTGACATGAACACCAAGAACTCGTTACCCTTAGCATTCTATGTCTAGAATGACTCTCGTGGATGCCAATGAACACGGATGTTCACATAGATCTGGAGTAAGGGGTGAGGGTACGTATTAGGAAGCTCTTTTGATCGAACACATAATCCCGCCCGCCTCGATAGCGGCCTCTACTAATGATTAGGGAAATTGCCTATACTTGATATACCGTTGATTATATGCATGCAATGCAACATCCAAGTTTTAATCCTAGCATGTGAAGATTAACTAAGTCGGTGAATAATTAATTTAACAAACAATTGGGTCGAAGTTGGGAATTTAGGTTCAATTACATGTGAAAACATACAAGTGATACAATAAAAGAAATACAATAAAGAATACAATAATTACATCGGGTTTAGCTATTTATGTCGAAAATACTCCTAAAACGGATAATTTGAGAAAAAGAATAAAAGAATAAATTAACGAACAAATCAGTAGGCGATAATACGGTTAATAGTTAATTATACGTAAGCTAATTAAACTAAGTCAAGGCAGAAAGGGAGTTCAGAGACATAAATCAACCTAGAACAGGCGCAGCAGGACTGCGCCCTTTGGAAGAGGCGCAACAGTTGCTGCGTCTGTTCCAAGGGTGAGTTCTGGCTGTGAAGCCGGAACTGCTAATCGTTAATGTTAATTGATGAATTTAAGGATTTATTATGAACATTCGACTCGGATGAAAGTGATTTAATACATTAATTACATGTGAAAGAGTCATAAAAGTAATAAAACATGGATGAGACGAATACGAACGAATTATTTACATGGATGAAAGACCGATTAATGACATAGGTGAACTAAATAGGTTAAACATGACAAATTAATGATGAGTACTACAATAGACAGATGGAAATATATCAAAAGGACGAATTCCAGAAACTCAATATGACCAAATCGAATTTCTACAACCCGGATTGATTTTATTGACGAAAACCCGCAAATATTGGATTACAAGGGATTTAAGTCGAATTTAATGATTAATTAAACGTATTAATGATGTTAAACAATATACATGTGAAATGATTGTGATTGTATGTCAAATAATTGAAGGACAAACGAAAACAAACAAAGAAAGCGAATTTACAGAGGACGAAGGAAGAAGAAAGGAAGCAGGAACTGCGGCAGCCTCACGAAGAGGCGCAGCAGATAATGCGCTCCTTCGAAGAGGCGCAGCACTTGCTGCGTCCTTTCTCGACGTCTGTCTTCTAGTAATCCCGTAAAAAGGGTTTTAAAGCACGGTTTTATAAATCGGTTTTATCAAGTATTTTCGACATAAACCTTACATTAATGATACAAAAGTTAAATAACAATAAATAAAAGAGAGATTTACACCCTCAGACTTACATGTTTGACGAAACGAGATGAACTAAGTTTACGATTAGTGATGCTCGACTCGAATGTAACGAAAGTGCCCTCGTAAGAGGAAAACGATTAAGATTAATTAAGTTGATTGATTGTGGAGTTGGTCAAATTGGTCGGTCATGCAAACGAGGCTGGTACTTAGAAGGATCCGAGCTTACGTGGTCAAATGTTCAAGCACGTAGACGCCAAAAAGTAAGAACGTGGTCTAGAATGCAAAGGGAGAAGAGAAGGGCGGACACTCGCGTAAGAAATATGAGGAGCGAAGGCTCCTATTTATACTAATCACGTGAAGGAATAGGGTTTTCGGGGAGACTTTGGAAGTGAATCTCGAAAAGATATGAAAAAGATACGAAAAATACGCGAAAAGGACACAGGAAGAGGCGCGGCGATCATCTGCGTCTCTTGGAAGAGGCGCGGACACTGCTGCGTCTGTTCCCAAGTGGTTTCCTCCTGCAGAAGAAAGATTTCCGTGTTTGGTTTATGGAATAACGGGATAATCTTATGTTCCTTAATATTTTGTATGAATATTACGGGAAATTGTTTACCAAAGAATAAAAGATTGGGAAAGATTTATAAAATATGGAATAGAAATATCCGGCACATTCCAGAATATTCTGACTCGGGATTTAGCGGTTATCAGAAAATGAAGACGGTTTTAGGCCCGGACTCCAAATGTGCTCTAATTACTGTCAAAACGACCGTATCGGCGCGTAGATGACAACTAAGAGGTAGACATCAGTGTTTGAGCAATCACTTGACGATAAACTTACGAACTGTCACAAATCGTTCTGCGTACCAAACATGCGGCCCAATCATCACCGGGTGGTTTGCGGGAGGTGAAGAAATGAGGTATCTACAGAGCCCCCACTTTGACTGAGGCTTGGACAAGGCAAAAGTCAAAGTATAGCCATTAGGTCAATCGAAGATTATAACCTGACGACTATGGCGACGCGAGGCAGCTCAAGAGGTCTGAACCAAGGACCTCTCGTCGGGAACATTTTAGAGTCTGTCAACTATCGGGGAGGGCCGTTTAAAGTCCATTAGACTACGTAAGGAGGCTCGCCAGCCATAAGAAGAGATCATACCTTAAACTTCTTGAGAGACATTTCTGGAGGTGCATAGGAGCTAAGGGTAAGCGTGGGAGCTAAGGGTAAGCATGGGAGCTAAGGGGAAGCATAGGAGCTAAGGGTAAGCATAGGAGCTAAGGGTAAGACCTAAAGGATAAGTAAGGATTGTGCTAGGGTGTGGGGCCCTAAAGGAAAGCATCAACGGGAAGGAGACCCGAATACAATTTCAAGCTGAAGGGTAACTAAGGCTTGAGTGTAGGAACTCTACTGTTTTGGGACTTCGTGAGAACGACACTTTATCGAACTCCGCGGGGAAACAAGGAATATTGTGAGTAGCAGGACACAGGCGGGAACTGCTGGGAGAAATCTGCTTGGGTAGTCTTCAAACAAACTTCAGAGGGACTTGAGAAGGACGATTGTATGTCGTGAACTCTCGTGTTGGGAAACCTTATCAGGAATTTATCTCCATGTCTCGAGAGGGATTGTCGATCCGCTTACTCTTGATGGGGGAATATAATAAAGGCGTGTCGAAACACCTGTGGAGGAATACCTGCTTGTTGTGACAAGCAAAGTCTTGGGAGCGATAAATAATGTGTAATAGTCTGTAGTTAGCTTAGAAATGCGGGTCTGAACGAAGAATTATCGTCAAACGGACCAAAAAGATAAAATGGCATTAGGGAAGAGGCGCACCAAAGATGGGCCCACAAATAACGAACTCACAACGAATTTTTAAAAACTCGTCTGTTCCTTAGTGTGTCTTTCCTGCGTAAAAACGCGATAAACAGAGGGTTTCATTTCATTTGTTCCAAATTCAAATTTGGGGCTTTTCCCCCAAATGATCTTGCCTTGTAAAATTGATCATGTAAATGGCTAATTGGTAGTATAAGGATCATAACCATGTATTTGTTTTCAATTTTCGTTGAGTTTTGAGCATTTGAGTGAAATTGAGACGGCTTCACAGCTAAACCGTAAATTGCTTCGAAAATGGCCTTAGGTTTGTCCATTTGCGATGAAACTTGACATTTGGAATCCTTGAATGATGGGTAAACTTCCTACCATCACGAAATTTTGGTTTGTGATGGCTTTTTCAGAGCACTTTTTTAGGGCATAATCGCCGTTATAACGAAATGCTGCCGAAATTTCGACTTGAACCCATGACCAGGCTCCAACTTAGGCTTGACTTGACCCAAATTACCACATGAGTGATCGGGTTTGTGGGAATACGGCTAAATATGGCGAGAAAAGAGCGATTTCGGAGCGTTGAAAACTCGAAAATCCCCTAATCAGGGCTTGTCGTCACTTGACGCGGCCTAAACTTGCTTTAACGTTGCAGGTGACGAGGCTTCTACTTCTGGGAGAGATCCCATGGAGATAGACACCGCTGTTGACCCTTATCGTGCTCTCGAGGAGGTTTTCGCCGCGGCTAGGGCAGCCGGAGAGGTTGCTGAGGACGAGATCCTCGAGGAGCAGGTTGCTGAGGAGGAGGAGGCCCCGAGACAGGCCAACGTGGGGCGAGGAGGTCGTCAGCTGAGGGGAGCACCCGCGTGGTCTGAGACCTAGGACAGCAGGCACTTGCTTTAGGCTACGGAGGATCACCTGTCCCATAGGACGGTGAAGAGCTTGGTAATCTTGAATTCATTACTCATCACTCCTCTTCTTTCGTTTCATTCACTCAAATTTCTTTCAATTTCATTCAAACTAAAGATAACTTTTGTTTTAAATCACAATAGGAGGCCGGGAATATCAGATCGTTCACGGGCTACACGACGGCGATGGAGTGCTACGAGAGGCTGTCGGCGGAGGAGCGCGCCATGATCGAGCGGGGAGCGTTCGGTGCCTTAGTGCAGGCTTAGAGGGATATCGCGAAGAGGAAGCTGCGGACTAACCTTAGCCCGGTCCGCGCTTTCTTAGATCGATTCTGGGACACGACTTCCACTTTTCACATGCCTTTTGGTGAGGTGGTAGTCACGTTGGAGGACTACCGCATGATCTCTGAGCTGCCGTGTGGGACTGAGGAGGTGGAGTGGCCGGAGACTACCATGAGGGTGGACTCGGCCGAGGCTAGGAGGTTGATCGGCTGGAACTTGTCGCCGAAGGTTGCTACAGTGCCTGGTTTGGTGCCGAGTTCTTATGTCCGAGACTACTTTGCGGGGAAGAACCCGGCACTGGTGGTGATTGACGGGAGGGAGACGACTCCTCCTCCATGTACAGCTGAGCAGAGAGTCCGATTGTGGCTCTGGTGGTTCTTGTCTTCGATCTACCTCGGAGACAAGGGAGAGAGGTTGTCGACGAAGCTTCTTCCTTTCCTTTCTGACCTGAGCTCCCTAGGACATTGGGACTGGGTCATTGCTGGCTTTGCGGTCCTCATCCGCTTCATGAGGGCCGTGGTTCGTCCGGAGTTGATGGAGAAGGGGACTTCTCCTGGTGTTGTCGGCCTTGGACTGCTGTTGGAGGTATGAACCTTCATTTAGACTAATAATCACTTCTTTTTCTTATCAAGTTACGAAAGATCGTTATTGACTATCTTGCTTCACAGGCATGGGTGTACTTCTACTTTCCGAGCCTCCTTTTGTGGCTGAGGTCCTTCGACCTAGGAGCTCGACCCGGCTGCTGTTGAGGACGTCGATGGGTCCTGTGTGGTACTTGGGCGAGCGCTTGGCTCGTCACTGCTCTCGGGATGTCTTGACGGTTCCCATCGATCCTCCTAGGACGATGTTCAGAGAGCCTTATGAGGCTGAGAGGGAGGCTGACTTGGCTGGCGTTGGTGGTGACGCCCTCCTTCTTCCTGGCGAGGACTACTCGGCGTTCCACTACGGGAGGTTGGCGTACTGGCCGGTTGTGGTGAGTGCTTTATCCTTCTTTATTTTTGCTGATTCTGAGAATACAATGAAAGATCATCGATTAATGGGAATCATTTGACTTTGCAGGAGGTCGAGGCGGCGGGCATCGAGCCCCTAGAGTACCCCGAGACCCTCGAGTACACTGACGCAACCGGGAGGACGACGATCTCCGAGCTACGTGACTTTGACGCAGCTGTGACGGATGTTGGCCTGGACGATTGGCAGCATCTTATTCGGAGGGTGAGCCTCCAATTTGCATGGTTTTCTTGTGTAAGAACACATTTGATTGTATTTATCCCATTATTAAGAACATCTTTGAAAATGCAGGTTGCGCCGTCCCGGTTTGTGGCGTTATGGAGGGTGACCAACCGGTTGAGAGCTACTGCCATCGAGGCACTTGTCGGCGGTCAAGGTCGTCAGGTATGAACCTTTCGTTTATGTCTTTTCTTCCTAATTTTGATTTTCTAACTTTTCTTGTAATTGCTTGAAACGATTGACATGAGGCAATTTTGTTGCTTGCAGGGGAGGAGTGAGCTAGAGCGACAGTTGGCCCAGTATCGGGAGAAGACGGCTCGCTTGTTGAGGGAGGTCGAGGTCTGTGACGCCGAGGTTGCCGCTCTCGAGGCGAGAGTTGCGGAGTTAGAGGGCGACTGGCAGTAGCCTCGTTTTGTTGTTGTTTGTATCTTGCACATTTGTACATTTTTGGACATACATTTTTGGACATTTTGGAGTTTGCTTAGGGCTCGAGCCCCCAGTTTGTTGTACATTCTTTGGTGGTATATATGATGGCATGAGTGCCTTTGCTGCTGGGTTGTGTTGCTTGTACCTGCAGGTTAGCCTTGAACAGGTTTGGTAGATTACGGTTTACGCCGTCATGCTGCCGTAATTTACATAGAAATCACGCAAAACATACATTTGTATATACATATGGCCTAAATTAGCGCAGAACAAATGAATCAAAAGTGCTAAAAATGTAGAAAAATGCAAAAATTTACCGGAAATGACCGGACGGTAGGGAGGGTTACCCCTTAAAAAAAAAGAAAAATAGAAATCTATAAGTTAGAAATGTAGTATAGGACGGGAGCGAAATGATTCGCCAGAAAATAAATAAATAAAAGAAATATAATTTGAAATAAATTACATTGAATTGGAGAAATGATTCCCCGAAGAAGAAAAATAGAAATAACTATGTAAGTGTGCTAAAATGACGAAAATGCTGATATTGCCTCCAAATGCGCATCTGCGAAATTAGGAAACACGAAATATGGCAATTTTGACGTGTTTACCAAAACAAGAACTCGTAGGAATAGGAAATTATTCGTTAAAGGATTTAGGAAAGATCCAACGCGGAAATTCACAGAAACAAAGGCGAGGAAGAGGCGCGGCGAGAGTCTGCGTCCCTTTGAAGAGGCGCAGCAGTCTTTGCTTTGTTCCCAAGTGTATCCGTTCTGGCGGATTTTCGGAAATAGATTTTAGTATAAATAAAGACGTCGATGGAGGTTTTAGTCACACAATTCTTCCGTCTCTTCTTCGTCTTATTACATAAAATTCTCAATATAATCACTCATCATGAATACTTTGGAGATTCGTCTAAAACAGTGGACCAATGAGTTTTCCAACATGGAGAAGCACGATATGGGTGCTTATAATCTCGGATCTTTGTTGAGTTTGAAGCTTATCAAGGTTGTCAAACCATTCCTAGATGCTTGTCTTGATTATTGGGACCCGAATTATCATGTTTTTGCGTTCCCCGGAGGTGACATTTGTCCATTTGTAATACCCCAAATATTTTGATTATTTTATATTAGTTTAATTAATTAATTTTGAGATTTTCGAGTTAATAATAACATCTTTTGTTTTAAAGCATAATATTTCCTTAATACAAATGGAGCTAAACCAATTATGTTTTTTCTATCTTGTTTGCGTCAACCCTAAACTTGGCAATATATTCTCCTTCTCATTCTTTTAAATAAGGCTGCCGCATATCTTATTTCTTTGATCTTCATCATCAAATCTCATTGAAACACAAAACATTGATCCATGGTTTTCTAGCGACTTCCGTTTT
This sequence comes from Silene latifolia, assembly GCF_048544455.1. Classification (NCBI taxonomy): domain Eukaryota; kingdom Viridiplantae; phylum Streptophyta; class Magnoliopsida; order Caryophyllales; family Caryophyllaceae; genus Silene; species Silene latifolia. The sequence continues at coordinate 121,708,663 of NC_133536.1, read as the reverse complement.
ATTTGTGTTCCACAATTACATACTCATCAATCCTTTTCACTTGGCTTTTTAATTCAGCTACTTGCTCGTCAATTCGTCTCTTCATTATTCTTTTAATTTCTTATAAATAAGGTAACACGATTCTACCGATCCTAATACTCGTATTACTGTTCGGGGTTATATGTATATGTTCTTATTGTGCTATTCGTTGTTGAAATTTTTGTTACATGAACTACTGAGATGAATCTTGTTATAAATATTACTGTAATTATTACTCTGTATTTTATATGTGTAATAGCATATTTGAAATTCCGTTCTTTTGAGAGTTGGTTTTAGGTTCGTGGTAGATGTAGTAGGCTTCGTTTGTGTATAGCTAAGAGTGTTAGCATGATCAAATAATGGATTAAGGTGTTAGGTTACTGGTTGTAGAATGTCTCGTATAATGGCGTGAGTTACTTAGTATTATGTGATGAGGAATTGTAGGTAACATCAAAGTGGTGGTATTATTATAATGACAATTAGTGGTTCGTACTTTAAATTGGTAATGAGCATTTAAGATTATGAGTACGGGACTTTAATCATGTTATTGATCGATTTTGTATTGTATTGTTAATTGTTGTTCCTCCGACCTTGGCCTAGTGGGTGAGTAGCTTAAAGTTGACTCTAAGTGTTGAGCACGGTTCTTTGAACCATTGACAATATCACCAATACTCTGTTTCGTTTTTTTTTCTTAATCGTATAATTCGTTTAATCTTTTATTTATCGTATTCGTTATTTAATTTAATTCCCGAGTTATTTAAAATATTTAGAGATGGGTTTTGAGTTGGGTTTGTTAAAATGGAAAAGCTGCTATATCGGGAAAGTTTCCATTTTAGAAAACTTTCCATTTAAAGAAGTTTCTATTTTTAGTAACTTTCTATTTTGGGAACGGGAATAGTTTAAGTAATTGTTTATCATTTATTTATCTTTCAGAGGGCGAATTTGTTGTGGAATATTCTTTGGGCACCCGACTATTTGACTGCGATCGAGGTAGGGAATACACTGATTGAGTTCTTACGATTATAAAGAGTTGGCATGTTCGATGATTATATGACATATCCGATTATCTTATTTATCTTGTTGAGCATTATTGTTTCATACGTTTCATACATTGCATTTGCATCGGAGTTGGAGTTGGAGGAGATGAGATTATTGCGATTAAGGCCAAGGCGGGTTCTGCAGGACTTGCTCTGGTGTCCTCAGCTACGAGCTGGTATATCGACGACGGTCGATTGATATAGTCTGCCGGGGATCGGTATGGCTGGGCGTTCCGGGGATGTGTGTGATGGAGTTGAGATTGGAGGATCATATCATTGCATTCTTTATTATATCGTATTACCTACTCAACCTTGCGGTTGACCACGTGTATTCGTGTACGCTTTGTGATGATCCATTTCTTGGGAGCAGATTGATAGGTTGTTGAGACATATGGAGCTGGCAGGGGAGAGAGCATGGATCCCCTGACTTAGAGCTAGCCCACTTTTATTTCAGTTTAGCTATCAGACTTTATTTCAGTTTTGAGACATGTTCCGTTTGAGTTGTAAACATTTATAACTTTCAATTTAAAGTACTGTTTATTTTTCCTTTGTTATCTACTGCCTCGGGTTTCCGAGATGGTAACACCCTTCTTTATCTGAGGAGTCCTAGTCCAGGCCCTTAAATAAATGGGGGTGTTACAAAGTGGTATCAGAGCGAACGATCCTCAGGCCTAAAAACAAATGAACAAAAATAATGAACATAGGAAGAGTCAAATAAAATGAACCCAGGCTAGTAACTGTTAGGAGCCCCCAGGATTGGAATGAGTTAGGGGCCCCCTCAAACCAAGCCACTGGCCCTTTCAGTCTAACCTGGTAACCCTTGAGTGATGCAGAGAGTGGGTAGTAACAAAATAAAGGATCAGACCTTGCCTATATTATACTAACGATTTTTGCGGGAGAGCGGAATGAGGTAAGTAATGATGTGATACATGGCTAAAGATGAGCAATGAAAGAATATGGTTGATATTGGCATGCTGACTTATTTGAATAATTGAGTGAAATTTTAAGTGTATGGATGACATGAGTTGTGAATTATGAATTATATGATGATATGCATGTGGCTTTTTGATCCCTGAACCCTTAGGTAGAAATATAATATAATGATATGTTTAATGAGTTGATCATAGAGGCACCATAAGCTATAGCTACCTAAGAGGTTAGATGTAGGAGGGATATGACCATGATTGGCTGGAATGGTTAGTAGAGCCAACCAGGCTATGTTGTTACAGGATGAAGAATCAAGTTAAGTCCTATGTGTAAAGCTAGTAGACCGAAACGGGTGTCGTGTCCGTTGATAATTGTTTGCTGTTATTCTAAGTGTGTATATACTTCTTGTTGAATGTCTTATTCTTTGCAAGAGTTTACTGTTTTGCTTACTAGGCAAATGTGATCGAATTTTGAGATTTATGATTGTTATTATTTCACTAATTGCCTTAGCAATCCATGTCTAGTGGTATGTGGAATGTGTTGCCCTAAGCCATGGATGTTATATAGTTGTGTGTTGAAAATTTCATGCCAATTTTTACGTCTAATTATATACATTTAATTTAGTTATAAGGTTAGTATTCAATAAGTGACACCTTAGTGATTTCTAGGATATATTTTCGTATTTAAATAAGTTGTGATTGTTACGATGAGAAACTAATGCATTGTCTATACATACATGATTATTGAGTTATCTAGTTGATTTTATTTTCGGTTTCGCAATCTTTACCGTTTTCTAGATGACAATTACATGTATATGGTGCAACGTGATTTCTATGCCCCAAATGATATGTAACATGTGTTGGAGGAAGAATGGTTGTGTGATAATGTGAAGTAATTTAAAGGAACCAAAAATTTTAATAAATTCCAGAATGTTACCTTGTTTGTACAGGCTGCCATTTAAAATGTGTTCTCTATATGATGGTGAAAATTTTATGTGTGATAAAATTCTGATTTAGCTTTTCAATGCTTTTAGTTTCATGCTAATATGAATTATATTTTGAGAGAAATAAATATTTTAGTTGACAGTGGTCAGATTGTTACTGCACAGTTCTGTTTCGACCCATGTTTTTGAAAAAGAAACCATTTAAAACGTGTTTATTGTTTATGCATAATTCCAACTCCACTGTTTAGAATATTCATTCACGTTTTCAAAATGATAAGCCACGTAAAATCTTAACGAGTCGTTATTTAATAGTGATTTTTGCAAGTTGCCCAATTTTCTGTCTAATTGCTGTAAAGTTTTTGTTCCGACCAACTGAGTTGTAAAATTTGTTATAAATAAATTCCTTAAGCTTTGCAATTGATTCTCTTTCCTATGATTAGTTAATTAATTATATTTCCTAAAAATGATAATAGCTCGCAAAATAGCTAAGCGGTTATTTAATTATGAATTTTGAAAGTTGTTGCATGATGTTTGATTGTTGAAATTGTAAGTTATGTGGGTTTCATATAAAAGTTTAATCAAATATGAATTATGTGATGTAACCATGTAATACTCTGATATGAATTCTGTAGCATGAACGGTAGGCATATGATATGAGTATGAACCTTGTTATATGATAATATAATCTTATTTGTTTCGGTGAGTTTTATGTAAAGTAGTCTCAATTATACAAACGCTATTACATTGCTTGAATTTTGCCTAGTGTCTTTCTCTAAACCTGATTTGCAGAAATATGGATTTTACTTCTATGATATGATTACTGATATGAAATATTTTAATTCGTCAAGTATGAACTATGAGTTAGTTGATTGTCTACATTGATGTAAATGTGTTAATTTGGTGTCAAAGCATCCAAGTATTTGTTACCTTGATTTTGTGTAATGCGTAGCATGAAATTGACAAGTGTGTTTTGTTGCTTGAAAAGTCGGATGCTAGTTGCCAGTATAGAGTAATTAGCTTATCAGATGATTTGTGCCTATTGTTTCAGTAATCTTCTTGAACATTGGATGTGGAATTTTATAATGGGGTTACGGGGACGTAACCATGTTTTTAGGAGGATAGGATTGTAAAATCTTGATGGTTTACGATCTGGCTAAGTGGTATGTTATGATTGGCTGACTGAGAATTTGCTGACTGAGAATTGACCATGCATGGAGTCTGCTGTTTTAATTTGTTATTATTCGGTCAATGTTGTGGTTCTTTAAGTGCCACATACTTCTGTCATATGTTCAACTTTGGGGACAAAGTTTCTTAAGGGGGATAGAATATAACACTTCGCGTTTTAGAGGTTATGTATACGTACTACTTGTGTTTGTCTTATGCTTGTGGATGTTTGGTTATCGTTACGGGGTGGCGAACTTCGGGACGAAGTTCATTTTAAGGAGGGAAGACTGTAATACCCCGTATTTTAGCCTCGGTCAACGATAGTCAAACCTTATTTTATACGCGTTTTTTTTTTCAAACGGATGTGTATAAAGTATTTTACGTAAACTGTTACTATTTTATAAATCGTAATCCTACGATTATTTCGTATTTCATAATCATTTTATAATGGATAAATTACAAATAACCACCCCGTATTTGCGATTTTTTACAAATTACCACCTCGTATTTGCATTTTTACAAATAACCCCCAAACTTTAACGTATATTCCCCAATCACCCCCGTATTTTTACCCCGAGCATCATTTTTCTTATTTTCCGACTTGTTAAGTGACGATTTACGTAAAATACCAAAACTACCCTCATTAAATTTACACTAACACACCCTCCACAAACAACATAACATTTCTCCAATTCAATTGATATTACAAAAACAAAAGTTTGCTGCTACATTTCACTAAATTTTCCTATTTACACTAATCCATCAACTAAAGTTTGCTAAAAATGAAACTTGATCGATCATTACATCAACTAATCACAACTCAAACTGCCAAATTAATCGGCTGAAATTATCGCCACTAAAAACATCTTATTACAAAAACTGCAGAAAAATCAGCTGAAATTATCGCCGAAAACAATGAAATCACAATCATGAAACCAATAGATTTGCGCACAAAATACTATGCTAATGTGATGCATTTTACTTTGATTGTAATTAATACTATGCTAGCATAGTCATAGACGTATGCGATTATGCACTGTTGGTTGAACATTATATTAGAGAAGCAAAGGAATTAGGGAAATTCATTATTTGAAATTGGGGATTTAGGGTTCATCAATTGAATTGGGGAAATGTTATGTTGTTTGTGGAGGGTGTGTTAGTGTAAATTTAATGAGGGTAGTTTTGGTATTTTACCTAAATCGTCACTTAACAAGTCGGGAAATAAGAAAAACGTTGTTCGGGTAAAAATACGGGGGTGATTGGGGAATATACGTTAAAGTTTGGGGGTTATTTGTAAAAACGCAAATACGGGGTGGTAATTTGTAAAAAATCGCAAATACGGGGTGGTTATTTGTAATTTATCCTTTTATAATTGACGATTATTTCATAAAATGACATTTCATTCGTATTTCTTTAATTTTGATAATATATTATAATTAAATATATTTTCATATTTATATTTATTTCTCAATTATACTTGTTTTATTATATAAGTCATAATTATATTTAAATCCTAATTTTTATATATTTTATGTTAGTTCTAATAAAATTATATTCTCATAATTAATTTAATTAGTATAAATAAATTATAAGTACTCGTTTATTTTAAGTTACGAGTCGAGGACGGTAAATAGAGGTCAATTACCTAGAGATGCGTGACGGACTTTTAGTGATGGGCTTGGACTTGGATGGTGGTAGCAATGAACCGTGTAACACAACCATAAACCCGTTAACCCATCAACACACTACACGACATACAACCATAATTCACCTATCCATCGACATTCACAAAGTTGTAACCTTCGACATTCACATTGGAAACCCTACTCCTCTATCACCTCATCTGCCTCCCCTAAACCAAACTAAACAAGAACCCTAATCTATAGTGACAACCGTGATTAGAAGAGAAGGAAAGCGGTAGTAACACAGCCGTCACCATCCTCGTAAACATCCATGCGCGCCTGTAAGTTTAAGACTATGTATCTCGTATGTTTAGGACCTTCGAATCTGAGTTTTCTTGTTATGGGTAATCCTTGTAATACGAATAACATGTTTGTCATCTTTAAACCACCATGACACCACCGTGACTGCTACAACAGCCCCCATAATGTCGACAGTAGCAATAACGTACCAATACTCAAATTTTAAAGTATTGTTTTTGATTTCTAAACTTAAACTTCGGGGACGAAGTTTCTTTTAAGAGGGGAAGATTGTAATACCCCAAATATTTTGATTATTTTATATTAGTTTAATTAATTAATTTTGAGATTTTCGAGTTAATAATAACATCTTTTGTTTTAAAGCATAATATTTCCTTAATACAAATGGAGCTAAACCAATTATGTTTTTTCTATCTTGTTTGCGTCAACCCTAAACTTGGCAATATATTCTCCTTCTCATTCTTTTAAATAAGGCTGCCGCATAACTTATTTCTTTGATCATCATCATCAAATCTCATTGAAACACAAAACATTGATCCATGGTTTTCTAGCGACTTCCGTTTTATTTGTGTTCCACAATTACATACTCATCAATCCTTTTCATTTGGCTTTTTAATTCCGCTACTTGCTCGTCAATTCGTCTCTTCATTATTCTTTTAATTTCTTATAAATAAGGTAACACGATTCTACCGATCCTAATACTCTTATTATTGTTCGGGGTTATATGTATATGTTCTTATTGTGCTATTCGTTGTTGAAATTTTTGTTACATGAACTACTGAGATGAATCTTGTTATAAATATTACTGTAATTATTACTCTGTATTTTATATGTGTAATAGCATATTTGAAATTCCGTTCTTTTGAGAGTTGGTTTTAGGTTCGTGGTAGATGTAGTAGGCTTCGTTTGTGTATAGCTAAGAGTGTTAGCATGATCAAATAATGGATTAAGGTGTTAGGTTACTGGTTGTAGATTGTCTCGTATAATGGCGTGAGTTACTTAGTATTATGTGATGAGGAATTGTTGGTAACATCAAAGTGGTGGTATTATTATAATGACAATTAGTGGTTCGTACTTTAAATTGGCAATGAGCATTTAAGATTATGAGTACGGGACTTTAATCATGTTATTGATCGATTTTGTATTGTATTGTTAATTGTTGTTCCTCCGACCTTGGCCTAGTGGGTGAGTAGCTTAGAGTTTACTCTAAGTGTTGAGCACGGTTCTTTGAACCTTTGACAATATCACCAATACTCTGTTTCGTTTTTTTTTTCTTAATCGTATAATTCGTTTAATCTTTTATTTATCGTAGTCGTTATTTAATTTAATTCACGAGTTATTTAAAATATTTAGAGATGGGTTTTGAGTCGGGTTTGTTAAAATGGAAAAGCTGCTATATCGGGAAAGTTTCCATTTAAGAAAACTTTCCATTTAAAGAAGTTTCTATTTTTAGTAACTTTCTATTTTGGGAACGGGAATAGTTTAAATAATTGTTTATCATTTATTTATCTTTCAGAGGGCGAATTTGTTGTGGAATATTACTGGGCACCCGACTATTTGACTAAAGATCGAGGTAGGGTAATACACTTGATTGAGTTCTTACGATTATAAAGAGTTGGCATGTTCGATGATTATATGACATATCCGATTATCTTATTTATCTTGTTGAGCATTATTGTTTCATACGTTTCATACATTGCATTTGCATCGGAGTTGGAGTTGGAGGAGATGAGATTATTGCGATTAAGGCCCAAAGCGGGTTCTGCAGACTTGCCCTGGTGTCCTCGGCCTGGTGGTATATCGACGACGGTCGATTGATATAGTCTGCCGGGGATCGGTATGGTCAGGCGTTCGGGGATGTGTGTGATGGAGTTTAGATTGGAGGATTATATCATTGCATTCTTTATTATATCGTATTACCTACTCAACCTCGCGGTTGACCACTGTGTATTCGTGTACGCTGTGATGATCCATTTACGGGAGCGATTGACGGGTTTTGAGACATATGGAGTGGCGGGGAGAGAGCATGGATCACCTGACTTAGAGCTAGCCCACTTTTATTTCAGTTTAGCTATCAGACTTTATTTCAGTTTTGAGAGATGTTCCGTTTGAGTTGTAAACATTTATAACTTTCAATTTAAAGTACTGTTTATTTTTCCTTTGTTATCTACTGCCTCGGGTTTCCGAGATGGTAACACCCTTCTTTATCTGAGGAGTCCTAGTCCAGGCCCTTAAATAAATGGGGGTGTTACACCATTTACTGAAGAAATTGCTGCGATTGGTGGGTGGGACCCAGAACACTTGCCTGCTATTCCTTCTACTTCACAAGGGTATAAGAACAAATTTAGAGATTTGCTTGGATTGTCTAGAATTGAGGTGAACCGTCTAGTGACCTCGAAAGGAGTGCGGATGTTGGACTTTATCGACTGATTCATTAACAAGGCCGACCCCACCGTTTCTTATGTTGCCAGGCGAACTACATTTGGATTTTGCTTGTTGCTTGTTGCATGTATATGTCCTTCAAGGGCATGTTGATGAAGATTTGAGAGGTGATCCCCGTCTTCTGGGTCTAGTTGAACAAATGGAGCTGCGCAGGAGGCCAACTTGTTTATGTTTAGGAGAGATCCTATTGGGCTTGGATAATAGGAAAGCCAATCGCGACCTACCGTATTTGGGAAGTCCCATTATTTTGCAGGTAAAAGAACACTTTTTCTTTTTCTTTCTTTCTTTTTTTTTGTTTCGTTTTTTTTCTCCTTTTTTTCTTTTTTTTTTTCTTTTTTTTTTTCTTTTTTTTTTTTTTTTTTTTTTTTTTTTTCGGTGTCTAATACCCACTTTTGGTAGGTCTGGCTTATGGAGCGCCTTCGATTGATCGAGCCCCCAGTTCATGTTCCTTCTTATCATGCTCGTTCGATTGCTATGAGGACTAGGCTTTACATGGTGGACTTCACTCGGTCTGTGCGGGATTATCGGGAAAACAAACTGAAGAGTGATGATGGCCCTTTGATTAGATGGGTTGTACCATGGTGGCATCTCAAATTTGTCACTGGAGTATCTTCCTTGGATCCTACCCGATCTGTGAGAAGTCCTGGCTTGGAATTCATGGTATGCATCTTCCCGGAGAGGTTGATGAGACAAGTTGGAATGAAGGTGATGATCCCGAAGCTTAACACTGTCCCGCAGACTTCCGTGGCGCTTACTACTGAGAGTAGAAGGGAGTGGGCCATTAAATGGGCGCAAAGAAATGTGTGGTTTATGAACTCTTCTGTTAGTGCCTTATAGGTGTCGGACTCCTATCTGCGGTGGAGGAAAGCTACTACTCTAGAGGAGTGTGAGAGATTGAGGAAACGCGAGCTCGTTGACTACAAGGTGCGCGAGGTGGAAAAGGAGAAAGAGAAGCATCTTACTGAGGGAGAGGAAGAAGCCGGGTTTCGAGTTGTTCATCCTTCGAAGAAACCGAAGACCTCTCCTGTCGTGGACAAAGTGGTTGACAAGAATGGTAAGGCTAGGCCTCGATAAAGACCGTTGGTGATTAGGTCCGAAGTGGCGCAAGAGCGTCCGGTTCGAGGTCGTGACAAGAAGTATGACAAAAATGACATGGGCAAAGGGAAAATGGAGGAATAGCCCATGTCTTTATTATTATTTTTTATTATTGTTGTTGTAATAAGAAGGTGGGGTTTTTAGAATCCTAGCCTATTTTTATTTTTGTTTTAGCATTATTATTATTATGTAACGTATTATTATTAGAAATGAATAAAAGAGGTTAATTGGTTATGAAACCGTTGTGACTTTCCATTTATTATTCTTGTTGAATTCCAAATGCGATTGCAAATGTCCTTCTATTTACATTTTGAAATTAGTGGGTTGTATCCTGTGAAGGATTGCCTACGTATTCATTAAAAAATGAAATCAAACCCTTGCGCGTAGTTTGAGTAAATGTAAAAGAATAATTGTTCTAAGCAAGAGCTTGCAATGAACTTAGAAGATAAGCATGAGCTTTTCACTTACTCTTAAGGTGCAAATTTAGTTTATTGGATGATATGAGGATGACGAATTGTCAAAATGCAAGAGCAGAGTGACATTGGCTTATTTCAGCTTGGCCAGGGGCCGTTTATTTAGTGCCACAAGAGCGACACGTGAGGTTATGCGAGGCGCATTTTTTGTTCCTATTCTAGGCATAATACCGTTTTAGTTGGTCAAGGTTTGTCGGGTTGGCAAATTCATTCCCATCTAGGTCTGTAATTCTAACCGCACCCCCTGGGAGAATGAACTTGACTAGAAATGGCCCGGCCCAATTAGGTTTGAATTTTCCCCGTGGATCGTCAGGTAAAAGAGCTCTAACCGACTTGAGTACTGGGACTCCTTCCTTGATGTTCCTTGGCTTGACCCTTTTGTTGAAGGCTCGTTTGATGCATGCTTGATAGGTTTGGACATTATGCAATGCGCGTAGCCTACGTTCATCCAGGAGGATGAGTTCTTCATATCTATCCCTCTTCCAATCGGCTTCCGAGATTTGACTTTCGAGTAAGATACGCAAGGATGGTATTTCTAACTCGACTGGTTGTACCGCTTCCATGCCATAGGTCAAATAGAAAGGGGTGGCCCCAGTGGGCGTCCTAACTGATGTGCGATATCCCCATAAAGCAAAGGGTATTTTACTTGGCCAATCTCGATAGTTGTCAATCATTTTCTTGAGAATTGTGTCAACATTCTTGTTTGCCGCCTCTACCGCGCCATTAGTCTGTGGTCTATATGGCGAAGAGTGGTGATGCCTAATTTTGTACTTGCCTAGCAATTGCTCAGTTTCAGCTTGGAAATGTGATCCATTATCACTAATGATCTCATGTGGGCAACCGTATCGACAGATGATGTTGTTCTGTATGAACTTTGCCACGTTTTTAGCCGTGAGACTAGTGTAGGAAGCCGCCTCTACCCATTTGGTGAAATAGTCGATTGCCACTAGGATGAAACAGTGACCTCCAGTTCCGGCTGGGGTTATCTTCCCGATTATGTCAATTCCCCAGGCAGAAAATGGCCAAGGAGATGTCATTTTATAGAGCAATAAAGGAGGGACATGCTGTACATTCCCGAAGATTTGGAAGTTGTGACAATGCCTTACGTATTTGATGCAATCGGATTCCATTGTGGTCCAATAATACCCCAAACGTGTGATTTTCTTTGCCATCATGGGCCACTCATGTAAGGACCGCATTCTCCATCGTGAACTTCTTCCATTACTTTACGCACCTGTGAATGATCAAGGCAACGTAGGATTACACCAAGAGGTGTTCTTTTGTATAGTTCTCCTTGCATGAGAACGTATTGGGAAGCTAGTAGACGTATAGCACGTTGTCCCCTTTTGTCCATATCTGGTGGATAGGTATCGTTGAGCTTGAAATTTAGGATTGCTTGAAACCAAGGCTCCTCTGTGACTTCCTCTTCGTCGGTGATTTGGTGGACATAAGCTTGCTCTGATCGTCGTTCGATACACAAAGGCATTTCCACCATGTCATCTGGCATATTAATCAAAGACGCGAGTTTTGCAAGAGCATCCGCAAATTGATTTTCTTCCCGAGGTAGGTGAAGATAGGTCACGTGATCAAAGAATTGGGCAACTTGGTCTATTCTAGCTTGATAAGGTGCTAAGCTTTCGCTTCGGATTTTCCAAGATCCCGTAACTTGATTGATGATCAGGGATGAATCCCCATGTACTCGGAGGTTTTACATGCCTAAACTTACTGCCGCTTGTAGTCCAATGAGGCAAGCTTCGTATTCTGCAGCATTATTTGTCACCTCGAAGTCGAGTTTGACAGAGATCGGTGTATGCTCGCCTTCAGGAGAAATGAGCAACACTCCTAATCCAAATCCTCTTAAGTTTGATGCTCCATCGAAGTAAAGGTCCCAGGAGTCTACATCAGTTTGGAGTATATCCTCATCTAGAAATGACCAAGTGTCTATTGTTTGTGCATCATTGATGGGATTTTCTGCAAAGAATTCGTCGACGGCGCGCCCTTTTATAACTTTCAGGGGCACGTACTTGAGATCGAACTCTGAGAGCATCAAAGTCCATCTTGCTAATCGTCCGTTGAGGGCGGGTTTCTCGAATAGGTATTTGACTGGATCCATTTTGGAGTATATTTTGACGGAGTAGCTAAGCATGTAATGTCGTAGCTTCTTCGTTGCCCACACAAGAGCGAGGCATGTCTTTTCGAGTTGGGAGTACTTACACTTGTACTCCAAGAACTTCTTACTAAGGTAGTAGATAGCCCTTTCTTCCTTTCCTACGGTTTGAGCTAGCATGGCGCCCATGGCTGTTTCAGTCACTATGAGATACACACCAAGAGGTTGATCTCGTTGAGGTGGCATGAGCACGGGTGGTTTAACTAATATTTCCTTGATTCGGTCAAATGGCTTCTGACAGTCATCATCCCACATGGTGTGATCTATTTTCTTTAGCTTCTTGAAGATAGGTTCACAAATCATGGTGAGTTTCTATATGAATCGACTTATGTATTGTACTTTACCCAGGAATCCTCTGACTTCTTTTTCTGTTTGAGGTTGTGGCATTTTGATCAGAGCCTTGATTTTGGAAGGGTCTATTTCTATACCTTGTTGGCTTACGACGTATCCCAGGAGTTTGCCAGATGTTACTCCGAATGTGCACTTCTGAGGATTGAGCCTCATGTTGTACTTTCGTAACCTTGAGAAGAATTTGCGAAGATTCGCAATATGCCCTTCTCTATCCTTTGACTTGACAATCATGTCGTCTACATATACCTCAACTTCTTTATGCATCATGTCATGTAGGAGTATGGTCGCGGTACGTTGATATGTAGCTCCGGCATTGATTAACCCAAACGGCATGACCGTATAGCAATAGGTTCCCCGTTGAGTGACAAAGGCGGTCTGATGCATGTCTTCTATGGCCATTTTGATTTGGTTATAGCCCGCGTACCCATCCATGAAGGATAGTAACGCGTGGTCTGCGGTATTGTCCACCAATATGTCGATATGTGGTAGAGGAAAGTCATCTTTAGGACTTGCTTTGTTTAAGTCTCTAAAATCAACACAAACACGGATTATCCCATCCTTTTTGGGTACAGGTACTATGTTGGGTACCCAGTCAGAGTACTCGGAAACTTTGATGAATCCAGCTTTGAATTGCTTATCGACTTCTTCCTTGATCTTGAGAGCCCATTCTGTCCTCATTTGACGAAGCTTCTATTTTACGGGCTTGAAACCAGGCTTAATTGGGATTCTATGTTCGGCGATATCCCTGTCGATCCCTGGCATGTCTTTGTAGGACCAAGCAAAAACGTCTTTGAACACGTTTAGGAGGTCTATGAAACTGGCCCTTTCGGTGGGGCTCAAGGTAGTCCCTATCCTAAGTTCTTGGGGTTCTAGTTCGGTTCCTACATTGATGGGTTCGGTGTTCTCTATTACTGGTCCCCCTTATGCCTCTTGTAGTATTTCTTTGGCTTTGTACGGAGGTATCTCAATTGAGTCTAGGTTTGGGTCATCCTCAGTATCATCGTAAACAGAATTGCACTCAAGATAACACAAAGAGTAAGCAGAACGTGATTTATTCATATTAAAGTTTGAGAAAAGTTGAAACAAAGAAGCCATCTAATCTGTGGTCATTGGCGGTAAAGGGATAGTTGTTGGGACATTTCCCGAACTACTGTTGTTATTTGAGAATAAGCTAGGAGAAACAAAGGGAATGAGGATGACGACAGGAGGAGACTCCTTAGTGACTTCTCTAGACTTTAACTCTGACTCCGACTCCGACTCTGACTCGAATTCATCGTCTTCTGGTTCTCCTTTGAACATCTCTCCTTCTCCAGTGGTGAGCATGAAGAGTCATCCTTGATTGTTGGTCTACTTGATTGACTTTCTCCATCCTTTCTGCTGATTCACGTTTGTTTCTGTGATTAACACGGTAGGGTTGAAGTGGTCGTCTTGAAGTATCATAGTAATGATCTCATCCTGCGCGGCTCTAACAAATCGATCTTCTCCAAACAATAGATTAACAGCTTGTTCGTCTAAGCAAGGTGCTTGACGAGCTTTGACGGTAGGAACCGTTTCTGGAGGAATGAAGTAGCAATCGTGAAAGATCTCGATTCTGGCTAGCTTCCTTTCGATATAGTGCCAAGGTTCAGGAAATCTGTGAAAGAGTTCTAGACTTCCTTCCTTAACAAAGTATCCATTTAGGGTAGGGAGATAGGGTCGCATTCGGACTCCTACGTATTTATGGTTTTGAACTTGAGCAAGCATCTCGAGAACTTCCTCTTTAGTGGGTTTGTACCCTATCCCAAGTGGTATCCTTTTTTAGTTGCCTTCCTTGTAGGGTGCGAAGGTGTTTCTTCGGATAGGGTTCAAAGGCATTCCAGGGAAGTATCCCTGGGATTTGAGTATGTGGTTGACCACCAAGTTGGAATAGGGATCGTAGTATAAGGGTGCCAATTCACTTTCTATGACACTTATGCTTTGAAAGCCCCCAAGGTCATATACTGGATCCGCAAGGACTTGATTATTCAACTTCTTTTCGATTAACGCCTTAATGGGTGACGAAGTGATCGTCACCACCTTGCCATTTAGTGGAATTTTGATCTTTTGGCGAAGAGTGGATGTTACCGCTTTGGAAGCGTGAATCCAAGGTCTTCCCAGAAGTATGTTGAAGGAATCTTCGATGTCCACTATTTGGAAGTTAACCTTTCGCTCGATTGGCCCTGTGGCTATGGTTAGGTTAACGAGTCCAACGACCTTTCGTCATGTTCCTTTATATGCACGGACACCTTGATTGCTAGGGGTCCAATCCGACTCTTTCATGCCTAGTTTGTATGCCGTTTTGAGGGGTATGACGTTGACCGCGGAGCCATCATCGACTAAGGTCGTTGGGCTTACCTCCCGGCGGTATTGGTAGTCGACCATCCTCTATCATGTCTTGAAGCACATTTTTCAATTTGTAGCATTTTTCTGTGTCGTGCCCTTTACCCCTATGATATTCACAGTATGAGTTCTCGTCCCAGAACTTGGACTTCTTTTCAGGTTCGGGAGTAGGTCCTATGGGTTGGAGTTTGCCTTGTTTCATTAGCCTTTTTAGAGCATTGGAATATGTGTCCCCAAGATTTGTAAATTTCCTTGGTGGGGCACTCTTCTTGGATGGCTCGATGAGGTTAACTTCATCGGTCTTGCTAGTGGAGCCGTAAGAACGACTTGTTGAGCCTTGATATCCTTGACCTACCGTTTTGGACAAGAGCCCTTTACGGATTTCATCTTCGATCCTTGTTCCTAGTATGGTTAAGTCCTTGAAAGTTTTAATGTTTTGGTACCTCAAATGATTGGCATAGATGGGCTTTAAGTTGTCCACAAATTTCTCCACAAGGGTAGCCTCATCCGGGCGTTCAACTAGTTGGGTACTAGTCTTCCTCCACCTACTTAGGAAGTCGGTGAAACCTTCTTTGTCATTTTAAGTAAGAACCTCTAGAGTGCGCATGTTAACTTGGATCTCAGCATTATCCGCATATTGCTTAGCAAACTCGATCGCGGCATCTTCCCAAGTAGCGATCTTCTTGTGTTCTAGAGAGTAGAACCATTACTTTGGGATGGTGTCAAGAGATGAAGGAATGATAGTTAAGAACATCTCGGGTTTGATGCCTTTGATAGACATGTTATCTTTGAAGGCACGGATATGGTTCAAAGAGTTCTCATGCCCCTTGAATTTAGGGATATCCGTCATGTTGAAGTTGGTTGGCAACTTGGAATTTACGGCCTCATACTTGCGATTATTCTCCCTATAAATGTCATCCCCTTTAAGGTACATCAATTACTCCTCTTAGTATTGGAGTCGTTTTTCAGCTGCAGTCACACACATGGGAGGGCAGTCGTCCCTGAAATCATTCACGAAGTCATCAACGACTTCACTTTCTCGAGGAGGAATCCATGTTTCTACGGTATAGATCCGGCCCTCGATGGTATCAAGGCGATCATGCACTTGGACTTGAGTAACTTGAATTTGAGCCAGCGCGGCTAGGATTCGATCATTACTATCTTGGAGTTGATTGAATTTCGCGTCACTTGTTTCAGGCATCTTGGAAACTGGATAAGAGATCGACGACGAATCAAAACACGATCGACCATTCTAGCACACTTGCTAAGAAAGAAAAGTTTTGACTCGTGAAGTGGGTGTGTGCCACTTGTGTCAGTGAGCTTTTGAAGAAAAGACCAAGTTTGAAAATGTGTGTCCTAGTCAACTATAGTGTAGTTATAGGAGTGGACTCGAAGTGAGGTTTTTGAAATGGGCTTGGGCCCGAAATTTGACTCGACAAATGGACAGAGTTTCGACTTGGTTTTGCGCTAATAATGGGCCTTTTTCTCAAGATTTACACTTTAAAAGGGGTTTTGATTTTACAAAAATCGTCATGGTTTTGTTTAGAAATGGTGATCACGTAAGGTACAAACATTTATACAAGCATTATAACGGGATGCTGAGTGCATTTAAAAGTGTTTTGGTTTAAAGGGTGGGTTGCCATACCGAACAATCAAACCCAAAGTCTTTGGAGAGGCTCGTACCAAACAAGAGTAAGGCCGATTCCTAGTCCATTTCCTCAAGTAGTGAAGGTCCTTGATACAAACAAGAGTAAGCATCATGGTATGGATGACGTCAATCGCTATCCATCCTTAGGCCCAAATAAGAATTAGGACCGTTTAGACGGGACGATTGGTCGAATGGGTTGGGTTGGGCCTAGGAAGGCCGAATGAAACGATCTAGGAAGACCGAGTTATGATAACTGACAATTGTCTTGTAAAAACTATTCCCTAACCTTGTTCAAGTTTCACCCTTTTGGCTACACGTAAGTGTATTATCCCCAGCGGAGTCGCGAAACGGTGGACATGGGGCCACGGGGGCGCTTGGGAAACAAGCGTTTGCATTTGTGGAGTGGGCACCAATTTTTATGGGAAATTGGAACCGTTCGAATACGTCGTGTCATGTCAAAACATAAAGTAGTGACATGAACACCAAGAACTCGTTACCCTTAGCATTCTATGTCTAGAATGACTCTCGTGGATGCCAATGAACACGGATGTTCACAGATATCTGGAGTAAGGGGTGAGGGTACGTATTAGGAAGCTCTTTTGATCGAACACCTAATCCCGCCCGCCTCGATAGCGGCCTCTACTAATGATTAGGGAAATTGTCTATACTTGATATACCGTCGATTATATGCATGCAATGCAGCATCCAAGTTTTAATCCTAGCATGTGAAGATTAACTAAGTCGGTAAACAATTAATTTAACGAACAATTGGGTCGAAGTTGGGAATTTAGGTTCAATTACATGTGAAAACATACAACTGATACGATAAAAGAAATACAATAAAGAATACAATAAAGAATACAATAATTACATCGGGTTTAGCGATTTATGTCGAAAATACTCCTAAAACGGATAATTTGAGAAAAAGAATAAAAGAATAAATTAACGAACAAATCAGTAGGCGATAATACGATTAATAGTTAATTATACGTAAGCTAATTAAACTAAGTCAAGGCGAAAGGAGTTCGAGACAAAATCAACCTGGAGCAGTAAGAGATCGCACCCTTTGGAAGAGGCGCGGCGATTCTTTGCGTCTGTTCCAAGGGTGAGTTCTGGCTGTGAAGCCGGACCTGCTAATCGTTAATGTTAATTGATGAATTTAAGGATTTATTATGAGCATTCGACTCGGATGAAAGTGATTTAATACATTAATTACATGTGAAAGAGTCATAAAATTAATAAAACATGGATGAGACGAATACGAACGAATTATTTACATGGATGAAAGACCGATTAATGACACAGGTGAACTAAATAGGTTAAACACGACAAATTAATGACGAATACTACAATAGACAGATGGAAATATATCACAAGGACGAATTCCAGAAACTCAATATGAACACATCGAATTTCTACAACCCGGATTGATTTTAATGACGAAAACCCGCAAATATTGGATTACAAGGGATTTAAGTCGAATCTAATGATTAATTAAACGTATTAATGATGTTAAATAATATACATGTGAAATTATTGTGATTGTATGTCAAAGAATTGAAGGACAAACGAAAACAAACAAAGAAAGCGAATTTACAGAGAACGAAGGAAGAAGAAAGGTAGCAGGAACTGCGGCAGCCTCACGAAGAGGCGCAGCAGGTACTGCGCTCCTTCGAAGAGGCGCAGCACTTGCTGCGTCCTTTCTCGACGTCTGTCTTCTGGTAATCCGTAAAAAGGGTTTTAAAGCACGGTTTTATAAATCGGTTTTATCAAGTATTTTCGACATAAACCTTACATTAATGATACAAAATGTAAATAACAATAAATAAAAGAGAGATTTACACCCTCAGACTTACATGTTTGACGAAACGAGATGAACTAAGTTTACGATTATGATACTCGACTCGAATATAACGAAAGTGCCCTCGTAAGAGGAAAACGATTAATATTAATTAAGTTGATTGATTGTGGAGTTGGTCAAATTGGTCGGTCATGCAAACGAGGCTGGTACTCAGAAGGATCTGAGCTTACGTGGTCGAATGTTCAAGCACGTAGACGCCAAAAAGTAAGAACGTGGTCTAGAATGACAAGGGAGAAGAGAAGGGCGGACACTCGCGTGAGAAATATGAGGAGCGAAGGCTCCTATTTATACTAATCACGTGAAGGAATAGGGTTTTCGGGGAGACTTTCGAAGTGAATCTCGAAAAGATATGAAAAAGATACGAAAAATACGCAGAAAAGGACCTGGGAAGAGGCGCAGTAGTCACTGCGTCTCTTGGAAGAGGCGCAGCACCTGCTGCGTCTGTTCCCAAGTGGTTTCCTCCTGCAGAAGAACGATTTCCGTGTTTGGTTTATGGAATGACGGGATAATCTTATGTTCCTTAATATTTTGTATGAATATTACGGGAAATTGTTTACCGAAGAATAAAAGATTGTGAAAGATTTATAAAATATGGAATAGAAATATCCGGAACATTCCAGAACATTCTGACTCGGGATTTAGCGGTTATCAGAAAATGAAGACGGTTTTAGGCCCGGACTCCAAATGTACTCTAATTACTGTCAAAACGACCGTATCGGCGCGTAGATGACAACTAAGAGGTAGACATCAGTGTTTGAGCATTCACTTGACGATAAACTTACAAACTGTCACAAATCGTTCCGCGTACCAAACATGCGACCCAATCATCACTGGGTGGTTTGCGGGAGGTGCAGAAATGAGGTATCTAGAGGATGTTACACAAATGACAATTGACAATTGAGATTGCGCATGGTTTCCGACAAAACCATAATCAAAACATATTAGAATGGTTAAGATACCATTGTGGCTATGTTATTTAAAAAATAGATTTTCTAGAATCGTTCTAGGCAATAAAGAACAATGAGAAATCTTTACAATGGAAATTGAGTACACTTGCAATCATGAGATGTGCAAGAAGGATGAGTCCCGCACACTGTGAAAACAGTGGGAGCTATTCTAAGGCTAGAGGACCTATGTCTAGATTGGATTTCGACACGTACTCAGAAAGTTTTGTAATGCAAATGTATACATTACAAAGGAAAGCGAGTATGTAGTAAGGTTGAGTAAGATACAAGAAGTTGATAAAACCTACTAACCAAAGCCTTCTCATAGGCTTAACATGATGAGTCATGTCATTTCAATTGAATTAAGATGAACAACTACATACAAGATCTAAATTGGATATGAAGTAGTAATCAAGTATTGACTACTCATATGATAATCACATTTGTCGTTTAAGTTTTTAAAATCTGAAAACTCCTTTTATACTTTGTTACATCCAAACGGGTTGTAGAGACAATATTGAACCCCGTTAAAGTGAACCCGGATTAACATGGTATTCGCCCATAGTCACTTGTATGAGGTGACGTCTCGAAGTGACTAGAGTGTGATGCGATTGATGGCAAGTTCAAGTGCCATAGAGTCATATGAGATGACTAGTCGATCACATAGGCAGACTGTTAAGAACACTTTGTCAGGCCTTATGACCGCTTAGAGAGTTCTGGCAAATTTATATAGCCTGGTCGTGGCGAGAGCTACTATAGTATTCTAATAAGTTGATTCTTTTGACTAAAGACTGTTTGCCTAAGGTGGCACAGTTTCAGATTAACTTTGATTTGTGTTACTACGACCTTCATAAATGGGGTCAAATGGGCATATTTTGGGTTATGATGGTTGTGGCTAGTCAAAGGGAATAAGTGCGATAGGAATTGTCCACCCCCTTGTCAGGGTTATAACAATATCTGAGGGCAACTCGAGGAGTAATGAACTGGAAATGCGTGGCCACGCTCGGAAGGTATCTATGGTAGATAATTCCGGTCAATCAGTTATTCTCCAGATCGAGGAAACCACTCTCGATGTGATCACTTGCAAGTACGACCTGAAAGACACCTTGCATTGAGTGGGAGATAGTAATAGGACAAGAGAATTGGTGACGCACACTTGTCGAGGATAAGTGGGAGATTGTTGGGATAAGTGTCCTCCGACAATAATGCGATCACAACTGTCGATCATGATGATCACATGTTTAAATCTCATTTTAAGAATACATGTGGGATGTAATATTTTTACAGTCAACTGGTCCACACATATCGGTAATGATTGGCTGACTAGAGTTTGACATTACTGTCGTGCGACGGTGGTGATCGGTTGATCCCCTTAGGTCATACCTATAGGGAAACATTCTTAATTGATTGTTTAATTAATCGTATGCCAATACGAGTTAATTAAATTGCTTAAAATTGACGGATGATTTTGTGAGTGAAGTTAACGTATCTTATTGTAATTTGATTAAATGAGACACGGTCTAAGTAATCGAATTGTTTTATTACTTAGATAAAATTATTGTTTACGAAACAATTGTTATTGAATTGAGATTGAGTGAATGATTTATTATAAATACAAGACATTGTGATTTATAATTGATAAACCGTTTTGGTAAAGTAATTACGAATTACTAGTCGATTTTGTAAATGACATATTTTATGAGTATGTTGATTTTTAATATGTTAAAAATACATTACAATTTCATAAGACAAGTAACATGTCACATATGTCACAATTGACAAATGACAAAATAAAATGAACCATCCATTTTATGTTAAAAGTGCCGAAATAGTGGAGGGAGTATTATGTTTAAATTGTGTTAAATATTTAAGTGGAAAACAATATGATTACACACCTACTTGTAGCCTTGCATGCCTATTTTTTTTCTTGGGTAGAAAAACAAGCCCATGCATTGGGTTATACTCTCTCCTCCAACCGGTTTTTCCAAGGGAAAAACATAGAGTTTTCATCATTCATTGATTCACTTTTTCAACACATATTTTTCTAGTGTAAGAAAGATTATACTCTCTACAATTTGTGAAAATTCTAGAGAAATAAACTCACATAATCATTCATTCTTGAATCGATTTTTCAAGAGAACAATATTAATTTTTGTGTCAATTTTATAGTAAAACTTATATTATTTCTAGTATAAAATAATATTAGTTATTAAGAGATTTCTTTGGGTATATGCTTTAGGAGAGATTCTAAACTTGAATCTTGTTCATCCATTATTGGAAAGCTCAAGAACTAACAAGAAGGAGATCTTGTTGGTGCCCATAAAACCGAAATCATATTGTACGAACAATGATTTTTTCTCTTATCTTTTCATGTTTGCATGCATAAGATTAGTAATTATTTTATGACTAAATAATTTCTCACATATATGAATATGTAAATTTATGAGATATATATTTCTAACATAAGGATTGTCCCACGTGGGAGAAAATTAAAGATAAAACAAAACGTGAAAAGACCAAGAAAGAGTTCAAACAGGGTATGTTAGCATCAAGCTGCGGAGATCTCGACACAGAATATGATGAAGGGTCTGAAGATGAAGAAGTTGCTAATCTATGTTTAAGCAACTTAAGTCTTCACGTAATTTCTCAAAGTGATGAAGATAGCTTGGATACAGACTACTTTTTGCTAAGAGAATCAGACTTAGAAGAAGAAGAAGAAGAAGAAGAGGTAAGCTATCTTGAGATTAAGAATCGTGTCAAGAAACTGTCTAAAAGCGCCTTAATTGAATATTTTGAACAATCTCTTGATAAATGTCACGAACAAGATCTGGAATTGAAAGATCTCAAAGAACAGATTCTTGATATTGCTGAAGAGAATCAACTTCTTAAGGTTAAGACAAAAAAGCTCAAATCCAAGGTTACACCTAATATTGCTACAACTTCAGAAACGACAAGTGCTGAGAAAAGGATTCTTGAGTCTAAAGTTATAACTAATGATGCTATAACCTCAGATCTGAAACTCAACATTAAGCACCTTCAAGCCAAGGTTACAGCTAATGAAGCTATAACCTTAGAATTGAAGAAAGTCAGAGAGCTTTTGGAGTCAAAGGCTACAGCTAGAGAAGTTGTAATCACAGATAAAAAAAAAGGAAATTGAATCTCTAACTCAGCAATTAAAGGAATCTAATACCGTACTGTCAAACACAAAAACATTACATGCTGAAATGGTACGAGTTCTTAATAATAGATTCCAGAATTTTTGTGACAATTATGAAGAGACTCACCCCCCTAAAGTTATTGAGTCAGGTCATTCTAAATGTGCTAAAGAGATCCAGTCTCTAAAAGACTTGCTCTTACATGCTAGAAAGGTCCGCGATAAGTGGGAAGGTAGCACGGGTGTCCTAAATTTTCTAACTGAGCAATCAGATAATAATATAAAAATGGGTTTAGGACACGAGTGCTATGGTCGTAGAGATCACGCTAAATGCAAATCAACTCCTTCTGAACGAGATTTCATGAAGAGAAAATATGTTAATATACCTGAATATTTGATTTGCAATTACTGTGGCCATACTGGACACCTTCAAGGTTACCGTGTTAAATATATGAAAGATTTTAATGAAGGTATCAAGTTTATGAAAAAATCCAACGTGGCGTTAGAAGAAAATGACATTTCTATAAATTAACCTAACATGAATGAAGAAAGGAATAACACTTATCGTTGGTTTTATGATATGAGCTTTAACTATAGAAAGGCTAACGAACCTAAACAACCACCTAAGTCTAAAGTGTCTCCCGAGACAAAGGCACCCCCAATACAACCTGAGAGTCAACATCATGATAGACCCAGAACGCAACCGAGGACAATTGCTAAAAAGACACTAGTGCCTCCAAAACAAAAAGGCATTAGACAAGTTGGTTAAAAAGGATTTAGTTTTTAGAGTAACTAACGTCAAAGGACCCAAATTAGCTTGGGTACCTAAAAACTATATCTAATCTCTCTGCAGGTTGTGGTGAAAGAAAATAATCAATGGTACCTTAATAGTGGTTGCTCAAGGAATATGACTGGTAATGCCAACCTATTTCTTTTACTTGAACCCTTCGATGGTGGTAAGGTTAAATTCGGTGATAACAAGCAGGGTAAGGTCATTGGTATTGGTAAAATTGGCATATCATCTTCTCATGCTATTAACGACGTTGATCTTCTTAGTGGCCTCAAGCACAATTTACTTAGTATCTCTCAATTATGTGACAAGGGAAATAAAGTTGTTTTTCATTCGGATTCTTATCGAATAATAATTGAAGAAACTAGTAGTGTTGTACTTGAAGGTCAACGGAGAAGGAATGTATATATGATTGATTTAAATGCTATACCTACTAACTCGTTCACATGCATGAAGGCTACAGTAGTAATCCATGTCTTTGGCATAAAATATTTGCTTACATTAGCTCATCTATCTTGAATAAACTAAAGAGATGGGATTTGGTTGAAGGTCTTCCTTCAATTAAATTTGATCAAGAAACTCTATGTGACTCATGTGCTCATTGCAAACATGTGAGATCATAGTTCAAACCTAAGAGAGTGGTAAGCACAAAGGGACCACTAGAACTTGTGCATATGGATCTCTGCGGCCCAATGAAAGTAAGAAGTAGAGGCGGATCTAGGTATGTTTTCATTCTGGTTGATGATTACTCTAGGTTTGTTTGGCCTACTTTTCTTAACTTAAAAGATGAGACTTTCAAAGAGTTTACAGTTCTAATAAAGCTTGTCCAAAATAAGTACAAATTAAAATTAATTTCTATACGTACAGATCATGGCACCGAATTTGACAACCACACTTTTATTGAATATTGTAGGGAGAATGGTGTTGGACATAACTTTTCAGCACCACGAACCCCACAACAAAACGGTGTTGCTGAATGTATGAATAGAACTCTAGAGGATATGGCACGCATTATGCGTTTGTGTAGTGGCCTACCTCGTAATTTTTGGGCTGAAGCTATTAGTACTGCATGTTATATTCATAATCGAGCGTTGATTTGACCTATCATTAAGAAGACTTCATATGATCTTCTTAGAGGACGTAAACCTAACATATCACATCTACGTTGCTTCGGGAGTAAATATTTTGTCCATAATAATGGTAAAAATAAATTGAGCAAATTCGATCCTAGAAGCGACGAAGCTGTATTTGTTGGCTACTCTAATCATAGCAAAGCATATAAGGCTTTTAATAAGAGAACCTTATGCATCGAACAAAGTGTTTATGTTATTTTTGATCAGAACAATATGTTTGATAAAGATGAACAGGATGAAGAAGAAGACATGAACGAACTAGACTTTCAACTATCTAGGAATGATCCTCCAGAGTTAGATGAGGAAGACAAAGAAATTGAAAGCACTAATGATGAACAAGGAAGTCCTTCGAATGATAAAGGAAAGAGAACTGAGATTATAGTTGATGATACTATAAGCTCTTCTCAATCTGAGCATTTGGAAACTGAAGTTATAACTGATAATGTTATAACATCAATTCCAAATCAAAGGACAAAATTTAGTGTTATACCTAATTCTGTTATAACTCCAGGATTGGATTCAGGGGGAACGATACTTAGACCTCAATCATTCAAAGAAGGCGAGCCAAGTTCAGATGATAACGTGCCTCCAGTTTCTACGAAAAGGAGATATAAGGATTCTCTTCCAATGGAGACTATTCTTGGCAGTTTGAATGAAGGGGTTCGAACTCGTAGAAAGCTAAATAATTTTTGTTCATTCTACTCCTTTCTTTCTACTATTGAGCCGACCAATATCAAGGAAGTAATTGCCGAACCAGATTGGATCATTGCAATGCAAGAAAAGCTTCAACCGTTCGAACGGAACAAGGTTTGACACTTGGTTCTAAGACTAAAAGAAAGAACTATTATTGGTACAAAATGGGTGTTCAGAAACAAGTTGGACGATACGGGAGTTATTGTACGAAACAAAGCAAATTGGTTGTACAAGGCTACAATCAACAAGAAGGAACTGACTATGATGAGACCTTCGCTCCCGTGGCCAGGCTTGAGGCTATTAGACTATTAATAGCCTTAGCAGGTCACAAAGGAATGAGACTATTTTAAATGGACGTTAAGACAACATTTCTTAACGGTTATTTAAATGAAGAAGTCTTTGTAGAGCAACCCGTAGGATTTCTAGATAGCAGATTTCAAAACCATGTTTATAAACTAAACAAAGCTCTATATGGCTTGAAACAAGCTCCCATGGCTTGGTACGACAGATTATCAAAAATTTTACTTGAAAGTGATTTTAAAAGAGGATCTGTCGACAAGACTTATTCTTAAAATATGAGGGCTTCGACTTATTAGCTGTTCAAATTTATGTTGACGATATAATTTTTGGTTCAACTAATAATCGTTTGTGCAAGTATTTTTCAGAATTAATGACCTCTGAATTTGAGATGAGCATGATGGGAGAACTTAAGTTCTTCCTAGGACTTCAGATCCAACAGACTAGTGAAGAGATCATGATACATCAGCAAAAATACATCAAGGAATTACTTAGG
Source organism: Silene latifolia (assembly GCF_048544455.1). Lineage (NCBI taxonomy): Eukaryota > Viridiplantae > Streptophyta > Magnoliopsida > Caryophyllales > Caryophyllaceae > Silene > Silene latifolia. Next base: position 121,682,732 of record NC_133536.1, on the reverse strand, counting down.
AAATTTGGAATGGAGAATTCACATTCTCTGCCCACTCCAATGCCCACGGAATAGAAGTTGACACTAGACGAAGATGGTAAGTCCGTTGATGAGATGACTTATCGAGGTATGATTGGTTCACTTCTTTATTTAACTGCAAGTCGTCCTAATATTATGTTTAGTGTGTGCGTATGTGCTCGATTTCAATCGTGCCCTAAAGAATCGCATATGAAAGCCGTTAAAAGAATCTTGAGGTATTTAATTGGCACACCTAAATTATATCTGTGGTATCCTCTTGAGTGTAATTTCGATCTCATAGGATATTCAGATACAGCTATGCAGGTTGTTCACTTGATAGAAAAAGTACTTCCGGCATAGCCACGTTTGTTGGACCATGTATTATAACATGGGGATCGAAGACGCAAAATTCCGTTGCATTATCTACAGCTGAAGCAGGATACATTGCAGCCCGATTGGTATGTTCTCAACTTTTATGGCTTAAGCAGCAATTGTGTGATTATGGTATTAATTTTGGGTGTATTCCCATTTTACGTGATAATACAAGTGCTATAATTATTGCTAAGAACCCAGCACAACACTCTCGTACAAAACATATATACATTCGACACCATTTTCTGCGTGACCATGTTGATAAGGACAATATAAGAATGTATTTTTGTAGCTCAGAAAAACAAAGGGCAGACATTTTCACTAAAGCATTGGCTAGAGAACGTTTTGAGATTTTACGGTTGAAAATTGGTTTAATTGGTGGCAACTAAACTTGTCACAAATAGTTTACTATCCTAATGACTGACTAGATTCAACGAGATTGTATGACTATGTCCGTATTTATCGCTGCAAGTATATTTATGTTAATTGTCATGTTATATTATGAGAATATTATGTTTGCTAGTGGTACATATTTTATGTATTTATACGAACCATCTTTTCGGTCATAATTTTTCCTTATATTCCTTATTTGGCCGAAATTCCTATCATATTTATCCACCAAAATCTTTACCATATCTTACCCATGTGATCTATCTACATAAAAGATTTACCCTATATTATGTTTTTTTTTTTAAAAAAAAGGAATATTTTACTTACCCACTTGCACACGCCGCCTATTCACAATACTCCACTTACCATATCTCTCAAATATCCTTCTTTTAGTACACCCCACCTCCTTCACGTCACCATCACTATAATTACCCGTCCATATTTTTTTTCTTCTTCTCTCAAAACTCAAAACACTCAGCCTCTCAAATTCTCTTTACCGTGACTTTATAACCAAAAGACCGGTTCTATACACCAACAACTCGGTCATCTCATAAGACCAAGACCTCAAAAACTACATGTAATTCCTCCGATCAACCCAAAAACACTTCCTCATCACCATCAAACCCGAAACCCGCCAATCCCGAGCATAACCGGGATGAAACCGGAGTCAAGGGGAAGCGTCGTAAGCTCAACAAAGGGAAAAAGAAGATTGTAGTTTAAAAGAAGGTGGTGGAGGAGGTACAAGTTGTAAGTCGAGACGCTCATCAAAGAACTCTGTTTAAGGCACACATGCCGAATACTACGGCGATAGGGTTGGATAAGCTTCGTCTCACAACACTTGAGAGACAACGAATTAATAATGTCCTTCGGTATAACATTCATGGAGAACGATCCTATCCACCGGCATGGTGCGAAAAAATCGAGGCTTTGGGGTTTTTCAAGAATTTCCTGAACTTTCAAGAATGGAGCAAGATAAGTGCATTAACCGGCCCGGTATATCCGATAGAGGTAATCCAGTTCTTTGCTTCAGTTTAAGTTAAAAAGGGTGTGTTGCATGCAATTGTTAATGGGTCAGAAGTGACAATCTCCATTGATGATTTATGCACTCTGTTTTCGATCCATGATGATGGTATCGAAATTAACCCGAGTGCGGAATGGGGAGATGTGTCTGAAGAAGAAAAACTTGTAATTAAGAAGTCGTTTTATGATGGTGCAACCGGCACTAGTAACTTTCTTGCGCGACCTTTCTCGCCTAAAATTAAGTTTTTCTTGAATTTTATGTTGAATACGGTGGTTCCTTGCTATGGTGGTCGTGATAAGCTTTCAATTTATGAGATGGTTCTTGTGTATCGGTGGTTGGAAGGAGAAAAGGTGAATCCTTTTATGCTCGTTTGTCATCGCATTATTCATACGAGTATCCTAGTTACAGAGGACAAGTTCTACACTACTTTGGAGTTGCCCTACGGTGTTTGGATATCTCGGTTATTAGAGAATAAGGGTGTTGTAAGTAGAAAAAGCTATGGTGTTTTAATCAAGGATGAGATGAATGATTCGGTTTTACAAATGATGAAAATAGGGGCAATAGGACCCGATTTGGTGTTTTTATCGAAAGGGGTTATGTTGGATAAATCTTCCGATGTTGTTTTGGCCTTGGAGAAAAAGGTGGACTCATTCATGACAAGTGTGGATGCAAAGTTGGATGCTCAAACCAGGTTGTTGGAACAATTGGTTTCGGGTTTGGCTACAGAACGGGTTGGGGATCTTATGGCTCAAGGTCGTGGTAATGACGAGGTGCTAGCTTGATGGAAGGAGTTAGAGGAGCGTCTCACGGTCATGGCTCGGGTTGTAGATTCGTGCATGCATGAGGCAATTCGCCAATCAAGCTCGGTGGCTAATTTGGTAAGTCACGGTCGTGCATTATGGAAAGACGGGAGAGCTATGCGTGGTGAGATAAGACTCATTTTCGAGGCTACTAAGGCCTTGTCCTTAAAGGTGCTTAACTTTGAGAGGTGTCTCATGGCTCAAGCTAATCATGTGTGGTCCTGCTTTGATCGTCTTGACTCGCTCGAGTTTAGGACTCGTCCCGGTTATGCGAACCCCAACCATGTGAACCACAACCTTCCCTAGACCGTTCTTCTCCTTGCCTTGATTTTATTTTGCTCCTTAGACGTTTATTTTGCATAATTGTCTAATTCGGCCCATTTTCGCACAAGCTGTGTGTGCCTAGAGGATCTTACAAGGATCTACCTATAAGGGAAGTTCACTCATGAGGCTTAGGAGGTCACTTTGGATTCCAAAAGACATTGGAAATTCTTCAGGATCAGTTCAATTGGCCTAGGATGATAGGAGATGTCCAGATCATTCTCAGGAGGTGTTCAGTCTGTCAACAAGCCAAGAGCTAATCTTTCCATGGTGGTCTTTATACTCCTTTACTAGTACCTGATAAGACATGGGAAGATGTTGATGGAGCGAGTCGTTGACCGCCATCAAACAATTTTATACCCAACTACTAGCATAGCAAGCAAGTCGGGGTCGATCCACGTGACGGGGGTACTCTAATTGTTCAATCTAATTGTAGTTGTGCTTGGGGTTGTCACAATTGAAATGGGAATTGATTGATTCTAAACTAATTAAAGCAATGGAAGTAAAACAAGTAATAAAGCAAATGAAGATGTAAACAAATAATAAAGGATACTAGGATGTCATGGGATCATATGGGAATCATGGTAAGATAGCATAAATGAGTATATTGAAGCAAGCAATTTATTATTGTTGAAATTAAATTAGTTCATGTCATATAATTCATAAGAAGATTTGGGTCCCGGAGCCGAGTCATTTGTGACTTTACAACGCCTAAAAGTTGACTTAATTCTTCCTATTAAACTACAAGCATGATAAACCAAATCCTAGGGAAACTTACGTCTCGGAGCCGAGTCGGTTAAGACATTACAACACCTACAAGTTGACTTGGGTTTTCCCTATTCAACTCTATGCATGGTCTAATAAGGCTTGAGTTGGTTTATATCTTACAAGCCTCATTGAAAAGATAAGAGATGTGTAAAAAATGCAAGGTTTCATAGTCTAGCATTTCATCAAACATAACATGTGCATAAGTTGAAGAACAATAAGCAAGTATTCAAATGAACTCGTTAAGCATAAATCTATCCCATGATTAACTCCCCTAATCCCCCACTAATCCTAGTTAAGTAACTACTCACTCATTATCATGTAAAACATATCATTAATGGTGTCAATCATCACAATAAGTATAAACATGATAAGAGAATGAGAAAATAAACAATAAAGAGTAAAGAGTAAAGAGATTATACCAAACTTAAGATGAATAATTGGAAAGGAAAGAATAATAGAAGAAAACTTGATTGATTGATTGATGAAGAGTTGTCAATTCTCCAATAATAACCCAATAATCTTCAATTACCCAATAGTAAACATGAACAATAATTAAGGAAAGATGAATGTATGATTTTGTGGAATGATTGAGATTAATCTATTCTAATGTACTCCTAATCTAATCTAAGGGGATTTTTCCTTAGCTAAGAGGACTTGGTTTACTTGATTATTACAAATAGAGTATATATAGTGGTACATCATTAGGTTAAGCAGGGGTAGATTAGTAAATAACAATGCTAAGTGTTGAGTAGAGCTTTGCAAGTGCCGATAGAAATACGCGGATTATGTAGGAAATCCGCGCGGATTGGCTTGAAGCACGGCTTGTCCTGTGAGGGGATCCGCTCGGACTGGGCATCAGGACACCCGGATCCTGGTATGGGACGCTCGTCATGGGCTCGGGACGCTCGGATCCTAGGATAGGGTTCTTCTCCATTATTGAATGTCTAACAATCTGCTCGTCCTGAGTCCGGGATGCCCGGCCTGAGTTTGGGACGCTCATCTTGAGTCTGGGACGCCCGGATTGAGTTCGGGACGCGCGGATCCTAGGACAGCTTGTCTATTTGAGCTCGGAATGTAAAACGGACGTCATTTCCTCATTCGGACTCCTATTGGAGTGTTTAAAATGCCTAGACCACTTGATTTTTCGACGCCGTTTCATCTAGCATATTTTAAGAGCCAAAAAAGTAGCTCTTGGTTTTGTTCCGAGCAATTTCTTCTTGTAATGGCTTCCTTCTCGTCATCCTTGCTTTTAAGCCTATGATCCTTCTAGATACTCTTTATTCCTACATCCTTGGTCATCATTTTTGACTGCTCTTCATACTAGTCCCTCCAAGATCGTCAACAAGCTTCCGAATATGCGCGAGAGATGGGAATTCCGCCTCATTATCTTCTTTCCTACAAGACATATACAATGCAATAGGAAAGCAAAATATGAAGAAATTGACGGATAAAATGGTCATGAAATGCTATATTAGTATGCAAAATGGGTTCAATTAGGGGACTAAATGTGCACAATTAAATGTCACATCAAACATCCCCAAACTGAACATTTACTCCTCCCGAGTAAAAAGGTGACTAGAATTAGACCTTTATTTAAACTATCCTAATAATATAACCGATGTGAGACAATTAGCGGGTCTCAGTCCGCCCCTTCAACTCACAACAAGACATCTATGAGGTAAGATGCCTTCTTGCAAGACAAGGTGGGGCTTGCCAAAATGGCGATACATCTAAGCCATAAGCACACAAAACAAGTAATGGATGCATCTAGAAAAGAATAGCCACTTTCCTTATCTAAGTGGCGGAAATCATCTACAAGGGAAGTAATTTAAGGGTACACACTCCATTATAGATATTGTTTCTCCAAGCTACTAAGTCTAAAAGGATACCAACAAATCACCTTCAAGTTGTGTTAAACTAGGTTACTTTTATCCTCAATCGCTAAATGCTTTTGTCAAGAGTAGGCTCCCTATGGTGTTAGAAACACCGTAGGATCGCGGAATTCCTCCTCTTGCCTAGACAAGAAGAAGGGTCGTCTCCTCTCCACCATACAACAAATAAGATCAATGGATAAAAGGAATCAAGATGTTTTGAGTTTCACATTGGTAGTTTGCTTTTTGATTTGTTTTTCCCCCCAATTTCTTGTGGAATTTTGACGTTTGAGAACATTTCTTGCCATTTTTTATGATTGGCATTTTGATACTTGGCAATTTCTTTTGCATTTTTGAACATTTTCAAAGTAACCCCATTTTGTAGCAAGGGCACTTTTATTCAAGCCTAGGAGTCTATTTTTACTCCTCTTTTCATTGATGCATTTTTCGTGAAAACTTTTTTTTTTTATTTCAAGACTTGAACTCAATTTTGGAGATTTTTGTGCCCATTCCCTTTTTGTTGGCAAAATATGATGAAAATGAAAGAACGGTTGCATGGCTTCAAAAGTCACCTTGGAATAATTGGTAGCCAAGGAGTTATCACACCACAAGGTACTCTCGACTAGGCCTTAGTCCATGGGTCAAAAGATACTAGTATGACACATCCTAGGGTGTCTTGAGGGTATTCTAGCATACAAAGTCTCAAGGAGAAAAATTATCTACAAGGGCCTTATATACACTTGTCAAGATTCCCAAATAGGCATTTTCACAAAATTTTCTAACCATGCAACTACATGCCATGATGCAACTAACATATATACAACTCTTAATGCATATGCTCCTATCAACTATTATTCCATATAAACTAAATGCAACTCCTAGCAACACATAGATACACAAACCGCAACAACAAAATACGCCACATCCTCCTTGACATGTAAGCCCATCCTCCTCATATGAATAATGAAAATAAATGGAAGGGAAATAGAGATTAGAGCGATCATACCAAGCGGTCTTCACATTCCCTTCGCAATGCCTCAAATGTAGTGTCGTATCTATGTGAGAAGAGAACAAAAACACAAGTATATACAATTCTACACTACTAAATTAAATAACAAGTTTTTGGTTTTTTAATTTTTCAATTTTTTATGGATTTTGTGTTTATGAAATTAATTTTTCATTTTTTTATGGATTTTTGGAATATAAATTCCCATCCCCCACTTTATTTTGGACATTGTCCTAAATGTATATGTAGGAGTAGGAATGAAAAATAAGTACATGTGTTTTGATTTTTAAAGTTTTATGGAAATTGAAGTACAAATGCAATGATATGATATGAATGAATGCATGCTCTAACTAAATGCAATTCTATATGACATATATAATAAATGAATACAATCTACACTACACTAGATGATGCATGCTATATCTAGATGCTTGGGTTACCTATGATCAAACCTCCCCAAACCGATTTAAGCACTATTTCTAGTGTAGGAGAAATGAGGTTGGGTCATTAGTGATTATGCATGAACTCAAGTCTCTATGCAACTATCTACATGAATCATGTGAGATATATTACAATGAAATTATACTATATGAACTAACTAATGTGAATACAATATGAAATATTTCACAAATGCAAGCTAAATGTATATGTATATAACTAAATGCAAGTGTAAATGTAATGCAAATTAAAGTCAAAGGATAGGATATCGTACAAACGGTAGTTTGAGGGAGGACTCCACCAAACTCATTTCATGTTGCCATGTTTATTGATGTTTTCCATGTTGTTCAATGCTCTCAATAACCGGTCAAAGGCTTTTGAAAGGGCTTCATATAAGCATAAATAGGAGATTGGCGATGTCAAAACGTAGTTTAGCCATCTTGGCTTGGAATAGAACTTGCCAAACACTCTTTCATTTGTTTTGCCCTTGGCACTTGGTTTCATACAATGCTTCAAACCAACAAGCACGTGATTCTTGTCAACACAATGTATGAAGTATTGCCCATATTCATCCGGAGGCTTTCACTCTCCACCATCTCTTTCAAATTCTATGATGATAGAGCATTGATTCATCAATCCTTCAATAATAGAAGGAGAGTTCACATTTCTTTGATGAGGGAATAGTTGAAGGATAAGATTTGGAGGAGTCAACTTCTCACCTTTGAGGTCATTTATGCTTTCATTTTCTCCACTTTGTTCTTGACCCTCCTTAGAACTTGAACCATTTCCAAAGAAAATAGCTTCAATTTCTTCCAAACTATGATCAAAGATGCCAACATCATAGTTTTCCTCTTGGCCCCTCAATTCTCCAAAGATAGCAAGTTCAAATTCATCAACCTCTTCTTTCTAAGTTTTACCTTCACTCCCATAAGTGTCAAGGAAACACACTTCCTCTACATGGGTCATAGAAGGAAATTGTGGTGAGAGGTCTTCCTCATCATCATCATCATCATAGGTATCCCAAATTGGAGAAGCAAGGCTAGTGTGAGAGCTAGATACATTAGACAATTTAGACAAAGTGCTTATCTCATAATTGGCTTTCAACTCACATTCATCATTGCTCTCCACCCCAACTTCATCATGCTTCAATTCATCATCCACTCTTGGTCCATAATCAATAAAGCACTCCCCTTCCTCAAAAGTTACATCTTTATATTCACATCCATCATGAATGTTTGTAAAGTGGGGTAAAAGTTGGAATATGGGATGTTCAATGCTTATGAATTTAGGAGGTGGTGAGGGATTCACAAGAGTAGCTTCATAATGCCATCCAAATTCTTCTTCGATCACCCTCATTATCATCCCCTTCTTCTTCATTGAGCATTGGGGTTGCTTCCATTTGGGCAATTTGATTTGCCAACTTCTCACCATTAGTAACAATGTTTTTGAGAACATTGTCCCTAGCTTGGCTCTCTTCTAGCATTTGCTTTAAGAGATTTTGTTGGTCTCTTAGCATTTGGAGGACCACGCTTTGCATGTCAAAGGTATTCTCATTGTCTTGTTGTGGGTACATGGAAGATTGGTTGTATGGGTGTTGGTTGTAGGATGACATATGGCATTGATTGTAAAGTGGGTTTTGGGAGGGTGGTTCTTGTGGATTTTGGATGTGGGGGCTTTGGTATGGGAAGTTTGTGGGGTAATTTGAGTTTCCATTGTAGAAGTTATAGGATATGGGTGTGTTTTCTTGCTCAACAAACCTTCTCCATTCATACATGTCATACTCATTTACTCCAACTCGCCCATATACTTCTTGTTGTTGAAAGTCATGTGCCATCATCATTGCTAGAATAAAGAGGCAACTACAAACACGGAAACTACAATAAAATGGTAAGAACGAACCTTGAGGAACAAGTTCCTCAAAGTTAAAGCATAACAAACGAAATCCCCAAGGAACCAAGGCTCCTCAAGAAGAAGCACAGCTAAAACTAGACAAAAGAACAATTCAAATACACAACACCGTCCCCGGCAACGGCGCCATTTTGATAGAGCGAGTCGTTGTCCACCATCAAACACATTTATACCCAACTACTAGCATAGCAAGCAAGTCGAGGTCGATCCACGGGACGGGGGTAATCAAATTGTTCAATCTAATTGTAGTTGTGCTTGGGGTTGTCACAATTGAAATGGGAATTGATTGATTCTAAACTAATAAAAGAAATGGAAGTAAAACAAGCAATAAAGCAAATGAAGATGTAAACAAATAATAAAGGATACTAGAATGTCATGGGATCATAGGGGAATCATGGTAAGATAGCATAAATGAGTATATAGAAGCAAGCAATTTATTATTGTTGGAATTAAGTTAGTTCATGTCATATAATTCATAAGAATATTTGGGTCCCAGAGCTGAGTCATTTGTGACTTTACAACACCTACAAGTCGACTTAATTCTTCATATTAAACTACAAGCATGATAAACCAAATCATAGGGAAACTTACGTCTCGGAGCCGAGTCGGTTAAGACTTTACAACACCTACAAGTCAACTTGGGTTTTTCCTATTCAACTCTATGCATAGTCTAACAAGGCTTGAGTTGGTTTATATCTTACAAGCCCCCATTGAAAAGATTAGAGATGTGTAAAAAATGCAAGGTTTCATAGTCTAGCATTTCATCAAACATAACATGTGCATAAGTTGAAGAACAATAAGCAAGCATTCAAATGAACTCATTAAGCATAAATCTATCCCATGATTAACTCCCCTAATCCCCTACTAATCCTAGTTAAGTAACTACTCACTCATTATCATGGAAAAAATATCATTAATGGTGTCAATCATCACAACAAGTATAAACATGATAAGAGAATGAGGAAATAAACAATAAAGAGTAAAGAGTAAAGAGTAAATAGATTATACCAAACTTAAGATGAATAATTGGAAAGGAAAGAATAATAGAAGAAAACTTGATTGATTGATGAAGAGTAGTCAATTCTCCAATAATAACCCAATAATCTTCAATTACTTAATAGTAAACTTGAACAACAATTAAGGAAAGATTAATGTATGATTTTGTGGAATGATTGAGATTAATATATTCTAATCTACTCCTAATCTAATCTAAGAGGATTTCTTCTAATCTAAGAGGACTTGGTTTAATTGATTATTACAAATGGAGTATATATAGTGGTACATCGTTAGGTTAAGCAAGGGTAGATTAGTAAATAACAATGCTAAGTGTTAAGTAGAGCTTTGCAAGTCCCGAGGGAAATACACGGATCATGTAGCAACTCCCAAGGAAATCAGCGCGGATTGGCTTGAAGCACGACTTGTCTTTTGAGGGGATCCGCTCGGACAGGGCATCGGGATGCCCGGATCCTGGTTTGGGACGCTCGTCCTGGGCTCGGGATGCTCGGATCCTGGGACAGGGTTCTTCTCCATTCTTGACTGCCTAACAATCCGCTCGTCCTGAGTCCGGGATGCCTGGCCTAAGTCTGGGACGCTCGTCTTGAGTCTGGGACGCTCGGATTGAGTCTGGGACGCCCGTATTGAGTTCGGGACGCGCCGATCCTAGGACAGCTTGTCTATTTGAGCTCGTATTGTAAAACAGACATCGTTGCCTCATCCGGACTCCTATTGGAGTGATTTAAAAGCCTAGACCACTTGATTTTTCGACGCCGTTTCATCTAGAATATTTTCAGAGCCAAACAAGAAACTCTTGGTTTGGTTCTGGGCAATTGCTTCTTGTAATGGCTTCCTTCTCGTCATCCTTGCTTTTAAGCCTATGATCCTTCTATATATACTCTTTCTTCCTACATCCTTGGTCATCATTCTTGCCTCCTCTTCATACTAGTCCATCCAAGATTGTCAACAAGCTTCCGAATATGCACGAGAGATTGGAATCCACCTCATTATCTTCTTTCCTACAAGACATATTAAATGCAATAGGAAAGTAAAATAGGAAGGAATTGACGGATAAAATGGTCATGAAATGCTATATTAGTATGCAAAATGGGTTCAATTAGGGGACTAAATGTGCGCAATTAAGTGTAACATCAGATGTAAGCATGAATTTTGGTTTTGCCTTACCCATGACTCAGAGGGGCAATGATTCTGTGATGGTTGTTATTGATAGGTTCAACAAGATGGCTCATTTTGTGGCATGCAAGAAGACTGAGGATACTTCTAGTGTTTTTGAGCTCTATTTATAAAAAACTGTAAGGCTACATGGGGTACCAAAGACCATAGTGTCTGATAGGGACACCAAATTCATGAGTTATTTCTGGAAAACCGTATGGAGGCTTCTAAAAACAAAGTTACTGTTCAGTACATCTCACCATCCTCAAACTCATGGCCAAACTAATGACACTAACAAGACATTAGGGAGGATACTGAGGTGCATAGTGTTGGAGCCGTGTCCTCCAGTTAGTGCGGATAACGTTATTGCACATACACTTGTACGTACAAGTGGGAGCTTGTTGGGGCTGGTGTCCTCTACAGTTAGTGCAATAACATTTAAATCTCTAAAAGGATCAAAGGGTATACTTTTGTATTATTATCAGTTGGTCCACGTTTATCAATAACGGTTGGCTTGCTAGATAAGTTTGACGTTATTGTCATACTGATGGCGGTGATCAACTGGTCCCTAAAAGTCACACCTATAGGATACGTTTGAGAGATGTGATGGTATGAAAATACAGTCATGTTGATGCCTAATTTGACTAAACAATTAGTCGGAGTTATTGACTAATAATTAGTCAAACGCGATGTTGAGATATTTTATTTAATACGGATTAAATAATAATGGCTAAGGCGAATTAAACAGTTAATTCGTAAATTAAATATAAACGATTATATTTGATTAATGTATATTGAATAAATTAATTATACAATATTGTCATTAGTTTTCATGCAATTATTAGGTGTCACACGGTTTTATTTAAGCCATCACCTAAGTTAATTCATTCACGTAATGCTAGTTTTTCGTTCACTTAAAATGAATTGAAACTAAGTTGATGGGATCTTCCTCGTATAAACAAAAATTGAGAACAGTCTTTATAGGTCAAACTCCAATGAATCCCTTCTTCATCGGTAGGCATAATATGACCCCTTCTACGTCGGGTAAGTTGGAACTGATTGACCTATTTTATCTCAACACTATGGTCACTCGCACGATCCTGTGATTATGGTGGACTATAGATAGGATTTACAGAAATCTATCGACCAAGAGTTCTATCGATAGAACTAGCTAAACAGTTGGCTTATCAATTTACGGAAATTGAGTCTTGGGATCACTTGTATTATTCTTGAGGGAGATCAATTATGCAAGTGCAATGAGTCTACACGATTAAAATGAATTTTAATAGACTTAAATCACCTCGATGAGTTGCTTATTTCGTTTTGTTTTTCCTTTCTTTTTCAGTGTAGATCACGATCACTTAAACTGCTAATAACAAAATGGTTGGCCGTGCTGACGACCCAATGCCAAGTGCCACATTGGACCGTGAGTCCTGGCTTTGGATCTTCATGAATCAGATGAATCAGTCAACTCGACTGAAGAATGATGGATCAAACTTCGCGGACTGGGAGGCGGCATTACGGAATGTTGTCGCTGCTGACGGGAAGCTCAAATATCTGACAGAGCCCATCCCGTCAAACCCAGGCCCCACGGCTGGAGCTAACGAGATCGCCAAGTATAACGATTTCGTCATGGAAGCGGGTGCGATTAAAAACGTACTCATTTTTGCAATGGAATCCAATTTGCAGAAACGCTTCATAGCCCAAGGTGCAAACAAGATTTTCACCATGCTCACTAAGGAATTCTCGAAAGCACCGAGAATCGTGACCTATGAGCATACCACTCGCTTCTTAGATGCGAGACTCCAGAAGGGCCAACCGGTTAGCCCACACATTCTCAGCATGATTGAGAATGTCGAGAGACTGGAGGCTCTTGATTGTAAAATCAGCGAGAACATCGTGATTGACCGCATGCTTCATTCACTCCACGATGGTTTTGCGCTCTTTAGAGCGAATTACTATATGAATGATTTGAAGAAAAGTCCTCATGAACTACACTCCCTTCTCGTACAGACCGAGAAGGACATGAAGTTCAGTGGGAGCTTGAAACAGGATGTTCTCATTGTGTCAAACAAGGGCAAGGGTAAGGGCAAAGCTCAGGCAGACCTAGCGGTAGGTAAACCGAAGTTTAAGAAGTCGGGATCAGGTAAGAGTGGGCCTGGTGAGGCAAGCAACTCATCAGGCGCGACAAAGAGCAAGACCGAAAACATGGAATGCCATCACTGCCACAAGACTGGGCATTGGAGGCGTACATGTCCTGTTTACCATGAGGACATAAAAGCAGGTCGCGTTAAACCTGTTGGTATGTCTTCTTCCTCTTCTACTTTTATTCATATGATTGAGATTAACCACGCAAGTTACGGAACTTGGGTACTAGATACTGGTTGTGGTTCTCATCTGTGTAATCATGTGCGGGGGCTCAAACATCGAACCCCTCGTAAAGGGTGAGGTGGACTGCGAGTCGGGAATGGAGCACGAGTGGTCGCCGTCTCGAGGGGAACATACGTGATCCAGACTTCCTAGCGGATTTGAGTTATTTTTATATAATCGCTATTATGTACCCAGTCTTTCTAAAAACATTATTTCGTTTACGCACTTGACAAACTTGGTTTTTCATTTGTAATAGAGAATAATACTTGCATTTTCTCATTACACGATATGATTTATGGCAAGGCAGTCTCCATGAACGGAATTTATGTTTTAGATCGGACCACCGAAATATTACACGTAATGAATAAAAAGTTAAAGGTTGGTGACAAAGATCAAACTTATCTATGGCACCGCCGTATGGGACACATTAATGAGAAACGCGTAAAACAGCTCATAAAGAATGGAGCTATCTCGGCCTTTGATTTTCAATCATTTGGCACGTGTGAATCATGTCTCATTGGTAAGATGACTCGAATTTCCTTCAAAGGTGTTGGAATGCGCGCTGGCGACCTATTAGGACTCATACATACGGATGTGTGTGGACCTATGTCAATCACCGCACGAGAAGGCTATAGGTATTTCATCACTTTCACGGACGATTTAAGTAGATATGGCTATGTCTACTTAATGAAGCACAAAAGTGAATCCTTTGAGAAATTCAAGGAATACCGAGAATCGGGTACGAACCTCTTTGGGTAGACAGATTAAAACACTGCGATCGACCGTGGTGGCGAGTATCTTTCTCACGAGTTTGATCAACACCTCAAAGACTGGGGATTGCCTTACGCTTAACTCCACCGAACACCTCGGTTGAATGGTGTGTCCGAACGGAGAAATCGAACACTACTTGATATGGTTCGATCCATGATGAGTCACACCGTGTTGCCCGACTCATTGTGGGTTATGCTCTTCTCGTCACCGCTCTAATACTTACCGAAGTCCGTCTAAACCTCGTTGACAAGACTCCACAAGAACTATGGAAGGGAACGGTCCCTAACTTGTCCTTTATACGGGTTTGGGGCTGCGAGGCTTATGTCAAGTGGAGACACGAGGATAAGCTCGGCCCGCGATCGGTCAAGACATACTTTATAGGTTATCCTAAAGGAACACTTGGTCATTACTTTTATTCGCCAACCGAACAACGTGTATTTGTTGCGGCTAGTGCGACATTCTTAGAGAAGGAATTTCTCGAGAATGCAAAAAGTGATAGAACCTTCGAGCTGTCGGAGGTTCCAAAACCAAATACCGAGCAACCATTGGAGGAACCAATTCCTTCAATCCCTACATGCGTGAATATTCCCGAGGAACCTAGGAGGTCGGGAAGAGTCTCTATTCCTCCACACAGATACATTGGTATGGTCGAGGAACATGACATAGATGACATTCTACTCTTAACGAGTAGTGAACCCGCAACCTATAAAGGTGCCATGACCAGTTCTGACTCAAAGCTATGGCTTGAGGCCATGCAATCCGAGATGGACTCCATGTATGAGAACAACGTATGGGATCTTGTTGACTTACCTGCTAAGGTTCGTCCCCTTCAATGCAAATGGCTTTACAACATAAAGCATTCTGTGGAAGGTCAACAAGACATCTATAAAGCACGACTAGTTGCTAAAGGTTTCACCCAAGTGCCAGGTTTGCACTACGATAAAATTTTTGCACCCGTAGTCATGCTGCGTTCCATTCGGATTATCTTAGCGATTGCCGCTTTTCATGACTATGAAATTTGACAGATGGATGTGAAAACCGCCTTCTTAAACGGTTATTTGGAGGAAGAGTTGTACATGGTACAACCCGAAGGTTTCATCGATCCTGAACATCCTAAGAAAGTGTGCAAGCTTAAGCGTTCCATTTATGGACTTAAGCATGCTTCTAGGAGTTGGAATCATCGTTTCGACCAAGTGATAAAAGAAAATGGATTTACTCGATCGGTCGAGGAACCATGTATATATATCAAGTCGAGTGGGAGCAAGATTGTCTTCCTAATATTGTATGTCGATGACATACTCCTGATTGGGAATGATATACCTCTCTTAACTTCGGTAAATGTATGGTTGAAGAACCATTTCCAAATGAAAGATCTGGGTGAGGCACAAAGAATTTTGGGCATCCGTATCTATCGAGATAGATCACGTCGGATGTTATCTCTCAGTCAGGAGTCTTACATAGACAAGATCCTAGAGAGATTAAGCATGACTAACTCCAAAAAGGGGTTTCTCCCTATGGCTCCAGGGGTGCATTTGAGCAAGTCTCAAGCACCAGAGACACCGGAAGAGAAAGAGCGCATGACACAGATTCCTTATGCCTCGGCTATAGGATCAATCATGTATGCCATGATATGCACACGTCCGGACGTGGCATATGCATTGAGTATGACAAGTCGATTCCAACAGCATCCAGGTGAATCACATTGGATGGCTGTCAAGAACATTCTTAAGTACCTACGGAGGACTAAAGCTTGGGCATTGACTTATGGAGGCGATCAAAAGCTATGCGCAACCGGTTACGCAGATGCTAGCTTCCAAACGGATCGAGATGACTCAAAATCTCAGTCTGGATTCGTTTTTACTCTTAATGGCGATGCAGTCAGCTGGAAGAGTTCCAAACAAAGTGTTACAGCAGATTCTACGACTGAGTCCGAGTACTATGCCGCGTCTGAAGCTGCAAAGGAAGCGATATGGATGCGTCAATTCTTACAAGGACTATCCGTAGTGCCTAATTCGAATGACCCGATCACCATCTATTGCGACAATAGAGGTGCCATCTTCCAAGCTAAGGAGCCTAAGTCTAGCAACAAATCTAGACATGTACAACGGAAAGCTCATCTAATCCGAGATTACGTGGAGCAAAAGGAAGTAGTGATAGAAAAGATTGCTACAGATGATAACATAGCAGATCCTCTCACTAAACCATTACGACAAGATAAGCATGAAGGGCATGTTAATTCCATGGGAATTAAACGTGTTCCTGAGTTATAGTACTCTTTTATGGATTAGATTCATTCTCTTTTGTACTCTATACGACATCACCGTTTTGATATTTATATATTCTGTTTTTCATGTGGATTTGTACGACAATTTTGAACACCACAAAGTGAACTGAACAAACATTATATTTTTGGTCCTTAATTGCCCACATGAGCTGATAACTCTGGCAATTATTTTGTGACGTTGGTTGATGGTGGGTTCAACGAGCCATAAGTCAAAAGGTTGACTGACCAATCACAGAGGCGATTTATACGGATATCTCGTAGGACACAATTGTGACATCGACGTGGAGTCCTAAATGTTTTATAACATTCGGTGCCAGGTCGTGGATAGGACCTCCATGGTGATCCTAAGAGTTGATTCTTTTGACTATCGACTGTCTCTTGAGACTAAGGCAGATTTTGGGTGACTTTGGTTTCTTTCTCACGGTCATCCGTAACAGGGGGCCAAGTAGATTTTTTCTGGGTCATTTCATGTTGTGCTTAGATCGGAAGGAGTCGAGTTGAAGGAAATATTCAGCCTTTATCGGTACTCGATATTTCTCGGGGCCACTCGAGGAGTCAGAATCGAAATGCATGGCCATGCTCGAATACGAATTCGTTTTATCGGTTGAGTTACTCTCTAGTCGGGGAAACCACTCTAGATACGGATCGATTGTAAAATACGACCTTTGCGGATCCGGATCTGCAAATTGTTTTACATTGAGTGGGAGAAATTTTAAATGAATATGAGAATCGGTTATCGCACATACACTTGTACGGACAAGTGGGAGTTTGTTGGAGCCGTGTCCTCCAGTTAGTGCGGATAACGTTATCGCACATACACTTGTACGGACAAGTGGGAGTTTGTTGGAGCCGTGTCCTCCAGTTAGTGCGGATAACGTTATTGCACATACACTTGTACGGACAAGTGGGAGCTTGTTGGAGCTGGTGTCCTCTACAGTTAGTGCAATAACATTTAAATCTCTAAAAGGATCAAAGAGTATACTTTTGTATTATTATCAGTTGGTCCACGTTTATCAATAACGGTTGGCTTGCTAGATAAGTTTGACGTTATTGTCATACTGATGGCGGTGATCAACTGGTCCCTAAAAGTCACACCTATAGGATACGTTTGAGAGATGTGACGGTATGAAAATACAGTCATGTTGATGCCTAATTTGACTAAACAGTTAGTCGGAGTTATTGACTAATAATTAGTCAAACGCGATGTTGAGATATTTTATTTAATACGGATTAAATAATAATGGCTAAGGCGAATTAAACAGTTAATTCGTAAATTAAATATAAACGATTATATTTGATTAATGTATATTGAATAAATTATTTATACAATATTGTCATTATCGAACATGTATTAGTATATCGACTAATTCATGTTGCTAGACGATATTTTAATGACCGATAACCGATGACGATTTATAATAAAATCGCGTCATATACATTTAGCATTTTCTAGTCGGACCACGAGTTAAAATAAAGAGGAAGTGAAAGCCCACTTCCCCATGAGGCTCTCGGTTTGGCCGAACCAAGGAGAACAAAAGGAGAGCTTTCTCTCCTTTTGTAACCTAATCATTCATTTGCAAAAATATTAGGGTTTCAGAGCAAATTTCTCTGAAATTTCTAGATCTCACATCGGAAAAACTCACAACAACTCTCTCAATATTGCAAGTCAATTAGAGAGTATTTCTAGCACAAGAGGCATAGTCTCAGACGGTCTTGGGTGCAACGATTAGGAGGAAATCTACGTTGATTTCTATCTTAGGCCGAATTCTCAAGGACCCGAGGTTAATTCTTGTGCTTTATCGTTTTCTCTTGTATTTTTGTTTTATGACAATAATCACATGTTAAATTTTGCGTTATAGTCCTAAAATTTAAGGGTTTTATACGGATATTACCCCACACATAGTTAGTAAGACCTTAAGGGATTGGGATTTGAAACTGTCATAAGCTAAGTTTGCATTCAACAGGGCATCATCTACTGTAACTGGTCATAGTCCATTTGAGATAGTCTATGGGGTTAATCCATTCATGCCCTTAGATTTATCCAGTGTTCCAAGAGGGGGGATGAACTATGATACTAAGGCCAGAGTTGACCAAATGCTAATACTTCATGAATCGGTTAAGAAGCAGATTGAAAAGGCCAATGAAAGGTATAGGAAGGAGTCTAAGGTCCCTCAAAGGAAGAAGGAGTTCATGCCAGGTGATTTGGTCTAGATTCATCTAAGGAAGGAAAAGTTCCCAACTCGGAGAAAGAACAAATTAATGCCAAGAGCTGATGGCCCATTTGAAATTGTTGAAAAGATTGGATCAAATGCCTACAAGGTAGATTTACCAAGTGATTATGAGGTACATGACACTTTCAATATGGGAGATCTCAGTCCTTACTATGACTCAGATGATGAGGAGGCTACAGGCTTGAGGACAAGACTTGTTCATGAAAGGATTCAATAACCCTCTAATTAAACTCTTTAATTAATGATCTAAATTTCTCATTGATTTAGATCTTGATCTAGTGCATGCATAACATAATATAAATAGAAAAGTAAGAATAAAGTTCCTTACATTTGTAGAAATCGGTTTAGGGCACAAGTGAGGACTCCTTCTCACTTGTTCTTGAGATACAAGTTAATGGATGATCCTCCAAAATCCCAATAGTATAGATTCTCCTCTTGATGGCACCAAGACTACCCCTTAATTCTAATAACATATTAACTAGATATATCTATTAGAAGCCTTAAAATTTAATCTTAAAATTATTTCTTATTACTACCCTTTTGTGGGATTTATCTGTATGCATCCCTTTAAATTTAAGGATTATAACGAATTATAACGTGATGATTACGAGTCATAAAACTAAATTGCATAAACAAAAGCATAAAGGATTAAGAAATAACCTTCGGTCCTAGCAAAAACGGCCTAAGAACAATACCAAAGTTGATATTCGCCTATCAGTTGCACCCAAGACGATATGAGATATGCCCTTAACTTGTTACTAGAATCGATCCCTCAAATTTTCTGTAAAATTAGGGTTTTGTGTTTTGTTGAGATGAGAGGCAAGAATGAATTAAAAATTAGGTTAGAAAATTCACTCCTCTCTACCTCTTAAACCGTGTATGAGGGAAGATTAGGGTGGATTTTTCTTCTCCTAATTTTCGGCCCAAATACCGAAATAATAAGGAGTATAATTTCCTTATTTTCGGTTATTCCAAAAATGTATAAAATGTGTTAAATATAAATTGTCATCTAGTGAGGATCGATCCCATAACCTCTTGGTTTGAGTACCCTCACTATTACCACTATGACACATTCATCTTGTTGATTAAATATAACCGATTACATTTAATTACGAATTAACATATTAAGTCGTCCAAGCTTACATCATATACATTAATTGAATATAACTTATTATATTCAATTTACGAATTGATAGTTAATTCGTCTCAACCAATATTATTTAATCGCCATTAAATAATCGTCTCATCAACACATTGACTAACTGTTTAGTCATATAACCTGGGTTTGGAAAAAATGTCTGTAAAGTAAAAGAGATGCTCAAGGATGGCTTCCATGACAACAAATGGACCATGAGCACTAAAGGTTACTCCATCAAAGAAGGGCATGCTTGGCTTGCTCCTGATCAACCCACTCTGAATTGGACTAATATTATGTGGAATAACTGGAACATCCCTAAACACTCTTTGACTACCTGGCTGAGAATGAATGAAGGAATGAATGTGAAGAGCAAATTGTTCAGGTTTGGCTGCTGCACAGATGACTGGTGTATACTGTGCCAGAGACAGCCTGAAACTGTGGAGCATTTGTTTACGAGCTGTGTGTATTCTGTCAGAGTTCAGAGATGTCTGTTGCATTGGTTTGGAGGCACATTTACAACAGTAGACAGATTGAGTGCAGAAAACAGGAATACTTTGCAATGGAAGTTTAAGGTGGCCATGTTCAATGCTTATCACTATTTCATCTGGTTTCAAAGGAACAATGCCAGGATCAATGACTGGCTATCAAGACCTGAAGTTGTTGCTGTTCGAATAGAGGATGATATTAAGAGGAGGGTGAAAATGAAATGTAAGGCTTTGTAGATCAATCTGATCTCCTTTGGCTGCAAAATGTGATTTTGGTTTGACATGCTTGTAGTAGGATTTGATCCTAGAACCTCATGTAATTTTTTTTGATCTGATATATAATATACTCACATTACACCAAAAAAAAAACTGTTTAGTCATATAAGGCATCAATGTGATTACATTTCCATAACCACATCTCCCAAACACATCATTTAGGTGTGACCTTTAGGGACCAGTTGATCACCGCCATCTGTATGATAATAATGTCAAACTTTCTAGCAAGCCAACCGTTATTAGGTAATCGTTAATCAACTGATTAAATACGAAGTATACCCTTGTGAACCTGTAAGAGATTTACAAATGTTATCACACTAATTTGTGGAGGACACAAGCTCCAACAAACTCCCACTTGTCCTCACAAGTGTATGTGCGATAACCGATTCTCATATCCTAAAATTTCTCCCACTCAATGTAAAACAATTTGCAAATCCGTATTCACAAAGGTCGTATTTTACAAGCGATCATTATCAAGAGTGGTTTCCCCGACTAGAGAGTAACTTAACTGATAAACGAATCATCATTCGAGCATGGCCATGCATTTCAGTTACAACTCCTCGAGTGGCCCTCAGAAATAACTATACCTGATAAAGGTTGGATATTTTCCTCAACTCGAATCTTGCCGATGTAAGCACAGTATGAAATGACCCAGAAAAAATCTACTTAGCCTCCAGTTACGGCAGACCGTGAGAAAGAAACCAAAGTCACCCAAAAACTGCCTTAATCTCAAGAGACAGTCGATAGTCAAAAGAATCGACTCTAGGGACACAATGGATGTCCTATCCACGACCTGGCACCGAATGTTTTTAAACATTTAGGACTCCATTACGTTGTCACAAAAATTTGTCCTACGAGGTATCGTTATAATCTCGCATTTGTGATCGATCAGTCAACAGTTTGACTTATGGCTCGTTGAACCCACCATCAATCAACTGCACAATATAATAGCCAGAGTTATTAGCTCTTGTAGGCGATTACGGACCAAACAAAATATAATGTAATTCAGTTCACTTTGTATGCGTTCAAAGTTGTCGATAAATCCACATGAAAAACAAAATATTATAATAAAACGATGAAGTTATAAATAGTATATGAAAAAGATAATGTATCAAATGCATAATCAACTACTACAACTCAGGAACACGTTTAATTCCCATGGAAATAACGTGCCCTTCATGATTATCAAAATTCAACGGTTTAGTGAGAGGGTCCGCGATGTTATCATCCGTCGCAATCTTGTCAATCACTATCTCTTCTTGCTCCACGTAATCACGGATCAGGTGAGCTTTCCGATGTACATGTCTAGATTTGTTGCTAGACTTTGGCTCCTTAGCCTGGAAGATGGCACATCTATTGTCACAATAGATGGTGATCGAGTCACTCAAACTAGGAATATCGTAATCCTTGTAAGAATTGACGCATCCATATCGCTTCCTTAGCTGCTTCCGAAGCGGCATAGTACTCGGATTCAGTGGTAGAATCTGCTACAACACTCTGTTTGGAACTCTTCCAGCTGACCGCAGCATCATTAAGAGTGAAGACGAACCCGGACTGAGATTTTGAATCATCTCGATCCGTTTGGAAGCTAGCATCTGCGTAACCGATTGCGCATAGCTTAGTATCGCCTCCATAAGTCAATACCCTATCCTTAGTCCTCCGTGGGTACTTGAGGATATTTTTAAAAGCTATCCAGTGTGTTTCACCTGGATTCTTTTGGTACAAACTCGTCATACTCAATGCATATGCCACGTCTGGACGTGTGCATATCATGGCATACATGATTGATCCTATTGCAGATGCATAAGGAACACGACTCATGCGCTCAATCACTTCAGGCGTCGTGGGTGACTGAGACTTGCTCAACTGCATCCCAGACGTAATTGGAAGGTTCCCCTTCTTGGAGTTGGTCATGGTGAACCTTTCAAGAATCTTATCCAAATAAGACTCCTGACTAAGTGATAACGTCCGTCGTGATCTATCTAGGTAGATACGGATTCCCAAAATGCGTTGTGCCTCACCCAGATCTTTCATCTGGAAATGGTTCTTCAACCATTCTTTAACCGAAGATAGGAGAGGAATGTCATTCCCAATCAGGAGTATGTCATCGACATACAATATCAAGAATACAATCTTGCTCCCACTCGACTTGATATATAACCATGGTTCTTCGACCGATCGAGTGAAACCATACTCTTTTATCACCTGGTCTAAACGATGATTCCAACTCCGAGAAGCTTGCTTAAGTCCATAAATGGAACAGTTAAGCTTGCATACTTTCTTAGGATGTTCAGGATCTATGAAACCTTCGGGTTGCACCATGTACAACTCTTCCTCCAAATAACCGTTTAAGAAGGCGGTTTTCACATCCATTTGCCAAATTTCATAATCATGAAAAGCGGCAATCGCTAAGATTATCCGAATGGAACTTAGCATGACTACAGGTGCAAAAATCTCATCATAATGTAATCCGTGCACTTAAGTGAAACCTTTTGCCACTAGTCGTGCCTTATAAGTATCTGGTTGCGCGTCTACAGAAAGCTTTATTTTGTAAAGCCATTTGCACTGTAGAGGTTTTACCTTATTAGGTAAATCAACTAGATCTCATACGTTATTCTCATACATGGAGTCCATCTCGGATTGCATGGCTTCGAGCCATAGCTTTGAGTCGGAAAAGACCATAGCACCTTTATAGGTAGCGGGTTCATTACTCTCTAGGAGTAAACGTCATTCTCCTCGACCATACCAATGTATCTGTCCGGAGGATAAGAGACTCTACCCGACCTCATAGGTTCCTTAGGAATACTAACCGTATCATCAGTTGGAGGAACAACTTCCTCCATCTGTTCCTCGGTTGTTGGTTCTGGAATCTCCGACAGCTCGAAGGTTCTATTACTTGTCTTGTTCTCGAGAAATTCTTTCTCTATGAACGCCGCACTAGCCGCAACAAAAACTCGATGTTCGGTAGGAGAATAGAAGTAATGACCAAATGTTCCTTTTGGATAACCTATAAAGTATGTTTTGACCGATCGCGGGCCGAGCTTATCCTCGTGTCTCCACTTGACATAAGCCTCGCAGCCCCAAACCCGAATAAAGGACAAGTTAGGTACCGTTCCCTTCCACATTTCATATGGAGTCTTGTCGACAGCTTTAGTCGGACTTCGGTTAAGTATAAGAGCGGCTGACAAAAGAGCAAAACCCCATAATGAATCAGGCACTACCGTGTGACTCATCATGGATCGAACCATGTCAAGTAAGGTTCGATTTCTCCATTCGGACACACCATTTAATTGAGGTGTTCCAGGTGGAGTTAACTGCAAAACGATTCCAGAGTTTTTAAGGTGTTGATCAAACTCATTTGAAAGATATTCGCCACCCTGATCTGAACGGAGTGCTTTAACCTTTCCACCCAGTTGTTTTTCAACCCTGTTCTGGTATTCCTTTAATTTCTCAAATGACTCACTTTTATGCTTCATTAAGTAGACATATCCGTATCTACTCAAATCATCCGTGAAAGTGATAAAATATCTATAGCCATCTCTAGCGGTAATTGACATAGGTCCACAAACATCAGTATGTATGAGTCCTAATAGGTCACTAGCGCGCATTCCAACACCTTTGAAGGAAATTCGAGTCATTTTGCCAATGAGACATGATTCACACGTGTCGTATGTAGAAAATTCGAATGCGGGAATAGTCCCATTATCGACGAGTTTCTTTACGCGTTTCTCATTTATGTGTCCCATTCGACAATGCCATAGATATGTTTGATCTTTGTCACCAACCTTTAATTTCTTATTATTCATGTGTAATACTTCCGTGGTTTGATCTAAGATGTAAATTCCATTCATGGAAACCGCTTTACCATAAATCATTTCATTGAAAGAGAAAATACAGCTATTATCCTTTATTAAAAATGAAAATCCGTCTTTATCAAGTACGAAAACTGAAATAATGTTCTTAGACAAACTGGGTATATAGTATCAGTTATTTAAAAATAACTTAAAACCACTAGGGAGTTGGATTACATATGTTCCCTTCGAGACAGCAGCAACT
Source organism: Silene latifolia (assembly GCF_048544455.1). NCBI lineage: Eukaryota > Viridiplantae > Streptophyta > Magnoliopsida > Caryophyllales > Caryophyllaceae > Silene > Silene latifolia. Next base: position 121,658,063 of record NC_133536.1, on the reverse strand, counting down.
CTGGCTCCATTCCCGACTCGCAGGTCCACATCACCCTTTCCGAGAGGTGTGATGTTTCTTAGGCCCTGCAAATGATTACACAGATGAGAACCACAACCAGCATCAAGTACCCAAGTTCCGAAACTTGCATGGTTAATCTCAATCATATGAATATAAGATGACATACCAACAGGAACGACGCGGCCTGCTTTGATGTCCTCACGGTAGACGGGACAGTTCCTCCTCCAATGTCCAGTCTTGTGACAATGGTGGCACTCAATGTCACCGCCCTTGCTCTTTGCCTTGCCCTGTGAGCCACTAGTCTCACCGAGCCCACTCTTACTGTTTCCTGGCTTCTTGAATTTTGGCTTACCTACAGTTAGGTCGCCTGGAGCTTTGTCCTTACCTTTACCCTTGTTAGAAATCGTGAGAACATCCTGCTTCATGCTCCCACTCAATTTCATATCCTTCTCGGTCTGTACAAGAAGGGAGTGTAGCTCATGAGGACTCTTTTTCAAGTCATTCATGTAGTAGTTCGCCCTAAAAAGGGCAAAACCATCGTGAAGAGAATGAAGCATTCGGTCAATGACAATGCTATCACTGATTTTGCAATCAAGTGCCTCCAACTTCTCAACATTCTCAATCATGTTAAGAATGTGTGGGTTAACAGGTTGGCCCTTTTGGAGTTTCGCATCAAAGAAGCGACAGGTATGCTCATAAGTAACGATCCTCGGTGCTTTTGAGAACTCGTTAATGAGCGTGGTGAAAATCTTGTTCGCACCTTGGGCAATGAAGCGTCTCTGCAAATTGGTTTTCATTGCAAAGATGAGTACGTTCTTTATCGCACCCGCTTCCATAACGAAATCACTATAAGCAAGTGACTCGTTAACTCCCGCATTGGGGCCTGGGTTTACCGGTATTGACTCAGTTAAGTACTTGAGCTTACCGTCAGCAATGGCAGCATTCCGTAGTGATGCCTCCCAGTCCGCAAAGTTGGACCCATCATTCTTCAGTCGCGTGTACTGATTCATGTTGTCCATAAAAACTTTCAGCCAGTATTCGCGTCCAAGTGTGGCACTAGGCATTGGGATTTCGTTATTTCCAGCCATTTGTTGTAACAGTAAAATAAACGTGTTCTAAACTGCGAAAAGAAGAATAAATAATAAGCATGTGCATCGATTTTAATTTAAGTCTAATGAACTAGTGTCATAACGCGAAGACTCAAAACATTTATACAATTGACCTTCCTCAAGAATTATATAAATGATCCCAAGACTCAATTATCTCAGAAATTGATAAGCCAACCTTTTGGCTAATTCTCTTTATTAGAATTCTTGGTCGATAAATTTCTGTAAATTCTATCTTTAGTCCATCATAATCACGAGAAACTCTTCGGACTATAATGTTGAGATAAACTAAGTCACCACAAACTACTTACCCAACGTAGAAGGGGTCATATTATGCCTACCGACGAAGAAGGGATTCATAGTTGTTTGCCCTTATAAAGACTAATCTCAATTTCCGTTTTAGAGGAAGATCCCATCAACTTTATTTTAATTCATTTTAAGTGAACTAATATCTAGCATGCGTGAATGAATAAACTAAGGTGATGGCTTAATAAACATGTGACATCTGTATGTCTATGAAAACTAACATACAACCTATATGTGTCAATTTTCATGCATTTTAGTAGGTGGTTTGGTTTTAGGCGGAATATGGTGCAATAACTAGCATGTGAATGAAAAGCAATAAGAACGGTAAAACGTAAAAAAAAAGTCCTAGTGTGGCCTATCCTATCAAAATGAACATAAATACAACTTTGGAATCCAACCATGGACCCGAGAAGCTTGTCTTGATGTTCCATCTTGATCCATGTAGCGGGAGTGAGTTCCAATCTCCATCTTTAGTCTTCTTTGAAAATTACAATAAATAAATTTACATAATAAACCTATTTATTACATTCTAATTTCAAAACCCAAAAACTAAAGAAAAATAAAGGAGATTCGAGATCTCAAATTACATTAAAAATTATGTTTCCATCATTACGAAAACATAATTTGACTAAGGCCACACTAAGTATTACAAATTACAACCGATTGCAAAAATTACGTAAATAAAACCATTCAACGATTCATTCAACAAAAATAAAAGCATCAACTAAAAATAAATTAAACATACAAGACATAATTCTTTAATTATGTAGATTAATTTTATCCAAACCACCTATTTAATTGATCAAATTAAGTGACAATTCCTCAATTAATCACATTAATTTCAATCTTAATTCATATTAAACTTGTAATAAGAATTTAATCCATCAATATTTTAAACTGCTTTAAAATAATTAGGTATCTATTAATTATGAACCGCTTCACAATAATTAATTTGCCAAAACAAAACAAAAATAAAAACCCCTTTTTTTTAAATTGTCTCGGCAAAACAAAAAAAAACAGATTTTTTTTGTTTTTTTTTTTAATTCTGCCCAGTCGTGATCAGTAACAGAAACGAAAAAAAAAAAAATTTTTTATCTTTTCTCGGCTGAAAAACCGAAACAAAAATAGAAACCTTATTTTTTAATTGTCTCGGCCTAAAAACACAGCCCTTAATCTTTTTTTTTCTTTTCTTTGCGGCTGAAAAAAAACTAAACAAAAAAAATTTTCTTTTGAAAAACCGCCGCACTCAACGATCGGAAAAACGAACATTTGTTAAAAGTTGCTATTAACAAGATTGGCATATACAACTTATAATTTATATACATATTCAAACTAGATTATTCAAATTTAACATGTTAAAAGAATATCTAAATCATGATATAACCGATTATCATAATTGATTTGAACTTTTGTTAAATTAAGTTATATGCCAAAAACAGCAAAAACAATTCATCAATCCGACAAAAAAAAAAAGATTTCCATTTACATCTCGATTTATAAAATCGAAACATCTACAAATTATCATAATTATTAACTTAACTGATTAAAACAACAATATGAAAATCAAATGGAAATAAAACAACAACAAAAAGACGCAACAATCGGCTGTAAAAAAAAATTCTTCACGGCTCAAAAAAAATTTCAGCCGATTATATTTTTTTTTTTCGGAAACCCTAATTATTGTTTACAAACAATTTTATGAGAATCATCAAAATTAAAATTCGTGGCCTTGGCTCTGATACCACTTGTGGGATTTATCTGTATGCATCCCTTTAAATTTAAGGATTATAACGAATTGTAAAGTGATGATTACGAGTCATAAAACTAAATTGCATAAACAAAAGCATAAAGGATTAAGAAATAACCTTCGGTCCTAGCAAAAACGGCCTAAGAACAATATCAAAGTTGATATTCGCCTATCAGTTGCACCCAAGACGATATGAGATATGCCCTTAACTTGTTACTAGAATCGATCCCTCAAATTTTTTGTAAAATTAGGGTTTTGTGTTTTTTTTAGATGAGAGGCAAGAATGAGTTAAAAATTAGGTTAGAAAATTCACTCCTCTCTACCTCTTAAACCGTGTATGAAGGAAGATTAGGGTGGATTTTTCTTCTCCTAATTTTCGGCCCAAATACCAAAATAATAAGGAGTATAATTTCCTTATTTTCGGTTATTCCAAAAATGTATAAAATGTGTTAAATATAAATTGACATCTAGTGAGGATCGATTCCATAACCTCTTGGTTTGAGTACCCTCACTATTACCACTATGACACATTCATCTTGTTGATTAAATATAACCGATTACATTTAATTACGAATTAACATATTAATTCGTCCAAGCTTACATCATATACATTAATTGAATATAACTTATTATATTCAATTTACGAATTGACAGTTAATTCGTCTCAACTAATATTATTTAATCGGCATTAAATAATCGTCTCATCAACACATTGACTAACTGTTTAGTCATATAAGGCATCAATGTGATTACATTTCCATAACCACATCTCCCAAATACATCCTTTAGGTGTGACCTTTAGGGACCACTTGATCACCGCCATCTGTATGATAATAACGTCAAACTTTCTAGCAAGCCAACCGTTATTAGGTAATCGTTAATCAACTGATTAAATACGAAGTATACCCTTGTGAACCTGTAAGAGATATACAAATGTTATCAAGCTAATTTGTGGAGGACACAAGCTCTAACACCTTTTGGTAATCAAAATGAATATAAGATTTTTTGAACAATTATATTCTAAAACTTTATTTTAGAGAGATGAGAGAAGTAAGAGAGATTTTCTAAAAAAAATGTAAGAATGAATTTAAGAATAAGAACAATTCTTATTCTTGTAGTGGGGGTGGTAAAACCGATGGGAGGGGTGGCCAAGGGAGCCAATGCATGCCCATTCTCTTTTTAGAATTGTTTCTATCAAAGGAACTAGGGTGTAGTCTAGGTATAGATGTTAATCATTGTGTTTTCTATAATATAAAAACTGTTAGGTTCATATACCTATTATTAGACTCTTCTAATAGTGAACTAATTAACTTCTTAACTAGTTTTGGAACCCGTGAAAATCACGAGATCGTTAATAATTTATTGTTTTAATCGGCTTAAAGATTATGCAATACAAATGTTTTTCTTAACCAACAAATATTTAAGCGTTAGTTTAATTTCTCTTTATTGATTAAATGAATTAGAGTTTTTGCACCTGTAATTATAGATGGATAGTGAAAATAATTGCATATTTGATAAAAAAAAAGTTGCTTAAGGTAACATTTTAAAATTATTGTGTATGTGATGCAAGTACGAACTAAATTTTCAGTACCTAATAATGAATATACTTGTATATTACAACAATTTTATATTCCCTCAATTTCAATGGATTGTATACTTTTAAAAAATATATGTCATATTTTAAAAATATGTAGAATGCCCTGTAACACCAACTAAGTAAAAAATCAAATATTTGTGTCACAAATTATTTTCGCGTACAATAGATTTATGGAAAATAGTAAGAGAGTGAAGTAAAAGAGTATAACTTTAGAATTTCGAACAATTATTGGTAAAAATGAGCAAAATTAGTTATGCATCTTATGAATGACACACATAACAAATATTTAGTCTATACAATATGTCACATAGGCACTTCCACTTTGTTCAACCTAAAATATAAATAAATAAACATTCTTATACATTGTAAAAATAATTAGCTACAACTCAAAAATATCTCCTTAAACTATATTGGCAAAAATGTCTAAGCTTATTGACTTACTTGTATAATATTTTACACACTTTGAGTTATTTGATTTGTGACTAATTGAAGTCTTAACAAAAAAAATTAAGGAAAAAAAGGTGTTACGTGCAACAAAGATAAACTGGGTAGAATTCACAAACTTTTGACAAAAAATCTTCCAAGAATTGGCGGATGTAATGTCTTATGTGGCTTCATTGAGATTTATACTACTATATGTAATTATACATACTACATAGTATAAAAGGAGTATCTGCCAAAAAAATAAAAAGCCAATCAAACTATAATAATGAAATGTAAAGTGAAATAATTAATTTAATTCTGTAGAATGATCTACAATTAAATAAGAATATAAAATATATTGTAGCTACGTAAAGTTGTTATAAAGTCAAGTTGAAATGATTAATTCAATATGTGAACCTAATAATTTTGAATTGAGTGTGGAAACTTAAAGATGAAAAATCTTCAAAATAAACAAAAGTGTTTAAGGTAGAGAAGTCGAAACATTGTGGTAATGCAAGTGATGATAATTGAAGACAAAAATATGATAATGTGTATAGGTAGTATAAATGAGGAGGGGGGAAGCCAAAAAATCAACTAAGAAAGGATTTAGATGTCAAATTAGTAGAGTAAATTAATTATTAATTATTAATAGTTATAAAGATGAGAGGAAACTAAAAAGTTTATTGACATTTACATTCTTTTGTACAACATAATTTTTATTTTTATTTTCACTAATTATATGCATGTGACACATCACAATTCAAGATGACTTTTGATAGGAGACATTACTTAGTGAAATTCTTAGTTTTATCTTTTTAAAATATTGTATAGATTTTCCGTGAAAATCACGTGACTTTTCTAGCTCGTCATTAATAATTATTTGCTCCTGTGAATTTTTATTTTATTTTATTATAGTGTCTTGATACTTACATCATTCTTTATTGTTTATTTCTTATTGCATCATGTTTATATTATTCTTATTTGTTATCCATAGCCAAATGATATTGTATTTACTCGACATTTAAATGATATTTTTTCTAGTTTATAACTTTATTAAAATGATGATATCATAAAAATAGTAAGTAACATCAACCATAGTTATATTTTATGTTTGAAAATAACAATTATATTGAAAAATTAAACTATTCTTCACTCATTTTCACTTAACCGTTGTAACATTTAATCAAATAAAAAAAATTAAATGAGATGGATATAATAGATCGAGATAAAAACAACATCTATATTACTGCAATATTCTCACTTCAAAAATTCAAAAAAAAATATGTTACTATTTGATAGTCAAAGTACGAGCAAAATATAAATTTTATTCAATACATATGTAATATGTTGTTAATCCCAACAAATTCTACACATTATTAATTAATGAATACATTAAAAAAAAAATCCAAAACATTACATTGTTCTTAAGAATGTGTGAGACAAAAATGTTAAGAGTACAATTTGGTCAAGCTAGAGTTTCATTCACCAAAGTTGGACATTCTTTCGCCACAATGGATGGTGATAATCGATCATCGATCATCAATAATCTCAAGTGTCATCATCAACATTCGACAACACCAAAAACGAACAATACGATACAAATGCTTGTTAATTATATATTCTCTTTTCTTCTATTTTTCTCTTATCTCTTCATTTCTCGTTCATTTCATTCCAATTCACCACAAAAGAAAGATAGTTTTTTTTTTTAAAAGTTCAATCAAATGAAAACAAATAGGTAAGCTAGATTCTCATCTACTAATCTTATTTTATAGGTAAAATTTGTTGATGGTTTCATCATTATGCAATATGAAAAGTTTGGTTAAAGTGGAATAAATTCTAATTATGAAATAAAGTAATGTTTGGAAGATGAAAGTTTACATAGGATAAATGATTATAATATATTGATTACTACTTTGTCTTTTTGTATTTTGTTTTTAATTTATTTTTTCATTAATTTTTGATCTAGCATATAATTGTAACTACTCAATCTAGCATTTTTATGTTATTGTATAACTTGTATTGCATCACGCGTCTTTCTATTAGCTACTCAATCTAGGCTTTTTATATTATTGTATAGATATGTGTTCTTTAGATCTAGTGCATGCATAGCAAAATAAGAGATTAATAAGGAAAAAAAATGTCCCTTACATTGTTGAGTGGCTCGAAAATAAGGGCACAAATAAGGTCACTTTCCTTATTTGTTCTTGAGCTATAATGTGTTGGACGATCCTCCAAAATCCCAATGTAGAGATCCTCATTTGATTGCACCCAGGACTAATCCCTTAAAGTAGTATATTAATTAACTAGATTAATATAGTAGTACCCTTAAAATAGATTCTAATATTATCACTATTACTACACTAGTAATCTAATATTGTGATTAGAATTGATCAACAAAATTTCTTGTTTTCTAAAAACTTGTTTTAGAGAGAAGTGGGAGAGTTAAGCAAAAATGTGCATGTAAGATGATTTTATGAATGTAAAAATGAGAACAAATTCTCATATGGAGGAGGAAGTGGCCGGGTAGCTTATGGCCAAAAGAGCATCTTGCTTTTTCTTTTTGCTCTTATCAAAATATAGACTTGTAAGGCTATGTGTAGATTAGGCATCATTAACTTATTTTATCTCATAAAATAATTCACCCACTAACACCAATCATCCTCATTATTTTGGTCCATATACATAAAATGGACTACCATTTTATTTTGTCAATTTGTCACTTGTCACACAATATGTCACATGTAGTATGTTACATGTTATTAATTAATTTAATGCATATTTATCAAATAAATATCATTATATAAATTAATTAAATTACATACAACAAATTGACTAGTGCTTCTTGATCACATAAATAAAATGAGTCATATAATTATAATTCACAACGTATTGTAATTATAATTAACCATTCATTCTTATCTCAATTGTTTCACAAACAATAATCAATATTAGTAATAAAGTATTTCAATTACTAAAATAAATCTTATTTAATCCAATTACAATAAGATATAAATATTCTCTCTCACAATTGAATTGTTCAATTTTAAGTAATTGATTAACTTGTATCGTCATACAATTAATCAATTTGACTATTAAGGGAATTGTCCTTTAGGTGTGACCTTAAGGGATCAACTTATCACCACCGTCAAACAACAGTAATGTCTGACTCTAGTTAGCTGATCATTACTGATTAATGTTGATCAGTTGACTATTTAAATGAATCATCCCTTACGTATTCTTAATATAAGATTTAAACATGTGATCGCACTATTGTTGAGGACACATACTCCAACAATCTCCCACTTGTCTGAGACAAGTGTGCGTCACCAATTCTCTTGTCCTATTACAATCTCCCACTCAATGCAAGGTGTCTCGCAGGCCGTACTTGCATTTGATCATATCTTGAGTGGTTTCCTCGATCTGGAGAGTAACTGTCTGACCGGAATTATCTACCGTAGATACCTTCCGAGCGTGGCCACGCATTTTCAGTTCACTACTCCTCGAGTGGCCTTGAGATTTCAAATAACCCTGATAAGGGGGTGGACAATTCCTATCGCACTATTCCCTTTGTTTAGCCACAATTCATCATAACCCAAAATATACTCATTTGACCTCAGTTACGACAGTCGTAGAGCATAAATCAAAGTCAATCAGAAATTTGTGCCAACTTGGGCGAATAGTCTCTAGTCAAAAGAATTGACTCATAAGAATACTATAACAGCTCTTGCCACGACCAGGCTTTATGAATTACCAGAACTCTATAAGCGGTCACTGTCCGACAGAGTGTCCCATACAGTCTACCTATGTGATCGACTAGTCATCCCATATGACTCTATGGCACTTGAACTTGCCATCAATCGCATCACACTCTAGTCACTTCGAGACGTCACCTCCTTCAAGTAACCAGGGGCGTATACTATGTCAATCCAGTTCACTTTAGCGGGGTTCAATTTGACTCAACAACCCATTTGGATATAACAAAGTAATGGGTGAATTTAATAAAACTCAAACGATAAAGGCGATTATCATATATGAATACTCAATACACTATTACTACTTCATATCTTATAATCTTTAGTGTACCTTTTACACTTGTTGAAATGCAATAAAAGCTTGGCAAGTGGATATCCATATATTCCAACTTTATTAATTGCTATTTCCTTCTATTCAATGTTATTTCTAATAACATGAATTTTATCTAAGTATATGTCTAGTCTTCTTACTAGACTTGGGATCTTTAACTTGAAAGATGCTCCCACTGTTATCACATAACTTGTGATAAAGTCATTTGCAGAGGGATTCACTCTTATTCCCTACGTTGACCATTTTATCACAATTTACTTAGATTTCTTTTGTAGGATTTGCAATGGTCGAAACTAAAACACTTTTCTAGTCTCTTACTCTTAAGCCAATAAAAACAGCCTAGGATTTCAACAAATCCTTATCGGTTTGGAAACTAAAGTTTGTGCAACCCTTCAACACACAACGTAGTTTATCATCCAAACATATGAAGGAATCCTTAATTCTTCTCAAGAATCTCAAAGATGTTCTTTAAGGCTTTCACAAGCCCATCATTGGAATTAACTTGTTATTGACTTATTATGCTCTAAGCATATGTTACATCATGTCATGTGCGTCTGTTGGCATACATGATCGTTCTAATGGCGAAAACATTAGCAAACGATTTCATGTGATCGACAACTTAATAGGTTCAATGAATGACTATGACTCCATCATAGCAATTCCACTTTCATCAACATGAATAACCTACTCAACCTTGTTGATGTTAAACAGATATGAAAGATCTTATCATCATAAGACTCTCAACTCTATGCCAATATTCTCTCACATAGATTCAGAATTCTAGAATACATCTCACCTTTTCCTAGTCTCCTAATCACTCTTTCACAGAAGAGAGCATTGGTACTTTATTCTCAATAAGTAATATGTTATCAACATATACGACATGGAAAAAATAATTCTTGCTCCCACTTAACTTTATGTTTAAACATGATTCTTCAATCATGTGAATGAAACCATTTTCAATTATCACATGAACGAAAAGTATAATCCTTTGATGCTTGCTTAAGACCATTCCAGGATCACTTAAGAAATCTTTGCATAATATGTTCGGATTCTTAGATCTTTATCTAAGGTTTTGTGTTCCAAACACATCCTTCTCTAAATTCCCATTTTAGAAAAGCGAATTTTTAATATCATTTGCCATTTTTCATCAAAATGAAATGTGGCAATTCCTAACATGATTTATCTTGATTAACAACTTCATGTCAATCTATGCTCTTAGGTACTCTAAAGCTCTATTCACTTTAAGAAGACCATTGCTTTAAAGTAAATCTACTCTTGAGTAACAATCTTTGGATTGTAATGCTATGGCTTGTATGCAACAAGGTCGATTTGGGACAAGGTCATAATACCATTACTTTCAAAAAGCAACATTTTAACAATAAGACATATGTGCTATACTCCCACTAAACTATACTCCCACTCTATGTTTATAGATTATAGTTCCATTACTTTCAAAAAGTAACACAATAACTATAAGTCATGTTTGTGACGATCTAATGTACTCCCACTCTATCTCTTAGAAATACATCTATATTCTTAAGAGATAGCTTTGTGAGTTACAAACATATATGGCGAAGTAATTGGAAGTTTGTCTAGACTGACGTGTTAATTAGCACATAAAAGATCAGCTCTATCTTGGCAGTTTGATTCATGTAATATACGAGCTTGATCAATGTCATATGTTAAATAGACTCTCTATTTTAGGTATCTCCTGGGTTGACCATTCGTTTTTTAATAACGTGTCCGTTTTGGATTGCAAATTACCAAAATTGAGTTTGATAACTCAAACCGACTCATATTAGTTTGATCTTATGGATAGTGACCCAAGGTCATAATCCACATTTAATAAATCCTGACCAATGCCAAAGCATAATTCTCTAATCGTATCATTGTCATACTCGGAGCACTTTTCATCGAATGATTGGAGCCATGAATTAATGGTTATTGGTGTAAGAGTATTAGATGAATCCATTGCGTATAAATAACTACAAAAACGGAAATGAAGGAAATAATTAACATCTATCGTTTTAATAATACTTGTAAACATTTTAAACAAGTTTTAAGCATTTATATAGTGACCTCTACCCAACTATTATAAATGATCCCGAGATCCAAATTCATATCAATTCGGGCACGGTGAGCCGATTCATCCCTTATCAATATAATTCGGTGGATTAACTCTTTAATCGATTCTACTTCTAGAACTCTCGGACGATAAAATTACTTTAATATTTATCTTTAGCCCGGAACACATGCGACTACGGTCACGAATACTTCCGTTGAGCTCAATCCAAATTTCGATGTAATAACATTTTATTACCCAACGTAACAAGTTTAGCACCCCGGTGAGCCGAGCCTACTTCCTTATGAAATTGGGACTCATGGTTTCCACTATTTGGTAAGGCTAATTCTCAATTATTATTTAATGAGAGGTCTTGTCAATTTATTATCTATCACGTTTTAAGTGAACTAAAGTGGTGAACTACGATAATTATAATTGACACGGTCGATGACTCGATATGATATGCATGTGTTGTTATGGCGATTTGGCAATGCATACAACATATTAAAATAAATGCAAAGCAATAATAATAAGTTCCTAGTATGACCTTCCTAAAATAGAAAATCAAATAATCTATTACATATTCGGAAACCAAATCCTTTGATCCCTTGAATCTTCAAGTGGCACGTCTCCCAAGAACACCGTCTTCGTCGGAACGTCTTTCCGAATGGCACCGTCTTTGAAGAAATTCCATGATTACAAATAATAATAAAAATACAAAGCTATTTCTATTATACATTTGTAATATGAAAAACTAGTAAAAATAAAAGTGATACGAGATTACATTAAATTACAACCGTATCAATATTCCCTTTCATTACGGGTAATATAGATTATAACTAAGGCCATACTAAGATAAAATTACATAATTCAAAATTATATAAATAAAAGACATTCAACAATCGAAATATGCAGCAATATAATATGTGTCTATCATGCCAAATTATGTGCCAAATCACCATATTTAACTTATATCAATTATATAACCCGGTTTTATGAAAATGCGTGATAATAACTTATTAAAATCACAAATCAATACTTAAATCAAATTTAAGCTCAAGTTAATCATCCTAACATTCTTAGGACTCAAAAAGTAGTCATCACTCAATTTTTGACAATAATTCAACTTGATTTAATTTTATGCTCTTTTTTTTACCTTAAAATCATAACATTTATGAAATAAATCCAAATTAAATTACAATAATTTTAAAATTTGAATTTTAAATTTTTTAAACATTCTGTAATATTTCCATGACACTCATAATGTCAAAAATCATGGTTAAAATTTTCGAGTTAATTCCGAGAAAATATAGTTGTAATTTATCGGTTTTATCTCATAAAACATCTAAATTATACAAAACTTAATCCAATCAATTTTAAAAGTTTAGATCTGATAAGTGGGATAGTTATGCAACCCAAAATAATTTTCTCATGCCATGTAATTTGTTTTAGCCATTTATGCTAAAATAGTCATTATTTATGTCATTTTTACTCTAAAAATTCATAAATCATGCAAAATGAAATCATTTCATTTTAAAATTTACATGCAGTGTGTAATTAATGCATGTGATAACATACTAAAATTTCATGGCCCAATTCGAAGTTAAACTATATTTAACCTTTTTACCTCTTTTTAATCCATTTTTATCTCATAAAAATCATAAATCATGCAATATTAATCAAATTAATATGAGATTTACATACAATAATTAAAATATTCATGTGAGGTCATATAAAAGTTTCAAGGTCAGAAACTAAGTTTAGCCATTTTTAGTCAATTAACCTCCATTTATGCCATTTTTATCTCATAAAATCATAAATCATGAAATATTAATCACATTAATACGAAATTTTACATACAATACATAAAATATTCATGTGAGGTCATACTAAAAACTCACGGCTAGTAGTGATGTTTAACTATTTTTAGTGAATAAAAGTTCATTTTACTCATAAAAATGTAATTATTTCACTAAAAATCATTAAAATGAGCAATAAATTACCATAAATCATAAAAATGACCTAAAACCATTTTAGGACCAGAATATATAACATGAATCATGATTTCGTGACTTAATCTAATTAATCAAAAAAAATTTAGTTTTATATGTTAACATTTTAACTCGGAAAAACTATAACCGATTATGCATGCAACATCCTATGCTCTGATACCAATTGTTAGGTTCATATACCTATTATTAGACTCTTCTAATAGTAAACTAATTAACTTCTTAATATGTGTTCTTTAGATCTAGTGCATGCATAACAAAATAAAAGATTAATAAGGAAAAAACAATGTCCCTTACATTGTTGAGTGGCTCGAAAATAAGGGCACAAATAAGGTCACCTTCTTTATTTGTTCTTAAGCTATAATGTGTTGGATGATACTCCAAAATCTCAATATAGAGATCCTCCCTTGATTGCACCCAAGACTAATCCCTTAAACTAGTATATTAATTAACTAGTTTAATATAGTAGTACCCTTAAAATAGATTCTAATATTATCACTATTACTACACTAGTAATCTAATATTGTGATTAGAATTGATGAATAATTTCTTGTTTTCTAAAAACTTTTTTTAGAGAGAAGTGGGAGAGTTAAGCAAAAACGTGCATGTAAGATGATTTTATGAATGTAAAAATGAGAACAAATTCTCATATAGAGGAGGAAGTGGAAGGATAGCTTATAGCCAAAAGAGCATCTTGCTTTTTCTTTTTGCTCTTATCAAAATATAGACTTGTAAGGCTATGTGTAGATTAGGCATCATTAACTTATTTTATCTCAAAAAATAATTCACCCACTAACACCCATCATCCTCATTATTTCGGTCCATATACATAAAATGGACTACCATTTTATTTTGTCTATTTGTCACTTGTCACACAATATGTCACATGTAGTATGTAGTATGTTACATGTTATTTATTAATGTAATGCATATTTATCAAATAAATATCATTATATAAATTACTTAAATTACATACAACAAATTGACTAGTGATTCTTGATCACATAAATAAAATGGGTCATATAATTATAATTCACAACGTATTGTAATTATAATTAACCATTCATTCTTATCTCAATTGTTTCACAAACAATAATCAATTTTAGTAATAAAGTATTTCAATTACTAAAATAAATCTTATTTAATCCAATTACAATAAGATATAAATATTTTCTCTCACAATTGAATTGTTCAATTTTTAGGAATTGATTAACTTGTGTCGTCATACAATTAATCAATTTGACTATTAACGGAATTGTCCTTTAGGTGTGACCTTAAGGGATAAACTGATCACTACCGTTAAACGACAGTAATGTCTAACTTTAGTTAGCTGATCATTACTGATTAATGTTGATCAGTTGACTATTTAAATGAATCATCCCTTACATATTCTTAATATGAGATTTAAACATGTGATCGCACTATTGTTGAGGACACATACTCCAACAAAAACAATTAACCATTTTACCCTATTAACCCATAAAACCGGTCCCCATATGTAATATGGAATCCATTTTATATTTGTCAATTGTCATTTTGTCATATAATGTGTAACATGTAACATGTTATTTATAATATTAATGCATATTTAACAATTAAATATCATTACATATATAAATTCAATTATATATAACAATTGACTAGTAATTCATAATCACAAGTGTATAAAATGGTTCATGTTAATATAATCTACAACACATTGTAATTATAATTAACCGATCATTTTTAATTTAATTGTTTCATAAACAAAATTTTAGTAATATACTTCCTCCATTCAACTCCACTCTACCTATTTCCATTTTCTACACTATTCATAAGTACACCTTTAATTTCGATTTTCTCTCAATACATAAGTGAAAATATATTCATGTGAGATCTTGTTTGATTCGTCTTTACGAGTAGATTAAAAATACCTAACTTTTATAATTTTTGCAAATACGTAACTAACGATATTTACCGCGTAAAACACGCGTTGGCAAACGTGAAAAAGTAAAGTGGTAGAGTGGAGTTGAATGGAGGAAGTAACATTTATTTACTAAAACGAATCTTATTTAATCGAATTACAATATGACTCATCTTCTTACTCACATATGTAAATTGTTCAATATTAAGGAATTAATTAATCTGTATCAATATGCAATTAATTAATTTATCTATTAAGGGAATCGTCATTTAGGTGTGACCTTAAGGGATCAACTGATCACCACCGTCAAACGACAGTAAAGTCAAACTCTAGTTAGCCAATCATTACCGATTAATGTTGATCAGTTGACGTATAAAAATGAATCATCCCTTTATGTATTCTTATTATGAGTTTTAATAATGTGATCACACTATTGTTGAGGACACATACTCCAACAATCCCCCACTTGTCCGAGACAAGTGTGCGTCACCAATTCTCTTATCCTATTACAATCTCCCACTCAATGTAAGGTGTCTTGCAGGTCGTTCTTGCAAGTGATCATATCAAGAGTGGTTTCCTCGATCTGAAGAGTAACTGTCTGACCGGAATAATCTACCGTAGATACCTTCCGACCATGGCCACGCATTTTCAGCATACTACTCCTCGAGTGGCCCTGAGATTTTTAAATAACCCTGACAAGGGTATGGACAATTCTTATTACACTATTCCCTTTGTTTAGCCACAGCTCATCATGACCCAAGAGATGCCCATTTGACCTCATTTAGGAAAGTCGTAGAGCATAACTTAAAGTCACTCAGAATCTGTGCCAACTTGGGCGAATAGTCTTTAGTCAAAGAATTGACTCAAAAGAATACTATAGTATCTGTCGCCACGATCAGGCTATATAAATTACTAGAACTCTATTAGCGGTCATTGCCCGACAGAGTGTCTCTTACAGTCTGCCTATATGATCGACTAGTCATCTCTTATGACCTTATGACACATGAACTTGCCATCAATCGACTCACACTCTAATCACTTAGAGACGACACCTCATGTAAGTAACTAGGGGCAATTACTATGTTAATCCAGTTCACTTTAATAGGGTTCAATATTGTCTTAACAACCTATTTGGATATAACAAAGCAATAGATGAGTTTAAGAAACTCAAATGATAAATACGATTATCACATATGAATAGTCAATACCATATTACTACTTCATATCTTATAATCTAAAGTGTACATTTTACACTTGTCAAGGTGCAATAAAAACTTGGTTAATGTACATATTCCATGTATCCATTCAGTCCAACTTTATGAATTGCTATTTCCTTCTATTCAATGTCATTTGTAATGTCATGAACGTTTCTAAGTACATGTCTAGGCTTCTTCTTAGACTTGGGCTCTTTAACTTGAAAGATACTCCTACTGTCATCATATAACTTGTGATAAAATACTTGGTGGAAGGGTCTACCTATAGTCCCTTTTTGAACCACCTTATCACAATATACTCAGACTCCATTTGTAGAATTTGTAATGGTTGATTCTAAAACATTTTTCTAGTCACTTACTCCGGAGTCAATAAGATTAGCCTAGGATTTCAATAAATGTATATAGGTTTGGATACTAAAGTTTGTGTAATCCTTCAATACACAACTTAGTATGTCATCCAAACACAAGAACGGATCCTCAGTTCTTCTCAGGAATCATGATGGATGTTCTTAAAGGCTTTCAAATGACCTAACTTGTCATTAACTCATTATGCTCCAAGCATATGATTCATCATGGGATGTGCATATATTAGCATACATGATCGATCTAATGGCGAAAACATTAGCAATCAATTTCATGTGATCAACAACTCATGGGGTTCAGTGAATGACTATGACTCTCTCATAGTAATTCCACTTTCATCAAAATGAATAATCTCCTCAACCTATGTTGATATTAAACAGATAAAGAATCTTATCAACATAAGATACTTATCCCAGTGCCAATTTAAATTTCCCTATATCATAATAGATTTGGAATTTTAGAATGCATCATGTCTTCTTTCATCGAGAATTGAAAACAAAAAACACTCCTTCATCGGTGGTAGTGTTAGCATGTCATCCTCAATGACATTAACATGAAATACAATTTTCCCACTGATCTTTATGTCTAAACATGACAATATTGACTCCCACTTAAATCCATGTATACTTATTGCTTCCTGACAACTCGAGTGAAACCATTTTCTCATCACATAATTGTAATGATCATTGCAATTTTTAAGTGTTAATTAAAACCTCGTGCTTATATCACGCACACACTCTTTTCTAAATACCTATTTAGAAATTGGTCATAACTTGCTTATACACACTATGAGGTGTAGCAATGATGATATGAATCTTAGCATGGTTACATTTTAACTTAGCTTTCTATACAACTTTAGTGTCTATCCATGCAACTCTTATGCACAGATTTCACATTGGTTCATTAGGCTCTTATGTAAAATCGAATTGAAATTACTTGATACAACCACTTCATAATCTTTATTGAAGATCACTTTCTTTTGGTCTCCTCACTAGTCTCGAGTTTGACCTAAGAAGCTTTCTTTTGGTCTCCTTACTAGCCTTGAGTTTGACCTAATAAGCTTTCTTTTGGTCTCCTCACTAGTCTCGAGTTTGTTGCTAATTTTTCTCCCACTCTATCTTTTGAAAAATACATCTATTTTTCTCGAAAGATAGCTCTATAAGTAACAAATAATTTGATACTTAAACTTATGAAGGAAGAAAATATCGCACATTATAACCTTAATAAGTGACCCTCTTGTAATGACATTGTAATCTAGTAGTAAGATAGACTAGCCTTTATAAGATAAAGGATTAGATTCATATCCATGTCTTATACAATTTTAGGGTTTTAAGACTTTCCGTAACACGTATGGAGTCTTATAAGTGGCTACAAGTTTTAGTTATAAGTGGTGTTTTCAATTAGTTTATAAAATTCTCTACCTTAAGTTCAAATAACTATATTTGACTTTACAATCGTTCTTTCTTATGTTAAATAAGATGTGATATTTAGTCATAAAAGCATAAGAGGGAATCAAATTCATGGCTTATGAACTCATTACAATGATCCAATCGTTGTAATTCTTGTATGATCAATTTAAGTCAAATCAATTTATGTTGTTAATGTAAAAAGTGTATAATGAAAAGTTTTTAGAACGAAGAAAAATTCCATAAACCGAATGACTTGGGTTGAAAGTCAAGTCATTAAAATTCATACAACCATTGTTTCCAAAATGGAAATAAAACAAATTTTCATGTCTAACACGGAAATCAAAACGAGTTCTAAAACAACAAGTCAAAATACAATAATACTAAGAAGACAATACAAAATAAAAGCCAAGCTTCCATAGGTCTTCTACTATGGGCGGCTACCCTAGCATCCCTTTGTTGAAGATCTTCCTCAAGCTTGCTTGTCCTTGCCTTTGTCTTTGCTCACATGCCCTATATTACATTAAAGAGGGTGAGAATCACAACTTGTATCTAAATACCAAAGTTGGGATTTATATCAATAACACAATAGATTAGAGAATTTATTGCCTACTGGAGTCACACGTCCAGCTTTGACATCTCCTAGATATTTCGGGCAATTACGTTTCCATTGGCCCGTACCACAACAATAGTGGCACTTATCCTCGAAAGAAGCCCCTTTTTTGGGCTTGGGAGTGTTATTCCCAATAGCTTTCCCTTTTCCCTTGTTGGGGCTGGGTTTCTTACCCTTTATAGCGCTTTTCTTGAATTTCCCTTTGTTCTTATTATTACTATTGAGCACATCCTTGGTCGTACTCACATTGAGACCCATGCCTCTCTCGGCTTGTACAAGCAAGTTGTGCAATTCTTGGAGAGAGGTTTTCATGTTTTGCATATTGTAGTTTACCCTAAACTGAACATATGTGTAATACTACGGTTTTATGAGTCTCTGGGTACTCTATCGAGTGGGCCTTACTCTGTCGAGTAAGGGTGTGTTGCGTTTTAAAAACAGTTTCTGACCTATTGGGTACTCGATCGAGTAACCTTGATACTCGATCGAGTATCTCAGCTACTCGATCGAGTAGCCGGTTTACGGGGGGAATGATTTATCGGGTTTTGTTAGTAATGTGGTGACAAAGTGGGAAGCACCAAAGAACATTGTTGAGATCAGGAGTTTCTTGGGTTTAGCTGGATACTACAGACAGTTCGTGAAAGATTTCTCCAAGATTGCTAGACCTATGACAGCGTTGATGAGGAAAGAGAACAGGTTTCGTTGGGATGAGAGTTGTGATACGGCGTTCCAAACATTAAAGAAGCGTTTGACCACAGCTCCTACCTTAGCATTACCTGAAGGGATCGAGAACTTTGAGGTGTATACAGATGCCTCAAAGAACGGGTTGGGATGTGTGTTGATGCAGAACGGTAAAGTTATTGCCTATGCTTCTAGGCAATTGAAGCCGTATAAGGAGAACTACCCTACACATGATCTGGAGTTGGGTGTAGTGGTGTTTGCTCTCAAGATATGGAGACATTACCTTTATGGGGCGACCTTTAAGGTATTTTCGGATCACAAGAGTCTCAAGTACATCTTCACTCAAAAGGAGTTGAACATGAGACAGAGGAGGTGGATGGAGCTGATTGGCGATTATGACATGGATATTATCTACCATAAAGGGAAAGCCAATGTCGTTGCAGATGCTTTGAGTAGGAAGAGTGTACATTCTTTGTGTATAACTCTATCTTTGAGGAGGTTGAGAGATGAGGTGGGGAGGTTTGGGATACATATGATGCAGAGAGGGGATGCCATGGGAGATTTGACAGTGCATCCTGATCTTTATGATCATATTCGAGGTAAAGAGGCGTTGGATCCTAAGATGGTTGAGTGGAGAGCTGGAGTAGAGAAAGGGACAGTGTCTCGATTCTCTATTCATACAGATGGTAGTTTGAGGTTTGACGGTAGGTGGTGTGTCCCTAATGATGAGGAGCTGAAAAAGACAATCATGTCAGAGGCACATTGTACACCGTATTCAGTACATCCAGGTGGTGACAAACTGTACAAGGATTTAAAGAACACGTTTTGGTAGCCTGGGATGAAGAAAGAAACAACTGAGTTTGTGGCTCGTTGTTTGACATGCCAGAGAGTTAAAGGGGAACAGCGACGACCACAAGGTAAGATTCAGTCTTTAGAGGTACCCGAGTGGAAGTGGGAATCCATTTCTATGGATTTTATCGTGGGTTTGCCAAAGAGTCAACAAGGTAACAACATGATATGAGTAATAGTGGATCGACTGACCAAGTCAGCTCACTTTGTGCCAATGAAAGATACATGGACTAAGGCACAATTTTCTATGGCTTATCGGAAGAATGTGCTAAAGTTACATGGAGTCCCTAAGGACATAGTATCTGACAGAGATGCGAGATTTATGTCAAGGTTTTGGAAAGAGTTGCAGGAATCTTTGGGAACAACTTTGAAGATGAGTACAGCATTTCATCCTGCGACAGAAGGTCGGACTGAGAGAACGATCAAGACTCTTGAGGATATGTTGCGAGCTTGTGTGATGGCCTTTGGTGGTAGCTGGGAACAGGGGTTGGATTTGATAGAGTTTTCTTACAACAACAGCTATCACACTAGTATTGGTATGGCACCGTTCGAGGCCTTATATGGGAGGAGATGTAGGAGTCCGATTTGTTGGGACGACAGTGTTGAGGCAGTGGTTCTAGGACCAGAGATGGTGCATGTGATGGTTGAGCAGATTAAGATGATCAGGGAAAGGATGAGAGCGGCTCAGGATAGGCAAAAGAGTTATGCAAATCTACATCGCCGGGATATAGAGTTTCAGGTTGGGGACAAGGTTCTTCTGAAAGTGTCTCCTATGCGTGGGGTTATGAGATTTGGGAAGAAAGGCAAGCTGAGTCAGAAGTTCATAGGGCCTTATGAGATCTTAGAGCGGGTTGGAGAGGTTGCATATCGTCTGGCTTTACCAGCTGCGTTAGAGAGAGTGCATAATGTGTTTCATGTATCTCAGCTGCGGAAGTATGTGAGTGACCCGTCACATGTGTTAGAGGCAGAGAGCTTAGAGCTAGATGAGTCCTTGTCATATCTTGAGGTGCCTAAGCAGATTCTTGACCGGAAGGTTAGGAAGACTAGGAGTGGTGAGACAGTTTTGCTTAAGATCCTTTGGTCTAACCACGAGTCTGAGGAAGCTACATGGGAGGCATAGGAAGCCATGAGAGAGCGTTACCCTTTCCTTTTTGATCAGGTATGTATGGTTACGGGGACGTAACCTTGTTTCTTTTAGGGGGGTAGGAGATGATCGCGAAGAGTTTTTAAGAGATTTTTATACCTTTTATGTTGTGTCGGTATGTTTGTTGTGGTTGAGTCGGGTTGAGTTTGGGTTAGTAACATGTTTTATGTTGAGTTTTGTTTTGGTTGTTGAGTCGGGAGTATTGTAGTGTGTGTCTTTGTTTTGTTGTGGTTTGAACTTCGGGGACGAAGTTCTTTTTAAGGAGCGAAGACTGTAATACTACGATTTTATGAGTCTCTGGGTACTCTATCGAGTGGGCCTTACTCTGTCGAGTAAGAGTGTGTTGCGTTTTAAAAACAGTTTCTGACCTGTTGGGTACTCGATCGAGTAACCTTGATACTCAATCGAGTAGGGGGCACTCGATCGAGTATCTCAGGTACTCGATCGAGTAGCCGGTTTACGGAGGAATGATTTGTCGGGTTTTGTTAATAATGCGATTTAGTATATAATTACTCCCGTCACTTTCTTTAAAAACTTTTACAAACCTAATTGCTTTCAAAAGAGAAAACAAACTACATTCTTCGCATCAATCGCATTATTGGCAAATCCCGGAGCTCCGAAGGTCGGATTTCACCTATCTTTATACCTTTGTAATCCTTGCGTCGAGGGTAAGATCTACATACTTTTTTTATAGTATTTCGTTAAAGTTAGTTATACCCTAATTTGGGGATTTGGGGGTTTTGTTGTGTTTCTTGATTGGTAGTAATTATGTGATTGTATGTTAGGAGGAGGATTCGTAGAAGAAGCCTTTTGATAACAGCTGTTGAGACCGTCTGACTGTGTTGCTTTCCAGGTAGGGTTTCCCTACTTAGTATTAGTCCCATAATGCGTTGTTGGTGTTTTGTGATTGTTGAATATTATCATACTCGTATTGTGACGATTGTTGGATTTGGTTGTTGATAGTAGTTGTGATTGATTGTATCTGTCTGTGTTCTTCAGGGTGCGTCCCGGCTGAGTGGAGTCACTTGCGGGAGTGGCTTCACGCCCATTATTCGCCTTCTGTGGAACCCGCCATAGAAGGGATGTGCACATTAAGGAATTTGGGTTTATCGCTCGACGGAGATGAGCGGGGATTTGGTGGGTACGGTTGTGGTCCCCCACTGGCGGCATGGAGTGACCTGTTGCGATGGGCACTCTGGCAGGGCTATACACTTTAGTGTGTAGTCAGTATTGTGGAGTTGGGAATGGAGTTCGGAGGATATCTGTGATGATTGAGCTGTTTGTTTACTGTGTTGTTGGATTATATAAATTGTGTGATTAGTACTGACCCCGTTTATTGTCTTAAAAACTGTGGTGATCCATTCGGGGATGGTGAGCAGTTGTTGAGCAGGTATGAGTCGAGTTACATGGGATAGCTGGGATGTGCCACCGTCTGATGATAGAGTCTTCCGCTGTAGAATGATTAGTTTATTAAACATTTCATTTAGCTAAGTAGACAGTTGGTTTTGAGAACATGTAACCGTATTTTGGTATTTTGTTTTGGATTGTATCTTATTCACTAAAGTTATACTATTTAAATTTTGTTTCGTTATTGTCTTATGATTATCATTGCCTCGGGCAACCGAGATGGTAGCATCTTTATACCTGAGTGGTCCTGGTAAGGCACTTGGAGTATGGGGGTGTTACAATATGCTTTGATGCGGTTCAAGGAATGGAGTACTCGGTCAATAACGAGTTGTTCGGGAATTTTAACTCCTTGCAATTTGAGCGTCTCAACATGTTCAATCAATTTGAGCACATGAGGGCAAACCTTTTGACCCTCTTTGATGTTGAGCTCAAAGAATGCAGAGGCCGCCTCATATTGGATGATCCTAGGAGCTTGTGAAATCATAATCACAAGCTTGGTGTAGATCTCATAAGCGGTGCCTATCTTAATAGCACTCCTTTGGAGATCGGCTTCCATAGAGAAGATCAAGACATTCTTGATCGCGGCCGATTCTTTTAGGTAAGCCGCATAGGCCTCCCTATCTGCGGCGGATGACCTAGTAGTAGGTGTAGCAGGAGTGGCTCCGGTAAGGTAACGAAGCTTGTCGCCAGCTCCCGCGGCCAATCGGAGTTGCGCATCCTAATCGGCAAAGTTAGTCCCATTCTATTCAAGTTTACATCGATCCATAAAGGATCGGAGGCAAGAAGCATTGGTGAGTGGTGGAGCTGTGACACCTCATGTTTTAAGTTTATTTTGTGTTACATTTTGATAAGTATAATATGGTTTGATAATGATTAAGTGAGTTAATTGTGTTACAATGATAATGAGTTGAAATGGCATTCAGATGTGTTGACAGTTTCATAAGCCTTTTGTAGCGTTTTTGGGTGAACTTCGGGACAAAGTTCATTTTAAGGGGGGAAGACTGTAATACCCCGTAATTTAATAAGTATTTTAAGGGGGGAAGACTGTAATACCCCGTAATTTAATAAGTGTTTATAAGACTAAGTAATGCAATAATAATAATTAATTAAAAGGCATTTATATTAAAAACGATAATTAATTATAAAATTATAGGTGAGTCGAGAATTGGATATTGGGCCGTGTGCTACTTGTGTAACATTAGTAGTAGTAGTAGTAGTAGTAGTAGTAGTAGTAGTAGTAGTAGTAGTACTAATAATAATAATAATAATAATAATAATAATAATAATAATAATAATAATAATAATAATAATAATAATAATAATAATAATAATAATAATAATAATAATAATAATAATAATAATAATAATAATAATAATAATAATAATAATAATAATAATAATAATAATAATAATAATAATAATAATAATAATAATAATAATAATAATAATAATAATAATAATAATAATAATAATAATAATAATAATAATAATAATAATAATAATAATAATAATAATAATAATAATAAAGATAATAATAATAATAATAATAATAATAATAATAATAATAATAATAAAGATAATAATAATAATAATAATAAAGATAATAATAATAATAAAGATAATAATAATAATAATAATAATAATAATAATAATAATAATAATAATAATAATAATAATAATAATAATAATAATAATAATAATAATAATAATAATAATAATAATAATAATAATAATAATAATAATAATAATAATAATAATAATAATAATAATAATAATAATAATAATAATTATAATAATAATAATAATAATAATAATAATATTAATAATAATAATAATAATAATAATAATAATAATAATAATATAATAATTACATATTTCCTAATTGCTTCCTTATACCCTATGACCTACCTATATGAATAGACCTCATTAATCATAAAACACAAATAATTCATGACATAAAGAAAAAAGGAGGAAATAATTCACATAAGAGAAAAGAGAAAGAAGAACTAGCTAGGAGATCGTCACAAGGTAATTTTCTAATCGTCTCTCCACATACTCACCTTAAGACTAATATAACTCGTTAAATAGACAACCGTTGACTGACCCGAGACCATGACCTTGACCGTGGGACACCAGAGGTCGACCAGACCCACCGCTGACCACCATTTACCGATGGGAAAGGGGTGTTCGAAGGTTGTTTTAGAGGGTGGTTTGAAGGGTATGTGTCATATGCTTAGACGGAATTAAAACCCTTATTTGGACTCGCCTTGACCTGGGTTGGTTAGGATTGGTGCATGGTAGTGGTTCGACTATCAGGAGGTTGTCATGGGTGGTAAACGTAGTGGATTTCGTGGTGGTTGGTCGGGTTTTCGAAATCGGGTGTTTACACGCAAAACCCGGACTTTATACCCTTAGCCGTGACTTGTTCGACTCAGACCTAGGTTGGAAGGGTTTGTGGTGGTTAGTCTGTCCTATTGGTGGTGTTAAAGTAGTCGGAGGTGGTGGTTTGTGTGGATAGTTGACGGGTTCCGCGAAAACAGAGGAGGTTTTGATGTTTGTCGTCGTTGTTTTGTGTCAGGGTTAGCAGTTGGGGTAGGTTGAGAAGGGCGACGCGGTTAGTGTCCCACTGTGTGTCAGGGGGCGGCCACTGTGGTGGCTGAGTCGATGTGCGGTGGTGGGAACCGTGTGGGTTAGGGGTATTGCTATTGTTGTTGGTTTGTGATTTGGAGTATGTGTCGATTGAGTAGGTGTTGTTGGAAAGTTGCTTGGGCGCGAATTGGTCACGTGTGGTGGTGGTTGAAGGGCGGTCTAGTGGTGTTTTGGTGTGGTGGTTATCATGATTGGGCAGAGGAAGAAAGGCGGGGTTGGGTGGTGTTGGTACACGGGTTCAACCGTGTAGAAGGAGGGAGGTTTGGTAATTGTTGAGTGGGGATTTAACCGAGTTAATTAATTGTGAGTCGGGATAATTAATTGGTAATTTATTTAGTCGGGTTTTAGTTAGTTAGTTATTTTATATATTAATTTATATATTATTAGAATTACAATGTAATTGTATTATTATTATTATTTATTTAGGTGACGATTTTGTGAGACGATATTATTACTTGGATTCGCGTGCTTCATTATTCAGACTTTTATTGAGTTGCTTATTTCGATTTGCTTGTCAGGTAGGAATTTCCTACTCAACTCGGGTTTTATTGTTAAGTGAATGAATATTTAATTGTGACGGTTGATGAGATTAATGTTAATATTGTGATTGTGATTTATTATTGGAGACGGAGTATATGTGGAGTTGTTGACGGAGCTGTATGACGGGATTGTTATTGAGTTTTTGTTGTTGGTTATATTTGGTATGGAGAGTTGATTATTCAGTTGAGCATAACACGGAGGGTGTTACTGCCAGTTGTGCATAGCGAGTAATCGTTATTGCCAGATGTGCATAGTAAGTAATTACTACTGCCATAGATAGTTGCGCATAGTAAGTGATTACTACTGCCAGTTGTGCATAGTACGGAGGGTACTACTGCCAGTTGAGCATGGTATGAGAGTACCACTGCCAGTTGAGTTGAGCATAGCGTTCAGGGAGTTGTGCTACTGCCAGTGATATAAGTGAGTTGTACGGATGAAGTGATGAGAACTTGATGAATATCTATTTTGGTTGGATTATTATTGTTGTTTATTTTATTCCTACTCAACCTCGTGGTTGACCGTGTATTCGTGAACACCTGTGATGAACCATAATGGGGAGCAGATTTAACAGGTACTAAAGATTAGCTGACTTGGGAGCTTATGGGAATGCATGAGGACATGGTCAGTCTACCTAGAAGTCTAGACCACATAGATTGTTTAATCACTTATTTATTTCCGATGCGAGTTATACTTTAATTTATATTAAGTTTTATTTTGGTTAAGTTGTAATATACATGTAATCGCTAAATTTTTATTTAAAGTACTTTGGTTTGTTGTACTTTGTTATTCACTACCTCGGGAAACCGAGATGGTAACGCTCTCATTTACTTGAGATGTGTAGCTAAAGGCTCCTGAATAAATGAGGGTGTTACAAAGTGGTATCAGATCAAAACGATCCTCAAGCCTAACTAATGAACAATAATGAATTTAGGATGTGTCTAAATAAAATGAACCCCGGGTAGAAACTGTTAGGAGCCCCTCTTAGTGCGGTTAAGAAGGCGCCCTTAATTCGTACCATGGCCCTCTCAGTTTTGAACCGGGTACCCTGAGAGAAAATTTGAGGAGTGGGGTAGTTATAAGAAGGTACATAGTATATTTGAATGTTTCGATATAAATTTTACTAATATTGTTGTAAGGTGGATTACGGTAAGTATTGTGATTGAAATGATGGCTTGACTATGTGATATTTATGATGGAATTTGATATCGTTGTTGGATAAGATGAGAATTGGATGGGGAATGAGATGTCGAATTGCTTTGAGCATGGGCATGAACTTAATTGTGGCATTGATATCGATTATGTGGTTGGATGTTATAGTAATATCATGTCTAGCGATATGCGGTTACGTGAATCCCAAAATCATGTTATCTACAATGTTATGAAATGATTAAATTTGTAATAGAGATGAATTAGAGTAGATGCTAGTCGTGTGAGAGGTATGATGACCAAGTTGTGTTGATATATGTATAGGAGGGTGTTAATAAGGGCCCATGACCTAGAGCTGAACTTTATTTCGTCAGATTTTTACACCTATTTGATCTAGTTGCCGTTTGATTTCTGTTTATCGTCTAAGGTCGAAATCTTTAGGAGTGATAACCCAGTGAGTTATCTTTCCAATGCCATTGGTATCATGTTTAAAAGTTTTACGGTTTGAGAGAAATAAATATTTTAGTGGACAGTGGTCAGAATGTTCCTGTACAGTTATATTTTCGACAAACGATTTTCTAAAATTTCTCATTTAATTTGTTCTTAAGATTTTTGCCTAATTACAACTCCACTGTTTAAAATATTCAAATATGTTTTCAAATTGATAAGCCATGTTGCAAGATAAATTTTTGACATTTAATAGTGATTTTTACAAGTTGGCCCAAGTTTTCGACAAATTGCTAATCAATTTCTGTTTCGACACACTGTATTATAAAAATCTTTATAAAATGGTTATTCAAGTTTTGGACTTGATTATTTTTCTCATGTTTTGAAAACTCCCTATATTTTCAAAAAAGTATTAAAACTCAAAGAGAAATATCACGGTTATTTAATGGTGATTTTTGAAAGTTACAGCTTGATTTTTGATTTCTGAAAATGTGAGTTTTACCAAAAGTTCAATATAAATGCTTTATCAATTCTTAAACTATGATAGTTGAGATGTCGGAATGACGATAGGGGGACCAAAGGAGAGGTAAGCTGGGATACAATTGGCTACACCTTGTTTTTATTATTGGGTCAATTTTATACGCGTAACTCGTAGTTGGTACATGTGGAGTTGAGAAGTGTGCCACGATTTATGTCAAATGAGTAACTATTGTTCTATCATAGTGTTCGTAGAGGCTTGTGATAAATTTTGTTATAATCTTTAAACTTTGTTATCCTTATCTGATTGGTATTTATACAGTGTGGTACCTTTGTTATGGTCAAGGTTCCGAGGACGTGACCTTAATTTTAAGGAGGGTAGGATTGTAAAATCTCGATGGTTGTGTCATTTTGAAATTTTACAATGTTGTATTATGTTGTTGGTGTTCTCAGTCTTAATGCTTTGTTTGAGTTATCTGTTTCAGTTCTTGTCCTTACTTGAGCAATGTAATGTGTGGTATAAGTGAGTAAAGTTTTAATTGTGTTATTAAACTTCGGGACGAAGTTCATTTTTAGGAGGGTAGAATGTGACGCATCATGTTTTAAGTTTATTTTGTGTTACATTTTGATAAGTAAAATATGGCTTGATAATGATTAAGTGAGTTAATTGTGTTACAATGATAATGAGTTGAAATGGCATTCAGATGTGTTGACAGTTTCATAAGCCTTTTGTAGCATTTTTGGGTGAACTTCGGGACAAAGTTCATTTTAAGGGGGGAAGACTGTAATACCCCGTAATTTAATAAGTATTTATAAGAATAAGTAATGTAATAATAATAATTAATTAAAAGGCATTTATATTAAAGACGATAATTAATTATAAAATAATAGGAGAGTCGAGAATTGGATATTGGGCCGTGTGCTACTTGTGTAACATTATTAGTAGTAGTAGTAGTAGTAGTAGTAATAATAATAATAATAATAATAATAATAATAATAATAATAATAATAATAATAATAATAAAATAATAGTAATAATAATAATAATAATAATTATAATAATAATAATAATAATAATAATAATAATAATAATAATAATTATTATAATTATAATAATAATAATAATAATAATAATAATAATAATAATAATAATAATAATAATAATAATAATAATAATAATAATAACAATAATAATAATAACAAGAAGAAGAAGAGGAAGAAGAGGAAGAAGAAGAAGAAGAAGAAGAAGAAGAAGAAGAAGAAGAAGAAGAAGAAGAAGAAAAAGAAGAAGAAGAAGAAGATTTCGGATCATATAAGAATGGCACAAGCGTGAGAACCGTGAGAACGCGCGTCAGTCGTTGGCTCTTTTCTGACGCGGCTAATCTAAGGGCCTATAACGTGCGCTGCTTTACCAAAACTTGGGGCTTTGTCTTTCTTTTCCACTGAAATATACCTCGCGCTTCTTCGTTAAGCTTTCAACCATGGATTCCGACCTTCTTTAATTTGTTAAGCTTTCAACTATTTCTCTCTCCTTATTCTCTGTGGAGTTGCATTTTCGTCTTTCTGTTGGATTTTCTCTTACCTATTTCGTCATGAAGGTGAGTACTGTTTAGCTTCAAGCTTTTCTCGATTTCGTCCTTAATTTATGTAACTCTACTGTAATCTAAATTAATGTTTCTTATGTTCATTTTGCCGGATTATTCATTTTATTGATGAATTTTGAGTTCGGTATTGTTTTTAAAATCGAAATTTGTGTTTTCATTTGCATGCTATCGGAATTTGTATTTGTCGCATTGTTTGTTGATTTCGTAACTTGCTTATACATTTCGATTTGTTTGTTGTTTTTTAGTTTGATCTAATTTGTGCTTTTTTGAATTTTTGTTGAATTTTAAGTACTTTTAACGTAAGTAGCATCAATTTAAGACCACATGCAAAAGGTCATAATTGCGTGCACATTATTGTTGTAGATCATGTACATTTCAATAAAACTGATAGGACATTTCTTCGTGAAACGTGTATAACACAACAGAACTGATTAATATTACATGCAAAATCGCTTTCGATTATTGAAGCGCAAAGGCGATCCTGGAACTGTTACACGCCGTATTTCTCCGAGGTTGAACAACCTCAGTCCTACTGTTGATGATCCTACTCCAACGTTCTCCCGTATTACCACCCGGATGTCACCTAAAAGTTTTGTTGATGTCCTTCGATACCTTGATTACAATCAATGGTGTGCTCTGGAAGAGATTGGTTTTTCTTCATTGTTTGGGCTAAGGGTTACAAGGCTTCCTTTACGCCTTGGTTATTGGTTAATTGAGAACTACAACCCGTATTCGGATTTCATCATTCTACCTGATAAACAGCGCTTTCGTGTTTCTCGCTTCTTGTATTCATGATCTTTGTTGGCCTCCCAATTGGAGGAAAACTTGTTTTACTTTCATGCTGTAGTGATGAAGATGCAGAATGTGATGCGTTTTACGCGCATTGGAAAGCTCAATTTTATGTTGATGGTCAAGTGGATATCAAGACCCTTGCAAAGCATATTATTTGTCATGATGATTACAGTGATCAATTTAAGATTAATTTTGTGGTGCTTGCTGTGTCTTTGTTAATGCGCAACAATCAGAAGTCGTTCGTCAATCATCATGTACTAAAATCGCTGAGGAATGTGTCTGCCATTGGTCAGCTTGATTGGTGTCAATTTGTCATGGAGAGTTTGCGATATAACACAAAGGATTGGGTCAAGAAGGGGAAGAAGAATCACTTTGGTGGACCTCTCCTGTTTCTAATGGTACAAATCTTCTGGGTTACATTTATTGTTAGTTATTATGGTTTTAAAACCTGCCATTTTCCAGTCATAATCCTGTTTTCCCTTGCAGCTTGTTTATGTTGACCGTGTTGTCCATGAAAAACGATTCGTAGAAAGAGATTACTATACTCTTTTGAATTGGACATCTGACGCACTTTTCTCAAGGGAAAAGCGGAGATGGAAGTCGGTCGATTTGGGCTTGGTCGTGTAAAAGGTCGATTCTTTGGAAAGAATTAGATTTTCTAATCCATGTAGACAAGTGGTTGAAAAAGTACGGAGAGTGTCGAGGGATGTTAGTACTGATACAAAATCTCCAATTTCATACTCGTCTCCGGAGGTATATCCATTGATTCTCGAAGTATTCACTATTCCTTTTCAAGATTCACTTTGAAATATTTTCTTTGTACCTTCATAGTACTAAAGATGTACCTTCATAGTACTAAATATGTACCCTCATACTTGTGCCTTGTCCAGAGTTTGCGGATGACTACACTTGCTTCAAAGAAAGAGAGTCATGGAAGATATGGTTGTGTTAGATGAGAAATACGCGGTTGGTTTGCAATGTTTCCCAGGCGAAGAGTGTGTCAAACAGGCCCATTCGGCAACTGAATTTGTATATTTGACATATAGTGGTGGTACCAAGATGTGTCGTGTGCACCACCGTGGGAATCCAAAGACACTAGATGAGGATGAACAGTTTATTCTTTGTAGCAAATGCGGTGAGAAAGCGTACAAATTGAAACTTGCTCGTGCTAAACACAGAGAACAATGTGCTAAGTGGAGAAATTAATTTGTACCACAATGGTGAATTTTCATTCGATTTAGGGGTGGTGAGAAAGACTTTCTTTGAGAGTGAGGCAAGGTTAGCCGCAGCTAAAGGGGTTAAAAAGGATCGCCGTGTCACTGGTGAATCTTCTTCAACTACCAAAAGGGTTCATTTCATGGCAAGTCCTTCTTATATACCTCTATCCAAACAACAAGCAACATCATCTCGTTTTGATCCGTTGTTTTCTGCTATCCAAGATGACACCAATGTGTTAACACCTCTTCTTTGCGGTGCACCTTCAAGTGGTGATTATGTTTTCGGTGACCGGGGCACTAACAATCGTCGTTGCGGTAATCTATAATGTGTCTTTGCCTAAATTACCATTTTGTGTATGTCATTTTCAGTGTTTCACACCTGACAAGTAATTTGTTATATTTTTTGCTCTTGTGAGCACTTATATTCGTACAAGACTTATTTTGCAACGCGAATGCATTTGTGGTCATTAAAGCCGTCTCAACATGTTTCGAGTGTTGTAATTGATTGCTTTGGTCATCATATTTGAATTGTAAGAGGAAGAAAACAATCTTGGTACTCAAGCGGTTCTTTTTACCACGGTTGTGCATGTAAGTACATTTACTTACACTCTTAAATGTCGTGTGTAATATGTATTTTGAAATATTGTACTTCCCTCTTTCGTTACTTTCCCATGCGATCAGATTAGCGAAACCCATCCCAGGTTTAAGTGATGAAAAAATTTATGAATTATTCGAGGCTCGTGTAAAAATGGAGTTGCAGCTTTTCCCGGGAATAGACATAGCTTCAATCGCACTTGTAAGTTGTTATTGTTTGCTTGACATACTTTGCAATTTTCTTTGCCATTGTTGTATTGCATTTTTAAAAAATTGAGACATACTATTATCGCATAAGTCCTTTCTTTTTTTGATTAATTCCAACTACTAAACTCATTTGAACCTCAACTTGTATATACCCATTTTATATTAAAAAAATTCAGATTAGGCCAAAGTAGGATAAATGGCCATTTAACACAATGTTAATGCTATAATTTCTCAATGTACTTTCTAAACGTACTAAATGTACTTTTTAAACATTTACAATGTTAATGTTGTAATTTCTCAATGTGGGGAATATCTAATATGCATGAGCAGTTGCAACTATATGCACACGTTGGGAACATAGACCATGAGTCATACTATCATTCCATGTCTGCATTCTGCTTTTGTTTTATTTGAACTGCTTGAGTCAAAGGGAATTTTCTTTGCGTTTGTATTAAATAAGGTCACTTTATATTGCAATGTACTGTTCTCATTTTTTACATGTGCCTCATGATTAGTTAAAATGTACCCTTTGAAGAGTTTGACTGTACTTATGGTTGTACGTCATTTGTTTTGTAATTTCAGTTTTTTTTCCCAATTGTACACGAGAAACATTTTTTCTTATACGTGGTTGACCTGGTGAGGAAGCGTTTCGTCATTCTTGACAACTCACTCTCAGATGAAGATGTCATCAAGAAATATGGTGTATCTCTACTGTTAACAGCATGTTTGAATTTGACACATTTTTGTTGTTCTATTGACTTTTGACTATTAGTCACGCTTAACACTGGTTTACAATGTTTTGTCATAGATTGATGCGTTTGGAAGGTTTTTGGGTGAGAACCCAAAAACTTCTGACTCTAGCAACATTGTGTTGGCTATGGATCCCATTGTTGCAAAGCTTAGTTGGAGAAATAACTACAATGTTGATGACTGTGGTATATACACAATGAGACACATGGAAACATTTATGGGATTAATCTCTTGGAAATGTGGCCTGATGAAAAATGATGTGAGTGTTGGTTCTTATTTTAAAGAAATTCATGTTCATTGTGTTTTGCCTATCTTGTTAATTGTTGGCTTCTTTTGCGGCGGAGCGTGCTTAAAGTGTTACGATACAAATATCTATGCACATTACCTATGTTCGAGCACAACGATTGCCATGAAACTGTTGCTGATCATGCGAAGAAGGGTCATTTCTCTAAAGCTAGTGATTACATTTAATGTTCGGATATTATCTACGCAGATGTTAGAATTTGTCCGATGACATCCCCTGTTCATGTAGTATGATGTTTTAAATTTTAGTGTACGTTAGTATGTGTAATGATTTGTAATTGCATAAGCAAAATGTTGAATTTGTGAACCAATGTTTTGTTGCACTTAATTAAAGTACTTTTTTGTCTATTTTTGGCGTGCTATTTACTTGAACGTTATTATCTCCTTGAATAGCGACTTATGATGTACTTGAATTAGCAAAATAATATAATGTACATTTCAGTGTCCTTTTAAATCTCTTTTGTAAAACAAAGACATGCACATTATAAACATACATAATGGACATTTGAATTAAATTGAAAGCACATTTATTTCTATTATACATTGAAAACAGGGAAATAGGGCTAAAATCACGTCAAAGATCTATCTATAGCGACATCATAATCTAAGTATATGAATGAACTTTTGAAGTTTTCTATCTTATTAAACGATCACATGCATTACAATTTAATTAATCTTTCATGTTCTTTTTAAAATAATTTAATGTACCTTTAAATATAATATAATGTACATTTTCCAAACAGTGCTTAATGATATTTTAGTTGCACCTAATTATCAAAACATGCACATTATGAATATCGATAATGGACATTTTAATTAAACTGTTTAGATAAATTACATAATATATACAGTGTAAACAGGAAAACCTGTTTAATAAACTGTCAAAGGTCTATTTTTCATCCCTTCCCAAAAAATGGATTCACTCGCCCCTTGTTGGGTGTCTTTTGGTCTTGCGGCTATACAAACCACACATAAGGGAAAGGGTTTAGAGTTGGATTAGGTGGATTCACGGTAACGGTCTGCCTAATGCAACCCTAAACGCTTTCCCGTCCCATTTTAGGATACCTGACCCCCTAGATTTAATCCCGTCCCCAACAAGGGTTCAGTCGCCCCCTCTAGGGTGTCTTTTGGTCTTGTGACCGTTCATAATCCAACCGTAAACCCTTTCCCATGCCGTTCTAGGATACTTAAGGTCCCCTAGTTTTAATCCCGCCCCAACAAGCGTTCACTCGGCCCCTCTATGGTGTCTTTTGATCTTGTGGTCATTCGTAATCCAACAACTTGATCTAATTTGTACATTATGAATGTCGAAAAAGTACATTTAGAACTTTTAGAAAATACATTGACAAATTATAACATTACCATTGTGTTAAATGGCCATATATCCTAATTTGACCTAATCTGAAGTTTTAAATTATAAAATGGGTATATAAAAGTAGAGTTTCAAATGGTTCTAGTAGTTGGAATAAACAAAAAAAGAAAAATAAAATAAAAAAATGGACTTGTGGAATTATAGCATGACCCAATTTTTTAAAAAAAAAACCGCCACTTTAAACTTCTTCTCTTTAATATCTTATTACTTTTTGATAAACCTGTCAATTAAATTGTACCTGCACGTTTTCTCATTCTCAGATCGTTCATTTACTCTTATCGCTCTCTATCGGAATGAAGGTTATATTCTTTGCCTTTAATTATTTGCTAAAAACAATTGTGTTTACTTTTCATCTGCTTCGAATTTAACATAGTTTCCTTAGCTTTTTAATGTTCGAAGATGTTCATTATAAATCAGTCCTACTATTATTTCTCAGGTGCATCAATATGTCTAAATTTATACGCATTGTTTCCTAATGATTTTGATGTACTTTGCTATGGCTTAATATTTTAAAATGTTTAGGATGTATTTTGTTCATGTACTTTTTTAATGTTTAGCATTTACTTTCTGGATACGTGTCCTTCATATCAATATGTCGGAATTTATACGAATTGTTTGCTAATGATTTTGATGTAGTTTGTTACTAATGTTTAGCATTCACTTTCTGGATACCTGTGCTTCATATTAATATGTCGGAATTTGTACACATTATTTCCTAATAATTTTGATGTTCTTTGCTATGGCTTAATATTTAGGATGTATTTTCTTCATGTACTTTCTTAATGTTTAGCATGTTCTTTCTGGATATCTGTATTTTTAAAGGCTTTATGTTTCTGTCTAATATGTTTTTTTTTCTTTTTCTTTTTAAAAAAAAAACAACATTTAAAACTGAAGAACACAGATGTCACTATGGTTGTGCAAATCAGTCCTTATTCACCTACTGTTTGTCAACCTCCATCAAGATTCACCACAAACTCTTCTTCTGCTGAGATAATTGAAGTTTCTGACAGTCCTACAATAGGAGTAGTACATCATCCTAGCATTTGTCATACTTTACAAACAGTTGACAAAAAATATTCTTCTGTTGCGATAATTGATGTTGCCGACAACCCTACAATAGACGAGATTGTTAATCGTCCTAGAGTTCGCCGCACTTCGTGTAGCATCTTAAAAAACTCCTCTTATCCTTTGTTGATTGATGTTCCTGACAGCCCCATTGAAGATGGGATTGTTGATCCATCTTGTAAATCGGCCACGCATTAAACAGATCGTGAGGGACAAACATGACATTGTTAAGGCTACCTTAGGAACAAGTCTGTGCGAAATGCCACCGATAGAAATTCTTGCTCATTTAATCAAAACACCAATTCAAACGTCATATCAAACAGACCAGGTTTTCAACAAACAACCCACTTCGCTAGCAAACACATAGCGGCTCTTCGTAAAGTGAGAAAATTAATTCTTTGAAAGGAATAAGGATGCGCCTACAAACGCTGCTGTGTCATTCGGTTTAGGTGTGTTCCCCAGAAGATGAGGACTCTTCTTTTATGCAAAGACCGAGCGGGGTAAAAAAGAAAGAAATTGTCTGTTGATCGTCCATCTTTATATCCGAAAACAGGGAATCAATATCATTTTAGTCAGAGTCCTTCCTGTGAACCTCTCCTTGATGCTATTGACGAGACGAATCCCTTCATACCTTTGACATCAATGCAATATCGATTTCAAATTATGTGTTCACGCCACGGCTCTCGGATAACGATTGGTAATTACATACAGAAGATTTAATATTTTATATTCATTTACATAGTTCATCTTTACATATCTGCTGCTAATCATAATTCTATTATCTTGTTTTTTTTTGCGAATAATACGTTATTTGAGTTCAAAAATAATGTCCTTGGTTGGGATCAACTGTTGTCATTAAAACCGTATCACTATATCTCAAGCTTTGTCATAGATTCTTGGTCGGCATATCTAAACTTCAAAGAAAAGGATGGGTATCCAACCAATCCCACACGATTCTTTTTTAGTACACTTACATATGTAAGTTTGGTCATTGTTTTCATGTGTTTCAGTTTACTATTTCCAACATTTTCACATTACTAAAATTTTATCTTCATTGTGCAGTTGTTATTAATGAAGAACACAGGTGCTTCTATTGATGATCATCGTTACAAACCTTTCAAGCGCCGCATCGAAGTAGAATTAAATGAGTTTGAGTGGATTGATCTTCCATCCATTGAACTAGTGAGTCCCTCACTTCATTTAGTAATTGAAATTAAATTCAGATATTCTTTGTAGTAGTCTATTTAAATAGAAGTCAGTGAATGTACTGTCAAAGTTTTCAAAATGTGCTATTACTTAACATGAAATTAACCTTTATTTGTCAGTGACCTTACAATTGTTTCTTTCCCTGATGCTAGTTCTTCTTCCCTATTGCACTTGAGAATCATTTTGTGTTGTACGTTTTCGACCTGCCAAGGAAATGTCTCATTATTCTTGACAACCGCATTAGAAGAGGGAGTGTCTTAGAAGAGTATGGTGATAGTGTACTTGAACTGGTAAATTTACATTCTCCTCAACTATGAATTATTATCGTTCACTTACATTGGTAAATTCATGTATATTATGGTTCATCTCGTCTAATTTTTATTATTGTGTTCCAGGGTGATGCTTTTGCACGGTTTTTGGGTGAAAATCAATCAACTATGGATAAAAGTAATATAGTAATGGGCATGGATCCTACAATAGCAATGCTTCCATGGAGAAATAACAGAAATATTTTTGACTGTGGTATTTACACCATGAGGCACATGGAAACATTTATGGGAATAGCCACTTGGGACTGTGGACTGTCCAAAATTGAGGTGAGTTTTACATTTTGATTGTAACTTATTTAGAACAAATCAATGTTATTTTGTTGGTTATTAAATTCTAATTTCATGTTTTTTTTTTTGCAGATGAGATCGTTGACAATGCTGAGATTCAAGTACCTATGCACGCTATTAACATTTGAGCACAACAAACATCGTAACAGCATTATTACACATGCATTAGCGTGTAACGACATTCACAAATAGTTCCTGAATATGATTTATTAGTTTTCTTTTGTACTTTTGATCTTTGGCATATGTACATCAAAGTTGTACTGGATGTGCATTCACCCAAGGTACTTGTTATAATGTACATTCTATAATGATCAGTTGTCCATTTTAAGGAAAACAAATGTTCACCAAAATCAATGATGTTCTTGCTTTAATACGAGAATGTTCATTTTAAGGAAAACAAATTTACATCCTGTGTAACTTTCTTGCTTTAGGATCTCACAATTGATACAATTAATTTATATCGTGCGTGGTCATTTTAATACAAGAATGTTCATTTTAAGGAAAACAAAAAAATATACTCCGTATACACTAATACTCCGTATACACTAATAGTAATATTCGAAATTGAGTAAATATGTACAATTAGTACGTAGTATTTTAATTTAACTATTACTTCTATATCATATGTTGCACACAATTTTCCTACTTGCCCAAATAACCCCAACACACGTAAATCTAGGGTGGACCTAATAATACCCTATTATGGAAGTATAGCCAATTTATGTTCAATTATAAAACACACAATTAGGTGGAAATCTAAAATAGATAAAAGGAATACTTCTTTCAAACAATCTTTCCAAAGAAAATAGTTCTTTCAACTACGGAGTATTAGGTAACTTCTCCATAAATTTTGGTTATACTCCACCTTCGTTTTCAATACTTCTTCATTGCCAGGTAATCACGTTCATTTACTAAATTGTCCTGAATTTCATCCATTCTTTTGGTGTATTTCTTAGGTAATTATACTTGGTTGATTTAAATCATTGACAAAATCACCAGAAAATCACGCCTCTTTTGTTGGTTACATTTTCATCGTTTTCAGTTTAATTGGATGTTCATGTCAAGTTTAATGGGATGTTATTTATTGATTACAATTGTGTGAGATTTTACGTGTGTTGGGATAATTGGGGCAAGTACGAAAATTGTGTACAACATATGAAATACGAGTAATAGGTAAATTAAAATACTAATTGTACAATTTACTCAATTTCGAATATTGCTCACAGTGTTCATCGTTTAATTAATAGTGTTTTTAAAGTTTACGGTATGATGTTCTAAATGCTATCGTCCAATGAACATTTTGGCATAACCATTTTAAATCATCTCTGAGCAAATCATGTCATTATTTTGCTTGGGATTGGTAACAAATTTTGAAGAGGAAGACAGAAAACAATTCATTGCACATCATCTTGATGCAAAGAAGACAATGCTAGGATGGCTATTCAATGGGAAGGACGCCATAATTGCGGGGTGGAGGATAACTATGCAAAAACACAAGACTACAAGATGAAACTTACATGCTACAAATCTTTCAAAAAGTTAATCAAGTGACAAGCATAACATGGAAGCAATATGCAAGTGTTGGGGTAAGATGTTTATCTTACACAATGAGGAAGCCCGTTTAAGAGAGGAATATGAAAGCGATTACGAGACAAGCATTTCATTTGGGGTTAGAACGACTACCGGGGATAATGTAGTGGTTTTCCGAAGGTGTCTTTGTTACTTGACAGACAATCTCTTAACAAGGAGGACATTGCACCTGTTTCAATATCATTTGGCACCCGAGTTAGAAAATCTTGTTGTTGTAGACAGTGAAGAAGAAGATTCTGACTCTATCCCAACGTCAATTTCCCGACCAGCGGTCGAACTTGCTTTTATTCTATTAAATCAAACCGAGTAATACTATATATAAACAGCTGAGGTACATTTGAGTATAAGTTTTATATTTACCTCATACCCCTTGTACCTACTATTGATTTTCAATGTCCATTCAGAATATAAGAATATAAGTACATTCTCTTATTTGTTAATGATATTTCATTATATTGACGTAGTACCTTTTGTAATTTTTGAATTTTTGATACATCATGAAAAGAATTGTCCCATCACTGTATTTACAATGTCCATTACGTGCATTAACAATGTACCATTTAAATTAAATAATATAAATTAATGCATCTAATAATTACACTCTCAGATGCAAGTTGTAAAATAATTCAAGTGAAAAGACACCACTATTCATGATTATTTGCTTAAATGAGACATGTGTCAAATGGCAGTTGTAAACTAATGCATGTGAAAAGACAAATAATACTACACTCATAAATTGTAACTTCTCCTATTCTTATCCAAAGCAGTTTATATTTAAAAGTCACTATAAATACTTACCTAAACTAGTGTGGTAATTACAAAATCTAAGGAATAATCATACAAACCGTCTTCTTTGCCTTAAAAGGTACTCTAATTTCTGTTTTTTTTTTGTTCTTATTATTTTTCCCTGCAAAAGAAATGCATATCTTCATGTAAATAAGTATATCGAATATTATTGCAAGAATAATGCGAATGGAATTGTAATATGCTCTAGTAATTTATTTCATACAAATAAATGTTTCTATCTAATGTATTCCTGCCAATGTCCATTGTCATGCCTTTAAAGGAACATTTATTTTATTGATAATGTTCATAGGAAATATTGTTGTGCACTTTGATATAGCATATATAAAAAATGTATTGAATGTTAATGACAGTAAACGACACAATACTATTTAATTAATATTAGAAATACTTACAAAAGCCATTCAAGACTGTTTCAAAATCAGTTTAAATATAAAACTCACTATAAATACTTGTCTAAACAAGTGTGCTAATTACAAAATCTATGGAATAATCATATAGAAAACGTCTTCACTCCCTTGAAAAGGTGATCTGGTTTATGTAATATACTAGCCTATATAACATTCAGATTATTTCATTTATAAGTATTATTTGATTAATCAGTATGTTTTTTAATCTTGTGAAAAGAAATATATACTATAGTCCCCAGACGAATTAAAAGTTGTTTCAGGTCTAAAAATCAAACTGCATTTGTGGCTCGAACGTTTTTCCAAAATTAAGTATAGTAGATATTTCAATCTGGCAATGTGCTTAATATTTGCAGGAGAAGATTATTTTACCTTTTCTTTGTAATCTGTTTTCACAATAACATTGTTTGCTCTTTGCATGATTATACAATGTGAAAGCCCACGTTAATTTGTTTTACCCTACAATATGGCCTTAAATATGGTTGAAGTTGGTACTTCCCATACTGCCTTAAGTTTATTGTCACTCTTTTTAAAATACGTTTATTTTTTGCCTGAACCAGAATATGAGTTCGGTTACCAATGTGGAAATAATGTCGGATATCGAGCAAAAACTCGCTAACGTTGAGTATGATCTCGCTAAAACGAAACGTGAAAGAGATTCACTGGATCAACATCTTATTGAGGTGCTTGGTAAAAACGAAGTATTAGAAGAACATCAGGAAGGGTTGTACGAGAAACTGGACATAGCTGAAATGAATGCAAAGTCACTACAACAGAGGGCCGGACATTCTTTGAAGCGCAGATGAAGTTTATCACGGTGAAAGAGACAAAGATAGCCCGACAACTTGAAGCTAATAGACAAAAACAAGACACGAGGTTGACATGGACCGTCGATTTCTCACCTGTCACAAATTTACGAGAATCATATGCTCTTCTTGATGGTGAAAATACTATACCTTGGCGGCAATCGTGAAGGCTATGGAATTAATAGACGGTTATAAGAGACATCTAAAGGAGGACTTGCTGGAGGGTGAGAGCGGTGTTCATCCATCTTTTGCGATGAACGCAAAAGCGTTAAGAACTTTGATGTTAATTTATGTATAATTATAATATGCGGTTAAGTTTAGAAACATATGCGTTTTCATTAAGTATTATTGTCGAACATATTAGCGATTTATTATGAATGTTTATTTGAATCTAAATTATTATCATCTACCTAAGCTTTAATCGTTTAGAATTGACCCTTTCTAATGTAAAGCCGATTACAAGAATGATCAACTATAATGTACTTTCAACATTTTACAAATGTCCATATTACTATGTAACGATGTACCAAAGCTTTAACCCCGTATTTCTTTCAAAGATTATCCTCTTAAAATAAGGGAATGGGTTTGAGGTTGCACTAGGAAGACCGCTGTCTGCCTAATCCAACCATAAATCCTTCACTGTCCCGTTTTAGGATACTCAGCCCCCTAATTTTAATCCCGTTCCCCAAAAGGGTTCACTCGTCCCCTCTAGGGTGTCTTTTTGTCTTGCCGCCTTCGAATGATAAGCAAGGGAAAGGGTTTAGGGTTTGATTAGGGGGATCCGCGGTAGCGGTCCGCCTAATCAAACCCTAAACCCTTTCCCGTCTTTTTAGGATACCCGGTCCCCCAAAAAGGGTTCACTCGTCCCCTCTAGGGTGTCTTTTTGTCTTGCCGCCTTCGAATGAGAAGCAAGGGAAAGGGTTTAGGGTTTGATTAGGGGGATCCGCGGTAGCGGTCCGCCTAATCAAACCCTAAACCCTTTCCCGTCCCGTTTTAGGATACCCGGCCCCCCAAAAAAGAGTTCACTCGTCCCCTCTAGGGTGTCTTTTTGTCTTGCCGCTTTCGAATAAGAAGCAAGGGAAAGGGTTTAGGGTTTGATTAGGGGGATCCGCGGTAGCGGTCCGCCTAATCAAACCCTAAACCCTTTCCCATCCCGTTTTAGGATACCCGGTCCCCCCAAAAAGGGTTAACTCGTCCCCTCTAGGGTGTCTTTTTGTCTTGCCGCCTTCGAATGAGAAGCAAGGGAAAGGGTTTAGGGTTTGATTAGGGGGATCCGCAGTAGCGGTCCGCCTAATCAAACCCTAAAACCTTTCCCATCCCGTTTTAGGATACCCGGCCCCCCAAAAAAGGGTTCACTCGTCCCCTCTAGGGTGTCTTTTTGTTTTGCCGCCTTCGAATGAGAAGCAACGGAAAGGGTTTAGGGTTTGATTAGGGAGATCCGCGGTAGCGGTCCGCCTAATCAAACCCTAAACCCTTTCCCGTCCCGTTTTAGGATACCCGGCCCCCCAAAAAAGGGTTCACTCGTCCCCTCTAGGATGTCTTTTTGTCTTGCCGCCTTCGAATGAGAAGCAAGGAAAGGGTTTAGGGTTTGATTAGGGGGATCCGCGGTGGCGGTCCGCCTAATCAAACCCTAAACCCTTTCCCGTCCGTTTTTTAGGATACCGGCCCCCCGAAAAAATGGTTTACTCGGCCCCTCTAGGGTGTCTTTTTGTCTTGCCGCCTTCGAATGATAAGCAAGGGAAAGGGTTTAGGGTTTGATTAGGGGATCCGCGGTAGCGATCCACCTAATCAAACCCTAAACCCTTTCCCCCGTCCCGTTTTAGGATACCCGTCCCCAAAAAGGGTTCACTCGTCCCCTCTAGGGTGTCTTTTTGTCTTGCCGCCTTCGAATGAGAAGCAAGGGAAAGGGTTTAGGGTTTGATTAGGGGGATCCGCGGTAACGGTCTGCCTAATCAAACCCTTAACCCTTTCCCGTCCCCTTTTTAGGATACCCGGCCCCCCAAAAAAGGGTTCACTCGTCCCCTCTAGGGTGTCTTTTTGTCTTGCCGCCTTCGAATGAGAAGCAAGGGAAAGGGTTTAGGGTTTGATTAGGGGGATCCGCGGTAGCGGTCCGCCTAATCAAACCCTAAACCCATTCCCATCCCGTTTTAGGATACCCGGTCCCCCCAAAAAGGGTTAACTCGTCCCCTCTAGGGTGTCTTTTTGTCTTGCCGCCTTCGAATGAGAAGCAAGGGAAAGGGTTTAGGGTTTGATTAGGGGATCCGCGGTAGCGGTCCGCCTAATCAAACCCTAAACCCTTTCCCGTCCCGTTTTAGGATACCCGGCCCCTCAAAAAAGGTTTCACTCGTCCTCTCTAGGGTGTCTTTTTGTCTTGCCGCCTTCAAATAAGAAGCAAGGGAAAGGGTTTAGGGTTTGATTAGGGGGATCCGCGGTAGCGGTCCGCCTAATCAAACCCTAAACCCTTTCCCGTCCCGTTTTAGGATACCCGGTCCCCCCAAAAAAGGGTTCACTCGTCCCCTCTAGGGTGTCTTTTTGTCTTGCCGCCTTCGAATAAGA
Source organism: Silene latifolia (assembly GCF_048544455.1). NCBI lineage: Eukaryota > Viridiplantae > Streptophyta > Magnoliopsida > Caryophyllales > Caryophyllaceae > Silene > Silene latifolia. The sequence continues at coordinate 121,614,001 of NC_133536.1, read as the reverse complement.
AGCAAGGGAAAGGGTTTAGGGTTTGATTAGGGGGATCCGCGGTAGCGGTCCGCCTAATCAAACCCTAAACCCATTCCCATCCCGTTTTAGGATACCCGGTCCCCCCAAAAAGGGTTAACTCGTCCCCTCTAGGGTGTCTTTTTGTCTTGCCGCCTTCGAATGAGAAGCAAGGGAAAGGGTTTAGGGTTTGATTAGGGGGATCCGCGGTAGCGGTCCGCCTAATCAAACCCTAAACCCTTTCCCGTCCCGTTTTAGGATACCCGGCCCCTCAAAAAAGGTTTCACTCGTCCTCTCTAGGGTGTCTTTTTGTCTTGCCGCCTTCAAATAAGAAGCAAGGGAAAGGGTTTAGGGTTTGATTAGGGGGATCCGCGGTAGCGGTCCGCCTAATCAAACCCTAAACCCTTTCCCGTCCCGTTTTAGGATACCCGGTCCCCCCAAAAAGGGTTCACTCGTCCCCTCTAGGGTGTCTTTTTTTCTTGCCGCCTTCGAATGAGTAGCAAGGGAAAGGGTTTAGGGTTTGATTAGGGGGATCCGCGGTAGCGGTCCGCCTAATCAAACCCTAAACCCTTTCCCGTCCCGTTTTAGGATACCCGGTTCCCCAAAAAAGGGTTCACTCGTACCCTCTAGGGTGTCTTTTTGTCTTGCCGCCTTCGAATGAGAAGCAAGGGAAAGGGTTTAGGGTTTGATTAGGGGGATCCACGGTAGCGGTCCGCCTAATCAAACCCTAAACCCTTTCCCGTCTTGTTTTAGGATACCCGGCCCCCCAAAAAAGGGTTCACTCGTCACCTCTAGGGTGTCTTTTTGTTTTGCCGCCTTCGAATAAGAAGCAAGGGAAAGGGTTTAGGGTTTGATTAGGGGGATCCGCGGTAGCGGTCCGCCTAATCAAACCCTAAACCCTTTCCCGTCCCGTTTTAGGATACCCGGCTCCCCAAAAAAGGGTTCACTCGTCCCCTCTAGGGTGTCTTTTTGTCTTGCCGCCTTCGAATGAGAAGCAAGGGAAAGGGTTTAGGGTTTGATTAGAGGGATCCGCGGTAGCGGTCCGCCTAATCAAACCCTAAACCCTTTCCCGTCCCGTTTTAGGATACCCGGCCCCCAAAAAAAGGGTTCACTCGTCCCCTCTAGGGTGTCTTTTTGTCTTGCCGCCTTCGAATGAGAAGCAAGGGAAAGGGTTTAGGGTTTGATTAGGGGGATCCGCGGTAGCGGTCCACCTAATCAAACCCTAAACCCTTTCCCGTCCCGTTTTAGGATACCCGGCTCCCCAAAAAAGGGTTCACTCGTACCCTCTAGGGTGTCTTTTTGTCTTGCCGCCTTCAAATGAGAAGCAAGGGAAAGGGTTTAGGGTTTGATTAGGTGGATCCGCGGTAGCGTCCGCCTAATCAAACCCTAAACCCTTTCCCGTCCCGTTTTAGGATACCCGGCCCCCAAAAAAGGGTTCACTCGTCCCCTCTAGGGTGTCTTTTTGTCTTGCCGCCTTCGAATGAGAAGCAGGGAAAGGGTTTAGGGTTTGATTAGGGGGATCCGCGGTAGCGGTCCTCCTAATAGAACCCTAAACCCTTTCCCGTCCCGTTTTAGGATACCCGGCCCCCCAAAAAGGGTTCACTCGTCCCCTCTAGGGTGTCTTTTTGTCTTGCCGCCTTCGAATAAGAAGCAAGGGAAAGGGTTTAGGGTTTGATTAGGGGGATCCGCGGTGGCGGTCCGCCTAATCAAACCCTAAACCCTTTCCCGTCCCGTTTTAGGATACCCGGCTCCCCAAAAAAGGGTTCACTCGTCCCCTCTAGGGTGTCTTTTTGTCTTGCCGCCTTTGAATGAGAAGCATGGGAAAGGGTTTAGGGTTTGATTAGGGGGATCCGCGGTGGCGGTCCGCCTAATCAAACCCTAAACCCTTTCCCGTCCCGTTTTAGGATACCCGGCCCCCAAAAAAGGGTTCACTCGTCCCCTCTAGGGTGTCTTTTTGTCTTGCCGCCTTCGAATAAGAAGCATGGGAAAGGGTTTAGGGTTTGATTAGGGGATCCGCGGTGGCGTCCGCCTAATCAAACCCTAAACCCTTTCCCATCCCGTTTTAGGATACCCGGTGCCCCCAAAAAGGGTTCACTCGTCCCCTCTAGGGTGTCTTTTTGTCTTACCGCCTTCGAATGAGAAGCAAGGGAAAGGGTTTAGGGTTTGATTAGGGGATCCGCGGTAGCGGTCCGCCTAATCAAACCCTAAACCCTTTCCCGTCCCGTTTTTAGGATACCCGGTCCCCCAAAAGGGTTCACTCGTCCCCTCTAGGGTGTCTTTTTGTCTTGCCGCCTTCGAATGAGAAGCAAGGGAAAGGGTTTAGGGTTTGATTAGGGGGATCCGCGGTAGCGGTCCGCCTAATCAAACCTTAAACCCTTTCCCGTCCCGTTTTAGGATACCCGGCTCCCCAAAAAAGGGTTCACTCGTACCCTCTAGGGTGTCTTTTTGTCTTGCCGCCTTCGAATGAGAAGCAAGGGAAAGGGTTTAGGGTTTGATTAGGGGGATCCGCGGTAGCGGTCCGCCTAATCAAACCTAAAACCCTTTCCCGTCCCGTTTTAGGATACCCGGCCCCCAAAAAAAGGGTTCACTCGTCCCCTCTAGGGTGTCTTTTTGTTTTGCCGCCTTCGAATGAGAAGCAAGGGAAAGGGTTTAGGGTTTGATTAGGGAGATCCGCGGTAGCGGTCCGCCTAATCAAACCCTAAACCCTTTCCCGTCCCGTTTTAGGATACCCGGCCCCCCAAAAAAGGGTTCACTCGTCCCCTCTAGGATGTCTTTTTGTCTTGCCGCCTTCGAATGAGAAGCAAGGGAAAGGGTTTAGGGTTTGATTAGGGGGATCCGCGGTAGCGGTCCGCCTAATTAAACCCTAAACCCTTTCCCGTCCCGTTTTAGGATACCCGGCCCCCAAAAAAGGGTTCACTCGTCCCCTCTAGGGTGTCTTTTTGTCTTGCCGCCTTCGAATGAGAAGCAAGGGAAAGGGTTTAGGGTTTGATTAGGGGGATCCGCGGTGCGATCCACCTAATCAAACCCTAAACCCTTTCTCATCCCGCTTTAGGATACCCGGTCCCCCAAAAAGGGTTCACTCGTCCCCTCTAGGGTGTCTTTTTGTCTTGCCGCCTTCGAATGAGAAGCCAGGGAAAGGGTTTAGGGTTTGATTAGGGGGATCCGCGGTAGCGGTCCGCCTAATCAAACCCTAAACCCTTTCCCGTCCCGTTTTAGGATACCCGGCCCCCAAAAAAGGGTTCACTCGTCCCCTCTAGGGTGTCTTTTTGTCTTGCCGCCTTCGAATAAGAAGCAAGGGAAAGGGTTTAGGGTTTGATTGGGGGATCCGCGGTAGCGGTCCTCCTAATAGAACCCTAAACCCTTTCCCGTCCCGTTTTAGGATACCCGGTCCCCTCAAAAAGGGTTCACTCGTCCCCTCTAGGGTGTCTTTTTGTCTTGCCGCCTTCGAATAAGAAGCAAGGGAAAGGGTTTAGGGTTTGATTAGGGGATCCGCGGTAGCGGTCCGCCTAATCAAACCCTAAACCCTTTCCCGTCCCGTTTTAGGATACCCGGCCCCCCCAAAAAGGGTTCACTCGTCCCCTCTAGGGTGTCTTTTTGTCTTGCCGCCTTTGAATGAGAAGCAAGGGAAAGGGTTTAGGGTTTGATTAGGGGATCCGCGGTAGCGGTCCGCCTAATCAAACCCTAAACCCTTTCCCGTCCCGTTTTAGGATACCCGACCCCCAAAAAAGGGTTCACTCGTCCCCTCTAGGGTGTCTTTTTGTCTTGCCGCCTTCGAATAAGAAGCAAGGGAAAGGGTTTAGGGTTTGATTAGGGGGATCCGCGGTAGCGGTCCGCCTAATCAAACCCTAAACCCTTTCCCATCCCGTTTTAGGATACCCGGTGCCCCCAAAAAGGGTTCACTCGTCCCCTCTAGGGTGTCTTTTTGTCTTACCGCCTTCGAATGAGAAGCAAGGGAAAGGGTTTAGGGTTTGATTAGGGGGATCCGCGGTAGCGGTCCGCCTAATCAAACCCTAAACCCTTTCCCGTCCCGTTTTAGGATACCCTGGTCCCCCAAAAGGGTTCACTCGTCCCCTCTAGGGTGTCTTTTTGTCTTGCCGCCTTCGAATGAGAAGCAAGGGAAAGGGTTTAGGGTTTGATTAGGGGATCCGCGGTAGCGGTCCGCCTAATCAAACCTTAAACCCTTTCCCGTCCCGTTTTAGGATACCCGGCTCCCCAAAAAGGGTTCACTCGTCCCCTCTAGGGTGTCTTTTTGTCTTGCCGCCTTCGAATGAGAAGCAAGGAAAGGGTTTAGGGTTTGATTAGGGGGATCCGCGGTAGCGGTCCGCCTAATCAAACCTAAAACCCTTTCCCGTCCCGTTTTAGGATACCCGGCCCCCAAAAAAGGGTTCACTCGTCCCCTCTAGGGTGTCTTTTTGTTTTGCCGCCTTCGAATGAGAAGCAAGGGAAAGGGTTTAGGGTTTGATTAGGGAGATCCGCGGTAGCGGTCCGCCTAATCAAACCCTAAACCCTTTCCCGTCCCGTTTTAGGATACCCGCCCCCCAAAAAAGGGTTCACTCGTCCCCTCTAGGATGTCTTTTTGTCTTGCCGCCTTCGAATGAGAAGCAAGGGAAAGGGTTTAGGGTTTGATTAGGGGATCCGCGGTAGCGGTCCGCCTAATTAAACCCTAAACCCTTTCCCCCCCCGTTTAGGATACCCGGCCCCCAAAAAAGGGTTCACTCGTCCCCTCTAGGGTGTCTTTTTGTCTTGCCGCCTTCGAATGAGAAGCAAGGGAAAGGGTTTAGGGTTTGATTAGGGGGATCCGCGGTAGCGATCCACCTAATCAAACCCTAAACCCTTTCTCGTCCCGTTTTAGGATACCCGGTCCCCCAAAAGGGTTCACTCGTCCCCTCTAGGGTGTCTTTTTGTCTTGCCGCCTTCGAATGAGAAGCAAGGGAAAGGGTTTAGGGTTTGATTAGGGGGATCCGCGGTAGCGGTCCGCCTAATCAAACCCTAAACCCTTTCCCGTCCCGTTTAGGATACCCGGCCCCCCAAAAAGGGTTCACTCGTCCCCTCTAGGGTGTCTTTTTGTCTTGCCGCCTTCGAATAAGAAGCAAGGGAAAGGGTTTAGGGTTTGATTAGGGCGATCCGCGGTAGCGGTCCGCCTAATCAAACCCTAAACCCTTTCCCATCCCGTTTTAGGATACCCGGTCCCCCCAAAAAGGGTTAACTCGTCCCCTCTAGGGTGTCTTTTTGTCTTGCCGCCTTCGAATGAGAAGCAAGGGAAAGGGTTTAGGGTTTGATTAGGGGGATCCGCGGTAGCGGTCCTCCTAATCAAACCCTAAACCCTTTCCCGTCCCGTTTTAGGATACCCGGCCCCTAAAAAAGGGTTCACTCGTCCTCTCTAGGGTGTCTTTTTGTCTTGCCGCCTTCGAATAAGAAGCAAGGGAAAGGGTTTAGGGTTTGATTAGGGGGATCCGCGGTAGCGGTCCGCCTAATCAAACCCTAAACCCTTTCCCGTCCCGTTTTAGGATACCCGGTCCCCCCAAAAAGGGTTCACTCGTCCCCTCTAGGGTGTCTTTTTGTCTTGCCGCCTTCGAATGAGTAGCAAGGGAAAGGGTTTAGGGTTTGATTAGGGGGATCCGCGGTAGCGGTCCGCCTAATCAAACCCTAAACCCTTTCCCGTCCCGTTTTAGGATACCCGGCTCCCCAAAAAAGGGTTCACTCGTACCCTCTAGGGTGTCTTTTTGTCTTGCCGCCTTCGAATGAGAAGCAAGGGAAAGGGTTTAGGGTTTGATTAGGGGGATCCGCGGTAACGGTCCGCCTAATCAAACCCTAAACCCTTTCTCGTCCCGTTTTAGGATACCCGGCCCCCCCAAAAAAGGGTTCACTCGTCCCCTCTAGGGTGTCTTTTTGTTTTGCCGCCTTCGAATAAGAAGCAAGGGAAAGGGTTTAGGGTTTGATTAGGGGGATCCGCAGTAGCGGTCCGCCTAATCAAACCCTAAACCCTTTCCCGTCCCGTTTTAGGATACCCGGCTCCCCAAAAAAGGGTTCACTCGTCCCCTCTAGGATGTCTTTTTGTCTTGCCGCCTTCGAATGAGAAGCAAGGGAAATGGTTTAGGGTTTGATTAGGGGGATCCGCGGTAGCGGTCCGCCTAATCAAACCCTAAACCCTTTCCCGTCCCGTTTTAGGATACCCGGCCCCCAAAAAAAGGGTTCACTCGTCCCCTCTAGGGTGTCTTTTTGTCTTGCCGCCTTCGAATGAGAAGCAAGGGATAGGGTTAAGGGTTTGATTAGGGGGATCCTCGGTAGCGGTCCACCTAATCAAACCCTAAACCCTTTCCCGTCCCGTTTTAGGATACCCGGGCCCCCCAGAAAGGGTTCACTCGTCCCCTCTAGGGTGTCTTTTTGTCTTGCCGCCTTCGAATGAGAAGCAAGAGAAAGGGTTTAGGGTTTGATTAGGGGGATCCGCGGTAGCGGTCCGCCTAATCAAACCCTAAACCCTTTCCCGTCCCGTTTTAGGATACCCGGCTCCCCAAAAAAGGGTTCACTCATACCCTCTAGGGTGTCTTTTTGTCTTGCCGCCTTCAAATGAGAAGCAAGGGAAAGGGTTTAGGGTTTGATTAGGGGGATCCGCGGTAGCGGTCCGCCTAATCAAACCCTAAACCCTTTCCCGTCCCGTTTTAGGATACCCGGCCCCCCAAAAAAGGGTTCATTCGTCCCCTCTAGGGTGTCTTTTTGTCTTGCCGCCTTCGAATAAGAAGCAAGGGAAAGGGTTTAGACTTTGATTAGGGGGATCCGCGGTAGCGGTCCGCCTAATAGAACCCTAAACCCTTTCCCGTCCCGTTTTAGGATACCCGGCCCCTCAAAAAAGGGTTCACTCGTCCCCGCTAGGGTGTCTTTTTGTCTTGCCGCCTTCGAATAAGAAGCAAGGGAACGGGTTTAGGGTTTGATTAGGGGGATCCGCGGTAGCGGTCCGCCTAATCAAACCCTAAACCCTTTCCCGTCCCGTTTAGGATACCCGGTCCTCCCAAAAAGGGTTCACTCGGCCCCTCTAGGGTGTCTTTTTGTCTTGCCGCCTTCGAATGAGAAGCAAGGGAAAGGGTTTAGGGTTTGATTAGGGGGATCCGCGGTAGCGGTCCACCTAATCAAACCCTAAACCCTTTCCCGTCCCGTTTTAGGATACCCGGTCCCTCCAAAAAGGGTTCACTCGTCCCCTCTAGGGTGTCTTTTTGTCTTGCCGCCTTCGAATGAGAAGCAAGAGAAAGGTTTTAGGGTTTGATTAGGGGGATCCGCGGTAGCGGTCCGCCTAATCAAACCCTAAACCCTTTCCCGTCCCGTTTTAGGATACTCGGCCCCTCAAAAAGGGTTCACTCGTCCCCTCTAGGGTGTCTTTTTGTCTTGCCGCCTTCGAATAAGAAGCAAGGGAAAGGGTTTAGGGTTTGATTAGGGGGATCCACGGTGGCGGTCCGCCTAATCAAACCCTAAACCCTTTCCCGTCCCGTTTTAGGATACCCGGCCCCTCAAAAAAGGGTTCACTCGTCCCCTCTAGGGTGTCTTTTTTTCTTGCCGCCGTCGAATAAGAAGCAAGGGAAAGGGTTTAGGGTTTGATTAGGGGATCCGCGGTAGCGGTCCGCCTAATCAAACCCTAAACCCTTTCCCGTCCCGTTTTAGGATACCCGGTCCCCCCAAAAAGGGTTCACTCGTCCCCTCTAGGGTGTCTTTTTGTCTTGCCGCCTTCGAATGAGAAGCAAGGGAAAGGGTTTAGGGTTTGATTAGGGGGATCCGCGGTAGCGGTCCGCCTAATCAAACCCTAAACCCTTTCCCGTCCCGTTTTAGGATACCCGGCTCCCCAAAAAAGGGTTCACTCATACCCTCTAGGGTGTCTTTTTGTCTTGCCGCCTTCAAATGAGAAGCAAGGGAAAGGGTTTAGGGTTTGATTAGGGGGATCCGCGGTAGCGGTCCGCTTAATCAAACCCTAAACCCTTTCCCGTCCCGTTTTAGGATACCCGGCCCCCCAAAAAAGGGTTCACTCGTCCCCTCTAGGGTGTCTTTTTGTCTTGCCGCCTTCGAATAAGAAGCAAGGGAAATGGTTTAGGGTTTGATTAGGGGGATCCGCGGTAGCGGTCCGCCTAATAGAACCCTAAACCCTTTCCCGTCCCGTTTTAGGATACCCGGCCCCTCAAAAAAGGGTTCACTCGTCCCCTCTAGGGTGTCTTTTTGTCTTGCCGCCTTCGAATAAGAAGCAAGGGAAAGGGTTTAGGGTTTGATTAGGGGGATCCGCGGTAGCGGTCCGCCTAATCAAACCCTAAACCCTTTCCCGTCCCGTTTTAGGATACCCGGCTCCCCAAAAAAGGGTTCACTCGTCCCCTCTAGGGTGTCTTTTTGTCTTGCCGCCTTCGAATGAGAAGCAAGGGAAAGGGTTTAGGGTTTGATTAGGGCGATCCGCGGTAGCGGTCCGCCTAATCAAACCCTAAACCCTTTCCCATCCCGTTTTAGGATACCCGGTCCCCCCAAAAAGGGTTAACTCGTCCCCTCTAGGGTGTCTTTTTGTCTTGCCGCCTTCGAATGAGAAGCAAGGGAAAGGGTTTAGGGTTTGATTAGGGGATCCGCGGTAGCGGTCCGCCTAATCAAACCCTAAACCCTTTCCCGTCCCGTTTAGGATACCCGGCCCCTAAAAAAGGGTTCACTCGTCCTCTCTAGGGTGTCTTTTTGTCTTGCCGCCTTCGAATAAGAAGCAAGGGAAAGGGTTTAGGGTTTGATTAGGGGGATCCGCGGTAGCGGTCCGCCTAATCAAACCCTAAACCCTTTCCCGTCCCGTTTTAGGATACCCGGTCCCCCCAAAAAGGGTTCACTCGTCCCCTCTAGGGTGTCTTTTTGTCTTGCCGCCTTCGAATGAGAAGCAAGAGAAAGGGTTTAGGGTTTGATTAGGGGGATCCGCGGTAGCGGTCCGCCTAATCAAACCCTAAACCCTTTCCCGTCCCGTTTTAGGATACCCGGCTCCCCAAAAAAGGGTTCACTCATACCCTCTAGGGTGTCTTTTTGTCTTGCCGCCTTCAAATGAGAAGCAAGGGAAAGGGTTTAGGGTTTGATTAGGGGGATCCGCGGTAGCGGTCCGCCTAATCAAACCCTAAACCCTTTACCGTCCCGTTTTAGGATACCCGGTCCCCCCAAAAAGGGTTCATTCGTCCCCTCTAGGGTGTCTTTTTGTCTTGCCGCCTTCGAATAAGAAGCAAGGGAAAGGGTTTAGACTTTGATTAGGGGGATCCGCGGTAGCGGTCCGCCTAATAGAACCCTAAACTTTTTCCCGTCCCGTTTTAGGATACCCGGCCCCTCAAAAAAGGGTTCACTCGTCCCCGCTAGGGTGTCTTTTTGTCTTGCCGCCTTGAATAAGAAGCAGGAACGGGTTTAGGGTTTGATTAGGGGGATCCGCGGTAGCGGTCCGCCTAATCAAACCCTAAACCCTTTCCCGTCCCGTTTTAGGATACCCGGCTCCCCAAAAAGGGTTCACTCGTCCCCTATAGGGTGTCTTTTTGTCTTGCCGCCTTTGAATGAGAAGCAAGGGAAAGGGTTTAGGGTTTGATTAGGGGGATCCGCGGTAGCGGTCCACCTAATCAAACCCTAAACCCTTTCCCGTCCCGTTTTAGGATACCCGGTCCCTCCAAAAAGGGTTCACTCGTCCCCTCTAGGGTGTCTTTTTGTCTTGCCGCCTTCGAATGAGAAGCAAGAGAAAGGTTTTAGGGTTTGATTAGGGGGATCCGCGGTAGCGGTCCGCCTAATCAAACCCTAAACCCTTTCCCGTCCCGTTTTAGGATACCCGGTCCCCCCAAAAAAGGGTTCACTCATACCCTCTAGGGTGTCTTTTTGTCTTGCCGCCTTCAAATGAGAAGCAAGGGAAAGGGTTTAGGGTTTGATTAGGGGGATCCGCGGTAGCGGTCCGCCTAATCAAACCCTAAACCCTTTCCCGTCCCGTTTTAGGATACCCGGCCCCCCAAAAAAGGGTTCACTCATCCCCTCTAGGGTGTCTTTTTGTCTTGCCGCCTTCAAATAAGAAGCAAGGGAAATGGTTTAGGGTTTGATTAGGGGGATCCGCGGTAGCGGTCCGCCTAATAGAACCCTAAACCCTTTCCCGTCCCGTTTTAGGATACACGCCCCCCTCAAAAAAGGGTTCACTCGTCCCCTCTAGGGTGTCTTTTTGTCTTGCCGCCTTCGAATAAGAAGCAAGGGAAAGGGTTTAGGGTTTGATTAGGGGGATCCGCGGTAGCGGTCCGCCTAATCAAACCCTAAACCCTTTCCCGTCCCGTTTTAGGATACCCGGCCCCCAAAAAAAGGGTTCACTCGTCCCCTCTAGGGTGTCTTTTTGTCTTGCCGCCTTCGAATAAGAAGCAAGGGAAAGGGTTTAGGGTTTGATTAGGGGGATCCGCGGTAGCGGTCCTCCTAATAGAACCCTAAACCCTTTCCCGTCCCGTTTTAGGATACCCGGCCCCTCAAAAAAGGGTTCACTCGTCCCCTCTAGGGTGTCTTTTTGTCTTGCCGCCTTCGAATAAGAAGCAAGGGAAAGGGTTTAGGGTTTGATTAGGGGGATCCGCGGTAGCGGTCCGCCTAATCAAACCCTAAACCCTTTCCCGTCCCGTTTTAGGATACCCGGCTCCCCAAAAAAGGGTTCACTCGTCCCCTCTAGGGTGTCTTTTTGTCTTGCCGCCTTCGAATGAGAAGCAAGGGAAAGGGTTTAGGGTTTGATTAGGGCGATCCGCGGTAGCGGTCCGCCTAATCAAACCCTAAACCCTTTCCCATCCCGTTTTAGGATACCCGGTCCCCCCAAAAAGGGTTAACTCGTCCCCTCTAGGGTGTCTTTTTGTCTTGCCGCCTTCGAATGAGAAGCAAGGGAAAGGGTTTAGGGTTTGATTAGGGGGATCCGCGGTAGCGGTCCGCCTAATCAAACCCTAAACCCTTTCCCGTCCCGTTTTAGGATACCCGGCCCCTAAAAAAGGGTTCACTCGTCCTCTCTAGGGTGTCTTTTTGTCTTGCCGCCTTCGAATAAGAAGCAAGGGAAAGGGTTTAGGGTTTGATTAGGGGGATCCGCGGTAGCGGTCCGCCTAATCAAACCCTAAACCCTTTCCCCGTCCCGTTTTAGGATACCCGGTCCCCCAAAAAGGGTTCACTCGTCCCCTCTAGGGTGTCTTTTTGTCTTGCCGCCTTCGAATGAGAAGCAAGAGAAAGGGTTTAGGGTTTGATTAGGGGGATCCGCGGTAGCGGTCCGCCTAATCAAACCCTAAACCCTTTCCCGTCCCGTTTTAGGATACCCGCTCCCCCAAAAAAGGGTTCACTCATACCCTCTAGGGTGTCTTTTTGTCTTGCCGCCTTCAAATGAGAAGCAAGGGAAAGGGTTTAGGGTTTGATTAGGTGGATCCGCGGTAGCGTCCGCCTAATCAAACCCTAAACCCTTTCCCGTCCCGTTTTAGGATACCCGGCCCCCCAAAAAAGGGTTCATTCGTCCCCTCTAGGGTGTCTTTTTGTCTTGCCGCCTTCGAATAAGAAGCAAGGGAAAGGGTTTAGACTTTGATTAGGGGGATCCGCGGTAGCGGTCCGCCTAATAGAACCCTAAACTTTTTCCCGTCCCGTTTTAGGATACCCGGCCCCTCAAAAAAGGGTTCACTCGTCCCCGCTAGGGTGTCTTTTTGTCTTGCCGCCTTCGAATAAGAAGCAAGGGAACGGGTTTAGGGTTTGATTAGGGGGATCCGCGGTAGCGGTCCGCCTAATCAAACCCTAAACCCTTTCCCGTCCCGTTTTAGGATACCCGGCTCCCCAAAAAGGGTTCACTCGTCCCCTATAGGGTGTCTTTTTGTCTTGCCGCCTTTGAATGAGAAGCAAGGGAAAGGGTTTAGGGTTTGATTAGGGGGATCCGCGGTAGCGGTCCACCTAATCAAACCCTAAACCCTTTCCCGTCCCGTTTTAGGATACCCGGTCCCTCCAAAAAGGGTTCACTCGTCCCCTCTAGGGTGTCTTTTTGTCTTGCCGCCTTCGAATGAGAAGCAAGAGAAAGGTTTTAGGGTTTGATTAGGGGGATCCGCGGTAGCGGTCCGCCTAATCAAACCCTAAACCCTTTCCCGTCCCGTTTTAGGATACCCGGCTCCCCAAAAAAGGGTTCACTCGTACCCTCTAGGGTGTCTTTTTGTCTTGCCGCCTTCAAATGAGAAGCAAGGGAAAGGGTTTAGGGTTTGATTAGGGGATCCGCGGTAGCGGTCCGCCTAATCAAACCCTAAACCCTTTCCCGTCCCGTTTAGGATACCCGGTCCCCCCAAAAAGGGTTCACTCATCCCCTCTAGGGTGTCTTTTTGTCTTGCCGCCTTCAAATAAGAAGCAAGGGAAATGGTTTAGGGTTTGATTAGGGGGATCCGCGGTAGCGGTCCGCCTAATAGAACCCTAAACCCTTTCCCGTCCCGTTTTAGGATACCCGGCCCCCCAAAAAGGGTTCACTCGTCCCCTCTAGGGTGTCTTTTTGTCTTGCCGCCTTCGAATAAGAAGCAAGGGAAAGGGTTTAGGGTTTGATTAGAGGGATCCGCGGTAGCGGTCCGCCTAATCAAACCCTAAACCCTTTCCCGTCCCGTTTTAGGATACCCGGCCCCCCAAAAAAGGGTTCACTCGTCCCCTCTAGGGTGTCTTTTTGTCTTGCCGCCTTCGAATAAGAAGCAAGGGAAAGGGTTTAGGGTTTGATTAGGGGGATCCGCGGTAGCGGTCCTCCTAATAGAACCCTAAACCCTTTCCCGTCCCGTTTTAGGATACCCGGCCCCTCAAAAAAGGGTTCACTCGTCCCCTCTAGGGTGTCTTTTTGTCTTGCCGCCTTCGAATAAGAAGCAAGGGAAAGGGTTTAGGGTTTGATTAGGGGATCCGCGGTAGCGGTCCGCCTAATCAAACCCTAAACCCTTTCCCGTCCCGTTTTAGGATACCCGGCTCCCCAAAAAGGGTTCACTCGTCCCCTCTAGGGTGTCTTTTTGTCTTGCCGCCTTCGAATGAGAAGCAAGGGAAAGGGTTTAGGGTTTGATTAGGGCGATCCGCGGTAGCGGTCCGCCTAATCAAACCCTAAACCCTTTCCCATCCCGTTTAGGATACCCTGGTCCCCCCAAAAGGGTTAACTCGTCCCCTCTAGGGTGTCTTTTTGTCTTGCCGCCTTCGAATGAGAAGCAAGGGAAAGGGTTTAGGGTTTGATTAGGGGGATCCGCGGTAGCGGTCCGCCTAATCAAACCCTAAACCCTTTCCCGTCCCGTTTTAGGATACCCGGCCCCTAAAAAAGGGTTCACTCGTCCTCTCTAGGGTGTCTTTTTGTCTTGCCGCCTTCGAATAAGAAGCAAGGGAAAGGGTTTAGGGTTTGATTAGGGGGATCCGCGGTAGCGGTCCGCCTAATCAAACCCTAAACCCTTTCCCGTCCCGTTTTAGGATACCCGGTCCCCCCAAAAAGGGTTCACTCGTCCCCTCTAGGGTGTCTTTTTGTCTTGCCGCCTTCGAATGAGAAGCAAGAGAAAGGGTTTAGGGTTTGATTAGGGGGATCCGCGGTAGCGGTCCGCCTAATCAAACCCTAAACCCTTTCCCCGTCCCGTTTTAGGATACCCGCTCCCAAAAAAGGGTTCACTCATACCCTCTAGGGTGTCTTTTTGTCTTGCCGCCTTCAAATGAGAAGCAAGGAAAGGGTTTAGGGTTTGATTAGGGGGATCCGCGGTAGCGGTCCGCCTAATCAAACCCTAAACCCTTTCCCGTCCCGTTTTAGGATACCCGGCCCCCCAAAAAAGGGTTCATTCGTCCCCTCTAGGGTGTCTTTTTGTCTTGCCGCCTTCGAATAAGAAGCAAGGGAAAGGGTTTAGACTTTGATTAGGGGGATCCGCGGTAGCGGTCCGCCTAATAGAACCCTAAACCCTTTCCCGTCCCGTTTTAGGATACCCGGCCCCTCAAAAAAGGGTTCACTCGTCCCCGCTAGGGTGTCTTTTTGTCTTGCCGCCTTCGAATAAGAAGCAAGGGAACGGGTTTAGGGTTTGATTAGGGGGATCCGCGGTAGCGGTCCGCCTAATCAAACCCTAAACCCTTTCCCGTCCCGTTTTAGGATACCCGGCTCCCCAAAAAGGGTTCACTCGTCCCCTATAGGGTGTCTTTTTGTCTTGCCGCCTTCGAATGAGAAGCAAGGGAAAGGGTTTAGGGTTTGATTAGGGGGATCCGCGGTAGCGGTCCACCTAATCAAACCCTAAACCCTTTCCCGTCCCGTTTTAGGATACCCGGTCCCTCCAAAAAGGGTTCACTCGTCCCCTCTAGGGTGTCTTTTTGTCTTGCCGCCTTCGAATGAGAAGCAAGAGAAAGGTTTTAGGGTTTGATTAGGGGGATCCGCGGTAGCGGTCCGCCTAATCAAACCCTAAACCCTTTCCCGTCCCGTTTTAGGATACTCGGCCCCTCAAAAAAGGGTTCACTCGTCCCCTCTAGGGTGTCTTTTTGTCTTGCCGCCTTCGAATAAGAAGCAAGGGAAAGGGTTTAGGGTTTGATTAGGGGGATCCACGGTAGCGGTCCGCCTAATCAAACCCTAAACCCTTTCCCGTCCCGTTTTAGGATACCCGGCCCCTCAAAAAAGGGTTCACTCGTCCCCTCTAGGGTGTCTTTTTTTCTTGCCGCCGTCGAATAAGAAGCAAGGGAAAGGGTTTAGGGTTTGATTAGGGGGATCCGCGGTAGCGGTCCGCCTAATCAAACCCTAAACCCTTTCCCGTCCCGTTTTAGGATACCCGGCTCCCCAAAAAGGGTTCACTCGTCCCCTATAGGGTGTCTTTTTGTCTTGCCGCCTTCGAATGAGAAGCAAGGGAAAGGGTTTAGGGTTTGATTAGGGGGATCCGCGGTAGCGGTCCGCCTAATCAAACCCTAAACCCTTTCCCGTCCCGTTTTAGGATACCCGGTCCCCCCAAAAAAGGGTTCACTCATACCCTCTAGGGTGTCTTTTTGTCTTGCCGCCTTCAAATGAGAAGCAAGGGAAAGGGTTTAGGGTTTGATTAGGGGGATCCGCGGTAGCGGTCCGCCTAATCAAACCCTAAACCCTTTCCCGTCCCGTTTTAGGATACCCGGCCCCCCAAAAAAGGGTTCACTCGTCCCCTCTAGGGTGTCTTTTTGTCTTGCCGCCTTCGAATAAGAAGCAAGGGAAATGGTTTAGGGTTTGATTAGGGGGATCCGCGGTAGCGGTCCGCCTAATAGAACCCTAAACCCTTTCTCGTCCCGTTTTAGGATACCCGGCCCCTCAAAAAAGGGTTCACTCGTCCCCTCTAGGGTGTCTTTTTGTCTTGCCGCCTTCGAATAAGAAGCAAGGGAAAGGGTTTAGGGTTTGATTAGGGGGATCCGCGGTAGCGGTCCGCCTAATCAAACCCTAAACCCTTTCCCGTCCCGTTTTAGGATACCCGGCCCCCAAAAAAGGGTTCACTCGTCCTCTCTAGGGTGTCTTTTTGTCTTGCCGCCTTCGAATAAGAAGCAAGGGAAAGGGTTTAGGGTTTGATTAGGGGGATCCGCGGTAACGGTCCTCCTAATAGAACCCTAAACCCTTTCCCGTCCCGTTTTAGGATACCCGGCCCCCCAAAAAAGGGTTCACTCGTCCCCTCTAGGGTGTCTTTTTGTCTTGCCGCCTTCGAATAAGAAGCAAGGGAAAGGGTTTAGGGTTTGATTAGGGGATCCGCGGTGCGGTCCGCCTAATCAAACCCTAAACCCTTTCCCGTCCCGTTTTAGGATACCCGGCTCCCCAAAAAAGGGTTCACTCGTCCCCTCTAGGGTGTCTTTTTGTCTTGCCGCCTTCGAATGAGAAGCAAGGGAAAGGGTTTAGGGTTTGATTAGGGGGATCCGCGGTAGCGGTCCGCCTAATCAAACCCTAAACCCTTTCCCGTCCCGTTTTAGGATACCCGGCCCCCAAAAAAAGGGTTCACTCGTCCCCTCTAGGGTGTCTTTTTGTCTTGCCGCCTTCGAATAAGAAGCAAGGGAAAGGGTTTAGGGTTTGATTTGGGGGATCCGCGGTAGCGGTCCGCCTAATCAAACCCTAAACCCTTTCCCATCCCGTTTTAGGATACCCGGTGCCCCCAAAAAGGGTTCACTCGTCCCCTCTAGGGTGTCTTTTTGTCTTACCGCCTTCGAATGAGAAGCAAGGGAAAGGGTTTAGGGTTTGATTAGGGGGATCCGCGGTAGCGGTCCGCCTAATCAAAACCTAAACCCTTTCCCGTCCCGTTTTAGGATACCCGGCCCCCCAAAAAAGGGTTCACTCGTCCCCTCTAGGGTGTCTTTTTGTCTTGCCGCCTTCGAATAAGAAGCAAGGGAAAGGGTTTAGGGTTTGATTAGGGCGATCCGCGGTAGCGGTCCGCCTAATCAAACCCTAAACCCTTTCCCATCCCGTTTTAGGATACCCGGTCCCCCAAAAAGGGTTAACTCGTCCCCTCTAGGGTGTCTTTTTGTCTTGCGCCTTCGAATGAGAAGCAAGGGAAAGGGTTTAGGGTTTGATTAGGGGATCCGCGGTAGCGGTCCGCCTAATCAAACCCTAAACCCTTTCCCGTCCCGTTTTAGGATACCCTACTTAAAAAAGGGTTCACTCGTCCTCTCTAGGGTGTCTTTTTGTCTTGCCGCCTTCGAATAAGAAGCAAGGGAAAGGGTTTAGGGTTTGATTAGGGGGATCCGCGGTAGCGGTCCGCCTAATCAAACCCTAAACCCTTTCCCGTCCCGTTTTAGGATACCCGGTCCCCCAAAAAGGGTTCACTCGTCCCCTCTAGGGTGTCTTTTTGTCTTGCCGCCTTCGAATGAGTAGCAAGGAAAGGGTTTAGGGTTTGATTAGGGGATCCGCGGTGCGGTCCGCCTAATCAAACCCTAAACCCTTTCCCGTCCCGTTTTAGGATACCCGGCTCCCCAAAAAAGGGTTCACTCGTACCCTATAGGGTGTCTTTTTGTCTTGCCGCCTTCGAATGAGAAGCAAGGGAAAGGGTTTAGGGTTTGATTAGGGGGATCCGCGGTAGCGGTCCGCCTAATCAAACCTAAAACCCTTTCCCGTCCCGTTTTAGGATACCCGGCTCCCCAAAAAAGGGTTCACTCGTCCCCTCTAGGGTGTCTTTTTGTTTTGGCGCCTTCGAATGAGAAGCAAGGGAAAGGGTTTAGGGTTTGATTAGGGAGATCCGCGGTAGCGGTCCGCCTAATCAAACCCTAAACCCTTTCCCGTCCCGTTTTAGGATACCCGGCCCCCCAAAAAAGGGTTCACTCGTCCCCTCTAGGATGTCTTTTTGTCTTGCCGCCTTCGAATGAGAAGCAAGGGAAAGGGTTTAGGGTTTGATTAGGGGGATCCGCGGTAGCGGTCCGCCTAATTAAACCCTAAACCCTTTCCCGTCCCGTTTTAGGATACCCGGCCCCCCAAAAAAGGGTTCACTCGTCCCCTCTAGGGTGTCTTTTTGTCTTGCCGCCTTCGAATAAGAAGCAAGGGAAAGGGTTTAGGGTTTGATTAGGGGATCCGCGGTAGCGGTCCGCCTAATCAAACCCTAAACCCTTTCCCGTCCCGTTTTAGGATACCCGGCCTCCCCAAAAAGGGTTCACTCGTCCCCTCTAGGGTGTCTTTTTGTCTTGCCGCCTTCGAATGAGAAGCAAGGGAAAGGGTTTAGGGTTTGATTAGGGGGATCCGCGGTTGCGGTCCGCCTAATCAAACCCTAAACCCTTTCCCGTCCCGTTTTAGGATACCCGGCCCCCAAAAAAAGGGTTCACTCGTCCCCTCTAGGGTGTCTTTTTGTCTTGCCGCCTTCGAATAAGAAGCAAGGGAAAGGGTTTAGGGTTTGATTAGGGGGATCCGCGGTAGCGGTCCGCCTAATCAAAACCTAAACCCTTTCCCGTCCCGTTTTAGGATACCCGGCCCCCAAAAAAGGGTTCACTCGTCCCCTCTAGGGTGTCTTTTTGTCTTGCCGCCTTCGAATAAGAAGCAGGGAAGGGTTTAGGGTTTGATTAGGGCGATCCGCGGTGCGGTCCCGCCTAATCAAACCCTAAACCCTTTCCCATCCCGTTTTAGGATACCCGGTCCCCCCCAAAAGGGTTCACTCGTCCCCTCTAGGGTGTCTTTTTGTCTTGCCGCCTTCGAATGAGAAGCAAGGAAAAGGGTTTATGGTTTGATTAGGGGATCCGCGGTAGCGGTCCGCCTAATCAAACCCTAAACCCTTTCCCCGTCCCGTTTTAGGATACCCGGCCCCTAAAAAAGGGTTCACTCGTCCTCTCTAGGGTGTCTTTTTGTCTTGCCGCCTTAGAATAAGAAGCAAGGGAAAGGGTTTAGGGTTTGATTATGGGGATCGGCGGTGCGGTCCGCCTAATCAAACCCTAAACCCTTTCCCGTCCCGTTTTAGGATACCCTATTCCCCCAAAAAGGGTTCACTCGTCCCCTCTAGGGTGTCTTTTTGTCTTGCCGCCTTCGAATGAGTAGCAAGGAAAGGGTTTAGGGTTTGATTAGGGGATCCGGTAGCGGTCCGCCTAATCAAACCCTAAACCCTTTCCCGTCCCGTTTTAGGATACCCGGCCCCCAAAAAAAGGGTTCACTCGTCCCCTCTAGGGTGTCTTTTTGTCTTGCCGCCTTCGAATGAGAAGCGAGGGAAAGGGTTTAGGGTTTGATTAGGGGGATCCGCGGTAGCGGTCCGCCTAATCAAACCTAAAACCCTTTCCCGTCCCGTTTTAGGATACCCGGCTCCCCAAAAAAGGGTTCACTCGTCCCCTCTAGGGTGTCTTTTTGTTTTGCCGCCTTCGAATGAGAAGCAAGGGAAAGGGTTTAGGGTTTGATTAGGGAGATCCGCGGTAGCGGTCCGCCTAATCAAACCCTAAACCCTTTCCCGTCCCGTTTTAGGATACCCGGCCCCCCAAAAAAGGGTTCACTCGTCCCCTCTAGGATGTCTTTTTGTCTTGCCGCCTTCGAATGAGAAGCAAGGGAAAGGGTTTAGGGTTTGATTAGGGGGATCCGCGGTAGCGGTCCGCCTAATTAAAACCTAAACCCTTTCCCGTCCCGTTTTAGGATACCCGGCCCCCCAAAAAAGGGTTCACTCGTCCCCTCTAGGGTGTCTTTTTGTCTTGCCGCCTTCGAATGAGAAGCTAGGGAAAGGGTTTAGGGTTTGATTAGGGGGATCCGCGGTAGCAGTCCACCTAATCAAACCCTAAACCCTTTCCCATCCCGTTTTAGGATACCCGGTCCCCCCAAAAAGGGTTCACTCGTCCCCTCTAGGGTGTCTTTTTGTCTTGCCGCCTTCGAATGAGAAGCAAGGGAAAGGGTTTAGGGTTTGATTAGGGGGATCCGCGGTAGCGGTCCGCCTAATCAAACCCTAAACCCTTTCCCGTCCCGTTTTAGGATACCCGGCTCCCTAAAAAAGGGTTCACTCGTCCCCTCTAGGGTGTCTTTTTGTCTTGCCGCCTTCGAATAAGAAGCAAGGGAAAGGGTTTAGGGTTTCATTAGGGGGATCCGCGGTAGCGGTCCGCCTAATCAAACCCTAAACCCTTTCCCATCCCGTTTTAGGATACCCGGTCCCCCCAAAAAGGGTTAACTCGTCCCCTCTAGGGTGTCTTTTTGTCTTGCCGCCTTCGAATGAGAAGCAAGGGAAAGGGTTTAGGGTTTGATTAGAGGGATCCGCGGTAGCGGTCCGCCTAATCAAACCCTAAACCCTTTCCCGTCCCGTTTTAGGATACCCGGCCCCTCAAAACAGGGTTCACTCGTCCTCTCTAGGGTGTCTTTTTGTCTTGCCGCCTTCGAATAAGAAGCAAGGGAAAGGGTTTAAGGTTTGATTAGGGGGATCCGCGGTAGCGGTCCGCCTAATCAAACCCTAAACCCTTTCCCGTCCCGTTTTAGGATACCCGGTCCCCCCAAAAAGGGTTCACTCGTCCCCTCTAGGGTGTCTTTTTGTCTTGCCGCCTTCGAATGAGTAGCAAGGGAAAGGGTTTAGGGTTTGATTAGGGGGATCCGCGGTAGCGGTCCACCTAATCAAACCCTAAACCCTTTCCCGTCCCGTTTTAGGATACCCGGTCCCTCCAAAAAGGGTTCACTCGTCCCCTCTAGGGTGTCTTTTTGTCTTCCCGCCTTCGAATGAGAAGCAAGAGAAAGGGTTTAGGGTTTGATTAGGGGGATCCGCGGTAGTGGTCCACCTAATCAAACCCTAAACCCTTTCCCGTCTCGTTTTAGGATACTCGGCCCCTCAAAAAAGGGTTCACTCGTCCCCTCTAGGGTGTCTTTTTGTCTTGCCGCCTTCGAATAAGAAGCAAGGGAAAGGGTTTAGGGTTTGATTAGGGGGATCCACGGTAGCGGTCCGCCTAATCAAACCCTAAACCCTTTCCCGTCCCGTTTTAGGATACCCGGCCCCTCAAAAAAGGGTTCACTCGTCCCCTCTAGGGTGTCTTTTTGTCTTGCCGCCTTCGAATAAGAAGCAAGGGAAAGGGTTTAGGGTTTGATTAGGGGGATCCGCGGTAGCGGTCCGCCTAATCAAACCCTAAACCCTTTCCCGTCCCGTTTTAGGATACCCGGTGCCCCCAAAAAGGGTTCACTCGTCCCCTCTAGGGTGTCTTTTTGTCTTACCGCCTTCGAATGAGAAGCAAGGGAAAGGGTTTAGGGTTTGATTAGGGGATCCGCGGTAGCGGTCCGCCTAATCAAACCCTAAACCCTTTCCCCGTCCCGTTTAGGATACCCTGTCCCCCAAAAAGGGTTCACTCGTCCCCTCTAGGGTGTGTTTTTGTCTTGCCGCCTTCGAATGAGAAGCAAGAAAAAGGGTTTAGGGTTTGATTAGGGGGATCCGCGGTAGCGGTCCGCCTAATCAAACCTTAAACCCTTTCCCGTCCCGTTTTAGGATACCCGGTGCCCCCAAAAAGGGTTCACTCGGCCCCTCTAGGGTGTCTTTTTGTCTTGCCGCCTTCGAATAAGAAGCAAGGGAAAGGGTTTAGGGTTTGATTAGGGGGATCCGCGGTAGCGGTCCGCCTAATCAAACCCTAAACCCTTTCCCGTCCCGTTTTAGGATACCCGGCCCCTCAAAAAAGGGTTCACTCGTCCCCTCTAGGGTGTCTTTTTGTCTTGCCGCCTTCGAATAAGAAGCAAGGGAAAGGGTTTAGGGTTTGATTAGGGGGATCCGCGGTAGCGGTCCACCTAACCAAACCCTAAACCCTTTCCCGTCCCGTTTTAGGATACCCGGCTCCCCAAAAAGGGTTCACTCGTCCCCTATAGGGTGTCTTTTTGTCTTGCCGCCTTCGAATGAGAAGCAAGGGAAAGGGTTTAGGGTTTGATTAGGGGGATCCGCGGTAGCGGTCCACCTAATCAAACCCTAAACCCTTTCCCGTCCCGTTTTAGGATACCCGGTCCCCCCAAAAAGGGTTCACTCGTCCCCTCTAGGGTGTCTTTTTGTCTTGCCGCCTTCGAATGAGAAGCAAGGGAAAGGGTTTAGGGTTTGATTAGGGGGATCCGCGGTAGCGGTCCACCTAATCAAACCCTAAACCCTTTCCCCGTCCCGTTTAGGATACCCTACCCCCTCAAAAAGGGTTCACTCGGCCCCTATAGGGTGTCTTTTTGTCTTGCCGCCTTCGAATAAGAAGCAAGGGAAAGGGTTTAGGGTTTGATTAGGGGGATCCGCGGTAGCGGTCCGCCTAATCAAACCCTAAACCCTTTCCCGTCCCGTTTTAGGATACCCGGCCCCCCAAAAAAGGGTTCACTCGTCCCCTCTAGGGTGTCTTTTTGTCTTGCCGCCTTCGAATGAGAAGCAAGGGAAAGGGCTTAGGGTTTGATTAGGGGGATCCGCGGTAGCGGTCTGCCTAATCAAACCCTAAACCCTTTCCCGTCTCGTTTTAGGATACCCGGTCCCCCCAAAAAGGGTTCACTCGGCCCCTCTAGGGTGTCTTTTTGTCTTGTCGCCTTCAAATGAGAAGCAAGGATCCGCTTAATCCAACTCTAAACTCTTTCTCGTCCCGTTCCCCCCGCCCCTGTTATACTAAAAAAAAAAAAAAGGTTTACTTGGTCCGTCGGGTGTCGTTTTTTTTTTTTTAAAAAATGTTGACGAGGGGGTTGAATCCCCCCCAGGTCCATGCATTCTCGCACCAACACATGGAGCATGTAAGCCACCCTTTTCGGGGACTGCAGTGGCCAAGCTTCAAGGTAACTAACTAACTATTTTAGGGTATTAAATGTATTTATCATTTCCTTTATTTTTTATCAGTTACATTACAATAGTAACTAACTACCTACAAGAAAAAAGAAATGGAGTAAAAAAAATAAAAGTAGTAACCAGTTTTTAGCTCAGTCGTTTTACATTACCAGTGTAGACGTTGTCATAGGAGAATTGTTCAACAGCAGTATAATTTTGAAGTTACGCCCAATTTCCTCCGTTATACTAAGGTATTTTCTTTTCAATTTCGTTTTTTCTCTATCATAACTTAATATAATGTTTAATTTGGATCACTTAATTGTTCAATAGCAGTATAATTTTGATGTTTTGATTTCTGATATTTATACTGCTTTACTGTTAAAAATTAATTCGGATTAATGTGCATGAATTATTTTTTCTACCTTTAGAAACACATTCGCATTGTTCTTCCCTAAATTTATATCTCTGAAGTATTCTTTTAACATTTACTTTCTAGTTTCTGTTAATTTTTAATTTTTAATTAAAGGAAATAATATATATTGTTCATACAGCTTTAAATTAATGTGCGTATTGTTTTTAATATAGAAATCTTTCTGAATCATCTAAAAGTACATTATCTTTGTGACTAATGTACATTTCCTAAAATTAGGTAACTGGTGATTATTTCTACATGTCAATTTTATATTTTCAATTGAATGTAATAATATAATACATTCAGTTTAAAATAATATGCCGTTTGTTTTTAATATAGGAACTGTTCTGAAATATGTAAAGAACATTATATTTGTTATTAATGTACATTTCGTCAAATTAGGTAATTGATGATTATCTCTAATTGTGAATTTTTGGGTTTTTAATTGAAGGTAATAATATAATGGACATTCCGCTTAAATTAATGTGCCGTTTGTTATTAATATAGAAATTGTTCTGAATCATCTAAAAGAACATTATATTTGCGATTAATGTACATTTCGTAAAATTAGGTAAATCGATGATTATCTCACTTGTTTCGTAATTTCATTTTATTATTACGGACTATGGAGCAGAAGATAAAAAATCAAAAGCGGAGAAAAGTTACTTTTATTTTTTCACCAACTGAAAGTTCCACTGATGGTAAAAATGAGTGTGCTCCATTTACAAGAAAGCGTAAATCAACTACTATTAACAGTAAATCTAAGTCTATAAAATCTTTCGCAAAGAAGATAAATGAAGAAAGTGACGATGATCTTGCAGTTAAGAAACAAATTGTTTCTGTTAATAAACAATTTGTTACTGCAAAGAAAGAAATTCCTCAAAAGGGTAAAGTAAGTAATAAGATGGTATTGGGTTCCAAGTGTAAGCAGAAGTTTGATTTCTCTTCGTTTAAAAGTGTAAGCAGAAGTTTGATTTCTCTTCGTTTGTCATACGAACAGTGGTGCGCGCTAGAAGATATTGGATTTAGTGGGCTGTTTTGGTTAAGAGTTCGTTCCATTCCTTTAAAGCTTGGGTACTGGTTAATTAAGCAGTATAACCCATACCAAAACTGTATCGATCTTCTTGATGGTGAGAAGTTGTACTTGAAGGTTTCTGATGTAAGAACAACATTCGGATTTCGAATAGGCCCTAAAACAGTTGAATTATCCAAAACTCATACTGAATCAGAAGAGTTTCAAGAGTTTTATGGCAAATGGAAGCAACAATTTGGTATACAAGATGGACAAGTTCCACTCAAAACGCTTGAGAATTGGTTGATAAATCATGATCATGGTGGTGATGAATTCAAGGTTAACTTTGTTGTGTTTGCTGTTTCTTTGCTAATGAGAAACACGCAAAAGCCTTTGGTTAATCATCATGTTTTAAAATCGTTGATGAATGTTGATGAAATCAAAGATTACAATTGGTGTTTCTTTTTGTTAAAAAGTTTGCAAGAAAGCAAGATTGAGTGGGTGGAAAAGGAGACTCACTTCGGCGGGCCACTGTTGTTTTTGGAGGTAAAAAGTCCCAAAAAATATATTTGAAATTCATAAATTAATTTAACATTGGAAGGTACGTTTTCATTCTCTTGTAATTAATTTTTTTTTTTTTTTTTTTTTTTGCAGCTTATCTATGTTGATCGCGTTGTTCATGTGGAACGAAAGGTTGAAAGAGATTATTATACGTTGGTAGGTTGGACTAGTAGTTTGTTAACATCGAGAGAGAAGGATGAGATGAAAAGCGGTATGTTTGGAAATGGTAAGTTGGAAGCACCAATGGAGGAGGTGGTTGACAATACAGGTGTCGAATCTGTCTATCAAACAAAGGACTACACGGAGGAGTATATTCTTGATCTTGCTAAATGTATAACTAGTTTAGCTCAGAACATATCATCTGTTAAGGCTAAGTTAGAAAAAGGAGCATCAATAATTAAGGAGAACAGGACTGCTCAGAAGCTCTGTGATCATGCATTTAGTTTACTCAATTTGCCAAATGAGCACTGCTCCGCTAATAGTGAAAGTTTTGTTGGTATTAATATTGCTGATATTCCATATGTTGTTCCTGCTGCTGAGATTGATGTTAGTAATCATCCTTTGGTTGTTGAAGCTTTGAATAATGTAAACATAACTTTAAAAAATAGTATTCAGGTTGAAAGCATGTCATTGAAGAGGCCGATTTTTTATACATACAAAAAGGTAAATATGTTGATCATATTTTTTGTTATATTATGTTAACTTGGTGCTTAAGTGTATTGTTCTTTAATTTGATACATTTCAACTATTCCAGAAGCCTTGTGCATTGAGAAAAGAAGGTGAATTAGTTGACAATGGGAATGAAGATAACAAGGAAGGGGTGTCAAAAGGAGAGTCAGAAGAAAACAAAGTTGAATCAGTTGAGGTTGAAAATGGGAATGAAGACAACAAGAAAGAGGTGTCAAAAGGGGAGTGTGACAACAAGAAAGAGGTGTCAGAAGGGGAGTGTGAAAATGGGAATGTTGACAACAAGAAAGATGATGACAAAAATGTACGAAATGATTCGAAGCATCTTTATGTTGACAGTGACGTGGAGAATGAGGAAGAAGCCAATACGGATAATCTTATAAATACCCTTATATGTAGCATGTTATCTGAAGATTATAGTGAAGAACCCAAGGCAACCAATCCCAATCCAAGCTTATATATTAGTACTGAACTTGATTTACTAAGAGGAGACACTGATCCATGTACGAGCCATCTAAGTTTCAAAGATCGTATTGCGACTACGTCTACTACACCAAGGGAAAAGGCACTGTTCTTGCTAGGTATATTTTATTCTACTCATTATGTTTCTTTTATTTAATCATTCTGTACATTTTGTTTGGGTATTATGTGCATTATTAATAAAGATAATGTACATATGTGTAATTAACTGACTTGTTTTGTGTAACGTCTGAACCAGTGAGAAGCTCTTTGAGTTTAAGAATGTCGTGGGTACCCGATATCTTTTTGCATCTCTAAAACCACCTCGGTATATAGCAGATGCTGTGGTTGATTGTTGGTCAGCTTACTTGAATTTCAATGAACTTGAAAGAAAATCTTCAGCACCACGTCGATTCTTTGCTTCAACCCTCGTATTTGTATGTAAAATTTTATTTCATTCTATATTACAATAATTTTATGTTATACAAGTGTATATTAATAGAACAATATTATGTTCTGTGTGTGCAGCAAGCATTTCAAGGGCAAAGGAAAGAATTCAAATTTGAAAGAGAATTGGAAGTATTCAAGAGGCATTTTAGAAATGAGTTAAATCATGCTGGGATTATTGATGTGACAAAAGTTGATATGGTTAGCTCAAACAATATATATACTCAATACAAAGTGTTTTCTCACTTTTTTAATTTTATGTCTGTTGTATCTTCTAATCATTTCTTATATAAAACAGTTTTTTTTCCCAATAATATCGGACAAGCATTTTTACCTGTTCGTATTCAATATGGAGAAGAACAAGTTCATCATTCTTGATAATCAACAGCATGATGAAACCCCAAAAACTCGTTATGGAAACAAACCTTGGAATATGGTAATTGTTCAGTTGCCTTTCATTGGTTATTTTTTCTTTTACAATGTCATATTTTTTGCACGGTCTTTCTATATAGTTTGATCTGAATTTTTCCATGCAGCGTAATGCTTTGGCAGAATATTTCAATGACATTGGTGATTTGAAGGAAAGAGTAAGAGCAATGGAGCCTGCTGTATTGAAAATGCCTTGGAGAAACCATCAAAATGTTGTTGACTGTGGTATTTACACAATGAAACACATGGAAACGTATAAGGGGTCGATATTGGACTTGTGGGTTGACAAAAAACAACGTAAGTTTCTAAACAATTTATATCCAATAATTGTAAATGTACTTTTGGTTTAATTAAATGATCTTTCTTAAAGTATTAAAAGCACATTCTTGTTTACAAGTTACCTATCTTAAAGATATTTTAACTTTTGTAGATGGATGGACTTCGAATATTGAGAATCAAATATCTTTGCACTTTGGTTTCATCCAAGTGCAACATTGTTTGTGATGACGTTTTAACAAAGGTGAAGCAGTATCAAGAGAAGCCCTTCCCAAAGAAACTGGATTCGTCTGATGAAGAATTCTACGAGGGTGATGAGACTGTTGGGGATGAGAAGATAGAAGATGAGGTATTTGGAAAGAAAGAGAAGAGTACCGATGATATTGGTGTCCCTGACAACAATGAGACTGTTAGGGTTAAGAAGAGAAGAATGGAGGTAGGTTGTACAGAAGGGAATATTATACCAGATGGCTATGATGCTTCTGAGAAGAATGAGAACATGACAGATGTAAGTAATACAAACGACAAGAATATAAATGAGCATAATCTGGTTGACAGTGGTGACACTACCAAGGGCGAAGTCATCAACAATGAAAATGTTCATGAACATGAAAGAAGTCAACCAGAGTCTCTGAGCATCCTTGCAAATCGTAATTTACTAAGCACAGATACATGCATTATTACTCCTCTTACTGAGTTTCAGAATTGCATTGCTGATTATGTGTCGTATAGTAGAGGAAAACATACCGATTTAGCCAGGTATATATATATATATATATATCTCTACTAATGTACAATATTTAAATTTAAAATGTTCTGTATCCTGTTTTGAGTTAACACTGGTAGTCCTGAACCAGGGAACTTCTTGTGCATGTGGGTGAAATTTCTCTTCGGCGTATTGAAATGGCAACGCTACGACAATCTAAATATTTAACGAGTGATGTGATCGATTGTTGGGCAAAACTTTTGAATGCCAAGGAATCTAGAAGAAACTCTTCCGAGCCTTATCGATTTTTTTCACCACAAATTGTGTCTGTAAGTCAAATATTTATATAAACTTATTTCAACAAGTAAATTTTTTAATGTTTTTTCCCTTGATTAACATCAAAAACTTTACTTGTCTTGCATACAGATGATGCTTCATGGAGAACTGGCCACTGTTGAAAATTTTATCGTGATTAAGGATATAATGAAAGAAGAGTTTAACCAATTCTCGGTTAACCCAGATAGAATTGATTTGGTTAGCATTCACAATATACACTCTTTCTGCATGTTATATTTAATTTGCTTGTTGCCTAATTAAATCTTTTAAAATCTACAGTTCTTCTTCCCAGTTATATATAAAAGGCATTACAATTTACTAGTCATTGACAAAGAAAAAGTATAAGTTCATCATCATTGATAATGTGCATCGTGACGGAAAACCGGAAGAATTTTTCCACAATAGACCACCGTGTCTTTTGTGAGATTCTATGCTCTCTTTTGCTTAACAAAGACTACATACTGTTCTTATTCATTATTGTGAATGTACAATGACTTTACATAGAGTGTACCTTCCCCAAAAATTTTGTGTCTGTCTTAATTTTCTAATTTTTGTGATATTGTACCTCATAATTATTAGTGTCCTAATGTTTTCTTGCACCCCTTCTCCGCCAGCGTAATGTTCTAGCAGAATACTTGAAAGACATCGGTGTTTCAAAGGTAAAAGTTGATCGCATTAAAAAACTGCAACCTATTCTTGCAAAGATGAAGTGGAGAAACAAAACTAACAAGACTGATTGTGGTGTTTACGTTATGAGACATATGGAGACATTTAAGGGTAATCTAAATTGGACCTGTGGGCTTAAAAAAGGCGATGTGAGTTTCAGAAGTAATATAATTATTTTTAATACATAATTCAGTACACATTTGTACATGTTCTAATCTCTTGTTTTCTTTATTTTGCTAGGATGCTCCCCTACTGATTCTGCGGAAGAAATACATTTCATATATGATTTCAACAGAAGGCAATGTATGTTTTGATGCTGTACTAAAGAAGGCAATGGATTTCCGTTCAAACCCACTGTCATGGGAAGAATATGATGAGGAAGATGCTGAATTGAAGCCGTAAAAACTTTTTTAGTTTCGTTTGTGACATGTGTGTGAGTAATGTAACATATATTGAGGAAGCTGCGAGTCGTACAACCTGAAGTTTGAAAAAATTTTAATTCAAGAGAGTGTTATATTCCGGAAACAAATTTCAATAAAGTTTATTATGTTCTTGCTGAACAACAATAATGTTTATTGTGCAAAACGTCTTAAAATTATTGTACTCTGGGAAAACAATTCCAATCAAGTTGATGTTGTCCCTGCAGAACAACAATAATGAACCTTTAATACAAATGTAATATACTTTGGCTATAAGAGTAATGTACTTTGGCTATAAGAGTAATGTACATACAAGCCTTTAAGAATGTTCCTTGCAGAACAACAATAATGAACCTTTAATACAAATGTAATATACTTTGGCTACAAGAGTAATGTACATACAAGCCTTTAAGAATGTTCCTTGCAGAACAACAATAATGAACCTTTAATACAAATGTAATATACTTTGGCTATAAGAGTAATGTACATACAAGCATTTAAGAATGTTCCTTGCAGAACAACAATAATGATCCTTTAATAAAAATGTAATATACTTTCCCTATAAGAGTAATGTACTTTGGAAGTATAATCGAATTGTGCATACAAGCCTTTAAGAATGTTCTCGTAGTGTATATTATGGATGTCTATCCTTGAATCAAAAATTTGCACCTTCCACTTCGTTATCAGATTCATCTTCTTCATCGTCGTCCTCCACATCATCAGATTCATCTCCTTCATCGTCGTCATCTTCATGGTAGTATTTGGTGAATATGCATCAAAATGTAAATTAAATATCAGATTTTATAAGGAGAAAATGGCCAAAATGAACAACTAAATTGATAATAGATTTAATGTTAACCAAATATACATTGCTGAAATTCTCATCTGTGCCTTTAGAACAACCATAATGTTCATTGCACAAAGAGCTTATGTGCCTCCATATAAGATTGATGATTTTGGAAGGTAAACACTATGCGCTATGCTTGTATAATTTAATAATTATTTAACATTAATGTAATATGCTTTAACAAGAAACCAAATTATACATACCTGTCAGATGGTTTGTTTCTTTGCAAGTCCTAGAGTTGTGTCATTGCCGGCCACATGTTTTGCAGTACCTCTTCTCTTTTCCTCTCTTCTTTAGGGCTTTTAACATTTGTGATTCAATTCTCTTGCCCTTGGTCCTACCCTTGTTTTTAGATTTTTTAGGAACATGAATCACCAACTTCTCAGGTATTTTGCAGCCCACGTACTTTTCTATTTCTTTCATCTTGTCTTTCTTTTTTGCTGGTACACTTCTGTTACTAATCATATCCAATCTAATATCTCTCAGTTTTTCAATCAAAAGCTTCATGTCGTTATCATCACACTCAGCTACACTGACACAAGAATAAACCTCTTGCCACAGCTCAAGTACTCAAACTTTTCCTATTCGAAAAACTTTTGAGAGACATCTATCAATTTGCCATCTTTGTCAAAGACAGGCTTACTCATTGCAGCTTTTGTCCATCTTTGCGTTATGTACTTGTTCGGTATTTTTTAAAAAATCTTGGTTGTGTAGAATCCAAAGGCAGTGCCTGCACAACAAGCTCATTCTCTGAAACATAGAACAGGAACAAGTAATCTCCATGTTATCTGGTGAATATGCTTCGTTCCATGACTTATTTGGCATCTGCAAGTCTGTTAGAATATATATTTTTGTCTCATCAATCTTCTCCACATCTTTAAAACGGCAATCAGACAAAGCTGCAACCAATTCTGTTTGGAAGTCTTTGAAAATGTTGTGCGAGTACATTTCAGAAGCATGGACTTCGAGGTTTGACTTTGTTTTCCATGGGATTTCAGAGTGTTTGTTGTCACTGTTCAATTTGGACTGCTTGTGTCTTTGTGCTTCCAAGGCACTCTCATAGCACACCCAAAACTCAACAAGGGTCAAATGAGGTGTGAGGAACCTGTCAAAGAAACTGTTTTCACTCTCAGACCTAGAAGTAACCCTCATCAAGCCAGACATTGAAACATCTTTAAAGTAGGCAGGGATCCACTGTTCCCTGAGATCGTACAAATCTGAAAACCACTCGTGTTCTACAAGTTGATAATCAGTCATTATCTTCCCCCATTGTTCTTCGAATTCATCAGGCTCAAGTTGGTTGTTCCAAACACACCTATTGAGCCTGGTCTTAAAATCCTCATCTTGAAAAAGTTGATAACTGACTTTCTCTCTTAGTTTCTTCATTATGTGCCACATGCACACCGTGTGTGTTGACTCCTTAAACACTTCCGGGACCACCGACTTCATTGATTTGTCCCGATCGCAATTATAATTCTCGGTTGGCACCCGCCCATTGCTTCCAAAAATGTCTTGAACAGCCATGTATAACACTCAATACTTTCATCACCTATCAACCCAGCTCCAAACGTTATGCTGCACCTTTTGTGGTGATCAACTCCTGTGAAAGGCACAAACACCATATCGTACTTGTTTGTTCTATATGTAGCATCTGCGATAAAACCTCACCGAACAAAGATGTAGTTCTTTATGCAGATCGGATCTCGCCCAAAACACTCTCGAACCAGGCACTTGTTTTCATCTACTATAAAATCAAAGTAAAATGAACTGCATGTGTCTTTTCTCCCTATAAGATTTTCAACAAACATTTGTACATCAAAATTACCAATGTAGGTTTTTATGTCCCCCAAAGTTTTTGAAATCAACCTCAGTAGCCCCAATGTTGTTGTAACCTCCACACAGCTCCTTCCAACCTCTATAGGCTTTCACACCACCTAGTTTTAGCACCTTTACCTTTGTGACAAATTGCTTCTGTACCTCTGTCATTTTTCGGTTTCCTTTCAAGAATATTGTAGATTCAGGCGAAGCAAGCGGATGGTTATGCGCTTCATCGAATCTGGTAACAATATAAGTTCCATTTTCTTGGTATTTAAACTGCACTAATGCACGACAGTCAATTCTTGTAATCGGCCTCACACGGCTTATGTCTGTCACATCAGATTCTGTATCATTCTCAGCAGTATCGGTATCAGTATCAGTCCTCTTCCTTTTCCTACTTTCCTTTACACCTTGCCTATTGCAGACAACATTCCTTAATGCAAAACTGTTTGGTAACTCATTGCCTTTAATCCTTTTTGTTGTTGCAAGTCTTGGCGTAAACCCACAGATTGTACAATATTCTTTGTAGAATAACTCTGCTAATTCTAGGCGTTTGAATACTTGTCCTACTTTAGGTTTCTTTTCCTCTGGACAGAATGGAATGTACTGGAGTGCATTTAATGTTTCAATTATTGTCCTTGGTGTTTTAAAGCTGTTATTTGTAGAAGAAGACGTAGTTGCATCACTTGTACTCATTATCCGTTCAACAAAAGAGTTAAGTAAGTAAGTATATTGAATATTATTGCATCAATAATGCAGTAATCCAATTCTAATATGCAGTAATCCAATTCTAATATGCTCATTGTCCATTATCATGCCTTTAAAGGAACATTTATTTTAATGCTAATGTTCATAGGAAATATTGCTGTCCATTTTGATATAACATATATATAATGTATTGAATGTTAATGACATTAAATAAAGAAATAGTCATAATATTATTTCATTAATATTAGAAAAATATTTACAAAAGCCATTTCAGGCTTTCAAAATGGTAAAGCCTACTAAGGCTTATACTGAAAAAAAAACACAAGATAATACCTAATAACAATAAACAGAAGATAACACAACATATTTCTAAACTAATCTAACAGTCGGAGTCATAATAACCCTCATCCCCAGACTGTTCCTCAATTTCATATTCTTCTTCTCTTTCCTTTAAAAATCGTCGTTCTTGTCTTTTGTGATGTCTAATTATTTCTGCACGATTAGACATAGTCGTGCAGATGCAGAATCTGTCAAGCAGCCGATTATTCTTTACGATAGTTATCACACCATTTTCATTTCCGTGAACCGCGGCTTGGTAATAATCCCTCTCCTTTACCTCTGGGTCGTTCCCTATAAGGAACCACTTTGACCAGCCCTTGCACACCATGGCCATGTTTTTCTTTTCTTCCCTCCCAAGTCGCTCAAACAAAATGCTGAGCAAAGCCCGAGTAGTAAGCAAATGATGTAAGGACGACCGGGAGATGGTACATCCATCTCCACGGAATGTCATCTCCATCAAACCAGTTTGAAGAAAATCGCTTACTTTCCATTCCCTATAATGGGCCATGAAATTTTGTTTGTAAGCATCATTCTTGTAGGGAACTATCGTGCATTTTGAGTAGTCCATTGTTTTTTTTTTTTTTTTAAGAAAATTAAGTACTTTTCTGAAGAGATTAAAAGTTTTGGTTATTGGAAAAGGTAGGATGGAAAACTAGTTGTGTACTCTTGGGTTTATATAGTGGATTAATTGATTATAAGAGATTAAATTACAGTGAACAGTTGTGTCTTTTCAACTGACACAAACATAATCATGGTAATTAATAAATTGGGTGAAGTTATCTATGTTACTTTAATCTATTGCATAAAAAAAGGTATATGCACATTATGAAAATACGTAATGGACATTTGAATTAAACTGAATTCACATTTTTTTCCAAATAATGTTCCATGTTCTTTTTTAAATAATTTAATGTACCTTTAAATATAATATAATGTACATTTTCCAAACAGTGCTTAATAATATTTTAGTTGTACCTAATTATCAGAAAATGCAAATTACGAATATAGATAGTTGACAATTTATTTTATGGAACATGTTTTTTTATAATTAATATAATGTACATTTAGAAGTAATATTCAAATTAATGTGAATAATTGCGTCTTTTCACCACATAAGCAAGTTATTTCGTACAAATAAAGGTTCATATATAATGTATTCCTTCGAATGTCCATTATCATGCCTTTAAAGGAACATTTATTTTACTGCTAATGTTCATAGGAAATATTGTTGTCCATTTTGATAGAGCATATATAAAATGTATTGAATGCTAATGACAGTAAACAAACAAATAGACACGATACTATTTCATTAATATTAGTAAAATATTTACAAAAGCCATTTAAGGCTTTCAAAATGATAAAGCCTACTAAGGCTTATACTGAAAAAAAAAAAAAACACAAGATAATACAAAATAACAATAAAATAGAAAACTAACTTAATATATTTCTAAACCAATCTAACAGTCGGAGTCATAATAACCCTCATCACCAGACTGCTCCTCAATTTCATATTCTTCTCTTCGGTTTTTAAATTGTCGTGCTTGTTGTTTATGATGTCTAATTATTTCTGCACGACTAGATAGAGTCGTGCAAAGGCAGAATCTTTCAAGGAGCCGCTGATCCTTTGTGACAGTGATTATACCATTTTGCTGTTCCCGAACCACCCCTCGGTAATAATCCCTTTCCTTTACCTCTGGCTCAATTCCTATAAGGAACCACTTCGACCAGCCCTTGCACACCATTGCCATGTTTTTCTTTTCCTCCCTCCCAAGTCGCTCAAACAAAATTCGGAGCAAAGGCTGAGTAGTAAGGAAATAATGTAAAGGACTATTGGGAGATGGTACATCCATCTCCACAGGAATGTCATCTCCATCAAACCAGTTTGAAGAAAACTGGCTTACTTTCCATTCCCTATAATGGTCCATGAAATTTTGTTTGTGAGCATCATTCTTGTAGGCAACTATCGTGCATTTTGAGTAGTCCATTGTTTTTTTTTAAGAAAATTAAATACTTTTCTGAAGAGATTAAAAGTTTTAGTTATTGGAAAAGGTTTTAGAAATGAAGGTAAGATGGAAAAGTAATTGTGTACTCCTTGGTTTATATAGTGGATTAATTCAGTATAAGAGATAAAATTTGGTGAACAGTTGTGTCTTTTCAAATGCCACAAACATAATCATGGTAATTAATAAATTGGGAGAAGTTATCTATGTTAGTTAAATCTCTCGCATAAAAACAAAGATATTCACACTATAAATATACGTAATGGACATTTGAATTAAACTGAAAGCACATTTATTTTCCAAATAATGTTCCAAGTTCTTTTTTAAATAATTTAATGTACCTTTAAATATAATATAATGTACATTTTCCAAACAGTGCTTAATGATATTTTAGTTGCACCTAATTATCAGAAAATGCAAATTATGAATATACTATAGATAGTGGACAATTTATTTGATGGAACATGTTTTTTTATAATTAATATAATGTACATTTAGAATTAATATTCGAATTAATGTGAATAGTTGTGTCTTTTCACCACTTAAGCAAGTTACAAACCGTCATTTGACATATTGAACAGTTGCAAGACCACTTGCAAAAGGTAATAATTACTTGCACATCCTTATTATATATAATGCACATTTCACTAAGACTGATTGGACATTTCCTTATGAAACGTGTACAAAGACAACACAAAGACATTATTTTTACATGCAAAATTACTTTTCAGTTACTTCAAATTGCACACTCTTCCTTTCTCATTATTTTTAGTACATTTTTTCTCACCACAAAGTACATTTGCATTTATCATCCTTCTAAAACCAAACAAACAAACTATAAACCCTAATTTAACACTTTTCATTATAAAATTAATGTTTTTGTGGTTCTGTACATTACATCTAGTTAACTAAATTTAATCAAATCCGAAATTAAGTTGAATTTAATCAAATTCAACTTTAACATCATCATAAAATCAATTCAACAACGATTCAGAAAGGAATTAAATAATATTGAATGAACATACCTCAATATTGACAGTAGAAAACAATAATTCCAGATGAATGACCAAATCAATTCCGATTTTTCTTACAAAGTTTTGATCTTGAAATAACTGAATAGCCGATGAATGCAAAAGTTTGAACAAATTGACTCTGATTTGCGCTTCGAACACAACAATTGATGATGAATAAACGATTTTAGATCACTAAATTTGATATCGAAAGACAAAAATTTACAAATTAAGGAAGGATTAATGATGAAATCGATTGATTTTGTTTCGTGTGGTTTGATTTTGTTACGTAGGCTTGATATTGCTGACATGTACACTCTTATTTTTTGTTTTCCGTGAAATTTTAAGAGCAGCGCGCGTCTAATCTCAGCCGTGAGTCTTATTTGATGGACGGTTGAGAGCTGTTCTCACGGTTCTCACGATAAGCCCCGTTCTCACCGGAACTCTACCCTAATAATAATAATAATAATAGTAATAATAATAATAATAATAATAATAATAATAATAATAATAATAATAATAATAATAATAATAATAATAATAATAATAATAATAATAATAATAATAATAATAATAATAATAATAATAATAATAATAATAATAATAATAATAATAATAATAATAATCTTGTTTGTTTAATAATTATCGTATATGTATAATAATAATAATAAATAATTACATATTTCCTAATTGCTTCCTTATACCCTATGACCTACCTATATAAATAGACCTCATTAATCATAAAACACAAATAATTCATGACATAAAGAAAAGAGGAGGAAATAATTCACATAAGAGAAAAGAGAAAGAAGAACTAGCTAGGAGATCGTCACAGGGTAATTTTCTAATCGTCTCTCCACATACTCACCTTAAGACTAATATAACTCGTTAAATAGAGAACCGTTGACTGACCCAAGACCATGACCTTGACCATGGGACACCAGAGGTCGACCGAACCCACCGCTGACCACCATTGACCGATGGGAAAAGGGTGTTCGAAGGCTGTTTTCGAGGGTGGTTTGAAGGGTATGTGTCTCATGCTTAGACGGAATTAAAACCCTTATTTGGACTCGCCTTGACCTGGGTTGGTTAAGATTGGTGCCTGGTGGTGGTTCGAATATCAGGAGGTTGTCATGGGTGGTAAACGTAGTGGATTTCGTGGTGGTTGGTCGGGTTTTCGGAATCGGGTGTTTACACGCAAAACCCTGACTTTATACCCTTAGCCGTGACTTGTTCGACTCAGACATAGGTTGGAAGGGTTTGTGGTGGTTAGTCTGTCCTATTGCTGGTGTTAGGGTAGTCGGAGGTGGTGGTTTGTGTGGATAGTTGACCGGTTCCGCGAAAACAGGGGAGGTTTTGATGTTTGTCGTCGTTGTTTTGTGTCAGGGTTAGCAGTTGGGGTAGGTTGAGAAGGGCGACGCGGTTAGTGTCCCACTGTGTGTCAGGGGGCGGCCACGGTGATGGTTGAGTCGAGGTGAAGTGGTGGGGACCGTGTGGGTCAGGGGTATTGCTATTGTTGTTGGTTTGTAAGTTGGAGTATGTGTCGATTGAGTAGGTGTTGTTGGAATGCTGCTTGGGCGCGAATTGGTCAGGTGTGGTGGTGGTTGAAGGGCGGTCTAGTGGTGGTTTGGTGTGGTGGTTATCATGATTGGGCAGAGGAAGAAAGGCGGGGTTGGGTGGTGTTGGTACACGGGTTCAACCGTGTAGAAGGAGGGAGGTTTGGTAATTATTGAGTGGGGATTTAACCGAGTTAATTAATTGTGAATCGGGATAATTAATTGGTAATTTATTTAGTCGGGTTTTAGTTAGTTAGTTAGTTTATATATTAATTTATATATTATTAGAATTACAATGTAATTGTATTATTATTATTATTTATTTAGGTGACGATTTTGTGAGACGATATTATTACTTGGATTCGCGTGCTTCATTATTCAGACTTTTGTTGAGTTGCTTATTTTGATTTGCTTGTCAGGTAGGAATTTCCTACTCAACTCGGGTTTTGTTGTTAAGTGAATGAATAGTTAATTGTGACGGTTGATGAGATTAATGTTAATATTGTGATTGTGATTTATTATTGGAGACGGAGTATAAGTGGAGTTGTTGACGGAGCTGTATGACGGGATTGTTATTGAGTTTTTGTTGTTGGTTATATTTGGTATGGAGAGTTGATTATTCAGTTGAGCATAACACGGAGGGTGTTACTGCCAGTTGTGCATAGCGAGTAATCGTTACTGCCAGATGTGCATAGTAAGTAATTACTACTGCCAGAGATAGTTGCGCATAGTAAGTGATTACTACTACCAGTTGTGCATAGTACGGAGGGTACTACTGCCAGTTGAGCATGGTATGAGAGTACCACTGCCAGTTGAGTTGAGCATAGCGTTCAGGGGGTTGTGCTACTGCCAGTGATGTAAGTGAGTTGTACGGATGAAGTGATGAGAACTTGATGAATATCTATTTTGATTGGATTATTATTGTTGTTTAGTTTATTCCTACTCAACCTCGTGGTTGACCGTGTATTCGTGAACACCTGTGATGAACCATAATGGGGAGCAGATTTAACAGGTACTAAAGATTAGCTGACTTGGGAGCTTATGGGAATGCATGAGGACTTGGCCAGTCTACCTAGAAGTCTAGACCATATAGATTGTTTAATCACTTATTTATTTCCGCTGCGAGTTGTACTTTAATTTATATTAAGTTTTATTTTGGTTAAGTTGTAATAAACATGTAATCGCTAAATTTTTATTTAAAGTACTTTGGTTTGTTGTACTTTGTTATTCACTACCTCGGGAAACCGAGATGGTAACGTTCTCATTTACTTGGGATGTGTAGCTAAAGGCTCCTGAATAAATGAGGGTGTTACAAAGTGGTATCAGAGCAAAACGATCCTCAAGCCTAACTAATGAACAATAATGAATTTAGGATGTGTCTAAATAAAATGAACCCCGGGTAGAAACTGTTAGGAGCCCCTCTTAGTGCGGTTAAGAAGGAGCCCTTAATTCGTACCATGGCCCTCTCAGTTTTGAACTGGGTACCCTGAGAGAAAATTTGAGGAGTGGGGTGGTTATAAGAAGGTACATAGTATATTTGAATGTTTCGATATAAATTTTACTAATATTGTTGTAAGGTGGATTACGGTAAGTATTGTGATTGAAATGATGGCTTGACCATGTGATATTTATGATGGAATTTGATATCGTTGTTGGATAAGATAAGAATTGGATGGGGAATGAGATGTCGACTTGTTTTGATCATGGGCATGAACTTAATTGTGGCATTGATATCGATTATGTGGTTGGATGTTATAGTAATATCATGTCTAGCGATATGCGGTTACGTGAATCCCAAAACCATGTTATCTACAATGTTATGAAATGATTAAATTCGTAATAGAGATGAATTAGAGTAGATGCTAGTCGTGTGAGAGGTATGATGACCAAGTTGTGTTGATATATGTATAGGAGGGTGTTAATAAGGGCCCATGACCTAGAGCTGAACTTTATTTCGTCGGATTTTTACACCTATTTGATCTAATTGCCGTTTGATTTCTGTTTATCGTCTAAGGTCAAAATTTTTAGGAGTGATAACCCAGTGAGTTATCTTTCCAATGCCATTGGTATCATGTTTAAAAGTTTTACGGTTTGAGAGAAATAAATATTTTAGTGGACAGTGGTCAGAATGTTCCTGTACAGTTATATTTTCGACAAACGATTTTCTAAAATTTTTCATTTAATTTGTTCTTAAGATTTTTGCCTAATTACAACTCCACTGTTTAAAATATTCAAATATGTTTTCAAATTGATAAGCCATGTTGCAAGATAAACTTTTGACATTTAATAGTGATTTTTACAAGTTGACCCAAGTTTTCGACAAATTGTTGATCAATTTCTGTTTGGACCCACTGTATTATAAAAATCTTTATAAAATGGTTATTCAAGTTTTGGATTTGATTCATTTTCTCATGTTTTGAAAACTCCCTATATTTTCTGAAAAGTATTAAAACTCAAATAGGAATATCACGGTTATTTAATGGTGAATTTTGAAAGTTACAGCTTGATTTTTGATTTCTGAAAATGTGAGTTTTACCAAAAGTTCAATATAAATGCTTTATCAATTCTTAAACTATGATAGTTGAGATGTCGGAATGACGATAGGGGGACCAAAGGAGAGGTAATCTAGGATACAATTGGCTACACCTTGTTTTTATTATATGGTCAATTTTATACGCGTAACTCGAAGTTGGTACATGTGGAGTTGAGAAGTGTGCCACGATTTATGTCAAATGAGTAACTATTGTTCTATCATAGTGTTCATAGAGGCTTGTGATAAATTTTGTTATAATCTTTAAACTTTGTTATCCTTATCTGATAGGTATTTATACAGTGTGGTACCTTTGTTATGGTCAAGGTTCCGAGGACGTAATCTTAATTTTAAGGAGGGTAGGATTGTAAAATCTCGGTGGTTGTGTCGTTTTGAAATTTTACAATGTTGTATTATGTTTTTGGTGTTCTCAGTCTTAATGCTTTGTTTGAGTTATCTGTTTCAGTTCTTGTCCTTACTTGAGCAATGTAATGTGTGGTATAAGTGAGTAAAATTTTAATTGTGTTATTAAACTTTGGGACGAAGTTTATTTTTAGGAGGGTAGAATGTGACGCATCATGTTTTAAGTTTATTTTGTGTTACATTTTGATAAGTAATATATGGCTTGATAATGATTAAGTGAGTTAATTGTGTTACAATGATAATGAGTTGAAATGGCATTCAGATGTGTTGACAGTTTCATAAGCCTTTTGTAGCATTTTTGGGTGAAATTCGGGACAAAGTTCATTTTAAGGGGGGAAGACTGTAATACCCCGTAATTTAATAAGTATTTATAAGAATAAGTAATGTAATAATAATAATTAATTAAAAGGCATTTATATTAAAGACAATAATTAATTATAAAATAATAGGAGAGTCGAGAATTGGATATTGGGTCGTGTGCTACTTGTGTAACATTAGTAGTAGTAGTAGTAGTAGTAGTAGTAGTAGTAGTAGTAGTAGTAGTAGTAGTAGTAGTAGTAGTAGTACTAATAATAATAATAATAATAATAATAATAATAATAATAATAATAATAATAATAATAATAATAATAATAATAATAATAATAATAATAATAATAATAATAATAATAATAATAATAATAATAATAATAATAATAATAATAATAATAATAATAATAATAATAATAACAATAATAATAATAATAATAATAATAATAATAATAATAATAATAATAATAATAATAATAATAATAATAATAATAATAATAATAATAATAATAATAATAATAATAATAATAATAATAATAATAATAATAATAATAATAATAATAATAATAATAATAATAATAATAATAATAATAATAATAATAATAATAATAATAATAATAATAATAATAATAATAATAATAATAATAATAATAATACTAATAATACTAATAATAATAATACTAATACTAATAATACTAATAATACTAATAATAATACTAATAATAATACTAATAATAATAATACTAATAATAATAATAATAATAATAATAATAATAATAATAATAATAATAATAATAATAATAATAATAATAATAATAATAATAACAATAATAATAATAACAATAACAATAATAACCACAATAATAATAACAACAATAATAATAATAATAATAATAATAATAATAATCTTGTTTGTATAATAATTATCGTATATGTATAATAATAATAATAAATAATTACATATTTCCTAATTGATTCCTTATACCCTATGACCTACCTATATAAATAGACCTCATTAATCATAAAACACAAATAATTCATGACATAAACAAAAGAGGAGGAAATAATTCACATAAGAGAAAAGAGAAAGAAGAACTAGCTAGGAGATCGTCACAAGGTAATTTTCTAATCGTCTCTCCACATACTCACCTTAAGACTAATATAACTCGTTAAATAGGCAACCGTTGACTGACCCGAGACCATGACCTTGACCGTGGGACACCAGAGGTCGACCGAACCCACCGCTAACCACCATTGACTGATGGGAAAAGGGTGTTCGAAGGCTGTTTTCGAGGATGGTTTGAAGGGTATGTGTCTCATGCTTAGACGGAATTAAAACCCTTATTTGGACTCGCCTTGACCTAGGTTGGTTAAGATTGGTGCCTGGTGGTGGTTCGAATATCAGGAGGTTGTCATAGGTGGTAAACGTAGTGGATTTCGTGGTAGTTGGTCGGGTTTTCGGAATCGGGTGTTTACAGGCAAAACCCTGACTTTATACCCTTAGCCGTGACTTGTTCGACTCAGACATAGGTTTGAAGGGTTTGTGGTGGTTAGTCTGTCCTATTGGTGGTGTTAGGGTAGTCAGAGGTGGTGGTTTGTGTGGATAGTTGACCGGTTCCGCGAAAACAGGGGAGGTTTTGATGTTTGTCGTCGTTGTTTTGTGTCAGGGTTAGCAGTTGGGGTAGGTTGAGAAGGGAGACGCGGTTAGTGTCCCACTGTGTGTCAGGGGGCGGCCACGGTGATGGTTGAGTCGAGGTGTAGTGGTGGGGACCTTGTGGGTCAGGGGTATTGCTATTGTTGTTGGTTTGTGAGTTGGAGTATGTGTCGATTGAGTAGGTGTTGTTGGAATGCTGCTTGGGCGCGAATTGGTCAGGTGTGGTGGTGGTTGAAGGGCGGTCTAGTGGTGGTTTAGTGTGGTGGTTATCATGATTAGGCAGAGGAAGAAAGGCGGGGTTGGGTGGTGTTGGTACACGGGTTCAACCGTGTAGAAGGAGGGAGGTTTGGTAATTGTTGAGTGGGGATTTAACCGAGTTAATTAATTGTGAGTCGGGATAATTAATTGGTAATTTATTTAGTCGGGTTTTAGTTAGTTAGTTAGTTTATATATTAATTTATATATTATTAGAATTTCAATGTAATTGTATTATTATTATTATTTATTTAGGTGACGATTTGGTGAGACGATATTATTACTTGGATTCGCGTGCTTCATTATTCAGACTTTTGTTGAGTTGCTTATTTTGATTTGCTTGTCAGATAGGAATTTCCTACTCAACTCGGGTTTTATTGTTAGGTGAATGAATATTTAATTGTGACGGTTGATGAGATTAATGTTAATATTGTGATTGTGATTTATTATTGGAGACGGATTATAAGTGGAGTTGTTGACGGAGCTGTATGACGGGATTGTTATTGAGTTTTTGTTGTTGGTTATATTTGGTATGGAGAGTTGATTATTCAGTTGAGCATAACACGGAGGGTGTTACTGCCAGTTGTGCATAGCGAGTAATCGTTACTGCCAGATGTGCATAGTAAGTAATTACTACTGCCAGAGATAGTTGCGCATAGTAAGTGATTACTACTACCAGTTGTGCATAGTACGGAGGGTACTACTGCCAGTTGAGCACGGTATGAGAGTACCACTGCCAGTTGAGTTGAGCATAGCACGGTGTTCAGGGGGTTGTGCTACTGCCAGTGATGTAAGTGAGTTGTACGGATGAAGTGATGAGAACTTGATGAATATCTATTTTGGTTGGATTATTATTGTTGTTTAGTTTATTCCTACTCAACCTCGTGGTAGACCGTGTATTCGTGAACACCTATGATGAACCATAATGGGGAGCAGATTTGACAAGTACTAATGATTAGCTGACTAGGGAGCTTATGGGAATGCGTGAGGACTTGGCCAGTCTACCTAGAAGTCTAGACCACATAGATTGTTTAATCACTTATTTATTTCCGCTGCGAGTTGTACTTTAATTTATATTAAGTTTTATTTTGGCTAAGTTGTAATAAATATGTAATTGCTAAATTTTTATTTAAAGTACTTTGGTTTGTTGTACTTTGTTATTCACTACCTCGGGAAACCGAGATGGTAACGCTCTTATTTACTTGGGATGTCTAGCTAAAGGTTGCTGAGTAAATGAGAGTGTTACAGGAGCGGTTTCACTCGTGGAAGCGGATGAAATCGGAGTTGTCATGGCAAATTAATCAAATTGACTACAAAAAGGAAATGAAGGAAACAATTAACATTTATCATTTTACTTGTAAACATTTTTAATAAGGTTTTAATATTATGCATTTATATAATGACCTCGCACCTAAATTATATAAATGATTCAGAGATCCATCTTTACACAGAAATGGGCACGGGAAACCGATACATCTCATACTTGCATAAATTTGGTGAATTAAGACTAGTCTTTAAGTGATTCGATGTATTTCATAAATTCCATCTCTAGCCCTGGAATATAAGACTAGTCTTTATATCCCGTTGAGTCCAACCAAATTTCGCGTGTAATAACGTTTATTACCCCACTTACCCAAAGAAAAATGAAAGTACCCTGGGAAACCGAATCTACCCCAAATGTCAAAAGGATTCATGAGTCCTACTATTTGGTAAGGCTAATCTCAATTTTAAATATGTGAGAGGTCTTGTCGATTTATTATCTATCATCTTTAAGTGAACTAAGTCAATGAATACTTGATAATTATAATTGACAATAGTCGATAAGACGATAAAATATGCATGTGAAGTTATGGCGATTTGGAAATGCATGCAAACATATAAAGCAAGCAAATAAAGAAAAATAAATTTTCTAGTATGGCCTTTCCTAAAATAGAAAATCTTATATTATATTACAAATTCGAAAACCAACTCCTTTGCTCCCTTGAATCTTCATATG
Source organism: Silene latifolia (assembly GCF_048544455.1). Lineage (NCBI taxonomy): Eukaryota > Viridiplantae > Streptophyta > Magnoliopsida > Caryophyllales > Caryophyllaceae > Silene > Silene latifolia. Next base: position 121,570,061 of record NC_133536.1, on the reverse strand, counting down.
ACACGTCTCCCAAGGATAAACACCGTCTTGATCGAAACTCCTTTCCGAATGGCACCGTCTTTAGGAAACTCCGGAATTACAAATAATTAAATAATAAAATGTAATTTAATGTGATACGAGATCACATTAAATTACAACCGTATCAATATTCCCTTACATTACGGGTAATATCGATTAAAACTAAGGCCATACTAAGATAAAATTACATAATTCAAAATTATATAAATAAAATATGACATTCATCAATGAAATATGCAGAATTAAAATATGTATCTAACATGCCAAGTTATATGCCAAATCGTCCTATTTAAACTTATATCGTAAATATAATCCGGTTTTATGGTTATTCGCGATTTTTAACTTATTAAAATCGCAAAATAATACTAGAATCAAATTTTAGTCCAAGTTAATTATCCTAACCTTTTAGGACTCAAAAATTAGTCATTACTCAATTTTTTTACCATAATTCAACTTGATTTAACATTTATGCTCATTATAGACCTTAAAATTCATAACTTTTTATGAAATACATCCAAATTGAATTACAATAATTTCAAAATTTGAATTTTAAATTTTTGAACATTCTGGAATAATTCCATGACACTTATAATGTCAAAAATAAAGGTTACAATTTTCGAATTTATTTCGAGAAAAATATAGTTGCTATTTATCGGTTTTATAAAATAAAACATCAAAAGCATATGAAAATTAATCCAATCAATGTTCCAACTTTATATCTCATTTGTGGAATAAGAATGCAACCTAAAACAATTTTCTCATGCCATGTAATTCGTTTTAGCTATTTTTGCTAAAATAGTCACTATTTATGTATTTTGACACTAAAAATTCATAAATCATGCAAAATGAATCAAGTTCATCTCAAATTTTACACACCGTGAGTAAAATGTGCATGTGACACATATTAAAATTTCATGGCCTATTTCGATGTTTAACTTTTAACCATTTTACCTCCATTTATTTCATTTTTATCACATAAAAATCATAAATCATGCAAAATAAATCAAATTTATACAAAATTTTACATACAATAAGTAAAATATGCATGTGAGCTCATATAAAAATTTGAAGGTCATAAACAAAGTCTAACTATTTTTAGCATTTTAAATACCATTTTATACATAAAATGTAATTAAATCACTAAAAATCATTAAAATGAGCAAAAATTACCATAAATCATCAAAATGACCTAAATATATTATAGGACCAGAATATATCACATGCAAAAATTTTAGTGACTTTATAGTATAAATTACAAAATCTCTAGTTTTATATGTTATATATTTAACTCGGAAAAACAATAAACCGATTATGCATACAACAATCTAAGCTCATGATACTACTTGAAAGGATTCAATAACCCTCTAATTAAACTCTTTAATTAATGATCTAAATTTCTCATTGATTTAGATGTTGATCTAGTGCATGCATAACATAATATAAATAGAAAAGTAAGAATAAAGTTCCTTACATTTGTAGAAATTGGTTTAGGGCACAAGTGAGGGCTCCTTCTCACTTGTTCTTGAGCTACAAGTTAATGGATGATCCTCCAAAATATCAAAAGTAGAGATTCTCCTCTTGATGGCACCAAGACTACCCCTTTATTCTAATAATATATTAACTTGATATATCTATTAGAAGCCTTAAAATTTAATCTTAATATTATTTCTTATTACTACCCTTTTGGTAATCAAAATGAATATAAGATATTTTTGACCAATTATATTCTAAAACGTGCTTTTAGAGAGATGAGAGAAGTAAGAGAGATTTTCTAAAAAATATAAGAATGAATTTAAGAATAAGAACAATTCTTATTCTTGTAGTGGGGGTCGTAAAACCGGTGGGAGGGGTGGCCAAGGGAGCCAATGCATGCCCATTCTCTTTTTAGAATTGTTCTTATCAAAGGAACTAGGGTGTAGTCTAGGTTTAGATGTTAATCATTGTGTTTTCTATAATATAAAAACAATTAACCATTTCACCCTATTAACCCATAAAAATCGGTCCCCATATGTAATATGGAATCCATTTTATTTTTATCAATTGTCATTTTGTCATATAATGTGTAACATGTAACATGTTATTTATAATATTAATTCATATTTAACAATTAAATATCATTACATATATTAATTCAATTATATATAACAATTGACTAGTAATTCATAATTACAAGTGTATAAAATGGTTCATGTTAATATAATCTACAACACATTGTAATTATAATTAACCGATCATTCTTAATTTAATTGTTTCATAAACAAAATTTTAGTAATGTAACATTTTAATTACTAAAACGAATCTTATTTAATCGAATTACAATAAGGCTCATCTTCTTACTCACATATGTAAAATATTCAATATTAAGGAATTAATTAATCCGTATCAATATACAATTAATTATTTTATCTATTTAGGGAATCGTCCTTTAGGTGTGACCTTAAGGGATCAACTGATCACCACCGTCAAACGACAGTAATGTCAAACTTTAGTTAGCCAATCATTACCGATCAATGTTGATCAGTTGACGTATAAAAATGAATCATCCCTTTATGTATTCTTATCATGCGTTTTAATAATGTGATCGCACTATTGTTTAAGACACATACCCCAACAGTTCAACCAGGGGAGGCTGCAGCAGGAGCCAGGGACCAGGGCAACACTGATCATCCAGCAGGCAACAATTCCAGACACACTACCCTATTAACAACCCTTGCCAGGCCTGCTTTGGGAGATCTCAAGTACAAGTACAAGCTCAACCACCAGCTGCCACCTTGGCCAGCTAAAACATTGACCAACTAAGATCAGAAAAGTCCTAAGGAGCCAGGCCTAATTCACCCTGCAATCAAGAGAAAATCAAACTGAAAGTCAAGCTGCTGAAAGGGACATAAAGCATATTGCCATTTTTTGCTAAACAAAGAAGGAGTTGTTGCTGGGGAGCTTTTGCTTATCTCTCTATATTTCATATATCACCTAAGAGCTGAAGTCAAGGCCCCTACTGGACCCATTCGTCCTTATACTCCCAGCCAAAGCAACACAGCAGCCTAGGAAGCAGCATGTCACTATCAGTGAAGAATTTCTGTTGTTTTATTGCAGTTTTCCTTTAAATTATTTTGTCATCATTGTAAAATATATCCAGCACATTGTTTATGTCCTAAGAACTAATCCTGGCCCTTGGATGAGATTTCTAGGTTAATATTTGTAACAGATTTCCAAGAGGAAGGCCTATATATGGACCTCTCCTCCAACTGCATTCAAGCAACTTCTTGATGAATATTAAACCTGAGTTTTCTCTTAAATTTAAATCTCTATCACTTGTACTTAGTCTGTAGTTAACAGTCAGGCATGTTAACATCTTGTGCTTAGACTGTAGGTATTGAACAAAGTCTGTTAGTGAGGTTCATTCAATCCCGTGCTCAGACTGTGGGTTGTTTGGTCTTGCTGTTAACTTGAGTTGGGTTTAATATGTGCTAGGCTGTGATAATTTCCAGTTTAAGTTGTCCAAATTATTAGCTTGCTTCCCTATGAGTATTCTGTGGGATTTGAGTTGATAATTATATCCCTTGGTCGTTGTTCTGTCTCAAACATCAGTCCTATGTCGCAAATTGTCTGACTCCTTCTGTCAGGCAATCATAATTAATTTCTCAAAAATACTCAGAGTGCTCCAAAATTCTTGAAATTTTTATCAGAGTTAGTTTGTTCATTTAACTAGCTGGTCATCAAATTTCATGATTTTAGCAGGCCATTTGGTATTGTTAATCCAATTTTGAAAGTTCATTGCACCTTGAAAACATTAGGACAGTCAAGCTAAGTCAAAGTCTCAGTCTTTGTGTCAGGCATGGCCTTTGACACTGCATAAACCTTTACTCTAGGGTGAAAGGGGATCAAGGTTGTTAGAAAAGAGGTTACTTATGAATTGATTGTTAAATTACTTTTAATTGTTATTTAATTATCGTCTTAAATCTACTTGATTATTTACTGATCAGAATTGATTAATTAGTCTTGCATAAACTAGCATTATCACCAACAGGGTTAAGACTATTATAGGCTACGATAATTGAATTAGACCGAGTTAATAATAGTGATTTCATGTTAAGTTAGATCTAAAAAGACATATTAGAATCGACCGATCATATGACTTTCAATAATATAAATTGCTCAATCAATGAATTAAATCTTACCCTTTGATGACTACCTAGTGAACTCGATCCCTAGACTCTTTAATAATATTGTTATTCATCCTTTACTTACATTGCAATTAGCTGTTAGAAATCAAATCAAACAAACCCCCAAAATTGGTTACTTAAAAGACAGACTTAAATATTAACAAACTAGAATATTAACAAGCTAGCTATTTGTTAGTAGTATTATAGGATTTATTTTGATTAAGGCCAAACGACAGAAAATCACCTTATCAAATTTGGCGCTGTTGCCGGCGAGGCAACAATTTTTCAAGTTGTTTTTGTTTATTTTTGTCCCTTTTGTTTCAGGGACCATCAGTTCCTTGAGACAAGTTTATCTTTTCTTGTTGTTTTCGTGTATGCCCAGGTCTAATAGGTTAGAGATTATACCTTTTGATCCCGAGCCAGAAAAGACTTTTCGGTACTGATGCGGCAGCACTTGAAGAAAATGAAAATGAAGTCTTGATTAATCGAAATGTAACTCACATTTCTGAAGGATTCAAAATGGGCTCAAGTATCATGAATATGATAACATGGAGAAGCAATGGAGACGGGTTGGTGTCGGTTTAACCAACACATAAACCGAGGGCTGCCTAGGTCGGTGCTAATGGAGTCTCTAAAATTATTAGTTTCGTTATTTCTGCTTTCCTAATTCTAGTCAATAAATTTAAGGTAGTATTGTTATTTCCTTCTTGTTTCTTTCCTAATATTAGCAAGATTGTAATAAGGCAATTTGCCATACTATGGGTCGGTTTCCTTAATCACTTTAGGACGATTTAGGGAAGTCTAGGGAAGGGAGGTTGGTTTCTGTTTAGTATAAATAGGGGTCTTATGTATTCAGTTTTTACACACATTGAGTTTGAGAATTAATACAAGTTTTCTTGTTGCTTATTGCTTGCGAGCTTTGCGTGTCTTATTTCTTTCTTGCGAGGGAGAGATTAGAGTGTGGGCTGATCCTTGCGAGGTAAGAGTCACAAAACCAGTCGTGTGTTGCAATCAACTTCCTTGCGAGGGAGGAGAGAGTGATCACGTCATATCCCTTTTATTTTTCGTTCAAAAACATATAAAAATCAAATAAACAATTTAATTTCCGCTGCGATAATATTATTGTTCCCTTAACGGACAGTCCAACGTACTGTTCAGATTTAAAACGTACTTATTTTACATCAAATTGGTTACCAGATCCAGGTTATTCATTTTTTTCTTAACAATTTAATCTTGGGAAGTGAAGATGCCAGGAGATGACGATTCCAGCAAGGGTATCGGTGACGGTACAAGCACACTTCAAGAACAGTTAGACGAGATGAAACAAGCTATGGCCGAGCTAAAGTATATGATGAAGAACCTTCCAGTTGGACGAGGTAAAGAACGAAGTCCAAGTCAAAGTAGGTCTCGTGGATCAGATTCTGATGATGCGATTTCCAAGCCTAAAAAGGAGAACAAGAATGATGATGATCGAGGTCTAAAGCTTGACATACCTGATTTCAATGGAGATTTGGATCCCGGGAAGTTTTTGGATTCGATTAGGCAAGATGAACGAATTTTCGAGTATATGAGCATAAACAATTTAAGGTAGTTATTCTAAAACTTGCTAAATATGCATCATTGTGGTATGAAAACATGAAAAAAAAAAGAGAAAGCGAGATAAGAAGAGCAAGATTGATACTTGGGAGAAACTAAAGAAGCATCTTATGAGGAGATTCTTACCAAGAGACTATGAGCAAGAAAATTACCTAAAGTTGCAATCTTTATCACAAGAAAATCTGTTTGTGGCCGAGTATATTAAAGAATTCGAAAGGATGATGATTGTTTGTGATCTTGAAGAGAAGGAAGAGCTTAGAGTTGCAAGATTTATCAAGGGTCTAACGCCCTCGATTGCTAGTAGAGTTGAAGTTCAGATTTACAATAGATTTGATGATGTTTGTAGATTGGCTCTAAAGTTTGAAAAGCAAGACAAAACAAGGAAATCCTATACTTATTCAAGAGGATCAAGTTCTGGCTCGAGTTCTTATTCTAAATCAACAACTAACAAGCCAAAGAAAGTTGTGAAAGAAGAGGTGAAAGACAAAGGTAAGGGTGTCGTGGAGCCTAAAAGTAACTCATTGAGACGATATTTTAAATGCCAAGGCTATGGACACATAGCTGATGAATGTCCACAAAAGCGAGCACTCACCGCTCAAGAATTACTCAACATGGTTCCGCAATTTGTTCAAACTGAACAGTCCACAAAACTGTGTGATATTGAGGAGAACGAAGAAGAAAGCGCGTCCTATTCTAATACCCAAAATTTTGTCAAATTTTGAAAACTTATTTATATTTACTAAGATGGTAAAAGTGGAGTTGTTGAATAATTTAATTTAGAAATCTCATAATTAAACCAACTTCTTTGTTTTACTAGTCGTATTGGTGTTGGTCCTTATTTAGTTTAGGGGCCCATGTTGTATTTTAATACTAGTAAATAAATTTCATGTTTCCATGATCCATTTAAATAGAACTTAAGGGATAAACCCTTGTTTTCACAATCTCGTCTTCTAATTGTACCTCTTGCGGCTGCTCTTGCTACTTCCCTGAACACCATTGTGCTTCTATGATTTCTTTACCAAATTGGATATATATGTGTGTGTCTGATCCATAACAATTACCAACATTGATCGCCTTCCGTTCCGTCAAGCATTCTAACCTCATCTATGACTAACTATCATCCACCCTTTTCACGTTTGTTTCATAAGAGTTATTGTTTTTCGGGCTATCTAGGAAATTTTAAGGTAACACGATTCTACCGATCCTACTATAATTATTATTGTTCGAGGTTTTGTGAATAAGGTGTTAACTATTGTTAATTTATTACTACCTTGTGTGTATTGATATTTTATTTGGGTTGGATTACTATTGATTATTACTTTATACATATAGCTAATACTTTGTATAAATTTATTTTATTATTGGTGAGATGGGGAATCGAGGAGCTTGTTAGTACGAGATTTGATTTCGAGGTTAAAGGAATATTGGCTGGTTATACAAATGAAAGTGAACGGGTTTGATGCATGGAACAATCGAAATAGAGTTATTAAGCGAGATATTTATGATAGTGTGTTATAGTTGTATTGATTAACTATTGATTTTTGTGCAAGGTTGGTCACAGATTGTGATTGGGTAATTACTAATTAGTGGCAATAATGCTATGAATAAAAAGAGAAGTACAGAGTAATTTACTTTGGGATCGAGCTGGTTGATATTGTTTTCGAATTGTCTTTTCCTTCGACCTTGGTAAGTGAGTGAGTAGCTTAGAGCCTTGTACTCTGAGTGTTGAGCAGTTCCTTTAATGGAATATTTGACAATATCGATATTGAAATTGAGATGGAAATTGGTTACTGGTATTGAGTTTTGAGTTATGGGGCCTTTGAGCCGAGTTATGTTTACGATCCAGTGTGACCATGGTTATTGAGTTATTTGAGTTTGAAATCGATATTGAGATGGAAGTATTGTTTCGCAGTCTTATCCGCCAGTTCACTCACCCCTTGTCATTGGTCTTAGGGTCGACGATGAGAATACAATATCTGGTTACTTTGGAGTATTATATTAAGAGACGGAGTAATGAGTGAGACGGAGTAATGATATGAAACTTGGTTAATTATTGGAACTAGAGAGTGGATTATACTATGGAGTAAGTTTGAGAGTGAATTGAGTTATCGGGGAGTGTTTTTATTATTCTCTGTGTTTATTTTTCTTTTTACATGTCTGTGTTTCCACGCCATGACCAAAAACTATTCTGCTTATATTGAGGTACTATCTGTTACTCAGCTTTCCGGCTGACGTGTTTTCTCCTTTCTGGGCTACTCGTCATGGAGGTAGTTCCTTTCTGTCTTCTGATTTTCTTTCAGGTGACTTCCGCTGCTGTTCAAAAAGATTTGTTTTCAAGTCAAGTTTTTATTAGAGACTTTGTAAAAGTTTTATTATATTTTCTATCTTGTATATTTTATTTTAAACATTTGTAAGAAGAGACTTTGTATATTAATTATAATATCTCTGTATTTCGGCGCGTTTTATATGTAAAAGTTAGTTTTAATTTAGCCGAAAATCAAGGGTGTTACAATTGGTATCAGAGCGGGTTCTTTCTTGGTTAGGTATTGAGATCGTCACATCTCAGCACCGCCCTTTTAATTCTTGAAACTTTTCTCAAATTTTAAGTTGTCATTTTATGCATTTTGAAAATTTAAGTTCGGGGACGAACTTTTATTTAAGGTGGATGGATTGTAATACCGGCCCAATTTTTAACTTGTTTTATTTTCTAGCTCGAACTTCGGAACGAAGTTCTTTTTAAGGGGGAGAGATTGTAATACCCAAAATTTTGTCAAATTTGGAAAACTTATTTATATTTACTAAGATGGTAAAAGTAGAATTGTTGAATAATTTAATTTAGAAATCTCATAATAAAACCAACTTCTTTGTTTTACTAGTCGTATTGGTGTTGGTCCTTATTTAGTTTAGGGGCCCATGTTGTATTTTAATACTAGTAAATAAATCCCATGTTTCCATGATCCATTTAAATAGAACTTAAAGGATAAACCCTTGTTTTCACAATCTCGTCTTCTAATTGTACCTCTTGCGGCTGCTCTTGCTACTTCCCTGAACACCATTGTGCTTCTATGATTTCTTTACCAAATTGGATATATATGTGTGTGTCTGATCTATAACAATTACCAACATTGATCGCCTTCCGTTCCGTCAAGCATTCTAACCTCATCTATGACTAACTATCATCCACCCCTTTCACGTTTGTTTCATAAGAGTTATTGTTTTTCGGGCTATCTAGGAAATTTTAAGGTAACACGATTCTACCGATCCTACGATAATTATTATTGTTCGAGGTTTTGTGAATAAGGTGTTAACTGTTGTTAATTTATTACTACCTTGTGTGTATTGATATTTTATTTGGGTTGGATTACTATTGATTATTACTTTATACATATAGCTAATACTTTGTATAAGTTTATTTTATTATTGGTGAGATGGGGAATCGAGGAGCTTGTTAGTACGAGATTTGATTTCGAGGTTAAAGGAATATTAGCTGGTTATACAAATGAAAGTGAACGGGTTTGATGCATGGAACAATCGAAATAGAGTTATTAAGCGAGATGTTCATGATAGTGTGTTATACTTATATTGAATAACTATTGATTTTTGTGCAAGGTTGGTCACAGATTGTGATTGGGTAATTATTAATTAGTGGCAGTAATGCTATGAATAAAAAGAGAAGTACAGAGTAATTTACTTTGGGATCGAGCTGGTTGATATTGTTTTCGAATTGTATTTTCCTTCGACCTTGGTAAGTGGGTGAGTAGCTTAGAGCCTTGTACTCTGAGTGTTGAGCAGTTCCTTTAATGGAATATTTGACAATATCGATATTGAAATTGAGATGGAAATTGGTTACTGGTATTGAGTTATGAGTTATGGGGCCTTTGAGCCGAGTTATGTTTACGGTCCAGTATGACCATGGTTATTGAGTTATTTGAGTTTGAAATCGATATTGAGATGGAAGTATTGTTTCGCGGTCTCATCCGCCAGTTCATTCACCCCTTGTCATTGGTCTTAGGGTCGACGATGAGAATATAATATCTGATTACTTTGGAGTATTATATTATGAGACGGAGTAATGAGTGAGACGGAGTAATGAGATGAAACTTGGTTAATTATTGGAACTAGAGAGTGGATTATATTATGGAGTAAGTTTGAGAGTGAATTGAGTTATCGGGGAGTGTTTTTATTATTCTCTGTGTTTATTTTTCTTTTTAAATGTCTGTGTTTCCACGACATGACCAAAAACTATTCTGCTTATATTGAGGTACTATTTGTTACTCAGCTTTCCGGCTGACGTGTTTTCTCCCTTCTGGGCTACTCGTCATGGGGGTAGTTCCTTTCTGTCTTCTGATTTTCTTTCAGGTGACTTCCGCTGCTGTTCAAAAGGATTTGTTTTCAAGTCAAGTTTTTATTACAGACTTTGTAAAAGTTTTATTACATTTTCTATCTTGTATATTTTATTTTAAACATTTGTAAGAAGAGACTTTGTATATTATTTATAATATCTCTGTATTTCGGCGCGTTTTATATGTAAAAGTTAGTTTTAATTTAGCCGAAAATCAAGGGTGTTACAATGATGTTGATCCGTTAAGTAAAGAGGAGTTTTTGCTAATTCGTAATCTTCATGTGGAAACAACTCCGGTTGAAGCTGAACAAAGGGAGCAAATATTTCACACTCGTTGCAAGGTACATGCTAAAATTTGCAATTTAATCATTGATAGTAGTTCATGTACCAATGTTGTATCAAAGGAATTAGTTGATGAGCTGAAATTACAAACCAAGAATCATGAGACCGTATAAATTGCATTGGTTGAATGGAGAAAATAGAATTCAAGTAAGGAAGCAAGCATTGGTTTCTTTGAGCTTGGGACCTTATAGTGATGATATTTGGTGCGACGTGATTCCTATGAGTGCGTGCCACATTCTATTGGGACGACCATCGTAGTTTGATCGAAAGGTTGAACATGATGGAAGGACTAACATATATAGCGTGACCAAGGGCAAAACAACATTCAATTTGAAGCCTTTATCACCTAATAAAATCAAGGAGCTGAAATCAAAAAAGGGGAGCTTATTCATGGAGGCTCGTGAGGTTGAAGTGGTTCTAGCTCGTGGAGAACACGCCTATGTTCTTATGATTCGAAATTTGGAGGCCAATCAGGCTTCAGGCTCCAAGACCAGATTCAAACCAGGAACCCCATTCTCATCCATTATCAAAAACATTGACTTTTCCAATTTTGGAACTCCGGAGAAGGATACATTATCCGGTACCCAAATCATTTCCAATGATGAAACAAACAAAACTGAAGCAGCAATAATGATGGCTATGCTTCAGGAAATCCAAAAACTCCACAACAAAATAGAAAATATACCGAGTACCGGACCACGTGGGTGAAGTAGAAGTTGACGACTTTGCGATTCACCCTTTGCAGATGAAATTGCAAAGATTGATCTCCCCAAGAAATTTACCGTCCCATCCATGAGAACTTATGATGGGACCTCTGATTCATAAAATCACGTTGCTATATTCAAACAAAAGATGTTAGCCGCCTCAATACCCAGTGAACTCGGGCAGGTCTACATGTGTAAAGGCTTTGGTACAACCCTGACCGGAGCAGCATTACAGTGGTTCATCAATCTCCCAAATGGAGGTATCAAGAATTTTGCGGAACCGATCAATGCCTTCAATCAACAATTCGCAAGCGAGAGACATGGCCAAGAGACCCGAGAACTGCTCAGGGTAAAGCAACTCCCTGAAGAATCTCTCAAAGAATTCGTGGCAAGATTTGTCAAAGATAAGGTGACCATTCCCGTGTGCGGCGAAGAAACAAACAAGAGAGAGAGCCTTCGAGCAAGGAGTCCCGCTTGACGGTGACATCTATGCGGACTTAACCAAAAAGCACTGCCCAACCTTTGCCATTGTTCAATCCATCGCCTTAGAACATGTCAGATTGGAGGAAGATCTCAACTTCAGAACAAACTCGTCCGGAGGAAAGCAAGGCTATGGACACACTAACAGGAAAAGCTCCTACCGAAAGGAGGCAACCCCATATCGACCCTATTCTAGGCCTGAACGATCTGAAGTCAACATGGCACAAGAACACAAAGGTAACCTTTCTAGCCTACCAACTATTCCTGAATATAACTTCTCTATAAATACTGCAGGATTAATCAAACGGCTGTAAAGCTTGGGAGATACGGTCAGATGGCCCAAAAAATCCGACAACCCCAGGAAAGATCCAACGAGATGATGTGACTTCCATCAGGACATCGGGCACACCACAGAAGAATGCATCCAACTCAGGAAACAAGTGGCATACCTCCTAAAGAAAGGCTATCGAAGGACTTAATCCAAAGACCAAAGAACAAAGATGAAGGACAAAACAAGAGAGATTCAGGAAACGGCAGAGATCCTCCTCCTCCTCCCCCCATCTATGAAGTCAAGTTCATAAATGGAGAATCAAAAATCTGTGGTGTGACCAGCTCGGCTACCAAAAGAATATCCAGGGAGTCTAGACTTCAGCCCCCTCTTAGATCTAAGTCATTGCCTACTATTACTTTTGATGACTCGGACTTGCAAGGACTATCAGATCTACACCATGACAGCTTGGTAATTACCATGCAAATTGGCACAGCTAAGGTATCAAGAATCCTGATAGACGGAGGCAGTTCAATCAATTTGGTGATGCTTGACGTCCTCAAAGCTATGAAGATAGATGAAGGAAAGATCATCAAGAAATCCAGCGTCCTGGTTGGGTTCAGCGGAGAAACAAAGAACACCTTGGGGGAAATTAGCCTGCCAACCTATGCAGAAGGCGTGGCTTCATATGAAAGATTCGGGGTAATGGATTGCCTGTCCTCATATAACGTAATCCTGGGCAGACCATGGATCCACAACTTCAAAGCAATCCCATCAACATACCATCAATATGTGAAAATACCAACCGAATGGGGGATAACCACCATCAAGGGAAAATAAAGGACGGCTCAGGAATGCTACACCCAGGCTTTGAAACCCTCAAAGTCAGGTAAGTCCCTTGCATAGCAATTAAAGTCACCTGTCAGGGAAGAATACATTGCACAATCACAGATGGAAACATGAGAGGTTATTTTGGACCCAGAATTCCCTGACAGGAAGGTACTTGTAGGGTCAGATGCACCAGACTCGGTCAGACCCAATCTGGTCAGCTTTCTCAAAACTAAAATGTCCTGTTTTGCTTGGTCACATTTTTATATGACTGGTATAGATGCTGATATTATAACCCATAAGTTAAATATTGACAAATCCTTTAAGCCCGTACAAAGAAAAGAGAAAAAATTTGCTGCAGAGAGGCATGAAATCATCAACCAGGAAGTTGACAAGCTATTGGACATGAGAATGATCAGGGAAGTAATGTACCCTGACTGGCTTGCAAATGTAGTAGTCGTCCAAAAGAAAAACGGCAAATGGAGAGTCTGTGTAGACTACACCGACCTAAACAAGGCCTGCCCCAATGTTCCACTTCCCCTGCCACACATCGATGCAATGGTGGATGCCACTGCAGGCCACGAGATGTTAACATTCATGGATGCCTCCAGTGGATTCAACCAAATAAAGATGCACCCTACAGATCAGGAAAGTACAACTTTCATCACTGAAAGAGGAATATACTGTTATACTGCTATGCCTTTTAGATTAAAAAATTCAGGTGCAACCTATCAAAGGTTAGTCAACATGATGTTCAAAGATCAAATAGGAGACACTATGGAAGTCTACATAGACGATATGGTAGTCAAGTCAAAAAAAGCAGAGGATCACATTAAAGACCTGGAGGTAGCCTTCAAGATACTGGAGAAATTCAATATGAAGCTCACCCACAAAATGCCATTTTGGAGTCTCAAAGAGGAAAATTCTTGGGCTATATGGTGACAAAAAGAGGAATAGAAGCCAACCCTGAACAGATCAAAGCCATCCTGGAGCTAGAACCACCAAAGTCAGTCAAAGACATACAAAAGCTGACAGGAAGAATAGCAACCCTGAACAGGTTCATTTCAAGATCGTCAGAAAGGTGCAAATCATTCTATAATCTGCTAAGGAAAAACAAGGACTTTCAATGGACCCCTGATCATCAGGCTGCCTTTAAAGATCTGAAAACATATCTATCCTCTCCTCCCTTATTGGCAAAACCAGTCAAAGACGAACCCCGACAAAGATATACCTGCCGATCACGGAAATCTTTGTCGGTGCGAGTCCTGGTCAAAGAAGAGGACGGACAACAACACCCTGTCTATTACGTAAGTAAAAGTCTATTGGATGCAGAGATCAGGTATGGGCTACTTGAAAAATACGTTTTAGCTTTAATTATGAGTTGCACAAAATTAAGACCATACTTTGAAAGCCACCCTATAATAGTCAGAACCAATCTTCCTATCAAGTCTGTACTAAGGAAACCGGAATTATCCGGACGAATGTGCAAATGGTCACCCAAAAAGCACATACAACATAACATTCGAACCAAGGACAACAATTAAGTCACAAGCACTAGCAGACTTTGTGGCTGATTTTAGTCCAGCCCTAGAACCTGACCTAATAAAAGAAGTAAATAGATTGACCAGTGACCAAACAAACCTAGAATGGACTTTATTTGTCGATGGTGCAGCCAACATGAGGGGCACAGGCCTAGGGGTAGTACTAAAATCGCCACAGGGGGATAAGATAGTACAGGCCATAAGCTGTGCATTTGAAGCTACCAACAATGAGGCAGAATATGAAGCCTTAATAGCCAGACTAAAGGTATGTATTGACCTTGGTGTACAAAACCTAAAGGTACGTACTGATTTCCTCCTTATTTCAAACCAAGTAAATGGAATATATACTGCAAAAGACTAAAAAATGATGCTTTATTTGGAAGTTGTCCAAAATTTAAAAAGAAAATTTCGCAATTTTAATATTGACCAAATTCCCAGGGACTTGAATACCCAGGCCGATGCCTTAGCCGGCCTAGGATCCAACTTCAGTCCCCTTGACTTTGACGAAATACCCATCGTACATTTATTAGAACCCGCAATAAATAAGCAAGATGAAAGTTTCCCAATATATGTTGCCAATTCTTGGACAAAACCTTATTACGATTGGCTACAACAGGGAATCCTTCCCCTAAATAAGCAAGATGCCAGGGCACTAAAAATAAAAGCTGCTTCATACACTATTATTAACAACGTGCTTTTTAAGAAATCACAGGCAGGGCCATACCTCAGATGCCTGGAACCACAAGAAGCTGAACAGATATTATCAGAAATCCACGAAGGATACTGTGGAAATCATAAAGGCGGAAGGAGCCTGGCAAGCAAGGTACTTAGAACAGGTTATTATTGGCCCACCTTGAGGGCCGATTGCCTGGAATTCAGCTCTAAATGCGAAGCTTGCCAGATTCATGGACCATATATCCATCAGCCATCTGAGGAACTACATTCCATATCCGCAACCTGGCCATTTATGAAGTGGGGCATTGACATAGTAGGGAAACTACCTCAAGCACCCGGACAAAAAGTTTTCATGCTAGCAATGACTTACTACTTCTCCAAGTGGATAGAAGCTGATTCATACAGGCAAGTCAAAGAAAAGGATGTCATAGCATTCATCAAACACAACATTATATGTAGATATGGCATCCCCTCTGAAATTATATGCGACAATGGCACGCAATTCGTGAGAAAAAGAATAGCAGCCTTCTGTGCTCAATGGAACATCAACCTGGTAACCTCCACGCCAGGATACCCAAAAGCTAAAGGCCAGGCAGAATCCAGTATCAAAGTAATAATCAGTTGCATAAAGAAGAAGCTAGAAAGAAGGAAAGGCAGATGGGCTGAAGAGCTCCCCTTGGTCCTCTGGGGGTGAAACCACGCCTAAAACATCCACAGGCCAAACCCTCTACTCCTTGGTCTATGGATGTGAAGCAGTAATCCCAGCTGAGGTCGACATCCCATCAGCCAGATGCAGCCTGAACACAATAACGAGCAATATACCTCTAGTGGAGGACAACCTGGACTTAACGGAAGAGCTAAGAGATCCAGCCAGCATTAGATTGGCAGCATATCAGCAAAGAGTTGCAAAAATCTACAACAAAACCGTCAAAGCTAGAGTATTCAGGGTAGGAGACCTTGTCCTCAGAAAAGTCTTTCAAAACACAAAAGAGAAGAATGCTGGCAAATTGGCCCCAACCTGGGAAGGTCCCTACCTGATTGACTCAATAGTCGGCCAGGGAGCTTATAGATTACAAACCCTGGACGGCAAAATGATCCCAAGAGCTTGGAATATTGCACACTTAAAACTTTTTCACATATAAAATATATCTCCCAGTCCAGGTATAATTTTCATCTTCACATTTCTTGCCTGACCTGATATGAAACTAAATGTATGATACTTGCCATTATATGAATGAATGCCTTATATAATTTCTTCCATTATATGCCCAAGTACTTGTCAGTATTTTCATGTTTCCTTTTACCGAGTAGAATCTTCAATATTCGTTTTACATACTGCACTTTACTTAAAACAAATCTTAAAGATTGGGGCCCACCCCACTAATATACAACTGATATCCAACTTTCAATTGCAAAATCAGGCCTTAAAATATTGAGCTCAATTTAATATACTGATGTGACCATAATTAGCGTATATTTAGTCCCCGAATTAGCCTTGTTCCCATGCTTTTTAGTGCATATTTGGGTCATTTATTGTCTTTAGTTCTTTGTTTTGCATATTCTTTGAGGTTTTGTGTCCTTGGTAGGAAAGGAGTGCAAACCTTGCATTTTCATGGCAAAATGAGACTAAATTGATTGAATTCAATGACCAAGCATCAAGGAGAGACAAGATTAGAAGGCCTTTATACATATTATAGTAGTTGGGCAATGATGAGAAAGGATCCTTGCATCCCCGAGGAAATCCCCAAGGATTTTATGAAGGAAAGGAAGAAAAGAAGAAAGAAGTGAAGCTGTCTAGCAATCCGTGCGGATTGACTGGAAGACGCCCGTCCTCCACCTCCACAATCCGGCCGTCTTCTCCCAAAGACGCCCGGGCAGCAAGCCCAGAAGACGCCCGGATTCCCTTGAAGACGCCCGGGCAGAAACTGCTGAATCCGGCCATCCCGTGCCTAAGACGCACGGATTCCAAGACAGCAAGATTTCGTTTCTTCAAGCTTCAATGAAAGATGCCCATCCTTCGAAAAATACCGGCGTTTCCCTGCTCAAATCTCAAAAGTGTAATTACTAGTTTAGCCCTTAGTTAACCCTAATGCATCCACCTAATTTCCACTATAAATACCTCATTAGTCTAATTAGAAGAGGATGTTCTTCTTATCAATTCTTAGAGTAGTTAATACCAATCAAATCTCTCTTTAGTTTTGTAATCAACAATTAATCAAGTTTTAATACAAGTTTTATTTCCTTAAATCTCTCTTTTGTTCATCCTTTATTTTGGGTAATTGAAGATTATTTGGGTTATTATTGGGAGATTGACAACCTCTCAATCAAGCATCAAGTACTTCTTTTATTCTTTGCTTTATTATTGGAATCATTAGTAGGTATAATTCTCTTAATCCCTTTTTAATTATTGTTAATTACTTTAATTTGTTCATCATGTTTTACTTTGTTGGTATGATTGACAACCTTGATAGCATGATCAACATGATAATGAGTGAGTAGTCACCTAGCTAGGGTTAATGGGTAATTAGGAGAAACCAACATGGGGAATGATTCATGCTTAAATTAATATGCTTTCATGGTTTATTTGCTTGCTTGTTTTGATCTCAACTCATGCACATATTATGTTTGATGAAATGCGAGCCTATGAATCCTTGCATTTTTTACCCATCACCTATCTTTTCAATGAGACTTGTAAGACATAAACCAACTCGAGTCTCATTAGACCATGCATGTTGTTGAGTAGGGAAGACTAAGTCGACTTGTAGCTGTTGTACAATCTAATCGATTCGGCTCCGGGACCCAAACTTTCCTAGGATTGTAAGATATAACCCAACTCAATTCATCACAACAATAATTGCTTGCTTATAATTTGAGAACATGTTTGTATGATCAATTCCCATGAATCCCCTATGACCCCATGACACCCTAGTGCTTTTTATCAATTGCTTACAACCCTTTTAATTCATCTTGCTTGTATATTTTCATTGCTATTTAGTTTAGTGACCTTCTACATCAACCCAAATTATGACACCCCTAAGACACCACTAGTTTCAATAGAAATCTCATCTCAATTCCCGTCCCTTGGGATCCGACCTTTACTTGCCTCTTTACTAATTGTAGAGTTGTTTGTGAAGTTATAAATTGTGTTTTGGTCTAGGTGCTCCTAACGACAAGTTACAGAAAAGATTTAGTCCGACCAAAAATGGCGCCGTTGCCGGGGACGGTGTTATCTTGATTTAGATTTTCTTATATTGTTATTAGTTGTGTCTTTATTTGCCTTGAGGAAGTAAAACTCCTCAAGGTTTGTTCTAATTGTTTTCGAGTTGTTTGATATTTTGCATGTCTAGAAGGTCACAAGGCGATTTGTTACCTTTTGATCGTGAAATTGAAGGAACTTTGACAACCAATAGAAGACTTGCTAGGAGAAATTTTAGAGGTATTAGTGAGGTTGTAGATATTCAACCAACTATTGAGTTTATTAACCCTTTTGCAAGAGAAGGTGAGGAGAACCCAACACAAAATACAACACAAAATCAACCCACAATGCCTAAGTTTTCATCACATTCCGTACCCACCGAGGAGAACCTACCCAATGGTACTCCCACACCACAACATTTGACCGGAAATTTTATTGCCAAATCCTCCTTTATCCAATTAGTCGAAAGGAGCCAATTTGGGGGGATGCCTAGTGAAGACCCTCATTCTCATATGGAAACCTTTTGTGACTATTGTGATGCGATTTCTCAAACCGGTGTAACTCAAGACCAAATTCGATGGGTCTTATTTCCTTTTTCTCTAATTGGCACCCCGAAACAATGGTTGAAGGGCCTTGATAAGGCCACTCTCGGAATTGATTCTTGGAAGAAGTTGGCTCTAGCTTTCTACAAAAAATTCTACCCACCGGAAAAGACTAACATGCTAAGAGCTCAAATTACGGGTTTTAAGCAAAGGGATGAAGAATCTTTGTATGAAGCTTGGGAGCGGTTCAAGGGAATTTGTCGCTCATGTCCTCACCATGGACTTAGCGAGTGGTTCTTGGTACAACAATTTTGGAACGGTCTATATGAAGATTCAAGGAACATTCTCAACATGGGATCAAATGGAATGTTCACCGAATTTGATGACAATCAAACATGGAACAAAATTGAGGAAATGGCGGTCCATAACTCACAATATAGTAGACCTCGCAAGGCTAATAGAGGAGGAAAGTATGAAGTGGACTCCGTTACTCAATTGGGTGCTCAACTTAGTGCTCACATTGATACAATCAATTTGAAGTTTGAAAAAGCTATGGCTAGACTTGAAGAAGCCTCAAAATCACCAAAGCATCATGTTAATGCCATGACGGCATCTTCATCAATCCCAAGTGGGATATGTGAGAATTGTGGAACTTTGGGACATGACCAAAGTGAATGTAGGGGAACAAATGAACAAGTGAACGCTTTCCAAGCATACAAGAGTGGTACCCCTTATTCCAACTATTACAATGAGAACACCAAATTCCATCCAAATCTCTCATACAAAAGCCAAAATGTTCAAAACCCTCAAACAACATATACCCCACCTCCCATGAGAAACCAAAATCAAAGACCCTTTTACAACCAAAATCAAGGTTACCAAAATCAAAACCCATACAATCAACAAAACGACCAAGGTTTTGATGTTCAAAAAGCGGTCCTCCAAATGCAAAAGAATCAACAAGAATTTTTCACTCAAATGCAAAAAGATAGTCAAGCAAAGGAAACCACCATCAACAACATTCTAGCTCACACCAAAATGTTAGAAACCCAATTGACTCAACTAGCATCTTCAAGCTCACAAAGCCAAAAGGGGCAATTACCACCTCAAAGTAATCCCCCAAGACATGAAACGGTTAGTGCCATTCACTTAAGAAGTGGTACAAGGTATGAAGCACCAAAGAAGCAAGTTGAGGATGAGGTTGTGGAAGCTAGTGATAAGGAAGAAATTGTGCAAAACTCCAAGGATGGAGAATCATCAAAAGAAGAAATTTCAAAGAAAAATGAAGACAAGGTCAAGGAGAAGGAGCCCATCGTGATTAGACTTCCTTTTCCAATTCGTCAAGCCAAGCCCAAATTTGATGACCAACTTGGAAAGTTTATGGAAATTGTGAAGAATTTGGAAGTCTCAATTCCTTTCACGGAATTAATCAATCACGTGCCGGCCTATGCAAAATACATGAAAGACATCCTCACAAAGAAGAAGTCGATCCGGAAGCTTGAGACTATCCCCTTCACTAAGGTGAGTAGTGCAATACTTCAAGGGAGTTCACCTCCAAAACTAAAAGATTCGGGAAGCTTCTCAATACCGAGTACAATTGGCGACACCACGATCAACAAAGCCTTATGTGATCTAGGGGCTAGTGTGAGTGTTATGCCGTACTCGGTGAGTAAAAGGTTGGGGATGGGAGAGCTTAAATGCACCAATATCACACTCCAAATGGCCGATAGATCGACGAATACACCATTAGGGATATGGGAAGATGTTCCCATACGAATTGGGAAATTTTTCATCCCGGTGGACTTTGTCATTATTGATATGGAAGAAGATTCCAACATTCCAATCATTCTAGGAAGACCTTTCTTACACACCGCGGGTGCGGTGATTGATGTAAAACATGGAGAGCTCACTCTAGAAGTGGGAGATGAGAGTATAACTTTCAATCTTGACAAGACTATGAGAGCTCCCCGTTTACATGAACCGTGTTTTATGATCGATCATTATAGCCGGAAGGATGATAGGAAGAAGTCGGAACTCCAACGGAAGAAGAAAATTGAAGATGCTCCATTGAAAGAGCAAGTGAATTGTAACAAAGAGAGCTTGCAAAGCTCACCAAAGTCAAGCAATGAAGAAGATGGCCTTATTGGCCAAGAAAACAAAATGGGAAAGTTGTCTCCATCAAATCAACAGATTTTTAATGATCAACTTAATGAAGTTTGTGGTCTTTGGGACGACGAATTTGAAGGGATTTTCAATCCATACATTGGTAATGCCATCGATCAAGATCGACAACAAGGGCAAAGGTCTATTGAAGAACTTTATCATGACAATTAACAAGCTTTTGATTACTTTTTCAAGGTGTTGAGCAACATCAACAACACCTTGAACATGCCCCCTTGACATCTCATCAAGAATGAGAGTTTGGTGGAGTCCTCCCTAAACCACTATTTGTAAATATTTCTAACTCCCTAACTCGCATTTCAATTCTTAATTTGCATTTTTTGTCATCTTTGGATTTTTATACTTTGATCAAGATAATTATCATGTTTGAGAGAAGTGAGGGAGGGACTAATAATTTCAATTGATGTGTAGTGCTTTAGCTTAGTGTGGGGATAGCAATTGCCTAGGCTATCCATGCCTTAGTAGTGCCCACACAATGAAGAACACGAGACTTTGAAGAATGGAAAAATGACAAGGGATATGCAAGGTACACGGATGGAACTGAATCCGGGTAAAAGGGGTCGAATCCGAGTGGTTTCAGGAGAATCCGCCCGTCTTCAGACAATCCGGGCATATTGGGCAGAAGACGCCCGTCCTTCTAAGCTGAATTTTTGAAATTTTTTGACTGTTAACGAATCCGGGCGTCCTGCAGTAGAATCTGCCCATCTTCATAAAGACGCCGTCCTGAAGGGAATCCGCCCGTCTTTTCGGCTGAGGAAAAGAAGAAAAATACCTGGAGAGGAATCCGCCCGTCTTCTCTGAAAGACGCCCGTCCCGTGTTTTCAAATCCGCCCGTCTTTGTTCAAATCCGCCCGTCTTTAGGCGAGAATTCCGAAACCCAGAACAGGCAGAATCCGGGCGTCTTAAAGGAAATCCGCCCGTCTTCCCCCTGCATTTCAAATTTTTCGGGTTTATTATAAACCCCCTCCCACATTCATTTCTTCATTTCTTCATTCAAAACACTACCCATAAACCCCATAACTCCAAAACCCTCATCCTCTCCATCACAAAAACAAGATTCCTCAAAACCATTCACCAAAATCAAATCAAAACATCCTTTTAACAACAAATCAATCACCCCTCTTTCAACAAAAATCAAAACCAAGCACAAAATCTTCAACCTTTGAGTCGATTTTTGAATTTATAAAGGCAAAGCCTTTCATCTTTAAATTGATTTGGGTGCACTAGAAATTGAAGATTTTTCACTCTTTTCTTGGTTTATTCATCAATGGCAAGGACAAAGGGAGCAACAAAAGCAACAAAGGCACCAAAGGCAAAGGCACTCTCATCAAGACAAAAGAGTCTTCAAGCAAAGAAAGCATTGGCTATGGTGGTAGCTAGCCCAAACTTGGAAATACAACAATAACAACCTCCCATGGAAGCAACAACATCTACTACCCCGGAAATTGCCCAACTTTCGAATTATCCGGAGGTAATTTTCATTTCCAAATCCCATAGGGACACTTTTGCCAAGTTTGCTAGTAAATCATTTATATCCACCAACTTTATTTGTGAAGATGCCTTAGATAAGTTGGGTGTCCTTGAGCAAACTAGAGCCTTCTTTAAAGCCATGGGGTTGGAGAAATTGTTTACAACAAAAGAATTGACATACTCCTCCCTTAACTTAGAATTTTTGAGTTCTTTGAAAGTTAACAAGGTTGAGACTATGGAAAGCATTGAGTTTCGCCTAGCTAATGTTAGTAGGCGCATCTCCTTTGAGGAAATGGGTAAAGCTTTGGGTCTTAGCGATTCACCGAGTTATTTTAAGAATGTTGGCAAGTATGACCCCGACCCTCTTTGGGAGGCGATTTCCGGAAGGAAATTCGAGAGCTTTTATGCTAGTCGCGCTCTATTAGTCCACCATCCGGGCATTAGAGTGTGGCACAAGGTTATAGGGAACACCATCATTGCAAGAAAAGACACCAACCATTTCACCAAACTCGATTTTGTTCTTCTTGAGTCGGCCTTGAACATTGTAAGGGAATTCACCAAGCCTTTCAACTCTCTAAGGCTTTTGGTGGATAGATGGCTAAACATTGATTGTGGGAAGCAAGGCACTACCGTTATTGTTAATGGAGGTCTAGTCACTATCTTAGCTAAATACTTTGATCCGAACTTCAACAAGGATAACAAGTATGTGGCGAAGAAGGGTGGTCATTTCATTGATATTGATACTATGATGAACAAATACAAGTGGGTCTCTCATAACCCTCTTGACACCAACTATGGATGGCTTACTAGTGAGGCTAGATCTTTCACTTTGCCTTCGAAGATTTGTCGTTTAAGTGTCCACCGGACCAACTATCTCCTTCCCCTTTCAAAAGAGGCCGAATACATTATCCGACAACAAAAGGGTGAAATTGAAATGCCCTCCTCTTCCATTGTCACACCACCCTATCCTTTCGAGTACCAAGAGTTCAAACCCAAAGGTGTTGAAGCAAGCAATGATTATATGACTCTTCTTATGCAAGAGATGCACAAGCAAGCCTTCAAGGATCGGAAAGATGCTTACTTAGCCCAATATCCACTCCTCCTTCACTTAGCTAGGCAAGGACTACTTGACCCTTCATGTCCTTTGCCTAGTTGGGCGGATAGGGAAGTCTTCTTTCCGAGTGCATCTAGGGGTGAGTTTCCGGGTGATAATGAGGTTGTTGGTAATGAAGAGGTTGATGATAACATTGATGAAGAAGCTAGTGAAGAAGGAGAAGAGGATGATGAGCAAGGTGAACAAGAAAGTGAAGAAGAAAGTGGTGATGAGTCCATTTCTAGTGAGGATGATGATGATAGTGATGATATGATGGAAGATTAGCAAGCTTTGGAGGCTCCTACCCTCTTGAGGTTTGTCTATTTCTCTCTTTGCTTTGTTTTATTAATCTTGATCATTGTTGGAGTAGTCCTAGCACCATAGAGGACTAACACCTCGGCCCCATTGAGGTGTTCTCATTTTATTGTTCCCATCTTTTGAAAATCCAAAATGACAAATTTAGTTTCATGCATTGCATCGTGTGTGCATGAACTACACCCAACCTTAGGACATTAGCAATAATGTCTAAATCGGTTTGGGGAAGTACATGCATACACAACGGGAGGTAATCTAAATTATCCTCTCCGTCATAAACAAAAACCATGCATCATGTAGTGTAGATTAGTGTAGCTTGCATTTAGTGTAGAAATCATGCATCATTTTTGCATAATTTCCCATCATTTTGGCCATTGAGGACAATGCCCATATTAGTGTGGGGATGGGGAATTCTAACTTAACTTTTATTTAAAAATCCAAAAAAATTGAAAACTTTCGAAAAATCATAAAAATTTGAAAATTTGAAAAACCAAAAACATGTTCTTTTCTTTTGTAGTGTAGTCATGTATATATTATTGTATATATTGTGTTTGTTCTATCCTTGTTCACATTCATTGACTACGCCACATCCGAGACATGAGGATCATGAAGATCGCATGGTATGATCTTTCCAATCTCCTTTTTCCTCTTTATGTTAATGACTATGTGGCTTTATTTTGATTGATGCGGTATAACAATGTGAACTTAGGATTTGCATTTAGTTTATATGACATATTAGTTGGTAGAATCACTTGCATTAGGATGTATATAATAGTTGCATCATAGCATTTAGTTGCATTTAGATAAAATATTTTGAAAAGTGCCTAATTGGGAACTTTGACAAGAGCAACTAAGCCATTACAAATACTTTTTCAACTTAAGACTTCGCCTACTAGAATGGTTGTAAAACACCCTAGATTGTGTCATACTAGTGTCTTTCGACCCATGACCCAAAGCCTAGTCAAGGGTTTGCATGTGAGTCACCTATTCCAACCCCGTGATGCGATATGGACTTGGTTAACTTGTCTAGGTGACCTTGATTGACCTTGTGGTATGGCAACCCAAAATACTTTCTATCAATAAGTTTGAAGTGCTCATTTCAAAGATTTTGTACGTGGAAACGTTTTATTGCCAAAGAAACCTCAAATGTTATGAAATGTTGAAATGTTGAGAATTTTAGTTGTTTTGATGGAGGCGTACCACTTCGATGTGCTTTCGAGAGGGATCCATTGAATTGGGCCCCCACACGGTTGTGAATTCAACCGCCCAGAGACAGAGTGACTATCACCCCGAAAAGTTATTGTCTAGAGGTTAACCGGTTGCCTAATAAGCGATTGGCGAAAGCAAAGGACATTAGCACAGAAGGGACAAACCCCATCTCTAATTTTTGAAATGTGAAAGTTGAATGAGGTCAATTTTTGAATACTAGTCATATCTACCCTTGTTTACGACGATTTGAGCATTTCATTCCCAAAAAGACTTTTTGTCAAGCCACTTTGTCGAGCTTGGGACGATCCATGACCTTTACTTTTGTAGAGAACTTGAGACTTGTCATGTCATATGCTACTAGCATCATGGGGATCATCATTCCACACCATCCGATCGCTCTTGACGAAAGCATTTGGAAATTGAGGACGAAAGTAGTCTAGTTTAACACCATTTGGAGGTGATTTAGTGCCATCCTCTTAGCCTTAGTGATTTGTTGAACTAGTATTTGTGACGGATTATATGCTCTTAAATTTGTTCTCTTTTAGTTGCCTCCGCCACTTGATGAGGAAGTGGCTATTCCTTTTGTAGATGCATCCATTATTTGATTTTGTGTGCTTAATGTTTGGATATGTTGCCATTTTGGCAAGACCCACCTTGCCTTGCAAGAAGGCATCCTACCTCATGGTTGTCTTGTTGTGAGTTGAAGGGGCGGAGTGAGACCCGCTAATTATCTTATATCGGCTATGTTATTAGGTTAGTTTAAATAATGGTCCTAGTCTTTGTCACCACTTTACTCGGGACGAGCAAAGGTTCGGTTTAGGGATATTTGATGTGACCATAATTAGCGCATATTTAGTCCCCGAATTAGCCTTGTTCCCATGCTTTTTAGTGCATATTTGGGTCATTTATTGTCTTTAGTTCTTTGTTTTGCATATTCTTTGAGGTTTTGTGTCCTTGATAGGAAAGGAGTGCAAACCTTGCATTTTCATGGCAAAATGAGACTAAATTGATTGAATTCAATGACCAAGCATCAAGGAGAGACAAGATTAGAAGGCCTTTATACATATTATAGTAGTTGGGCAATGATGAGAAAGGATCCTTGCATCCCCGAGGAAATCCCCAAGGATTTTCTGAAGGAAAGGAAGAAAAGAAGAAAGAAGTGAAGTTGTCCAGCAATCCGTGCGGATTGACTGGAAGACGCCCGTCCTCCACCTCCACAATCCGGCCGTCTTCTCCCAAAGACGCCCGGGCAGCAAGCCCAGAAGACGCCCGGATTCCCTTGAAGACGCCCGGGCAGAGACTGCTGAATTCGGCCGTCCCGTTCCTAAGACGCACGGATTCCAAGACAACAAGATTTCATTT
Source organism: Silene latifolia (assembly GCF_048544455.1). Classification (NCBI taxonomy): domain Eukaryota; kingdom Viridiplantae; phylum Streptophyta; class Magnoliopsida; order Caryophyllales; family Caryophyllaceae; genus Silene; species Silene latifolia. Next base: position 121,543,736 of record NC_133536.1, on the reverse strand, counting down.
CTTCAAGCTTCAATGAAAGATGCCCATCCTTCGAAAAATACCGGCGTTTCCCTACTCAAATCTCAAAAGTGTAATTACTAGTTTAGCCCTTAGTTAACCCTAATGCATCCACCTAATCTCCACTATAAATACCACATTAGTCTAATTAGAAGAGGATGTTCTTATTATCAATTCTTAGAGTAGTTAATACCAATCAAATCTCTTTTTAGTTTTGTAATCAACAATTAATCAAGTTTTAATACAAGTTTTATTTCCTTAAATCTCTCTTTTGTTCATCCTTTATTTTGGGTAATTGAAGATTATTTGGGTTATTATTGGGAGATTGACAACCTCTCAATCAAGCATCAAGTACTTCTTTTATTCTTTGCTTTATTATTGGAATCATTAGTAGGTATAATTCTCTTAATCCCTTTTTAATTATTGTTAATTACTTTCATTTGTTCATCATGTTTTACTTTGTTGGTATGATTGACAACCTTGCTAGCATGATCAACATGATAATGAGTGAGTAGTCACCTAGCTAGGGTTAATGGGTAATTAGGGGAAACCAACATTGGGAATGATTCATGCATAAATTAATATGCTTTCATGGTTTATTTGCTTGCTTGTTTTGATCTCAACTCATGCACATATTATGTTTGATGAAATGCGAGCCTATGAATCCTTGCATTTTTTACCCATCACCTATCTTTTCAATGAGACTTGTAAGACATAAACCAACTCGAGTCTCATTAGACCATGCATGTTGTTGAGTAGGGAAGACTAAGCCGACTTGTAGCTGTTGTACAATCTAATCGATTCGGCTCCGGGACCCAAACTTTCCTAGGATTGTAAGATATAACCCAACTAAATCCATCACAACAATAATTGCTTGCTTATAATTTGAGAACATGTTTGTATGATCAATTACCATGAATCCCCTATGACCCCATGACACCCTAGTGCTTTTTATCAATTGTTTACAACCCTTTTAATTCATCTTGCTTGTTTATTTTCATTGCTATTTAGTTTAGTGACCTTCTACATCAACCCAAATTATGACACCCCTAAGACACCACTAGTTTCAATAGAAATCTCATCTCAATTCCCGTCCCTTGGGATCCGACCTTTACTTGCCTCTTTACTAATTGTAGAGTTGTTTGTGAAGTTATAAATTGTGTTTTGGTCTAGGTGCTCCTAACGACAAGTTACCGAAAAGATTTAGTCCGACCATATACAAGCCAGGAAAACCCTTTTGTGGCTTGCATAACATGAATGGGTCATAAGCCCTCCAGACAGGCAAGGGACATAAGCCCTCCAGACAGGCAATAACCCCACCCATGACATAAAGAGCTGGCAGATCCAAGTAAAATCGCCCAATCCGGTCGAATAATCGGCGATCCAAGACACATCCAACACTACAAATATACCTTATCAAAACACAAAAAGAAACAAAGACCAAATATTTATTCAAAACCGAAAGAAAATATCCATCCAAAAAAGCTAGCCTTACCACATACCTAATAAATATTCATTCCAGGGACATCCCCCCTGGATGGGCCAAAACAAAAAGGAAAAATAAAAATCTAAGCAGGCTTTGAGCCAGTAACCGACTCACAACCATCCACCATTTCCTGATCACCAGATTTCTCCTTGGAAGGAGGAGAATCCACTTCTTCTTCTTCTTGACCCATATTGGCCAAATCAGGATACTGGGTGTCCAGAGCTGTCTCATCCCGGTCCGGATCCCAATTAGCCCGATCAGATTCCGGATCCCTCATGGCATCAACCCGGCCTTTCCCAAAGAAGTACTGAGCGGCATCATCAAGCCGCGCCTCTACTAGTTCCTTTTCAGCACCAAGCTCTTCATTTTTTCTCAGTTGATCCTGCATTGCCTGCTTCTCGGCAGCTAGCTCTTCCTTGACAGTCCTCAGTTCTTCCCCTACAGCCTCCAACTCTTGCCTGACAACCTTCTCAGCGTTTTTTGCAGCCACCTCACAAACTATAGCAGCCCTGGTTGCCTCTCTAGCTGTCCCCAACTGAGATTGAAGTACTACCTCATTACCCCTGGATGTGTGAAGCTCACGGTTAACATTATCCACTTTCTCTTCCAAGCTAGAAACCCTAGCCTGGGCATCCCTGAGCTGACAAGCAGTGGCCAACCCGGCATCCAATCCCTACAAAAAACAAAAGAAAGTCAATCAGCTAAATATAAAGCAACACAAAGAACACATAACAATAAAAAAAATAAAAATCCCTTTACAACTAACCTCCTTAGCTTGAGAAGCAAGTTCAGCAGCCTTTGTCACAAGAGAAGACAAGATAGAAACCACTTTATTAGAAGACTCAAGGGTATTAGCAGATAAAAGCTGGTCGCTCATACTAGCATAAAATTCATTTATCCGTGTCCGGGCAGCATCCATATCGTCCATCCTAGCAGACACTTGCCTGATACTCCTGATTGGTTGAGCCTGAATAGGCTCTTTCTCTCCCCCTTCCTCTTCAGGAATAACATATTCCCTTCTCCTTTTAGAAGCCTGAACGACCTCTCAGTGATACTAGCACAGGCGGTTCTGGGGAGAGCCGGACATCATAAACCAAAATGTCAAGCGTCTTGTCACTCCCACTAGCCTCCTGGCTCTTGGACTGTTCAGCAATTCTAGCAACCCCTAGCCAACCTAGCAGAAGACCTGAATACTGAATATACAAAGAATATACATAAATATCAGAAGAGAAGTGATAAAAAGAAATCAATTGACATAAAGACATACAGAAGACATACAGGAAAGAGCAGTGGAGCTAGGCTTGCCTTTGGGTACTTTGACCACACTCAGCTTGGTCTTCATATACCGGGGCAATAAATTCCTGCCCAGACTAGCACGCCAGGCCCTCTCTTCCTCAGGAATAGAAAGGAAAGCCTCTATCCTCGAAATAGCTTCCTCGTCAAGAGGATCAAAGTTCCAATCAGGAGCTGCAAAAATCACCAAAAATATACAGGTGAAACTGAAACATCCTAATTTCGTTTAATATAAATTGCAAAATTAAGTGTACAGGAAACCTACCACTCTCCAAAGGCGGATATCTCAAGTAATCAAAGCGACCCCAGGACTCTCGGTCCGGATAAACAGGAAAGTTTTCGCCCAGCTTTTATCATCTCCAGAGTCCAGGTTAGTAATTAATGGAGACATTGTTTACTTAATTCTCAAATTAAAACGACCAGTAGAAGGATTTTTCATATGATATACTGCCTTGATATCATTAATATTAATTACAAGATTATGCTTAGCACATAAATTTTCAATAGAATGGACAAGTTTCCAAACCATTGGCATGATCTGGAAAGGTGATACTTCCATAGCACGAATAGTATCAATCATCAAAGGAGTAAAAGGTAACTTACAACCTGCCTTGAACGCCCATTCATAAATACAGAACCAACCAGGTGACACCCAACTAGCTCTGACTGGACAAGACTCAGGAATCCATACCTCAGTCGAATCAGGAATTAATTTTTTCTCTCTTAAAACCCTATCATAGTTCGTTTTCAATAAGTTTTCTTCAGGGAAATAAGGATCCAGAGATTGAAGAGCAGAAAAAATAGAATCTTGATATTTAAAAGCTATAGCACGAGCAGGAGGATCAACTTCAACCACCTCCTCCTCTTGGACATCTTTGGGTTCAGGCTCAGCAGCAGCTTTCTGGGGTGCATGACGCTTTTTAGCTCCCATATCCTTTATTATTTTGTTTATTGTGATGAATTTTATTTAATGGAAAATTATAAGTTAGCAGAATGAAACTCCTGGGAAATAGGGGAGAATTTTAGAGAAAATTTAGCAAGGTAAGTGGAAGAAATTTGGTGAAAAACAAACTCATCGCAAATACCATATTTATAGAAGGGGAGTAACGGTGCAAAAACCCTAGAAAATGCAATACTGTCAGCATGACATCATACAGTTAGCCGTTGTAGTATTTAACGGTAACTAGGAGTCTAAGAGTCATTGAGCAAATATAATTCTTTTTATTGTTTAACCCGGTAAAATTGACATCTCACCCCTGGCCTGATCCAGCACGGGTAAAATGTCAAGGGGCAATTGTTAGGCCCAGTTTAGCCTGGTCTGACTCTAACCTGGCTTGACCTTACTAGGCTGATTAAGGAAACCAGGGACCGGACAAATCTAACTACTATTTGGCAGATGAAGAGTATTACAGGATAAGCAGGTTACTAAATCCTGGAAGAAGAGCCTGATAGTAAGTACAGAATAGCCTGGCAGGGCATTTAAACAAACTGGATTAAGAAGATAAACAAGAAATGCAGTTGTATGAACTAATAATCACGTCCTATTCTCAAGGAAGACCAAGTCTAACTATAAGATTATATCATCCATGAATCAAGACGAGTAAAAGAAGAAAAGCTGAAGATTGGTTAAGAGTAGAACAAGTCAACCGGATTAATAGGGAGTGTGCCCTATTAATCCGGTAACAGCTCCGACAATGGGGAGGGACGTTGAGATCAATGCAACGTTAATATTTGTAGAACTATAAATAGCATTTGTAAATGGATTATTATTCATTGATTATTTCCTTAGTTATTTCACAATTTACCTCTCATTATTTCCCGAATATTCAATTATATACAAAAATTTGTACTCAGCTTATCCAAATAATACAAGCGATATTCTTTATACTTAGTCTTTCCTTATTATTTACTCATCATATTTTTCCAAGCTTATAGAACTAGATACCCAAATTACTCTTTAATCAAGCCGGATCCATTTTGGGAAAATCCTACTAAAACAATACTAATGATGGTAATTCTTGGAAGTTGATTGATCAAATAGTTACTCACACAGCTGAGTATGGTAACCCAAGAGGTAGTAAGAGATGAATTGGTTCAGATACTGTCGTCGCGGAACAATTGGAAGCCATACTTGCTCAGATAGCCAAGTTGAAGACTGCTCAGTCTTTGGGAAAGCAAGAAACAAGCCATATGGTTCAACTTTTTAAGAAGTGTCCTGCGAGGGATGTGGGACGGATGGCCACACTGCGGCCAACTATATGAGTACTATTGAACAAGTTCATGCCTTCCAATCTTTCAAGCAAGGTACTCCTTATTCTAATTTCTTCCCTGAAAGGAGTCAGAATGCTTTTGCTCAACCTCCGCCAGAAGGTGCTTATATTATTCCTCCACATCGTGGTAACCAACCACAAGGAAATTTTATTCGGCAAAATCAAGGTGGTTTTCAACAACTTCAACCTCCTCCTCAACCTCCTAATAATGAGATGGCCGAGTTGAAAGCTCTTTTACAACAAACTTTATCAATGCAACAAAAGCAAACGGCTAAAATATCCGAACTCGTGGCTCATAATAGAATATTGGATACTCAAGTTGCTTAAAAGGCGGCTCAAAATCCATCAAACCAGTCTGGTCTCCCTCCTCAAGGAAAAAAAGCTCATGAGCACGTTAATTCTATTTATGTAAGGAGCGGTACTTCCTATCAAGGTCCGGACGTGCCCATTAATGATGATGAAGTTCCCTACATGCAGCCTATGGGATTGGGAAATTTGGAACTAAGTGACGATGAAAAAGAAATTGACAAAACTGAAACACGGGAATTGAAGAAAAGCGAAAAGACGAAGCAAAGCATGGTTCCTCGATTGAGTAAGCATGGGCTCGACCGAGGATCACCCGTACTCGATCGAGTACACCCAGGCTCGATCGAGGCACCCCCCCCGACAGTGATTTTTCGCGTGTTTCAGCTATGGCATTGGACAAAAATAGGTTCCTCGATCGAGTGACTACTGGACTCAATTGAGTCACCACTAGAACTGACGATGATACTTATAAACGTACTTCTACAACTAAAGAAGCCCAACCAATCAAAATTCAATTACCTTTTCCTCAGAGATTGCAGAAATCTAAACTTGAACAACAATTTGGGAGGTTCATGGAGGTAGTAAAGAATCTTCAAGTGAAAGTGCCATTTAATGAATTGATAACTCAAGTGCTGGCTTATGCTAAGTTTTGAGAGAGATTTTGTCAAAGAAAAGGTCTTTTGATGAAGTGGAGACTGTCGCGTTCACTCATGAATGCTACGCCGCATTACAAGCCAATTCTCCACCTAAGCTTAAGGATCCAGGGAGTTTTTCTATTGCTTGTAATATAGGCCCTTTATCTATTGACAATGCTTTATGTGATTTAGGAGCAAGTGTCAGTGTCATGCCGTATAAAATTTGCAACCAATTAAACATGACTAAGCTTAAATGTACTAACATGACTATTCAATTGGCTGAGAAGTCTATTAAGCATCCTATGGGTATCTTAGAGGATGTGCCAGTTAAGATAAGGAAATTTTTCATTCCGGTCGACTTTGTAGTGATAGATATAGCTGAGAATTCTCGTGTTCCTATTATTCTAGGATGACCATTTTTGCATACTGCAGTGGCGGTTATAGATTTTAGACAAGGGAGTCTTATGTTCAACATTGGAGATGATACTATCACTTTTGGTCTTGACAAAGCATCACGTCCTTAAGATTTAAAAGCTTATTGTCATATGATTAATACTCTTGATCCTACTATTCACGATTCCCTTGCTTTATGTTTTGACAGGAATCCACCTGACGCCCCTGCTGTTGCGTCATATCCATGGAGCAAGGAAGTGGATGAAATAGAGAAGTTGATTTATGGAGATGAACCTCCTCCTGAGATGGTTTACAACTATGATGAGAATGTTGACATAGAAGCCGAGTTGGATGCTTTGGAGGCCGAGATTTTCAAAGCGGAGCCAGTCAAAGTTTTTGATGAAGCTCCTACGACGGATGAAATGCCCTATCTCCTACCAAGTGATGATGACTTGAAAAACAATGAACATTGCTCTTATTTTACATTAGACTTTGAGTTTGATGAGCATGAACTTTATTTGTCCTTTATTTTCTCTTGGACTATTTATTGGTGCTACTTATGCTTGTGTGTAGCACATGTAACACCCGCGAATTTTCCATTTTGGCAAATATAATTTAATTAACCGTTCTATTGTCTTATTTATATTTTAAATTATTTAATTTAATTGATTTCATTATTAAACATGATTTTTTATAAATATTATATTTTTAAAGCTTAAGTTATGTGAAATAAATATTTTGGTCGAATAATAATAATAATATTCCCCGTCTTGAGTTGTAGTGGGCTTGAGACGAAACTTCTAGTGTATACCGACTCAATTTGAGCTGTTGGGCTTTTTATAACTTATGGGCTTTTCCCTTCTCTTTTCCCTTCACAAAACCCCCAACTAAACCCTCACAACTCCATCTCCCTCACTCCTAAATTCTGAAATTTCCCAACAAACACACAACTACAACACCATTGTTACACAACCTCCACCTTCTTCACTAAATTGGCCATAAAACCTTCATTTCTCATCGGTTTTCAGTGATTTTCGCGTCTATCTCTTCCTCTCATCGCCCTCCTTCTTTCTAGGTAAGAAAAGAACTATCTTTCCTCCATTAATGGGGCTGTCGAGCCAATTTCTCATGGTACCCTTTTTTCTAGTTTCGATTTTTAGTCTTATTTGGTGTTTTCTTATGTTTAGGAGAAAGTTTAGTTGACCCGGAAGTGGATTCTTGCTTGTGAGACGATTACAATAGAGATTAAGAGCTAAAAGGTAACGGTGATGGGTTACTCGACTTACATGTCAAATTTGTGTGTTTTATGTGTGGTTGGATGCATACAAATGTTAAAGTTGGTAACTTTCATGTTTCATTCCATTGTTATGTTGAATGAAGTGGTTTTATGAGCATTTTCATATGTTTGGTTGACATGCTATCTTATTTTAAGGTTCATAATTGATGTCATATGTTTAAATTATCCTAACATGCTAAATTTACCGAGTATTCATCATATTAGAGAAGTATGAAATGATTGAATGAAAGATGGTTGAATTTGGAAGACTTTAGATGGATGTTTGATGAGTTTTTCGTGTTCAGTGATCCTCTGCCGGTGGGCCGGCAGCCGGCCTACTACCCAACCGGCAGCGCTTTTGCATTTCGACTCGTAAAAATAGAGAATTAAGCCTTTGTGATCCCCTGCCGGTGGGCCGGCAGCCGGCCTACCCAACCGGCAGCAAGTACATGGAATTTTGGTGTCTTTTATAATAGGGTGTATCCCCTGCCGGCGGGCCGGCAGCCGGTCAGCCGGCAGAGAATACACAATGTGAAATGTTGAACTTAATTGTTTATAGGGTGTACTCCTGCCCGTGGGCAAGCGGGCCGACAGTCAACCGGCGAGAGAATACATAATGTGCAAGTTGAGCTTATTTGGCTATAGGGTGTATTCCCTGGTGGTGGGCGGCAATGTCAGCGGCGGAGAGAATACACATTGAGCATATGTTGACCTTGTTTACCTTGACCTGTATTCCCTGCCGGTGGGCCGGCAGCCGGTGGACCGGCAGAGAATACACTTTCAGCCTTTTTGGCTTTGTTTTACCTTGGCTTGTATCCCCTGCCGGTGGGCCGGCAGCCGGTGGACCGGCAGAGAATACACCTACTTCTATTTTTGGCCTTGTTTCACCTAGCATGAATCCTCTGCCGGTGGGCCGGCAGCCGGTGCCCACGCCGGCAGAGAGCACCTGGTAATCATTATACTCTTATGTTCATACATGCTTCACATGAATTGTTTACGTTATGTTTGTGCAATCATTGTTACTCGTATTTGTGACCGGAGTGTGACGGTTTACATTGTGTGACTACTCGACATTCCTTATTTATTTGCCCTCGGACATTGGGTCACGATTATGTGCCATTGTTTCCGAGTTGGGCTATCTTCCTTCCGCCTCTTCGGACCTTGGGGTACGGATAGGTACCATGGTTCCGATTTGGGGTTACTCGACCTTGGGGCACGGCTAGGTGTCATGGATCGAGTCTTGGATACGATTTGGGATTGTATGTCGAATCGGGTGTCGTCCATCCCGAGAGTCTGGCCAGATTTAGACTAGGACCGTATTATGATCGTCGTCCTACCAGGAGGTTGGAGTCTACGGGTTTGTCTTGTTTTGAGTCAATCCTTTGTAAATGTCTTGCTTGTTACGGTCATTGGTGTGTTCTTATATACGAGAGTGCACGTCTTCTATGCTTGTTTGTGAGAGTCTTGGTCCTATCGGATACTAGTGGTGAGATGCAAGCCCCTAGTTGCGATATGATCGCCGGGATTGATGTTCCCATCCGTTCTTATGGTGAGATGTAAGCCATAAGTATGAATGTGACATTAGTAGCCACGTCCCGTGCTATGGTTGTTAAGAGGTTTTCAAAGGAATGGCTATTGGTTTCCATCCATGTATTTTCTATTTAATTGATCCGTTATTTACTTTCTTCATATGATTCGATGCCTATCTCATTAAGAATGCAACATGCCTATATCGTTATGATTATCGTTATATTCCCTTGTTCATATTATTCAAGTATGATGCATGATCGATATGTTTAATTAAGTTCTTGCTTATGTGCATTTTGACATATGGTGGCTGGGAGAACCCTGAGTTACTCCCCACTGACTGTGGCGTTCATGTTTACATGAATGACAGGTTTGTGATGCAGATTATGGGGAAGACGTGTGAGCTAGCGAGAACGTTGACCCTTGGACCTTAGTTATAGGTTGCTTAGACTCACCTATCGTTAGACTTGTGTTTATTCGTGGGATATCTTTTCCCCAACGCACTTGTTTTAAATTGTAAAACTTAATTATCTTTCTTTTCATTTTTGTTCGATCACTTATGGTGGATTTCGCACTTTAAGCTTTTAAAGGTTTTAAAAATCTCGTATTTTCCGCTTTAATTTTGATGCCCTATCGAGGGGTGTCACAGTTGGTATCAGAGCATATGTTGCTCCCGACGCACACACGTGTACCCCGAACTTAACCTTGAACTTGACCTTGAATAATGAATGAGAGATGGGTAGGACTAAGGACCTAAGTTGGTAGTCTCTTTGTGCATGCTATTTGTTAGGTGCTAACATGGTTGACTCTTTTGGTGTCTTGAGAAGATGGTACGACCAACCAAGGTGGAGAATACTATCATGGAAGCCCTTACTCTAATTCTTCGGAATCAACGGAATGCTAATGCTCAAGTTAATCGTCGCTCTAACCGCCGTGGCAAGAGGCCATCTGTGCCCTCATCCTCGTCATATCCTAGCAAGAAGAGGTTGGTGCCGAGAGTCCAAGGACAAGGAGTACAAGACCATGGAGGACAAGAGCCAATAGTGCAAGAGCCGAAAGGACAAGTACCTACATCTACTAATAGGCTTAAGGAGAACCGCAAGTGCTTCAAGTGTGGGCAAACTTATCACCCCGGGATTGGATGCTATGCTATGCCCTTGAAGTGTTACCATTGCAAGAAGCCCGGACATCTCTTCAGGAATTGCCCCGAGAAGAAGACTATCCCTCCTCCTCTCCCTCATGCTCCGGAAGCCGAGCCAAGAAGCGTCACTCTTGTCGAGAATCAAGTCGGAACCGCCGTTCCTCCCGACACCGTTATGGGTGTGTTTTCTATCATTGATCCACCTTTCCTTACTTTTATCCTGTGATGCTCATCCTTTCCTTCATAAGCTCTCTTTTGCTTAACCTTGGGAACTAGTTTAGTACTCACTCGACTTATCCTTCGTTTTTACTTCTCCTTCCATAACATCTTGCTTGTGGATCTCTTTATCTTGAAGGATTTCTTTACCGTCTTAAATATACCTCCCTCTCTTCGAGCACCTTGTCACATTCCCTTATCTTTGTGTTTCTATACCTTTCGCAACTCTTATCCCATATCCTGGAAGATGTCTTTGTACCTTTTCCTCTTATAAGAGCCCTCTTGTACCCCTTCATCTTTGCCTTATGGAATGTTAACTTTGGTCGGATAATTTAACTTTGTGGAGTTTGTTTGTGTTCGACCCTTAACCCCGGTTTTGAGAGGTCGTGATGTTAGAAAGACTTAGGTAATGTGATGAGACATACTTAGTGATTCTTATACCTAGTCCCTTGGACAAGTGAGTGTAATTGATTGGTGGATTCTCTGTGTTAGGAATGAGTTGCCTATGTGATTAAAATTATAGAACTTGGCTTCGTTGGTTATGTTTGGGATTTGAAAGCTTAGTAGGTTGAGTGTCGTTACCTTAGGAGTAAAAATGAGATAAGTTTAGGATATGAATTTGGAAGAAAACCCATTTTTGATGTTAATGATCCCGTATAGAATGGTGATGTGATTTGATATTAGTTGTCCCTTGAGGATTTTGTTGAGAAGTCTTTGTTAATTCGTTCTTTGGTTTTTAAAACATCGAGGTTGTGTCGAGAACTTGAGATAAAGAGACGTTGTTATACTTGAGTGGTAGACTTACTTTAGGGATATCCTAATACGTGATAGGATAGGTGAACAATGAGTCTAACCAATGTATCAACCCTTAAGCAAGCGTTTATTTTTACCTTGATCGACCATAGAGGTGTAACCCTTTAAGAGAGACTTGCATATAAGGAATGAGATGAATTGCCTTGACCCTCGTTTTGGAATTTGGTCGTTTTGTTATGAAGGCACAATATCCTAATAGGTGTGACCTTGTTAGAGAGAACCTTAAGTCTTAGAAAGTGTGTGGTTTAAGCCCTAAAATCCCCCTCGTACCTTTAATCATCTTCCTTCCCTTCGTTCATACTTGATTGGATTTATTTCTTAAGTATAAAAGTTTACTTGTCGTTTCCTTGCCTTGAATACCTCTCTAATTCTAATGTCTCTTACTGGTGTTAACTAGTTACCTTTACTATTGACTCCTTTAATCTCACACCTCGTCATGTTCATGTATCCCCTTGAAATTTCCTATCATTTCTTGACCTAGTTATTACTCTTTGCCTCTTTAGTGGAGTGATGGCATTGTTGGCTATGTTGTAGAGTGAGTGAGATGCTCTTTGAGGATTCTTTGTGAACCTTGATTTCGTCAAAATTGGATAAGTGGAACTTGAGTTGAGTTGGGTAGGAAAAATTGTATGACAAACCTATTTACTTTTGGTTGGTGGTCTTTATGATTTGGGGAATGCGATCATCTATGCTTGTGGACTCGGGTGTGAATAAGATTTTGGTTTGGAGTGTTAGAAAGTATGAAGACCTTAAGATTTTGACCTTTGATTGAGGATTTTACTATAGTGAGAACTCCTAGTGGTCGATAGTTGGTTAGGTGTGTAACTGTTTTAGTAGTTTTGATCTTTCGTGGAAATCGTTTATAGATGATTTATATTTGAGAGTTATGGAATCACAATTGTGGTGGAGTTACTTGACCCACGGGGTAGCATAAGAGTAAAGTGTGGGTATTTTGAGGAAATGCTTGGGAGTTATGTGGTTATGAGTTTTGTGGTTAGGAAGTTTTCGGGCCGTTCGGATGACTTTGTTGTTCGAGATTTAAGTATCTAGTGTTTCCTTGTTGCCTAATTTCCCGTCCTCTTTGACCATAAGTGTTTCCGTTCATACCTCTCTTCCTCGTTTATGCTTGCTCCTCCTTTAGAATTTGATGTTAACCTATGAAATTCAATCTTTGATATCCTTGTAGATTCGATTTCAACTCTTCTCCTAGGAAGTTCATCATATCTCTTTTGTTGGTTAAGTTTGAACCCTCTTAGCGTATCTTATTTTCATGATATCTAAGTTACTTTTCAATTCATAAAATTTCTAAACATTTCAAACTACCATTTTTGGTTCGTCGTTAAAAGTTTATGTTACTTTTACTAAACCCTACCTATTTTAAGAGTTCAAAAAATGAAAATTTGATTTAGTTATCCTTTTGTCCTACGAGTATAACTCCTTTTTATTGATTTTTAATTGCTAAACCCGAGTTACTTTTAACTTTGCTCAATTTCTAACTAGCTTTGATCTACTTATGATTTCGTTGTCAAAAGTTTAATATTATATTTTCAGGAATTTGACTTCCTTTTAAATTTAGAAATGAAACCTCTACTTCTATTTTGATCTTTGCAAAAGAAAATTTGAGTGAATTGCCTTCTCTTTTGATTTTGACGTTGATCGGATGTTAGAACTCGTTATTTGAAACGTTTAATAACTTGTTCTGCGCTTGTCGGCGAATGATTTTTGTTTTAAATTTGTCTTAGACTTGGAAAGTTAGCGTTCTTGTGTGCACGACAAGAGCAATTTCGTTCCATGAATGAGACTTATACTTTTGAAAATTCTTTATTAATGTTTTTGAAAGTATTTTGATTTTCGATTTATACAAATGATTTGCTTTTGACCATATCTTCGATTTGGAATGTGATGTTCTTGAATGCGCAACGAGAGCATTTTCGTTCCTTTGATGAGAATTTGGTTATGTCGGAAAATTTTATTTGGGATTTTTGAAAGGATTTCGATTCTTACGATAAGTAACCTTTTAATGTTTTGTTTACCGATTTCCAAAATTTCGGTTTTATTTTTTTATATTACTTTTCCTTTCTACTTTCAAGTTTCGAGGACGAAACTTTTTAAAAGTTGGGGTGATTGTAACACCCGCGAATTTTCCATTTTGGCAAATATAATTTAATTAACCGTTCTATTGTCTTATTTATATTTTAAATTATTTAATTTAATTGATTTCATTATTAAACATGATTTTTTATAAATATTATATTTTTAAAGCTTAAGTTATGTGAAATAAATATTTTGGTCGAATAATAATAATAATATTCCCCGTCTTGAGTTGTAGTGGGCTTGAGACGAAACTTCTAGTGTATACCGACTCAATTTGAGTCATTGGGCTTTTTATAACTTATGGGCTTTTCCCTTCTCTTTTCCCTTCACAAAACCCCCAACTAAACCCTCACAACTCCATCTCCCTCACTCCTAAATTCTGAAATTTCCCAACAAACACACAACTACAACACCATTGTTACACAACCTCCACCTTCTTCACTAAATTGGCCATAAAACCTTCATTTCTCATCGGTTTTCAGTGATTTTCGCGTCTATCTCTTCCTCTCATCGCCCTCCTTCTTTCTAGGTAAGAAAAGAACTATCTTTCCTCCATTAATGGGGCTGTCGAGCCAATTTCTCATGGTACCCTTTTTTCTAGTTTCGATTTTTAGTCTTATTTGGTGTTTTCTTATGTTTAGGAGAAAGTTTAGTTGACCCTAAGTGGATTCTTGCTTGTGAGACGATTACAATAGAGATTAAGAGCTAAAAGGTAACGGTGATGGGTTACTCGACTTACATGTCAAATTTGTGTGTTTTATGTGTGGTTGGATGCATACAAATGTTAAAGTTGGTAACTTTCATGTTTCATTCCATTGTTATGTTGAATGAAGTGGTTTTATGAGCATTTTCATATGTTTGGTTGACATGCTATCTTATTTTAAGGTTCATAATTGATGTCATATGTTTAAATTATCCTAACATGCTAAATTTACCGAGTATTCATCATATTAGAGAAGTATGAAATGATTGAATGAAAGATGGTTGAATTTGGAAGACTTTAGATGGATGTTTGATGAGTTTTTCGTGTTCAGTGATCCTCTGCCGGTGGGCCGGCAGCCGGCCTACCCAACCGGCAGCGTCTTTTGCATTTCTGACTCGTAAAAATAGAGAATTAAGCCTTTGTGATCCCCTAGGGTGGGCGGCAGCCGCCTACCCAACCGGCAGCAAGTACATGGAATTTTGGTGTCTTTTATAATAGGGTGTATCCCCTGCCGGCGGGCCGGCAGTCCGGGTCACCGGAGAGAATACACAATGTGAAATGTTGAACTTAATTGTTTATAGGGTGTACTCCTGCCGGTGGGCGGCGACAGGTCAACCGGCAGAGAATACATAATGTGCAAGTTGAGCTTATTTGGCTATAGGGTGTATTCCCTGCCGGTGGGCCGGCAGCCGGTCAGCCGGCAGAGAATACACATTGAGCATATGTTGACCTTGTTTAACTTGACCTGTATTCCCTGCCGGTGGGCCGGCAGCCGGTGGACCGGCAGAGAATACACTTTCAGCCTTTTTGGCTTTGTTTTACCTTGGCTTGTATCCCCTGCCGGTGGGCCGGCAACCGGTGGACCGGCAGAGAATACACCTACTTCTATTTTTGGCCTTGTTTCACCTAGCATGAATCCTCTGCCGGTGGGCCGGCAGCCGGTGCCCACGCCGGCACAGAGCACCTGGTAATCATTATACTCTTATGTTCATACATGCTTCACATGAATTGTTTACGTTATGTTTGTGCAATCATTGTTACTCGTATTTGTGACCGGAGTGTGACGGTTTACATTGTGTGACTACTCGACATTCCTTATTTATTTGCCCTCGGACATTGGGTCACGATTATGTGCCATTGTTTCCGAGTTGGGCTATCTTCCTTCCGCCTCTTCGGACCTTGGGGTACGGATAGGTACCATGGTTCCGATTTGGGGTTACTCGACCTTGGGGCACGGCTAGGTGTCATGGATCGAGTCTTGGATACGATTTGGGATTGTATGTCGAATCGGGTGTCGTCCATCCCGAGAGTCTGGCCAGATTTAGACTAGGACCGTATTATGATCGTCGTCCTACCAGGAGGTTGGAGTCTACGGGTTTGTCTTGTTTTGAGTCAATCCTTTGTAAATGTCTTGCTTGTTACGGTCATTGGTGTGTTCTTATATACGAGAGTGCACGTCTTCTATGCTTGTTTGTGAGAGTCTTGGTCCTATCGGATACTAGTGGTGAGATGCAAGCCCCTAGTTGCGATATGATCGCCGGGATTGATGTTCCCATCCGTTCTTATGGTGAGATGTAAGCCATAAGTATGAATGTGACATTAGTAGCCACGTCCCGTGCTATGGTTGTTAAGAGGTTTTCAAAGGAATGGCTATTGGTTTCCATCCATGTATTTTCTATTTAATTGATCCGTTATTTACTTTCTTCATATGATTCGATGCCTATCTCATTAAGAATGCAACATGCCTATATCGTTATGATTATCGTTATATTCCCTTGTTCATATTATTCAAGTATGATGCATGATCGATATGTTTAATTAAGTTCTTGCTTATGTGCATTTCGACATATGGTGGCTGGGAGAACCCTGAGTTACTCCCCACTGACTGTGGCGTTCATGTTTACATGAATGACAGGTTTGTGATGCAGATTATGGGGAAGACGTGTGAGCTAGCGAGAACGTTGACCCTTGGACCTTAGTTATAGGTTGCTTAGACTCACCTATCGTTAGACTTGTGTTTATTCGTGGGATATCTTTTCCCCAATGCACTTGTTTTAAATTGTAAAACTTAATTATCTTTCTTTTCATTTTTGTTCGATCACTTATGGTGGATTTCGCACTTTAAGCTTTTAAAGGTTTTAAAAATCTCGTATTTTCCGCTTTAATTTTGATGCCCTATCGAGGGGTGTCACAGCACATGTGTTACTTTTTAATTTACTATTACGCGCTTTGAGTTGTATTGATTGTGATTTTTTGAGCATTTATTTTTAATGCAGTAAATTTGCTCACCAGATGGTTCCTCGATCGAGTGCTGGCAGGCTCGATCGAGTAACCTTGCTCGAGGTTTATTTCGTAGCTGGCTTGGTTAGGAATCGCGCGGTTGATTATTTCCCCTATTTTTGCAGCTGGTTTGGGAGAATTCTTTGCTCTTACCCGGTATTCTTTTCCGTTGTACCTTATTTTATTGTATTATCTATTTCTTTTCCATTCCTTTTGTTAGTAGTGTCCTGTAGGTTGCTGGATTTGTTTGTGATTGATATGCTGTAGGCGTCACAATAAGGACACTGTGACATTTGGGTTTGGGCGAGAAGTTTAAATATTTAAAAAAAATTCAAAACACAAAAACAGGTTTTTCCTTTATTTTAGGTCGAGTCTTGGTGTATTAAATAACAATGATGTTAAATTGCATTTTTTTTTTGCATTTGAATCCCAAATAGTTATCCATGTATATTGTTTTGACCCGTTATCCATGAGAACAAAGCTCATAAATTAAAGTCTTAATCGTATTTGACATGCCTTATACTAATTAGATTTGACACAATTATGTTGGTAAACCACTTCAATTTCTGAGATCTATAGAGCTTCCTAGGCCAGGAACATCAATAAACTCGTCTCATTTGTCATTTTGGCTAAAAAGTGTGGTCTCCTTGTGGAATACATAATATCAAACTGCATATGCGTGTCATTGATTTCGTGATACTTTTATTGCTTTTATTTGACTAAGTACATGTGGATAGGCGGTTCTTACTATTCAAATAAGCCTTACATTACCTTTTGTTTAGCCCGTTTAAATTCATGTAGCCATTTCATATCCTAATATCATAGCTACAATCCAAGAATTTGCCTACCTTTTCGGGACAGTCGCAGTTACTTATTTATCATGTCTATTTTACTACTATGGTTGGGATTGGGACTATTATTGTCAATTGTGGGTGTAGTAGAATCATTTAGCAATTGTGTTGTATCCTTGTGTGATTGGAAAAAGAAAAATATGAAGCAAAAGAAAAAAGAAGAAAAAAAAAGAAAGAAAAACAAATCGAAAAAAAGAAAAAGAATTGAAAAGGAAAAGGAAAGGAAAAGAGAAATTGATTTCTTCATTTGGTTTTGTCAAGGATCAGAAGGATGGTTGTTAGAGTCTAATGCATATTTGGAGAGTACCTCCTTCACTCTCATGTGTTGTAAAGTTGAGATCATTTCTCTAAGTTGGGTTCATTTGTATCATTGATTTGGTTTTAGTTTTTATTTAGCGATGCAACAACCGTCTTAGCTCCACATATCCATAACGTGCTTTGGCACAAAACATTTCTATCCCTTTAACCCATTTGCCACCCTTACTGTCCTTGATACATGTATTTTTGTCTACATTGTGAATGCATATTAGTTGGGGAAATCTCTATCACATTAGATTGCATGCATGTTTCATAAGTCGAGTGAGTGTTTCTACTTCTTTCTATCTTCACATATAACTCACCCTTACATACTTATGAGTGCATGAGTGAATCCGCGAGAATCCAACTAATTTGTCTTGCAATATCGAAAGGTATTTGGCATTTGTATATAGTATGGTGACTTGAGACTTGAGCTACGTTTTCTATTTCCCGTACCTTTGAATTTGTTTTATTGGTACACCTTGGTCATTACTTTGTTAAAGATATGGATAGCTTGGGATTTGTATGTGCATCAACATTAGCTCTGAGTTGTTTATTCGCCATTTAGATGATTGCCTTTTGTAATTGTGTGATGCTTTGCTTGAGAACAAGAAAAGAGATGGTTTGGGGGAGTTTGATGAGTCATAATTATATACATATTTATGCCTCCCCTTAATTGCTTTTGATACGGTTTTCGTGCAAATTTATATTAAATACATGCCTTTTATGTTAGAACGATGACACTTCCGCTATTTGATGTTTAATGCGGGAATGATGTATTTGAGGAGAAAAGGAATGAAATGGGCATCGCGGAGTAGGCATGAAGGAATACACGAAGCATGGCACGGGAATCCATAATAATAAAGGAATGGAAGTTAAGAAGACAACACGAAGAAAGGAGATGAAAATGAATGGTGCCTCGATCAACTGGAGCTGGGCTCGGTCGAGGAAGCATGTACTCGATCGAGCACATTGGGGCTTGACAGGGTTGTCGTATACCTATCAAAAATAACTAACTAAACTAACTATATAGCTAGGGAAGTCAGGTCGATCTCCTGAGGGAGGCAAGATATCTGTAAGAGTCCGTCTATTTGGTCACAAATGGGGGGTGTTTATAATTGATTTTCTAAACTAATTAAGGCTTTAAAAGAAAGAGAAGCAAGGAAAGAGCAGTAAAGGCAGAAAAAGGGTAATAAACTATCAATAAAGAAGGGACATGTCAGGATTTCGGTTCACTACGGTAGTCCAGTGACTCAACTGTAAACAACTTAGATAAATTACTGCGGGACGGATATGGAAAGGTCCTTCCGGTCCACTTTCTATCCTAAACTTCCACTAACTTAACTTCCGTCCTCGTCAGGGTAGTCTACTGTTCATAGCAGGTCTATTTAGTCCAATCTTCCGATCCAGGATTAAATTTAACCAGATTAAAAGGGTGACTCAGAAGCGTGCACTCAACTAAGTCGGTAAATACAGTTATATTGCTATGGGGACATAATCTCACGAATAATTCATCTAACCTATTCACTACATCGTCACATTTCTACCGTAGATTCCCTAATCCTAACATGAAACAGATTAGCTACTCATGCTATTAATACTGTCAATACTAATAACAAATAAATAACTAATATTAAACATGATGAGATAATAATAAAATTGCAGAAAAGGTAATTAAGGCAGAAAATTAAATGAAGTAAAACAAACAATTAAGATGAATAAAAGAGAGATTAATATTAAAAGGGAGAAAGAGATTACAATCGCAAGAATCCGGCGTAAAGAACAAACAAATCCGAGCTAAATAACCCCGAAAGTAGAAGTTACAGTGAAAGGAAAAACAACGCAGTCTTTTACTGTGAAGATGAATGATAAGATAAAAACTTCGATGTTGATAACCTAGTTAACGTGCATTTAAATAAAAAAACTACTAAGTCCATTAACTAAAACAAGTTCGCAGGCTAATTAAAGCCCACGACAGCCAAAACCACTCGATCGAGTAGTCTGAAACCACTCGATCGAGCATTTCTCCAAATAATCTACTCGATCGAGTAGAATTGTTACTCGATCGAGTAACTCCCAATTCCAGCTCATCTTGATCGAGTAAAATATTACTCGATCGACCAACCAATGCCATAGACACCACTCGATCGAGTGATAAAACAGCTCGATCGACTATTCTTCTTCCAAAACAGCTCAAACTCGTGACCGACTGCCTCGTAGACCGTTCCTTCACGCATCCCAATGCAAGATTTCACTCTGGAAAATCTCGTCTCCTCAAAATGCATGCAAAAAGGATGAAAATGGTACGATTCCACTACTTTCGCGTTCATTTCTACAAAACGGACAAAGCGAACCAAAGTAGCCAATTCGGGGGCAAAATGCAATATAAAGAGTACGAAAGTACATAGAAATACGTGCTAAAATAGGCTAAAAAGACTATACAAAATGCACGTATCAGGGCTCGATCCAGGAACTCCCTATTTCCATCTTTTCCGCAATTTTCCTTAAGTCGGCTATGTTTTATTATAAAAACCTAATATCTTACCCTAGTTTAGGTACGCTTTTATTTTACTTCGAAAACCCTAAAAACTCCTAGTTTAATTTAGTTATTTTATTGTTCTTACTTCTGGATCTAGCATTCCTTTATTACGGTATCAATCCTTCTTTAATATTTATTCAATCATTATTGTTCATCTTATTATGTTCTTAATCATCCTTTCTTATATCGTTATTGTTGTTGTTGTTATTAATATGAGTAGCTAAACCTTTAATCTAAGGTGAAAGGGGATCTAGGTTGTTAGAAAAGGGGTTACTTATGAATTGATTTTTAAATTGCTTTTAATTGTTGTTTAATTATTGTCTTAAATCTAGTTGATTAATTACTGATCAGAATTGATTAATTAGTCTTGCATAAACTAGGATTATCACCGACAGGGTTAAGACTAGTATAGGCCACGATAATTGAATTAGACCGAGTTAATAATAGCGATTGCATGTTAAGTTAGATCTAAAAAGACATATTAGAAGCGACCGATCATATGACTTTCAATAATATAAATTGCTCAATCAATGAATTAAATCTTACCCTCTGATGACTACCTAGTGAACCCGATCCCTAGACTTTTTAATATTATTGTTATTCATCCTTTATTTACTTGGAACTAGCTGTTAGAAATCAAATCAAACAAACCCCCAAAATTGGTTACTTAAAAGACAGACTTAAATATTAACAAATTAGAATAATTACCTCGCCTCCCTGTGGATACGATACCCTACTTACCGCTAGCTATTTGTTAGTAGTATTATATGATTTATTTTGATTAAGGCCAAACGACTGAAAATAACCTTATCATTTTGTTGGTGACCTCAGTTTGGCCAACTGTTTGTGGGTGGTGGGAGGTAATGAACAAGAAATTTGTCTTCAGGAGCTTCCATAGGGTTTTCTAGAAGTAACTCATGAACTTGGTATCCCTATCAAAGACAATTGTTTTAGGAACCCCATGGAGTATCACAACTTCCCTGAGATATAACTCAGCAACACTGGCAGCATCCTCAGTTTTCTTGCAGGCTATAAAGTGAGCCATTTTACTGAACCTATCCACAACTACTGAAGTAAAATAAAGAGGTGATTCATAATCAGCCCAAAACAGTTTCAAAAACGCAGCAAGAACAACAACAATTGCAACATAATTTAAGACCGTCACAAATGACCCAAAAACAAGAATAAAAGAGACCTAAAATCGGGCTAAGGATAAGACGGTCCCGGACACCGCTTGGCTTTACCTCACCCTCGCATTACCATGAGTAAATGAGAAAGAGAGGAGCAGCCAGGACCAAGAACAAACCCATCTAAACAAACGGCACAAAAGAGGACCAAAATAACAAAACGAACAGTCAGGCGGGCTGTTTAATCACCATTGAAACAGGCTGTTTTCATGTGTTTTCATTGTTTCGGTTTGGGGGGCTGTTTTGGAGGTTTTATTTGTGTGAAAGATAGAAAGATATGACTTAAACAAGATCACAAAGCATGTTTAAGCCTAGGATAATACTCTTCCAAAGCACTAAGAAAATGGATAGAGTTCATCTCCAAACACTAAGTAATGGAGGTTGTTTAAGAACAAAGCAAAGAACTAAAGAAAGGGTTTTTAAAAACCTCTTAAATTCATTTCTCATAATTTTCCAATCTGGTTTTTAAAATTTGATAGGAGCTCTTTAAATAGAGGCTCAAGTTACATCTTGGCCATACATCTAACATTAAATCCTAGGGCCATAATCAAAAGAGAAACAGCTAAATCCTAGCCATCCAGCTAAAAGCTAATATAAAGGCTACAAATTAAAGAGGAACAAAACAAAATACAAGGTTGAAATAATGCAAAAATAAGACAAAATGGATAGCTTTGGACTATTTTAGGCGTGTCATTTGGCTGCCACTTTGTTGTTCAATGTTCCTTCCTTGCTTGGCATTTTGCTTGTACAAAAAGGGGACCATTTGTTGTCACTTTCTCTTCCAATTTTTGCAATTTGTGCTCATCTTTAACCTTTGCAAACCGGCTGTTTTAGCTCCAAAATATCGGCCTACCATATTTGCTTCAACTACCATGATTGAATCCTTGCCTCTCTGTATCCTAGGCAGACCTCAATGAAATCAAGGCTCACATCTTCCTAAGGTCTTTCAAGGACAGGCAATGGAGTGTGTGGTCCTGCTTGGAAGGAGCTCTTGGCTTTCTGGCAAGTTGAGCACCTTCTAAGGACTGCTTGGACATCACCTATCATTCTTCTAGGGTCTTCTGGACCCTAAAATGTCCACCTAATCCTTCTGAATTGACTTCTCTGATCAGTAAATCCATGTAGGACCCTCTTGGCACACACAGCTTGTTGCTATGAAACTGAAATCCCTCTTGTAGCAGATATTTCCTTCCCTGAACTGGTCCTTCTTCTGTGTGAGTGATCTACTCCTCAAAGAAATCAGGATCCTCCATATACATCTCCTTCATGAACTCAAACCCAAGGACCTTGTTGCTCATGAAAGTTAACAGGGAGTGCCTCCTAGATAGGGCATCGGCTACCACATTATGTTTTCCTTCCTTGTATTTGCTTGAAAAGGTGAATGTCTGCAGGAACTCCACCCATTTAGCATGCCTACGGCTTAATTTGTGTTGCCATTGATATATTTCAGGGCCTCATGATTTGAATGCAACACAAATGGTTTAGGTTTTAGGTAGTGACTCTAGTGTGTAAGGGCTCTAATGATTGCATAGAACTCCTTGTCATAAGTTGAATACTTCAACTTCGCTCCATTCAACTTCTCACTGAAGTATGTCACAGGTCTCTGGCTTTGGATCATGACTGTTGGAGTATGTGTCCTCAACAATAGTGCGATCACATGTTTAAATCTCAAGGTGAGAATACGTAAGGGATGATTCATTTATATAGTCAACTGATCAACATTAATCAGTAATGATTGGCTAACTAGAGTTTGACATTACTGTCGTTTGACGGGTGATCAGTTGATCCCTTAAGGTCACACCTAAAAGAGAGATTAATATTAAAAGGGAGAAAGAGATTACAATCGCAAGAATCCGGCGTAAAGAACAAACAAATCCGAGCTAAATAACCCCGAAAGTAGAAGTTACGGTGAAAGGAAAAACAATGCAGTCTTTTACTGTGAAGATGAATGATAAGATAAAAACTTCGATGCTGATAACCTAGTTAACGTGCATTTAAATAGAAAAACTACTAAGTCCATTAACTAAAACAAGTTCATGGGATAATTAAAGCCCACGACAGCCAAAACCACTCGATCAAGTAGTTTGAAACCACTCGATCGAGCATTTCTCCAAATAATCTACTCGATCCAGTAGAATTGTTACTCGATCGAGTAACTCCCAATTCCAGCTCTTCTTGATCGAGTAAAATATTACTCAATCGACCAACCAATGCCATAGAAACCACTCGATCGAGTGATAAAACAGCTCGATCGAGTATTCTTCTTCCAAAACAGCTCAAACTCGTGACCGACTGCCTCGTAGACCGTTCCATCACGCATCCCAATGCAAGATTTCACTCTGGAAAATCCCGTCTCCTCAAAATGCCTGCAAAAAGGACGAAAATGGTACGATTCCACTACTTTCGCGTTCATTTCTACAAAACGGATAAAGCGAACCAAAGTAGCCAATTCGGGGGCAAAATGCAATATAAATAGTACGAAAGTACATAGAATACGTGCTAAAATAGGCTAAAAAGACTATACAAAATGCACGTATCAAATCTCCCCAAACCGAACCTTTACTCATCCTCGAGTAAAGTAAAATGCAACTAATGGAACGGAAATGAAAACTCAGAGCCAACTTAACTTGTCTACTTGAACCAATTTAATGCAACAAAATTTAACAGTCATAGCTAAGCAGTCAATACGCAAACGAGTTATAAGCTGTTCAGAAATATAGCCAACCTATCGACCTTGCAAGACCAACAAAATCGGACTCTCACGTGGTCACTCTTCTCTCATGAAGCAAAGGGTGAATAATATATGTGAAAGAGAGAAAGAGGAACAGTCACTCACCTAACTGCGACCTACTTAGCATGCTTGCAACAAAAATGAAAGACGATTCAAGTACTAATGCACACAATCCAACCATTAATGTCCGTCACAGCCGAGGGCTTACAAATGATATGGGAATAGTGAGGTTCAGGTGAGAAAAGGCAAAACAAGTTATGTTAAAGTGGAGGAAAAGCGTCAAGCTAGTTCCTAAACAAGACCATATAAGACCATCCGAATCTCAACTGACTGAAAAATAATGTACAAGTGCCTTTCATTCGGCACATAGCTCACTAATCACATACACAATCTCCTCAAAAATATGGAATAAGAACGGAGGAATTAGACGGTCACAAACTTCCCTTTTTTAATACCGTCTAAATGAATCAACTGAAACAAATCAAATATTTTTTTCAACTCTTTTTTTTTTCTTTTCTCTTTCTATTTCACGTGAATCACACACTTTTTCCATTTTTTTTCTTTTCTTTTTTTCTTCTTTTCACGTTTTTCTCTTCTTTTTTTTCAATTCTTTTTTTTTTCTTTTCTTTTTCTATTTCACTTGAATCACACACTTTTTCCATTTTTTTTCTTTTTCTTTTTCTCCTTCCTCTATTTTCCACCAACTCCAATCATATACACACGGGCCAAACTGCAGACGAAAAAATATACCACAAAAGACATGCTAAACTAGCTTGACTAGGCAGACTCAATTTGGGATGTAGCTAGTGGGTCAAAAAGGCAGGTTTTGGCTTAAGTGGAGCTAAATGGGTGAAAAATATAAGAAAAAGGGAAAATTTGCAAGCACCTCCATGCATGTGACACCGACCACAGACCCGAATGTGTGCATTTGACAAGAAATCGAATGTCATAAAAGTGCAAAAATGATGAACATGCTATGCAAGGAGTACTACTCTCAAATCCTAATGAACTGGTCATGAAAGTCACCAGTTATGGGCTCTAAATCTCAGAAATTGTAAAGTAGGTTGCCAATTTATCAGGTCAAGTCTAAACAGTCAGCTATATTTGAACAAAAACTCGTAGAGTATGCGTATGATAAAGCTAATAACCATCAACAGAAGTGCAAGGCTCAAGTAAAATGACAAGTTATAGTGCAGTTTCATCACGGAAATCAACCGTTCCGACTCAACCTATATGCAAAAATAATCGTGAATATTTTGAATTTTCGAAATTTTCTAATTTTTTTGTTTTTTTGAATTTTTTGATTTTTGATGAAATAAATAAACAATGCAAGCTGAAATAAATAAACGTGAATGCAAAACAAATGCAAATGCAGACTCAAAAGGATGCAATACCCTCCCCAAACCAAAACGGAGAACGCCCACGTTGTCCTCCAGCATACATCAGCAGATATATACAGGGGAACGGGAATATACAACCAAAAAAGAATGAAAAACAATAAAATAAAAAGGAGACAAAATAAATAAAAGAGCGAGAATACATACAAAACACGAACTTCCCCAAACCAGCCAGAAAACTGAGGAAGTGAGTAGACCAGCAGCTACTCGTCAGCTTCCTCATCACTGTCACGCATGTCCTCCACCATCACCGTGAAGTCCGGATCTACCTCCTGCTCTCTCCTCCTCCTCTTCTCAGCTCGAGCTCTCTCCGTCGCCGCCGCCGCCGGGTCCTCGTCCTCCTCCTCCTCCTCACTAGCAGGCTCCGGGTACCCGTCAGCTGGGTACCGGTAAAAGGAAGAGTGTGGCCAACCCTCTGGGATCGGACGGTGTCACCTCATGTGATACTCGTATAGAGGGAACAAAGTCAAAGCTATGTCCCGCTCCATACGAGCCTGTCTCTCTGCAATCTCAACTAACAAACTGTCACGGCGCCCTTGGTCCATGACCGAGGACGCCTCAAAGGGTGGTGGAGGTACAAAATTAGCCGGTAAGACCGGCTGTGTCTGTGTCTGGTCGGCGGGTGTGGGAGTAGGAGTAGGAGTAGGGGTCGAGATGGGAGTAGCTGTGGAAGGCTAGACACTTTCAGAAGGTGTGGACCCCTCTCCGGTGTCAAGTCTACGCCGCTTCTTAGCAGCGGGTAAAGTAGTAGGTGGGCGGACCTGGAGGTGTTACTGAGGTAGAGGTGGTGGTCGGGCGCCCTGTGCAACAGTGGGCAAAGGGGCTAGACTAGGCAGGGTGTCACAAGGAAGGTCCACGGACAAGGAACCATCTATCTTCCATGTCCGGTAGTCTGTGGTCAGCCAAGTTTTAGAGTGCATGGCAGCTAGGCTCAGATACCTATCACCGTCTATGTAAGGTAAGTCACAAGGTAAGACGGTGAGGAGAGAACGGGTAAGAAAGGTGGCTATGCCACCGCAGACAATAGTGCCCATGAGCTTCTCTCCCTGATCCTGGAAGTACCTGGCGGTCAAATAAGTGATGTTGAGGGTAAAGGGACTCTCGTCGTCGTTGTTCAGGTAACCACCTAAGATGGAGAGCTCATTGTTGTTGATGTAGTTTGGCTCCTTTCGGCCAAAAATAGTGCTCCCCATCAGTCTAAGAAAGTAACGGGGGGGGGGGGGGTAGGTGGACCTGAGCGAGCTTTTGCTCGTGAAAAGGGGTATGTGCCAAAGCCTGCCAAAGAAGACTAATGACCTTCCTAGGGGCAACAGTGGTGCCCGTAAAGGAAAGGCCGAGTCGGGTACCAAACTCCTCAAGTGTCATAGAAAAGGTCCGGTTATACGACCGGAAGGACACAGAAAGACTAGTAGGGACATCGTCGTGTGCCCCTGAGGAGAAGGTAAAGGAGCTGAAGAACTCAAGGCTCAGCTCCCTAAAAGTGTGGCCACTCATAGTGATGAGTCCGGCCATCCCCGTGCCCCGTAGAAGCTCACAGACTGGCTTGTAGAAGACGAGCCTCTCTAGTGACGTACGGCAAAGAAAGCGCGTAGGGAGAAAGTCACAGTCAACTAAGTTTTAAAACCTCTCCCGATGAATACCATTGACGAAAGATACCTGGGGGAACTCAGGGTGTGAGTCGAGAGTGTCGTCCACTCGAATCGTGACCGCACCAGCAGACACGCTAGGAGAAGGTGTAGCACGACCATGACCGCGACCTCGGCCCCGGCATCTAGAACCTGAGGTAGAAGACCGTCCAGTGACGGTACGAGGAACTAGGGCCGCCCTAAAAGCAGCTGCGGCTGCAGGTGAGTCTGTCGTGGCTAAAGTAGAGGCTGTGGCTGCAGCTGTGACCGCCACTGAGGAACAAAGGCTAGCAGCAGTGCTAGCAGTAGTAGTGGCTGTGAATGAGGTGGTTGCTGAAACGGGGCTAGCAGCAGTGCTAGCAGGCCTAAAAACAGTACCAGCAGCAGAGACTAAGAACACAAGGGTGTTGGTAAGTGCGGAGACGGTAGTAGCAGCAGGGACTACCATCTCAGACAGAGACAAGGGCGGACTGGCAGCATAGCTCGAAGAAGGCATCGAGCTAAAATTCATCCTATACAAATTGGGCAGGGGAATTTGATAAGAAAACAGCATGAAAACAGCGTGAAAATTCCCAAAGACAGTCGAAAACTCGACTACAGCCCAAAAATTCCCAAATGTTCCTCAAAAATTTCAAATGATAACATGTAAACAGCGATAAGGGAAGGGTAGCAGATGACAAAAGCAACAATTTAAGCAACAATGGAGACAAATTGAGCTACTGGCAGCAGCAAAAGCTAGTTAACAGTCGAGAATTTTGACTGAATTTAACCCTAATCGCGAATTTCTCGCAAAAATTCGAATTAAACAAGTAAAAATCAACGAGGCATGGGAATTAAGCATCAAGTAAGACAAATTAGCCATTGAATCAAAATTATAGTCGAAAAATTCGACCTAAAATGAACATCGAAACCCTAATTCCTAATTCACTTCATAAAAAGCAAAATTAACGAAATTAAAATGCAA
The DNA here is from genome assembly GCF_048544455.1 of Silene latifolia. Lineage (NCBI taxonomy): Eukaryota > Viridiplantae > Streptophyta > Magnoliopsida > Caryophyllales > Caryophyllaceae > Silene > Silene latifolia. The sequence continues at coordinate 121,515,715 of NC_133536.1, read as the reverse complement.
AGAAGTGTAGAAATTACTTACTTGATGATTAGGAACCTACAAATTGAGCAATTAATCGACTAACAAGCAAATTGGGCGATTTTTTTGACCGAAAAATCGCAAACCCTAATTCCTCTAATAGACCGAGTAAAACAGCACGAATCAAGGGGAAAATAAAGGGCTATGGACGATTAATTAACAATAAACAAAATGTAGGTGGCGGATTTGGTAAATGGGCAAGAAAATGGAGGATTTTGGGGGTAATTTTGATCGCAAATAAGGAAGGGGTCGAAAAATTGGGATAAAATGAATTGGAAGTGAAAAAGAGGGAAGTTAAGGAGACTCCCTGCGTGGTCTTTGCAATTTTACTCGATCGAGTGGTTTAGAACTGATCGATCGAAAACTTCTTGTATTCATCTACTCGATCGAGTAATAAGTTACTCGATCGAGAACTCCCCTTTTCAGCTTTAGTCGATCGAGTAACTGGAAACCATTCGATCGAACGAATTCCACTCGATCGAGTACAAAAAGTACTCGATCGAGCTCTTTTCCTCGTGTAAGCTCTTGAATTTGCTAATATTTCTTTGAGTTTGCGTGAAATTCCCCAAACCTGCATAAAAACACTCGCAAAAATATCCCAAAATACCAAATACGAAAAGTAACAGTCTATAGTCTTCTAATCTATAATAAAAATGTCTAAATTCTAATTGTCCTAATTAAAAGCAATAAACAAGTCTGACATAAATTAAAAATTGTTTATACAAATTGGTACACAGGGTATTTCCCCGCTCATTTCTCAAAGCAATTCAGTAGCCCCTTGGAGGGCTCCTGACTGGAGGACATAATCTCAGCAACATTAATCGTCCTCTTCAATTTCCACGAGCTTGAACTTGAATCGTTAGGAGGAGAATAGTTGACGTCCACATACGCGCGAACTTTTCTCGTCCTTACTCCTTTCTCACCAGCTTTAACGTCATCGCTCCCACTTTGACTGACATTAATTGCACAATACCCATTGACGGCTCCTTCATTATTTTCATCTGTACCTGCAGCAAGGAAAACAGACGAACTTTCCTCCTTTTTGCTCTCAACCTGAGGCGGAGGGGTCACGATAGCAGCACAATGTTCCAAATCTTCATTTGGAGTTTCAATAATAGGGTCAGTAGAAGAGAGGGCATTGCAAGGCTGAGCTTCCATAGGAGCCCTCCGGAACTTAGACTGATGGAATATAAATTCCTCGTCCCCAACCTGAAAAGTCAATGTCTTGCCCCCGACGTCTATTACTGCACGGGCAGTATGTTGGGGTTGGTGTCCTTAACAGTTAGTGCAAGGACTTATAAATCTCTAAAAGGATCAAAGGGCATACTTTTGGTATTATTATCAGTTGATCCACGTTTATCAATAACGGTTGGCTTGCTAGATAAGTTTGATGTTATTGTCATACAGATGGCGGTGATCAACTGGTCCCTAAAAGTCACACCTATAGGATACGTTTGAGAGATGTGACGGTATGAAAATACTGTCATGTAGATGCCAATTTTGACTAACCAGTTAGTCCGAGTTATTTGACTAGTAATTAGTCAAAATGTGATGTTGAGATATTATATTTAATACGGATTAAATATTATGGGCTAAGGCGAATTAAACAGTTAATTCGTAAATTAAATATAAACGATTATATTTAATTAATGTATATTGAATAAATTATACAATATCGTCTTTGTCGGACATGTATTAATAATTCAACTAACCCGTATTATTAGTTGATGTTTTAATAGCCGATAACCGATGACGATTTATAATAAACCGCGTCATATACATTTAGCATTTTTCGAGCCGGTCCACGAGGTAAAATTAAGAGGAAGTGGAAGCCCACTTCCCCATGCAAACCCACGGCTGGCCGAACCAAACAAAAGGAGAGACTCCCTCTCCTTTTGACCTACACAATTTCATTTGACAGAAAACTAGGGTTTTGGAGATAATTTCTCTCTGAAACCTAGATCTCACATCGGTAAAACCTCACAATAGCTCTCTCGATATTGCAAGTCAATTAGAGAGCAATTCTAGCACAAGGGCATAGTCTCAGACGGTCTTGGGTACAACAATTAGGAGGAAATCTCTGTTGATTTCTGTTCTTTACGCCGTGCATCAAAGGACCCGAGGTTGATTCTTTATCTTTGTCGTTTTTCATTGTTTTTCGTTTATGACAATATTTCACATGCTAAATTTACGTTATAGTCCTATGTTTAGCGGGTCTTATACGGATATTACCTCACAAGTGGTATCAGAGCGAGGCCACGTAAATTTTCATTGTGATTTTTCATAAAACGATTTTGAAACGGTTGTTTTTGTCTCGAAAACCGTGCCATGTATACACAGCTGAAATTTTTTTTTGAAACCGTGACATGTTTTACACGGTTGTATCATCTTACTTTCGATTTGTTTTTGTGCATATTGTTGTTTTATACGGAGATTATAACAATATGTCAAGTTTTGTCAAATTCTGAAATTGTTTTGATGCGGTTTTGATCAAAATTGCGTTTGTTTTGTTTCGTCAAAACTGTTTTCACGAGGGTTTTTGGTTTTCCAGAAATTTTATTCTCGATCGAGCATGTTTTAATCGATCGAGAGGTTTTTCTGTCTTGTTTTTTACTCGATCGAGTTCTTGTTGTACTCGATCAACCCTTTTTTAAAACCCTACTGCTCGATCGAGAAGTCCTCGTACTCGATCGAGCAGATTTGCTGATAAAAGTACTCGATCGACCACCAGTTTAGTCGATCGAGCACTTTCTGTTTGGCCATCCTCTCGATCGACTTGCAGTTCAGTCGATCGAGCCCTTTTGTTCCTCGATCGAGCACTAATGTCCCTGGATCGAGGGATTTGGTTTTGGCAGCTTTGAAAATTTTTCCTTTTTGTTTTAAATTTTCTTTTGGCCTTAATATGTACTTTATACGGATATTGTACACTCGCTATGATTGTGAAACGGTTCACACACGTACCATTAAGTTATTTTAAAGCGTATTTAAAGTAACGGACTGTATTAGATTAAAATTAAATTGATAGAAGCGGTTTTATCACATGAATTTTAATCATTAAAAGGTGGTTTGGATAAATTTAACATAATTACGGAATTATGTCACGAATGAATTTGTTTTTAGTTGATGCTTTCTTTTATCGTAAATTTTGAATGCTGTGAATGCTTTATATTACGTATTTATTTATTTTACAATCAGTTGTAACTTAGTGTGGCCTTAGTAGAACGTGTTACCGTAATGATGGAACACGGTCTTGGTTGTATTTTGAGATCTCGTATCTCTGTTTTGGATTTTTCACTTGTAATTACAGTTTTTAATTAGAATGTAAATAGGTTTATATTTGTAATTTTAAATTGTAATTTTTGAGAAGACCAAAGATGGAGACTGGATGCTCACTCCCGCTACATGGATCAAGATGGAACATCAAGACAAGCTTCTCGGGTCCAACGGTGGATTCCAAAGTTGTTTTATGTTTTTTTTATTAGGATAGGCCACACTAGGAATTTTATTTACGTATTGCATTCTTTTATTTATTTTTGTAACGATAATATGCATCATATTCCGCCTAAAAACCAAACCACCTAATTATTGCATGAAAACTGACACATTTAGAGGTCACGAGTTAGTTTTCTTTGACATTCTCATGTCACACGATCTATGCTAAGCCATCACCTAAATTAATTCATTCACGCAAACGCTAGTTATTCGTTCACTTAAAATGAATTATAATTAAGTTGATGGGATCTTCCTCGTATAAACCAAAATTGAGAACGGTCTTTATAGGTCAAACTCCAATGAGTCCCTTCTTCGTCGGTAGGCATAATATGACCCCTTCTACGTCGGGTAAGTTGGAACCGATTGACCTATTTTATCTCAACACTATGGTCACTCGTACGATCCTGTGACTATGGTGGACTATAGATAGGATTTACGGAAATCTATCGACCAAGAGTTCTTCCGGAAGAATTAGCTAAACAGTTGGCTTATCAATTTACAGAAATTGAGTCTTGGGATCACTTGTATCATTCTTGAGGGAGATCAATTATGCAAGTGCGAGAGTCTACATGTTAAAATGAATTTTAAAATAGACTTAAATCACCTCGATGAGTTGCTTATTTCGTTTTTGTTTTTCTTTCTTTTTCAAAGTAGATCACGAACTTTTAAACTCGCTAATAACAAATGGTCGGTTCTACCGATAACCCAATGCCAAGTGCCACATTGGACCGTGAGTCCTGGCTTCGGATCTTCATGAATCGGATGAATCGAGTCTACTAGATCAAGAATGATGGATCAAACTTCGCGGACGGGAGGCGGCATTACGGAATGCTGCCGCCGCCGACGGAAGCTCAAATATCTAATAGAGCCCATCCCGCAAAACCCAGGTCCCACGGCTAGAGTTCTTTGAAATCACCAAGTTTAATGATTTATGTATGGAAGCGGGTGCGATTAAAAACGTACTCATTTTTGCAATGGAACCCAATTTGCAGAAACGCTTCATAGCCCATGGTGCGAACAAGATTTTCACCACGCTCACCAAGGAATTCTCGAAAGCACCGAGAATCGTGACCTATGAGCATACCACTCGCTTCTTTGATGCGAGACTCCAGAAGGGCCAACCAGTTAGCCCACACATTCTCAGCATGATTGAGAATGTCGAGAAGCTGGAGACCTTTGATTGTAAGATCAGCGAGAACATTGTGATCGACCGCATGCTTCACTCACTCCACGATGGTTTTTCGCAATTTAGAGCGAATTACTATATGAATGATTTGAAGAAAACTCCCCATGAACTGCACTCCCTCCTCGTACAGACCGAGAAGGATATGAAGTTCAGTGGGAGCATGAAACAGGATGTTCTCGTTGTGTCAAACAAAGGCAAGGGCAAGGGCAAAGCTAAAGCGACCTAACAAGAGGTAAGGCGAAGTTCAAGAAGTCGGGTTCAGGTAAGAGTGGGCCTGGTGAGTCGAGCACCTCATCAGGCGCGACAAAGAGCAAGAATGAAAACATGGAGTGCCATCATTGCCACAAGACTGGGCATTGGAGGCGTACATGTCCTGTTTATCATGAGGACTTAAAGGCAGGTCGTGTTAAACCTGTTGGTATGTCTTCTCTCTCTTCTACTTTTATTCATATGATTGAGATTAACCACGCAAGTTACGGAACTTGGGTACTTGATACTGGTTGTGGTTCTCATCTGTGTAATCATGTGTAGGGGCTCCGAAACATCGAACCCCTCGTAAAGGGTGAGGTGGACTGCGTGTTGGGAATGGAGCAAGAGTGGTCATCGTCTCAAAGGGGACATATGTGATCCAGCTTCCTAGCGGATTTGAGTTGTCATTATATGACTCGCTATTATGTACCCAGTCTTTCTAAAAACATTATTTCAGTTTCTGCACTTGACAAACTTGGATTTTCATTTGTAATAGAGAATAATACTTGCATTTTCTCATTACACGATATGATTTATGGCAAGGCAGTCTCCATGAACGGAATTTATGTTTTAGATCAGACCACCGAAATATTACACGTAATGAATAAAAAGTTAAAGGTTGGTAACAAAGATCAAACGTATCTATGGCACTGCCGTATGGGACACATCAATGAGAAACGCGTAAAACAGCTCATCAAAAATGGAGCTATCTCGGCCTTTGATTTTCAATCATTTGGCACGTGTGAATCATGTCTCATCGGTAAGATGACTCGGATTTCCTTCAAAGGTGTTGGAATGCGCGCTGCTGACCTATTAGGACTCATACACACGGATGTATGTGGACCTATGTCAATCACCGCACGAGAAGGCTATAGGTATTTCATCACTTTCACGGATGATTTAAGTAGATATGGCTATGTCTACTTAATGAAACACAAAAGTGAATCCTTTGAGAAATTCAAGGAATACCAAAATAGGGTACAGAACCTATTAGGTAGAAAGATTAAAACACTACGTTCAGATCGTGGTGGCGAGTATCTTTCTCACGAGTTTGATCAACACCTAAAGGACTCGTGGGATTGCCTTACGCTTAACTCCACCTGGAACACCTCACCAATGGTGTGTCCGAACGGAGAAATCGAACACTACTTGATATGGTTCGATCCATGATGAGTCACACGATATTACCCGATTCATTATGGGGTTATGCTCTTCTGTCACCGCTCTAATACTTAACCGAAGTCCGTCTAAAGTCATTGACAAGACTCCATATGAACTATGGAAGGGAACGGTCCCTAACTTGTCCTTTATACGGGTTTGGGGCTGCGAGGCTTATGTCAAGTGGAGACACGAGGATAAGCTCGGCCCGCGATCGGTCAAGACGTACTTTATAGGTTATCCTAAAGGAACGCTTGGTCATTACTTTTATTCGCCAACCGAACAACGTGTTTTTGTTGCGGCTAGTGCGACATTCTTAGAGAAGGAATTTCTCGAGAATGCAAAGAGTGATAGAACCTTCGAACCGTCGGAGATTCCGAACCAAGTACCGAGCAACTATTGGAGGAACCTATTCCTTCAATCCCGGCCGCAGCTTAACATTCCCGAGGAACCTAGGAGGTCGGGAAGAGTCTCTATTCCTCCCACGATACATTGGTATGGTCGAGGAACATGACATAGATGACGTTCTACTCTTAACGAGTAGTGAGCCCGCAACCTATAAAGGTGCCATGACTAGTTATGACTCAAAGCTATGGCTTGAGGCCATGCAATCCGAGATGGACTCTATGTATGAGAACAACGTGTGGGATCTTGTTGACTTACCTGCTAAGGTTCGTCCCCTTCAATGCAAATGGCTTTACAAGATAAAGCATTCTGTGGAAGGTCAACAAGATATCTATAAAGCACGAATAGTTGCTAAAGGTTTCACCCAAGTGCCAGGTTTGCACTACGATGAAATTTTTGCACCCGTAGTCATGCTGCGTTCTATTCGGATTATCTTAGCGATCGCCGCCTTTCATGACTATGAAATTTGGCAAATGGATGTGAAAACCGCCTTCTTAAACGGCTTTTTGGAGGAAGAGTTGTACATGGTACAACCCGAAGGTTTCATCGATCCTTTACATCCTAAGAAAGTATGCAAGCTTAAGCGTTCCATTTATGGACTTAAGCAAGCATCTCGGAGTTGGAATCATCGCTTCGACCAAGTGATTAAAGAAAATGGATTTACTCGATCGGTCGAGGAACCATGTCTATATATCAAGTCGAGTGGGAGCAAGATTGTCTTCCTAATATTGTATGTCGATGACATACTCCTGATTGGGAATGACATACCTCTCTTAACTTCGGTGAAAGTATGGTTGAAAAACCATTTCCAGATGAAAGATCTGGGTGAGGCACAAAGAATTCTGGGCATCCGTATCTATCGAGATAGATCACGACGGATGCTATCTCTCGCCGAGTCTTACATAGACAAAGTCCTAGAGAGATTCAACATGACTAACTCCAAGAAGGGGTTCCTTCCTATGGCTCCAGGGGTGCATTTGAGCAAGTCTCGAGCACCGAGACACCGGAAGAGAAAGAGCGCATGACACGGATTCCCTATGCTTCGGCTATAGGATCAATCATGTATGCCATGATATGTACACGTCCCGACGTGGCATATGCATTGAGTATGACAAGTCGATTCCAACAAAGATCCAGGTGAACCACATTGGTTAGTCATCAAGAACATTCTTAAGTACCTCCGGAGGACTAAAGATTGGGCATTGACTTATGGAGGCGAACAAAAGCTATGCGCAACCTGATTCTGCACGAGATGCTAGCTTCTAAACGGATCGTGATGACTCGAAATCTCGATCGGATTCGTTTTTACTCTTAATGGCGCTGCATCACACCGGAAGAGTTCGAAACAAATCACATACAAGATTCTACGACCGAGTCCGAGTACTATGCCGCGTCTGAAGCTACAAAGGAAGCGATATGGATGCGTCAATTCTTACATGGACTATCTGTAGTGCCTAGTTCGAATGACCCGATCACCATCTATTATGACAATAGTGGTGCCATCTTCCAAGCTAAGGAGCCAAAGTCTAGCAACAAGTCTAGACATGTACAACGGAAAGCTCATCTAATCCGGGATTACGTGGAGCAAAAGGAAGTAGTGATAGAAAAGATTGCTACAGATGATAACATAGCAGATCCTCTCACTAAACCATTACGACAAGATAAGCATGAAGGGCACGTTACTTCCATGGGAATTAAACGTGTTCCTAAGTTGTAGTACTCTTTTATGGATTAGATTCATTCCCTTTTGTACTCTATACGACATCATCGTTTTGATATTTATATATTTTGTTTTTTCATGTGGAATTGTACGACAATTTTTGAACACCACAAAGTGAACTGAACGAACATTATATTTTTCAGTCCTTAATTGCCCATGAGTGATAACTCGGCAATTATTTTGTGACGTTGGTTGATGGTGGGTTCAACGAGCCATAAGTCAACCGGTTGACCGACCAATCACAGAGGCGATTTATACGGATATTTCGTAGGACACAATTGTGACATCGACGTGGAGTCCTAAATGTTTTATAACATTCGGTGCCCGGTCGTGGATAGGACTTTCATGGTGATCCTAAGAGTCGATTCTTTTGACTATCGACTGTCTCTTGAGACTAAGGCAGATTTTGGGTGACTTTGGTTTCTTTCTCACGGTCATCCGTAACAGGGGGCCAAGTAGATTTTTTTTTGGGTCATTTCATGTTGTGCTTAGATCGGAAGGAGTTCGAGTTGAAGGAAATATTCAGCCTTTATCGTGTACTCGATATTTCTCGGGGCCACTCGAGGAGTCAGAATCGAAATGCATGGCCATGCTCGGATACGGATTCGTTTTATCGGTTAAGTTACTCTCTAGTCTGGGAAACCACTCTTGATCCAGATCGATTGTAAAATACGACCTTTGTGGATCCGGATCTGCAAATTGTTTTACATTGAGTGGGAGAAATTTTAAATGAATATGAGAATCGGTTATCGCACATACACTTGTACGGACAAGTGGGAGTTTGTTGGAGCTTGTGTCCTCCAGTTAGTGCGGATAACGTCATTGCACATACACTTGTACGGACAAGTGGGAGCTTGTTGGGGTTGGTGTCCTTAACAGTTAGTGCAAGGACTTATAAACCTCTAAAAGGATCAAAGGGCATACTTTTGGTATTATTATCAGTTGATCCACGTTTATCAATAACGGTTGGCTTGCTAGATAAGTTTGACGTTATTGTCATACGGATGGCGGTGATCAATCGGTCCCTAAAAGTCACACCTATAGGATATGTTTGAGAGATGTGACGGTATGAAAATACTGTCATGTAGATGCCAATTTTGACTAACCAGTTAGTCCGAGTTATTTGACTAGTAATTAGTCAAAATGTGATGTTGAGATATTATATTTAATACGGATTAAATATTATGGGCTAAGGCGAATTAAACAGTTAATTCGTAAATTAAATATAAACGATTATATTTAATTAATGTATATTGAATAAATTATACAATATCGTCTTTGTCGGACATGTATTAATAATTCAACTAACCCGTATTATTAGTTGATGTTTTAATAGCCGATAACCGATGACGATTTATAATAAACCGCGTCATATACATTTAGCGTTTTTCGAGCCGGTCCACGAGGTAAAATTAAGAGGAAGTGGAAGCCCACTTCCCCATGCAAACCCACGGCTGGCCGAACCAAACAAAAGGAGAGACTCCCTCTCCTTTTGACCTACACAATTTCATTTGACAGAAAACTAGGGTTTTGGAGATAATTTCTCTCTGAAACCTAGATCTCACATTGGTAAAACCTCACAATAGCTCTCTCGATATTGCAAGTCAATTAGAGAGCAATTCTAGCACAAGGGCATAGTCTCAGACGGTCTTGGGTGCAACAATTAGGAGGAAATCTCTGTTGATTTCTGTTCTTTATGCCGTGCATCAAAGGACCCGAGGTTGATTCTTTATCTTTGTCGTTTTTCATTGTTTTTCGTTTATGACAATATTTCACATGCTAAATTTACGTTATAGTCCTATGTTTAGCGGGTCTTATACGGATATGTCCGTACAAGTGTATGTGCAATGACGTTATCCGCACTAACTGGAGGACACAAGCTCCAACACAGTAAATAAAAATGGTCTCCCTAAAATAATAGGGGTGTGGGCATCTTCGGGGATGTCAAGTACAACAAAGTCAACGGGAATAAAGAACCTCCCGATCTTAACAGGTATGTCTTCTATGACACCTAGTGGTCGTGATATGCTACGGTCGGCCATCTGAACAGTCATATTTGTGCAATTAAACTTTGTCAAACCAAGTCTCTTAGCCAGAGACAGCGGTAAGACACTCACGCTAGCGCCAAGATCGCATAATGCGTTATCAATCAAATGGGTACCAATATGACACGGAATCGAAAAACTACCTGGGTCTGACAGTTTGGGAGGTAACTTATTCTGAACTAGGGCCGTCCCTACCTCGGTCAAAGATACCGTCTCATGGTCATTAATGTGCCTCTTACGTGACAAAATTTCTTTCATAAATTTAAGGTAAGAGGGTACCTGTGTCAGCAGTTCGGCGAATGGCACAGTGACTTGCAAGCTTCTCAGGAGTTCGGCAAATTTGCTGAATTGTTGATTAGCCTTAGTACTCTGCAAACGCCTCGGGAAGGGCACCGTGATGGGTATCTCGCGCCCTTTGTTCCTCTCTTCCAATGTATCAGCCGGATCAAGCTCAAAATCCTTCGAACGAGACTTCTTTCCTCTCGAATGAGGTCTTTTAGGCGATATTTCACTCGATCGAGCACTAGCAGGCTCTCGATCGAGTTGTTCTTTATCTTCATTACTTGATCGACCAAAAATACCATTCGATCGAGCAGGTTCTTCAAAAAAATCACTCGATCGACCAAAAATTTCATTCGATCGAGTAAAATCTTTTTCCTGTTCACTCGATCGACCCCCAGAAATCAGTTGATCGAGTACTTTCCTTGTCGTCAGCTCCTTTTCTTCAACAGAACACTGTTCATCAGCAATAATTTCCTTCCCCGGGTCCGATTTCGGTCCTTCATATGAATAACCGCTCCTCAAATTGATTAAATTCACCATCTCATGTGGATTCTTATCGGCTTGTGACGGTAAATATCTCGGTTTCCATATGGACTGGTTCGCGGCTAACTGGGCAACTTGAGTTTCAAGTGCCTTGATAGATGCATCTTTTTGTTGATCACTCAACTGCCACTACTTTGTCAAAGACAGCAACATTGTGTTCAACTCACCTATCTCACTTACCCCACCAGAAGATGATGCACCTTGATTAGGTGTAGGAAAGGAAGGAGGCTTCTGAAAGCCTTGTTAAGCCTTATGAGGAGGGACATATGGTTGTTGCTGCTGCCGAGGAGGGGTAGGATTGAGCACATTTTGACTTGTCCACCTCAAATTGGGATGGACTGCCCCTTGGTTGTTATAATAGGAACCCCCTCCTTGCCTGTATTGTTGAAAAGCAAGGACCTGTTCCTTCTCTGTAAGACAGCCAACAGCAGTGTGACCGTCGTTGCTCCCACACCTCTCACATGTGAAAGTCTCCCCTCTAGTAAGCAAATGTACCGTCCCGAGGCTCCACAAAGAGAATGCGGCTCCAACTTATCAAACCTAGCATTCATGGCTTCCACCGAGCCACACCTTACTTATCGATCGCATGAACTGTTCTAATACCATCCCTCGGGTTTCCATACTCAAAGACAAAGGGGTCGCCATCTCTTCAGTAAGAGCCCATCCCTTATCATCGTCAGTGTTCTTTTGGAATCTTCCGTTGAATGATGCATCAAGTATGGCTCTGTGATCATCGTATAGCCCATTGTAGAACTGATTGGACAGGAACCGCGGATCAAAACCATGGTGAGGAATAGACCTCACCAACCTCTTGAAACGGCACCATGCTTCATAAAAAGTTTCATCAGGTGCTTGCTTGAAACTGGTAATCTTGGCCCTCAGCTGATTAGTGCGCTGCGGAGGAAAATATCTCTTATAAAAAGCAAGAGCAAGTGTCTCCCAGTCTGTGACCCCTGCGGCCGTACGGTCCAAATCAGTCAGCCACTCCCTGGCTGAGTCAGTCAAAGAAAAAGGACACAGAACCTCCTTAATCTTTTCTTGAGTTACCCCTTTTGTGGCGGGGATAGTAGAACAATAGTCCGTATAGACCTCCATATGCTTCCTTGGGTCTTCACCTGCCACACCTCTAAAGAGATTTCTCTCCACCAGATTGATATAGGATGGACGGATGTCAAATGTATTCCCATCCTCAGTCTGGAGATTGAAACCCTTTGGAATTGATGATGCTTTAGGCTCCGAATGACTAGCAATGTTCGGCATATTTACTGGTTGGTTTACAGAACTGAAAGTGTCTTCTTCAAAAGATGGATTTTCTGTAAAAATGAAATGCTGATGTTCGGGTTCGAAAGTACTCAAGTCTTCCTTTCGTGATTCTCTTTGCAGACGGAGTCTATGCCTGAACAGCCTCTCTGGTTCAGAATCAGCTGAAACTAACTCCAACCTAGGACCTGGGCATACACAACACTGAAAGAAAACGAATAAGAACTGCCTCAAGGAATAAAAATTCTCTGAGACGGATAAAATAAACGAAACAAAGACAGATAGAGCAATTGCCTCCCTGGCAACGGCGCCAAAATTTGACAGGGCAGTCGTATACCTATCAAAAATAACCAGCTGGCTCTAACTAATATAGCTAGGGAAGTCGGGTCGATCTCCACAGGGAGGCAAAAATGAGATTTATCTGTTTTAAGTTAGTCTAAGAGTAACGGGGGTTTGAGTACGATTTCTAAACTAAGAGAGGAGACATGAGAAATTGAGCGATAAAAATAAAGGGATTAACAATAAAGAGAGAGAACTAGGATTGTCGGGTTATCAATGAATGTCAAATAATTGCAGCTAAGGTCACAAATCAGTCACTTATATCGGTCTAAGAGGCAACGAATATCTCCTTCCGGTCTCAATTCGCCCTAAAATACTATTAGATTAGCTTCCGCCCTCACTAAAGCAACCTAATGTTCACTGCTGGTCTCACCCCTTCCAACCTTCCGGTCTAAGTCAAGGCTTACCAATATTAATTATCTAGTTGTGTCGACTCAAGTAGACAAGAACAATTATATGCACTGATTAACAATAAAGACATGATTTAAGCAACAGATCTGCAAACCTAATTAGCAACTAACATCAATTCATTGAATCCCCTAAATCCTAGCAAAAGAATTAGCTAAACATAATAATGATAAAGCAAAAGAAAAGGAAGAAGCAAGAACAAACATAATGAAGGAATAAGCAAAATAGAATTAATATAAAAAAGAGAAGAAAGGTTACAGAAGTTTAGAATCCGGCAAAAGAAAAAGGTAGCAGCAGTGATTAAGAGTAAAAACAGTGATTAAGAGTATATGAGATGTGATAATTCATGTTTATTAACCTAATGCCGACTTCCTTATATAGGGAACTGGAAATAAACAAAAGATAACCTAAACACGGATTAAAAATCCCGAGTATAATAGCTAAATACTCGATCGAGGACTTTTATATCACTCAATCGAGCAAATCCAAGCTAAAACCTCTCGATCGAGTACTTTAGGTACTCGATCGAACACTTATTAAATAGGCACTACTTGATCGAGTAGAAAAAGGAGTCGATCGAACACAATTGTACTCGATCGAGTACTTTCCAGCGCACAATTCCTGCTTTGCGCACTGAACTTCAAATGGCTGCCATTTCTTTGTTACTTGGGCAAACAGGGCGTTTTTGGTAGCGTTGGAAAGATAAGAGGACAAGATTTCATCTCCAATTAGAATAACCTGAAAATCAGTTGTAGAAATCGATATATGGCTCTTCAAAGTGGGCACTAGTAATTTGAAGTTCTTCCTTTACTCGCCTAGCTATCTTACTTCTTTGCGCATCACAATTAGTAGTTTCCAAGCTCCGACTCAACTCATCTCCTAAATGCATGCATAGGGACGTGTTTTAGGCTTGATTATGGTCCTTTCCGGTTCATACCTGTAAATAATACAAGAGAAACCAAAGTAGACAATTCGGGGAACATTTGTAGCTAAACACTACATAAAATGCATAGAAATGCGTGCAAATGAAGTACAAACTACTTATATAAAATACACGCATCAAATCTCCCCAAACCAAACCTTTGCTTGTCCCCAAGCAAACTATTTGCAAAACTAATGGAACAGAAAAGAAAACTCAGAGCTAGCTACAAATTGTCCACTTAAACCAATTTAATGCAACAAACTAACACTTATAGGAAAAATGTCAAATGCAAACGAGTTGTAGAATGTTTATAATAAAGCTGAACTATCGACCTTGCAAGACCATCAAAATCAAACTCTCACGGGTCACTCTTCTCTCATGAAGCAAAGGGTGAAACTATATGTGTAAGAGAAGAAGAAAAAAACAGTCACTCACCTAAACTGCGACCTACATAACATGCATGCAACAAAAATGATAGACGATTCTAGTACCATACATACATTCCAACCAACAATGTCTGTCACAGCCGAGGGCTTACAAAAGATATGGGAAAGTGAGGCTACAGGCGAGAATAGGCAAAATAAATTATGGAAATGTGGAGGTAAAGCGTCAAGCTAGCACCTAAACAGGACCATATAAAACCATCTGAATCTCAACTGTCTAGAAAACAAAGCTCAAGTGCCCTTCATTGGCACTCATCTCAGTACCCAATACAAAAAGATATGAATAAAACATAGGATTAAGACCGCCACAAGATAGAAATAAGCGAATACGATCTTCTATTTCTCAAACTAACTCAACATCTTTTTTTCATTTTTTCATTTTTTTTCTTTTCTTTCCCCTGTTCACGTTTTCTTTCTTTTTTTTCAATTTTTTTCTTTTTTTTTCTTTTTCACGTCTCTTCTTTTCCTCATTATTTCTTTTTCTACCAACTCCGCACAATGAAAATGAGCCAAACTCACAACGATGAATAATATACCACAATAGTCACACTAAACTAACTTGACTGGCAGGCTAAATTTTGGGTGTAGCAAATGGGTCAAAAAGGCTATATTTGGCTAAAGTGGAGCTAAATGGGTTTAAATGAAAGAAAGAGAAATTGTAAGCACCTCCCTGCAGGTGACACCGACCACAAACCCGAATGTATGCAATTGAAAAGAATCGAATTTTATAAATGTGCAAAAATGATAAACATGTTATGCAAGGAGTACTACTCTCAATTCCTATGTAAACTGGTCATGAATGTCACCAGTTTATACGGCTCTAAATCTTAGAAATTATAAGTAGCTTGCCAAAATTTTCAGGTCAAGTCTATTCGTTCAGCTTAATTTTAACATCAACTCGTAGATATGCAAAATGACAAAGCTAAAAAGATAATTAGTTTAATGCAAGGTTTAAGCAAAAAGACAATTACAGTGCAATTTCATCATTGAAATCTACTATTCCGACTCAACCTATATGATAAAATAAACGTGAAGTTTTTTTATTTATTTTTTTGAATTTTTTGTTTTTTATGAGATTTTTGAATTTTATGAAAATGAACAACAATGCATAGAGAAATTAAATGTGATAACAGGAATGCAATAAAAACATAAATGCAGACACATATATGGATGCATAACCTCCCCAAACCAAATCGTACAATGCCCTCATTGTACCCAAAAATAAGGAAAGGAAATGCAAACTAAAAAGGAGAAAGTGGAGATGCGGAAAACTCACAAGAATACGCGAAGAAGGGACCTCCCCAAACCAGCCAGCAACATGGGAGGTCACAAACAGCTTCACAGTGGCGTTACAGGAAGCGAATCAAAACGAAAGTACTCGATCGAAAGGGCACAATGATCGATCGAGTGAACTGTGCGTCTAAGCAGTTCGGTCGAGGAACTAGGGCTCTCGATCGAAAGACCTTCTTTTGCAGGCACTCGATCGAGGAGAAGGTATGTTCCATCGAGTGAAATCAGCAGCAAAAGGGTACGATCGAGTATAAAAAAACACTCGATCAAGCCATCCACGTTAGATTCCTGCAAAAATGCAATAAACAGCCCGCGAAACTAACAAAACAAGCTAAATGTTCCAGTCTATGGTTTAAAAACCAATTATTACACACGCAACAGAAGCTTAAAAGCAAATCAACTAAAAATTTAAACTCCGGGTTGCCTCCCGGACAGCGCTAGTTTCAGACAGGTCCCAGCTCGACCTTCTTTTCTTTCAGTCAGCTACTCCGATTGAGCCCAGTCAAAACAGCTCAAAGCACGCAGCAAGCGATCAAATAATTGCGCATGTGCTACACAAAAATGTAAGTAGCACCATAAAATAGCAATAGCATAGGAAATTAAAATGAAATAGCATTTAAGTCTAACAAATTTCCTATGATAGCTCCTAAAAACATCCACAAAATTATTCCTCCCTCCAGCTAAGGGCGGAATATAGAAGCTTAAATTAAGTGCGAGTGGAAAATAAGAGAGCTCATGAGCATTTGACTCAAAAATAACGCGAGTATAATCCAGATGCACTGACGGGTTTATATTGTGAGGTGGAGGAATCTGGTCTTCTAAAGGAGAAGGTGGGTATTCATCCCAAATGCAAGGGACGGTAAAGTCAATTGGGTCAATTGGGTCCTCAACAATAGGTCCATCCATAATATCGTCATAACTATCCCATTTAACCTCAAGACTGTCAAAAAGTTTCTCCTCACTCTCCTTAGGGCCGGACTCATCAGTAGGGAAGTTCTCAAAGAGACCTTCCCAGTCGTCCTCACTATCTGTGCAAGAATCATAGAGAGGTTCTAAATTATCCTTATAAAAGGGATTATCAACCACGCTAATGGTCTCCTCTATTTTTCCGTCAGTATTTCCTAAAACGGTTTCTAAGGTCTCACCCACCCCCTCATCTGAGTCAACATGAAGAGAGAAATTGGGTTTAAGAGTTTCAGTAGAAAACCATTCAAAAAATTCTAATACCTCTTTTACGGGGATTCCTTCGAAATCCCACTTACCATTAGCCTCGAGGTATGCTCGCGTAGGGGCATTAATTCCCCGGATGATAGACTGGCATATTTGGAGTCCCGAAAGCATTCCTCGTCTTGGTTCGAGCCACTCCTCCCACCTGTCTATATAAGAACCAAAACTTTCGTTCTCTCTCTGCGGAAAGTCAAGAACGAAAGACATGAGAACGGTCTCAAGGAACCGAGGTTCCTTGAGACAAGAAATAGACTAAATAAAAACAGATAAAACTACGTTGCCTCCCCGGCAACGTCGCCAAAATTTGTCACGGCTGTCGTATACCTATCAAAAATAACTAACTAAACTAACTATGTAGCTAGGGAACTCAGGTCGATCTCCTCAGGGAGGCAAGATATCTGTAAGAGTCCGTCTATTTGGTCACAAATGGGGGGTGTTTATAATTGATTTTCTAAACTAATTAAGGCTTTAAAAGAAAGAGAAGCAAGGAAAGATCAGTAAAGGCAGAAAAAGGGTAATAAACTATCAATAAAGAAGGGACATGTTAGGATTTCGGTTCACTACGGTAGTCCAGTGACTCAACTGTAAACAACTTAGATAAATTACTACGGGACGGATATGGAAATGTCCTTCCGGTCCACTTTCTATCCTAAACTTCCACTAACTTAACTTCCGTCCTCGTCAGGGTAGTCTATCGTTCATAGCAGGTCTATTTAGTCCAATCTTTCGATCCAGGATTAAATTTAACCATATTAAAAGGGTGACTCAGAAGCGTGCACTCAACTAATTCGGTAAATACAGTTATATTGCTATGGGGACAGAATCTCACGAATAATTCATCTAACCTATTCACTATATCGTCACATTTCTACCGTAGATTCCCTAATCCTAACATGAAATAGATTAGCTACTCATGCTATTAATACTGTCAATACTAATAACAAATAAATAACTAATATTAAACATGATGAGACAATAATAAAATTGCATAAAAGGTAATTAGGGCAGAAAATTAAATGAAGTAAAACAAACAATTAAGATGAATAAAAGAGAGATTAATATTAAAAGGGAGAAAGAGATTACAATCGCAAGAATCCGGCGTAAAGAACAAACAAATCCGAGCTAAATAACCCCGAAAGTAGAAGTTACAGTGAAAGGAAAAACAACGCAGTCTTTTACTGTGAAGATGAATGATAAAATAAAAACATCGATGCTGATAACCTAGTTAACGTGTATATAAATAGAAAAACTACTAAGTCCATTAACTAAAACAAGTTCACAGGCTAATTAAAGCCCACGACAGCCAAAACCACTCGAGCGAGTAGTCTGAAACCACTCGATCGAGCATTTCTCCAAATAATCTACTCGATCGAGTAGAATTGTTACTCGACCGAGTAACTCCCAATTCCAGCTCATCTTGATCGAGTAAAATATTACTCGATCGACCAACCAATGCCATAGACACCACTCGATCGAGTGATAAAACAGCTCGATCGACTATTCTTCTTCCAAAACAGCTCAAACTCGTGACCGACTGCCTCGTAGACCGTTCCTTCACGCATCCCAATGCAAGATTTCACTTTGGAAAATCCCGTCTCCTCAAAATGCATGCAAAAAGGATGAAAATGGTACGATTCCACTACTTTCGCGTTCATTTCTACAAAACGGACAAAGCGAACCAAAGTAGCCAATTCGGGGGCAAAATGCAATATAAATAGTACGAAAGTACATAGAAATACGTGCTAAAATAGGCTAAAAAGACTATACAAAATGCACGTATCAGGGCTCGATCCAGGAACTCCCTATTTCCAACTTTTCCGCAATTTTCCTTAAGTCGGCTATGTTTTATTATAAAAACCTAATATCTTACCCTAGTTTAGGTACGCTTTTATTTTACTTCGAAAACCCTAAAAACTCCTAGTTTAATTTAGTTATTTTATTGTTCTTACTTCTGGATCTAGCATTCCTTTATTACGGTATCAATCCTTCTTTAATATTTATTCAATCATTATTGTTCATCTTATTATGTTCTTAATCATGCTTTCTTATATCGTTATTGTTGTTGTTGTTATTAATATGAGTAGCTAAACCTTTAATCTAAGGTGAAAGGGGATCTAGGTTGTTAGAAAAGGGGTTACTTATGAATTGATTTTTAAATTGCTTTTAATTGTTGTTTAATTATTGTCTTAAATCTAGTTGATTAATTACTGATCAGAATTGATTAATTAGTCTTGCATAAACTAGGATTATCACCGAGCGGGTTAAGACTAGTATAGGCCACGATAATTGAATTAGACCGAGTTAATAATAGCGATTGCATGTTAAGTTAGATCTAAAAAGACATATTAGAAGCGACCGATCATATGACTTTCAATAATATAAATTGCTCAATCAATGAATTAAATCTTACCCTCTGATGACTACCTAGTGAACCCGATCTCTAGACTTTTTAATATTATTGTTATTCATCCTTTATTTACTTGGAATTAGCTGTTAGAAATCAAATCAAACAAACCCCCAAAATTGGTTACTTAAAAGACAGACTTAAATATTAACAAATTAGAATAATTACCTCGCCTCCCTGTGGATACGATACCCTACTTACCGCTAGCTATTTGTTAGTAGTATTATATGATTTATTTTGATTAAGGCCAAACGACTGAAAATAACCTTATCATTTTGTTGGTGACCTCAGTTTGGCCAACTGTTTGTGGGTGGTGGGAGGTAATGAACAAGAAATTTGTCTTCAGGAGCTTCCATAGGGTTTTCTAGAAGTAACTCATGAACTTGGTATCCCTATCAAAGATAATTATTTTAGGAACCCCATGGAGTATCACAACTTCCCTGAGATATAACTCAGCAACACTGGCAACATCCTCAGTTTTCTTGCAGGCTATAAAGTGAGCCATTTTACTTAACCTATCCACAACTACTGAAGTAAAATAAAGAGGTGATTCATAATCAGCCCAAAACAGTTTCAAAAACGCAGCAAGAACAACAACAATTCAACATAATTTAAGACCGTCACAAATGACCCAAAAACAAGAATAAAAGAGACCTAAAACCGGGCTAAGGATATGACGGTCCCGGACACCGCTTGGCTTTACCTCACCCTCGCATTACCATGAGTAAACGAGAAAGAGAGGAGCAGCCACGACCAAGAACAAACCCATCTAAACAAACGGCACAAAAGAGGACCAAAATAACAAAACGAACAGTCAGGCGGGCTGTTTAATCACCATTGAAACAGGTTGTTTTCATGTGTTTTTATTGTTTCGGTTTGAGGGGCTGTTTTGGAGGTTTTATTTGTGTGAAAGATAGAAAGATATGACTTAAACAAGATCACAAAGCATGTTTAAGCCTAGGATAATACTCTTCCAAAGCACTAAGAAAATGGATAGAGTTCATCTCCAAACACTAAGTAATGGAGGTTGTTTAAGAACAACGCAAAGAACTAAAGAAAGGGTTTTTAAAAACCTCTTAAATTCATTTCTCATAATTTTCCAATCTGGTTCTTAAAATTTGATAGGAGCTCTTTAAATAGAGGCTCAAGTTATATCTTGGCCATACATCTAACATTAAATCCTAGGGCCATAATCAAAAGAGAAACAACTAAATCCTAGCCATCCATCTAAAAAGCTAATATAAAGGCTACAAATTAAAGAGGAACAAAACAAAATACAAGGTTGAAATAATGCAAAAACAAGACAAAATGGACAGCTTTGGACTATTTTAGGCGTGTCATTTGGCTGCCACTTTGTTGTTCAATGTTCCTTCCTTGCTTGGCATTTTGCTTGTACAAAAAGGGGACCATTTGTTGTCACTTTCTCTTCCAATTTTTGCAATTTGTGCTCATCTTTAACCTTTGTAAACCGGTTGTTTTAGCTCCAAAATATCGGCCTACCATATTTGCTTCAACTACCATGATTGAATCCTTGCCTCTCTGTGTCCTAGGCAGACCTCAATGAAATCAAGGCTCACATCTTCCTAAGGTCTTTCAAGGACAGGCAATGGAGTGTGTGGTCCTTGCTTGGAAGGAGCTCTTGGCTTTCTGGCAAGTTGAGCACCTTCTAAGGACTGCTTGGACATCACCTATCATTCTTCTAGGGTCTTCTGGACCCTAAAATGTCCACCTAATCCTTCTGAATTGACTTCTCTGATCAGTAAATCCATGTAGGACCCTCTTGGCACACACAGCTTGTTGCCATGAAACTAAAATCCCTCTTGCAGCAGATATTTCCATCCCTGAACTGGTCCTCCTTCTGTGTGAGTGATCTACTCCTCAAACAAATCAGGATCCTCCATATACATCTCCTTCATGAACTTAAACCCAAGGACCTTGTTGCTCATGAAAGTTAACAGGGAGTGCCTCCTAGATAGGGCATCGGCTACCACATTTTGTTTACCTTCCTTGTATTTGCTTGAAAAGGTGAATGTCTGCAGGAACTCCACCCATTTAGCATGCCTACGGCTTAATTTGTGTTGGCCATTGATGTATTTCAGGGCCTCATGATTTGAATGCAACACAAATGGTTTAGGTTTTAGGTAGTGACTCTAGTGTGTAAGGGCTCTAATGATTGCATAGAAATCCTTGTCATAAGTTGAATACTTCAACTTGGCTCCATTCAACTTCTCACTGAAGTATGTCACAGCTCTCTGGCCTTGGATCATGACTGTTGGAGTATGTGTCCTTAACAATAGTGCAATCACATGTTTAAATCTCAAGATGAGAATACGTAAGGGATGATTCATTTATATAGTCAACTGATCAACATTAATCAGTAATGATTGGCTAACTAGATTTGATATTACTGTCGTTTAACAGTGGTGGTCAGTTGATCCCTTAAGGTCACACCTATAGGACATTCCCTTAATAGATAAGTTGATTAATTGTATAACGATACAAGTTAATCAATTCCTTAAATTTGAACAATTCATTTTGTGAGTGAGAATATTTATATCTTATTGTAATTTGATTAAATAAGATTTATTTTAGTAATTAAAAGATTTTATTACTAGAATTCGTTATTGTTTGTGAAACAATTAAATTAAGAATGATTGATTAATTATAATTGCAAAATGTTATGAATTATAATTATATGACCCATTTTATCTATGTGACCAAGAATTACTAGACAATTTGTTATATGTAATTTAATTAATGTATATAATGATATTTATTTGATAAATATGCATTAAATTAATTAATAACATGTTACATACTACATGTGACATATTGTATGACAAGTGACAAATTGACAAAATAAAATGGAAGTCCATTTTATCTATAATGACCGAAAAAATGGAGGGATTATAGGTTAGTGGGTGTTTTATTTAATAGATTAATAAAACAAAATCATAACCTATTTTAAAATAGCCTTGCATATATAATTCTTGTGAAGAACAAAAGCAAAAGCGAGAAGACCATGCATTGGCATTCCACCACCACCAAACCGACTCCCCCTTTCCTACATAGAGAATTGGTTCTCTATTTTTCATTCATATAATTTTCTATCATTCTTATCATATTCTCCCACTTCTCTCTAAAAATAGTTTTTAGATTATATTAAACTATTCATCCATATTCTAATATTTTAACATAATATTATTACTAGTGTAGTAATAAATATTATTAGAATCATTTAAGGATACTAGTATATTAATCTAGTTAGTTAATATATTAGTTTTAAGGGAAGTCTTGGGTGCAATTTTTAAGGAGTGTCTCTACACTTGAGGTTGGAGGATCATCCATTATTGTTAAGCTCAAGAACAAATAAGGAAGGTGTCCTTGTTTGTGCCCTAATTTTCGAACCAACAACAATGTAAGAACCATTGTTTTCTTGTTTTATATCTTATTTAGTTATGCATGCACTAGATCTTAATGAACTTATATTAAGATGTAAATTAGTTCACCATTATAAAAGTCTAATAATAGGTATATGAACCTAACAACTGGTATCAGAGTATAGGATGTTGCATGCATAATTAATTTATAGTTTTTTAGAGTTATTAGTAACTTAATTAAAACTAAAAATTTGTAATTTGTTAGATAAACCACGAAATCTTCATGCATGTTGTATATTCTAGTCCTAAAATGTATTTAGGTCATTTTTATGATTTATGGTATTTTATTGCTCATTTTAATGATTTTTAGTAATTTTATTACATTTTTATAATTAAAATGGTATTTAAAATGCTAAAAATAGTTAAAATTAGTTTCTGACCTTGAAATTTTATATGACCTCACATGCATATTTTATTTATTATATGTAAAATTTTGTATAAATTTGATTTATTTTGCATGATTAATGATTTTTATGAGATAAAAATGGATTAAATGGAGGTAAAATGGTTAAAAATAGTTAAACTTTGAAACAGGCCATGAAATAATAATATGTTGTCACATGCATATTTTATTAACTGTGTATAAAATTTAAGATAAACTTGATTCATTTTGCATGATTTATGAATTTTTATTGTAAAAATGACATAAATAGTGACTATTTTAGCATAAATAGCTAAAACAAATTACATGGCATGAGAAAATTATTTTAGATTGCATTTATATCCCACTTATCAGATCTAAAGGTGTAAAATTTATTAGATTAATTTTGTATGCTTTAGATGTTTTATTCGATAAAATCGATAAATCGCAACTACATTTTCTCGAAATAAATTTGAAAATTTTAACCATGATTTTTGATATTATGAGTATCATAGATATATTCCAGAATGTTCCAAAATTAAAAATTCAAATTTTGAAATTATTGTAATTTAATTTGGATTTATTTCATAAAAGTTATGATTTTAGGGTCAAAATGAGCATAAATATTATATCAAGTTAAATTATTGTCAAAAATTGAGTAATGACTGATTTTTGAGCCCTAAGAGAGTTAGGATGATTAACTTGGACTAAAATTAGATTTTAGTATTATTTAGCGATTTTAATAAGTTAAAAATCGTGAATTTCCATAAAACCGGGTTATATGAACGATATAAGTTAAATAGGGCGATTTGGCACATAATTTGGCATGTTAGATACATATTATAATACTGCATATTTCATTGTTGAATGTCATATTTTATTTATGTAATTTTGAATTATGTAATTTTGAATTATGTAATTTTATCTTAGTATGGCCTTAGTTTTAATCGATATTTCCCGTAATGTAAGGGGATATTGATTCGGTTGTAATTTAATGTGATCTCGTATCACTTTTATTTTTACTAGTTTTTCATATTACAAATGTATAATAGGAATAGCTTTGTATTTTATTATTATTTGTAATTCCGGAGTTTCTTCAAGACGGTGCCATTCGGAAAAGCGTTCCGACGAAGACTGTATTCTAGGGAGGCGTACCACTTGAAGATTCAAGGGACCAAAGGAGTTGGTTTTTGAATATGTAATAGATTATTTGATTTTCTATTTTAGGAAGGCCATACTAGGAATTTATTATTTGCTTTGCATTTTTTTAATATGTTGCATGCATTGCCAAATCGCCATAACAACACATGCATATCATATCGAGTCTTCGACCATGTGCAACTCCGTTTGGCCGCGGAAGGTGACGACAAGCTTCGTTACCTTACCGAAGCCGCTCCCACCACACCTACTACTAGGTCAACCTCCGCCGTAAGGGAAGCCTATGAGGCCTACCTTAAAGAGTCGGCTGCTATAAAGAACGTCTTGATTTTCTCTATGAAGCCCGATCTCCAAAGGAGTGCTATTAAGATGTGCACGGCCTATGAGATCTACACCAAGCTTGTGACCATGTTTTTGCAAGCTTTTAGGATCATGCAATATGAGGCGGCCTCCGCATTTTTCGAAATCAACATCAAAGAGGGCCAAAAGCTTATCCCTCATGTGCTCAAATTGATTGAGCTTGTTGAGACTCTTAAGATCCAAGGGGTTGACATTCCCAAACAACTCGTTATAGACCGAGTTTTACATTCCTTGAACAAAGTCAAAGCATATGTGCAGTTTAGGGTAAACTACAATATGAAAAATATGAAGACTTCTCTCCATGAATTGCACAAATTTCTTGTGCAAGCCGAGAGAGATATGGGTCTTAATGTTAGCTCAACTAAGGATGTGCTCGCAATTAACAACAAGAGCAAAGGGAAATTTAAGAGGAGTGCTAGTAAGAGCAAGAAACTCACTCCCTTCAAGGGAAAATAAAAGGCAATTGAGAAAAGCTCTTCTAAAAAGGGTGCTACTTCCGAAGACAAATCCCATTATTGTAATGGCGTAGGACATTGGAAGAGGAATTGCCCGAAGTATCTTGGTCATATCAAAGCTGGAAAGATAGTTCCAGTAGGTAATAAATAAAATTCTCTCCTATCATTTATGTTTTGATTTAAATCTCAACTTTGGTATTTTGATACAAGTTGTAATTCTTACCCTTTTTAATTTGTTTTTAAGGGCATCCGAGTAAAGACAAAGGCAAAGACAAGCAAGCCTAAGAAGGCTCTTCAAGGGAAGCTAGAGTAGCCGCCCATAGTAGAAGACCTATGGAAGCTTGGCCTTTATTTTGATAGTCTTCCTTTTATTGTTGTATTTTGAAGTTGTTGTTTTTAGAACTCTTTTAATTTTCTAGTTGGACATGGAAATTAGTTTATTTCCTTTTATTTTCAAGAACAGGAAGTTGTATTTGAATTTTAGTGGCTTGGTTTTCAACCCAAGTCACTCGGTTTATGGAAATTTTTCGTTTTAAAACTTGTCATTATACACCTTTCTATATAAAAACACAAATTATGTTGACTTAAATCAATCATAAAAGAATTACAACGATTGGATCATTGTAGTTAGTTCATAAGCCATGAATTTGATTCTCAGTTATGCTTTTGTGACTTCATATCACATCTTATTTGGAATAAGAAACAATGATTGTAAAGTCAAAGAGAGTTATTTGAACTTTAAAAAAGGAAATTTTATAAACCAATTGACAACACCACTTGTAACTAAGACTTGAGACCACTTATAAGACTCCATACGAGCTACGGGAGGGCTTAAGACCTTAAGATTATATATGACATGGATATGAGTCTAATCCTTTACACTATAAGGATTAATCTACCTTGAAACTAGATTATAATGTCTTTACAAAAGAGTGATCATTAAGGTCATAATAAACGATATTTTCTTCCTTCACAATCATAAGTCTGAAATTGTTTGTTGCTCATAAGGCTATATTTCGAGAAAAATAGATGTATTTTTCAAAAGATAGAGCGGGAGAAAAATAGCAACAAATATACGACTAGTTAGGAACTAGTGAGGAGACCAAAAGAAAGTGTTCTTAAGTGAAACTCGTGTCATGTGAGGAGACCAAAAGAGAGCTATCTTAGGTAAATCTTCAGACTTGTGAGGAGACCAAAAGAAAATGTTCTTTAGATAATTAGATTATAAAGTGGTTGTATCAAGTAAATTCAATTCTATTTTACATAAGAGCCGTATGAACCAAAGTAAAATCTGTGCAAAAAGGTAAATTTGTTTAAAAGTTGCATAGACAGATATAAGAGATGTCTACAAAGCTAAGTTAACATGTAACTATGCTAAGATCCATGTTATCGTTGCTACACCTCATAGTGTGTATGATCAAGTTAGTTGTTAAAACCAATTTCTAAATAGGTATTTAGAAAGGGGTGTGTGTGTGTGACATAAGCACAAGGTTTTAATTAACACTTAAGATTGCAATGATCTTTTCAATCATGTGAAAAGAAAATGGTTTCACTCGAGTTGTCGAGAAACCATGTGTATGCATGGATTTGAGTGGGAGTCTAAATTGCCACGTTTAGACATGAAATTCAGTGGGAGAAATTGTCTTCCATATTGATGTCATATTACTCATTGAGAATATCACGCTAACACTACCATTGATGAGTGAGTGTTTTGATTTTTAATTCTCAATGAAAGAAGACATATTGCATTCCAAAATTCCAAATCTATTATGACATAGGGAATTTTAAATTGGCACTTAGATAAGTATCCTATACTGATAATATTCTTTATCTATTTAATATCAACAAGGTTGAGTAGGTTATTCATATTGATGAAAGTGAAATTACTACGATAGAGTCATAGTCATTCACTGAACCTAATAAGTTGTTGATCACATGAAATCGATTGCTAATGTTTCCGCCATTAGAACGATTATGTATGCCATTAAATGCACATGTCGTGATGAATCATATGCTAGGAGCATAATAAGTCATAACAAGTTAATTCGAATGAAGGTCTTTTGAAAGCCTTAAAGAACATCCTTTAAAGATTCTTCAAGAGTATTGGGGATTCGTTCTTATGTTTGGATGATATACTAAGTTGTGTGTTGAAGGGTTGCACAAACTTTAGTTTCCAAACCTATAAGGATTTATCAAAATCCTAGGCTGATTTTATTGACTTAGGAGTAAGTGACTAAGAAAAATGTTTCAACCATTGCAAGTTCTACAAACAGAATCTGAGTACATTGTGATAAGATAGTCAACATAGGGAGTGAGAGTAGATCCCTCTACCAAAGACTTTAGCACAAGTTATATGATAACAGTGGGAGCATCTTCCAAGTATAAGAGCCCAAGTCTAGTAAGAAGACTAGACATCTACTTAGATAAATTCATGTCATTAGAAATAACATTGAATAGAAGAAAATAACAATTCGTTAAGTTGGACCGTATGGATACATGGTATATCCACTTACCAAGCTTTATTGTAATTTAACTAGTGTAAAATGTACACTATAGATTATAAGATATGAAATAGTAATAAGGTATTGACTATTCATATATGATAATCGCATTTATCGTTCGAGTTTCTTTAAACTCATTCATTACTTTGTTATATCCAAAAGGGTTGTAGAGACAATATTGAACCCCATTGAAGTGAACTGGATTGACATAGTATGCGCCCCTGGTTACTTATAGGAGGTGACGTCTCGAAGTGACTAGAGTGTGATGCGATTGATGGCAAGTTCAAGGGCCATAGGGTCATATGGGATGACTAGTCGATCACATAGACGACTGTATGAGACACTTTGTCGGGCAGTGACCGCTTATAGAGTTCTGGAAATTCATAAAGTCTGGTCGTGGCAAGAGCTACTATAGTATTCTTATAAGTCAATTCTTTTGACTAGAGACTATTCTCCCAAGTTGGCACAAGTTTCTGATTGGCTTTGATTTATACTCTACGACTGTCGTAACTGAAGTAAAATGAGTACATTTTGGGTCATGATAAACTGTGGCTATACGAAGGGAATAGTGCGATAGGAATTGTCCACCCCCTTGTCAGGGTTGTTGAAAATCTCAGGGCCACTCAAGGAGTAGTGAACTGAAAATGCGTGGCCACGCTCGGAAGGTATCTACGGTAGATAATTTCGGTCAGAAAGTTACTCTCCAGATCGAGGAAACCACTCAAGATATGATCAAATGTAAGTACGACCTGCAAGACACCTTGCATTGAGTGAGAGATTGTAATAGGACAAGAGAATTGGTGACGCACACTTGTCTCGGACAAGTGGGAGATTGTTGGAGTATGTGTCCTCAACAATAGTGTGATCACATGTTTAAATTTCAAGAATACGTAAGGGATGATTCATTTCTATAGTCAACTGATCAACATTAATCAGTGAAGATTGGCTAACTAGAGTTTGACATTACTGTCGTTTGACGGTGGTGATCAGTTGATCCCTTAAGGTCACACCTATAAGACATTCCCTTATTAGATAAGTTGATTAATTGTATAACGATACAACTTAATCAATTCCTTAAATTTGAACAATTCATTTTGTGAGTGAGAATATTTATATCTTATTATAATTTGATTAAATAAGATTTATTTTAGTAATTAAAAAATTTTATTACTAAAATTCGTTACTGTTTGTGAAACAATTAAATTAAGAATGGTTGATTAATTATAATTGCAAAATGTTGTAAATTATAATTATATGACCCATTTTATCTATGTGATCAAGAATTACTAGACAATTTGTTATATGTAATTTAATTAATGTATATAATGATATTTATTTGTTAATACGCAATAAATTAATTAATAACATGTTACATACTACATGTGACATATTGTGTGACAAATGACAAATTGACAAAATAAAATAAAAGTCCATTTTATCTATAATGACCGAGAAAATGGAGGGATTATAGGTTAGTGGGTGTTTTATTTAATAAATTAATAAAACACAATCATAACCTATTTTAAAGTAGCCTTGCATATATAATTCTTGTGAAGAACAAAAGCAAAAGCGAGAAGGCCATGCATTGGCCTTCCACCACCACCAAACCGACTCCCCCCTTCCTACATAGAGAATTGGTTCTCTATTTTTCATTCATATAATTTTCTATCATTCTTATCATATTCTCCCACTTCTCTCTAAAAATAGTTTTTAGATTATATTAAATTGTTCATCCATATTCTAATATTACAACATAATATTATTACTAGTGTAGTAATACATATTATTAGAATCATTTAAGGATACTAGTATTTTAATCTAGTTAGTTAATATATTAGTTTTAAGGAAAGTCTTGGGTGCAATTTTTAAGGAGTGTCTCTACACTTGATGTTGGAGGATCATCCATTATTGTTAAGCTCAAGAACAATTAAGGAAGGTGTCCTTGTTTGTGCCCTAATTTTCGAACCAACAACAATGTAAGAACCATTGTTTTCTTGTTTTATATCTTATTTAGTTATGCATGCACTAAATCTTAATGAACTTATATTAAGATGTAAATTAGTTCACCATTAGAAAAGTCTAATAATAGGTATATGAACCTAACAATGACAGCTCCTATCCTAACCCCACTGGCTTCACACTCCACTTCAAACAATTGATCAAAGTCTGGTGGATTTAGAATGGGAGTCTCACACATTAGCTTCTTGATTTTCTCAAAGGAATGTTGAGCAACATCAGTCCATTGGAAATCTTCTTTTCTTATGCACTCAGTGATTGGTGTAACAACTGAGCTAAAGTTCCTGATGAATCTCCTGTAAAAAAATGCTAGCCTATGGAATCGACTTACTTCTGTGATTGTTTGTGGGATTGGCCATGTCTGCATAGCTTTGATCTACTCCTGATCAACTGATATTCCTCTTCCCGATATAATATACCCCATAAATGCTACCTCATTGACCATAAAGGTACATTTCTCAAGCTTCCCATATAGCTTTTGTTCCCTAAGTATCTTAAAGACTGCTTCCAAGTGTGACAGATGCTCAAATTGATTGTTGTTGTAGATGAGTATGTCATCAAAGTATACGACAGCAAATTTTCCAAGGCAAGGCCTCAGAACTTCAGTCATTAGTCTCGGGAAGGTGCTTGGGGCATTAGATAGGCCAAGTGGCATGACAAGCCACTCATATAGGCCATGCTTAGTCTTAAAAGCTGGTTTTCACTCATCACCTTCTCTTATCCTCACTTGATGATACCCTTGCCTAAGATCAATTTTAGAAAAGATCTTGGCTCCACTGAGCTCATCCAACATATCATCCAATCTTGGAATGGGGAACCTATACTTGACTGTGATGTTGTTTATTGCCCTGCTATCAGTGCACATCCTCCAAGTTCCATCTTTCTTAGGCATCAGTAAAGCGGGCACTGCACATGGACTAAGTGACTCCCTCACAAAGCCCTTGGTCATCAAATTCTCAATTTGTTGCTGCAGTTCCTTAGTTGCTGTGGGATCACATCTGGAAGCTGGTCTGTTAGGCAACCCAGAACCAGGTACAAGGTCTATGTGATGCTCAATTCCTCTCAGAGGTGGCAATCCACTAGGCAACTCAACTAGAAAACTTCTTTGTACTTCTGAATTAGAGGTTCAACCTGTGCAGGCACACCAGTGCTCTCCTCAGTATTGATCTCTCTTGACAGCATAATTATCATAGGATGTTCTTGTTTTATCTCTTTGATCATGGCTACAACACCTCCATACCCCAAGGTGCCTTACCAAGACCACCTAATGCATGGAAATGCTACCATCTCGTTTATCCGAGACAATGTATATCAAATAGACCATTAAGAAACATACTTAAATAAATAAAATAGTTTAAGTTTAAGTGATTGTAATATCAAAATCCTAAATTGTAAAAGTAATACAAACGTTCCAAAAACCAATCAACTGAAAAACAAACTAAGTTCGAGACACAGCGGAAGACTCTAATGACATGTGACGACTCCATCCCAGCTATCCCTCGCGCAAGCCATCTCATACCTGCTCAATAACTGCTCACCATCCCTGAATGGATTACCACAGTTTTCATAACATTTAAAACGGGGTCAGTTACTAATTACACAAAACACAATATATAAAATATAACACACACACACACACACAAGTTCCCCAAACTCCGTCACAACTCCACACACCTGACTACACAATAAAGTGTGTAGTCCTACCAGAATACCCATCGCAACATGTATTCCATGCCGCCAGTGGGGGACCGCAGCCGTACCCACCAAATCCCCGCTCATCTACTCCGAGCAATAACCCATGTTCCTTAATCTGCACATCCCTTCCTGTGGCGGGTTCTACAAAGGGCCAATCAAGGGCGTGAAGCCACTACTGCAAGTGACTCCACTCAGCCGAGGACACACCTCGAGAACCACAGACAATTACACAATCAATTATACAACAATGGTGCCAACACAAAACTAACATGTTATAGATCAACAACCAACACATCCATCACCAACAATTATGTAACCAATAACCAAGTAGGGAAACCCTACCTGAAATAAGCAATTCACCACGATCGTCACAAAGTAGCTATTCAATATTGCTCATCTACGAAACCACCTCTTATAACCACATAATCATATAACTACCATCTAACATAACATTATACTCCCAAAACCCCCAATCTACCCAATTAGTGTTTTAAACAAAATAAACGAAATAATATAAAAATCACACAAGGATCTTACCCAGGACACGACGAACTCAACGGCGTAAAGAACACGATGATCCGATAACCTTAGCCTTTGGGATTTTATACAACGCGAATAACAAAAGCAACTTAACTTTTTTTTCTATCTTTAAAGGTTACTAGAAAAGATAAAAGTGATAAAGAAAGTGACGGGAGACTTTAAATACCAATCATACGTTACTAAAAAACCCGGCTAAAACAACCCGCAGAACCAACTTACTCGATCGAGTGATCCTTACTCGATCGAGTGCCACACTTACTCGATCGAGTACCCATCAGCAGAACACTGTTTCGTAAACCAAACTTACTTACTCGACAGAGTAAGTGAAAGGATTCTATAAACCTCTAATTAAACTATTTTAATTTTGGATCTAATTTACTCATTAAAACTAGATGTTGATCTTCTGCATGCACAACAAAATAAATAAAGATTTAAGAAGAATACTTCTTACATTACGGAAATCGGATTAGGGGCACAAGTAAGATCACCTTTCTTACTTGTTCTTGAGCTAAAAATAATGGATGATTCCTTTAGTCCCAATAGTATGAGAACCTCCTATTAGTTGCACCAAGACAATCCCCATAAAACTACTAAATAATTGACTAGATTACTTTAGTAGCCATCCTTTGAATATAATCTAATATTATTTTCTATTACTACTTCTAGTAACTTGAATATTAGATATTAGAACAATAATTTTCTCAAACTTATTTTAGAGAGAATAAGAGAGAAGAGTAAGAAGTGAATCATATAAGAATGAATTAATTTTAAAAATAAGAACAATTCTTATTCAATGAAGGAGGGAAAACCCGGTGGCCTCTACTGGGAGAGGAGAGCCAATGCATGCTATTGCCTTTTTAGAATTGTTCTTATCTAAATAAGCTAGGGTGTAGATTAGGTTAGAATCATAATCATAGTGTTTTCCACTAATTAAAATAATTCAACCAATAATTCTTCCCATTTCCCTCATAAAACCGATTTTCATGTAATATTGAGTCCATTTTATTTTTGTCATTTTGTCATATAATGTGTGACATGTGACATATAACATGTTATTAATAATATTAATGCATATTTAACAATTAAATATCATTACATATATTACTTTAATTATATACAACAATTGACTAGTAATTCACGATTACAAGTAAATAAAATGGTTCTTGTTAATATAATCTACAACATGTTGCAATTATTATTAACCGTTCATTCTTATTTTAGTTGTTTTATAAACAATATATTTTAGTAATATAACATCTTAATTGCTAAAACAATCTAATTTAATCAAATTATAATAAGATTCATATTCTTACTCACATTCGTGAATTGTTCCATTTTAAGAAATTAATTAATCTGTATCAAAATACAATTAATTAATTTTATCTATTAAGGAGATCATCACTCAAGTGTGATCTTTAGGGATCAACTGATCACCACCCTATAAACGACAGTAATGTCAAACTCTAGTCAGCCAATCATTACCAATTAATGTTGACCAGTTGACTTATAAAAAGAATCATCCCTTTTCGTATTCTTATTACGAGTTTCAATAATGTGATCGCACTATTGTTGAGGACACATACTCTAACAATCTCCCACTTATCCGAGACAAGTGTGCGTCACCAATTCTCTTGTCCTATTACAATCTCCCACTCAATGCAAGGTGTCTTGCAGGTCGTTCTTGCAAGTGATCATATCAAGAGTGGTTTCCTCGATCTGGAGAGTAACTGTCTGACCGGAACTATCTACCAAAGATACCTTCCGAGCATGGCCACGCATTTTCAGTTCACTACTCCTCGAGTGGCCCTGAGAATTTTAAATAACCCTGACAAGGGGGTGGACAATTCCTATCGCACTATTCCCTTTGTTTGGCCACAGCTCATCATGACCCAAGAGATGCCCATTTGACCTCGGTTACGAAAATCGTAGAGCATATATCAAGGTCACTTAGAAACTGTGCCACCTTGGGCGAACAGTCTCTAGTTAAAGAATTGACTCAAAAGAATACTATAGTAGCTCTTGCCACGACCAGGCTTTATAAATTACCAGAACTCTATAAGAGGTCACTGTCCGACAGAGTGTCCCATACAGTCTGCCTATGTGATCGACTAGTCATCTCTTATGACCCTATGGCACTTGAACTTTCCATCAATCGCATCACACTCTAGTCACTTGGAGACGTCACCTCATATAAGTGATTAGGGGCCAATACTATGTTAATCCAGTTCACTTTAAATAGGGTTCAATATTTTCTCGACAACCTATTTGGAAAACAAAGTATTATAAGAAAAGAGTTTTGAATAAAACTCAAACGATGAAATGTATTATCACATATGTAAAATTGATACTATATCAATTACTGCATAATCTATAATCCATACTTAATATTGTATACAACTATACATCTCAACTCAATTGAAATGGCATGACTTATCATGCTAAGCCCATGAGAAGGCTTTGGTTAGTAAGTCTTAGCAACACATTGCACTTTCCCTAACCTTATTATATACTTTTTCCCATGTTATGTATAATCTTTATTATAAAACTTTTGAGTATGTGTCTAAATCCAATCTAGAGATAGGCTTCTGAGCCTTGAATAGCTCCCACTGATCTCACAATGAGTAGGGATAGGACCTTCGGTTATTGGAACGAACTACCATAGTTCCTCCAATTCACAAAACCGAATCCTAACATCATCCCCTCCTTCTTGCATATCTCATTATTGCAAGTGTACTCAATTTATTTTGTATATATCTCATTGTTCAACTGCCTAGGATGTTTCTAGCAGATGTCCTATAATAATATAGCCAAGATGGTTCTCTGACCATTCTTGTGTGTTTAGAATTTGGTTTTTGTGTAACTCCTTGCACACAAATCCATTAATTATTTCTACACACTTATCCTTTCTAATCTATTACTATAGATTCGGATACTAAAGATGTCTTACACCTCTTCCTAGTATCCCAATCACTTCTTCACGGAAGAGAGTATTGGGAAGAGAGTATTGGCCCATTATTTTCAATGAATAATATGTTATCAACATATGAGACATGGAAGACAAATCATTAGTGCTTCTTGAGTACTAATAGATAGACTATATGGCTATATAGTGACTTTCACATAAATTCGATTTATAACCTTTCGTCATACTCTAATTATACGAATTATAAGAATGACGATACATCTTAGCTTAATGAATTAATCCCACAGCGGAAGCAAGTGGATTCAATTTCTACATGTTCAATACCTTTGAACATGTTTAAACTCTTATCAATATAAGAATATTCATTTAACGCTAATATCCTCTTAGAACTATCTTTATAGGTCTGGATACCTTAGAGATGTATTATTCCTCTCCTAAGTCTTTCATCATTCACAATGATCAATATGTCCCTTACATATAAGACTGTTAACAACACATTACTCCCACTAAACTCCATGTATAAACAGAACTACTCAACAATTCGAGACATGTTTATCTCATGATCAAAACATACAATTCAACTCCTTAACTTATACTTAAGATTTCTTCTTAAGTTTGTATCCTACCTTAGAATAGTTGCAATTTACAAAACTCATGCAAGATGATTTTTAAAATCCAACTATATCAAATCACATCCGAATACAATGAAGCGTTGTTGTCGCGTGCAAAATGTAACACCCCGTGTTTTATAATAATATTTTATTTGGAAAGTTATTTATTAAATTAATTATTTGGAACTTTATTAATGTATTTTGGAAATATATATTTTTAAGCTTCCGTCCTCTATTTTATTATTTCTCGTTTTAATCTACTTTTGATTGGATTAAAATGTCCGTGGACGATTTTACTATTTTAATTTAATAATTACTTTTTTTATATGAGTTCTCCAAGCGTTTTAATAATATCTAATCTGATTTGTAATCAGATAATCCATTGTATGAGCTAATGGACCCAAAGCCCACTTGTTAACCCTCTTATAATCTTATATAAATACAAAACCTAAACCTAGCAAGCAAGATGCTCATACAAAACCTACGTACTCCCTGTCACACGCCTCTTCTCCCTTTCTCACTCTTTTGTTCTTCTTTTCTCCCTTTGATTCCATTGTTGAATATATTTCTTTCTTCTAAACTCATAGACAAATTATATTTTCATAATCCTTGCTCTTATATTTACAACATATTATTCTCCAAATAATTTTATGGGAATTATTTGTATGGACCTTTAGACCTACCTTTATGGTCTCTTATTTTAATGGGTAAAGAAAAAGAAGAGTCTTTTATGGTGCTTTCATGGATTTGGATTCGGGTATTCTTAAAGTTGCTTTTTGTGGGACGTTGACACGTGTTGGAGACAAGACTTTGTTGGTCGTATTCTTTATGAAAGTTTTCATTAATTGCTAAAAAGGTAACTAGGTGTTTTCTTTTAATTGTGTTTATGCCAATTGATGTAATTAATATGATTTAATGAATGTTTTGTATGATTAGTACATGTTTTGATTGTTTATTATCATGTTAATTATGTTTACGCATGTTTGTATATGATTTAATGTTTTAATTATATATCGTATGTTGTTTATATGTTTATTATGGGTGTCATGAGCGTAATTAGGGTTTCCGAATCAAACCCTAGTGGCGGCCTGATAGGCGGCCAAGAGTTCTCTCCAAAAAGTTATAGCTAAAGCTAGTATAACCTTGATGATGATTCATGTGTTATAGCTAAAGTTAATACAACTTTGGGTAGTTACTCTAGTTATGGCTGAAGCTACTATAACGTTGAAGTACGAGATAAGGTTATAGCTGGAACTAACGTACCCTGAGATTTATGGCTCAAGGTTATGGTTGGAACTAGTATAACTTTGAGTTTCGTGTAAAGGTTATAGTTGAGGTAAGTATAACGTCAAGTCATATATGTTGAAGTTATAGTCGAGGTTACTATGACCTCGCACCCAGAGTTTATGTTATGGTTAGGGTTACTATAACATTGAATGATTAATGTTAAAGTTATAGCTGAAGTTACTATAACATTGGTTGCTTATACTTGCTTCATATGTTGTATTGTGTTCAACGTGTTATGACATTGTATTTGCATATATCTTTGGTTACTCTTATTCATATGATAAGTAGGATGGTCAGTTATACTATCCTATGAGTTGAGTCGTGATGTTGTTCACACATGTTAGTACAGTCAGTTATAATGTGCATTTGTTTGTTGGCTGGTTTGAATAGATGACGGTAGTATCAGTTATATACTATCGGAATGAACTAATGCTACCCTTCGGGGACTGGTGAATGGTCTATGGTCGGGGGGGTAACAGAGGCAGTGCGTTAAACGCTCTGTTTCCCGAGTGTCGTTCGGTTTACCGAGAGTCTGGCCAGGTCTTAGACATATAGGCAGTGGTTATACGCTATACATAGTACCTTGGAGGCAGTGCATTATACGCTCCACACCGATGGAGGCAGTGCATTATACGCTCCATCAGCTAGAGGCAATGCGTTATACGCTCTAGCAGTTAGAGGCAGTGCGTTATACGCTCTAACGGCGTTCGCTCTATTCGGCTATGCTTTGATGATAGCTTTGTGCCTTCTGTTGCTGTGGATTGTGTGTCGCCATGTTTGCTATGCTTCAATGCTAACTTTGTGCCTTAGGTTGTCGTGGGTCGTTTGTCACTACTAGTCGTCTTGTAAGTGTTCATGGTCTAGTGATTGCATATGGTCTAGGTTTGCATGATTGCATTCGTCTAAGGTTGATAAGACATGGTAAGCTTTGTTGGGTTTTCATGATATAGATGATCTCGCATGTTTAATGGTTTTACATTTCATTTGTTAATGATTGTTAATTATATTCAATTGTTGTAAACATGACTGAGAGCATCTAGTTACTCCCGACTGATTGTCAACCCCCTTCTCAGGTTGTTCAGATGTTTGCTGTTTGGATCATATCTTGCTAGGGAAGTGCTGTGCGACGAGATGAATAATAAATTAGGAGTTTGTTTTCATGTTATGAGAACCTTTGAATAATGTATTAGTTTGTTTTGGATTTAGTAGCGAATCGGATTGGTCAGGTGTTTCCGCCACCTTGAACCTTTTATCAGTATCATACTCTGATATTTACTTTATATAAGTTTTTCCTTTGTTTTATAATCCGGGTTGTTACATAAAACCTTTGCCACCAACCAACCAAGCTAAATAAACATTCTCATGTTTATGCTTGCTTCGGATTTTTGCAGAGTTGAAACTAGATAAAGCATATTAATAAGTTACAGGTTTGTTACTTTCAAAAATAACATGACTCCTGTCCACTTAGATTTCGAAGAAATATTAACTGATTTTGACCAAGAAGGAACATCTTCCTAATGTCTTATTCTCAGTTTGTGGCTCTTGAACATTTTCTCCCACTCTGTCTATAAGAAATAATCCACTTTTCTTTAATAGACAGCATCACGAGCCACAAACCCTTTGTTCTCGTGATCATGTAGGAAGAGAGAGCACATGTTTATATTCGAAACAAGCTACAATTTAGGTACCATGCCTAACCATATCTTATATGAAATGTAGATGATTGCTTTAATTATGTTTTGTTTTGGTGGAAATTTTAATGCGAGACAAATTTTTATAACAGAAACTTCCTGCAACTTTATCGTAAAGATTCAATCATATCATAATGAAAGTGAACTTTTGATACCATATCACCCTCCTTTTGGTGCAAATAAAAAGTCTTTACTTTATTGTTCCCTATTTTAACAAAGTACTAATACTTTGGTTTTATAATCTCTAGGTTTTGATACTTTTAAACATTCATTGAACTCATTCAAAGAACTTCTCTTCTTACCTCATTAAGTGGATACTAAGTATCTACCTAGTTCATTGGTAAAATAGATGAATAACTAATAACCTTCTCTGATTGAATTGTATTCGACCATACACTTCAAGGTGTAAATAGGGCGAATATTTTGCTCTATTCATAATCCTTTTTAAGAAAGAAGTCATGAATTAATCTTACTTTGAATACAAGATTCGTACACACTAAGAGATTCCCAATCAAATGGTCTGGGACACTAGTCAAAACTAGTTTCTAAATGCAATTTTCAATCAAGAATTGAGAAATGATTGGGGTCACCAACTTGAGTCTTGCATATATGACATTTATTTTTAGTTTGAATATAATTACCTTGACTTGTATGGTCTCACCATAAACTTAATCATGGTATATATGGGCACAACGCTTGTTTTAATTGCACAATAGTGAAACCCTTTGCGTTTTTCTACAAAAACTTGAATTATATTCTTATTTAGAGTTGGTGTATATCATAACAATTATTGAGATACATTTCTAAATACGAAACTAAAATGAGTACACTACATCATTCATATGTTCATGGATGAAATGGCAACTACCCTAGTTCCATTCATGTAAATTTCTGAACTTATTCTTGCTAGTCGTCATACGATTATTCAATGTTATTATTCTAAGGATTTACAAAATCCATTGATTATGTTATGAACACATCCTCCTCTAAATACCTATTTAGAAAGGTGGTTTTCACATCCTTTTGCCATATTTCATAATCATAAAATGTGGCAATTTCTAACTGATTCACAGATTTGTATCAAATACTCATGACGTGATAATTCGCAAGAATGCAATGTCAATGTCATTGATATTCAAGAAGGAATATGTTGGAGTCACACAACCAACTTCCTTGATCTTTACTTATTTGGGGTTTGTATCTATTTTAGTGTCTAACACCTTCTCTTTCGAGCCTAGTTCTATCCTTAACAATTAAGATAGGTACTTACTTCTTATTGCTCCCACTAACTATAAGAATTTCCATTTGATGAAGACTTGTCTTCATATAAATTCCTAGTTAATCCTTCATAAGGATTACCTTTATTGTGGTATTTGGTTAATCAAAATGTCTAACAAATCAATTTACCAATTTTACACTGTCATGTTATTAACAACTTAAGTGCTTGATGACAAGTGTTTAGGCTGAGCAATAAGACTTTTGAACCATGGATGCATAGAAGAAATTATCAAAACATATTTTGACCAAGTATTTCTTCTATTCATATTCTTCACAAGAGATTCTTTGTCGTTAGTAATAGTGGTTTAATGGAGATTCGTGATACAATCGAATTGATATCATATATTAATGGGAGAAATAATAAAGAACAACATAAAACAACAAAATAGTGGGAAAAGAAACATTCATCGTTAACCTATGAAAACATTTTAGCATGTTTTAGCATTTATATAATGACCTCCACCCAATTATATAAATGATTCCGAGATCCAAATCCATATTAACTCGGGCACGGGAAACCGATACATCCCTCACTAATATGACTCGGTAGGTTAACTCTTTAACCGATTCTACAATTAGAACTCTCGGTCGATAAAATTACGTTAAGTTCATATCTAGCCTCGAAACATAAGACTAGTCTTCATGTCCCGTTGAGACCAACCAAATTTCGCGTGTAATAACTTGTTATTACCCCATTTACCCGATGAAAAATGAAAGTACCACGGGAAACCGAATCTACCCCAAATGTCAAAGGGATTCATGGGTCCTACTATTTGGAAAGGCTAATCTCAATTTTAAATATGTGAAAGGTCTTGTCGATTTATTATCTATCACCTTTTATGTGAACTATATTAGTGAACTACGATGATTATAATCGACACGGTCGAAAAACGATATACATATAAAAATGCATATGATGTTAATGGCGATTTGGCAATGCATGTAACATATAAAGAAAAATGCAAAGCAATAAATGAATTTCCTAGTATGGACATTCCTAAAATAGAAAATCTTATATTCTATTACATATTCGGAAACAAACTCCTTTGGCCCCTTGAATCTTCATTTGACACGCCTCCCAAGGAGAAACACCGTCTTGATCGGAACTCATTTCCGAATGGCATCGTCTTTAGGAAACTCCGGAATTACAAATAATTAAATAATAAAATGTACATTGTACTTCCTATTATACATTTGTAAAATAAAATCTAATGAAATAAAATAAAAGTGATACGAGATCACAATAAATTACAAGCGAATCAATAATCCCTTACATTACGGGCAATATCGATTAAAACTAAGGCCATACTAAGATAAAATTACATAATTCAAAATTATATAAATGAAATATGACATTCATCAATGAAATATGCAGCATTATAATATATAAATAACATGCCAAATTATGTGCCAAATCGCTCTAAAATCGTAAATATAAACCGGTTTTATGGTTATTCGCAATTTTTAACTTATTAAAATCACAAAATAATAACACTAAAATCAAATTTAGTCCAAGTTAATTATCCTAACCTTTTAGGACTCAAAAATTAGTCATTACTCAATTTTTGACAATAATTCAACTTGTTTTATCATTTATGCTCATTTTTTACCTTAAAATCATAACCTTTTATGATATGAATCCAAATTAAATTACAATAATTTCAAATTTCAAATTTAAAAGTTTTGAACATTATGGAAAAATTCCATGACACTCATAATATCAAAAATCAAGGTTAAATTTTCGAATTTATTTCGAGAAAATATAGTTGCAATTAATCGGTTTTATCAAATAAAACATCTAAAGCATATGAAAATTAATCTAATCAATGTTACAACTTTATATCTGATATGTGGGATAATAATGCAACCAAAAATAATTTTCTCATGCCATGTATTTTACTTTAGCTAGTTTTGCTAAAATAGTCACTATTTATGTCATTTTTACACTAAAAATTCATAAATCATGCAAGGTGAATCGTCTTCATATCAAATTTTACACACAGTGAGTAAAAGGTACATGTGACAACATATTAAAATTTCATGGCCTATTTCAAAGTTTAACTAATTTTAACCCTTTTATCTCCATTTATTCCATTTTTATTTCATAAAAATCATAAATCATGCAAAATAAATCAAATTTATACAAAATTTTACATAAAATAAGTAAAATATGCATATGAGGTCATATAAAAATTTCAAGGTCAGAAACTTAGTCTAACTATTTTTAGGATTTTAAACATCATTTTACTTAATAAAATGTAATAAAATTACTAAAAGTTAATAAAACGAGCCATAAATTACCATAAATCATCAAAATGACCTAAATTCATATTAGGACCAGAATATATAACATGCAAAAATTTTCGTGACTTTATGCTACAAATCAAAAAATTTCTAGTTTTATATGTTATACTTTTAACTCGGAAAAACTATAAACCGATTATGCATGCAACAACCATTTGCTCTGATACCACTTGAAAGGATTCTATAACCCTCTAATTAAACTATTTTAATTTTAGATCTAATTTACTCTTTAAAACTAGATGTTGATCTTATGCATGCACAACAACAAAAATAAAGATTTAAGCAGAATACTTCTTACATTACGGAAATCGGATTA
The DNA here is from genome assembly GCF_048544455.1 of Silene latifolia. Classification (NCBI taxonomy): domain Eukaryota; kingdom Viridiplantae; phylum Streptophyta; class Magnoliopsida; order Caryophyllales; family Caryophyllaceae; genus Silene; species Silene latifolia. The sequence continues at coordinate 121,473,388 of NC_133536.1, read as the reverse complement.
GGGGCACAAGTAAGATCACCTTTATTACTTGTTCTTGAGCTAAAAATAATGGATGATTCTTTTAGTCCCAATAGTATGAGAACCTCCTATTAGTTGCACCAAGACAATCCCCTAAAAACTACTAAATAATTGACTAGATTACTTTAGTAGCCATCCTTTGAATATAATCTAATATTATTTTCTATTACTACTTCTAGTAACTTGAATATTAGATATTAGAACAATAATTTTCTCAAACTTATTTTAGAGAGAATAAGAGAGAAGAGTAAGAAGTGAATCATATAAGAATGAATTAATTTTAAAATTAAGAACAATTCTTATTCAATGAAGGAAGGAAAAATCGGTGGCCTCTAATGGGGAGAGGAGAGCCAATGCATGCTCTTGCCTTTTTAGAATTGTTCTTATCTAAATAAGTTAGGGTGTAGATTAGGTTAGAATCATAATCATAGTGTTTTCCACTAATTAAAATAATTCAACCAATTCTTCCCATTTCCCTCATAAAACCGGTTTTTATGCAATATTGAGTCCATTTTATTTTTGTCATTTTATCATATAATGTGTGACATGTGACATATAACATGTTACTAATAATATTAATGCATATTTAACAATTAAATATTATTACATATATTACTTTAATTATATACAACAATTGACTAGTAATTCACGATTACAAGTAAATAAAATGGTTCTTGTTAATATAATCTACAACATATTGCAATTATTATTAACCATTCATTCTTATTTTAATTGTTTCATAAACAATATATTTTAGTAATATAACATCTTAATTGGTAAAACAATCTCATTTAATCGAATTATAATAAGATTCATATTCTTACTCACATTCGTGAATTGTTCCATTTTAAGGAATTAATTAATCTGTATCAAAATAAAATTAATTAATTTTATCTATTAAGGAGATCGTCACTCAAGTCTGACCTTTAGGGATCAACTGATCACCACCGTATAAACGACAGTAATGTCAAACTCTAGTAAGCCAATCATTACCGATTAAGGTTGACTTATAAAAAGAATCATCCCTTTTCGTATTCTTATTATGAGTTTCAATAATGTGATCGCACTATTGTTGAGGACACATACTCCAATAGTAAGCCCCACTCGATAGAGTACCGAAAGACATAGAAAATTGTAGTATTACAATGGCTCCCTTAGATAGAAACAATACTCCATTGACCTCCTTAGGCATGTTAGGGCTTACATAGCCTCTTTGATTGGGTGGCAAGGGGGTCAGGGTGACCTTCTTGCCATTGTGCTTGAAACTGTAAACACTATCTTTGCCCTGGTGAATGGTGTTCCTATGAAATTCCCATGGCCTCCCTAACATTAGATGACAGCCATCCATAGGGACCACATCACATAACACTTCATCTTTGTACACCTTTCCAATTGAAAAGGGCACAATACATTACTTGTTAACTCTCACTTTAGAGTCTTTGTTTAACCACCTTTACCTGTATGGACTTGGGTGATCTTGGGTGGGTAAACTCAGCTTGTTAACCATAATGGTGGAAGCTACATTGGTACAGCTGCCTCCATCAATGATCAGATTACACACCCTCCCTTGGACAATGCATATTCTTCTAAAGATCAGGGACCTTTGATCAGCTTCTAGAGGAGTTGGTTGAGAGTGCATAACCCTCCATAGAACCAAACTGTGCCTTGTGTCAGGGTGGGCTACAATCTGTCCTTGTTCTGTTCCCTCCTCAGTTTTCACTTCTTCGAGGACCAGTGTTTCATCCTCCTCATACTCAACTAGAACTTCCCTTTCCCACTCTTCAATCTCCATAGCTGTGAGAGTCATGTTAGAAGGACAATCCTTCTTGAAATGGCCAAAACCTTGGCACTGGAAACATGTGATCTTATCCCTGGATAGAGGTGGGTTAGCCTTAGGATACATGGGTGCCTTTCCCTTGTCTCCCATGGGTTGGGTTGCTGGTTTAGATGTTTCAGTGATTTTAACACCAGTAAAAGGTCTGAATGGTGGCTTGGTGCCTTGGTGGGTAGTTTAGGTGTTACTGGTTTCACCTTTCCCAGTTTCTCAACTCTCAAAGCCAGATTGACAGCTTCATCAAATGACCAAACCTGCTGCATCCTTACCCTACTAGCAATCTTAGGATCTAGACCCTCAACAAAGCTAGCAATCTTTTGCTCGAGTTTTTCAGTGACCTCACATTGCAGGGTTAGCTGTTCAAAGCTCCTAAGGTAGGCCTTAATAGTTTGCTGGTCTTGCCTTAACTGAGTCAATTTGATAAAAATGTCCTGGATAGTCTTTGCTATGAATTTTTCTTTCAATTTCTTTTTCAACTTAAGCCAAGATCTAATTGGTTCCTTCTCATCCCTAATCCTATTATGTTTCATACTCTCATTCCACAGAGAAGCATACCCCTTAAATTTTAAAATGGCAACCTTAAAGGATTTCCTATCATTGTATTCCTTAAATTCAAAAATCCTTTCAACAGATCTAAGCCAGTCTAATAATTTTTCAGGGTTTAAACTACCATGGAATTCAGGAATTTCTACCTTTACATATTTGTCTCTAACATTGTAGATTCCTTACTCTACTCTTAAGTAATCTGATTCAGAGATGGCTTCCTCATATGGATCATGCCGTGGCTGTCTCCTCCATGCTCCCATTGCAAAGCCTCTTAGTATGCCTCTTCCTTTGGGAGATGGTTGTACTCTGGGGTCATGATTTGGGAACCTCTCCATGATAGTGTGGACAACATTGAGCAAGGTATCCACATTTCCTTCTAGATTGTCTATCCTTGCTTCAATACCAGCAAGTCTATCTTCATTCATTGAGTTGTTTTTTGTGTTTTTGATGTAGTTGGGGAAATGAACTCACTATTCTCTCACTCATGACTAACACAAGATGGGATTATGTGATAACCTGAGCTGTAATTACCAAAATTTACAGTGTAATCCACATGGACTTACACAATTTTGACAAACCCTGACAACAGTCAAAGATCAATTTTAGGGAATGTAACAAACTTTAGGATTTTTGTAAAAATAGCAAATGACCTTGATAAATCATGAAAATTGGTGACAATTTAGTTAAGATATCAAACTAATACAGAGCCAAAATTCAGAATTTTACAAGCAATCTAAGTATTTTTAATAATTGGAAAACCAGACTGAAAAAGTGTGATTCGTAGACAGCTTTCTCAGCAGATTTGAGTGACTCTTATTCTGACTAGGAACCAAGATATAATTATTAAATTCACCCTCAAGTAAGCACAGAGGTTAAACTTAATAATTTGGGAGCCTAAGAGTAAGTTATTAAAGCAAGCACAAAATAACTCAATCTAAGACAGACAATGGAACTTAAAACAGCTCAAGCAAGCACATACCTTTTCTAAGGTACACCACAGATCCTTAATCACCTTCTAAGCAAGCACAAGAAGATATTAAGTCTGACTTACAACTAAGACTTAGCAAAGTTAATCAGATTTGTAAATTTTAAAAGAAATCTCAAGGTTTTTCATTAATTAAGTCTGAGTAAAACAGACTGAGGAAGGGTCCTTATTTAGGCCTTTCCTGTTGAAGTTCAGTACAATAAAACCCTAGATATCTCTATCTAAGGGTCAGGATTAGTCTTGGGAAACAAACAAAAGTAGTGAAAATATTTTACAACGGTTACAAAATGAATTAAGGCAAACTGAAATAAGCACTACTACAAAATGAGCTTATTGCAACATTTTGAAGCATGCACTACTTTGCTAACAAATGTTGCAATTACTAATATATTGCAACATTTTTATGTAAGTGTTGCATTCTATAGTCATAAATGCAACAATTTTAAGTAGTGTTGCTTTTGTTAGTTCTATATAATTATACTATATAACACTAATAATAATAACATATTGGTTACCAAAAATTTTACCCTTTTATGCCCTCACAAACTAAGATTATTGTTACGTTACATTATTTGACCCATTAAATTATTTAGCGAGAATCTAATAACATACCTAATCGAATATTGACTCGACTAAACGCGTATGCGAATAAAAGTAACACAATTGAACTGACTCAGAATTAAAATAACACAATTTACTTTACATTTGACGAAGCCTCGGGTGAACATATAAAACGGGTACAAAGTACAATTTAATTATCCAAAACTCAACAAAATAAAAACAAATGATTTGTTTTATCTACCTATTTGGATTATACTTAACCCGTCATAAACTTGTGAAGGATATCCGTCATCACAAATGAGAATTTGTGTTTTGCAAAAATGATGAAATTGGAGTAAGACGGAACTCTGAACTTTCACTTTAGCGCCCAATTGATATCCTAAATTTTCATTTTACGCCTAATGTCAATGCGCCTCACTAGTAGTAGTAACTCTAGTAAGTAGTAACTACAACCAAATAATAAAAACAAAAAAAAAAAATCTAACTCTACTATGTAATTCCACCATTGAGCATTTGGGCGTCTATCCTCACTGGTCACCATTGTTCAATCTATTTTTCGCGACAATCAGAGCATACATATTTCAACTCCTCTGCTCCTTCTCCCTCTTTTAGGTCTGTTTCATTTCTTCTCTACCTTGCGTTAATCATATTTTTCCGATTTTCCATGTATAGCTCAGTCTTTTCTTCATATTGTTGTCAATTTCCTTTGCAATTTGTTCGAATGATTTGAGATCAATTTTCTCGTTTGTGTACAATTGACGTATTTTCTACACGATACTATCGGTGCACTGCCTAGCTAATAAGTGTGTAATACTCGATTACACTATATCGCTGCGTCGATTAGGTTTTTGAATGTTGGATATCAGAAAAAAAAATAGGTGTAAAATGATAGTATCTATTTGCTATTGTGCTTGTTAGACTTAAGTCAGGGTGACGATTTTTGCCTTTTGGGTCTAGGGGCTGATTTTTCTTTATGTAGTGTATTGTGTATATATGATTTGAACAGGCTATAAGTATACTTTGCTAAAAACACCCATACTTCGGAGTATAACTTTGTTATATTGATGTTGGTTCTGCATCAGCAAGTTTCTGAACGAGCCCCGGTCTCTATAGCTACTGGATTGACCTTTGTAATTCTGGGACACTTGACAGGTACTCATATAATTTTTACTGCTTCATGTATGATCAATTGGTGTGGTTCATTTAGGGTCGGGTACTTTGATCATGAATGCTTGTGCACTTTGCACTGTGCTACTTTTTACTAGGTTCATTACATGTCAACTAGCACCTCCATTAATCAGGACGGTCTTAACATAAGATGAGAAAATGTCAACATTTTATAATAAAAGGTTACCAAGTAATGATAAAATGTTATAACTAAAATTGTCACTTTTTAATAAAAAATTGATGGCAACATTTTATCAAGAAATATTTGCATTTCAACGTAAAATAATCACATTTTGTTTGTCTTAATTTCAGACGAAAAGGCCTAAGGCCTGTCTAAAATGAGAATTTGCTTTCCATTTCACTGAAATATGAGTAATTTGCTTCTCATGTACAGGATGTTAGTAGTACTAGTTTTTACTTAAGGACTTTGAATAATCAACGAAACTACCCGATTCACTCGACTCCTCAAAAACATGAGGTAAGCGAACTTCAATGGCGTACTAGACTGGTGTATTACTTACTACTCTTAAAATGTGTTTCTTCCCTTTTTAGATTTTTTGTTGGGCAATTAGATCCTTTTCAATTGTATGGTTGAGTTAGACTTTGGCTGTCCACACACCTAGCATCTGGAAAGTTATACAATATTTGTAGGAAAAATTCTTGTGTCCTCGAGGAGGACAGCCCTCCTTACACCTAAAGGCAATCCACTAAATGAAATATTATAATGGCTTAGGTGTAAGGAGTACGGTCCTCCAGAAGACACGAGAATTTTTTAAATTAGTTAATGATTATATTTGTTTGTTAGATACTCCTTTTAATTCATCCTGTGTGTATATGTTTACTTGCACTAAACGTAATGTTATATTCTGAAGACGGAGTCGATAAAGTTCATGATTTATGGACGAACTATCCTCTTCATATTTGTTATGCACACTGTTTAGATTTTTGGTTGATGAGGTGGTTGAAACAATATTTGGCAATTGTTATTTACCAGTTTTTTTAGTGGTTATGCGTGTAATCGAGAGCAAAAAGTAACTGAAGATGCATGTAAATTTGTTGAACAGGAGGGAGCATCCTAGAGAAATGCAACCGAAATTATTCAGGTTCTTGTCGATTGCTAACTTCTTATCTTTTTTTTTTTTTTTTCTATACTTGTTTTTTTACCATTCCCATTTGCCCATTTCTTTAATGTAAGACTACACTAGTTTTAAACTCTTTCGGCGCTAGTGTTTCAGCAATATTTTACCACCCCTAGATAAAGAGATATTAACACACCTGGATGAAGAGATATAGCAGCAGGAGTCGACTACAAGAGCATGTTCTAAATGATATGTCAATCAGCCGCCAAATTGAGAAATCTTATTGTTGTTTAGTTATCAAGATTAACTTTAGATTCAGAAATTTGTATTACTAAGTTTGTTGGAGGTATTTAAGGTTTTGATTTTGTAATTGGAGTAGTGATATAAAATACTTGTGTAATTGGATTTGGATTATTCCTTTTAATACGATGCTTACATTTTATCAAAAAATGTACTGACATTTATCTGTGAAATAAAATTATTGGACTCTTAAAAATGATGCATTACAAAAGTAAAATGTTGCATTCTCGATTTTTAATGTATTGTATGTGTTTCGGAAATGTTGCTTCATTAACTGAAAATGTAGCTTCATTAACTGAAAAATGTTGCATTTGATTATACAAGTGTTGCCTTTTCAACATTAAAAGTGTTACAATTGCATATACAAGTGTTGTCGGAAAAAGTGTTGTAAATTAAAAATAGGTGCAACACTTTTTAAAAGTGTTGCCTTAATTCAAAAAAGTGTTGCACAAAATGTTGTATTGAGCTATTGCAACAGAGCTTTAAGCAGCACATCTAAAAGTGTCGCTTAAAGTATAAGGCAACATTTATAAGACATTTTACAACATTTTGATGGTGTTACTATAGCCTCATATTGTAGTAGTGAGAACAAAAGAGATGCAGGCATGATAGTGACAGGTTGTACTTTGATTGCTGATTTCTTTGGTTGGGTGTGTGAAGGTCAAATAGTCTTGGTTCAGGCACCAACTGTTGCTCAAGGTGCTATCTGAGGAAAGTTGAAACAAGCTAAGAGTCCTTTTGCTAAGAGTTTTCCCTTGTTTGGCCAAAAATGGGAATTCTGCTTTAGCCAATTTACCCTTCCTACAACTTGCTTTTCAGTTTTATTTTCTGTGAAATGCTTTAGGAATTGAGCCTGGCTCCCTAGGATTGATTTAAACCTAGTTGAATAAAGATTCAGCTGGCCAAGGTGGCAGCAGGTGGTTGGCCTAGAACGTGCACTTGTGACCTGATGAACTTGGACTGACAGTTGAGGTGGCCTGATCATTGTTGTTGTGATTGTTGTTAGCCTGAATATAGCTTGCTGGGGCTTCTGTGGCCTGGCCTATGGCTGGTAATCCTAGGCCATGTCCAGGCAAAGTAAGGCCATGACTAGGTTGTCCCTGGCCTCCCTTTAAAAGATCAGTGGCCTGATTAACAGCTCCTGCTGGAAGTGATATTATTTATAATAACGTGTGATATTGTTTCTGACTCGCGACCATAATAAACAATATCACATTTTGTTATCCTGAATTAGTGATACAGTTTAGTATAAGGTGTGATATTATTTCTAATAACGTGTGATATTGTTTCTGAACTCCCCTGAAAATATAAAAATAAGGTGAAACAGTGATATTATTTTATATAAGGTGATATTATTTATTGATGCGAATTCATCTCAACAGAAATAGAATCGCAGGTTTGCAGCGGAATTTATTAAACTGGACAGCATTGAGGACTGTCTGATAGTCGAAGCTTATATGAATATCAGAGACTATCAAATTGAACAGATGGACGAACTGTCTGTTTTAACAGTTCTGGGTTAAATTAACGGTTGAGGAGATTTTTATGTGATTTTTGATATTGTAAACAAAACAAGAAATAAAGGATATTTGCTTGAGCTAGACCTATAACTCAAACAATGTTGATTGTTATTCAAGACCTATTGAATAGCAATCGTGTTAATGCCCGAACACGTCAAGTAAGAATGATTTTGGATCGAACGCATCAACCCGATTCAGTAATTGCACACAGCAAAATACCAAACAAAGCAACAAATTTTCTTTTGTTTTTTCTTAAAATCAATCGTGTGTTATTATAGAAGACTCATGACTTTATATAGTGAGCCATAGTCGAAACTCCTAAGTAAGTGAACAGTTGCCATCACTATTTCACTTATTACAACATTTAACAACAAGTAAAATGAAAGGACTTCACTAATTACTACTATTAATAAGTTAATTAAAAGACTAAATAAGACTAATTAAGACTAGCAATTTAAGCTAGCCATTATTTGGAACGTGTAGAATTAGCCTCCATCGACTCGTATCCGTACTCGTATCATCCGCCCTTTCTTCAAAAAGAATCGTCCCGATTCTTGGACCTATGATATGGGTTATCAAAAGCCGATCAACCCTCGAACTACCTTGCCCGAGTTTAACCTTTGAATTCCAATTGCAATTGGAAATTCAACCAACATCTTGACTTTGACTGGCCTTAGGACCGTCTTGAATTCAACCAATAACATTGTTTTTTTTTTTTGCGATGAACATTACCACGCACGTGAACAGTAGTATTTTTTGTTTTTTGTTTTTGTTTTGCCACGCTTGGAATAAAAATCACTAGAAACTCGCCCCTGAGATGCAAAACAGATTAACCCTCAAACTACCTGCTTGAGTTTAACCCTTGAACTCCAATCGCAATCAGAAATTCAACTAACAACTTGGCTTTGACACGCCGAGGATCGTCTAGATTTAGGGAAATCAAGAGCCGAGGCTCTAATACCATATGATGCGAATTCATCTCAACAGAAATAGAATCGCAGGTTCGTAGCAAAATTATTAAACTGGACAGTGTAGAGGACTGTCTGATACTCGAAGCTTATATGAATAGTAGAAACTATCAAATTGAACAGATGGGCGAACTGCCTGTTTTAACAGTTCTGGGTTAAATTAACGGCTGAGGAGATTTTTATGTGATTTTTTATATTGTAAACAAAACATGAAATAAATGATATTTGCTTGAGCTAGACCTATAACTCAAACAATGGTGATTGTTATTCAAGATCTATTGAATAGAAATAGTGTTAATGCCCGAACACGTCAAGCAAGAACGATTTTGGATCGAACACATCAACCCGAGTCACTAATTGCACACAACAAAATACCAAACAAAGCAACAACTTTTTTTTTTTTCTTAAAATCAATCGTGTGTTATTATAGAAGACTCATGGCTTTATATAGTGAGCCATAGTCGAAACTCCTAAGTAAGTGAACAGTTGCCATCACTATTTCACTTATTACAACAATTAACAATAAGTAAAATGAAAGGACTTCATTAATTACTACTATTAATAAGTTAATTAAAATACTAAATAAGACTAACTAAAACTAGCAATTTAAACTAGCCATTATTTGGAACGTGTAGAATCAGCCTCCATCGACTCGTATCTGTACTCGTATCATTTATAATAATGTGTGATATTGTTTCTGACTCGTGACCATAATAAACAATATCACATTTTATTATCCTAAAATAGTGATACTATTTAGTATAAGGTGTGATATTATTTCTAATAACGTGGTGATATTGTTTCTGACTCGCGACCATAATAAACAATCACATTTTGTTATCCTGAAATAGTGATACTGTTTAGTATAAGGTGTGATATTATCTCTAATAACGTGTGGTATTGTTTCTGAACTCCCCTGAAAAATATTAAAATACGGTGAAACAGTGATATTCTGTTATATAAGTAGTGATATTATTTATAATAACATGTGATATTGTTTCTGACTCGTGACCATAATAAATAATATCACATTTTGTTATCCTGAAATAGTGATACTATTTAGTATAAGGTGTGATATTATTTCTAATAACGTGTGATATTGTTTCTGACTCGTGACCATAGACCATATATAAAGTTTCATACACAGACTTGTCATGGTGAGCATACCTTATTGTCAGTAACGGGTACAAAAGCATTAGGACAGTTACGCTTATCATGGTGAGCATACACAGACTTGAAATGTTCTACTTTACATATTTACCCTTTATTTAAACTAATTTATTATAATTATTAATGTCCTTTTATGTCATTTTACAAAAAAATAGTTATCTTTTCAGTTAGTTTTACCAAACACTTTACAATTAATCAGCTACCTTATCAGTTTCCAATTTTTAGCTAGCTTTTCAGGTAGCTTTTTAATTTCAGTCACCTTATCAGGATTCAGGTACCTTTTCAGGTTTCAGGTACCTTTTCAGTCAGTTTTACCAAACAGAGCCTAAGCGTCTTATTTTTGTTACCTTATTTGGAAGTGATATTGTTTAGTATAATGCGCGATATTTTATTCGTTACTCAATCCTTAAATATTTAGTAGTTCTCACCGGATCTCGACTCTCTCCCTCTCTCTCTCTGTATATATATATATATATATATATATATATATATATATATATATATATATATATATATATATATATATATATATATATATATATATATATCATAGTGTATATAATTAAATTTTAAATTTTCTATTTAAAACATAGTTTCCTTGTTTCATAGTGTTCCAATTTTTGTTAATAATGTGTTGTTTTGCTTATATATGGGTCAATGCTTTGTTTACCTTGTGAGTGGTATTGTTTTGATGAGTAAAGACATATCGACGCATGTGATTGCGATTGAGAGGATGTGAAACGAGAGTGAGTTAGGGAGCTTATGAGGGTAAAGGAGGCAAGTGCTAATAATGTGCGATGAGTGAAGTTGCATCTTGAGAGTTATGAAGGTGAAACATGTGCTTTATTGGGATTGATGTAAGTTTTTTCGTTTGATGTGGATTTGAACCGTGTAAGTAGGTAGGTGCATAATTTATGGTCGTAAATTGGTAGTACGAGGAAGTGACTTTAGCTTGCGTAAGGTGTCTTGAGTTGAGAAAGATGATTGTATGAGGTAATTTGTGGATAATGAGTGATGTGTAATTTAGGTCGAATATTTGTGGAGTGTTTGAACTCTTGGGTAGCGAATGAGGCATGGATTGCATGTTGAGAGACTTTATTATTGAACATGATTTGGAGATTATGGTTGCTAACTAATTCAGATTTGAACGGTGGAATAATGATAAAGCAATTGAGGTGCCTAGTGGTAGACTGAGGTGATCAACTAGATTGGACGGTGAGAGATGTCTAGTAAAAGTCGTAGTAATATCTAGTGGCGAGACTACTTGTATGTTATTGTACACGTGTGATGTACTAATTGATAGATATATTATTATACCGATGTCGTTTTTTCGGGGGTGTTATTTTGTGAGATAGAGTTGTGGATGTAGCACTACCAAGTTGGACTCCATGGTTATGAATTTGAGAGTGCCATATGTGACGCATGTGGGCCCAATTGTGTGGTTAGAGTATTTTGATTACTTGTGTTATATCGTATGACCGTTTAATTTAAGCAGGTGTGTATAAGTGTAAAAATGGTTATGTGGAACTTTGACCCCATTAATGGTAACATGGATACTGGCGTAGAATTGTCTCCAAGTTCTCTATAAAACATCCGTGTTAGACGTTGTGACTTTGAGGTAGTGTTTCGTTGAGTTGTGATGTTGTATCATGTTTTGATTTAATTGTGTTGTAATAATGGTCATAAGGCCCTAAGTTTTCTTTAATATGGTTATTTGATGGTTCACTAGTCACCTTTGGTGGTTTATTTGCAATCGTGTGCTAGAATAAGTGACCTTGGAGTGATTTTGGACAGAACCCAGTTTTGTCGTGTGACACTCGACCGAGTGCCTCTTTTACTCGACCGAGTGCCTCCTACTCGAGAGAGTGGACCACCTCACTCGACCGAATGGATTGCCTTGTTCCTTATTTTACCAATACTCGAGCAAATATTTAGGGTACCTCTTACCTCATATCTAGATGAACATGTTGGCCTTACATGAGTAATATTTTGTGAATTATTTACGTTTGGTTATATGGTGTGGCATTTTGCAATTAAATGGAAACCGTTAATTCAACAATGAGTGAATGGATGACAAGAATAGTATGATAATCTTGTGCGATGTGTGTTAATTGACGTGATTTTATTTTGGTTATATAAAAGCATTATAAAAACGTGGAAATTATGTGTCACATAGTGGTCATTTGCATGATTGTGTATTGTGGTCTTCCTTATAAGCGAAAGCGTTGATGATGGATGGGAACAGATATCAAAAACACATGTGTGATCATGTGATGGATTTGACGCGGTACATGCGTGGCATGGTGTTAATGGACATAGAAGTGTTTTTCATGGTTGAGTTACATTACAAGTAATTTTGGCAATGTTTGATTGTTTCATGGAATCCTCATATTTTGTGATTTCATGTGATATATATATATATATATATATATATATATATATATATATATATATATATATATATATATATAGGCGGGATCTCGTGAGTTTGGTTTTTACGGTGAGTTGTGAGTTTGTGTGCTCACAAATCTCATCCATTAAATAAGAAAAATTGATGGCTGAGATTCACTCTAAAATAAAACCAACTAGAACTGAGTCTATGAGATGTCATCACGTTACTAAAAAACCACTCTCTCCTTCCCTCCATCTCTCCCACTCAGCCCATCAACCCCCATCGTCACAAAATAATTGCACGATCGCCAATATTTCCAGCGAATTCATCTTCACATTATTTTGTATTATCGTCGATTCATCGTCAGCCGCAACACTCAATCCAAATTCAATTATTTTTCACCTAGATATTTCCCCCAAATCTGAAACCCTAACGCCGCCGGAAGCGACGAACAACAACAAAAACAATAACAGAAGCAAAAATAATTATTGGATGAAGGATATGAAAGGAGTGAATGGAGGTTGCCGTCGGTGATGAAGAATGACGACGAATTGTTGATTGGGTGGTTGATGGTTGCCCGTGAATGAGATGATGGTGGCTGATGCTCGGGCTTCGACGGGTCTGAAGTAAGAACAGAGCAGTTGTCCTCGGAGGTGAGAATGACCATTAATCCATATTAGATCACGACTTTTCGTACTTAAACGTTGTCAAACGAGAGTCAGGTGATTATTGTGATATCGGGTTCGGAATCGCGCCATCGCTGCTGCTGCTTGTTTAATGAGCGAAGAGGATTAAAGGAAAAATTTATGTTTATGATTTCGGTCAAACACGAAGCATACCCCGGGTTGACTGGCTGAAAATATTTATGTTTATGATTTCTGGATATATTATGTCATGTTCAAAGTAGCGTCTGTCGAGGTATACTGCTGTAATTCCTGCAATGTAAAGGGTTGTTGGGTTATTAGTGGACAGAGGACTGATATGTCCCACAAAACAACCCATCCTCAGAAAAGTTGTACTTTGAATACGTTACAAAAATTGCACTTTGAACCAATTTATCATCTTAATTTTGGAATTTCAACATCGTTGTGCTTTGTACCAGGCGAAAAAGGAAGGGAAAGTTGAAGTTTTGCTGCTGTTGTGAAGTAGAGCACTTTTGCTCATGGAATTAAATAGTAAAAATGTTCAACTTTTTCGAATTTAATTGTACGGTTAATGCTGTATACTGTACATGTTAGGTAATAATTTATGGTTGAAAGTAATTTTTGTTGTTGATGTATACTATAGTGCTGTAATTTTGGTTGAAATTGAGTCCAGGGCAAAAGGCATCGAATCCGAGGGCTAAACTTGCAACCCTTTTGAGCAAGAAGGAGAAGCTTCATGACGAGCTCCGAAATATTGAGAAACAGGTGAGAATTCTAATGCTTCATCAACATATTGGATTTCTGTCTCTAATTTCAATATCTGACTTGTCAATTTCTCTATTTGCGATGAGTTAATCCCGCTTTTCTTCTGACAGATCAGTGAGTTAAAAATCATTTTGGTGGTACGGTTAATGCTGTTGTATATTCATACATGACAAGGATCAGAATCAAAATTTAGTGGATTCTCAACATATAATACTGTTGTATATTCATACATGTGACACCGGAATAACATCACAATAACACTACAATTACAACACAATAAGACGAGAAAAAAAAATTAAAGTAGTAAAAAAATCAATGTGACACCGGAATAACATTACAATAACACCAGATTAACAATACCACCAAAATAACAGCACAATAACACATAAAAAAAAAAAATCAAAGTGACACCGGAATAATATCACAATAACACCAGAATAACAATAGAATAACAGCAGAATAATAGTAGAATAACAGCACAATAACACGTGGTAAAAAAAAAAGAAAAAAAAATCAAAGTCGTAAAAAAATTCATAGTAACAGCAGAATAACATCACAATAACAAATGGAATAACAATAACAAAGACAATAACATATGGTAAAAAAAAAGGAAAAAAATCAAAGTCGTATAAAAAATCAAAGTAACAAAGAGAATAACATCACAATAACGGGAATAACAATAACAAAGACAATAACATGTGGTAAAAAAAAAAGAGAGAAAAAAATCAAAGTCGTAAAAAAAATCCAGGTAAAAAAAAGCACAATAATAGCATAATAACACGAGATAAAAAAAATAAGAGTAAAAAAAATTTCAAGTAAAAAAAAATCCGGTACAAAAAGAAAAAAAAAAAGGTAACATAATGAGTAAATTAAAGAAAAACATAACAGAAAATAAAAATCAAAGTGGTAAAAAAAAGCATAATAACACGAGGTAAAAAAAAAGAGAAAAAAAAATTAAAGTAAAAAAAAAAAAACTAACATTAGAAAAAAGAGAAAATAAGAAAATGACAATGGTTTTATATGACATGTAAGATTTGATCTTGACCACTCATCTCTAATATAATCTAGTGGTTGAGATTCCCTCAACTCACAACTCACCATAAGAACCAAAATCACCAAATCCAATCTCTCTCTCTCTCTCTCTCTCTCTCTCTCTCTCTCTCTATATATATATATATATATATATATATATATATATATATATATATATATATATAGAGTCAAGTTCAAATGAGTCCACCTAAAATGGTGAGTCCCTAAGTCCTAATCTAAGCCATTAGATCTTCTAAGATTGATGGTTGAGATTTGAATCTTCTAAACAATTTTTGGAATGAAACTTTAATGTTTTATAAGTGAAACTTTAATCTGTAAATATAACTTTAGTTTTTTAAAATTGTAACTTTAGTTTTTTAAAGTAATTTTGTAAATAAAAATTTAAATTTATGTAATTTTGAATATAAATTTAACGTTTTACGAGTGAAATTTTAATGCTTAAAAGTATAATTTAGTATTTTTAATTCATTTTTATTATAAAAATTTGAATTTATGAAATAATGTAATTATGACTAATATTTATTTAATTTAACTGAATTTTTAGTGTAATTTTAATAGTATACGAGTATAACTTTAATGCTTAAATGTGAAACTTTAATTTTTTTAGGCCATTTTAAAAAAAAAAAAATTGAATTTATCTAATAATGTAATTGAGACTAAAATTTATTTAATTTCACAGATTTATAAATGTAACTTTAACATTTACAGAGTGTAACTTTAATAATTAAAAATGTAACTTTAGGTTTTTAGGCCATTTTTAATACAAAAATTTAAATTTTGTGATAACGTAATTGTGACTAATATTTTTTTAAATTTTACTCATTTATAAATGAAACTTTAATGTTAAACAAGTGAAATTTTAATGGTAACGACTTAAACTTTAATTTTTTAGGCCATTTTCAATATAAAATTTAATGCTGACGAGTGAAACTTTAATATTAAATGATTGTAACTTTAAGGTTACTCGAGTGCAACTTTAATGCCTGCGAGTCATTTTATATAGTCGATCCGCCGCCATTGACACCGCTAACCACCACCGCCGTCAACTTATAATAACCACCTCCTTTGTTGCCTACCACTAGCACTCCCACCACTTACACGACAACTAGCTGCTCACCCACGACACACTACCACTATCACTATCACGGTCCACCACTGACCACCATCACCAACAACCCAAAAAAAAAAATTAAATCTGAACAAAAAAACAACCCCACCGTACCTATAACAACCACTGTACCATTACATTTGAGAAACCACAACCACCAACAACAATAATAATAACAACAACCACCATCCAAAAATAATTCCAGATCTGAAATAATCTGACCAAAAAACAAGAAAGTCGTGATTTCAGGCGACGAAAAGTGGCGGCAGCAGTGGGGTTGTCCGTCGGGTATACAGCGAGGTGGTGGTAGAAGAAAGGAGAAAAACGGATGGTAGTAGAAGAAAGGGAAAGTGGCGGCAGAGGCCAGAGAGTAAGGAGGGACGGTTGGTAGTGGGCGGAAAGAGAGGGAGATGGTGGGCCGTCGGTGGTGGCAGGTGTGAGGAGCAGCAGCAGCAAGTGGTGGTCGTGGTAATGGACTGGCAGCAGGCCGATGGTGATGGTGCCGGCATGATGTTGTATGTAGTGCAGGTGTGGGGGATGTGAAGGTTGTCGTGGGGCGGTGAAGGATGAGAGAGGCAGTGGTTAGAGAGAGAAGTGAGTGAAGGAAGCAGTATGAATGAATGGGAATTGGGAAAGGGTGATTTAGGGTTTTATTATTTCATATTTAATCTTGACCCTTGATTTTGTTCTAATCTTGACCATTCATTTTTTAAATCTAAAGGTTAAGATGAGGACTCATGGACTCATCAAATTTAAGGAGACTCATTTGAACCTAATTCTCTATATATATATATATATATATATATATATATATATATATATATATATATATATATATATATATAGAGAGAGAGAGAGAGAGAGAGAGAGAGAGAGAGAGAGAGAGAGAGAGAGAGAGAGAGAGAGAGAGAAGAGATCATGTAAGTCCACCTTTTTTGATTGAGTCCATAAGTCCTAATCTAAGCCTTTGGATGAGAAAGATAAAGGGCTGAGATTAGATCTAAGAAACTAAATGAATGGCTCTGATTTTACCAAAATATGTGGATTAGAATTAACCTATAAAAACCAAAAACCCTATCTTTTTTCCTCATTTTCTACCTCCCTCTTTCTCACTCATCATCTCTCTCCCTCTAAAAACACCCACCTCTCTACAAACCCTAAATTTCTCCTCTCCCTAACAACCACCACCGTCTCCTCTCCGGCCTCCTCCCTGCCACGATCTCACCGCCTCCCTTCCTCCTCTCATCTTTCCGCCGCGCCACCACATCACTGCCACGACCCCACCACACCACTGCTGACGCACCACCACTGCCGCACCATCACTACCGCACCACCACCTGTCACACCTCCTCCGTCGCGCCTCCTCTTTCTATCTCCCTTTCTTTTTTTTTTCGAAAATTTCAGATCTACCATTAAAAATCTGAGATTTTTCATTTTGTTTCGAAAATTATACTTTTCAGATCTGTTATGGGGTGTTTTTTTTTTCGGTTTTTGATTTTTTTTTTTATGGTGGTGCCGCGGTGGGGGATGGTCTTGGTGGTGCGTGGTGGACGGTGGTGTTCTGCCGCCTCCCTTTCTTGCTTTTTTTTTTATTATTTTTTTTCCAGATCTGAGATTATAGGTTGTTTTATGGGGTGTTTTTTTTTTTTCTGTTTTTTTTATGGTGTTGCCGCGGTGGGGGATAGTGTTGGTGGTGCGTGGTGGACGGTGGTGTTCTGCCACCTCCCTCTCTTGCCTTTTTTTTTTTCAGATCTGAGATTATAGGTTGGTGGTGGTGTTGTTAGTTGTTGCGGTTTGGAGGTGGGACTGGGGTGGTGGTGCTATGGTGACTAGGGTAGGAGGCGGTAGGATGGTGGTGGCGGTTGATGAAAGAAGATTTATTAGTATAAAGTTACACTTCCGAGTATTAAAGTTACATATTCAAGGACTAGAATTACACTCGTAAAACAATAAAATTACATTTCTATTGACTAAAGTTACCACCTCTAGAATAAAGTTACACTCTTGAAAGACAAAAATTACACTTAAAAGGACTAAAGTTACAATATTAAAGTATATTAATTTAAATTTTTACATACAAACTAAAATTACGACTCCAACGACTAAAGTTACACTTGAAAAGGATAAAGTTACACTCATAAAAATATATAAAGTAAAATTTATACATATAAACCATCATACGACTAAAATTACACCTAAAACGACTAAAGTTACACCTAAAACGACTAAAGTTACAGTTGTAGGGCAGTAAAGTTACACTCCTAAAGTTACATAAATTCAAATTTATTTATTTAAAATTACAACTTTATAACATAAATTAAATTTTTTGTGAATAAAATGGCTTGAAAAGGTTGAAATTACACTCTAAAAGTTAAAGTTACACTCAAAAGTCATTAAATGAATAAAGTTACACTCATAATGCAGTAGAGTTACACTCAAAAAATGTGTGGCTTAGAATAGGACTTAGGGACTCAACCAAAATGAAGGACTTACCTGAACCTATCTCTCTCTCTCTCTCTCTCTCTCTATATATATATATATATATATATATATATATATATATATATATATATATATATATACGTGTTAATTGTTGTCTCGTGATAGATATATATGCATAACCAATGTGCGTTGGGAATAGCTTAGGGAAGTAGAGTGTAAACCCTCGGTTGCCCTCGTGCTTTGACCTCTGTGGGATCTCTAGCGTGATAGGATTATATAGATTTTGACTGTTGAACTTAGGGACGAAGTTCTTTTTTAGAGGGAGTGAATGTAACAATTCGGAAATTAAGGAAAGAGGAAGTACAGAATGTGAAGAAGTAATTTGAGTTGAACAAAGAAGCTTAGGATGAGTGTGATGTTTATAAAGGAACGTATACGGTATATAGGCATGTAAGACGAAAGAGAGTACATGAGAATCGGTGATGAGACTTGAGGGAATAGGAGAGAGTGGGGTGAACTTCGGGACGATGTTCATTTTTAGGGGGGAAGGTTATAATGCCCGTGTTTTATTTACCTTGGTCAAAGGCTAGTCAACGATAAATGAGAAAATATATTTTATAAAATTATATTGGTTTCTACGAGTTATAATTATAATATGGAATAATAAACTAATAATAATAATAATAATAATAATAATAATAATAATAATAATAATATTATATTATTATTATTATTATTATTATTATTATTATTATTATTATTATTATTATTATTATTATTATTATTATTATTATTATTATTATTATTATTATTATTATTAATAGTAATAGTAATAGTAATAGTAATAGTAATAGTAATAGTAATAGTAATAACAATAACAATAATCCCCTTCTGTTCTCTATTTGTATGGAATATCTAAGTAGACTTTTAAATGAGGTGAGCACCTTACCTGGCTTTAAATTCCATCCTCTTTTCAAAAGCCTTAAACTCAACCACCTTATGTTTGGTGATGACCTCCTCATTTTCTGTAGAGGAGATATCCCTTCTGTGGTTGCCATTACGGTTGTCTTTAACTATTTTTTTGGAACTTCTGGGCTGCAAATTAATAGTGATAAATGTGACATTGTTTTGAATGGAATCTCCCCTGATATTGAGAATGTAATCTTAAGACATACTGGGTTCAAGAAAGGTTCCCTACCTTTTAAGTACCTGGGTGTCCAAATTTCTCATAAAAGGTTGTCAAAGATTGATTGTAATATCAGAGGGTAGACCAAAAGAAAGATATCTTATTTAGGGAGATTGATTTTAGTTAAGTCTGTTTTGGAGACCATTCATAATTATTGGTCTCAGATCTTTGTGCTGCCCTTAGGAGTTATGGATAAAATCAAAGCTTTTTGTAGGAATTTCCTATGGGAGGGTAATGAGAGCTACACAAAAGCTCCTCTGGTTGCCTGGGCTGTTCTTTGCCAAGGGAAGAATGTTGGGGGATTGGGTTTGACTGACTCTCATGTCTGGAATATAGCTTCTATTGAGAAACTAGTGTGGTGGATTGCCATTAAGAAGGGTCATTTGTGGATCCAATGGGTAGATAAAATCTACATTAAAGGTGTCCCTTGGTTAGACTACAAACCTACCCAATCTAACTCATGGCTTGGAGGAAAATATGTGAGACAAAGGAGAAATTTAAAGATTCTTATCTACAAGGCAAATGGATGGCTTCTGATGATGGTTATAAAATCTCTAAAGGCTATGAATGGCTTTCTCAACAGCCTCATCAGAGAGTGCCCTGGCAAAGTGTGTTTGGAAAAGGTTTAATATACCAAGGCATAACTTTATCATGTGGCTAATTCAGAGACATAAGTTGTTAACCTTGGATAGACTACAGAAAATGGGAATTGGTAGGTCTACTGACTGTTATATGTGTGGCTGAGCTGAAGAGAGTCACCTCTATTTGTTTCGTCATTGGCACTATGCACAACAGTGCTATCAGTCCCTAGTGACATGGTTAAAGATTAGCATGACTGGTGAAATCACTACTGGGAAAATGATGATGCAAAGGAAATGGTCTGGATTTCAAAGATTGGTCATGAGTTCTCTTGTGGTAGCTATACATTATGGCATATGGTATGGTAGAAATACTTGCAAAGTGGACAGATATGTTATGCATCCATCTGCTCTTCTTCAGTAGATCAAACGGGAAAGTAGAATTCGCACTATGGCCATGGCGCAAGGTAAACCCAAATTAGCAGATATTGAATGGTGTAAACAGAAAGGTATGATGTAGGCAGTTGAGTTCCATGTACTTGTTTTGTAATCTGTCTTAAAATGTTTCACTGGTTGTAATCAAGTTCCCTCTAGCCTGAGGTGCACCTAAAACTGGTTGTATTGGTAACTTTGAGATCTCATTGGTGATGGTTTTTAATATTACTTACATTTCTACCAATACAACTAATTTTTAAAACCTTAATGCGAAATTAAGAGGCAAATCATATTTAGCCCTATTGTTACGTAAGTTCATCTTTGTAATCATATCTAGAGTTGGTTTTATGACGATTTTGATAAACAAGTATTTTTAAAACAGTTTCGTAAATCTATAATCTGTTTTAAACGCCTTGTCAGACCGTTTTATCGTTAGAATCTTTGCAAGCCTAAAAAAATACTTAGGTTATTTTCAAGTCTAGTTTCTCCTTGTAAAGTTTCGTAGCAACCGACTAATTAGTTTTCCCAGAATAAATTATTTATGAACGTATCGACAGACTATCCGCGTATACACTAGTGTTCTAAAGATTGTATCTTTAACATAATTTATGATTCGAAACAATGTTAGGTCTTTTCATGACATTAAATTTATAAAGTCTATATGATGCTGGAATTTGGTTTTACCGAAAAAGGATTTGGTAAACTTGTTTTAGAGACCGTTACATTTTAAGCAATGTATTTTGTCAGAGTTTCGTAATCTGTCTTTTTAACCCTAATAACTTCATATTTTTGACCATGTAAACCCAATAGTGCCTGTAGAGGGGAGTATTAGGGTTCTAATCTAATTGGTCTTGTATAAATAGGATTTTTTTATAATTAATTATCGATTTTACGGTAAAACTGCGCATGCTGTAATTCTGTAAAGTTAGACCTTTATTCTTTTAAGTTAAGTTTATGATTAGCACGTGATTGGCTAAGTTAGGATTATGGTTAGTGCATGTTAGAAGTTGGATTAGAGAATTGTCATGGCATAGGAGTACTTAGATGGTTAAGAACTTCAATTGATTAGAATTGTTTGTATTATGTATAGATGGTGCTTTCGAGGAAGAAGGGTTTTGAATTTGTGTGTTTTGGAATTGCTAAGATATCGATAAGTTTCCAACTTACTCAATATAGATATATATGATAATGTGTGATGATGGATGAAGATGATTGGTTTTCGAATTGTTTCAAGAATGTTTCTATATTGATTGATAAGCATGTTTTTTACAAGTTTTATGAAGTATGTTTTCAAGTGAATATTATTTATTGATTATTAAAGTTGTGGTTCGGCCTTTTGGGTGAACCTATCTAGGTATTGGACAAGTATTTCGAAAGTGGTTTTATGGAGATGGAAGAGAGGGATATATGTCTATGACAGACTTTACCTTATATCAGGATGCTTTGGGGACCCATACTTATTAGAGTTGGTGTCTCATCATTTTTCCTCCTCCTTTGGGTTAGTCAATGCGAGGGGTATACACACTCAGGATCTATGGCCTGTTAGTACCTAGTTTGAAAAGGTTTGTCAATCCGGAAATGGCTTGCTGAAACATTATATACATTGATACTCTTTCCGGATACCAATGCGAAGAAAGATATGATAAAGTTTACCAAGCACGTTTGTTTAGAAGTTATGATGAGAAAAGAGAAAGTCCTTTGAGAAATATTCTTTTGTTTTAATTACTTAAAGGCTTGTTATAACTATGATTGTTGATATTTATATGATCATATTGGATTATGTATTTCTATTGACTTGCTGTGTTTTAAATGTTTGTCCACCAAATCTTTCACTTGTGGACCTATGATGAATCATTCAATATTTCCGATTGTATGCGGAGTAGATTAAATGACAGGTTTACCTATGTTGCACGTTTGGGACGAAGGGATAAATAGCACGCATGACGATAACGTGTTTAGATTGTTTAATAAGATAAGTAGTTTACGCTTCCGCAAAATTTGAATTTATTTAATATCAAGTTGTTTTTAGACGTTGACTTTGTTAAGTTTATTTCAGTTAAGAGTGTTGTAAACTCTATTAAGATTATTTTCTCCTGCAAGTTATATTTTATTCTAGTACCCTTTGTATTTTAGTTGATATCGTTGTTTTATTTGAAGTAACACGGTTACCAAGCCCAGTTTCCGAGTAAGGGTTTAAAATATTGGAGGGCGGAAATTGGGGGTGTTACAAATGGTATCAGAGCGGGGGGGTTTACATTAGTAGGTAAGTAGATCTTCATATTCTCTTCACCGCCCGTGAGTCTACCGACCTTAGAAAGCTTTCAAAAAAAAAAAAAAAACAGCAAAGCCGTGTTAAAAAAAACGTGTCTCGTGTGAGGAAAGCGCTGAAATTGGGGGTGTTCACCCAGTACAGACCACTGATCTCCATTCATATTCAACCTCTATTTCCACAACTTCACCATGCTCATCTAGTATTTAACTTTGTCAGGCAATGGTTTACCAAACACAAGTTTATCATAACTCGAGCATACCCTATCCTGGTTTTCTCATCAGTATCCTGATCACATTTAGTGAAACCACTCAATAAACCAGAAACCCGAGGAATCCCCTTCTCCTAGAATTTCAAAGGAAGTCTATGTAACTTGACCCATACAGAAACCCTAATCCTTCTCCTCTGAAGGCGATTTTAGTGACGAATTCCTTTCATGAATGACACGAAATCCTGCATCTAAATCCGCTAAACTGCGTAATATTACCAGGAGGAAGGGAATGACATCCAAGGAGAGGAAGGACAACTCAAAAAAAGCTCAAAAACCTATGACTCAACCAGATGATGATGAGGCTTTGAAGCATGATAGCATGCAAAATCTTATATATATATATATATATATATATATATATATATATATATATATATATATATATATATATATATATATATATATATATATATAACTGGGTTGAAATGTTGTGGATGCGCCACGTGGCGTTTCAACCTTAATTACAAACATTAAATACGTCAAATCATTAAATACGAACATATTAAATGTTGTACAAATATTAACAAATCTTTAATTATAACTTAATAAATGTTACTGTATTAATTAATCTACAATAAATAATTATGATGTTTTGATTCTAAATGTATTAAAAAATATATTTTTATAAAACTTATAAAATATAAATTATTACGTTTAGTGCGAAAAATGCTTTCCATCGAGTATAATTTCCGTTTTATTTATTTGATGTATCTTATATATATAAAGTTGAGTTGAAAAGTGTGGATTTGATATATTTTCATGTGAATGTACTCCTATATGATGTTCGAAGAAATCGGCACCATAAACGAATTACTCATGTGATTTTAAGGCATAACACAAGCTTTTATTTTCCCTTATACCTTGGTACTCCGTAACATTTAAACGAAGGCACAACTTTTCTACGTAGTACTTTTTATATATAGTCCATTGTTCATATCTTCATAAGCAATTAAATTGTTCAAATATATATTCATATCTTCAGAACATTGAACTGTTCATTACTTCATAATCAATTAAATTGTTCATTTCTTCATAATCAATTAAATTGTTCATATGTTTGAGTTCATATGAGACAGAAGCAAGTAATCCATGTTGTATTTTTAAAACAAAATATTTCTTTAAGATGAATAGGAGAAAGGGTAGAATGAATCATAGAACTATAGAGGTATAAACTAAGAAACCGTATAAAAGATGGGAACATATATAACGAGTATAGATTATCTAGAATTAATAATTCTATTTATAGTCTATATGAACTTTGTATTTGGTTATTAGAGATAATAAGATAAACACAAAAATGGAGTATAACCTCATGTAAGCTTTAGATAGGTAGATTAAGTTAAACATTAAAAAAATAAACTCATCTTTATGATTAACATTCACAACCTAAAAAAGTATGGTTATGAAACAAAAATCCTCTTAATAGCCAATCCATCAGCAAACAACACACTTGGACAAAAACTCCCACTTCACATATGAATTGAATTGAGCTGATCGAAGACGTGGTAATGATATAAGTATTAGATATGACAGGATATCTAAATAAAGACAAAACAAGTGAGGGACGAAAAAGTCAGACGACGACGAAAACCATGTAAAGGATGAGATGAGTTCATTTGATAGGACTCCTTAATTCTCTTGGGAAGATGGGGAGCGTAGAAAATCGGAAATAAACAGCAATGAGTTGTTATCAATAACGAGTATAATCCTTATGCCTAAATGAGTTTAGATTTGTTGGGGTGAGTGGATGATTGTATTGTATTCAAGGTTAATATGAGGGTTAGAATAGGTTGGACATGTTTTATAAATACACATTTAATTATGTGTTAAGGATCGTCTTATTTATTACTCTAAATTTTGAAACACTGAACATAAGTAAGTTTAAGTTATAAATAATTCGGAGTAATTATTATGTAATATAAACGTGTTTATGCTTGCTATCTGAATCTGTTATTTTCATTATAAATAAATCATATTGATATTGAAAAGAATGATTAAATTAAGTCGCTGAAAAAAAATATGATTAAAGCTAAAGATACATAGTATCCACCATTCCACCCATGTATACTATAAGGTATAACCTCATATACTATACTCCACTTGAAGATACATAGTATCCCATATTTTATGATATTTACTCTTATGTTTTGAGAGATATTAAAGAGAGAACGGAATGTCTCAATAAGTGAGAATGACATAAAAAGGGAACAAAGGTAGTATAAGATTTTAAGAAGGTTTAAATAGTGTGATAAAGAGCATGTATATACACAGTGATAACGACTACATTTTAATTAAATAACTTTTAGGTTATATTTTGAAATACTTTGAAGTAAAACCTCAAAAAATTATATTTCATAAATTTCAATCTTTTTATCTTTTTATTTAATAAATAAAATCTTAAACATCATATGACATACTTAAATTGATCATGCATAACTAACCATAAAATTAATTCTAAAAAACTAATATTTGAAAAAGATTAATCTATTTCTATTTATAACTAATAAAAATATTAAATGTCACATATTAATTATATTGTTTTTGTTCAATTATAATCATAAAATATACAAACTGGCCGTGCGAAGCGCGGGATGCTATCTAGTATTATGGGAATACCAGCATTTAATCTTAATGATGATGAACCTGTGGTAGACACAGTTGAACCAGATGCTGATATGGAGTCTCAGGCAATAGATGAATCAGAAGAATGGTTTAAGATTCATGGGACAAAAATAATGCAAGTAATGGACGAAGAGCCTGAAACTTTGTTACAATTATCAGATGATGACGTTCATGACGAACTTGAATATTGGAAACAAGCAGTGTATGGTTTTGTATTGGGGGCTAATCCTCCCATGGCGGTGTTAGAGGGTTACCTACGTCACATATGGCACAAACACACGATAGATAAAATTTCTTTCATGCCTAATGGGGTCTTTTTAGTCAGATTTCAGACTAAAGAGATGCATGAGCATGTATTGCAGGCTAGCCATTATCTGTTTGACAGTAAGCCAGTCATCATTAAGCCTTAGAAGGAGGATATTGCACTTGAAAAGGAAGAGGTCAAGAGTGTGCCATCTTGGATCCGTTTGCATAAATTGCCATTGAAATTTTGGGGAAGGAGTCTTCCAAAAATTGCAGGATTGATAAGAACATATATTAAAAATGATACTACTACTGACCTTAAGACCCGTTTAGGTTATGCCAGGGTGATGGTGGAGTTAAAAGTGGACCAAGAGTTTCCTAATATGTTGAAATTCCTGGATGAAAAGCAGTAGTTCATTAAGGTTGAAGTTGAGTATGAATGGAATCCTGTGCTGTGTAAAAGGTGCAAGAGACTAGGACATGAACTAACAAAGTGCAGCGGAACTGCTCCAGGTGTGAAGTCATTGCAACCAACCAAACCAATACAGCAAGTGTGGAGGAGGGTGGACAAAGTTGTGCCAAGCATATCAAATAATCCCTTGATCACACCTAGAGTTGCCCCACCTAGGGAAGAGGGAGAACCCATCCTGATTCCAGTCAACGAGTTTATTCAGAATAATTAGCAGACCCAACGAAAAGAAGGGGAGACTTCTGCTGCAGTTCTTACTGGTTCACCAGGAAGGGCAGTAGGACAAGTTAGTCAACCTCTCCTAAATTCTGATCAATGATGAAGCTGGATTTTTGGAATATAAGAGGTATGAATAGGAGGAATAAATAAATAGTTATTAATAGATTTTTATTAGCTAATAATATAGGTTTGTTTGGTTTACTTGAGACTAAAATCAAGCCTGTAAGTTTGAATAAAGCACCGAGTTTCCTTAAAGATTGGAGTATCTCTACCAACTCTTCTCACCACCCAGGAGGGAGGATATGGGTTCTGTGGCAATCAAGTATGTGTGATATACAGTTTCTTGAGTATGATGCACCGTATATACATATGCAGGTCACCATTAAGCCAATTATGAGTAGGTTATATGCAACAATTGTATTTGCTTTTAATGGTGGTACTGAAAGAGAACCTCAGTGGAATAATCTTAGCAGAATTGCAGCTAACATTCAAGGTCCCTGGGCTATTAGAGGTGACTTCAACTGTGTTCTAAATGAGACTGAAAGAGTGGGAGGGTCCTTTTCTATAGCTGAGGCTATGCCATTCTAGCAATGCATCCAACATTGTGAATTAATTGACAGTCCTATTATGGGAGCTCTGTATACATGGAATAATAAGCAATGTTGATGTGACCATAATTAGCGCATATTTAGCCCCCGAATTAGCCTTGTTCCCATGCTTTTTAGTGCATATTTGGGTCATTTCTTATCTTTAGTTCTTTGTTTTGCATATTCTTTGAGATTTTGATCCCTTGGTAGGAAAGGAGTAAGAATCTTGCATTTTCATGGCAAAACGAGACCAAATTGATCGAATCCAATGACCAAGCATCAAGGAGAGACAAGATTAGAAGGCCTTTGTACATATTATAGTAGAAAAGCAATGTTGAGAAAGGATCCTTGAGTCCCCAAGGAAATCCCCAAGGAATTTATGAAGAAAAGGGAAGAAAAGAAGAAGATGTCTTGCTGAGTGACAATCCGTGCGGATTGTCACCAATCCGGCCGTCCCCCAGCTGCACAATCCGTGCGGCTTTGCTCTAATCCGCTCGAATTCCACCTCCACAATCCGCCCGGATTCCCCCGAATCCGCTCGGACCCCATCACCAGAATCCGCCCGTCCCGACCTTATTCCGCCCGGATTCCAGCACAGCGTGATTTCCTCTTCTCCAAGCTACGAAGAAAGAAGCCCTTCCTTCGAAAAATACCGGCTCCTCCTTGCTCAATCTAAAAAGTGTAATTACTAGTTTAGCCCTTAGTTAACCCTAATGCATCCTCCCTAATTTCCACTATAAATACCCCATTAGTCTAATTAGAGGAGCATGTTCTTCTTATCAATAATTAGAGTAGTTAATATCAATCAAATCTCTCTTTAGTATTGTAATCAACAATTAATCAAGTTCTAATACAAGTTTTATTTCCTTAATCTCTCTTTTGTTCATCCTTTATTTTGGGTAATTGAAGATTATTTGGGTTATTGTTGGGAGATTGACAACCTCTCAATCAAGCATTCAAGTACTTCTTTTATCTTTGCTTTATTATTGGAATCATTAGTAGGTATAATTCTCTTAATCCCTTTTTAATTATTGTTAATTACTTTCATTTATTCATCATGTTTCATATTGTTGGTATGATTGACAACCTTGCTAGCATGATCAACATGATAATGAGTGAGTAGTCTCTTAGCTAGGGTTAATGGGTGATTAGGGGAAACCAACATGGGGAATGATTCATGCTTAAATTAATATGCTTTCATGTTTTATTTGCTTGCTTGTTTTGATCTCAACTCATGCACATGTTATATTTGATGAAATGCTAAGCCTATGAATCCTTGCATTTACTATCATCTTCTATCTTTTCAATGAGACTTGTAAGACATAACCCAACTCGAGTCTCATTAGACCATGCATGTTGTTGAGTAGGGAAGATTAAGTCGACTTGTAGGTGTTGTACAATCTAATCGATTCGGCTCCGGACCCAAACTTTCCTAGGATTGTAAGATATAACCCAACTCAATCCATCACAACAATAATTGCTTGCTTATAATTTGAGAACATGTTTGTATGATCAATTCCCATGATTCCCCTATGATCCCATGACACCCTAGTGCTTTTAATCAATTGTTTACACCCCTTTAATTCATCTTGCTTGTTTATTTTCATTGCTATTTTAGTTTAGTGACCTTCTACATCAACCCAATTTGTGACACCCCTTAGACACCACTAGTTGCAATAGAAATCTCATTTCAATACCCGTCCCTTGGGATCCGACCTTTACTTGCCTCTTTACTAATTGTAGAGTTGTTTGTGAAGTTATAAATTGTGTTTTGATTCGACCGTGACCCAACGACCACATCTTTAATTGTGAACACGAAACGGACCCGATCAAAAATGGCGCCGTTGCCGGGGACGGTGTTTGTTTGATTTAGATTTCCTTTTTATTGTTATTAGTTGTGTCTTTATTCGCCTTGGGGAAGTAAAACTCCTCAAGGTTTGTTCTAATTGTTTTCGAGTTGTTTGATATTTTGCATGTCTAGAAGGTCACAAGGTGATTTGTTACTTTTTGACCGTGAAATCGAAAGAACCTTGACGAACAATAGGAGACTTGTTAGGAGGAATTTAAGAGGTATTAGTGAAGTTGTTCAACCCACTAGTGAGTTCGTCAATCCTTTCGCAATAGAAGGAGAGGAGAACCCATTACACAATACCCCACAAAATCCACCTACAATGCCTAAATTCTTGTCACACTCCGTACCCACCGAGGAGAATCTACCAAATGGTACTCCTACACCGCAACATCTAACCGGAAATTTTATTGCCAAGTCCGCCTTTATCCAATTAGTTGAGAGGAGCCAATTTGGGGGGATGCCTAGTGAAGACCCTCATTCTCATATGGAAACCTTTTGCGACTATTGTGATGCAATCTCTCAAACGGGCATGACTCAAGACCAAATTAGATGGGTCTTATTTCCTTTTTCTCTAATCGGCACCGCGAAGCAATGGTTGAAGGGCCTTGATAAGGCCACCCTCGGAATAGATTCTTGGAAGAAGTTGGCTCTAGCTTTCTACAAAAAATTCTACCCACCGGAAAAGACTAACATGCTAAGAGCTCAAATTACGGGTTTATATGAAGATTCTAGGAACATTCTTAATATGGGATCGAATGGAATGTTCACCGAAGTTGATGACAATCAAACATGGAACAAGATTGAGGAAATGGCGGTCCATAACTCACAATATAGTAGACCTCGTAAGGCTACTAGAGGAGGAAAGCATGAAGTGGACTCCGTTACTCAATTGGGTGCTCAACTTAGTGCTCACATTGACACAATCAATTTGAAGTTTGAACAAGCTATGGCTAGACTTGAAGAAAACTCAAAATCATCAAAGCATCATGTTAATGCCATGACGGCATCCTCATCAATCCCAAGTGGGATATGTGAGTGTGGAACTTTGGGACATGACCAAGGTGAATGTAGGGGAACAAATGAACAAGTGAATGCTTTCCAAGCATACAAGAGTGGTACCCCTTATTCCAATTTTTACAATGAAAACACCAAATTCCATCCAAATCTCTCATACAAAAGCCAAAATGTTCAAAACCCTCAAACAACATACACTCCACCACCCATGAGAAACCCAAATCAAAGACCCTTTTACAATCAAAACCAAGGTTACCAAAATCAAAATCCATACAATCACCAAAATGACCAAGGTTTTGATGTCCAAAAAGCGGTCCTCCAAATGCAAAAGAATCAACAAGAATTTTTCACTCAAATGCAAAAAGATAGCCAAGCAAAGGAAACCACCATCAACAACATTCTAGCTCACACCAAGATGTTGGAAACACAATTGACTCAACTAGCATCTTCAAGCTCACAAAGACAAAAGGGGCAATTACCACCTCAAAGTAATCCCCCTAGACATGAAACGGTTAACGCCATTCACTTGAGACGTGGTACAAGGTATGAAGCACCGAAGAAGCAAGTTGAGGATGAAGTTGTGAAAGCTAGTGAAAAGTAAGAAATTGTGCAAAGCTCCAAAGATGGAGAATCATCAAAAGAAGAAAGTTCAAAGAAAAATGAAGACAAGGTCAAGGAGAAGGAGCCCATTGTGATTAGACTTCCTTTTCCAAGTCGTCAAGCCAAGCCCAAATTTGATGATCAACTTGGAAAGTTCATGGAAATTGTGAAGAATTTGGAAGTCTCAATTCCTTTCACGGAATTAATCAATCACGTGCCGGCCTATAGGAAATACATGAAAGATATCCTCACAAAGAAGAAGTCGATCCGGAAGCTTGAGACTATCGCCTTCACTAAGGTGAGTAGTGCAATACTTCAAGGGAGTTCACCTCCAAAGTTAAAGGATCCGGGAAGCTTCACAATACCGTGTACCATTGGCGACACGACGATCAACAAAGCCTTATGTGATCTAGGGGCTAGTGTGAGTGTCATGCCGTACTCGGTGAATAAAAGGTTGGGGATGGGAGAGCTTAAATGCACCAACATCACACTCCAAATGGCCGATAGATCAACGAAGACACCATTAGGGATATGGGAAGATGTCCCCGTGCGAATTGGGAAGTTTTTCATCCCGGTGGACTTTGTCATTCTTGATATGGAGGAAGATTCCAACATTCCAATCATTCTAGGAAGACCTTTCCTACACACCGCAGGTGCGGTGATTGATGTGAAACATGGTGAGCTCACTCTAGAAGTGGGAGACGAAAGCATAACTTTTAATCTTGACAAGACTATGAGAGCTCCTCGTTTGCATGAACCATGTTTCATGATTGATCATTATAGCCGAAAGGATGAAAGGAAGAAATCGGAACTCCAATGGAAGAAGAAAATTGAAGATGCTCCATTCAAAGAGCAAGTGAATTGTGACAAGGAGAGCTTGCAAAGCTCATCAAAATCAATCAAGGAAGAAGAGGATGACCTCATTGGCCAAGAGAAGAAATTGGGAGAGTTGTCTCCATCTAAGCAAGAGATTTTCAATGATCAACTTAATGAAGTTTGTGGTCTTTGGGACAACGAATTTGAAGGGATTTTTAATCCCTACATTGGTAATGCCATCGATCAAGACCGACAACAAGGGCCAAGGTCTATTGAAAACCTCTACCATGATAATGAACAAGCTTTCGATTACTTTTTCAAGGTGTTGAGCAACATCAACAACACCTTGGACATGCCCCCTTGACATCTCATCAAGAATGAGAGTTTGGTGGAGTCCTCCCTAAACCACCACTTGTAAATATTTCTAACTCCCTAACTTACATTTCAATTCTTGTATTGCATTTTTTGTCATCTTTGGATTTTTATTTACTTTGATCAAGATAATTGTCATGTTTGAGAGAAGTGAGGGAGGGACTAACAATTTCAATTGATGTGTAGTGCTCTAGCTTAGTGTGGGGATGGCACTTGCCTAGGCTATCCATGCCTTAGTAGTGCCCCCACAATGAAGAACACAAGATTTGAAGAAAGAATAGAAGAATGGTAAGGGATATGCATTGTGCACGGATAGAACTGAATCCGGGTACAAGGGGTCGAATCCGAACGGATTCCAGAGAATCCGCCCGTCTTCAATAATCCGAGCGTACTGGGTAGAAGACGCACGACTTTACAAGCTGAGATTTTGGAAGATTTTTGACTGTAAGAGAATCCGGGCGTCTTGGAATATAATCCGCCCATCTCTGTAAATCCGTCTGTCCTGGACTGAAGACGCCCGTCTTCTCTGCTGAGGAAAACAAGAAAAATTTCATGGACTTAAATCCGTCCGTCTTCAGGCAAATCCGCCCGTCCCGAATCAAGGAAATCCGAGCGTCTTCTTCTGAATCCGCCCGTCTTTAGGCGAGTTTTATACAACCCAGAAAGAGCAGAATCCGCACGGATTGGGCAGAATCCGCACGGATTGCCCCCCGTGATTCGAAAATTTCGGTCTTTATAAAATCCCTCCCACCTTCCTTCCTTCATTCATTCATTCATTCATAAACACTACCCACAACATCAAAACCCTCATCCTCTCCATCACAAAAACAAAATCCCTCAACAACATTCACCAAAAACAAATCAAATCATCCTTCTAACAACAAATCAATCACTCCTTCTTCAATAAAAATCAAAACCAAGCACAAAATCTTCAACCTTTGGGTCGATTTTTGATTTCATAAAGGCAAAGCCTTTCACCTTTAAATCGATTTGGGTACACTACAAATTGAAGATTTTTCATTCTTTTCTTGGTTAGTTCATCAATGGCAAGGACTAAGGGAGCAACAAAGGCAACAAAGGCACCAAAGGCTAAGGCACTCTCACAAAGGCAAAAGGCTCTTCAAACAAAGAAAGCATTGGCTATGGTGGTAGCAACACCAAACTTGGAAGTGCAACAACAACAACAACCTTCTATGGGAGCAACAACACCTTCTACTCCGGAAATTGATCAACTTTTGCATTATCCGGAGGTAACTTTTATTTCCGAAACCCATAGAAATACCTTTGTCAAGTTTGCTAGGAAGTCATTACAATCCACCAAATTTATATGTGAAGATACCTTAGAAAAATTGGGTGTTCTTGAGCAAACTAGAGCCTTTTTCAAAGCCATGGGGTTGAAGAAATTGTTTGAAACAAAGGAATCGACATACCCCTCCCTTACCTTGGAATTTTTGAGTTCTTTGAAAGTCACCAAAGTTGAGAATAGGGAGAATCTCGAGTTTCGTCTAGCTAATGTTAGTAGACGCATTTCCTTTAGGGAATTGAGTGAAATTTTGGGTCTTAGTGATGAACCGCGTTATTTTAAGAATTATGGAAAGTATGACCCCAAACCTCTTTGGGAGGCAATTTCCGGGAGGAAATTTGAGGACTTTCATGCGAGTCGTGCTCTTTTGGTCCACCATCCGGGCATAATAGTATGACACATGGTCATGGGAAACACCATAATTGCAAGGAAAGATACCAACCATTTCACCAAACTTGATTTTATTCTCCTTGAATCGGCTTTGAACATTGGAAGAGTACACACCAAGCCTTACAATTCTTTGAGGCTCTTGGTAGATAGATGGCTCAACATTGATTGTGGGAAGAAGGGCACTACCGTTATTGTCAATGGCGGCCTAGTCACTATCCTAGCTAAGTACTTTGATCCTAACTTCAATAAGGATAACAAGTACAAAGCAAAGGAGGGTGGTCATCTTGTTGATATGCATACTATGATACACAAGTACAAGTGGTTTTCCCATAACCCCCTTGACACTAAGTATGGATGGCTCACTAGTGAAGCTAGATCGTTCACCTTGCCTTCAAAGATTTGTCGTCTCAGCGTCCACCGGACCAATTATCTACTTCCCCTTTATAAAGAGGCCGAGTATATTATCCAACAACAAAAGGGTGAACTTGAAATGCCCTCCTCTTCCATTGTCATACCACCTTACCCCTTTGAGTATGAAGAGTTCAAGCCGGAAGGAGTTGAAGCTAGAAATGATTATGTGACTCTTCTCATGCAAGCAATGCACAAGCAAGCCTTTGAGGACCGGAAAAATGCTTACTTGGCTCAATATCCACCCCTCCTACACTTAGCTAGGCAAGGACTACTTGATCCATCTTGTCCTTTGCCTAGTTGGGCGGATAGAGAAGTCCTATTTCCGGGTGCATCTAGGGTCGTTTCGGGTGACAATGAGGTTGTTGGTAATAATGAAGAAGTTGATGATAACATTGATGAAGAAGCAAGTGAAGAAGGAGAAAAGGATGGTGAAGATGATGATGAGCAAGATGAGGAAGAAAGTGAAGAAGCAAATGACAAGGGAAGTGGCAATGTGACCACTTCTAATGAGGAAAGTGATGGTGATAGCATGATGGAAGATTAGCAAGCCTTGGAGACTCCTACCCTCTCATGGTTTGTCTATTTCTCTCTTTGTTTTAATTATAATTTTGATCATTGTTGGAGTAGTCTTAGAACCATAGAGGACTCACACCTAGGTACCATTGAGGTGTTCTCATTTTATCGTTCCCATTTTCAAAATCCAAAATGACAAATTAGTTTCATGCATTGCATAGTATGTACATGAACTACACCCATCCTTGGACATTAGCAATAGTGTCTCACTCGGTTTGGGGAAGTTAATGCATACACAACGGGAGGTAATCTAAATTATCCTCTCCGTCATAACAAAAACCATGCATCATGTAGTGTAGCTTAGTGTAGATTGCATTTAGTGTAGAAATCATGCATCATCTTTGCATAATTTCCATCATTTTGGCCATTGAGGACAATGCCCATATTAGTGTGGGGATGGAAATTCTAACATTTAACTCTTATTCAAAAATCCAAAAAAATTGAAAAATTTCAAAAATCATAAAAATTTGAAAATTGAAAACCCAAAAACATGTTTATTTCCTTTTGTAGTCTTGTATATATTGTCTTGTATATATTGTGTTTGTTCTATCCTTGTTCACATTGATTGACTACGCCACATCCGAGACATGAGGATCATGAAGACCGCATGGTATGATCTTTCCAATCTCCTTTTTCCTCTTTATGTTAATGACTATGTGGCTTTATTTTGATTGATGCGGTATAACAATGTGAACTTAGGACTTGCATTTAGTTTATATGTCATATTAGTTGATAGAATCACTTGCATTAGGATGTTTATATTAGTTGCATCATGGCATGTAGTTGCATGTTAGAAATGTTTTGAAAAAAATGCCTAATTAGGAACTTTGACAAGAGCAACTACGCCATTACAAATACTTGTTCAACTTAAGACTTTGCCTACTAGAATGGTTGTAAAACACCCTAGATAGTGTCATACTAGTGTCTTTTGACCCATGACCCAAAGCCTAGTCAAGGGTTTGCATGTGAGTCACCTATCCAACCCCGTGATGCGATGTGGACTTGGTTAACTTGTCTAGGTGACCTTGATTGACCTTGTGGTAAGGCAACCCAAAAATATTTTCTATCAATAAGCTTGAAGTGCTCATTTCAAAGAAATTTTGTCATGTGGAAGTAATCTAATGCCAAGGAACCTCAAATGTTATGAATTGTTGAAAGTTGAGAAATTTAAGTTGTTTTGATGGAGGCGTACCACTTCGATGTGCTTTGGTGCGGGATCCATTGAATTGGGCCCACATACGGTTGTGAATTCGGCCGCCCAGAGACAGAGTGACTATCACCCCGAAAAGCTATTGTCTAGAGGTTAACCGGTTGCCTAATAAGCGATTGGCGAAAGCAAAGGACACTAGCCCGGAAGGGACAAACCCCATCTTAAATTTGAAATGTGAAAGTGAAATGAGGACAATTTTGAATACTAGTCATATCCACCCGTTGTGAATAAAGATTTGAGCATTTCATTCCCAAAAAGCCTTTTGTCAAGCCACTTGGTCGAGCTTGGGACGATCCATGACCTTTACTTTTGTAGAGAATTCGAGACTTGTCATGTCATATGCTACTAGCATCATAGGGATCATCATTCCACCACCATCCGATCGCTCTTGACGAAAGCATTTGGAAATTGAGGAAGAAAGTAGTCTAGTTTAACACCATTTGGAGGTGATTTAGTGCCATCCTCTTAGCCTTAGTAATTTGTTGAACTAGTATTTGTGAAGGATTACATGCTCTTAAATTTGTTCCTCTTTAGTGCCTCCGCCACTTGATGAGGAAGTGGCTATTCCTTTTGTAGATGCATCTATTATGTGATCTTGTGTGCTTAATGTTTGGATGTGTCGCCATTTTGGCAAGACCCACCTTGCCTTGCAAGAAGGCATCCTACCTCATGGTTGTCTTGTTGTGAGTTGAAGGGGCGGAGTGAGACCCGCTAATTGCCTCATATCGGCTATATTATTAGGATAGGTTAGTATTGGTCCTAGTCTCTGTCACCTCTTTACTCGGGACGAGCAAAGGTTCGGTTTGGGGATATTTGATGTGACCATAATTAGCGCATATTTAGCCCCCGAATTAGCCTTGTTCCCATGCTTTTTAGTGCATATTTGGGTCATTTCTTATCTTTAGTTCGTTGTTTTGCATATTCTTTGAGATTTTGATCCCTTGGTAGGAAAGGAGTAAGAATCTTGCATTTTCATGGCAAAACGAGACCAAATTGATCGAATCCAATGACCAAGCATCAAGGAGAGACAAGATTAGAAGGCCTTTGTACATATTATAGTAGAAAAGCAATGTTGAGAAAGGATCCTTGAGTCCCCAAGGAAATCCCCAAGGAATTTATGAAGAAAAGGGAAGAAAAGAAGAAGATGTCTTGCTGAGTGACAATCCGTGCGGATTGTCACCAATCCGGCCGTCCCCCAGCTGCACAATCCGTGCGGCTTTGCTCTAATCCGCTCGAATTCCACCTCCACAATCCGCCCGGATTCCCCCGAATCCGCTCAGACCCCATCACCAGAATCCGCCCGTCCCGACCTTATTCCGCCCGGATTCCAGCACAGCGTGATTTCCTCTTCTCCAAGCTACGAAGAAAGAAGCCCTTCCTTCGAAAAATACCGGCTCCTCCTTGCTCAATCTAAAAAGTGTAATTACTAGTTTAGCCCTTAGTTAACCCTAATGCATCCTCCCTAATTTCCACTATAAATACCCCATTAGTCTAATTAGAGGAGCATGTTCTTCTTATCAATAATTAGAGTAGTTAATATCAATCAAATCTCTCTTTAGTATTGTAATCAACAATTAATCAAGTTCTAATACAAGTTTTATTTCCTTAATCTCTCTTTTGTTCATCCTTTATTTTGGGTAATTGAAGATTATTTGGGTTATTGTTGGGAGATTGACAACCTCTCAATCAAGCATTCAAGTACTTCTTTTATCTTTGCTTTATTATTGGAATCATTAGTAGGTATAATTCTCTTAATCCCTTTTTAATTATTGTTAATTACTTTCATTTATTCATCATGTTTCATATTGTTGGTATGATTGACAACCTTGCTAGCATGATCAACATGATAATGAGTGAGTAGTCTCTTAGCTAGGGTTAATGGGTGATTAGGGGAAACCAACATGGGGAATGATTCATGCTTAAATTAATATGCTTTCATGTTTTATTTGCTTGCTTGTTTTGATCTCAACTCATGCACATGTTATATTTGATGAAATGCTAAGCCTATGAATCCTTGCATTTACTATCATCTTCTATCTTTTCAATGAGACTTGTAAGACATAACCCAACTCGAGTCTCATTAGACCATGCATGTTGTTGAGTAGGGAAGATTAAGTCGACTTGTAGGTGTTGTACAATCTAATCGATTCGGCTCCGGGACCCAAACTTTCCTAGGATTGTAAGATATAACCCAACTCAATCCATCACAACAATAATTGCTTGCTTATAATTTGAGAACATGTTTGTATGATCAATTCCCATGATTCCCCTATGATCCCATGACACCCTACTGCTTTTAATCAATTGTTTACACCCCTTTAATTCATCTTGCTTGTTTATTTTCATTGCTATTTTAGTTTAGTGACCTTCTACATCAACCCAATTTGTGACACCCCATAGACACCACTAGTTGCAATAGAAATCTCATTTCAATACCCGTCCCTTGGGATCCGACCTTTACTTGCCTCTTTACTAATTGTAGAGTTGTTTGTGAAGTTATAAATTGTGTTTTGATTCGACCGTGACCCAACGACCACATCTTTAATTGTGAACACGAAACGGACCCGATCAAATGTCCAGCTGATAGAATTTATAGCAGATTAGATAGATTCCTGATGAACCAAGACTGGTTGAATGATTATCCTGATATGGTTGCTCACTTCCTTCCCGAGGGAAATTTTGATCATACTCCTTGCTTGGTTCAACAAGATAGTCAAGAGGGAACCAGATCTAGACCATTCAAATATTTCAACATGTGGAGTCAATCCCCCAACTTCAAAGAAATATTTCAACAAGGATGGCACCGTGATCGGAGGAGCACCAAAATGTTTGAACTAGTAAAGAAGTTAAAGGCTCTAAAACCTTGCCTGAAAAATTTGAATAGAGCTCAATTCTTAGACATTAAGAGGAATGCAGAAATTGCTCTAACCAAGCTCACTAAGATTCGGCAATCCCTGGGAGTGAACCCTAATGAATCAAGTTTAATACAGCAGGAATGTGATACTAGAGTTATCTATCAACACTTGTATAGTGCTCAGTTAGAATTTCTACTAGAGTTATTTGCTTTTAATGGTGGTACTGAAAGAGAACCTCTGTGGAATAATCGTAGCAGAATTGCAGCTAACATTCAAGGTCCCTGGGCTATTAGAGGTGACTTCAACTGTGTTCTAAATGAGACTGAAAGAGTGGGAGGGTCCTTTTCTATAGCTGAGGCTATGCCATTCTAGCAATGCATCCAATATTGTGAATTAATTGACAATCCTATTATGGGAGCTCTGTATACATGGAATAATAAGCAATGTCCAAATGATAGAATCTATAGCAGATTAGATAGATTCCTGATGAACCAAGACTGGTTGAATGATTATCCTGATATGGTTGCTCACTTCCTTCCTGAGGGAAACTTTGATCATACTCCTTGCTTGGTTCAACAAGATAGTCAAGAGGGAACCAGATCTAGACCATTCAAATATTTCAACATGTGGAGTCAATCCCCCAACTTCAAAGAAATAGTTCAACAAGGATGGCACCGTGATCGGAGGAGCACCAAAATGTTTGAACTAGTAAAGAAGTTAAAGGCTCTAAAACCTTGCCTGAAAAATTTGAATAGAGCTCAATTCTTAGACATTAAGAGGAATGCAGAGATTGCTCTAACCAAGCTCACTAAGATTCGGCAATCCCTGGGAGTGAACCCTAATGAATCAAGTTTAATACAGCAGGAATGTGATACTAGAGTTATCTATCAACAGTTGTATAGTGCTCAGTTAGAATTTCTACTAGAGTTATTTGCTTTTAATGGCGGTACTGAAAGAGAACCTCAGTGGAATAATCTTAGCAGAATTGCAACTAATATTCAAGGTCCCTGGTATTAGAGGTGACTTCAACTGTGTTCTAAATGAGACTGAAAGAGTGTGAGGGTCCTTTTCTATAGCTGAGGCTATGCCATTCTAGCAATGCATCTAACATTGTGAATTAATTGACAGTCCTATTATGGGAGCTCTGTATACATAGAATAATAAGCAATGTCCAGCTGATAGAATCTATAGCAGATTAGATAGATTCCTGATGAACCAAGACTGGTTGAATGATTATCCTGATATGGTTGCTCACTTCCTTCCTGAGGGAAACTTTGATCATACTCCTTGCTTGGTTCAACAAGATAGTCAAGAGGGAACCAGATCTAGACCATTCAAATATTTCAACATGTGGAGTCAATCCCCCAACTTCAAAGAAATAGTTCAACAAGGATGGCACCGTGATCGGAGGAGCACCAAAATGTTTGAACTAGTAAAGAAGTTAAAGGCTCTAAAACCTTGCCTGAAAAATTTGAATAGAGCTCAATTCTTAGACATTAAGAGGAATGCAGAGATTGCTCTAACCAAGCTCACTAAGATTCGGCAATCCCTGGGAGTGAACCCTAATGAATCAAGTTTAATACAGCAGGAATGTGATACTAGAGTTATCTATCAACAGTTGTATAGTGCTCAGTTAGAATTTCTACTAGAGTTATTTGCTTTTAATGGTGGTACTGAAAGAGAACCTCAGTGGAATAATCTTACCAGAATTGCAGCTAACATTCAAGGTCCCTGGGCTATTAGAGGTGACTTCAACTGTGTTCTAAATGAGACTGAAAGAGTGGGAGGGTCCTTTTTTATAGCTGAGGCTATGCCATTGTAGCAATGCATCCAACATTGTGAATTAATTGACAGTCCTATTATGGAAGCTCTGTATACATGGAATAATAAGCAATGTCCAGCTGATAGAATCTATAGCAGATTAGATAGATTCCTGATGAACCAAGACTGGTTGAATGATTATCCTGATATGGTTGCTCACTTCCTTCCTGAGGGAAACTTTGATCATACTCCTTGCTTGGTTCAACAAGATAGTCAAGAGGGAACCAGATCTAGACCATTCAAATATTTCAACATGTGGAGTCAATCCCCCAACTTCAAAGAAATAGTTCAACAAGGATGGCACCGTGATCGGAGGAGCACCAAAATGTTTGAACTAGTAAAGAAGTTAAAGGCTCTAAAACCTTGCCTGAAAAATTTGAATAGAGCTCAATTCTTAGACATTAAGAGGAATGCAGAGATTGCTCTAACCAAGCTCACTAAGATTCGGCAATCCCTGGGAGTGAACCCTAATGAATCAAGTTTAATACAGCAGGAATGTGATACTAGAGTTATCTATCAACAGTTGTATAGTGCTCAGTTAGAATTTCTACTAGAGTTATTTGCTTTTAATGGTGGTACTGAAAGAGAACCTCAGTGGAATAATCTTAGCAGAATTGCAGCTGCTAACATTCAAGGTCCCCGGCTATTAGAGGTGACTTCAACTGTGTTCTAAATGAGACTGAAAGAGTGGGAGGGTCCTTTTCTATAGCTGAGGCTATGCCATTCTAGCAATGCATCCAACATTGTGAATTAATTGACAATCCTATTATGGGAGCTCTGTATACATGGAATAATAAGCAATGTCCAAATGATAGAATCTATAGCAGATTAGATAGATTCCTGATGAACCAAGACTGGTTGAATGATTATCCTGATATGGTTGCTCACTTCCTTCCTGAGGGAAACTTTGATCATACTCCTTGCTTGGTTCAACAAGATAGTCAAGAGGGAACCAGATCTAGACCATTCAAATATTTCAACATGTGGAGTCAATCCCCCAACTTCAAAGAAATAGTTCAACAAGGATGGCACCGTGATTGGAGGAGCACCAAAATGTTTGAACTAGTAAAGAAGTTAAAGGCTCTAAAACCTTGCCCGAAAAATTTGAATAGAGCTCAATTCTTAGACATTAAGAGGAATGCAGAGATTGCTCTAACCAAGCTCACTAAGATTCGGCAATCCCTGGGAGTGGACCCTAATGAATCAAGTTTAATACAGCAGGAATGTGATACTAGAGTTATCTATCAACAGTTGTATAGTGCTCAGTTAGAATTTCTACTAGAGTTATTTGCTTTTAATGGTGGTACTGAAAGAGAACCTCTGTGGAATAATCTTAGCAGAATTGCAGCTAACATTCAAGGTCCCTGGGCTATTAGAGGTGACTTCAACTGTGTTCTAAATGAGACTGAAAGAGTGGGAGGGTCCTTTTCTATAGCTGAGGCTATGTCATTCTAGCAATGCATCCAACATTGTGAATTAATTGACAGTCCTATTATGGGAGCTCTGTATACATGGAATAATAAGCAATGTCCAGCTGATAGAATCTATAGCAGATTAGATAGATTCCTGATGAACCAAGACTGGTTGAATGATTATCCTGATATGGTTGCTCACTTCCTTCCTGAGGGAAACTTTGATCATACTCCTTGCTTGGTTCAACAAGATAGTCAAGAGGGAACCAGATCTAGACCATTCAAATATTTCAACATGTGGAGTCAATCCCCCAACTTCAAAGAAATAGTTCAACAAGGATGGCACCATGATCGGAGGAGCACCAAAATGTTTGAACTAGTAAAGAAGTTAAAGGCTCTAAAACCTTGCCTGAAAAATTTGAATAGAGCTCAATTCTTAGACATTAAGAGGAATGCAGAGATTGCTCTAACCAAGCTCACTAAGATTCGGCAATCCCTGGGAGTGAACCCTAATGAATCAAGTTTAATACAGCAGGAATGTGATACTAGAGTTATCTATCAACAGTTGTATAGTGCTCAGTTAGAATTTCTACTAGAGTTATTTGCTTTTAATGGTGGTACTGAAAGAGAACCTCTGTGGAATAATCTTAGCGAGAATGCAGCTAACATTCAAGGTCCCTGGGCTATTAGAGGTGACTTCAACTGTGTTCTAAATGAGACTGAAAGAGTGGGAGGGTCCTTTTCTATAGCT
This sequence comes from Silene latifolia, assembly GCF_048544455.1. Lineage (NCBI taxonomy): Eukaryota > Viridiplantae > Streptophyta > Magnoliopsida > Caryophyllales > Caryophyllaceae > Silene > Silene latifolia. The sequence goes on along the minus strand of NC_133536.1, from coordinate 121,430,577 downwards.
GAGGCTATGCCATTCTAGCAATGCATCCAACATTGTGAATTAATTGACAGTCCTATTATGGGAGCTCTGTATACATGGAATAATAAGCAATGTCCAGCTGATAGAATCTATAGCAGATTAGATAGATTCCTGATGAACCAAGACTGGTTGAATGATTATCCTGATATGGTTGCTCACTTCCTTCCTGAGGGAAACTTTGATCATACTCCTTGCTTGGTTCAACAAGATAGTCAAGAGGGAACCAGATCTAGACCATTCAAATATTTCAACATGTGGAGTCAATCCCCCAACTTCAAATAAATAGTTCAACAAGAATGACACCGTGATCGGAGGAGCACCAAAATGTTTGAACTAGTAAAGAAGTTAAAGGCTCTAAAACCTTGCCTGAAAAATTTGAATAGAGCTCAATTCTTAGACATTAAGAGGAATGCAGAGATTGCTCTAACCAAGCTCACTAAGATTCGGCAATCCCTGGGAGTGAACCCTAATTAATCAAGTTTAATACAGCAGGAATGTGATACTAGAGTTATCTATCAACAGTTGTATAGTGCTCAGTTAGAATTTCTACTAGAGTTATTTGCTTTTAATGGTGGTACTGAAAGAGAACCTCTGTGGAATAATCTTAGCAGAATTGCAGCTAACATTCAAGGTCCCTGGGCTATTAGAGGTGACTTCAACTGTGTTCTAAATGAGACTGAAAGAGTGGGAGGGTCCTTTTCTATAGCTGAGGCTATGCCATTCTAGCAATGCATCTAACATTGTGAATTAATTGACAGTCCTATTATGGGAGCTCTGTATACATGGAATAATAAGCAATGTCCAGCTGATAGATTCTATAGCAGATTAGATAGATTCCTGATGAACCAAGACTGGTTGAATGATTATCCTGATATGGTTGCTCACGCTTCCTTCCCGAGGGAAACTTTGATCATACTCCTTGCTTGGTTCAACAAGATAGTCAAGAGGGAACCAGATCTAGACCATTCAAATATTTCAACATGTGGAGTCAATCCCCCAACTTCAAAGAAATAGTTCAACAAGGATGGCACCGTGATCGGAGGAGCACCAAAATGTTTGAACTAGTAAAGAAGTTAAAGGCTCTAAAACCTTGCCTGAAAAATTTGAATAGAGCTCAATTCTTAGACATTAAGAGGAATGCAGCGATTGCTCTAACCAAGCTCACTAAGATTCGGCAATCCCTGGGAGTGAACCCTAATGAATCAAGTTTAATACAGCAGGAATGTGATACTAGAGTTATCTATCAACAGTTGTATAGTGCTCAGTTAGAATTTCTACTAGAGTTATTTGCTTTTAATGGTGGTACTGAAAGAGAACCTCAGTGGAATAATCTTAGCGAATTGCAGCTAACATTCAAGGTCCCCGGCTATTAGAGGTGACTTCAACTGTGTTCTAAATGAGACTGAAAGAGTGGGAGGGTCCTTTTCTATAGCTGAGGCTATGCCATTCTAGCAATGCATCCAACATTGTGAATTAATTGACAGTCCTATTATGGGAGCTCTGTATACATGGAATAATAAGCAATGTCCAGCTGATAGAATCTATAGCAGATTAGATAGATTCCTGATGAACCAAGACTGGTTGAATGATTATCCTGATATGGTTGCTCACTTCCTTCCTGAGGGAAACTTTGATCATACTCCTTGCTTGGTTCAACAAGATAGTCAAGAGGGAACCAGATCTAGACCATTCAAATATTTCAACATGTGGAGTCAATCCCCCAACTTCAAAGAAATAGTTCAACAAGGATGGCACCGTGATTGGAGGAGCACCAAAATGTTTGAACTAGTAATAAAGTTAAAGGCTCTAAAACCTTGCCCGAAAAATTTGAATAGAGCTCAATTCTTAGACATTAAGAGGAATGCAGAGATTGCTCTAACCAAGCTCACTAAGATTCGGCAATCCCTGGGAGTGGACCCTAATGAATCAAGTTTAATACAGCAGGAATGTGATACTAGAGTTATCTATCAACAAACAGTATAGTGCTCGATTAGAATTTCTACTAGAGTTATTTGCTTTTAATGGTGGTACTGAAAGAGAACCTCTGTGGAATAATCTTAGCAGAATTGCAGCTAACATTCAAGGTCCCTGGGCTATTAGAGGTGACTTCAACTGTGTTCTAAATGAGACTGAAAGAGTGGGAGGGTCCTTTTCTATAGCTGAGGCTATGCCATTCTAGCAATGCATTCAACATTGTGAATTAATTGACAGTCCTATTATGGGAGCTCTGTATACATGGAATAATAAGCAATGTCCAGCTGATAGAATCTATAGCAGATTAGATAGATTCCTGATGAACCAAGACTGGTTGAATGATTATCCTGATATGGTTGCTCACTTCCTTCCTGAGGGAAACTTTGATCATACTCCTTGCTTGGTTCAACAAGATAGTCAAGAGGGAACCAGATCTAGACCATTCAAATATTTCAACATGTGGAGTCAATCCCCCAACTTCAAAGAAATAGTTCAACAAGGATGGCACCGTGATCGGAGGAGCACCAAAATGATTGAACTAGTAAAGAAGTTAAAGGCTCTAAAACCTTGCCTGAAAAATTTGAATAGAGCTCAATTCTTAGACATTAAGAGGAATGCAGAGATTGCTCTAACCAAGCTCACTAAGATTCGGCAATCCCTGGGAGTGAACCCTAATGAATCAAGTTTAATACAGCAGGAATGTGATACTAGAGTTATCTATCAACATTTGTATAGTGCTCAGTTAGAATTTCTACTAGAGTTATTTGCTTCTAATGGTGGTACTGAAAGAGAACCTCAGTGGAATAATCTTAGCAGAATTGCAGCTAACATTCAAGGTCCCTGGGCTATTAGAGGTGACTTCAACTGTGTTCTAAATGAGACTGAAAGAGTGGGAGGGTCCTTTTCTATAGCTGAGGCTATGCCATTCTAGCAATGCATCCAACATTGTGAATTAATTGACAGTCCTATTATGGGAGCTCTGTATACATGGAATAATAAGCAATGTCCAGCTGATAGAATCTATAGCAGATTAGATAGATTCCTGATGAACCAAGACTGGTTGAATGATTATCCTGATATGGTTGCTCACTTCCTTCCTGAGGGAAACTTTTATCATACTTCTTGCTTGGTTCAACAAGATAGTCAAGAGGGAACCAGATCTAGACCATTCAAATATTTCAACATGTGGAGTCAATCCCCCAACTTCAAAGAAATAGTTCAACAAGGATGGCACCGTGATCGGAGGAGCACCAAAATGTTTGAACTAGTAAAGAAGTTAAAGGCTCTAAAACCTTGCCTGAAAAATTTGAATAGAGCTCAATTCTTAGACATTAAGAGGAATGCAGAGATTGCTCTAACCAAGCTCACTAAGATTCGGCAATCCCTGGGAGTGAACCCTAATGAATCAAGTTTAATACAGCAGGAATGTGATACTAGAGTTATCTATCAACACTTGTATAGTGCTCAGTTAGAATTTCTACTAGAGTTATTTGCTTTTAATGGTGGTACTGAAAGAGAACCTCTGTGGAATAATCGTAGCAGAATTGCAGCTAACATTCAAGGTCTCTGGGCTATTAGAGGTGACTTCAACTGTGTTCTAAATGAGACTGAAAGAGTGGGAGGGTCCTTTTCTATAGCTGAGGCTATGCCATTCTAGCAATGCATCCAATATTGTGAATTAATTGACAATCCTATTATGGGAGCTCTGTATACATGGAATAATAAGCAATGTCCAGCTGATAGAATCTATAGCAGATTAGATAGATTCCTGATGAACCAAGACTGGTTGAATGATTATCCTGATATGGTTGCTCACTTCCTTCCTGAGGGAAACTTTGATCATACTCCTTGCTTGGTTCAACAAGATAGTCAAGAGGGAACCAGATCTAGACCATTCAAATATTTCAACATGTGGAGTCAATCCCCCAACTTCAAAGAAATAGTTCAACAAGTATGACACCGTGATCGGAGGAGCACCAAAATGTTTGAACTAGTAAAGAAGTTAAAGGCTCTAAAACCTTGCCTGAAAAATTTGAATAAAGCTCAATTCTTAGACATTAAGAGGAATGCAGAGATTGCTCTAACCAAGCTCACTAAGATTCGGCAATCCCTGGGAGTGAACCCTAATGAATCAAGTTTAATACAAAGCAGAATGTGATACTAGAGTTATCTATCAACAGTTGTATAGTGCTCAGTTAGAATTTCTACTAGAGTTATTTGCTTTTAATGGTGGTACTGAAAGAGAACCTCAGTGGAATAATCTTAGCAGAATTGCAGCTAACATTCAAGGTCCCTGGGCTATTAGAGGTGACTTCAACTGTGTTCTAAATGAGACTGAAAGAGTGGGAGGGTCCTTTTCTATAGCTGAGGCTATGCCATTCTAGCAATGCATCCAACATTGTGAATTAATTGACAGTCCTATTATGGGAGCTCTGTATACATGGAATAATAAGCAATGTCCAGCTGATAGAATCTATAGCAGATTAGATAGATTCCTGATGAACCAAGACTGGTTGAATGATTATCCTGATATGGTTGCTCACTTCCTTCCTGAGGGAAACTTTTATCATACTTCTTGCTTGGTTCAACAAGATAGTCAAGAGGGAACCAGATCTAGACCATTCAAATATTTCAACATGTGGAGTCAATCCCCCAACTTCAAAGAAATAGTTCAACAAGGATGGCACCGTGATCGGAGGAGCACCAAAATGTTTGAACTAGTAAAGAAGTTAAAGGCTCTAAAACCTTGCCTGAAAAATTTGAATAGAGCTCAATTCTTAGACATTAAGAGGAATGCAGAGATTGCTCTAACCAAGCTCACTAAGATTCGGCAATCCCTGGGAGTGAACCCTAATGAATCAAGTTTAATACAGCAGGAATGTGATACTAGAGTTATCTATCAACAGTTGTATAGTTCTCAGTTAGAATTTCTACTAGAGTTATTTGCTTTTAATGGTGGTACTGAAAGAGAACCTCAGTGGAATAATCTTAGCAGAATTGCAGCTAACATTCAAGGTCCCTGGGCTATTAGAGGTGACTTCAACTGTGTTCTAAATGAGACTGAAAGAGTGGGAGGGTCCTTTTCTATAGCTGAGGCTATGCCATTCTAGCAATGCATCCAATATTGTGAATTAATTGACAATCCTATTATGGGAGCTCTGTATACATGGAATAATAAGCAATGTCCAGCTGATAGAATCTATAGCAGATTAGATAGATTCCTGATGAACCAAGACTGGTTGAATGATTGTCCTGATATGGTTGCTCACTTCCTTCCTGAGGGAAACTTTGATCATACTCCTTGCTTGGTTCAACAAGATAGTCAAGAGGGAACCAGATCTAGACCATTCAAATATTTCAACATGTGGAGTCAATCCCCCAACTTCAAAGAAATAGTTCAACAAGAATGACATCGTGATCGGAGGAGCACCAAAATGTTTGAACTAGTAAAGAAGTTAAAGGCTCTAAAACCTTGCCTGAAAAATTTGAATAGAGCTCAATTCTTAGACATTAAGAGGAATGCAGAGATTGCTCTAACCAAGCTCACTAAGATTCGGCAATCCCTGGGAGTGAACCCTAATGAATCAAGTTTAATACAGCAGGAATGTGATACTAGAGTTATCTATCAACAGTTGTATAGTGCTCAGTTAGAATTTCTACTAGAGTTATTTGCTTTTAATGGTGGTACTGAAAGAGAACCTCTGTGGAATAATCTTAGCATAATTGCAGCTAACATTCAAGGTCCCTGGGCTATTAGAGGTGACTTCAACTGTGTTCTAAATGAGACTGAAAGAGTGGGAGGGTCCTTTTCTATAGCTGAGGCTATGCCATTCTAGCAATGCATCCAATATTGTGAATTAATTGACAATCCTATTATGGGAGCTCTGTATACATGGAATAATAAGCAATGTCCAGCTGATAGAATCTATAGCAGATTAGATAGATTCCTGATGAACCAAGACTGGTTGAATGATTATCCTGATATGGTTGCTCACTTCCTTCCTGAGGGAAACTTTGATCATACTCCTTGCTTGGTTCAACAAGATAGTCAAGAGGGAACCAGATCTAGACCATTCAAATATTTCAACATGTGGAGTCAATCCCCCAACTTCAAAGAAATAGTTCAACAAGGATGGCACCGTGATCGGAGGAGCACCAAAATGTTTGAACTAGTAAAGAAGTTAAAGGCTCTAAAACCTTGCCCGAAAAATTTGAATAGAGCTCAATTCTTAGACATTAAGAGGAATGCAGAGATTGCTCTAACCAAGCTCACTAAGATTCGGCAATCCGTGGGAGTGAACCGTAATGAATCAAGTTTAATACAACAGGAATATGATACTAGAGTTATCTATCAACAGTTGTATAGTGCTCAGTTAGAATTTCTACAACGGAAAGCTAAAATGAAATAGACTGTTGAAGGGGATGCCAACACCTCCTTCTTCCATGATACTAGAGTTATCTATCAACAGTTGTATACTGCAGTCAGTACCAGAGTGATTCAGCAAGGTAATATATGTGGGGAGAGTCATAAATTACTGCTGCTAGCTCCTGTCACTGATGATGAGATCAAACAAACTCTATTCAGTATACCTAATGACAAAGCTCCAGGTCCAGATGGGTACTCGAGCCAATTTTTCAAAGCTACCTGGGATATAACTGGTAAGGACTTTTGTGAAGCCATTCAGGATTTTTTTAGAAGTGGCAAATTGCTGAAGCAACTGAATGACACCAACATTACACTGATACCTAAAGTGGCCCATCCTACCACTGTCCTACAATTTAGACCAATTGCATGCTGTAATGTTGGACATAAATGTATCTCTAAACTGCTTTGTGCTAGGCAGCTCCTCCCTCATATTATATCCTTAACTCAGGGTGGGTTTATTTAGGGTAGGAGCATAATGGAGAATATCATAATTTGCCAGGACCTGTAAAACTTTATGGGAGGAAATCTGCTTCCTCTAGATGCTTATTCAAAATTGATCTCCAAAAAGCCTATGATTCTGTAGAATGGTCCTTCTTGTTTCAAATGCTGCAGGAGCTGAATTTCCCAGGGCACTTCATCAGTCTCATCAAATAATGTGTCACCACAACTTCTTATACCTTTAACCTAAATGGTGATAACTTTGGCTGGTTTAAAGGCCAAAGGGGTCTTAGGCAGGGGGATCCTTTGTCTCCTTTACTCTTTACCATATGTATGGAATATCTCACTGGACTTCTAGCTTACACTACTGCAACCATGAACTTTAAATTCCATCCTCTATGTAAAGCTATGAAGTTAAGTAGCTTGATGTTTGCAGATGACCTCCTTCTCTTCTGTAAACGTGATGTGACATCCATTATGATCTTGCTCTGAACTTTCTCTACTTTCTTACAGGCCTCAGGATTAAAAATGAGCAACGGTAAATCAAATGTCTATTTTAATGAAGTGTCAGATGCTCTTAGACAAGAAATTGTTCACATTTCAGGATGCATTGAGGGGTACTTGCCTTTTAGATATCTGGGGGTCCCTAAAAAACCATCAAAATTATCAGTAAGAGATTGGCAACCTCTGATTGATAAGGTTCTGGAAAGGACAAGGATGCTAAGTACTAAGAAGCTTTCTTATGCAGGGAGGTGGTGCTCATTAAGGCAGTGTATAAGTCTCTTCATTCATACTGGGCTTCTATTTTTATTATTCCAAAAGCTGTGTTAGCTAAGATTGAAGCTATCTGTAGAAATTTCTTATGGGATGGAGGGTCTGAATACACTGGAAGCCCAACTGTGGCCTGGGATAAAATTTGTACATGACAAAAGAGTGGGGGTCTTGGTCTGAGAGTTGATCACATATGGAACAAGGCAGCCATTGGGAAACTATTATGGTGGGCTCACTGTAAACCTTCCAAACTCTGGGTTCAGTGGGTGCACATTATATACTTGAGGGGGAGACCTGAGAGAACTATACTCCACCTAATGAGGCCAGTTGGACATGGAAAAAGGTATGCAAAATAAGGAAGGAATTGCAGCCTGCTTATGATTAGAATGAATGGAGTTGTATCCCTGGTAAAGAATACACAATAAAAAAAAGGGTATGCTTGGCTCAGTCCTGTCCACCCTGAAGTGGAATGGTACCACCTAATATGGAAAAAATGGACCCTTCCTAAGCATGGGGTCATTGCCTGGCTATATCAGCATCATGGGGTCAATACTAAGGAGAAATTATACAGACTGGGGATTAGCACAGATAGCAACTGCTGTATCTTTGAGCAGGGGGAGGAGAACTTGCATCATCTGTTCTTTTCCCGTCCTTACAGCAGGAGGGTCATACAGCTTATGCAGCATTAGACTGGTGTTCAAATATCAGTGGATAATGTGTAAGCATGGAGGTTGAACAAAAGGTATTCCAGACTCAAGAGAGGGGTACTGAACAGCATTATCAATGCTGCAATCTACCATATTTGGATGCAAAGGAATGCAAGCAGGCATGACCATAGGCTTATACATCCTGCTAAATGTGTGAGCATGATTCAATATGACATCGGAACAAGAATCCAACAGCAAACCAGAGGCAAAATATCCCAAAAGGATAGACAATGGCTTGATAAGTTAGGATGAGAACTGTTCTTGTTATTGTTTAAGCAAGTTGTATAGCTAGACTCAATAGCTAGCTGAAACTCTTGATGTATTTGTCACTGGTTTTTCAATATTTGTTTTTTACATTTCACCCCAAAAAAAAACTTGACCCATACAGGAACCGATTTCACTTCATGTTTAATCTCCTTTGTTTCTGCTATGGAGATGGTGTCCATCTTCCATAAAGATTTTTAATTCAAGCCAAATAGTCTTCTCTTCCCAATTGTCTCAAGCCCGAGTTTGAGAAAATATGAAGGAGAAAGGGATTATCCCTGCTAATGCTGAAGTCTGGATTCCTGAAGACTCTCTAATCTAGATCGACTGGGCATGCCATGGTTGGTTCTGTATGCATGATTGGGCTTTCAAGGCTGGTTGTAAGTTGCCTTTCTCTCCTTTGATGGTTGAAGTGATCAAGGAAATTGGTATTCCTCCTTACTAGATCATGACCACGGTCTCGAAGGTGGTTCATTCTATTGAGTTTTTATGTGACAAGCATAAACTGTCTTTTACTCTGGATTATTTGAAGAGTTGCTACTCTTTGAGGACACATAGTCCTGGCAGGGTTAGTTTCAAGGTTAAGCCTTCGTCTAATCGTCCTCTCAGCAACCTGGATAGTGGTGCCGACAATAATTGGGTTGCTGGTTATATGTTCATCAGGACCAACTCTGCCTGACCTGGCGTATCTCAATTTTGATGCCTGCGTTAGTGGTAAGTATCCTGCAATTTCTACCTGCCCTGCAGATATTATGTTAGTTCAAAGTAAAGCGGAAAATATTTAACAAGATATACCTTCTTTTGAAGTAGATTATTGGGTGAGCACTATTGAGTATCCTTTTGAAAGGGTAACTGCTTTTTTGGCTATTCCTCATGTGGAGAGGTCGTGGCCATTTGCTCGGAAGTGGAGAGTTTTCCTCGTTGCCTGAAGGGCGTGGGTGTTTCCATGGCTTTCAAGCCTGTCAAAGCTCTTGGTGCTATGAATTCTGGCAGTAAGATTTATTTTGTTCTGCTTTTCTTTTAAATTGGTTAATTTGTTATTGTGGACATAGCCACCAACACGCCAGGCCGATCTGCGGACGTATATCGGTCTTTTTGAAAGCCACGCTCGGCGGCGTAAAAATGCTTTCGATCGGATCGTTTTAGATCGGTCAGTTTCGTCTCGGCAAGGGTCTCGAAACGATGCAAGAGATGTTCGGAGTCGCCACCAAGCATTTGTTGGATGCTTGGAACCGTTCGAATCCACTTTATACCTAGGTCAACCAAGGCAAAAAGCGCTGTTTGACATAGGCACTAAAGATAAGGAATCGTCCCTCTTTAGCATCCTATCTCTAGAATGACTCTCGTACGCCCTGGATAAGGTCATCCACTATCCAAAGTTTCTGAGTAAGAGGTGAAGGTACGTATTGGGAAGCCCTTTAATTGGATACCCAATCCCGCCCGCGGTAGCGGCCTCTACTGATCGATCTTGATTGGTTAAATGCAAAAATTGATAAAATGGGTAAATGCATGAATGCGCATCCACTATTTTGAACCTAATATGTGAGCTTTCTATGTCAGTTTGTTTAATCGAAGTATCAATTATTTGATGTCAAGTTGGATTTAATGTTGATTTGTATGCAAGACGGAAATTAAACATTCATTTACCGAGTTAGGTTTATGGTGCATAACGTGATCCATTTGTCTTAGTAAGACGTTTTGCAAATATAATGTGAAATGGGCAGATTCGTCATCTGGTCCGTCCTATATTCGGGTTAACCGAAGTCGGGAGCGTCCTGGACAAATGCTGGAAGGGGAACAGATCCTGCGTCAGGCAGCCATAAGAGGCGCGAGCCTGCTGGCGATGCAAATGGGTCTGCCCTGGTTTGAAAATGGAAACATAAGTGGCCTGTTTAGGCGCGGGCCAACAGACGATGAAAGACGTCTTCTGACCATTAAAAAGGTTTATATAATGTATTGAAAAATGGGTGTTTAAACCCGTCTTGATTCGAAAAGGTCGTTTAGGCCGCTTTTTTGCTAATTTGAAGAACGAGACTTGAATAATCGTCATTGTTTTGACAATATTCGACTTCGGGTTTGGTTTTGCAAGCTTGACATGAATAGTTTTGAAAATGATTATGAACTGATTGTTTTATGTTCATTTGTTTGTAATTAGTCAACGTTCATCATCGTACTCGGGTTAAAATCCGACATGGTATGTCGAACCAAAGATGATTTTATGTTGGTGACTAATATATTTATTTTGAAAATGTAAAGAAATGAGAAAGGCTTTAAAATACCCTTCAAAATGTAAAGAAATGAAACAAAAGGTTTCAAAATACCTTTTATAATGTAATTAACAAAATATTATCACTGAGACACGGACTAAACCGTCATGGTATTAGGAACCAAGGATGATTAATGTTTCATGGTTAAAAACTTATCATAAAAATGGTTTGAAATATTTGAAATGGTAAAAACGATTGCAAATATAAAATAAAAATAAAAGAGAGGAAGAGACCAAACACGGTTTGGATTTAGGTGAGGAAGTGCTTTAGGCGCGAGCCTACTTGCTACATAAGTAGCCTCTGCGTCAACCAAAAATCCGGTTTTGGCTCATTCATCCTATATTTGGACCATGTCATGCATAATTTAGCATGTTATAGTCATGAAACAAATAAAAAATATGATAGAAGAAGATTTTTACACCCTCATACTTACATGCTAGGCTTGAGACGAGAAACCGCCGAAAGTGTATCAACTTGTTTGGCCGGAAAACACGGTTTGAAAACCGTTTTAGCAAGTAAAAGAGTGTTTTTTAAGTTTAGTGATGGTGTAGTGGTCGAGATGGTCGGTCAAGTGGTTTAATGCACGATAACAGTACCAAACAATGTGTAAGGCTTGTGTTTACGATCGGTAGGTCGTAAACACGTGTCGGTTGGTGACTTGAGAAGTCGAGTCTAGAATTTTAAGGGAGAAAAGAGGGAGCGGACACTCGCGTAACTCTAAAATGGTGGCATTTGAGGGGTATTTATAGGAAAATGGGTGGTTGTGTGTGTTTTGAGCGATGTGGCCGCATTGGCTGCTCAAAGAGACGCGAGCCATTTCGCGCGTCTTCGGTTGTCTTGTCGCTATCACACAAGTGTACTCATGGTTTGTTCTATCCTAGGATTTGGAAGAACTTGATTTGTACTTGACCATTTAGGATTCCGGGAAATCTTAACATGGAAGCATTTGAAAGGTTTGTTTTTTGCGTTTGACTCGGTTTGACTCGTTGTTGGAGTCGGGATTTTAATTTAGAGTCGGTTTTGGGTCCGGTGTCGGTTTTGACTCTAATTAGTGTCAATGCGACCCCGTCGTCAAGCATTAAATACTCCAGGTACTTTTGAAAAGTTTTATTTTTGAAATCGTTTTAAGTTTTCCGACGCATAGTTGTACACAAACTGTCGATCAAACGCTGCGATTCCTAAGCATGTTGTAGTCCGATAATCATCGGGTGTTTGTTGGAGTCTCAACAGTTACCAAGTATCTACAGAGCCCCCACTTTGACTGAGGCTTAGACAGGGCGAAAGTCAAAGTAGACCCCCAGGTCAATCGAAGATTACAACCTGGAGACAGCAGCGACGTCGAGGCGACTCGAAAGGATTCGAGCCCAGGACCTGTCATCGGGAAGGGCGACGCCAAGGCGACCTGAGGGCACGAGCCGAGGACCTGTTGCCGGGAACAGTTTAGAGTCTGTCGATTGTCCGTGCGGGTCGTTAAAGTCCGTTAGACTACGTACAAAGGCTCGCCAGCCATAAGAAGGAACCATACCCGAGGCATCTTCGCGGACAAAGGCTCACCAGTTGTGTTGCGGATATGAAGGGGGCTCACCAGCTGTGGTGCGTATATGAATGGGATCGCCAGCCGTGGTGCGTATATGAATGGGGCTCGCCAGCCGTGGTGCGTATATGAAAGGGGCTCGCCAGCCGCGTTGCGTACATGAAAGGGGCTCGCCAGCCGTGGTGCGTATATGAAAGGGGCTCGCCAGCCATGGTGTGTATATGAAAGGGGCTCGCCAGCCGTGGTGCGTATATGAAAGGGGCTCGCCAGCCGTGGTGCATTGTAAGGCTCGCCAGCCATGTGCATTGTAAGGCTCGCCAGCCATGGTGCGTTAAAAGGCTCGCCAGCCATGATGCGTTGTAAGGCTCGCTAACCATGTGCGTTGTAAGTCTCGCCAGCCATGTGCGTTGTAAGGCTCGCCAGCAATTTGAGTTGTAAGGCTCGCCAGCCATGTCAAAAGTGATGCGTTTTGAGGCTCGCCAGCCATGTTGAAGAGTCGATTGATCGACCGCGGAAATAGCCGCGTTGGATGGGCTTATTTCAGAAAGTTTGTTTGAATTAGCGGGCTTCGTATGGCAGCCCCCGATATCCTGTTAGGGAATCTTGGTGTTTGTATTGAATGTTTGTGGTGCCGGAAAGGGACAGGTTTGTGAGGCTGGCCCCCGTGGTCGGCGGTGATTTTGAATCTCGAAGAGAGATAGCGGTTTTTATTACCGTTGGTTTTGTAGGAAAAGGACAGATGCGTGCTCTGTCGTTCGACGTGTGTTTGGGGAGGACGACTTTAATTTTGTCTTCCCACGATTTGAAAAATTTGTGGGAATAGCGGATTTGAATCCTGCTATAGTTTTTTTGACCGATGGGGGCTTTTAATGCCGCCGTCAGAATTTTGAAAACAACGAATTTGAGTTCCACTATTTGCGCTTGAACCGACGGTTTTTATTATCGTCGTTAAATAGTGAATTTTAAATTTCACCATTATTGTTTTTTGAAATGACGGTTTTTATTGCCATCGTTTGAAAATTGAAGAAATAGTGAATTTTTAATTTCACTATTATTGTTTTTGAAATGACGGTTTTTATTGCCGTCGTTCGAAATTTGAAGAAATAGTGAATTTTGAATTTCACTATTATTGTTTTTGAAATGACGGTTTTTATTGTCGTCGTTGAAATTTGAAGAAATAGTAAATCTTGAATTTGCTATTATTGTGTTTGAAGTGACGGTTTTTATTACCGTCGTTTGAAAATTGGTAGTTTGTATGGGAAATTGGGCCGAAGCCCAGAATTTCGCTGAACAAAGCAGAGGAACACCCATTGAGGCGCGAGCCTACCTTCGAAGGAAAGGAGCTTCCCTATTTTTGTAGAAAAGACGCGGGAATGGGAAGCTCCCCATTCTCACTTGGTCTTCCTCAAACACAAAAACCTGAAACAAAGAAAGACGCCATTTTCGACCTCATTTCTTGCTTGATTTCGTGTTCTCATCATCATGTCATCTCAAGGTATATAAATCCTCTTGAATCCATTTGTTTTTGTTTGTCTTTTTGTTGATTAAATTAGGGCGGAACCCTAAATCCTCAAAAATCGAATTGGGCGTTTTTGATTAAGCCATTTTCGAGTGAAATTGATGATTGTATTAGGTTAGAAACCTGTTTAGGAGTATAGGGGTGCTTTTAATTTGCATTTTGGTCCCCGTTCCCGCTCCCTATGCTCGAAAAACGTGAATGAGGCGGTAAAACCGTCTTATTTCACAATGTCAAGTTTGTTTGCTCGAGTTGTGCACCCCACTAGGTTGTATTGTTGTCAGGAAAGACCGTGTTTGCCACATTGAACCTTTGTTGGGGTATTGTGGGCAAAATTGGACTTTTTGCCTTTGAAGCGGTCTTATGTCTGTCAAAATGAGCGTCATTTTGAGCTCGAATTGAGTCAGTTTGTTTTGAAATGGACCTTATTGGTAGTTTAGGTCGCTTTGAGATGTGATAAAATCACGTTGTTTTGTTGTGGTCGGTTTTGAAATTTTGACCTGTTTGTGCTTGAATTGGGGCAAAACTGCCTTTTTCGAGCCGTTGAAAATACCCCGTTGTGTCGGGAATATATTTTTGGTTGTTGTTGGACCTTGTGTGGGTCTCGAGGTGGCATTTTGTTGTTGTTGTTGTTTTGACTCGTCTTTTGCTTGAAAAGAAAGGCGAGTCGTTTTTTTTTGTGTGATTTTTGTGGATTGATTTGTTTGGCTGGGTTTGGGCGGGATTGCCTTTGTTTTGTTTTGCAGGTTATTTTTTTGGATTTGTCCATTTTGTGCCGTCGTAATGCCGAAATTTCGGCTGACGTTTTTTGTTTTGCTTCTTTGATTGCAGGGGAGTGTTCGGGGCCTACCAAGTCCGTTGCGGAGGCTTCAGAGGACGGGGATGATCCTGGAGGGAGGGAGGCGCCTTTTTTTGGTTATAGGCTTGGTTGTGTTTCTCCTTGGTGGCCTTTGCCTTGCCTTTTACTGTACACTGGTCATCGGCGGTTGTCTGCAGAGGGCGGATGTCTGATGAGTGGGGTTCAACATCGGGGTAGCGCCCGGTGCCATGGTTCCTTTTCGTCGCCGAATTCTGATGATTGGAGGTCAACGTCGGGATGACGAGCTGAGTTACGATCTCCGATTGTCATGTCATCCAAAATCTGCCAGGCATCATTTTTCCTTTTTGTCGTGGAGCAGGAATGTGGTATTACCGTCATGGTAACCACCTCTGCTTCTGTTGTTACTCCTTTTCTTTTTCGGCTGGAGGGATATGGAGTGCTTAGTTTGGTAAGTGGCAGATAGCCCCGGGTTCGTTGTTTTAGGTCAGTGTCTGTATGATAAAAACTTGTACCGGATCCTGTTTGTATGGTCAGTCGTTTGTATCAAACGTGTGTCGATGTATTTTGCGTGAGGCGGTTTGTATATATGTGTTTTTGGATTGTGGTTTATTTGTGTTTTTTGGCTTTTTTGTGTTGTGTTTCGGAGAAGCGTTGTTGGTTGTTAGTTCCCCTTTGATTCACACTAGTTCCTGCATCGTTAGTGTAGAAAACAGGCAACAGGTAGCACGTACACACAAATGTAAACACGTAAAAGCATTTGATGGAAACAAAAATTAACCACGATGACTCGAAGTTAAATTTGAAATTTAAATTGACGTTTTGAAAATTCCGCGACAAGTCGTCACGTTTGAATTTTTCAAAAGAAATTGATTTGAAATTTCGAGCAATTAATTAAATTGCATCGAATTTTGATGAAAATTGATTTGTAACTCGAAAAACTTAAAACTCAAACCGTCAGGGGTGAATTTTAAAAACAGATTTTTGCGAGTGTATTTGATTTGATTTTTAAGAGATCAAGACTCGGATTTGCAAGAGTCTGAATTTTTTGAAGAAAATTGACGTCGTGTTATAAATTTTTGATTTTTGTGTAAAATGCGAAAAAAGCGAAAATTTTTCAGAATTTCGACTGACATGGAAACGATCCGTCGCAGATCGGGGCGACTAGCCCTTCCCCCTTAAAAAAAAGAAGAGAAAAACCGTATCTTTAAGGCTGCGTCATGGAAGCCGTGTCGGATTTCGTAAAATGCAAAAATAAGGAAATGTGAGTGTAGTGGTCGAGATGGTCGGTCAAGTGGTTTAATGCACGATAACAGTACCAAACAATGTGTAAGGCTTGTGTTTACGATCGGTAGGTCGTAAACACGTGTCGGTTGGTGACTTGAGAAGTCGAGTCTAGAATTTTAAGGGAGAAAAGAGGGAGCGGACACTCGCGTAACTCTAAAATGGTGGCATTTCAGGGGTATTTATAGGAAAATGGGTGGTTGTGTGTGTTTTGAGCGATGTGGCCGCATTGGCTGCTCAAAGAGACGCGAGCCATTTCGCGCGTCTTCGGTTGTCTTGTCGCTATCACACACGTGTAATCATGGTTTGTTCTATCCTAGGATTTGGAAGAACTTGATTTGTACTTGACCATTTAGGATTCCGGGAAATCTTAACATGGAAGCATTTGAAAGGTTTGTTTTTGCGTTTGACTCGGTTTGACTCGTTGTTGGAGTCGGGATTTTAATTTAGAGTCGGTTTTGGGTCCGGTGTCGGTTTTGACTCTAATTAGTGTCAATGCGACCCCGTCGTCAAGCATTAAATACTCCAGGTACTTTTGAAAAGTTTTATTTTCGAAATCGTTTTAATTTTTCCGACGCATAGTTATACACAAACTGTCGATCAAACGCTGCGATTCCTAAACATGTTGTAGTCCGATAATCATCGGGTGTTTGTTGGAGTCTCAACAGATACCGGATATCTACAGGCTTGTCTTTATTGCTAATTGATGGTGAGCGAGTCGTTGTTCACTCAATCAAACACATTTATATTCTCAACAAACAACTAGTTAGTGGTTAAGTCGAGGTCGATCCACGAGACGGTGTGTTTTGGGTTCTAAGTCTATCTATCTGAATTTATGCTAGTGTCACAATTATTGGGGGTTTGAATTTGATGGTTCTAAACTAATAAAAGCAATAAAAAGCAATGAAAGGTAAAACAAGCAATAAAAATAAGGATGTGAACAAATAATTAACAACACTAGGGAATCATGGGATCATAGATGAATCATGGCCTGTGAAGTACCATAAATGAATCATATAGATGCAAGCAATTATTATTTTTGGAATCGAGGTAGTTTATATCTTACAATTCCTAGGGAAACTTAGGTCTCGGAGCCGAGTCGGTCAAGACTTTGCAACACCTAGAAGTCGACTTGGTTTTCCCTATTTAACTATATGCATTGTTTAACAAGGCTTGAGTTAGTTTATGTCTTACAAGTCGTGTTGAAAGGATAAGAGAATCATGTTAGGTTGTCAATCAAGCATTTTATCAAAAAGAACATGTGCATAAGTTGAAAGTACAATAAGCAAGCATTTATATGAACTCATTAACCATATATTTATCATATAATTACTCCGCTAGTCCGCCACTAATACCTAGTTAGGGAACTACTCACTCATTATCATGGGAAACATGTTAACAATGATGTCAATCATCTTAACAAGTATAAACATGATGGAAGAGTAAAGCAATAAGCAATAATTAAGTAAAGAGTACAGAAATTATACCAATCGTAAGATGAGAAAATGGAAAGGAAAGAATAATAGAAGAGAACGTGATTGATTGATGAAGAGTTGTCAATTTTCCAAATAATAACCCAATAATCTTCAATTACCCTACTAGATTTAAGAATTCTTGAAAAATAATTAAAGAAAGATTCAAATGCAATTTGTGAAAAGATTAAAGATTATGTTGGAATAAGTGTCCTCCGACAATAATGCGATCACAACTGTCGATCATGACGATCACATGTTTAAATCTCATTTTAAAAATACATATGGGATGTAATATTTTACAGTCAACTGGTCCACACATATCGGTAATGATTGGCTGACTAGAGTTTGACATTACTGTCGTGCGACGGTGGTGATCAGTTGATCCCCTTAGGTCATACCTATAGGGAAATACTCTTAATTGATTATTTAATTAATCGTATACCGATACGAGTTAATTAAATTGCTTAAAATTGACGGATGATTTTGTGAGTATAATTAACGTATCTTATTGTAATATGATTAAATGAGACACGGTCTAAGTAATCGAATTGTTTTATTACTTAGATGAAATTATTGTTTACGGAAACAATTGAAACGGAATGAATAAATTATTATAAATACAGAATGTTGTAGTTTATAATTCGGAAACACTTTTTGGTACAAGTAATTACGAATTACTAGTCGATTTTATAAATGACATATTTTATGAGTATGTTGATTTTTAATATGTTAAAATACATTACATTGTGACATGTCTTGTAACATGTTACATGTGACAAAATTGATAAATGACAAAATAAAATGGACCTCCCATTTTATATACATGTACCGAAATGTTGGTGGGAGTTAGTGGAAAAATTGTGTAAATTGTTTTAAGTGGAAAACACAATCATGAAAGCTAACTACTAGCCTTGCATGCCTATCATTTTCTTGGGTAAAAAAACTTGCCCATGCATTGGGCACATATTCTCCCTCCAACCGGTTTCACCATGAAAAAGAGAGAGTGTTTTCTCTACAATTTCATTCACTCTTATCATAATTTTTATAGTGTAAGAAAAATGCATTCTCTCTACATCTTATAAAATTTCTAGAGAAATAAATCTCACAAATACTCCCTCTTGACCGAAATATTCAAGAGTAAAAATACAATTTATTTTGTGTCAATTTTATAGTAAAACTTATATTATTACTAGATCATAATAATATTTGTTATTGAGAGGTTTCCTTGGGTATTCACTTTTGGGAGAGATTCTATACTTGAATCTTTGTTCATCCATTATTTGGAATGCTCAAGAACTAACAAGAAGGAGATCTTGTTGGTGCCCTTTTATCCGAAAATCATATGGTGAGAAAACGATTTCTTCTCTATATTTACTTATGTTTGCATGCATAAGATTTGTATTTAATTTTATGACCAAATTAAATTGAAATATATATGAATATGTTGTATAATGAGATATAGATTTCTAACAAGCGGTATCAAGAGCCTTAGGTTGTTTGCATGCAAATCGGTTATAGTTTTTCCGAGTTATACGATTAACATATAAAACTTGTAAATTTGTGTTATTATGATATATCACGAAATAAATTTTGCATGTTAAAGTTTCTGATCCTAAAATGTATTTAGGATATTTTGGTTAATTTATGGATTTTTATTGTTCATCATATATAATAATGGCATTAAAAATGTGATTTTATGATTAAAATGTCATTTTGGGACTAAAATTAGCTAAGCTTTGAATTCTACAATGGTTTTTGGATATGTTTTCACATATATTATTTTGAGAGGACCTGTAAATTTTCATAATTTTTGGAGTTCTTATGCTCGAAATATGGATTTTTCATGATAAAAATCGATTTTAAATGAAAAATAGGTTAATATGAGAAATATTTCGAATCTGGTCATATAAATTTAGTATATTGTCACATGCAATTTTATAAGATGTGTGTAAAATTATAGGCTATAATGAAGTCTTTATGCATGATTTATGAATTTTTGATGAAAAATAGCATAAATAGTGACTTAATTAGGGAATAATTGCTAAAACATACTTCATGACTAAGGAAAAACGTCACATGTTGCATTTTATTATCTTTTTCAGATCTAAAATTGGAAAGTTGATGAATATAATTTTTCTCATGTTTTTATGATTATAATTGTTAAATCCGATTAACCGCAACATTGTTTTTCCCGATAAAATTCGAAATTTTTAACCTAAGTTTTTGAACATTATGAGTGTCATGGTATTTTTTTCCAGTATGTTCATGAGTTCAAATTTCAAATTTATTTGATTTTTTTTTTTTTTGTGATTTATTTGAAGTTTATAGCATTTTATTGTAATTTTGGGTCCATTAATGAACAATTTTAAGCAATATAAGTTAATTATTGTCAAATGTTAGTGGAGACTAATTTTGAGTCCTAAGTTGGTTAGGGTAATTAACTTGTGCATAAATATGATTTTATGTAATTTATTGTGATTTTAAAAGGTTGAATCACGCAAATCCGTAAAAACCGTTTAATATACGATATTGGCTCCTTGAAGGTGATTTAGCATAAAATTGGGCATGTTGATACATATTATAATGCTGCATTTTATTTATGATTGTCATAATTTTATTTTATGTAATTTTTGAATTATGTAATTTTACTTAGTATGGCCTTAGTTTTTAATTGATATTACCCGAAATGTATGGGAATATCGATTCGGTTGTAATTTATTGTGATCTCGTATCACCGTTTTGTAATTTAATAGATTTATTTTATTTTAATTACAAATGTATAATAGGAAATTATGTAATTTGTTATGTAATTTATTTATTTCGGAGTTCCTTGAAGACGGTGTCACTCAAGGAAGACGATACATAAAGACGGTGTTACCTCGAGATGCGTGCCAAAACCGAAATTCAAGGGACCAATGGAGTTGGTTTCCGAATATGTAATAGTTAATTAGATTTTCTATTTTAGGAAGGCCATACTAGGATTTAATTTTTGCTTTGCATTTTATTTATATGTTGCATGCATCGCTAAATCGCCATAACTAAAACATGCATTGTCATTTTAATCGAGTTTATCGACCGTGTCAATTACAATTATCGTAGTTCACCGCTTTAGTTCAATTAAAACGTGATAGATAATAAATTGACATGACCTCTCGCTAAAATAAACAATTGAGACTTAGCCTTACCAAAAAGTAGAAACCATGAAAACCTATTTCGCGAGGGAGTGCACTCGGCCACCCCGGGGTACAAACCTTGTTACGTAGGGGAAGTGGGTGATAAATGTCTAATCCACCGAATTCATGTTGATGAGGGTTTCATCGGCTACCCCGTGCCCAAGTTAATGTGAATTTGGATCATGGACACATTTATTCGAAATTTGGGTTGAACTCAAAAAAAGTAATTGATAAGGGTTTCATCGGCTACCCCGTGCCCTTGTTGGATGTGTTTTGGGCTAAAGATAAATGTTAATGTAATTTTATCGACCGAGAGTTCTAAACGTAGAATCGATTAAAGAGTTAATCCACCGAGTTATATTGATAAGGGTTTCATCGGCTACCCCGTGCCCAAGTTAATATGAATTTGGATCTCGGAATCATTTATCATAGTTGGGTAGAGGTCACTATGTAAATGCTTTACTTGTTATTTACAAGTATTAATAAAACGATAAATGTTAAGTTTTCCACTATTCCGTCATTATATTGTTCTACTTCTTTACCACAATCATATACGATATCATTTCGATTTTTGATTCAAATCTCCATTAAAACTTCGTAACTAAAGACAAATATGATTTTTCTTCTAAAACCTCATATGAACCATTGCTAAGGATCTCTTGTGAGGAGTATAGATAAAAGTTATTCATTATCAAACAGGTTTTTGATTCTTGACTAACACATCTACTTACAATGGATTGTTTTTCCATATACTTAATTGAAATAAGTACCTTGAAGCGATAAATTATTTTGGTAATTAGATTTGTCGGAAATCGTAATAGACCAAAATACCGCAACCACTTCAATGAAAGTTTTAAGACTAAACAAACGAATGAAGAGTAGTCTTCATGAAAATAATTTTTCTTCTTGAAGAGTCTATTGATCCAAAATACTCAAGAGGGGGGGGGGGGTGAATTGAGGATTTAAAACTTTATGAAAGCTTTTTCGATTATGTATGTATAATTAATTATTTAAAGTTTATTGATTAAACTTTAACTAATTAACTAATTAACGAATTAAAAACAAAGCAAATAAACGAAAGAAAGAGAGACACACGGATTTTTGAAGTGGTTCAGTTTCACAAGTCGAAACCTACGTCCACTATTCTCGATTAATAAATTTAGTACCTTTCTCCGGATTACAAATTTACTAACCCAACTCGTACAACTAACTCTAGCTGTAACTCAATGAGTACCGTTAAATACTCGAGTGACTAACTTACGCTAATAAGAAAGCACTAATGATTCTTCTAATAGTTCACGTTAATGAACAAGTAAGCAATCAATTATAGCACTATTATCTTATAACGATAATGAAGAACAAGTATGCGAGTTTTTGTAAAGACACGACCTTTCGAAATTAGCAAATCGGTTTTCGTTAAAAACACACGGTTTGCTCTTTAAATTATGAAAAACAATTTTATGCTTAAGGTCTCTATTTTAGATGTTGCAAATGACAAAGTATTTATAGGCAAAGAGAAGGAGAGCTACACGGTTTCAAGGAAACCCTAATAGTCAATAATAAGATATAATTATAAATTATATCTTCTTATTATCTCTTACCTAAAAGCCATAGAAGATAATAAAGAATATTCTAAAAGATAGAATATAATCTTTCTAATATTATCTTTACTATAAATTCTAAGATTATGATAAGATTTCCTAAAACAAGAAAATCTTTTACCATAAACAAATATATAAGTAAGATATACAAGATATGTAAAGATTATTTTATAGAATAAAATCTTTACCTAATCTCTTAGGCAACACGGCATAACACGGCTCATGGGCTCGTGAATCCATGCAAACCCTAATCTTGTTATATAATTAGAATTTAGGTTTTAAGAGAGGCTAGATGGAAACCCTAATTGATAGTAGAGTCCAACTCATAAGTCGACCCAAAAGCTATCAATTAACGCCAACCATAAAACCGGACTCCTCACTAAACCGGGCTTTACAAAATAAATACTTTCATTAAAACATATAAAATAGTCTTTAAGAAATTGTAAAACAATTTTCGAACCATTTAAAAGTCGTGTATAAAAACTCAGCATTTCAATGTTATAGTAGAAGAGCTATAACATTGAGCTCTTTTACTAGTAATGTTATAGCTGCAAAGCCATAACTTCACTAATTAAGAAACTCATTCTTGATTACCACTACGAGATAATCACCTATACTATTCTAATCTTCAGGGAGATCTTCGAGTATAGGCTACATCATCATCCAAGCTTGATTAATCTTCTAGAAGAACTCCGTCTTCACATAATGCTTGAACGAACCTTCGAATTGTTTGATCTTTAAACAAGGACTTGAACTTCTCATGTGTACATCACAATCTTCTTGGTTGCTCGTAATAAGTTAATGCTAAAACACTTAACAAACAATTACACGCAACAAGTATAAAACATGTAAGGCACCTTGACATCATCAAAACATAAACATATAAGCTATATGGTCCAACACTTCTCAAAGCAAAGACTCATTGAAATGAGTGGGAGCATTCTCTTAAACCGTTAAGAAAAGGATAAGGTTTTAAAGAAGTAAAATTAAGAATGGAATTGATTCAAGGTAATGTTAAAAGTAAAGTTATTGAGAATAACGATACTAAACCTATCAATCCCGACCGATAAAGTTTTCACTGTCTTAAATGTTGGACACTAGAAAGGAAACTACCCCAAATTGTTAAAGAATAAGCAAGTTAGTTGTGGGACATCTAATAAGACTTAGTTCTTTATTTGATTGACATAAGTTTTGCTAGTACCATTTCGTCAATATTAGAAACCGATGGTGGTTTTCATCATTGCATGTGATACATAGGATGATTAGAATATGACGACTAGCATCAAATAATGTCGAGAGATAGAGTCATTGTGTACTCAATCTAGTTTTGGGTTTAAAGTTGTACCTTAATTAGGAATATTAAGTACATGGACCCTAAATAAGAATATAATTTTTGTTAAGATACAAAAGAGGTTTCACTTTTGTGACCCTATACACCATGATTTGATGTATGGCTAGCCCATTATCAAGGTGATTATATTCTAAACCAAAGTAGAATGATATATCATGAAGATGATGCAAGACTCAAATTGGTAATCCAAGATTAAACCTTAGATTCTAGAATGATGAACGCAAAGAGTTATCGAGTACTCTTGAAACCATTTGATCTTATGGTATATGCGTATCTTGTATTCAAAGCAAGATGTCTCGTGCCTTTTGGTTGAAAAGGAGATCGAGGTTGGAAATCATTGATCCAAAATAGGTTGATCATTTTCTTTTACCAACGATTTAAGTTGACGCTAATGTGTTCACTTAATAAGGTAAATAGAGAAATCTTTGAAGAAGTTCAAAGAGTTCAAGGAATCACAATTTAGTCGTGATGGGATTATCAAAGTGAAGACTTTGATATAAGCCAAATAAAATATGATATAGTATCACAAGTTAATCTCTCTTAAACGCACATTATGGGATAATGTGTGGTTGGATAAGAATTCAAACGCTATTCGATATGGTTTGGACTTCGATCAAGTTACTTTGAGTTGCTTGATCCTTTTGAGGATTATATCATTTTGTCTAAATTATTTTTCCACTAAATCTAAAACGAATCATATGAGATATGAAATGGTAGGGTACCATGGTTGTAAGTTTTCAAAAGAAACAAATGCTCATTTTTCCTTATTATAATCACGAGTACACCGAGTTTGTGGCTCGTGAAACTGTCTTTCTAAAATACAAGTTTATTTCTAGAAGACAGAGTGGGAGAAATTATTCAAGAGCCACAAATAATGTTATGTCGAATGTTATGTCGCAAGAAACTGGTCTTTCTTGGCTACATGAGACGTTTTGTGAATGTTATGTCGAATGTTATGTCGCAAGAAACTGGTCTTTCTTGGCTACATGAGACGTTTTGTGTAAGACGTTGTTTCTTTAACACCTAGGAGGTTAAATTCGTCACTTGTTGAAGATGATGAATTCATGTTACTTTTAATAAATTAAAGAGCTTACAACTTACAAAGATATTGTTTGATTCAAATTACTTCTGGAAAGTAATGAATATTTGACTTACATGAGAGTGTTTAAGTCACAACTCAATACAAGGCTTAGAGCCATGAAAATCCGAAATAAATTCCGAATGGAATTGTTGGATATCTAAGAGAGATATCAAAGCTTGATTAGTTGCAAAGTGTTTTGCACTATTCGGATCTTCTTAGGGATTGTGTTTCATTATGATGGTATGCATATATCGAGTAAATCTAAAACCCACTTCTTCAATTAGAAGGAATGTATTCAATACATATCTTGAGTTTTGTAGATTCTTACAATCCTAAGATAATGTGAAATTTAAGAGAGGGTCTTAAGTAGGACATCAATGAGTTGGAATCAACATTTTGATCATGTGATAAAACTTTTGTCAATAGGTTGAGAAGTTGTGTTTATACATGAAGTTTAGTGGGAGTTACGAAAATTTTAATTAGTCCAATATGTGGATGACATATTGATCATTGAGAATGATTTAAGACTTTTGGAGTAATATAATACATCTTTAATATCCAGATTTATGTAGATAAATCCACATGATATTAGCGTCAAATAAGAAGTCTTATGTTGATAAGATTCATGACTAGTTCAATCAAATTGAACATATTTGATTGATTCCATTTGCTTCCGCTGCCGGATCAATTAAATAAGTAATGATGTATAACACTTCATATACTTTGAGTATGATGAATTGTTTCAAATCGAATTTAAGTAATAGTTACCAAGTAAGCCATAAAGATTACCCTTAAGTGCTTGCGGAAGCATTAAGGATGTAATGCAAAGTGTTTTTGATGCAAAATTTTGTGTAACGGTGTTACACAAGTGACAATTGACAATTGAGATTGCGCATGGTTTCTGACAAAACCATAATCAAAACACTTTAGGATGGTTAAGATACCATCGTGGCTATGTTATTTAAGAAATAGATTTTCTAGAATCATTCTAAGCAATAAAGAACAATGAGAAATGTTTACAACGGAGATTGAGTACACTTGCAATCATGGGATGTGCAAGAAGGAAGAGTCTCGCACACTGTGAAAACAGTGGGAGCTATTCTAAGGCTAGAAGGCCTATGTCTTGATTGGATCTCGACACGTACTCAGAAAGTTTTTTAATGCAAATGTATACATTACAAAGGAAAACGAGGATGTAGTAAGGTTGAGTAAGGTACAAGAAGTTGATAAAACCTACTACCCAAAGCCTTCTCATAGGCTTAACATGATGAGTCATGTCATTTTAATTAAATTGAGATGAACAACTACATTCAAGATCAAACTAGATTATAGAATATGAAGTAGTAATCAGGCATTGACTATTCATATGTGATAATCGCATTTGTCGTTCGAGTTTTACTTTAAAACTCTTTTATTATACTTTGTTACATCCAAACGAGTTGTAGAGACAATTGAACCCCGTTAAAGTGAACCCGGGTTAACATAGTATTCGCCCATAGTCACTTGTATGAGGTGACGTCTCGAAGTGACTAGAGTGTGATGCGATTGATGGCAAGTTCAGTGCCATACAGTCATGTGAGATGACTAGTCGATCACATAGGCAGACTGTTAGGAACACCTTGTCGGGCCTTATGACCGCTTATAGAGTTCTGACAAATTTATATAGCCTGGTCGTGGCGAGAGTTACTATAGTATTCTAATGAGTCGATTCTTTTGACTAAAGACTGTTTGCCTAAGATGGAACAGTTTCAGATTAACTTTGATTTGTGTTACTACGACCTTCGTAAATGGGGTCAAATGGGCATATTTTGGGTTATGATGGCTGTGGCTAGTAGAAGGGAATAAGTGCGATAAAAATTGTCCACCCCTTGTCAGGGTTATAACAATATCTCAGGGCCACTTGAGGAGTAATGAACTGGAAATGCGTGGCCACGCTCGGAAGGTATCTATGGTAGATAATTCCGGTCAATCAGTTATTCTCCAGATCGAGGATACCACTCTCGATATGATCACTTGCAAGTACGACCTGAAAGACACCTTGCATTGAGTGGGAGATAGTAATGTGACAAGAGAATTGGTGACGCACACTTGTCGAGGACAAGTGGGAGATTGTTGGAATAAGTGTCCTCCGACAATAATGCGATCACAACTGTCGATCATGATGATCACATGTTTAAATCTCATTTTAAGAATACATATGGGATGTAATATTTTACAGTCAACTGGTCCACACATATCGATAATGATTGGCTGACTAGAGTTTGACATTACTGTCGTGCGACGGTGGTGATCAGTTGATCCCCGTAGGTCATACCTATAGGGAAATACTCTTAATTGATTATTTAATTAATCGTATACCGATACGTGTTAATTAAATTGCTTAAAATTGACGGATGATTTTGTGAGTATAATTAACGTATATTATTGTAATATGATTAAATGAGACACGGTCTAAGTAATCGAATTGTTTTATTACTTAGATGAAATTATTGTTTACGGAAACAATTGAAACGGAATGAATAAATTATTATAAATACAGAATGTTGTAGTTTATAATTCAGAAACACTTTTTGGTACAAGTAATTACGAATTACTAGTCGATTTTGTAAATGACATATTTTATGAGTATGTTGATTTTTAATATGTTAAAAATACATTACATTGTGACATGTCATGTAACATGTTACATGTGACAAAATTGACAAATGACAAAATAAAATGGACCTCCCATTTTATATACATGTACCGAAATATTGGAGGGAGTTAGTGGAAAAATTGTGTAAATTGTTTTAAGTGGAAAACACAATCATGAAAGCTAACTACTAGCCTTGCATGCCTATCATTTTCTTGGGTAGAAAAACTTGCCCATGCATTGGGCACATATTCTCCCTCCAACCGGTTTTGCCATGAAAAAGAGAGAGTGTTTTCTCTACAATTTCATTCAATCTTATCATAATTTTTCTAGTGTAAGAAAAATGCATTCTCTCTACATCTTATAAAATTTCTAGAGAAATAAATCTCACAAATACTCCCTCTTGACCGAAATATTCAAGAGTAAAAATACAATTTATTTTGTGTCAATTTTATAGTAAAACTTATATTATTACTAGATCATAATAATATTTGTTATTGAGAGGTTTCCTTGGATATTCACTTTTGGGAGAGATTCTATACTTGAATCTTTGTTCATCCATTATTTGGAATGCTCAAGAACTAACAAGAAGGAGATCTTGTTGGTGCCCTTTTATCCGAAAATCATATGGTGAGAAAACGATTTCTTCTCTATATTTACTTATGTTTGCATGCATAAGATTTGTATTTAATTTTATGACCAAATTAAATTGAAACATATATGAATATGTTGTATAATGAGATATAGATTTCTAACAGATTAATCTATTCTAATATACTCCTAATGAGAGCTTAATCTAATCTAATGGAACTTATCTCTTAATTATTATAAATGGAGTATATATAGTGGGTACAAAATTAGCTTAAGCAAGAGTAGATTTAGGAAATAAGCTTATGTGTCGAATAATGCCTTGCTCGTTTCAATAGGATCCGTGGGAGGCAGTTCTGGGCATCAACTCGAGCGAGTTGAACTCGACTCGAGCGGGTTGAAGGCTAACTCGAGCGGGTTGCCTCCAACTCTAGCGGGTTGAGGAGCATCTCTTTTCCTTTTGCTTCTTTGCTTATGATGCTTTCGTATACTCCTTATTCCTATCATTCTTGGTCATCATTCTTGCCTCCTATTCATACTCGTCCATTCAAGATCATCAACAAGCTTCCGAATATGCGCGAGAGACGGGAATCCCGCCTCGTTATCTTCTTTCTTACAAGACATATGAAATGCACTTGGAAAGCAAATAGGAAGCAATTTGACAGATAAAATGGTTATGGAATGCTCCATAATTACAAATAATAATAAAAATACATAGCTATTCCTATTATACATTTATAAAATGGAAAACTAGTAAAAATAAAAGTGATACGAGATCACATTAAATTACAACCGAATCAATATTCCCTTTCATTACGGGTAATATCGATTAAAACTAAGGTCATACTAAGATAAAATTACATAATTCAAAATTATATAAATAAAAGGAAATTCAACAATTGAAATATGCAGCATTATAATATGTATCTATCATGCCAAATTATGTGCCAATAAAAGGAAATTCAACAATTGAAATTATAATATGGAAATGCGTGATCGTAACTTCTTAAAATCACAAATTAACACTTAAATCATATCTAGGCTCAAGTTAATTATTCAAAAACTCTTAGGACTCAAAAATTAGTCATCACTCAATTTTTGACAATAATTCAACCTGATTTAAGTTTTATGCTCATTTTTTTACCTTAAAATCATAATATTTATGAAATAAATCCAAATTAAATTACAATAATTTAAAATTTTGAATTTTAAATTTTTGAACATTCTGGAATAATTCCATGACACTCATAATGTCAAAAATCATGGTTAAAATTTTTGAATTAATTTTGAGAAAATATAGTTGCAATTTATCGGTTTTATCTCATAAAACATCTAATGTATCCAAAAATTAATCCAATCAATTTTAGTGGGATATTTATGCAACCCAAAATAATTTTTTCATGCCATGCAATTCATTTTTGCTATTTATGCTAAAATAGTCACTATTTATGCCATTTTTACTCTAAAAATTCATAAATCATGCTAAATGAGATCTTTTAATTTCAAAATTTACATACACTCTATAAATTATGCATGTGACAACATTTTAAAGTTTTATGGCCCAATTCTAAATTTAACTATTTTTAACCATTTTACCTCTTTTAATCCATTTTTATCTCATAAAAATCATAAATCATGCAATATTAATCCAATTAATACGAGATTTTACACAAAACTTGTAAAATATGCATGTGAGGTCATATAAAATTATCAAGGTCATAGAGTAAGTTTAACTATTTTTAGTCATTTAACTTCCATTTATTCCATTTTTTATCTACAAATTCATAAATCATGAAATATTAATCACATTAATATGATATTTTACATGCAATACATAAAATATTAATGTGAGGTCATACTAAAATACCACGGCCATTAGTGAATTTTAACTTATTTTACTCATAAAAATGTAATAAATCACTAAAAATCATTAAAATGAGCAATAAATTTCCATAAATCATAAAAATGACCTAAAAATATTTTAGGACCAGAATATATAACATGCATAATTTTTTCGTGCCTTACTCATATAAATCACAAATTTTTAGTTTTATATGTTAACATTTTAACTCGGAAAAACAATAACCGATTATGCATGCAACATCCTTATGCTCTGATACCACTTGTTAGGTTTATTCACCTATTATTAGAGTCCTCTAATAGTGAACTAATTAACTTCTTAATTATTTGTTCTTTAGATCTAGTGCATGCATAACAAAATGTAAGATTTATGAGAAAAACAATGTCCCTTATATTGTGAGATGGTTCGAAATATAGGGCACACGTAAGGTCGCCTTCCTTCACTTTTTCTTGAGCTTAATGTGTTGGATGATCCTTCAAAATCCCAAAGTAGAGATCCTCCTTAGATTGCACCCAAGACTTATCTCTTAAACTAGTGTACTAATTAACTAGATTAATAAACTAGTATCCTTAAAATAATTCTAATATTATTACTATTACTACACTAGTAATCTTGTTGTGATATTAGAATAGATGAACAAATGCTTACGTATCTTAAAAACCTTGTTTTAGAGAGATTGAGAGAATATAAGAGTTTTTGCATGTAGAGGAAGAGAAAATGAATGAGTAAGTAGTAAAATGAGAACAAAAGTTCTCATAAAGAGGAAGGGGAGGCCGGGTAGGAAGAGGCCAGGGAAGGCATCTTTGCCTTTTGCTTTATGTCTTCACAATGTATTAGTTGTGCGCTAGCTATAATGATGTTTTATTTATCTCATAAAATAATGTCATCCTCACACCCCTAATACTCCCTCCATTCGGTCCATATATCATAAAATGGACTACCATTTTATTTTGTCAATTTGTCATTTGTCACACAATATGTCACATATAGTATTTTATTAATTAATTTAATGCATATTTATCACATAAATATCATTTACAAATTAATTAAATTAGATACAATAAATTGACTAGTGATACTTGATCACATGAATAAAATGGGTCATATAATTATAATTCACAACATCTTATACTTATAATTAACCATTCATTCTTATCTCTATTGTTTCTCAAACAATAAACAATTTTAGTAATAAAGCATTTTTATTACTAAAATAAATCTTATTTAATCCCATTACAATAAGATATCAATATTCTCTCTCACAAGTAAATTGTTCAATTTTTAAAGAATTGATCACCTTGTATCGTCATACAATTAATCAATTTATCTATTAAGGGAGTTATCCTTTAGGTGTGACCTAAAGGGATCAACTGACCACCACCGTCATACGACAGTAATGTCAAACTCTAGTCAGCCATTCATTACCGATTAATGATGATCAGTTGATTATATAATAAATCATCCCTCACGTATTCTTAATATGAGATTTAATTATGATATTAAATCATGTGATCGAACTATTGTTAATGTGACATTTTCCAACACCCTAAACCTACCCTCTCAAAAAACCGGTCCCCTTAAGATAAAATGGACTTCCATTTTATTTTTGTAATTTGTCAAAATGTAATATTATAGGTCATGTGACATGTAACATGTCATTAGACATTTTAATGCATATTTAAGAAATTAAATATCATTTTAAATCAAATAAATTACATTTAACAAATTAACAAGTAATTCACAATTACATGTATATAAAATGAGTCACATTAAATCTAGTTAATATAATCTACAATCTTTTGTAATTAAGATTAACTAATTGTTCTTATCTCAATTGTTTCATAAACATTAATCAATTTTAGTAATATAACATTATAGTTGCAAAATTGAATCTTATTTAATCACATTATAATAAGGTATATAATTCTCACTCACTGATAAAATTTGTTCAATTTAAGGATTTAATTAATCTGTATCAATATACAATTAATTAACTTTTTAATTAAGGGAATTGTCCTATAGGTGTGACCTTAAGGGATCAACTGATCACCACCATCAAACGACAGTAACGTCAAACTCTACTCAGCCAATCGTAACCGATAAATGTTGATCAATTGACTATATAATTAAATCATCCCCTATATATTCCTATTATGAGATTTAATAACGTGATCGCACTATTGTTGAGGACACTTACTCCAACAATCTCCCACTTGCCCGATACAAATGTGCGTCACTAATTCTCTTGTCATATTACATCTCCCACTCAATGCAAGGTGTCTTGCAGGTCTTACTTGCATTTGATCATATCTTGAGTGGTTTCCTTGATCTGGAGAGCAACTGTTTTAACCGGAATTATCTACCGTAGATACCTTCCGAGCGTGGCCACGCATTTTCATGTCACTACTTGGTCGAGCTATTTTATCGTGTGTATTGTCGTTGTCACTGCCAACCAAAACAATATTTATAACTTCACAAACTACTCTTTGTAAAGAGGTAAGTAAAGGTCGGATCCTAAGGGACGGGTATCGATTTAGGATTTCAATTGCAAGTAGTTATGTCTTAGGGTGTCACAAATTTGGTTGAGATGAGATGTAATCCAAGCTAATTAACAAGATGAATGTAAATTAATGAAAACAAGGTAAATCAATTAAAGGGGTTTGTAAATAATTGATTAAAGACACTAGGGTGTCATGGGTTCATAGGGGATTCATGGAAATAGATCATACAAACATGTTCTCAATTAGAAGCAAGCACTTATTGTTGTGATGGGATCGAGTTAGTGTATATCTTACAATCCCTAAGAAGATTTAGGTCCCGGAGCCGAGTCGTCTAGACTGTACAACACCTACAAGTTGACTTAGTCTCCTCCTATTCAACTCTATGCATGGTCTAACAAGGCTCGAGTTGGTTTATGTCTTAGAAGCCTCATTGAAAAGATAAGAGATGGGTAAAAAATGCAAGGTTTCATAGTCTAGCATTTCATCAAA
This sequence comes from Silene latifolia, assembly GCF_048544455.1. Taxonomy (NCBI): domain Eukaryota; kingdom Viridiplantae; phylum Streptophyta; class Magnoliopsida; order Caryophyllales; family Caryophyllaceae; genus Silene; species Silene latifolia. Next base: position 121,397,809 of record NC_133536.1, on the reverse strand, counting down.
CATAACATGTGCATAGGTTGAAATCACAACAAGCAAGCAAATTAATTATGAGAATATATTATATTAAGCATAGATCAATCCCCATGTTTGTTTCCCCTAATTCCCCATTAACCTTAGCTAAAGGACTACTCACTCATGATCAAGTTTAGCATGCTAATAAGGTTGTCAATCATAGTAACAAAGCAAAACATGATGAATAAATGATGTGATTAACAATAATTAAACAAGGGTAAAAGAGATTATACCTACTTGAGATGATCCAAATAATAAAGCAAAGAATAATAGAAGTTTGATTAGACCAAATAATAAAGCAAAGAATAATAGAACTTGATGGAAGGTTGTCAATCCTGCAATAAACCCAAATAATTATCTAATTACCCAACTAAACTAAGAACAATTGAGAGATTAAGGAAAATTAAGATGTGATTAATATTGAAATATGTATTACAACTTTGATTAAGACTAAATTGAGAGAATGATTATGATAAGATGATAATTAGATTGTACAATGGGGTATTTATACTAAAATTAAGAACAATAATTAGGCTTACTCAGGGCTTAAATGACGATTAAAACCTTAAGAAAATTTTAACAATCTTGCTAATCTCGAGGGACATGCGCGGATCATGCTGCATCTCCCACCAGAATCCGTGCGTCCTCGCCTGAGGCACGGCTGGTCCTGTAAGAAGATCCGCTCGGATTGTCTAGGCGACGCTCGGATCCTGCCTCTGGGATGCTCGTCCTGAGCTCAGGCCGCTCGGATCGTGGCATAGGGTTCTCCTCTTGTTTGGCTCCTTAACAATCCGCGGAGATCGTGTTGGGGATGCACTGATCTTTTCATCATTGCCCATTTCATTTTATTTATTTGCTTAGGCTTCTAGTGTCGGTCTCCTCTTTGATGATTGTCATTAGATGCGATCCATTTAGCTCCATTTTGCCTTATAAATGCAAGGTTAGCGATCCTCTCCTACCAAGGACACAAAATATCAAAGAATATGCAAAATGGGAAACTAAAGATAAGAAATGACCCTAATATATGCTAGAAAGCATGGGAACGAGGTTAATTCGGGGACTAAATGTGCTCAAATATGAGTCACATCAAATATCCCCAAACCAAACCTTTGCTCGTCCCGAGTAAAGAGGTGACTAAAACTATGACCTTTATTTAAACTAGCCTACTAATATAGCCGATATGAGACAATTAGTGGGTCTCACTCCGCCCCTTCAACTCACAACAAGACATCCATTACGTAGGGTGCCTTCTTTCAAGGCAAGGTGGGGCTTGCCAAAATGGCGATACATCCAAGCATTAAGCATACAAAACAAGTAATTGATGCATCTACAAATATAAATAGCCACTTTCCTCATCTAAGAGGCGGAAATTATCTAGAAGGGAAGCAATCTAAGGGTACACACTCCATTATAGATATGGTTTCTTCAAGTTACTAAGCCTAGGAGGATACCAACAAATAACCTCCAAGTTGTGTCAAGCTAGGGTACCTTTGTCCTCAATCGCTAAATGCTTTCGTCAAGAGTAGACTCCTTATGGTGTTAGAAACATTGTAGGATCGCGGAATTCCCCTTCTTGCCTAGACAAGAAGAAGGGTCGTCCCCTCTTCACCATGCACAAAAGTGGGTTCAATGGAAAAAGGAATCAATGTATTTTTGAGTTTCATAATGGGAGTTTGCATTTGATTTTGTTATTCCCCCCAAATTTTCTTGTGGCATTGACATTTTTGTGAACAATTTCTTTTGCCATTTCTTTGATGTTTGGCAATTTGATTCTTGACAATTTTCAACTTTTGCATTTTTGAACATTTTCAAAGTCACTCTAATTTTTAATGAGGGTGCTTTTATTTGAAGCATAGAAGTTCTTATTTTAGTACCCCTCTTTTGTTTGATGCAATTTGTGCAAACTTCTTGTTTTTCATTTTGATGCTTGAACTCAAATCGATCATTTTTGTGCCCATTCCCTTTTTATTGACAAAATGTGATAGAAGTGTAAGATGGTTGCATGGTTTCACGGGTCACCTTGGAATAAACGGCAGCCAAGGAGTTATCACACCACAAGGTACTCTTGACTAGGCCTTAGTTCATGGGTCAAACGATACTAGCATGACACATCCTAGGGTGTTTTAGAGGTATTCTAATGAGCAAAGTCTCAAGAAGAAAAAGTATCTACAAGGGCCTTATATACACTTGTCAAGTTTCCCAAATATATGTTTTCACAAATTTTTTCCTAAAATGCAACAAATGCTATGATGCAACTAAAATATATTACAACTCTAATGCATATGCTTCTATCAACTAGTATGCCATACAAACTACATGCAACTCCTAAAATCACATTGGTTTTTACCGCATCAACCAAAATAAAGCCACAGTCATTAACATAGAGAGGAAAAGGGAAATTTGGAAAGATCATACCATGCGGTCTTCATATTCCTCATGCCTCGGATGTGGCGTAGTCGATCCAATGTGATGAGAGGACAAACAAACACAAGTATATACACAATATACTATTCTACACTACAAAGGAATGAACATGTTTTTGGATTTTTAAATTTTTCAAATTTTTATGGTTTTTTGTTTTTATGAAATAAAGAACATATTTTTGTGTTTTTCGAAAATTTTCAATTTTTATCATTTTTATTTGAGAAAATTGTTGATTACAGCCTTTTAAAAATCACTTTTTAAAAATTACAGCCTTATAATTTTTTTTTTTGAAAATTACATCCAAAATATTACTTTTCTTCTAAAATTGCACCAACTTGAGGTTTCCGGTGAATTTTGATGATGTTTTTATGATGTTTGGGGTGATTAATTGGTTTGTGCTAAGGAGAGGTAAGAAATCTGGGTAAGTAGGCTCTCAAATAATAAATGGTACATCATAAAAACATCATCAAAATTCACCAAAAACCTCAAGTTGGTGCAATTTTAGAAGAAAAGTAATATTTTGGATGTAATTTTCAAAAAAAAATTTATAAGGCTGTAATTTTCAAAAAGTGATTTTTAAAAGGCTGTAATCAACAATTTTCTCTTTTTATTTTAAAAGTTAAGTTAGAATTTCCCATTCCCACACTAGTATGGGCATTGTCCTCAATGGCCAATACGATAGGAAACTATGCAATGCAAACTAAATGAAAATGCATGATTTCTACACTAATATGCAAACTATATGACATATATATATAAGTGATGCGATCTAATCTACCATATATGATGCATGCTTTCTATTAATTGGAGAGCTAATTTAAATTAACTCGCATTCCTTGTGTGTGAACTTCCCCAAACCAATCAAAACACTATTTCTAGTGTCAAAATAGGGAAGTTCATGCACAAGGCAAGGATGCAATGCATGAATTCTAATTGTCATTTTGGATTTTCAAATGGGAACAATAAATAAGACACCTCAATGAAACCGAGGTGGGAGTCCTTTAAGTGGTGGTAGGACTCAAAACTACCAAGAGCCAAGATTGACTCAACAAATGATCAAGATTAAAATTTTAAAACAAGAGATAGAAACAAAGATAAAAGAGGTGTACGAAACTCACAATGGAATAGGTTGAAGTCAAGTAATCAACCCCCCGCATGTGCGATATCCTCCAAATAGCCTTGTCAATCCTCAATTGTCGCTCATTGCGACATCATCATATCCGGCCTCATCGCCGCCATCATCATCATCACTTTCATCATCAATTTCTTCCTCATTTTGTTTATCATCCACCTCCATTGACCCAGAGGATTCACCACTCTCATCATCATCATTGGAACTTGAACCTTGCTCTTCTTCTTCTTGGCATGAATCACTACCTTCCCCATCTTCAAAAACAACAACCTCATTCCTATTAGCCACCCGACTTTCCATTTCGGCATCTTGAGAAGCACTTTGGAAGAATGCCTCCTTATCCGCCCAAATAGGCAAAGGACATGAAGGATCAAGAAGTCCTTGCCTAGCTAGATGTAGTAGGGGTGGATATTGGGCACGGTAAGTATTCACCTGGTCATCGTGAGCTTCTTTATGCATTTGTTGCATTAGTTGCGTAAAATAGTTGTTGCCTACCATGACATTAGAGCCACTCGGTTTGAATTCTTGGTAGACAAAGGGATAGGGTGGGTTCACAACGGTGGAGGAGGAGGGCTTTGCAATTGGTTCCCTATGTTGCTTAAATATCATTTCGGTTTCCTTGGAGACGGGCAATAGGTAGTTTGGTCTACGGACGGAGATACGACAAATCTTGCTAGGCAAGGCAAAGTACTTGGCCCCTTTGATGAGCCACTCATATTTGTTGTTCAAGATTGTCATTCTTGACCCAATGGAATTTGTTGATCATAGCGCTCATACCAAGGAGGTTGCTCCCTTTAACCGGTTTGTAGGTGTTATCTTTGTTGAAATCCGGGTTAAAGTGCTTAGCTAGCCTCGTTACCAAGCCCCCGTTTACAATGAAGGCCGCTCCATCTTTCCCATTATCAATATCAAGCCACCGATGAAGCAATAGTTGAAGAATGTTGTACTTTTTGGTGAACATCCCATTGATATTCATGAAGGACTCAAGGTAGACAAAATCAAGTTCGGTGAAGTGGTTGGTGCCTTTTCTAGCAATCAAGGTATTGCCCACAAACTTGTTCCATATTCTTATGCCCGGATGGTGAACATATAAAGTATGGCACTCCCGGAAAGAATCAAATTTTCGACCGGTAATAGCTTTCCAAAGGGGTGCGGTATCATACTTCAAAGGCTTTTTCTCAAAATGATCATATTGCAATAGACCAAACACTTTACCAAAATCGGTCTTAGACATTTTTCTACTCTTGTTCTCAAGACGGAACTCAACATAATTTCAAGTTTCTATCTTATACACCCTTAAGGAGCTTATGAACTCCATGGTCAATGAAGGGTAAGTCAATTCATCCATTTCAAAGAGGATTAACAACCTCATGGACTCGAAAAATGCTCTAGTTCGCTCAAGGACACCCAATTTTCTCAAGGCATCTTGACAAATAAATTTGGTAGCCACAATAGTCTTTTTAGCAAGGGATAAAAATGCAATCCTATGCTCATCGGTTAAGAAAGTTACCTCCGGAAAATTTGACAATTGTTCTACAACCGGAGTAGATGTGGTAGCTTCCTCAATAGGATTGGTGGTTACTTGGACTTCCTCCCTTGGTTGGATCGCTACCAAAGCCTTAGATGCAAGAAGAGCTTGTTACCTCTTTGATAAATTTTGAGTTTTGAATGCCTTGGTTCCGCCTTTGGTCCTTGCCATTGTATTCTCCTTTTGAAATTGGTATCAACAAACAAAGATTTTGCTTGAATGTTCCTTTCTTCTTCAACCTTCAACCAATTCCTCAATCAATTTAGGATTTTTGAATTTTTGCCCAAACCCTAGAAAATTGATTTAATTTGTGAGGAATTTGATGTTTAGATGGTCTTTTGTTGATGAAGGAGTGTTTTAATCTTGTTTTGAACAAGTTTTGTTTGGATGGTGGTGAATTTTGTTGAGAAATTGGTGTTTTTGGATGGATTGATTGAGGGTTTAAGTGGGAGAAAATGTATGTGTTTGTGTTTGTGAAAGATAGAAATGAATTGGGAAGGAAGGGGTTGTCCCGTGTTTTGCTTAAGTATAGGCCTGGGATGCTCGAATTCTCGTCGGGAAGCGCCGATTATCTTACAGGATTTCCTGAAGTAACAAACCAGTGCCAGGACGGGCGGATTACTTTTAGCTCGAGCGGATTTCTGAGGGGACGCTCGGATCATTCCTGGGACGTGCAGATTTTCTCACAGCAAAATTTTATAGAATTAAAACATCTCAGCACGCGCGAATTCATGTCAAGACGGGCGTCCTGTCATTGGGGACGAGCAGATTGAAGTTAGCTTACGCAGATTTCCTTAAAGGACATTTTCTTCAGAGTAAACTATCCCAGCTCCCACGCCCTAAGGCCAGGACGCGCGGATTATGACTGGGGACGCTCAGATCTTCTTCAGCTCCCACGAGCTCAGGTCTGCTCGTGGGGATTCCTTTTCCCATGTCATTCTTTCTTCTTTTCCTTTGTTAAATGTTGTGGGTTGCACTACAAAGGCTCGGTTAGCCTAGGCATTTGCCATCCCCACACTTGGTCAAACACTACACATCAAAACACGTTAAAATACCTCCCTCACTTGCTCTCATGTCAAAAATCTTGATCAAAGCACAAAAATGCAAATCCAAAAATGACAAAGATGCAATAAAGGAAATGCAATGCTAGTTAAGGGATTAGAATATTTACAAATGGTGGTTTAGGGAGGACTCCACCAAACTCTCATTCTTGTATGAGATGTCAAGGGGGGAAAAGCCAAGGTGTTGTTGATGTTGCTCAACACCTTGTAGAAGTAGTCGAAGGCTTGCTCATTTTCATGATAAAGATCTTGCATAAATCTTTGTGCATTGTTTTCTTTATTGTTATATTCCGAGTCAAAGTGATGACAAGGATCCGCAAAGCCTTGGTCAAAGGTCATAGCATTTCCAATATAAGGATTGACTAATCCTTCATATTCATCGTCCTATAGACCACAAACTTCACTAGCTTGTTCCCTAATGATGTCATGAGTTGACAAGGGCAACTCTTATTTCTTGTTGTCATGGCCAATGAGGCCTTCTTCATTACTTGTCATGATGGGTGAGCTATTCAAGCTCTCATTGTTGTTGAAAATTCCATGCTCTCCTAATAGAGCTACTTGAAGGTCATCCACTTTCTTCTTCCATATGGGTGGTGTTTCTTTAGCCATGGCTTGATCTTTGCATAGAGATTCTAACTTCTTTCTATCACTTTCTCGGCTATAGTGATCGACCATGAAGCATGGCTCATGTAGTTGGGGAGCTCTTATTGTTTTGTCAAGATTGAAAGTAATTGTCTCGTCCCCTACTTCAAGTGTGAGCTCTCCATGTTTCACGTCGATTACCGCTCCCGAGTTATGCAAGAAAGGTCTTCCTAAAATGATAGGAATGTTGGAATCCTCATCCATGTCTACAATGACAAAGTCTACCGGGATGAAGAATTTACCAATTCTCACGGGCACATCCTCCCATATCCCTAGAGGTATCTTTGTTGATCGATCCGCCATTTGAAGAGTAATGTTGGTGCATTTGAGCTCTCCCATTCCTAGACTCTTACATACCGGGTATGGCATGACACTTACACTTCCTTCAAGATCACATAATGCTTTGTTGATTGTAGTGTCGCCAATGGTAGATGGAATAGAAAAACTTTCCGGATCTTTGTGCTTTGGAGGGGAACTCTCTTGAAGAATAGCCCTCCTTACACCTAAAGGCAATCCACCAAATGAAATATTATAATGGCTTAGGTGTAAGGAGTACGGTCCTCCAGAGGACATGAGAATTTTTCAAATTAGTTAATGATTATATTTGTTTGTTAGATACTCCTTTTAATTCATCCTGTGTGTATATGTTTACTTGCACTAAACGTAATGTTATATTCTGAAGACGGAGTCGATAAAGTTCATGATTTATGGACGAACTATCCTCTTCATATTTGTTATGCACACTGTTTAGATTTTTGGTTGATAAGGTGGTTGAAACAATATTTGGCAATTGTTATTTACCAGTTTTTTTAGTGGTTATGCGTGTAATCGAGAGCAAAAAGTAACTGAAGATGCATGTAAATTTGTTGAACAGGAGGGAGCATCCTAGAGAAATGCAACTGAAATTATTCAGGTTCTTGTAGATTGCTAACTTCTTATCTTTTTTTTTCTATACTTGTTTTTTTACCATTCCCATTTGCCCATTTCTTTAATGTAAGACTGCACTAGTTTTAAACTCTTTCGGCGCTGGTGTTTCAGCAATATTTTACCACCCCTAGATAAAGAGATATTAACACACCTGGATGAACAGATATAGCAGCAGGAGTCGACTACAAGAGCATGTTCTAAATGATATGTCAATCAGCCGCCAAATTGAGAAATCTTATTGTTGTTTAGTTATCAAGATTAACTTTAGATTCAGAAATTTGTATTACTAAGTTTGTTGGAGGTATTTAAGGTTTTGATTTTGTAATTGGAGTAGTGATATAAAATACTTGTGTAATTGGGTTTGGATTATTCCTTTTAATACGATGCTTACATTTTATCAAAAAATGTACTGACATTTATCTGTGAAATAAAATTATTGGACTCTTAAAAATGATGCATTACAAAAGTAAAATGTTGCATTCTCGATTTTTAAGGTATTGCATGTGTTTCGGAAATGTTGCTTCATTAACTGAAAATGTAGCTTCATTAACTGAAAAATGTTGCATTTGATTATACAAGTGTTGCCTTTTCAATATTAAAAGTGTTACAATTGCATATACAAGTGTTGCCGGAAAAAGTGTTGTAAATTAAAAATAGGTGCAATACTTTTTAAAAGTGTTGCCTTAATTCAAGAAAGTGTTGCACAAAATGTTGTATTGATCTATTGCAACAGAGCTTTAAGCAGCACATCTAAAAGTGTTGCTTAAAGTATAAGGCAACATTTATAAGACATTTTACAACATTATGATGGCGTTACTATAGCCTCATATTGTAGTAGTGAGAACAAAAGAGATGCAGGCATGATAGTGACAGGTTGTACTTTGATTGCTGATTTCTTTGGTTGGGTGTGTGAAGGTCAAATAGTCTTGGTTCAGGCACCAACTGTTGCTCAAGGTGCTATCTGAGGAAAGTTGAAATAAGCTAAGAGTCCTTTGGCTAAGAGTTTTCCCTTGTTTGGCCAAAAATGGGAACTCTGCTTTAGCCAATTTACCCTTCCTACTACTTGCTTTTCAGTTTGATTTTCTGTGAAATGCTTTAGGAATTAAGCCTGGCTCCCTAGGATTGATTTAAACCTAGTTGAATAAAGATTCAGCTGGCCAAGGTGGCAGCAGGTGGTTGGCCTAGAACGTGCACTTGTGACCTGATGAACTTGGACTGACAGTTGAGGTGGCCTGATCATTGTTGCTGTGATTGTTGTTAGCCTGAATATAGCTTGCTGGGGCTTCTGTGGCCTGGCCTATGGCTGGTAATCCTAGGCCATGTCCAGGCAAAGTAAGGCCATAACTAGGTTGTCCCTGACCTCCCTCTAAAAGATCAGTGGCCTGGTTAACAGCTCCTGCTGGAAGTGATATTATTTATAATAACGTGTGATATTGTTTCTGACTCGCGACCATAATAAACAATATCACATTTTGTTATCCTGAATTAGTGATACTGTTTAGTATAAGGTGTGATATTATTTCTAATAACGTGTGGTATTGTTTCTGAACTCCCCTGAAAAATATAAAAATAAGGTGAAACAGTGATATTATTTTATATAAGGTGATATTATTTATTGATGTGAATTCATCTCAACAGAAATTGAATCGCAGGTTTGCAGCGGAATTTATTAAACTGGACAGCGTTGAGGACTGTCTGATAGTCGAAGCTTATATGAATATCAGAGACTATCAAATTGAACAGATGGACGAACTGTCTGTTTTAACAGTTCTGGGTTAAATTAACGACTGGGGAGATTTTTATGTGATTTTTGATATTGTAAACAAAACAAGAAATAAAGTATATTTGCTTGAGCTAGACCTATAACTCAAACAATGTTGATTGTTATTCAAGACCTATTGAATAGCAATCGTGTTAATGCCCGAACAAGTCAAGTAAGAATGATTTTGGATCGAACGCATCAACCCGATTCTGTAATTGCACACAGCAAAATACCAAACAAAGCAACAGCTTTTCTTTTGTTTTTTCTTAAAATCAATCGTGTGTTATTATAGAAGACTCATGGCTTTATATAGTGAGCCATAGTCGAAACTCCTAAGTAAGTGAACAGTTGCCATCACTATTTCACTTATTACAACATTTAACAACAAGTAAAATGAAAGGACTTCACTAATTACTACTATTAATAAGTTAATTAAAAGACAAAATAAGACTAATTAAGACTATCAATTTAAGCTAGCCATTATTTGGAACGTGTAGAATCAGCCTCCATCGACTCGTATCCGTACTCGTATCATCCGCCATTTCTTCAAAAAGAATCGTCCCGATTCTTGGACCTATGATATGGGTTATCAAAAGCCGATCAACCCTCGAATTACCTTGCCCGAGTTTAACCTTTGAATTCCAATCGCAATTGGAAATTCAACCAACATCTTGACTTTGACTGGCCTTAGGACCGTCTTGAATTCAACCAATAACATTGTTTTTTTTTTTGCGGTGAACATTACCACGCACGTGAACAGTAGTATTTTTTGTTTTTTTTTGTTTTTTTTTTGCCACGCTTGGAATAAAAATCACTAGAAACTCGCCCTTGAGATGCAAAACAGATTAACCCTCAAACTACCTGCTTGAGTTTAACCCTTGAACTCCAATCGCAATCATAAATTCAACTAACAACTTGGCTTTGACACGCCGAGGACCGTCTAGATTTAGGGAAATCAAGAGCCGAGGCTCTGATACCATATGATGCGAATTCATCTCAACAAAAATAGAATCGCAGGTTCGTAGCAGAATTATTAAACTGGACAGTGTAGAGGACTATCTGATAGTCGAAGCTTATATGAATAGTAGAAACTATCAAATTGAACAGATGGACGAACTGTGACACCCTCACTTATCGCGGAAAAGTAAACACGTAACTCTACAGAAAAACTGACAGGATATGTTTGTAATAGGTTCAATTGGGTAAAAACCTGTAATTTTTAAAACCTGAACCTGTTATAAAGATATCCAAAAGGGAAGGTGTCAAACATGCAAGGTCCAAAATAAATCTTAAGAATGAAACATCGCTAAAGTCGCGAAAAGAAAGTTATACAAACCAAATATGAGAAAGGGAGACATATGTCCCTAAAATGTATGTGACATAAAAAGGGTTTAAGGGTCGCAATAAAGTAAAACGAGTCTAGGTCCCAAGGTTACTTTGCTCGCTAGCTCGTCCATGTACCCCATATATGCATCACCTACCTGTCATTCGCATTTTATACAAATACGAAAGCCACAGTCAGTGGGGAGTAACTCCGAGTTCTCCCAGCCACGAAATGTCATAATTAATATAACATGTAAACATAAGAATATGAATACGAATCACACAATGCCTTAGCATATAGATGCTAGACAATCGTGCTTATCATGTGAACAACAATATAACAACACATAGTCCTAGCATGTGAATACTAGACCGACTCATACTACACTATCATGTGAATCACATAACATCCAGGAATCCAAACTCTATCAACCATAGCCGGCTTGCATCTCACCTTCTATGATTCATAGAATCATCAAACAAGAAAGGGCAATATATCAAAGACAGGCATAAGTTCTTAGCACGGTCAATAATCACTTTGTAACTCGAGTCTATACCACGAGGTAGGGAAGGTAATCGAACCGGTATCTTGGCTCAGCGGTTACTATTAAGAAAACATGGCCAAGAGACAACACAACCCTAGCCTAAAATCACAAGAGACCTAGACATGCGGATACACACCACCGCACCCAAGACCCACAACTTTTTTTAAAACAAAGTGAAGTGAGTACCCTAAGGACACCACCGAAGGGTTGGCTAGTACTTAAGCCGACCCCATACTATCAAAATAAGTAACGAGGTCATGCCCCAACTTGGATATAAATCCACTAGTCAAGAACACAAAGGCTATCAAGCAGTGAACATATACTCGTCAAAGACTATAAAGACCTATCCATGATGAAGGCGAAATACTCACCTAGGACCTAGTCACACTAGTCCCGCTTGAATACTTTAGCCCACACCACACAAGACTCACCACACAAGTCAAGTAAGACACCCACTTAACCTTAAGAGGGCAAAAAGTCCCACTTACCAACATGAATTCTAACATTCTATCATGTGAAAGGCTATATAATATTGTCTATTCAAATGAGATAAACCAACAGTTCCTCAATACAAATTCAATACTAACTTCCAATTCTAGCAATTTTAACAATATTAAAGGCTTTAGGGAATCTAGGGCCGTTTCTACAATATAAGAAGCTACTCAAATCAATTAACTACACATGTGAAATAAAAATATAATAAATGGCCTAAAACAAGAAAAAGGCCGATTATCTAATTCATTCAAAATTTCATCCAACCGAATTTTTACCCGCAACCCCAGCCCTGCGACAGGTATGGGTTAAATTGTGGCTGACCAATCACACAATTGACTGACATCGAATCAGTCAAAGGGACCAAGGCTCAGTTTTCGGCATAATCATCCAACATTACAATTATCGCTATATTACTCTCATGCTATTTCTAATTTCTATCATGTGAAAAACGAAAGTAACACATTATCAATCCCTAAACACTTAACAAACAACGAGCACAACATTAACTACTAATGTGACATTAATTCGTCGAGTAACTCGGAATAGTTACCTTAAGCTAGCAAAGAGACAAGCAATAAACTTGAGAAAGCTCTAAAACCTAAAATTACTCCTCATCTTCAACCCCATATGAGCCACCTAAAATAATTATGTAAAAGGACGATATTAACGAATTATCTTTATATAAAATATGAGACGTAAATTAATTTAATTATATTTTAAATAAACCAAACTAGCGTCAAAACAATTTATAGATACGGCCCAAACTCGCGACTTAGCCAGGCCACTGCCTAGGCCACGGCCAGCTGCTGCTAGGCTACAACAGGCCAACCTTATAAAAGTCACTCTCGTCCCAAAAATTAATTCAATCTCAACTCTCTACCCCATCTCTCTCATTACTCCGTCCTACTCTTTACTCCGTCTCATAATATAATACTCCATAGTAACCAGATTTCCATCTCAATTTCAATATCGATATTGTCAAATATTCCATTAAAGGAATTGCTCAACATTTAGCGTATAATTCTAAGCTACTCACCCACAAGCCGAGGTCAAAGGAAACAACAAATTGGAATAGAATACGGAACACATAAATCCAATCTCAACCGATAAATTCCCAATCTCAAGCCAAACAATTGTTCTCGTATAATGTTGGATACCAAATTTAAGATGTAACATATGAAAGCTCTAAGCACTAAAGTCCTCGTTCGTAATATCCAATAACCAGCAACAAATCCACTACCCCACACTCTTGGTTCATAACATTAATCCAACATCTCCGAACCAATCGTCCCAATTGTGTCTTACCAACTATCTCCCTATTCTCTTCAAAACTTTAAGCTGTTAACTTAAATATAAGATTATCGACATAACAAGCCTTGGACAAAAATAATCTCAACCCATCTCACAAATTAATAAAATTAAGACTAGAGACATAAATTAGTAGTACTCATAAAATTATACTATAACAATTAATCAATATTACCATCCATCGTGTTACCTTAAACGCCCCTTATTCTTCGAATAAATGATCCACAAGGCACGAGCCTCACCCCGGGTCTTCGAATCCTTCATAAAAGGGCAAGAAAATGGAATAAAGAAGCTAAAAGACGACACTTTTATAAGACGGCGAAAGACGAAACCACTACAAAAAGGAGACTTTCTTACCTTAAAAGGAGGAGGAAGGAAAGGGGAAGAGAATGGTACAAAAATTACGGAATTTGGTTGAGAATGGAGGCGGGATCTGAGGTTTGAATTGACGGAATCGGGTTAAGGTTCTCGTTGTTCATTATTGTTGTTCTTTGGTGAATCACGCAAAAAGGAAGGGGAAAAGAAGGGGGGGTGTGGGACGTTAGGTAGATAATAATAATAATAATAATAATAATAATAATAATAATAATAATAATAATAATAATAATAATAATAATAATAATAATAATAATAATAATAATAATAATAATAATAATAATAATAATAATAATAATAATAATAATAATAATAATAATGAGACACCAGCTAGCTTGCTAGCTACTAATTATACGTACGTTTCTTCATCGTTAAGTAATTCGCTCGTTTTTAAAATCGTCTCGAGTTAATAAAATCGGTTTTAGTAAAAGTTTCAGTAATAAAACGGAGTCAATAATAAATAAATTTAATGAGTAAAAATATAATAAACTCAGCCAGCTAACGAAAATAATAGGAATTCGATTCGAATCGGAGTTATTAACGATTTTTACTAAATTAGCGGAGTTTAACGAAATTTGATAACTTAGCAAAATAACTCAAAATAGCTAATTGGATGACTTTTCCTAAATCCATTTTGAATCCACTAAGGGACGACTTTCATAAAGGACTCGTAAAAGGAACATAATTTATTAACGATTATTAAAATTTAACGTAACGAATTATAATAAAATTAATTAATTAGCTGAGAAAATAAATATATAAATCGCTAACCAACGTAATTAAATACAAAGTAGCAATTAAAATAATTTTATTCAACTTTTTTAAAATACGGGGTGTTACAATCACCCCATCTTTTAAAAAGTTTCGTCCTCGAAACTTGAAAGTAGAAATGAAAGGTTAATAAAATAAAACTGAAAGTAGAATCGGTAACCAAAACATTTTAAAGGTTATTTATCGTAAGAATCAAAATTCTTTCAAAAGTTTCAAATAAAATTTTCCGAAATGAACCAGGACTCTCAACAGAGGAATGTAGTGTTCTCGTTACGTATTCAAGAACATCTCATTCCAAATCAAAGATAAGGTCAAAAGGCAAATCATTTGTATAAATCAAAAATCAAAATGCTTTCAAAAACATTTATAGAGAGTTTTCAAAGATATAAGTCTCACTTATGGAACGGAAATGCTCTTGTCGTGCACACAAGAACGCTAACTTTCCAAGTCAGAGACAAATTAAAACAAAAACTATTCGCCGACAAGCGTAGAACAAGTTATCAAACGTTTTCAATAACTAGTTCTAACATCCGATCAACGTAAAAATCAAAATAAGAGAAAGGTAATCTACTCAAATTTTCTTTTTCAAAAAGCCAAAATAGAAATAAAGGTTTCACTTTTAAACCAAAATGGGGGTCAAATCCCTGAAAATGTAACATTAAACTTTGACAAAGAAGTCATAAATAGATCAAAGTTAACAGAAATTGGATAAAATTTAAAGAAATTTCGGGTTTAGCGATTAAAATCATGATAAAGAAGTCTATACTCAAAGAACAATTAGAGAATTAAATCGAATTTTCATTTTCAAATCTTTAAAAGTAGGGAAAATTTTGTAATGGTAACATAAATTTTTAACAACGAACCAAAAATAGTAGTTTGAAATATTTAAAAATTGTGTGAAATGAAAAGTAAGTTAGACATCATAGATACAAGTATGCTAAGAGGGTTCAAGCTTAACCAACAAAAGAGGTATGATGAACTTCCTAGGGATAAGAATTGAAGTCAAATTTACAAGGATGTCAAAGATAGAGTTTCATAAGATATGAGTGTCAAACTTAAAGGAGGAGCAAGATGAAGCGAGGAAATGAGGTATGAACGGTAACGCTCATGATCAAGGAGAAAGGGAAATTAGACAACAAGGAAACGCCTATTAGGGTATTGTACCTTCATGACAAAACGACCAAATCACAAACAAAAACAACAAAGCCAAGTTCTATAACTTTAGTAACATAGGCAACTCACTCTTAACACACATAATTCCACCTATCACTTATACTCACATTACCAAGGGGTTAGGTATAAGAATCCCCAAGTACGTCTCACCACACTACCTAAGTCCTTCCAAAATCACAACTTCTCAAAACCGGGGTTATAGGTCAACCAGAAACAACTCCACAAGCCAAATTATCCAACCAAGGTTAGCACCCCACAAAAGGAAGAGAACTATCTAAAAGGCGTTAAGGGAGGATACAAATGTAACTTCCTAGGAAGAAGAATAGAGAGTTTAGAAGAAGGATAGGCACCAAGAGATTAAGAATAAGGCGAGATATAAAAAGAACGAGAAACATCTTCAAGGAAGTAGAAGCATTCTTCAAAGGTTGAACAAATCTTCAATCCTCAGCAATAGGCACTAAATCTTGATCTTCTTAAAATATAAGTGTCCTTTCAATGGAACGGAGATACTCTTGGCGATCACTCAAGAACATCAATATTCCAATTCAAAGACATAAAAATACATTTTTACACCAACAAATGATAAAACTAATTATCAGACGTCTCCAATAACAAGCTTTAACACTAATTGACGTTAAAACCAGTGAAAAACATTAAAATATTTTCAAAACCTTTAGTTCAAAATTTTTTTTTCCTAATTAGGGTAATAACTCCATTAGCTATAGATAAGCTCACGGTCATTGATCCAAGAACACAACAATTATTAAATGACAATCAACAAACAGGTTAGTACCTAACAAAGAGCAAACACAAAGAGACTACAACATAAGATCCTAAATCTACCCATCTTATCCATCTCTCAAGTTTATTATTTTAAGGTCAAGTTATTTATATTGGGGTGCACAAACGTGCGTCGGGAGCAAATATGCTCTGATACCAACTGTGACACCCTCACTTATCGCGGAAAAGTAAACACGTAACTCTACAGAAAAACTGACAGGATATGTTTGTAATAGGTTCAATTGGGTAAAAACCTGTAATTTTTAAAACCTGAACCTGTTATAAAGATATCCAAAAGGGAAGGTGTCAAACATGCAAGGTCCAAAATAAATCTTAAGAATGAAACATCGCTAAAGTCGCGAAAAGAAAGTTATACAAACCAAATATGAGAAAGGGAGACATATGTCCCTAAAATGTATGTGACATAAAAAGGGTTTAAGGGTCGCAATAAAGTAAAACCAGTCTAGGTCCCAAGGTTACTTTGCTCGCTAGCTCGTCCATGTACCCCATATATGCATCACCTACCTGTCATTCGCATTTTATACAAATACGAAAGCCACATCGATGTGGGGAGTAACTCCGAGTTCTCCCAGCCACGAAATGTCATAATTAATATAACATGTAAACATAAGAATATGAATACGAATCACACAATGCCTTAGCATATAGATGCTAGACAATCGTGCTTATCATGTGAACAACAATATAACAACACATAGTCCTAGCATGTGAATACTAGACCGACTCATACTACACTATCATGTGAATCACATAACATCCAGAATCCAAACTCTATCAACCATAGCCGGCTTGCATCTCACCTTCTATGATTCATAGAATCATCAAACAAGAAAGGGCAATATATCAAAGACAGGCATAAGTTCTTAGCACGGTCAATAGTCACTTTGTAACTCGAGTCTATACCACGAGGTAGGGAAGGTAATCGAACCGGTATCTTGGCTCAGCGGTTACTATTAAGAAAACATGGCCAAGAGACAACACAACCCTAGCCTAAAATCTGCGCAGACCTAGACATGTGGATACACACCACCGCACCCAAGACCCACAACTTTTTTTAAAACAAAGTGAAGTGAGTACCCTAAGGACACCACCGAAGGGTTGGCTAGTACTTAAGCTGACCCCATACTATCAAAATAAGTACCTGAGGTCATGCCCCAACTTGGATATAAATCCACTAGTCAGGAACACAAAGGCTATCAAGCAGTGAACATATACTCGTCAAAGACTATAAAGACCTATCCATGATGAAGGCCGAAATACTCACCTAGGACCTAGTCACAGCTAGTCCCAGCTTGAATACTTTAGCCCACACCACACAAGACTCACCACACAAGTCAAGTAAGACACCCACTTAACCTTAAGAGGGCAAAAAGTCCCACTTACCAACATGAATTCTAACATTCTATCATGTGAAAGGCTATATAATATTGTCTATTCAAATAGATAAACCAACAGTTCCTCAATACAAATTCAATACTAACTTCCAATTCTAGCAATTTTAACAATATTAAAGGCTTTAGGGAATCTAGGGCCGTTTCTACAATATAAGAAGCTACTCAAATCAATTAACTACACATGTGAAATAAAAATATAATAAATGGCCTAAAACAAGAAAAAGGCCGATTATCTAATTCATTCAAAATTTCATCCAACCGAATTTTTACCCGCAACCCCAGCCCTGCGACAGTGCGGGTTAAATTGCGGTGACCAATCACACAATTGATGACATCGAATCACAAAGGGACCAAGGCTCGATTTTGGCATAATCATCCAACATTACAATTATCGCTATATTACTCTCATGCTATTTCTAATTTCTATCATGTGAAAAACGAAAGTAACACATTATCAATCCCTAAACACTTAACAAACAACGAGCACAACATTAACTACTAATGTGACATTAATTCGTCGAGTAACTCGGAATAGTTACCTTAAGCTAGCAAAGAGACAAGCAATAAACTTGAGAAAGCTCTAAAACCCAAAATTACTCTTCATCTTCAACCCCATATGAGCCACCTAAAATAATAATGTGAAAGGACGATATTAACGAATTATCTTTATATAAAATATGAGACGTAAATTAATTTAATTATATTTTAAATAAACCAAACTAGCGTCAAAACAATTTATAGATACGGCCCAAACTCGCGACTTAGCCAAAGCCATTTGCCTAGGCCACGGCCAGCTGCTGCTAGGCTACAACAGGCCAACCTTATAAAAGTCACTCTCGTCCCAAAAATTAATTCAATCTCAACTCTCTACCCCATCTCTCTCATTACTCCGTCCTACTCTTTACTCCGTCTCATAATATAATACTCCATAGTAACCAGATTTCCATCTCAATTTCAATATTGATATTGTCAAATATTCCATTAAAGGAATTGCTCAACATTTAGAGTATAATTCTAAGCTACTCACCCACAAGCCGAGGTCAAAGGAAACAACAAATTGGAATAGAATACGGAACACATAAATCAATTCTCAACCGATAAATTCCCAATCTCAAGCCAAACAATTGTTCTCGTATAATGTTGGATACCAAATTTAAGATGTAACATATGAAAGCTCTAAGCACTAAAGTCCTCGTTCGTAATATCCAATAACCAGCAACAAATCCACTACCCCACACTCTTGGTTCATAACATTAATCCAACATCTCCGAACCAATCGTCCCAATTGTGTCTTACCAACTATCTCCCTATTCTCTTCAAAACTTTAAGCTGTTAACTTAAATATAAGATTATCGACATAACAAGCCTTGGACAAAAATAATCTCAACCCATCTCACAAATTAATAAAATTAAGACTAGAGACATAAATTAGTAGTACTCATAAAATTATACTATAACAATTAATCAATATTACCATCCATCGTGTTACCTTAAACGCCCCTTATTCTTCGAATAAATGATCCACAAGGCACGAGCCTCACCCCGGGTCTTCGAATCCTTCATAAAAGGGCAAGAAAACGGAATAAAGAAGCTAAAACACGACACTTTTATAAGACGGCGAAAGACGAAACTACTACAAAAAGGAGACTTTCTTACCTTAAAAGGAGGAGGAAGGAAAGGGGAAGAGAATGGTACAAAAATTACGGAATTTGGTTGAAAATGGAGGCGGGATCTGAGGTTTGAATTGACGGAACTGGGTTGAGGTTCTGTTGTTCATTATTGTTGCTACTGGTGAATCACGCAAAAAAGGAAGGGGAAAAGAAGGGGGGGTGGGACGTTAGGTAGATAATAATAATAATAATAATAATAATAATAATAATAATAATAATAATAATAATAATAATAATAATAATAATAATGAGACACCAGCTAGCTTGCTAGCTACTAATTATACGTACGTTTCTTCATCGTTAAGTAATTCGCTCGTTTTTAAAATCGTCTCGAGTTAATAAAATCGGTTTTAGTAAAAGTTTCAGTAATAAAACGGAGTCAATAATAAATAAATTTAATGAGTAAAAATATAATAAACTCAGCCAGCTAACGGAAATAATAGGAATTCGATTCGAATCGGAGTTATTAACGATTTTTACTAAATTAGCGGAGTTTAACGAAATTTGATAACTTAGCAAAATAACTCAAAATAGCTAATTGGATGACTTTTCCTAAATCCATTTTGAATCCACTAAGGGACGACTTTCATAAAGGACTCGTAAAAGGAACATAATTTATTAACGATTATTAAAATTTAACGTAATTATAATTATAATAAAATTAATTAATTAGCTGAGAAAATAAATATATAAATCGCTAACCAACGTAATTAAATACAAAGTAGCAATTAAAATAATTTTATTCAACTTTTTTAAAATACGGGGTGTTACACGAACTGTCTGTTTTAACAGTTCTGGGTTAAATTAACGGCT
Organism: Silene latifolia; assembly: GCF_048544455.1. Taxonomy (NCBI): domain Eukaryota; kingdom Viridiplantae; phylum Streptophyta; class Magnoliopsida; order Caryophyllales; family Caryophyllaceae; genus Silene; species Silene latifolia. The sequence continues at coordinate 121,377,653 of NC_133536.1, read as the reverse complement.
GGGGAGATTTTTATGTGATTTTTGATATTGTAAACAAAACATGAAATAAATGATATTTGCTTGAGCTAGACCTATAACTAAAACAATGGTGATTGTTATTCAAGATCTATTGAATAGAAATAGTGTTAATGCCCGAACACGTCAAGCAAGAACGATTTTGGATCGAACACATCAACCCGATTCACTAATTGCACACAGCAAAATACCAAACAAAGCAACAACTTTTTTTTTTTCTTAAAATCAATCGTGTGTTATTATAGAAGACTCATGGCTTTATATAGTGAGTCATAGTCGAAACTCCTAAGTAAGTGAACAGTTGCCATCACTATTTCACTTATTACAACAATTAACAATAAGTAAAATGAAAGGACTTCATTAATTACTACTATTAATAAGTTAATTAAAATACTAAATAAGACTAATTAAGACTAGCAATTTAAACTAGCCATTATTTGGAACGTGTAGAATCAGCCTCCATCGACTCGTATCATTTATAATAATGTGTGATATTGTTTCTGACTCGTGACCATAATAAACAATACCACATTTTATTATCCTGAAATAGTGATACTGTTTAGTATAAGGTGTGATATTATTTCTAATAACGTGGTGATATTGTTTCTGACTCGCGACCATAATAAACAATCACATTTTGTTATCCTGAAATAATGATACTGTTTAGTATAAGGTGTGATATTATTTCTAATGACGTGTGGTATTGTTTCTGAACTCCCCTGAAAAATATAAAAATAAGGTGAAACAGTGATATTCTGTTATATAAGTAGTGATATTATTTATAATAACATGTGATATTGTTTCTGACTCGTGACCATAATAAACAATATCACATTTTGTTATCCTGAAATAGTGATACTATTTAGTATAAGGTGTGATATTATTTCTAATAACGTGTGATATTGTTTCTGACTCGTGACCATAGACCATATATAAAGTTTCATACACAGACTTGTCATGGTGAGCATACCTTATTGTCAGTAACGGGTACAAAAGCATTAGGACAGTTACGCTTATCATGGTGAGCATACACAGACTTGAAATGTTCTACTTTACATATTTACCCTTTATTTAAATTAATTTATTATAATTATTAATGTCCTTTTATGTCATTTTACAAAAAATAGTTACCTTTTCAGTTAGTTTTACCAAACACTTTACAATTAATCAGCTACCTTATCAGTTTCCAATTTTAGCTAGCTTTTCAGGTACCTTTTTAATTTCAGTCACCTTATCAGGTTTCAGGTACCTTTTCAGGTTTCAGCTACCTTTTCAGTCAGTTTTACCAAACAGAACCTAAGCGTCTTGTTTTTGTTACCTTATTTGGAAGTGATATTGTTTAGTATAATGCGCGATATTGTATTCGTTACTCAATCCTTAAATATTTAGTAGTTCTCACTGGATCTCGACTCTCTCTCTCTCTCTCTCTCTCTCTCTCTCTCTCTCTCTGTATATATATATATATATATATATATATATATATATATATATATATATATATATCATAGTGTATATAATTAAATTTTAAATTTTCTATTTAAAACATAGTGGTCTTACATGAGTAATATTTTGTGAATTAGGGTACCTCTTACCTTATATCAGATGAGTAATATTTTGTGAATTAGGGTACCTCTTACCCAGTTTTGCCGTGTGACACTCGACCGAGTGCCCCTTTTACTCGACCGAGTGCCTCCTACTCGAGAGAGTGGACCACCTCACTCGACCGAGTGAATTGCCTTGACCCTTATTTTACCAATACTCGATTGAATATTTAGGGTACCTCTTACCTTATATCAGATGAACATGTTGGCCTTACATGAGTAATATTTTGTGAATTATTTACGTTTGGTTATATGGTGTGGCATTTTGCAATTAAATGGAAACCTTTAATTCAACAATGAGTGAATGTATGACAAGAATGGTATGATAATCTTGTGCGATGTGTGTTAATTGACGTGATTTTATTTTGGTTATATAAAAGCACTATAAAAACGTGGAAATTATGTGTCACATAGTGGTCATTTGCATGATTGTGTATTGTGGTCTTCCTTATAAGCGAAAGCGTTGATGATGGATGAGAACAGATATCGAAAACACATGTGTGATAATGTGATGGATTTGACGCGGTACATGCGTGGCATGGTGTTAATGGACATAGAAGTGTTTTTCATGGTTGAGTCACATTACAAGTAATTTTGGCAATGTTTGATTGTTTCATGGAATCCTCATATTTTGTGATTTCACGTGATATATATATATATATATATATATATATATATATATATATATATATATATATATATATATATATATATATATATATATATATATATATATTGCATCAAGTGAGTCTAGGTATCTTAGGTGAGTCTAGCATTTTAATCTCATCCATTAGATCTACTCCTAATCAACGGCTGAGATTAAATCTCAGAAATTATAACAAACGTATAAAAGCTAAGAATTCAAACCTCCCCCTCATAATTCAGTTTCACTTTCTCTCTCCTCCGTCTCTTTCCCTCGCTTTCTCTATCTCTCTCTCTAAGTCAAAATAATCCTCTGAATCAAGCAAACAAACCCTAGGTTCCTGTTTTTTACTCGCTTTTATCAATTCATTCACAAATCAATCAAATTCGTGTGTTTTCCAGGTTCTCGTTGCTACAATGGATGCAGATTCTACCGACATTAACATGCAAACAGGTAATTTCCATAATCCTTTCGTTTTCAGTTTTCCTTTTCGCGATTTCATATAGATTCTATGTCGCTGATCATTCACTATTGTAATTTCATTATTCCGTTGCTTTTCAGTTTTTTTGGTTAATCGATTTTATGTTTGCTTCAATTTTAATGACATCCGTTCACTTCTACTTCAATTTGACGGTCTCCTTTCCTTTGATTATTCTCGTATTTGCTTTTCTCTTAAATATTAGGTGCAATCTCCTTGTATTTGTTGTTTTTCCTATCGAATTTTCATATTTGCGTTCTCCTATGCTTCTGCTTACAATCGCAATTGCTTTATCGTCATATTCCGTCAATTTTGATTATATTTGTCTTTATTCTGTTGCTTTTCAGTTTTTAGGTTAATCGATTTTCTGTTTGCTTCAATTTTAATGAAATCCGTTCACTTCTACTTCAATTTACGGTCTCCTTTCCTTTGATTATACTCGTAGTTGCTTTTGTCTTAAATATTAGGTCAAATATCCTTGTATTTGTTGATTTTCTCGTTCAATTTCGGTCAAATTTCATTATATTTGACCTCTTTTCTGTCTTGTATATTCTGTTCCCCTGTCTGTATATTCTGTTACTGCTGTCAATGCTTACAGGCTCGACTTGTTACAATATCAATGTTACTATAACACAATCACATATATTCATTTCCATTGCACATATAACATATCTTTACCACTACGGATGTCCTCTTGTTCTTAACATTTACTTCAATGTACTTTAGTTTCTTGTTCTAAATTGTAGTCCAACCTCTTCGCATATTTCCTGTTCTCCCGTCCATCCTTATGTCACTACATTGTCATAGTACTAGTATTATCAGTAACAATGTTACTCTTTGTAATACCACCGTTGTATTTCAGGTCACTAATACTCGTATTTTCCTTTTTGTATTACAGACTCAAGTACTGTCACTCAACCCCATTCTACGCCAATTGCCCAAGAGCAACCCAATCCTCAACCAAATAATCAGCTTGTTCTATCTCACACGTCTAATGGAGGTGAGCGCTGGATGCGTGTGGTTTAGCACAAGTTTAGACCTACCATTGGTGCAGTTTTCGCCTCCATTGAGGCTGGAATCAAGTTCTACGAGGTTTATGCTCGGGCATGTGGATTTACCCCTCGGAAGCACAGTACGAAAACACTACGAGGTGGTGTTGCACACCAAAAATTCGTAGTCTGCAACCGTCAAGGGTTCAGGGAGTCTAAACCGAAACAGCGTCCCAGAACCAAGGATGATGAGAATATGGGTGATGGTTCGTCCACAGCTAGTAAAGTTACACGGCGAGTTAAAATTACAAGAATTGGATGCCGAGCGTACGTCAGATTTGCCCTTCTACATGGCCTTGATGGCCCAACTATGATTGACGAGTTTTCTGAAGTCCACAATCATCGTCTCACCTCTGTCTGTAACAGAGATCTAGATAAGATTTAACGATCCCTTGATATGTTCCAGAAGACGCTTATCTTGGACAACTCCAAGTTGAATATTGGCGCTGGATTGACCTTTAGACAGGTTAAGGAACTTGTCAATAGGTATGAAAATATCGGTGCTACATTGATAGATTTTAAGAAATTTCAAAGAGATATCAAGTGCAACATTGGGTTAAGAGATGCTGACCTTTTCATCGATCGACTCGAGAAACTCAAAGTGACCCAACCCCAGTTCTACTTTGCCTATGATGTTGATCCGCAAAACCGTCTAACAAAGTTCTTTTGGGCTGATGCTACATGTATTAGAAACTACTCATTCTTTGGGGATGCTGTGAGCTTCGACCCTACTTACGGAACCAACAAGTATGATATGGTTTTACACCATTCACGGTGTTAATCACCACGAAAGTCGGTGTTTGTTTGCCGGTTGTCTCCTGTTACACGAGGATGACATCTCCTTCCAATGGACCTTTCAAAGATTTCTTGACTGCCATGGGACAAAAAGAGCCGCAGTTCATGATCACGGATCAATGCCCTGGCATAAAGAAGGTAATAGTGTGACAATGTTACTGTAACAGACTTACTTAAATTTATTGTACCACAACATTCTGACTCCAACTACCACTGTTCCATCTCTTCCTTTTTTACAAGGTTATTCAATAACAATGTTCAGTAACTAAATTACTAACATATAATTTACTCACTTGCTCTTTCCTATCACTTTGGTCAATATCACGTTCGACTTGTTTGTTTCATTATGACTGGCATACAACAGGCTTTCCCTTCTGTTTTCAAGACAGCTAGGCATCGTTATTGTATGTGGCATATTACACAAAAGATCACGGACAAAGTTGGTTCAGCACTCTACAGAGACACGGACTTCCTTGCTCGCTTCAACGCTGTTGTTTGGGACCCTGATATGGAGCCGTCGGAGTTCGAAGAGAAGTGGCAGAAGGTCATTTCAGATTTCGAGCTGGAAGATAATGATTGGTTGACTACAATGTTCGACGACAGACACCATTGGATTCCTGCCTACCATCGTGACCTTGCCTTGGGCTGCATATTAAGAACAACACGACCATCGAGAAAGTACAAATTCGTTTTTCAAGCGCTATGAGAATCACTTTGGTACATTGGTCGAATTTTGGATGAGGTAAACAACTCTTTTTCATTCCTTACGATGTGCCGGGAACAGGAGCAGTGTATGTTACGATATCATTGTTTCATTGTTACATAAATAATTTGTTGCCGAATCCTTGTTGCATTAAAACCAGGTTCCAAATGCTATGGACCAGCGGCGCTATACACGAAAGTGCGATGATTATAACAACCCACTCATTCCCCGAGCTTAAGACAGAATTACCTATAGAAAAGCATGGCGCTATTATATACACACATGCTGTGTTCAAGGTGTTTCAAGAAGAAGTAATGGCTGTCGATTCATGTGGTGTTGATGACTTTGAGAAGGAGAAGCATGTGCGCATAATTCATGTAATCGATGCTGAGACAGACAGAATTTTCAAGGTGAGGTTGGACCTTAGAAGCACAGATGCAGTATGCGAGTGTAAACTGTTCGAAAGAATTGGATTACTCTGCAGGCATATTGTGTGGGTGTACAAGGGCAAAGGAATTGGGCGAATACCAAGCAAGTACATTGTAGATCGTTAGCTAAATAACACACACGCAGCGAACAGGTTTGATTCGAAAACATTATTACAGTGACAGTTTTGACTTGTTACAGTAATTGTTTTTTAGTAACATTGTAACCATAATTTCTTATAGTAACATTGTCACCATGATAAACAGTAACCTGCTGTTTTACTTCCAGGCTTGATTCGAATGGGAGTGTCATTGAGGATTCATATATGGCTACGTCTGATAACAGTTATTTGTGCAACGTATGGTCAGAGTTCCCTCAGATAGTTGGTGTTCTCAAAACTTTACCTGCTGAACACACGGAAGAGTTAGCATCCCTCCTAGTTGAGTTCCGGCAGAAGTTATGTATTGAACCGCTTACAAAAGACCAAGAGATGGAGATGCTGTTGGGCTGAAGCTCGTCATCTGAAGTCACTATCCACCCTCCGGAACAAGCACGCAACAAGGGCAGCGGAAAAAGATTGAAGTCAGCTAAACAACAGGCCATTGAAAAAGCAGCCAAGCCAAAGAGGCTATGTGCATACTGCAAAGAAAGAGTTACCCACGACGGAGAACATGCCCTCTTCGCATAGGCTGATGTAGGCTGGCTTGAAAGCACTAAAAAGAAAAAGTTTGATACTTTGTTATGATGTTACGATAACATTGTGACCTTAGCAATAATTAGTAGGATTTTGTGTTCTTTGTGACAATAATATGTCACAAGTAAAAATAAAAGTAGAATTGTGTGTTCTTTGTGGCAATAACATGTCACAATAAAAAGTCATTCGATTTTCCTACATCATAGTTAACATTTTATACAAAGACACTTACAACATTTTATACAAAGAATAAATATTGTTTTAGGACCATTTTCCGTCCCGTTTTAGGAGCATATTTCCTAAGTTTTACAGTAACAGTGTTATACGATTTGTTATACGATTTGTTCTATTTAAGGAAAAGGGTTTAGGGTTGGATTAGGCGGCTCCGCGAAGCGGTTCCGCCTAATCCAACCCTAAACCCTTTTCCGTCCCGTATTAGGAGCGTTTTTCCCCAAATTTAAATCCCGTCCACGACAGGGTATCACCTGTCCTTCCCTAGGGTTTAGTTTTGGTTTTACTGTAACATTGTTGTACTACGAACAACCTTTGTTTAAGGAAAAGGGTTTAGGGTTGGATTAGGCGGCTCCGCGAAGCGGTTCCGCCTAATCCAACCCTAAACCCTTTTCCGTCCCGTTTTAGGAGCGTTTTTCCCCAAATTTAAATCTCGTCCACGACAGGGTATCACCCGTCCTTCCGTAGGATTTAGTTTTGGTTTTAATGTAACACTGTTGTACTACGAACAACCTTTGTTTAAGGAAAAGGGTTTAGGGTTAGATTAGGCGGCTCCGCGAAGTGATGCCGCCTAATCCAACCCTAAACCCTTTTCCGTCCCGTTTTAGGAGCGTTTTTCCCCAAATTTAAATCCCGTCAACGACAGGGTATCACCCGTCCTTCCCTAGGGTTTAGTTTTGGTTTTTTTTTGCACCACGATTTTTAAAGGAAAGGGGTTTAGGGTTGGATTAAGCGGCTCCGCGAAGCGGTGCCGCCTAATCCAACCCTAAACCCTTTTCTGTCCCGTTTTAGTAGTGTTTTTCCCCAAATTTAAATCCTGTCGTACGTTTTAGGAGCATTTTTCCCCAAATTTAAATCCCGTCCACGACAGGATATCACTCGTCCTTCCCTAGGGTTTAGTTTTGAGTTTTTGCACCACGATTTTTTAAGGAAAAGGGTTTAGGGTTGGATTAGGCGGCTCCGCGAAGCGGTGCCGCCTAATCCAACCCTAAACCCTTTTCCGTCCCGTTTTAGGAGCGTTTTCTCCCAAATTTAAATCCCGTCCACGACAGGGTATCACCCGTCCTTCCCTAGTGTTTAGTTTTGGTTTTACTGTAACAGTGTTGTACTACGAACAACCTTTGTTTAAGGAAAAGGGTTTAGGGTTGGATTAGGCGGCTCCGCGAAGCGGTGCTGCCTAATCCAACCCTAAACCCTTTTCCGTCCCGTTTTATTAGGAGCGTTTTTCCCCAAATTTAAATCATGTCGTATGTTTTAGGAGTGTTTTCCCCCAAATTTAAATCCCGTCCACGACAGGTTAGCTCCCGTCCTTCCCTAGGGTTTAGTTTGGTTTTACTGTAATAGTGTTGTACTACGAACAACCTTTGTTTAAGGAAATGGGTTTAGGGTTGGATTCGCGGAGCCGTCTAATCCAACCCTAAACCCTTTTCCGTCCCGTTTTAGGAGCGTTTTTTGACAATTTAAACATAGTTACATAATCGTTGTTCAATTTAATATACCACAATTCTAATAGTAAATTGGACAATTAACCGAATTAAGATGTCATTCATTAAAAACAAGTGTTACAAACACGATTAAAAACGAAATACTTAGAAACGATAAAGATAGTTAACTTAAATATAAGTCATCACATAAGCATAATCAGAATAAAAAGGAAATATTAAATCTTTTACTCCCTTCTTAGTCGTTTATTCACAGGAGGAGAATGAACGCTGCTTTCGCCCTCTAGCAACTCCTTTTTCAGATTATTCCTGTAACCTTCCATCTCTTCAATAGCTTTGACAACAAGAGGCCACTTCCTGTTAATCGAAGGGTTGAGTTTAGCATATGACTCCCTAAGAGCTGTAACACCAAGGAGAAATTGACGGTCTAAATCGGTTTCGTGTATTTCTTGACTTATTTTCTTCTTCTTTGTTTCCCAATACACTTGTTTTCCGCCATCGAAACTTGATATGAGCTTGACATTGTTCAAGTCATTTTCAAGCACTTGTACTCGTTCTAGCATTTCTATTACCTTACTATCAAATGATATAACCTGCTCAAGTAATGAATCTCTATGCCTTGTCATTTCTTCCAGTTCAAACTTGGTGTCTTCTAGTTTCCTTTGAATTCGTTCCATTTTTCTCTTGCTGCAACAAAAAAAAACCTATTAAAACAGAAAAATAAACTGTATTCCCTAAATTAGAGAAAACAAAATCTATTTATAAACAAACATAAACTGTTTTCCCTCAATTAGAGCAAGGTAGTCATATAATAAATGAAATTTTAGCAACAGTTGTAATATTAAACCATCCATAATCTTTATAGATATTTAATATTACAAAAGATTAAAAAAAATTAGACATGAAAAACCTTTGAATTTGTCTTGGCTTATTTTTTTGTTTAGAAAATGAAGTGTAAATGTTGAATGAAAATGAGATTATTTATAGATAATTGAAAAAAACAAAACAGTTTTAAAAAAAAAATAAAAAAAATAACTGCCTTGAAAAATGTCACTTTGAACAAAGTGAAAAACTGTTTTAGAAAGATAACTGCTGCAGATTGTAGAATTCAAAGCGTCAAAACCGTTTGTTACAGTAACATAATTGTGTTTTTTTAAAATGAGATTATTTATAGATAATTGTGAAAAACAAAACAGTTATTTTTTTTAAAAAAAAATTAACTGCTTTAAAAACCACTTTTATTAACTACTTTGAAAACTGTTTTTAAATGATGATTGATGTTAACCACGTGCATGTTCCCCATAATTAAGTCCAGATTATAAATGCTTTTGCAGTGGAGAATTCAAAGCGTCAAAATCTTTTATTATAATTTTCATTTATTACTATCACAGTGTTACAGTAACATTATTTTCATTTTGTCTCGACTTTTTTTGTTTAAAAAAAACAATAACATTTTAAAAACTGTTTTCAAAATTAAATGCTTTAAAAAAACATTTAATTTTTGAATTCCAAAAGACAAAATAAGACATGAAATTTATCCAACCCATGTTTCGTTTTCCCTATGAAGTGCAGTTATAACAGCTGCAAGAGTGAAGAATTCAAAACGTCAAATTATGTTTTCTCTTTTCACTTTTGAAACTGTCACACTGTTATAGTAACATAGTTAATGAATTCTGCATATAATAAGTTACTGTTACAGTAACAAACTTATTTGTAATATATTCCAAAATATTCCAAAATATATTCCACTGTCTATGACAGCCACTATTACGTTGTTAAAGTAACATTGTTTTAGAGTACATCACTTGATTTTCACTTTAAAACGAAGTACGGGCATTTCGGTGTTGAGTGGCTTCGGTTCATTCTCAATCGGTGGTTCTTTGTCTGACAATTCATCTTCCGTTGCCTTCCCTTTGAGCATTCTAGCGGCTTCCCTCCTTGCGACTATATCGGGCCGATTGTTTTCTTTGATTTTTTGAAGATTTCAACAGGCGTCAACAATTCAGCCCGTATTTTGTTGATGTCGACCATGAGAAAACATGCAGCAATTTGGGAAGCACATGCCCGCCGATAAAATGTGTTGTTGAGCAAAGAAGACTTGTTTGCATATCCCAAAAATTGGAGACGGTTTGTCATAGTGATACAGTGACTCTTCAAATACGGAAGCCCGTTTCTGCCATTTAAACTTCACATTTACCATAGGATAGCAGAGCATTTCAGTTACCCTCACGTCGCCCTTTGTGTCCAGGTAGTCACTCATGCAACCGGCCTGTCAGAAACAGAACATTAATTTCCTTTTACTATCAATGAAGAAATTGAAGGAAATGTAGATCTATATACATATTTAACATACTCATATATGTCTAATTAATTTGTCATAAAATTAAAACGGATTTTATGCATGCAAACATTAATAAAAGAGAAGAGAAATAATGTCCTTACATTCAATATTTCGGCTATATTGGGCACAAGAGAGATCACCTTTCTCTTCTTGTTCTTGAGCTATTCCAAATGGAAGAACAAAGATCTAAGAATAAGATCTCTCCCTAAGCTTTATACCCAAGGCTTTCTCTTAATTAGAATTAATATTATGAGTACTAGATAATATTAATTCTTGTGAAAAATGACCCAAAAATATGGTTTGTGCTCTTGAATATCCGGTCAAGAGTAAGGGGATTTTGGAGTTTATTTCTCTAGAATTCTCATAAATTGTAGAGAGTATTTTTAATTTTCTTACACTAGAAAAATAAGATGTGGAATGAATGAATTGATTAAGAAAAGAAAAACTCTTTCTTTTCTCTTCATATGGCCGAAATAATGGCATTGGGTAGGTTGCCCAATAGCTTTCATTTTTGCTCTTCACAAGAGACCAAGCATGAAAAGCCAACTACCCATTGTTATGATTGTGTTTCCATTTAAAATAAATAACACAATATAAACTATATGCCCACCCACATTTTCGGTTTTAAGACATAAAATGGAGAATCCATTTTATTTTTGTCATTTGTCAAATTTGTCACATGTGACATGTTACATGACATGTCACTATGTAATGTATTTTTAACATATTAAAAATCACATACTCATAAAATATGTCATTTTACAAAATCGACTAGTAATTCGTAATTACTTGTACCAAAAATGTTTCCAAATTATAAACTACAACAATCTGTATTTATAATAAATTATTCATTCCGTTTTAATTGTTTCTTTAAACAATAATTTCATCCGAGTAATGATACAATTCAATTACTCAGACCGTATCTCATTTAATCACATTTCAATTTGATACATAAATTTTACTTCCAAAATCGTCCGTCAATTTTTCAAGTAATTTAATTAACTCGTAACGTTATACGATCAATTAAATAATCAATTAAGAGTGTTGCCCTTTAGGTATGACCTAGGGGGTCAACTGATCACCACCGTCACACGACAGTAATGTCAAACTCTAGTCAGCCAATCATTACCGATATATGTTGACCAGTTGACAGTAACAAAATTACTTCCCAATTGTATTCTTAAAATGAGATTTAATAATGATATTTAAATCATGTGATCGCACTATTGTTGAGGACACATTTCCCAACAATCTCCCACTTGTCCTCGACAAGTGTGCGTCACCAATTCTCTTGTCCTATTACTATCTCCCACTCAATGCAAGGTGTCTTTCAGGTCGTACTTGCAAGTGATCATATCGAGAGTGGTTTCCTCGATCTGGAGAATAATTGATTGACCGGATTTATCCACTCTGGATACCTTCCGAGCGTGGCCACGCATTTCCAGTTCATTACTCCTCGAGTGGCCCTGAGATATTGTTTTAACCCTGACAAGGGGATGGACAATTCCTATCGCACTCATTCCCTTCGACTAGCCACAGCCATCATAACCCAAAATATGCCCATTTGACCCCATTTACGAAGGTCGTAGTAACACAAATCAAAGTTAATCTGAAATCGTGCCATCTTAGGTGAATAGTCTTTAGTCAAAAGAATCGACTCATTAGAATACTATAGCAGCTCTCGCCACGACCAGGCTATATAAATTTGCAGAACTCTATAAGCGGTCATAAGGCCCGACAAGGTGTTCCTAACATCTGCCTATGTGATCGACTAGTCATCTCACATGACTGTATGGCACTTGAACTTGCCATCAATCGCATCACACTCTAGTCACTTCGAGACGTCACCTCATATAAGTGACTATGGGCGAATACCATGCTAATCCGTGTTCACTTTAACGGGGTTCAATTGTCTCTACAACCCGTTTGGATGTAACAAGGTATAATAAAAGAGTTTTAAAGTAAAACTCGAACGACAAATGCGATTATCACATATGAATAGTCAATGCTTGATTACTATTTCATAATCTATAATCTAATTTGATCTTGTATGTAGTTGTTCATTTCAATTCAGTTGAAATGGCATGACTCATCATGTTTAGCCTTTGAGAAGGTTTTGGTTAGTAGGTTTTATCAATTTCTTGTACCTTACTCAACCTCACTACATACTTGTTTTCCTTTGTAATGTATACATTTGCATTACAAAACTTCCTGAGTACGTGTCGAGATCCAATCAAGACATAGGCCCTCTAGCCTAAGAATGGCTCCCACTGTTTTCACGAAAGTGCGGGACTCATCTTTCTTGCACATCTCATGATCGCAAGTGTACTTAATTTCTGTTATAAAAATCTCTCACTTTTTCTTTATTGCCTAGAACGATTCTAGAAAATCTACTTCTTAATTATCATAACCACAATGGTATCTTAACCATCATAACCACAATGGTATCTTAACCATCATAACCACAATGGTATCTTAACCATCCTAATGTGTTTTGATTATGGTTTTGTCGGAAACCATGCGCAATCTCAATTGTCAATTGTCACTTGTGTAATACCCTTACACAATATTGCATCATAAACACTTTGCTTTACTTCCTTAATACTTCTGCAAGCACTTAAGGGTAATCTATATGGCTTACTTGGCAAGGATTACTTAAATTCGATTTTGAAAACAATTCATCATACTCAAAGCATATGAAGTGTTATACATCATTATTCATTTAATTGATTCGGCAGCGGAAGCAAATGAAATCAATCAAATATGTTCAATTTAATTGAACTAGTCATGAATCTTATCAACATAAGACTTCTTACTGACGCTAATATCATGTGGATTTATCTTCATAAATCCGGATATTCAAGATGTATTATAATACTCCAAAAGTCTTAAATCATTCGCAATGATCAATATGTCATCCACATATCGGACTAATTAAAATTTCCGTAACTCCCACTAAACTCCATGTATAAACACAACTTCTTGACTTATCGAGAAATGTTTTATCACATGATCCAATAATGTTGATTCCAACTCATTGATGTCCTACTTAAGACCCTCTCTTAAGTTTCACATTATCTTAGGATTGCAAGAATCTACTAAACTCAAGACATGTATTGAATACATTCCTTCTATTGAAGAAGTGGGTTTTAGATTCACTCGCTATGTATTTCATGACCTCATAATGAAACATAATCCCTAAGAAGATCCAAATAGACTTAAGCATTTCAATTGGTGCAAAACCCTTTGCAACCAATCAAACCTTGAAATCTCTCTTTATTAGTGCAAAACCCTTTGCAACTAATCAAGCCCTTTTATTTCGGATTTTCATGGCTCTAAGCCTTGTATTGAGTTGTGACTTAAACACTCTTATGTAAGTCATATGTTCATTACTTTCCTGAAGTAATCAACTTGAATCAAACAATTTCTTTGTAAGTTATAAGCTCTTTACTTTCTTAAAAGTAGCATGAATTCATCATTTTTGACAAGTGACGAATTTAACCTCCTAGGTTTTGAAGAAACAATGTCTTACACAAAATGTCTTATGTAGCCAAGAAAGACCAGTTTCTTGCGACATAACATTCTCTGTGGCATTCTTTGTGGCTCTTGAATAATTTCTCCCACTCTGTCTTCTAAAAATAAACTTGTATTTTAGAAAGACAGCTTCACGAGCCGCAAACCCGTCATACTCGTGATTATTTAAGAGGAAAAATTGAGCATTTGTTTCTTGTGAAAACTTACAAACATGGTACCCTTACCTTTTCATATCACATATGATTCGATTTAGTGGAAAAATAATCTAGACAAAATGATAAAATCCCCAAAAGGATCAAGTAACTCAAAGTAACTTGATCGAAGTCCAAACCTTATCAAATAGCGTTTGAATTCTTATCCAATCATACATTATCCCATAATGCGTGTTAAGAGAGATTAATTTGTGATACTATATCACAATTCATTTGGCTTATATCAAAGTCTTCACTTTGATAATCCCATCACGACTAAATCGTGATTCCTTGAACTCTTTGAACTTCTTCAAAGATTTCTCAATTTACCTTATTAAGTGAACGTATTAGCGTCAACTTAAATCGTTGGTAAAAGAAAATGATCAACCTATTTTGGATCAATGATTTACAACCTCGATCTCCTTTTCAACCAAAAGGCACGAGACATCTTGCTTTGAATACAAGATACGCATATACCATTAACAATCTAATGGTTTCAAGAGTACTCGATAACTCTTTGCGTTCATCATTCCAAAATTTAAGGTTTAATCTTGGGTTACCAATTTGAATCTTACATCATCTTCATGATATATCATTCTAGTTTGGTTTAGAATATAATCACCTTGATGATGGGCTAGCCATACATCAAATCATGGTGTAAAGGGTCACAAAGGTGAAAACCTCTTTTGTATCTTAACAAGTTTATATTCTTATTTAGAGTTTATGCACTTAATAGTCATAATTAAGTACAACTTTAAATCCAAAAACTAGATTGAGTACACAATTACTCTGTCTCTCGATATCATTGTTGCTAGTCGTCATATTCTAATCATCCTATGTATCAAGTACAATGATGAAAACCTCCATTGGTTTCTAATATAGACGAAGTAGTACTAGCAAAATTTTATGTTTAATCAAATAAACATTTTTAAAGAAGAAGGTCCCATTAGATGTCCCACAACTAACTTGTTGATTCTTCAATAATTTGGGGCAGTTTCCTTTCTTGTGTCCAACATTTAAGACAATGGAAATTTTATTGGTCGGGATTGATAGGTTTAGTATCGTCATTCTCAACAACTTTACTTTTAACATTACCTTGTATCAATTCCATTATAATCTTTACTTCTTGAACCTCGTCCTCATCTTAACCGTTTAAGAGAATGCTCCCACTCGTTTCAATGAGTCTTTGCTATGAGTAGCAAAATTGAATTCATGAAGAACACTCTTCATTTGTTCGTTTTAGTCTTAAAACTTTCATTGAAGTGGTTGCGTTATTTTGGTCAATTACGAATTCTGAAAATCTAATCACCAAAACAATTTATCGCTTCAAGGTACTTAATTCAATTAAGCATATGAAACATAGTCCATTGTAAGTAGAAGTGTTAGTCAAGAATCAAAAACCTGTTTGATAATGAATAACTTTAATCTATACTCTTTACAAGAGATCTTTAGCAATGGTTATTCATTTGAGGTTTTAGAAGCAAACTCATATTTGTCTTTAGTTACGATATTTTAATGGAGATTTGAATCAAAAACGAAATGATATCGTATATGAATTGTGGTAAAGAAATAGAACAATATGATAACGGAATAGTGGAAAACTCAACATTTATCGTTTTAACAATAATACTTGTAAATAACAAGTAAAGCATTTACATAGTGACCTCTACCCAACTATGATAAATGATTCCAAGACCCAAATTCATATCGACTTAGGCACGGTATGGCCGATGAAACCCTTATCAATATAACTCGGTGGATTAACGCTTTAATCGATTCTACTTTTAGAACTCTTGGTCGATAAAATTACTCTAATATTTATCTATAGCCCGGAACACATGCAACTACGGTCGCGAATACTTCCGTTGAGCTCAATCCAAATTTCGAATAAATGTGTCCATGATCCAAATCCACATCAACTTGGGCACGGTATGGCCGATGAAACCCTCATCAACATGAATTCGGTGGATTGACATTTATCACCCACTTCCCCTACGTAACAAGGTTTGTACCCCGGTAGGGCCGAGTGCACTCCCTCACGAAATAGGTTTTCATGGTTTCTACTATTTGGTAAGGCTATGTCTCAATTGATTGTTTTAGCGAGAGGTCATGTCAATTTATTATCTATCACGTTTTAAGTGAACTAAAGCGGTGAACTATGATAATTCTAATTGACACGGTCGAAAAACTCGATAAAAGACAATGCATGTTTAGTTATGGCGATTTAGCGATGCATGTGACATAAAATAAAATGCAAGCATAAAAGTAAATAAATCCTAGTATGGCCTTCCTAAAAATAGAAAAACTATTAATCTATTACATATTCGGAAACCAACTCCACTGGTCCCTTGAACTTCGGTTGTGGCACGCATCTCGAGGTAACACCGTCTTTATGTATCGCCATTCTTGAAGTAATCCGTCTTTTGGAACTCCGGAATGAATAAAATTACATAATAAATTACATAATTTCCTATTATACATATGTAACTAAAATAAAATAAATCTATTAAATTACAAAACGGTGATACGAGATCACAATAAAAATTACAACCGAATCGATATTCCCATACATTTCGGGAAATACCAATTAAAACTAAGGCTATACTAAGTAAAATTACATAATTCAAAATTACATAAGATAAAATTATGACAATCATAAGAAAAATGCAGCATTATAATATGTATGAACATGCTCAATTTTATGCTAAATCGCCTTTTAATTAGCCAATATCGCATATTACTCGGTTTTTACGGATTTGCGTGATTTCAACATTTTATAATCACAAAAATACATAAACTCATATTTATGCATAAGTTAATTACCCTAACCTCTTAGGACTCAAAATATAGTCTTCACTAATAATTTGACCATAATTAACTTTTATTTACGAAATTGTTCATAAATGGGCCAAAAATACAAAATTAAGCTATAAAACTTCAAATAAATCCAAAAATTCCAAATAAATTCAAAATTTGAAATTTAAATTCATGAACATTCTGGAAAAAATTCCATGACACTCATAATGTTCAAAATCTTAGGTTAAAAATTTCGAAAATTTTCCGGAAAAACAATGTTGCGGTTTATCGAAATTTAATAAAATAATCATAAAAACATGGAAAAAATATTTTCATTAAATTTTCAATTTTAGATCTGAAAAATATAATAAAATGCAACATTAGACGTTTTTCCTAAGTCATAGATTATATTTTATTAATTTTCATTAATAATGTCACTATTTATGCCATTTTACTTCAAAAATTCATAAATCATGCTAAAAGACTTCTTTATAGTCAATTATTTTACACACATCTTGTAAAATTGCATGTGACAACATATAAATTTTCTATGACCAGATTCGAAATTTAACACATATTAACCTATTTTTCTCTTAAATCCGCATTTAATAATGAAAAATTCATTTTTCGAGCATAACAAGTGCAAAAATTATGAAAATTTACAGGTTATCTCAAAATAATATATGTAACAACATATCCAAAAACCAACTTAAAATTCGAAGTATAGCTAATTTTCGACCAAAAATGACATTTTTACTCATAAAATCACATTTAAATGCCATTATTGTAAAATATGAACAATAAAAATCCGAAAAATTAACCAAAATATCCTAAAACACTTTAGGACCAGAAATATTAACATGCATGTAATTATTTCCTGATATATCATAATAACACAAATTTTACAAGTTTTATTTTGTTATTCATATAACTCGGAAAAACTTTTAACCAATTTGCATGCAAACAACCGTGGCTCTTGATACCGATTGAAGGAAATGTAGATCTATATACATATTTAACATACTCATATATGTCTAATTAATTTGTCATAAAATTAAAACGGATTTTATGCATGCAAACATTAATAAAAGAGAAGAGAAATAATGTCCTTACATTCAATATTTCGGCTACATTGGGCACAAGAGAGATCACCTTTCTCTTCTTGTTCTTGAGCTATTCCAAATGGAAGAACAAAGATCTAAGAATAAGATCTCTCCCTAAGCTTTATACCCAAGGCTTTCTCTTAATTAGAATTAATATTATGAGTACTAGATAATATTAATTCTTGTGAAAAATGACCCAAAAATATGGTTTGTGCTCTTGAATATCCGGTCAAGAGTAAGGGGATTTTGGAGTTTATTTCTCTAGAATTCTCATAAATTGTAGAGAGTATTTTTAATTTTCTTACACTAGAAAAATAAGATGTGGAATGAATGAATTGATTAAGAAAAGAAAAACTCTTTCTTTTCTCTTCATATGGCCGAAATAATGGCATTGGGTAGGTTGCCCAATAGCTTTCATTTTTGCTCTTCACAAGAGACCAAGCATGAAAAGCCAACTACCCATTGTTATGATTGTGTTTCCATTTAAAATAAATAACACAATATAAACTATATGCCCACCCACATTTTCGGTTTTAAGACATAAAATGGAGAATCCATTTTATTTTTGTCATTTGTCAAATTTGTCACATGTGACATGTTACATGACATGTCACTATGTAATGTATTTTTAACATATTAAAAATCACATACTCATAAAATATGTCATTTTACAAAATCGACTAGTAATTCGTAATTACTTGTACCAAAAATGTTTCCAAATTATAAACTACAACAATCTGTATTTATAATAAATTATTCATTCCGTTTTAATTGTTTCTTTAAACAATAATTTCATCCGAGTAATGATACAATTCAATTACTCAGACCGTATCTCATTTAATCACATTTCAATTTGATACATAAATTTTACTTCCAAAATCGTCCGTCAATTTTTCAAGTAATTTAATTAACTCGTAACGTTATACGATCAATTAAATAATCAATTAAGAGTGTTGCCCTTTAGGTATGACCTAGGGGTCAATCTGATCACCACCGTCACACGACAGTAATGTCAAACTCTAGTCACCAATCATTACCGATATATGTTGACCGGTTGACAAGAATAAAAAATTACTTCCCAATTGTATTCTTAAAATGAGATTTAATAATGATATTTAAATCATGTGATCGCACTATTGTTGAGGACACATTTCCCAACAGAAATCTGAGTAATCAACAATGTTACAGTATAGGTGTAACAGTAACACTGAAACAACATTAAAATGTTACAGTATAGGTATTACTTGTAACAAAATGAAATCAAATCGTAAACATACAATTTGACAACTCGGGGAACTTATCACGCCATTGCGATGTCGTAAGTGAATGAAGACTCCCAGTTAGCATACGATTGATTGTCGATCACACTAATCTCTTTGTTGAGGAAATTAATACACACACAGAAGTAGTGATAACCAGCCAAACAAGGTATAAAAATAAGTTCGGCATCAAGTCTGTAATTTGCCTTGCTCGCGTTGATGAAATTATCCCAAATTTCAAACAACTCGTTCTTTATATCAGACTGTTCACTATCCTCCTGCATCACAGCCAGTAGAGCATGCTATAGTTTAAAAAAAAAATAAAAAAAATGTAAGGGTTAGATTTCCCTTGTAAAAGAATCATATGTTATTGAACAGAAGCAGACATTTAACACCGATGCAAGTTACCATGTGACCTAGTCCTAAGTAAAGTATGGTTGGCCCTCTTGCCCTTGTGCCTCTTTTGCTGTTCTCGACATAATTCAAGAGTAGAGACCAGCATTCAAACACCATCCAATTTGTGTGACTCCTAGGACGTAGTGAGAGTATATCAGCTCTTGTCAACCTCCTGTTGTCTCCAAACGCAGCCCGGGATCTCACTGTTACGAACCATAAGAGTCGATTACTCAAGAGTTTTCGCGAAAATTGTGTAACATAAACAGTGTTTAAAAACACTTTTACAGAAACAGTGTAACAGTAACACTTTTACAGTAACAACAAGTATTTTACCTTTTGTGGAAGTCGATATCATCCATAAACGCATAATCAAGAACGTGCCTTCTCAGATTAGTTGTACTAGACAACAGTTTCTGATTTGCTCTCATAAATTCAGAGACTAGGAATATATCACCGTCAATTTCACCGTGACCTAGAGAACATCCCATAGCATCATCTTTATGAAATTTAAATATTATCTCCTCATCTTCACCAATTGCTTTAGGAGAACGCTTGTAAGCAACCGACTTCACCCTCGGCTGTTTGGGCTCTTCCTCCTTTTGTTTTTCCTGTGACTTTTTTGTTTTTTCCTCTTCCTTTTTTTCCTTCTTCTCTTCCAGCCTTCTTTTTTGCAGCAGCTTTTCCTTCAGCTGTTCCCTTTCATTCCTGAATTTTGATATCCTCCCTTGCACCTTTTTTCGTACTTGATTCAAGTCGCTAAGAACAAGTATTGCACATATTTCAGCATGGTACACCATTCTTTTCCGTTCATCCCCCAGCTCAGAGTCAAAAACCTTCCCCGTGTAAAAAGCCATGTGCATCATCATGAAAACCCCACAATCCATATTTTTTGCAATGCTCTGCCATTTAAATTTCACATTCTGCAGTGGGAAACTTTCCACTTTGGAGCCTTTTACAATTTGCATTTCTGACAACATTTTCCCCATGATATTTGCCTGCACAAAAAGTAATACTGTTACTGTATCTATGTTACTGTAACAATGATTTCCAAATTTTTTAATGGAAATTTAAAGGTATAACATTGTTTCTGTAAGTAGAGAAACTTACCGCATTTCTTGCCATTTTTGCTTTTCGGGATCTGGCATATAAGGGTTTGTTGTCAAGGTAGTCAACGGTTTGCGACATGAAATTTATGCAAGCACAGAAAAAGTGGTCCTCCAGAATGAGTGGAATGAATATCTGCAATTACGCAGATATATATCATTGCTAAACAGAACTTCTATACACTCTACTTATATAAGAATAAAAAAAATATTAACAGTAATGTGGTTTACCATATCACAGTCGAAATTCAGTGGACTCGGGTTGTATTTGATCCACTGTGTGAAGGACAGCAAAACTTCACCTTCTAAATGTCTGTTTTGAACGGGTTTTCCAACAGACATAGTTGCTAATGCGTCCTACAAAAATAAATATAAATACAAAGTCAATAAACATTATACAAACACAAAATTAATAAGAATAAAAATTTATTTATTACGGTAACATACAGATTGACACAAGCCCATGAAGATCCTCAATGGTGTATCACTTGCTACCTTTCTGGAGATGAGGTCATTGAGCAACATTGACCAACATTCAGTCACCATTATATAAATAAGCTCACCAGGAGCCAATGAAATTAAATCTTCCCTTGGAATGAAGTGATACTTCCCATACGAGACAAGCCTTTCCCTGTTGGACAATGAGATGTAATAGTCAGAACACCTTTTAATAGAGTAACAGTTTAACAGTAACAACTATTCAGTTAAAACAGTATTTACTTGCAAAGTAAAACGTTTTGTTTATCACAGTGCAAGAGTAAATAAAGTACTCACGTATCTGAGAGGTTCTCGTCATCGTCGATAAAACAATAGTCAATTGTTTCTTTCCTAACTTCAAGAATAGGCGCCATTATCTCCTTGTGTTTTATCATAGTCTTGGACACAAGTGTTAGATCCGGAGCTGGTAGGCCACATTCGATTGTGCAGCCGTAGCGAGGATCCATCACGCGCATCCGGTCTTGATTGTTTCGACATATAACAAATAGTGGTCGCGATATCTTCGTCGTAATCGTCATACAGGATCTCATCACTGCAATCATCGACAATATCAACTTCATCATCGTCGTCATCTTCTGCTACCTGACTGCACTGAGTAGTTATTAGTTCTTCGCCGCCAACTGTCTCATCATCATCGGCCTCACCGGGTTTTTCTCCTTCCTCGCCTTTTTCATCATTCCCATCGGCGTCTTCATTACCGTTGCTTCATCCTCCTTCTTCATTATCTTCATTTTTATCGTCAAAGACTTGTCTTCATCTTTATCATCATCGTTCTCTTCATCTGGTTCTTCATTCCCATCATCCTCTTCATCTTTATCGTCATCTTCCTTTTCATTTCCCTCACTGGTTGGTTGGTCATCAACCTCGCCTGATGCATCATCATCGGCCTCTTCCTTGTTATCTGTGGCACAAGTAATTGAATTGAATATAAATTACTAATGTTTTGCGGACCAACAATGCCTCATAGTTATACTAACGATTATTCAGAAAATTTGCTACTTCAATTACCTTGAGAAGATCCTTCTTCACCGCCTCGATCGTTGGGTTCTCTTGACTTGGCCCGATGCATCATCTTCGGCCTCTTCCTTGTCATCCGTGTAGCGAGATAATTGAATATATATATCACTTTGTAAACTTCGATAAAACTACGACACGGATCATCGTTACTATAACAAAGTGTTACGAAGAATAATGCTAATAGTGTTACATCAGCTAATACAACGAGTGCAAATAGATTTCTCTATTACCTTCGGAGATCCTTCTTCGCCTCATTGGTCAGTTGTCTTCAGCTTGCACGATTCATCAACTTCCGCCTCTTCCTCGTCATCTGTGTCATAGGTAATTGGATTCAATATATATTAACAATTTTTCTTTGAACCAAAAAAGGCACAATAGATACATTTGTAAATTTCTGTTAAAATTACGTCACGGTAACATTGTTACGATTACATCCTCGACACAACGAGTTTAAATAGATTCCTCAATTACCTTCGGAGATGCCTCTTCACCGCCTCACTAGTTGGGTTATCTTCGAGTTGGCTCGATGCATCACCTTCGGCCTCTTCATTGTCATCGTCGTGTAGCGATAATGAATGAAAATATATTACTAAATTGTTTGTTAAAAAAGCACCCGATGAATGAAAAGCCTATAACAAAGATTACACTATTACCTTCACCAGATCCATCTTCCGGCTCGCTAGTTGTTTTGTCACCCCCGCCCGACGCATCATATTCATCAAAGATCATCGTTTTCATCTAAAAGGAAAGTAATTGATTATTAGTAATTATTTGTAAAATGAAAAATCTATAACAGCGATAATGTAACAGTGTTAGTGCAAGTGATTAGATTATTGTAGTAGTGTTACTATATTAACTTCATCAGATGCATCTTTATCATCCTCGCCACTCCCCTCTTTGTCGTCTTCATTTTCTTCGTCTTTATCATCCTCCTCCTATTCATCTCCGTCATCCTCTTGACCTTTTCCAGATTCATCCTCTTCACCTGCATCATCGTCTTCATTTGCATTATCCTGTTCCTCTGCATCATCCTCTTCATCTGCATCTGAAGTAAGTAATTGAATATTATATTACTAACTATTAATATATATAACATATTATAGTAACAGTGTTATTGTAAAACTATAACTAAAAGTAATAACAGTAACACTGTTACTCGATCTATTACCTTCACCAGATTGGCTT
Organism: Silene latifolia; assembly: GCF_048544455.1. NCBI lineage: Eukaryota > Viridiplantae > Streptophyta > Magnoliopsida > Caryophyllales > Caryophyllaceae > Silene > Silene latifolia. The sequence continues at coordinate 121,354,153 of NC_133536.1, read as the reverse complement.
TTAACATCCTCTACATCCTCCTCTTTGTCCTCTTTGTCTTCTTCCTCTTCATCCTCCTTTTCCTTTTCATCCTGTTCATCGTCTTCCTCCACATCGGCACTTTCTTCATCGTTATCTATGTCCGTGCCACCCTCTTGAAGCCTCTTATTTTTAAGACGACTCTCAACATCGCCGCCATCGTCATCCCCATCCTCATCATCATCCTCCCCATCATCAGTCCCGTCATCATCGTTGCCATCATCAGTCCCGTCCTCATCATCACTTTCCACTGCACCCTCCATCTCATCTTGCCTGTCCTCGTCATGAACCTCCTCATCCTCTTCATCATCTTCTTCATGATGTTGCTCACTTAAACTGCTCAATACCTCCTTTACCAGGGATTCTGACTTAACTGTCCTAGGACTTTTCTCTGTTGGAAATGGTTCCAACTTTCTACTGACTTTGGACCTTGTATATACCGGGAAGTCATTCGCCCTCCTCTTCAACGATTCAGCCTTTCGCACAACATCTTCGGCATATTTAAGGTATTCGGGCTTTAGTGGTGATTTACATTTACGCTTTGATTCGAAAACCTTCATCGCCGAGAGCAAATCTCTCGTGAACAAGGTTGGAATCCCTTCTATACATCAGCAACATCAGGTCGGTCTCCTAAGTCAATAAACTAGACAGAAAGAAACGAATTAGATACCAGATTTGGGAGTTGTAACAATTGCAGACAATTAAATTTATAAAAACAACTCACATCAACAGCTTTTTCCTTCAACTCGGCATCTGTTTCAATGCCAGGAAGCTTCTCCATCAAGATGTACTCCCTTCCCTCACTACTCTTAAGAAAAACTGCCTCGTCATCCTCACCTTCATCGATTCTCGCCCATCCTATTTACGAAACATATTAGTAATTAGTAATTAATATTAATAATTAACAATATAGTAAGGTAACATAATGTTATTACAGTAAAGCCATTACGATAACGATATATTACGGTGACCATATTACGATGACGATATTACACGACAAAGTGCCACATTACCTTCACCGGGATCCCTTGCCAAGACAAATAGGATAGACAGTTTCTGACATCTCATCAGCTCCTAGACAGCCAATCTTTCCTTCGTCTTTGACTCTTTTTGAAAGACTTTCATATGTCCAATGCTGTATCAGAAGTAAGTCAGTTGGTTGTACCTCGCCATGGAACTCAAACCGGTGAATGTACGCCAACAGTAGCACCACAATACACCCACAAAGACACTTAACCGTTCCGGTCTTCAACCCCTTGACACCCTCAGCTACCTTCTCAAAGACATACTTTGACCAATTAAAACCTTTTATTTTTTCAACATCATCCACAACCTTCAACAGTCTGAAATCAACAGAATAATTTGGAGTCGGCGCTAAAAAAGTGGAGAGCGCATGAAGAACGAACATCTGCTTGAACTCATCACCACAGGCACCCTTGTTATTCTTAAACCAACTAGTCACCAAATCTAGCTTGATGTTCTGTGCTGTAGAGATGTTGAACTTCCTTCTCCATTTGTTTTTTAACTCAGTGTCCTCGGCTGGGATCCGCGACCGATCGCGGTCAAGACCACATTATTACCCTTCACCGGCAGTAAAAATAGGTCATGAACATCATACTTTGTGACAAAGACAAACTCCTCTGTTTCAGTAACATGAACCTTGAAACTGTCGTAATCAAAAGCCTCAACAAGCAAGTCTGTTAGCCCGAAAGGGACTACTGATATATTCATCTTCAATAGCCCTCCAAAACCAATTTCTTTAATGGCTTTCTTTTGCTTTACGGAAAACTTGCTCATAACATCGACCAAGGACTGGGCCCTGCACTTAGTTGGGTATTTATCCGGCCTGTAATAAGGAAGTGTATATTAGCACCACTGCTTAAACAGTGTGACTGATGTGGATGATGTCGTCGGGTCACATCCAATCAAACACATTTATAATACTCAACAAACAACTAGTTAGCGGTAAGTCGAGGTCGATCCATGGGACGGTGTGCTTTGGGTTCTAAGTCTATCTATCTCAATTTATGCTAGTATCACAAATTGGTTGGGTTTGTAGTTGTGTTCTAGACTAATAAAAGCAATAAAGTAGAACAAGCAATAAAAGAAAAGATGTAAACAAATGATTAAAAGTGCTAGGATATCATGGGGTCATAGGGGATTCATGGTGTTGATCATACAAACATGTTTACAAAGTTGCAAGCAATTAATGTTGTGGAGGAACCGAGTTGGTTTATGTCTTACGGTTCATAGGAAGGGTTGGGTCCCGGAGCCGAATCGATTAGATTGTACAACCCCTACAAGTCGACTTACTTTCCTCCTATTCAACTTCTATGCATGGTCTAGCAAGACTCGAGTTGGTTTATATCTTACAAGTCAAGTTGAGTAGATAAGAGATGGTTGTAAATGCAAGTAATTATACCAAAGTTGAGATGATCCAAATAATAAAGCAAAGAATAATAGAAGAAACTTGATTGATTGATGGAAGGTTGTCAATCTCCCAATAATAACCCAATAATCTTCAATTACCCAATAATAAACTTGAATAATAAACTTGAACAATAATTAAGGAGAGATTAATGTGTAATTTGTGGAAAGATTGAAGATTAATCTATTCTAATCTACTCCTAATCTAATCTAAGAGGAATTTCTAATAAAACTTGATTATATTCTCATAAAACTTGATGATTTGATTATTACAAATGGGGTATTTATAGTGGAAATTAGGTGGATGCATTAGGGTTAACTAAGGGCTAAACTAGTAATTACACTTTTTAAATTGAGCAGGGAGGAGCCGGTATTTTTCGAAGGAAGGGCGTCTTTCTTTGAAGCTTGAAGAAGACGAAATTGTGCTGTGAGGGAATCCGGGCGGATTCAGTTGAATCCGGGCGGATTCTGAAAATGCAATCCGGGCGGATTTGGGAGAAGACGGGCGGATTCCGAAGATGCAATCCGGGCGGATTTGGGAGAAGACGCACGGATTGTAGTTCACGTAGAAAGGAAAAGTTTCCTGTCCAGGAATACGCCCGTCCCGAGCGAAATATGGGCGTCCTGGGCTTCAACCCGAGCAGGTTGAATTTGACCCGAGCGGGTTGAGCTGTATCTTGAGCTCGGATTGTAAAACGGGCGTCATTTCCTCATCTGGACTCCTATTGGAGTGATTCAAAAGCCTAGATCACTTGTTTTTTCGACGCCGTTCCATCTAGCATATTTTCAGAGCCAAAGGAGAAATCCTTGGTTCAGTTTTCGAGCGATTTCTTCTTGTAATGCCTTCCCTCTCGTCATTCTTACTTTTAACCCTTTGATCCTTCTATATACACTTTATTCCTACGTCTTTGGTCATCATTCTTGCCTCCTATTCATACTAGTCCATCTAATATCATCAATAAGCTTCCAAATATGCACGAAAGACGGGAATTTCCGCCTTATTATCTCCTTTTCTACAAAACATATGAAATGCGATAGAAAAGCAAATAGGAAGGTTTTGACGGATAAAATGGCCATGAAATGCTATAATAGTATGCAAAATAGGCTCAATTAGGGGACTAAATGTGCGCAAATAATGGTCACATCAAATATCCCCAAACCGAACCTTTACTCGTCCTGAGTAAAGAGGTGACAAAAACTAGACCTTTATTTAAACTAACCTAATAATATAGCCGATATGAGACAATTAGCGGGTCTCACTCCGCCCCTTCAACTCACAACAAGACAACCATGAGGTAGGATGCCTTCTTGCAAGGCAAGGTGGGTCTTGCCAAAATGGCGACACATCCAAGCATTAAAGCACACAAAATCAAATAATGGATGCATCTACAAAAGAATAGCCACTTTCCTCATCTAAGTGGCGGAAATTATCTACAAGGAAAGCAATTCAAGGGTACACACTCCTTCATAGATGCAATTTCTTCAAACTACTAAGCCTAGAAGGATACCAATAAATCACCTCCAAATTGTGTCAAGCTAGGGTACCTTTGTCCTCAATCGTTAAATGCTTTTGTCAAGAGTAGACTCCCTATGGTGTTAGAAACACTGGAGGATCGCGGAATTCCCCCTCTTTCCTAGACAAGAAGAAGGGTCGTCCCCTCTCTACCATGCACAAAAATGGATACGGTGGATAAAGGGATCAATAGCATTTGAGTTTCACTTTGGGAGTTTGCTTTCATTTTTGTTTTTCCCCCCAATTTCTTTTGGCATATAACATTTGAGAACACTTTCTTGCCATTTCTTTTTGATTTTTGGCATTTCAACACTTGACAACTTTCAACTTTTCTTTGCATTTCTTTTTGAACATTTTTAAAGTCACCCCATATGTAGGGAGGGTGCCTTATTTTTGAAGCTTTAGGAGTCTATTTTTGCTCCTCTTTTCATTTGATGCATTTTTGCAAACTTTCTTTCACTTTTCATTTCATTGAACTCAAATTGATTTCTTTTTGTGCCCATTCCCTTTGATGACAAAAATGTGGTAGAACATGGATGATGGATGCATGGTTTCAAGGGTCACCTTGAAATAAACGGTAGCCAATGAGTTATCACACCACAAGGTACTCTTGACTAGGCCTTAATCCATGGGTCAAAGGATACTAGCATGACACACCCTAGGGTGTTTTACAAGTATTCTAACAAGCAAAGTCTTAAGAAGAAAAAGCATCTACTAGGGCCTATATACATTTGTCAAGCTTCCCAAGTAGACGGTTTCGCAAAATTTTTCTAACATGCAACTACATGCCATGATGCAACTAGCATATAAACATCCTAATGCAAGTGATTCTACCAACTAATATGACATATAAACTAAATGCAAGTCCTAAATTCACATTGTTTATACCGCATCAATCAAAATAAAGCCACATAGTCATTAACATAGAGAGGAAAAAGGAGATTGGAAAGATCATACCATGCGGTCTTCAATATCCTCATGTCTCGGATGTGGCGTAGTCGATCAATGTGAACAAGGATAAAACAAACACAATATATACAAGACAATATATACAAGACTACACTAAAAAGGAAATGAACATGTTTTTTGATTTTTCAATTTTTCAAAATTTTTTTGTGTTTTCTTTTTATGAAATTAAAAGACATATTTTTGTGATTTTTCAATTTTTATGCATTTTTGGAATATAAATTCCCATCCCCCACTTTATTTCGGACATTGTCCTCAATGTACATGTAGGAGTAGGAATAAAAAGGAAAAGACATGTTTTTGGATTTTTGATTTTATGGAAATTGAAGTACAAATGTAATATGATATGAATGAATGCATGCTCTAACTAAATGCAATTCTATATGACATATATAACAAATGAATGCAATCTAAACTATACTATATGATGCATGATAGATGCTTAAGTCACTTATGATCAAACCTCTCCAAACCGATTTAAACACTATTTTTAGTGTAGAAATGAATAGGTTTGGCCATTAGTGATTATGCCTGAATTCTAATCTATATGCAACTATCTACATGAATCATATGAAATATATTACAATGCAAACTATACTATATGAACTAACTAATGCAAATGCAAAATGAAATATAATACAAATGCAAGCTAAATGTATATGTATATAACTAAATGCAAGTGGAAATGTAATGCAAAGTGAAAGGAAAGGATATCTTACAAATGGTGGTTTGAGGGAGGACTCCACCAAACTCATTCCTTGTTACCATGGTTATTGATGTTGTCCATGTTGCTTAATGCTCTCAATAACCGGTCAAAGGCTTTTGAATGGGCTTCATATAAGCATAAATAGGAGATTGGTGATGTCAAAACGTAGTTTACCCATCTTTGCTTGGAATAGAACTTGCCAAACACTCTCCCATTTGTTTTGCCCTTGGCACTTGGCTTCTTACAATGCTTCAAACCAACAAGCCCATGATTCTTGTCAATACAAGGTATGAAGTATTGCCCATATTCATCCGGAGGCTTCCACTCTTTACCATCTCTTTCAAATTCTATGATGATAGAGCATTGATTCATCAATCCCTCAATAGTACAAGGAGAGTTCTCATTTCTTTGATGAGGGGATAGTTGAAGGATAAGATGTGGAGGAGTCAACTTCTCACCATTGAGGTCATTCATGCTTTCATTATCTTCACTTTCTTCTTGACCCTCCTTAGAACTTGAACCATTTCTAAAGAAAAGAGCTTCACTTTCTTCCAAACTATGATCAAAGGTGCCAACATCATAGTCTTCCTCTTGGCCTCTCAATTCCCCAAAGATTGCAAGTTCAAATTCATCAACCTCTTCTTTCAAAGTTTTACCTCCACTCCCATAAGTGTCAAGGGAACACACTTCCTCTACATGGGTCATAGAAGGAAATTTTCGTGGGAGGTCTTCCTCATCATCATCATCATCATCATCATCATCATAGGTATCCCAAATTGGAGAAGCAAGGCTAGTGTGGGAGCTAGATACATGACGCAATTTAGACAAAGTGCTTGTCTCATAATTGGCCTCCAATTCATATTCACCATTGCTCTCCTCTCCAACTTCATCATGCTTCAATTCATCATCCACTCTTGGTCCATAATCAATCAAGCACTCCCCTTCCTCAAAAGTAACATCTTTATATTCACATTTATCATGAATGTTTGTAAAGTTGGGTACAAGTTGGAATATGGGGTGTTCAATACTTATGAATTTAGGAGGTGGGGGGGATTCACAAGAGTAGCTTCATAATGCCATCCAAATTCTTCTTCACCCTCATTATCTTCCCCTTCTTCTTCATTAGCATTTGGGTGGCTTCCATTTGGGCAATTTGATTTGCCAACTTCTCACCATTAGTAACAATGTTTTTGAGAACATTGTCCCTAGCTTGGCTCTCTTCCATCATTTGCATGAAGAGATTTTGTTGGTCCCATAACATTTGGAGAACCACACTTTGCATGTCAAGATTATGCTCATTCTCTTGTTGTGGGTACATGGGAATTTGGTGGTATGGGTGTTCATTGTAGGATGACATTTGACATTGATTGTAAAGTGGGTTTTGGGAGGTTGGTTGTTGTGGATGTTGGATGTGGGGGCTTTGGTAAGAAAAGTTGGGGTAGTGGTTAGGACTTTCATTGTATGAGTTGTAAGGTAGGTTTGTGTTGACTTGCTCCTCAAACTCCCCATACCCATAGTGGTCATACTCAAAAGATCCACCACATACTCCATGCACCAAGCCTTCGGTCATTATCATAGCTAGGACAAAGATATAACTACAAACAAGGAAACTACAAGAAAACGGTAAAAACAATCCTTGAGGAACAAGTTCCTCAAGGTAAAAGCACAATCAAAATAGACAAACTAGTAAGAACTTAATCACATAGCACCATCCCTGGCAACGGCGCCATTTTGATGTGGGTGATGTCGTCGGGTCACATCCAATCAAACACATTTATAATACTCAACAAACAACTAGTTAGCGGTAAGTCGAGGTCGATCCATGGGACGGTGTGCTTTGGGTTCTAAGTCTATCTATCTCAATTTATGCTAGTGTCACAAATTGGTTGGGTTTGTAGTTGTGTTCTAAACTAATAAAAGCAATAAAGTAGAACAAGCAATAAAAGAAAAGATGTAAACAAATGATTAAAAGTGCTAGGATATCATGGGGTCATAGGGGATTCATGGTGTTGATCATACAAACATGTTTACAAAGTTGCAAGCAATTAATGTTGTGGAGGAACCGAGTTGGTTTATGTCTTAAGGTTCATAGGAAGGGTTGGGTCCCGGAGCCGAATCGATTAGATTGTACAACACCTACAAGTCGACTTACTTTCCTCCTATTCAACTTCTATGCTTGGTCTAACAAGACTCGAGTTGGTTTATATCTTACAAGTCAAGTTGAGTAGATAAGAGATGGTTGTAAATGCAAGGATTCATAGGCTTAGCATTTCATCAAACATAACATGTGCATAAAGTTGACATCACAACAAGCAAGCAATTTAATCATGTGAACATATTAGATTAAGCATGAATCAATCCCATGTTGGTTTCCCTTAATTACCCACTAATCCTAGCTAAGTAACTACTCACTCATCATCATGGGAAACATGTCATTAATGGTGTCAATCATCACAACAAGTATAAACATGATAATAGAATGAAGAAATGAACAATAAAGATTAAAGAGTAAAGTAATTATACCAAAGTTGAGATGATCCAAATAATAAAGCAAAGAATAATAGAAGAAACTTGATTGATTGATGGAAGGTTGTCAATCTCCCAATAATAACCCAATAATCTTCAATTACCCAATAATAAACTTGAATAATAAACTTGAACAATAATTAAGGAGAGATTAATGTCTAATTTGTGGAAAGATTGAAGATTAATCTATTCTAATCTACTCCTAATCTAATCTAAGAGGAATTTCTAATAAAACTTGATTATATTCTCATAAAACTTGATGATTTGATTATTACAAATGGGGTATTTATAGTGGAAATTAGGTGGATGCATTAGGGTTAACTAAGGGCTAAACTAGTAATTACACTTTTTAAATTGAGCAGGGAGGAGCCGGTATTTTTCGAAGGAAGGGCGTTTTTCTTTGAAGCTTGAAGAAGACGAAATTGTGCTGTGAGGGAATCTGGGCGGATTCAGTTGAATCCGGGCGGATTATGAAAATGCAAGCCGGGCGGATTTGGGAGAAGACGGGCGGATTCCGAAGATGCAATCCGGGCGGATTTGGGAGAAGACGCACGGATTGTAGTTCACGTAGAAAGGAAAAGTTTCCTGTCCAGGAATACGCCCGTTCCGAGCGAAATATGGGCGTCCTGGGCGTCAACTTGAGCGGGTTGAATTTGACCCGAGCGGGTTGAGCTGTATCTTGAGCTCAGATTGTAAAACGGGCGTCATTTCCTCATCCGGACTCCTATTGGAGTGATTCAAAAGCCTAGATCACTTGTTTTTTCGACGCCGTTCCATCTAGCATATTTTCAGAGCCAAAGGAGCAACCCTTGGTTCAGTTTTCGAGTGATTTCTTCTTGTAATGCCTTCCCTCTCGTCATTCTTACTTTTAACCCTTTGATCCTTCTATATACACTTTATTCCTACGTCTTTGGTCATCATTCTTGCGTCCTCTTCATACTAGTCCATCTAATATCATCAATAAGCTTCCAAATATGCACGAAAGACGGGAATTTCCGCCTTATTATCTCCTTTTCTACAAAACATATGAAATGCGATAGAAAAGCAAATAGGAAGGTTTTGACGGATAAAATGGCCATGAAATGCTATAATAGTATGCAAAATAGGCTCAATTAGGGGACTAAATGTGCGCAAATAATGGTCACATCAGTGACACTATTTTATGCCAACAAACCAGCAGTAAGAAAGCAACAAAACAAGGATACAGTAAAGGTGTTACTGTAACACTGAAACTTTAAACAACTCAACACGACGAACAAATAAATCAGTAGAAAGGAGAACGGTAACACACATTAATTGCTCATTTATTACAAATTATTAACCCTAATTTTGAAGCAAAAAACTAGAACGCAGAAAATCAATTACTCACTTCGAGCAAAACAGTTAGGCTAAATTTATTATGAATCAGTATAATCGGCACAAACAACAACAATAACAACAAGAACAGCAACAACCTAATTTTTTAATGGAAAATTAATTTCCTTCTAAGATCAATTAACAAACAAGTATAATCGACAATGTTACAAAGACATCTCATTACGAGAGTAATCAAACAAAGATAAAAATGTTACAAAGATAGGTGTTACTGTAACACTAAAACTGAAACTGAAACTTTAAACATACAAGTTTTGGCCACTAGAAAGACACATACTTTTTTAAGACCTCTTCTTTTTCAGCCTTCACCACCGTCTTGGCTGGTCTCTTCTCTGTTTTAGCCCTCTTCGACATTTTGGAGCTGACGCTCGAGTCATCCGAAACCTCATAATCTCTATCACTTTCTTCTTCAGATGACATAGGCTTATCTCTAGGTCTCTTTTTTGTTACTTGTACTGGTTTCTTTGTTTCGCCACCTTTTTTGGCACTTTGCGTTTGTCGGTTTCTTTTTTGGCGACACCTTCACGCTCTCTTTCTTGCTTACTACCTTTTCTGGTGTTGGCTCTTTTGCCGCTGAAACTTTCTTTTTTGCTACAACCTTCTCCGCCGTCTTTTGTTTGGGCACCTTCTTTGCCACCTCTTCTGTCACCAACTCTGCAGATTTGGCCATTCTTTGTCTTCGGTCCGACCCTTTGTTACGATAACTTTTTGGGCACCTCTTCTTTTGTCTCCTTTGCAACCGATTTTGATTGCTTAGTCGCTTTGCCTTTGACGTTGGCACGATTCTTGCCTTTTGAGGAGGTGCACTTGCTTGCTTCTCAATGGGCACCGATTGCTCATTCGACAACACTGGCACATCATGCGACGGCTTTTCTGCTGCCTTCTTCCTCGGCACATTGGTTTCTTTTTTACTTTGCTTTGGATCGGAACATTCGCACTGCTCCTTTGGTATCGTTGTCTTTGGTGGCTTAAGCACCTTTTCGGAGGCACATTACTTTCCTTCACCGCACCTTTTTTGAAGGAGCAAAAAGTGTTGCACAGCGTAGACTCTCTGTAGGCACCTTCGTCGCCTTTTTAGTTGTAGGATTTGACACTTTTTCGTCCGCATCTTCTTAGTCGGCTTTGGCACGTTCTCTGTCGGCACCTTTTTGCTCTGTGGCTTCTCTGATGCGGCCACTTTAGCCTTCTTAGTGGGAGCCGATTTCTCAGTACCTCTTCTTTCCTGACATTGTTATTTTCAAAAATTAAAATCAGAAGTTTACAATAACAATATAACAGACAACAATTAAATTGAAAAGGAATGATGGTAGTCAAGTCGTTGAAGAAATGACAAATGGAATACGAATAATGGCGGTCGAATAATTTTTTAAAGATCAATTGATTCTGTTTTACTATAACAATGAGACAATATATCATAAACCCTAATAGTAGTGACTTGCGGTCGAGCAAAGATTTTTAGACACATACTCAGATGCATGAGATGCTTCGACTTCCTTCTGTGCTATTGGTTTTGATGGCTTCTGTGTCGGCACCTTTTTGCTAGGTGTCTTCTCTGATGCTGCTACTTTTGCCTTCTTCGTCGCAGCTGATTTCTCGGGCACCTCCGCTTTCCTGACATTGTTTTTCCAAAAATCAAAATCAGAATAAGATTAAAAGTAAATCAATTACAGCTACTACACTGATAGGTAATGATGCTGCTCTTTAAAAGGATAGGGGATAGTATACGCTGTTACTATATCAGTGTTACAGTAACATTGTTAATGTATATATGTTGAGAAATATTATAAACTTCAGGAAAAGGGACATTTCATGCAAATCACTAACAACTCAACACAACGAAGAGTCATAGGGACATACTGATCCGCATGAGATGTTTCAACGTTTTTCGTTGCTGGCATTTCGGAAGGCTTCTGTGTCAGCGCTTTTTTGCTCGCTGTCTTTTCCGAAGCTTCCACTTTAGCCTTCTTACTGACGACAGATTTCTCAGTTACTATGTCTGCTTTCCTGACATTGTTCATCAAAAAACCAAAACAGAATAACATTAAAACTAAAACAATTACAGCTATTAAACTGAAGCAGAATGATGGTGGACGAGTCTAACAAAGAATGTGGAATGGAACAAGAATGGTAGTATCCTCAGAGAATGAGACAATGTTACAGTATTGTCAAACAATTGTTTTGATATAAAACTACAAGAATACGATTCTGAGAAGCAATTCTTTGCTCTTGAAAAGGATAGGGGATACACTTTTACTACTCGATAGTGTTACAATAACATTGTTAATGTAGATCCGTTGAGAAATATTATTAATTTCGGAAAAGGGACATTTCATGCAAATCACCAACACGACGAAGAGTTATAGGGACATACCGATCGCATGATGAGATGCTTCGACGTTTTTTCGTCTTTGACGGTTTGGAAGGCTTCTGTGTCGGTGCTTTTTTGCTCGCTGTCTTTTCCGATGCTTCCACTTTGGCCTTCTTACTGACGTCAGATTTTTCAGGTACTACCTCTGCTTTCCTGAGATTATTTATCAAAAAACCCAAACAGAATAACATTAAAACTAAAACAATTACAGCTATTAAACTGAAGAGGAATGATGGTGGACGAGTCTGAGAAAGAATGTGGAATGGAATAAGAATGATAGTATCCTCACAGAATGAGACAGTGTTACAGTATTGTCAAACAATTGTTTTAATATAAAACTACAGTAACACTATTACAGAAGCAATTGGTGCTCTTTAAAACGATAGGGGATACACTTTTAGTATGACAGTTTTACAGTAATATTGTTACTGTAGATTTGTTCAGAAATATTATTAACTCCAGAAAAATGAACATTCCCTGCAAATCACAAATAACTCAACACGACGAACAAATAAATCAATCGAAAGCAGAACGGTAACACACATTAATTGCTCATTTATTACAAATCATTAACCCTAATTTTGAAGCGAAAAACTAGAACGCAGAAAATCAGTTACTCTCTTCGAGCAAAACAGTTAGCCTAAATCAATTACAACAACAACATTAACAACAAGAACTGTAATAACCTAATTTTTTTACTGAAAACTCAATTTCTTTCTTCGATCAATTAATAAACGCTTCAAATCACTATAATCGAGACTAACAACAACAACAACAACAATAACAACAACAACAACAACAGTAATAACCTAATTTTTTACTGAAAACTCAATTTCTTTCTTCGATCAATTAATAAACGCTTCAAATCACTATAATCAAGACTAACAATAACAACAACAACAATAATAACCTAATTTTTCGCGGAAAAATCAATTTCCTGCTTTGAGCAAAATAGAAACCCTAAGTCGATGATTATTTGAAGAAAAAAGAGTATAATCAACACTAAAAACAACAACAATAACAACAATAATAGCAACAGCAACAACATGCAGTGGCGAAATAAGTTTAAAAACAATACAATGAAATAGAGCGATTTTATACCTCTTCGTCATCTTCGAAACGAATGTTCTGAGTAAATATAATAATGATCTTAACTTGATTAGTGCGATTTTGCTTGATGTAATAAAATTTACGGAAAAAATTTATGGTTTAGTGAATTAACTGCCAAAGAAAAAGAACGTGAAGCGGTTTTTAGAGGGAGAGACAGACGTTTTAGAGAGAGAAAAGAAAGTGAAAATTTATGAGGAATAATGAATGTGTCGTTCTTATTATATCAGCGCGCCTACTTTTTTTTTTTTTTAAATTAAGACACGTGTCATAATCAGGATGGTTGGATCAATAAGATCCAACGGTTCTTATTGATATGCTAGACTCATCTAAGATGCTAGACTCATGGGATGCTCACTCTCTCTCTCTCTCTCTCTCTCTCTATATATATATATATATATATATATATATATATATATATATATATATATATATATACGTGTTAATTGTTGTCTCGTGATAGATATATATGCATAACCAATGTGCGTTGGGAATAGCTTAGGGAAGTAGAGTGTAAACCCTCGGTTGCCCTCGTGCTTTGACCTCTGTGGGATCTCTAGCGTGATAGGATTATATAGATTTTGACCGTTGAACTTAGGGACGAAGTTCTTTTTTAGAGGGAGTGGATATAACAATTCGGAAGTTAAGGAAAGAGGAAGTACGGAATGTGAAGAAGTAATGAGAATTGAACAAAGAAGCTTGGGATGAGTGTGATGTTTATAAAGGAACGTATACGGTATATAGGCATGTAAGACGAAAGAGAGTACATGAGAATCGGTGATGAGACTTGAGGGAATAGGAGAGAGTGGGGTGAACTTCGGGGACGATGTTCATTTTTAGGGGGGAAGGTTATAATGCCCGTGTTTTATTTACCTTGGTCAAAGGCTAGTCAACGATAAATGAGAAAATATATTTTATAAAATTATATTGATTTCTACGAGTTATAATTATAATATGGAATAATAAACTAATAATAATAATAATAATAATAATAATAATAATAATATTATTATTATTATTATTATTATTATTATTATTATTATTATTATTATTATTATTATTATTATTATTATTATTATTATTATTATTAGTAATAGTAATAGTAATAGTAATAGTAATAGTAATAGTAATAGTAATAGTAATAACAATAACAATAATCCCCTTCTGTTCACTATTTGTATGGAATATCTAAGTAGACTTTTAAATGAGGTGAGCACCTTACCTGTCTTTAAATTCCATCCTCTTTTCAAAAGCCTTAGGCTCAACCACCTTATGTTTGGTGATGACCTCCTCATTTTCTGTAGAGGAGATATCCCTTCTGTGGTTGCCATTACGGTTGTCTTTAACTATTTTTTTGGAACTTCTGGGCTGCAAATTAATAGTGATAAATGTGACATTGTTTTGAATGGAATCTCCCTTGATATTGAGAATGTAATCTTAAGACATACTGGGTTCAAGAAAGGTTCCTTACCTTTTAAGTACCTGGGTGTCCAAATTTCTCATAAAAGGTTGTCAAAGATTGATTGTAATATCAGAGGGTAGACCAAAAGAAAGATATCTTATTTAGGGAGATTGGTTTTAGTTAAGTCTGTTTTGGAGACCATTCATAATTATTGGTCTCAGATCTTTGTGTTGCCCTTAGGAGTTATGGATAAAATCAAAGCTTTTTGTAGGAATTTCCTATGGGAGGGTAATGAGAGCTACACAAAAGCTCCTCTGGTTGCCTGGGTTGTTCTTTGCCAAGGGAAGAATGTTGGGGGATTGGGTTTGACTGACTCTCATGTCTGGAATATTGGTTCTATTGAGAAACTAGTGTGGTGGATTGCCATTAAGAAGGGTCATTTGTGGATCCAATGGGTAGATAAAATCTACATTAAAGGTGTCCCTTGGTTAGACTACAAACCTACCCAATATAACTCATGGCTTGGAGGAAAATATGTGAGACAAAGGAGAAATTTAAAGATTCTTATCAACAAGGCAAATGGATGGCTTCTGATGATGGTTATAAAATCTCTAAAGGCTATGAATGGCTTTCTCAACAGCCTCATCAGAGAGTGCCCTTGGCAAAGTGTGTTTGGAAAAGGTTTATTATACCAAGGCATAACTTTATCATGTGGCTAACTCAGAGACATAAGTCGTTAACCTTGGATAGACTACAGAAAATGGGAATTGTTAGGTCTACTGACTGATATATGTGTGGCTGAGCTGAAGAGAGTCACCTCTATTTGTTTTGTCACTGTCACTATGCACAACAGTGCTACCAGTCCCTAGTGACATGGTTAATGATTAGCATGACTGGTGAAATCACTACTGGGAAAATGATGATGCAAAGGAAATGGTCTGGATTTCAAAGATTGGTCATGAGTTCTCTTGTGGTAGCTATACATTATGGCATATGGTATGGTAGAAATACTTGCAAAGTGGACAGATATGTTATGCATCCATCTGCTCTTCTTCAGTAGATCAAACGGGAAAGTAGAATTCGCACTATGGCCATGGTGCAAGGTAAACCCAAATTAGCAGATACAGAATGGTGTAAACAGAAAGGTATGATGTAGGCAGTTGAGTTCCATGTACTTGTTTTGTAATCTGTCTTAAAATGTTTCACTGGTTGTAATCAAGTTTCCTCACGCCTGAGGTGCACCTAAAACTGGTTGTATTGGTAACTTTGAGATCTCATTGGTGATGGTTTTTAATATTACTTACATTTCTACCAATACAACTAATTTTTAAAACCTTAATGCGAAATTAAGAGGCAAATCATATTTAGCCCTATTGTTACGTAAGTTCATCTTTGTAATCATATCTAGAGTTGGTTTTATGACGATTTTGATAAACAAGTATTTTTAAAACAGTTTCATAAATCTATAATCTGTTTTAAACGCCTTGTCAGACCGTTTTATCGTTAGAATCTTTGCAAGCCTAAAAAAATACTTAGGTTATTTTCAAGGCTAGTTTCTCCTTGTAATGTTTCGTAGCAACCGACTAAGTAGTTTTCCCAGAATAAATAATTTATGAACGTATCGACAGAATATCCGCGTATGCGCTAGTGTTCTAAAGATTGTCTCTTTAACATAATTTATGATTCGAACAATGTTAGGTATTTTCATGACATTAAATTTATAAAGTCTATATGATGCTGGAATTTGGTTTTACCGAAAAAGGATTTGGTAAACTTGTTTTAGAGACCGTTACATTTTAAGCAATGTATTTTGTCAGAGTTTCGTAATCTGTCTTTTTAACCCTAATAACTTCATATTTTTGACCATGTAAACCCAATAGTGCTTGTAGAGGGGAGTATTAGGGTTCTAATCCAATTGGTCTTGTATAAATAGGATTTTCCTATAATTAATTATCGATTTTAGGGTAAAATTGCGCATGCTGTAATTCTGTAAAGTTAGACCTGTATTCTTTTAAGTTAAGTTTATGATTAGCACGTGATTGGCTAAGTTAGGATTATGGTTAGTGCATGTTAGAAGTTGGATTAGAGAATTGTCATGGCTTAGGAGTACTTAGATGGTTAAGAACTTCAATTGATTAGAATTGTTTGTATTATGTATAGATGGTGCTTTCGAGGAAGAAGGGTTTTGAATTTGTGTGTTTTGGAATTGCTAAGATATCGTTAAGTTTCCAACTTACTCAATATAGATATATATGATAATGTGTGATGATGGATGAAGATGATTGGTTTTTGAATTGTTTCAAGAATGTTTCTATATTGATTGATAAGCATGTTTTTTACAAGTTTTATGAAGTATGTTTTCAAGTGAATATTATTTATTGATTATTAAAGTTGCGGTTCGGCCTATTTCGGTGAACCTATCTAGCTATTGGACAAGTATTTCGAAAGTGGTTTTATGGAGATGGAAGAGAGGGATATATGTCTATGACAGACTTTACCTTATATCAAGATGCTTTGGGGACCCATACTTATTAGAGTTGGTGTCTCATCATTTTTCCTCCTCCTTTGGGTTAGTCAATGCGAGGGGTATACACACTCAGGATCTATGGCCTGTTAGTACCTAGTTTGAAAAGGTTTGTCAATCCGGCAATGGCTTGCTGAAACATTATATACATTGATACTCTTTCCGGATACCAATGCGACGAAAGATATGATAAAGTTTACCAAGCACGTTTGTTTAGAAGTTATGATGAGAAAAGAGAAAGTCCTTTGAGAAATATTCTTTTGTTTTAATTACTTAAAGGCTTGTTATAACTATGATTGTTGATATTTATATGATCATATTGGATTATGTATTTCTGTTGACTTGCTGTGTTTTAAATGTTTGTCCACCAAATCTTTCACTTGTCGACCTATGATGAATCATTCAATATTTCCGATTGTATGCGGAGTAGATTAAATGATAGGTTTACCTGTGTTGCATGTTTGGGACGAAGGGATAAAGAGCACATGTGACGATAACGAGTTTAGATTGTTTAATAAGATAAGTAGTTTACGCTTCCGCAAAATTTGAATTTATTTAATATCAAGTTGTTTTTAGACGTTGACTTTGTTAAGTTTATTTCAGTTAAGAGTGTTGTAAACTCTATTAAGATTATTTTCTGCTGCAAGTTATATTTTATTCTAGTACCCTTTGTATTTTAGTTGATATCGTTGTTTTATTTGAAGTAACACGGTTACCAAGCCCAGTTTCCGAGTAAGGGTTTAAAATATTGGAGGGCGGAAATTGGGGATGTTACAAATGGTATCAGAGCGGGGGGTTTTACATTAGTAGGTAAGTAGATCTTCATATTCTCTTCACCGCCCGTGAGTCTACGGACCTTATAAAGCTTTCAAAAAAAAAAAACAGCAAAGTCGTGTTAAAAAAAACGTGTCTCGTGTGAGGAAAGCGCTGAAATTAGGGGTGTTATACCTTTACACCCAGTACAGACCACTTATCTCCATTCATATTCAACCTCTATTTCCACAACTTCACCATGCTCATCTAGTATTTAACTTTGTCAGGCAATGGTTTACCAAACACAAGTTTATCATAACTCGAGAATACCCTATCCTGGTTTTCTAATCAGTATCCTGATCACATTTAGTGAAACCACACAATAAACCAGAAACCCGAGGAATACCCTTATCCTAGAATTTCAAAGGAAGTCTATGTAACTTGACCCATACAGAAACCCTAATCCTTCTCCTCTGAAGGCGATTTTAGTGATGAATTCCTTTCAAGAATGGCACGAAATTCTGCATCTAAATCCGCTAAACGGCGTAATAGTACCAGGAGGAAGGGAATGACATCCAAGGAGAGGAAGGACAACTCAAAAAAAGCTCAAAAACCTATGACTCAACCAGTGCGAAAAATGCTTTCCATCGAGTATAATTTCCGTTTTATTTATTTGATGTATCTTATATATATATAAAGTTGGATTGATAAAGTGTGAATTTGATATATTTTCATGTGAATGTACTCCTATATGATTATATGAGACTAAGTTGAACTTATATTCCCTAGAATATTATAAAACTGAAGTCAATCAAAAGTAAATTTTATATTTTTGGTAGATAGTAGATACAAAGAATTGTATACTTATTCAAAGTAAAAATAAAAGCTAAGGTCAATGCACAAACTCATGAGCACATATTCAAAGTTTCTGATATCCATTCACATGTATGTATTCTCAAGATACATACACTAGCAGTGCATATAAATACTACACGACCATATTTTCTGATCATCACAACTTACTAACGGGTATTATGCTTTAGTTTTTTCTTAATATGCTAATTCATATCAAACAATCTCCAAACTTTACATGATTGCATCATATATACCTATAGCTAATAATGTGGTTTTGTATGATTTGTTTTGCAGGTGTGGTTTTCTTCTGAAGCTAAAAATATGGTGCTCTACAAAAAGCGTTATAACCGACGAGGATGATGGGAAGGTGGAAGATCAACTAAGTCTATAGAGGATATGAAATTTTGTCAATGGAAAGAGGAGCCAAAAAAGTGATAAGCTAAAAAACTATGTTATCAAATATGGAGTACTAAAATGTTCGAAGAAATCGGCACCATAAACGAATTACTCATGTGATTTTAAGGCATAACACAAGCTTTTATTTTCCCTTATACCTTGGTACTCCGTAACATTTAAACGAAGGCACAACTTTTCTATGTAGTACTTTTTATATATAGTCCATTGTTCATATCTTCATAAGCAATTAAATTGTTCAAATATCTGTTCATATCTTCAGAACATTGAACTATTCATTACTTCATAATCAATTAAATTGTTCATTTCTTCATAATCAATTAAATTGTTCATATGTTTGAGTTCATATGAGACAAAAGCAAGTAATCCATGTTGTATTTTTAAAACAAAATATTTCTTTAAGATGAATAGGAGAAAGGGTAGAATGAATCATAGAACTATAGAGGTATAAACTAAGAAACCGTATAAAAGATGGGAACATATATAACGAGTATAGATTATCTAGAATCAATAATTCTATTTATAGTCTATATGAACTTTGTATTTGGTTATTAGAGATAATAAGATAAACACAAAAATGGAGTATAACCTCATGTAAGCTTTAGATAGGTAGATTAAGTTAAACATTAAAAAAATAAACTCATCTTCATGATTAACATTCACAACCTAAAAAAGTATGGTTATGAAACAAAAATCCTCTTAATAGCCAATGCATCAGCAAACAACACACTTGGACAAAAACTCCCACTTCACATATGAATTGAATTGAGCTGATCGAAGACGTGGTAATGGTATAAGTATTAGACATGACAGGATATCTAAATAAAGACAAAACAAGTGAGGGACGAAAAAGTCAGACGACGACGAAAACCATGTAAAGGATGAGATGAGTTCATTTGATAGGACTCCTTAATTCTCTTGGGAAGATGGGGAGCGTAGAAAATCGGAAATAAACAGCAATGAGTTGTTATCAATAACGAGTATAATCCTTATGCCTAAATGAGTTTAGATTTGTTGGGGTGAGTGGATGATTGTATTGTATTCAAGGTTAATATGAGGGTTAGAATAGGTTGGACATGTTTTATAAATACACATTTAATTATGTGTTAAGGATCGTCTTATTTATTACTCTAAATTTTGAAACACTGAACATAAGTAAGTTTAAGTTATAAATAATTCGGAGTAATTATTATATAATATAAACGTGTTTATGCTTGCTATCTGAATCTGTTATTTTCATTATAAATATAAATCATATTGATATTGAAAAGAAGGATTAAATTAAGTCGCTGAAAAAAAATGATTAAAGCTAAAGATACATAGTATCCACCATTCCACCCATGTACACTATAAGGTATAACCTCATATACTATACTCCACTTGAAGATACAGTATCCCATATTTTATGATATTTACTCTTATGTTTTGAGAGATATTAAAGAGAGAACGGAATGTCTCAATAAGTGAGAATGACATAAAAAAGGAACAAAGGGAGTATAAGATTTTAAGAAGGTTTAAATAGTGTGATAAAGAGCATGTATATACACAGTGATAACGACTACATTTTAATTAAATAACTTTTAGGTTATATTTTGAAATACTTTGAAGTAAAACCTCAAAAAATTATATTTCATAAATTTCAATCTTTTTATCTTTTTATTTAATAAATAAAATCTTAAACATCATATGACATACTTAAATTGATCATGCATAACTAACCATAAAATTAATTCTAAAAAACTAGTATTTGAAAAAGATTAATCTATTTTTATTTATAACTAATAAAAATATTAAATGTCACATATTAATTATATTGTTTTTGTTCAATTATAATCATAAAATATACAAACTGGTCGTACGAAGCGCGGGATGCTATCTAGTATTATGGGAATACCAGCATTTAATCTTAATGATGATGAACCTGTGGTAGACACAGTTGAACCAGATGCTGATATGGAGTCTCAGGCAATAGATGAATCAGAAGAATGGTTTAAGATTCATGGGACAAAAATAATGCAAGTAATGGACGAAGAGCCTGAAACTTTGTTACAATTATCAGATGATGACGTTCATGACGAACTTGAATATTGGAAACAAGCAGTGTATGGTTTTGTATTGGGGGCTAATCCTCCCATGGCGGTGTTAGAGGGTTACCTACGTCACATATGGCACAAACACACGATAGATAAAATTTCTTTCATGCCTAATGGGGTCTTTTTAGTCAGATTTCAGACTAAAGAGATGCATGAGCATGTATTGCAGGCTAGCCATTATCTGTTTGACAGTAAGCCAGTCATCATTAAGCCTTAGAAGGAGGATATTGCACTTGAAAAGGAAGAGGTCAAGAGTGTGACATCTTGGATCCGTTTGCATAAATTGCCATTGAAATTTTGGGGAAGGAGTCTTCCAAAAATTGCAGGATTGATAAGAACATATATTAAAAATGATACTACTACTGACCTTAAGACCCGTTTAGGTTATGCCAGGGTGATGGTGGAGTTAAAAGTGGACCAAGAGTTTCCTAATATGTTGAAATTCTTGGATGAAAAGCAGTAGTTCATTAAGGTTGAAGTTGAGTATGAATGGAATCATGTGCTGTGTAAAAGGTGCAAGAGACTAGGACATGAACTAACAAAGTGCAGCGGAACTGCTCCAGGTGTGAAGTCATTGCAACCAACCAAACCAGTACAACAAGTGTGGAGGAGGGTGGACAAAGTTGTGCCAAGCATATCAAATAATCCCTTGATCACACCTACAGTTGCCCCACCTAGGGAAGAGGGAGAACCCATCCTGATTCCAGTCAACGAGTTTATTCAGAATAATCAGCAGACCCCACGAAAATAAGGGGAGACTTCTGCTGCAGCTCTTACTGGTTCACCAGGAAGGGCAGTAGGACAAGTTAGTCAACCTCTCCTAAATTCTGATCAATGATGAAGCTGGGTTTTTGGAATATAAGAGGTATGAATAGGAAAAATAAATAAATAGTTATTAATAGATTTTTATTAGCTAATAATGTAGGTTTGTTTGGTTTACTTGAGACTAAAATCAAGCCTGTAAGTTTGAATAAAGCACTGAGTTTCCTTAATGATTGGAGTATCTCTACCAACTCTTCTCACCACCCAGGAGGGAGGATATGGGTTCTGTCGCAATCAAGTATGTGTGATATACAGTTTCTTGAGTATGATGCACCGTATATACATATGCAGGTCACCATTAAGCCAATTATGAGTAGGTTCTATGCAACGATTGGATTTGCTTTTAATGGTGGTACTGAAAGAGAACCTCTGTGGAATAATCTTAGCAGAATTGCAGCTAACATTCAAGGTACCTGGGCTATTAGAGGTGACTTCAACTGTGTTCTAAATGAGACTGAAAGAGTGAGAGGGTCATTTTCTATAGCTGAGGCTATGCCATTCTAGCAATGCATCCAACATTGTGAATTAATTGACAGCCCTATTATGGGAGCTCTGTATACATGGAATAATAAGCAATGTCCGTCTGATAGAATCTATAACAGATTAGATAGATTCCTGATGAACCAAGACTGGTTGAATGATTATCCTGATATGGTTGCTCACTTCCTTCCTGAGGGAAACTTTGGTCATACTCCTTGCTTGGTTCAACAAGATAGTCAAGAGGGAACCAGATCTAGACCATTCAAATATTTCAACATGTGGAGTCAATCCCCCAACTTCAAAGAAATAGGTCAACAAGGATGGCACCATGATCGGAGGAGCACCAAAATGTTTGAACTAGTAAAGAAGTTAAAGGCTCTAAAACCTTGCCTGAAAAATTTGAATAGAGCTCAATTCTTAGACATTAAGAGGAATGCAGAGATTGCTCTAACCAAGCTCACTAAGATTCGGCAATCCCTGGGAGTGAACCCTAATGAATCAAGTTTAATATAGCAGGAATGTGATACTAGAGTTATCTATCAACAGTTGTATAGTGCTCAGTTAGAATTTCTACAACAGAAAGCTAAAATGAAATGGACTGCTGAAGGGGATGCCAACACCTCCTTCTTCCATGATACTAGAGTTATCTATCAACAGTTGTATACTGCAGTCAGTACCAGAGTGATTCAGCAAGGTAATATATGTGGGGAGAGTCATAAATTACTGCTACTGGCTCCTGTCACTGATGATGAGATCAAACAAACTCTATTCAGTATACCTAATGACAAAGCTCCAGGTCCAGATGGGTACTCGAGCCAATTTTTCAAAGCTACCTGGGATATAACTGGTAAGGACTTTTGTGAAGCCATTTAGGATTTTTTTAAAAGTGGCAAATTGCAGAAGCAACTGAATGACACCAACATTACACTGATACCTAAAGTGACCCATCCTACCACTGTCCTGCAATTTAGACCAATTTCATGCTGTAATGTTGGACATAAATGTATCTCTAAACTGCTTTGTGCTAGGCAGCTCCTCCCTCATCTTATATCCTTAACTCAGGGTGGGTTTATTTAGGGTAGGAGCATAATGGAGAATATCATAATCTGCCAGGACCTGTAAAACTTTATGGGAGGAAATATGCTTCCTCTAGATGCTTATTCAAAATTGATCTCCAAAAAGCCTATGATTCTGTAGAATGGTCCTTCTTGTTTCAAATGCTGCATGAGATGAATTTCCCAGGGCACTTCATCAGTCTCATCAAATAATGTGTCACCACAACTTCTTATACCCTTAACCTAAATGGTGATAACTTTGGCTGGTTTAAAGGCCAAAGGGGTCTTAGGCAGGGGGATCCTTTGTCTCCTTTACTCTTTATCATATGTATGGAATATCTCACTAGACTTCTAGCTTACACTACTACAACCATGAACTTTAAATTCCATCCTCTATGTAAAGCTATGAAGTTAAGTAGCTTGATGTTTGCAGATGACCTTCTTCTCTCCTGGAAACGTGATGTGACATCCATTATGAACTTGCTCAGAACTTTCTCTACTTTTTCACAGGTCTCAGGATTAAAAATGAGCAACGGTAAATCAAATGTCTATTTTAATGAAGTGTCAGATGCTCTTAGACAAGAAATTGTTCACATTTCAGGATGCATTGAAGGGCACTTGCCTATTAGATATCTGGGGGTCCCTAAAAAACCATCAAAATTATCAGTAAGAGATTGGCAACCTCTGATTGATAAGGTTCTGGAAAGGATAAGGATGCTAAGTACTAAGAAGCTTTCTTATGCAGGGAGGTGGTGCTCATTAAGGCAGTGTATAAGTCTCTTCATTCCTACTAGGCTTCTATTTTTATTATTCCAAAAGCTGTGTTAGCTAAGATTGAAGCTATTTGCAGAAATTTCTTATGGGATGGAGGGTCTGAATACACTAGAAGCCCAACTGTGGCCTGGGCTAAAATTTGTACAGGACAAAAGGGTGGGGGTCTTGGTCTGAGAGTTGATCACATATGGAACAAGGCAGCCATTGGGAAACTAGTATGGTGGGCTCACTGTAAACCTTCCAAACTCTGGGTTCAGTGGGTGCACATTATATACTTGAGGGGGAGACCTGAGAGAACTATACTCCACCTAATGAGGCCAGTTGGACATGGAAAAAGGTATGCAAAATGAGGAAGGAATTGCAGCCTGCTTATGATTAGAATGAATGGAGTTGTATCCCTGGTAAAGAATACATAATAAAAAAAAGGGTATGCTTGGCTCAGTCCTGTCCACCCTGAAGTGGAATGGTACCACCTAATATGGACAAAATGGACCCTTCCTAAGCATGGGGTCATTTACTGGCTATATCAGCATCATGGGGTCAATACTAAGGAGAGATTATACAGACTGGGGATTAGCACAGATAGCAACTGCTGTATCTTTGAGCAGGGGGAGGAGAACTTGCAGCATTTGTTCTTTTCCCGTCCTTACAGCAGGAGGGTCATACAGCTTATGCAGCATTAGACTGGTGTTCAAATATCAGTGGATAATGTGTAAGCATGGAGGTTGAACAGAAGGTATTCCAGACTCAAGAGAGGGGTACAGCATTATCAATGCTGCCATCTACCATATTTGGGTGAAAAGGAATGCAAGCAGGCATGACCATAGGCTTATACATCCTGCTAAATGTGTGAGCATGATTCAATATGACATCGGAACAAGAATCCAACAGAAAACCAGAGGCAAAATATCCCAAAAGGATAGACAATGGCTTGATAAGTTAGGATGAGAACTGTTCTTGTTATTGTTTAAGCAAGTTGTATAGCTAGACTCAATAGCTAGCTGAAACTGTTGATGTATTTGTCACTGGTTTTCAATATTTGTCTTTTACATTTCACCCAAAAAAAAAACTTGACCCATACAGGAACCGATTTCACTTCATGTTTAATCTCCTTTGTTCCTGCTATGGAGATGGTGTCCATCTTCCATAAAGATTTTTAATTAAAGCCATCAAAGGCGCTTGATGAACAGTCTTCTCTTCCCAATTGTCTCAAGCCCGAGTTTGAGAAAATTATGAAGGAGAAGGGGATTATCCCTGCTAATGCTGAAGTCTGGATTCCTAAAGACTATCTAATCAGGACCGACTGGGCATGTCATGGTTGGTTCTGTATGCATGATTGGGCTTTCAAGGCTGGTTGTAAGTTGCCTTTCTCTCCTTTGATGGTTGAAGTGATCAAGGAAATTGGTATTCCTTCTTACTAGATCATGACCACAGTCTTGAAGGTGGTTCATTCTATTGAGTTTTTATGTGACAAGCATAAACTGTCTTTTACTCTGGATGATTTGAAGAGTTTCTACTCTTTGAGGACACATAGTCCTGGCAGGGTTAGTTTCAAGGTTAAGCCTTCGTCTAATCGTCCTCTCAGCAACCTGGATAGTGGTGCCGACAATAATTGGGCTGCTGGTTATATGTTCATCAGGACCAACTCTGCCTGACCTGGCGTATTTCAATTTTGATGCCTGCGTTAGTGGTAAGTATCCTGCAATTTCTACCTGTCCTACAGATATTTTGTTAGTTCAAAGTAAAGCGGAAAATATTTAACAGGATATACCTTCTTTTGAAGTAGATTATTGGGTGAGCACTATTGAGTATCCTTTTGAAAGGGTAACTGCTTTTTTGGCTATTCCTCTTGTGGAGAGGTCGTGGCCATTTTGCTCGGAGGTGGAGAGTTTTCCTCGTTGCCTGAAGGGCGAGGGTGTTTCCATGGCTTTCAAGCCTGTCAAAGCTCTTGGTGCTATGAATTCTGGCAGTAAGATTTCTTTTCTTCTGCTTTTATTTTACATTGGTTAATTTGTTATTGTGGACATAGCCCCCAACATGCCAGGCCGATCTGCGGACGTATAGCGGTCTTTTTGAAAGCCACGCTCGGCGGCGTAAAAATGCTTTCGACCGGATCGTTTTAGATCGGTCAGTTTCGTCTCGGCAAGGGTCTCGAAACGATGCAAGAGATGTTTGGAGTCGCCACCAAGCCTTTGTTGGATGCTTGGAACCGTTCGAATCCACTTTATACCTAGGTCAACCAAGGCAAAAAGCGTTGTTTGACATAGGCACTAAAGATAAGGAATCGTCCCTCTTTAGCATCCTATCTCTAGAATGACTCTCGTACGCCCTGGATAAGGTCATCCACTATTCAAAGTTTCTGAGTAAGAGGTGAAGGTACGTATTGGGAAACCCTTTAATCGGATACCCAATCCCGCCCGCGGTAGAGGCCTCTACTGATCGATCTTGATTGGTTAAATGCAAAAATTGATAAAATGGGTAAATGCATGAATGCGCATCCACTAGTTTGAACCTAATATGTGAGCTTTCTATGTCAGTTTGTTTAATCGAAGTATCAATTATTTGATGTCAAGTTGGATTTAATGTTGATTTGTATGCAAGACGGAAATTAAACATCCATTTACCGAGTTAGGTTTATGGTGCATAACGTGATCCATTTGTCTTGGTAAGACGTTTTGCAAATATAATGTGAAATGGGCAGATTCGTCATCTGGTCCGTCCTGTATTCGGGTTAACCGAAGTCGGGAGCGTCCTGGACAAATGCTGGAAGGGGAACAGATCCTGCGTCAGGCAGCCATAAGAGGCGCGAGCCTGCTGGCGATGCAAATGGGTCTGCCCTGGTTTGAAAATGGAAACATAAGTGGCCTGTTTAGGCGTGGGCCAACAGACGATGAAAGACGTCTTCTGACCATTAAAAAGGTTTATATAATGTATTGAAAAATGGGTGTTTAAACCCGTCTTGATTCGAAAAGGTCGTTTAGGCCGCTTTTTTGCTAATTTGAAGAACGAGACTTGAATAATCGTCATTGTTTTGACAATATTCGACTTCGGGTTCAGTTTTGCATGCTTGACATGAATAGTTTTGAAAATGATTAAGAACTAATTGTTTTAAGTTCATTTGTTTGTAATTAGTCAACGTTCATCATCGTACTCGGGTTAAAATCCGACATGGTATGTAGAACCAAGGATGATTTTATGTTGGTGACTAATATATTTATTTTGAAAATGTAAAGAAATGAGAAAGGCTTTAAAATACCCTTCAAAAAGTAAAGAAATGAAATAAAAGGTTTCAAAATACCTTTTATAATGTAATTAACCAAATATTATCACCGAGACACAGACTAAACCGTCATGGTATTAGGAACCTAGGATGATTAATGTTTCATGGTTAAAAACTTGTCATAAAAATGGTTTGAAATATTTGAAATGGTAAAAACCGATTGCAAATATAAAATAAAAATAAAAGAGAGGAAGAGACAAAACACGGTTTGGATTTAAGGTGAGGGGGTGCTTTAGGCGCGAGCCTACTTGCTACATAAGTAGCCCCTGCGTCAACCAAAATCCGGTTTTGGTTCATTCATCCTATATTTGGACCATGTCATGCATAATTTAGCATGTTATAGTCATGAAACAAATGAAAAATATGATAGAAGAAGATTTTTACACCCTCATACTTACATGCTAGGCTTGAGACGAGAAATCGCCGAAAGTGTATCAACTTGTTTGGCCGGAAAACACGGTTTGAAAACCGTTTTAGCAAGTAAAAGAGTGTTTTTTAAGTTTAGTGATGGTGTAGTGGTCGAGATGGTCGGTTAAGTGGTTTAATGCATGATAACAGTACCAAACAATGTGTAAGGCTTGTGTTTACGATCGGTAGGTCGTAAACACGTGTCGGTTGGTGACTTGAGAAGTCGAGTCTAGAATTTTAAGGGAGAAAAGAGGGAGCGGACACTCGCGTAACTCTCAAATGGTGGCATTTGAGGGGTATTTATAGGAGAATGGGTGGTTGTGTGTGTTTTGAGCGATGTGGCCGCATGGGCTGCTCAAAGAGAAGCGAGCCATTTCGTGCGTCTTCGGTTGTCTTGTCGCTATCACACAAGTGTAATCATGGTTTGTTCTATCCTAGGATTTGGAAGAACTTGATTTGTACTTGACCATTTAGGATTCCGGGAAATTTTAATATGGAAGCATTTGAAAGGTTTGTTTTTTGTGTTTGACTCGGTTTGACTCGTTGTTGGAGTCGGGATTTTAATTTTGAGTCGGTTTTGGGCCCGGTGTCGGGTTTGACTCTAATTAGTGTCAATGCAACCCCGTCGTCAAGCATTAAATACTCCAGGTACTTTTGAAATGTTTTGAAATGTTTTATTTTCGAAATCGTTTTAAGTTTTCCGACGCATAGTTGTACACAAATTGTCGATCAAACGCTGCGATTCCTAAGCATGTTGTAGTCCGATAATCATCGGGTGTTTGTTGGAGTCTCAACAGTTATCGGGTATCTACAGAGCCCCCACTTTGACTGAGGCTTAGACAGGGCGAAAGTCAAAGTAGACCCCCAGGTCAATCGAAGATTACAACCTGGAGACAGCAGTGACGTCGAGGCAACTCGAAAGGATTCGGGCCAAGGACCTATCGTCGGGAAGGGCGACGCCAAGGCGACCTGAGGGCACGAGCCGAGGACCTGTCGCCGGGAATAGTTTAGAGTCTGTCGATTATCCGTGCGGGTCGTTTAAAGTCCGTTAGACTACGTACAAAGGCTCGCCAGCCATAAGAAGAAGTCATACCTGAGGCATCTTCGGGATATGTCCTTGGGTCGTTTCTTGTTCGCGGAAAAGGCTCACCAGATGTGTTGCGGATATGAAGGGGGCTCACCAGCTGTGGTGCGTATATGAATGGGATCGCCAGCCGCGGTGCGTATATGAATAGGGCTTGCCAGCCGCGGTGCGTATATGAAAGGGGCTCGCCAGCCGCGTTGCGTACATGAAAGGGGCTCGCCAGCCGCGGTGCGTATATAAAAGGGGCTCGCCAGCCACGGTGTGTATATGAAAGGGGCTCGCCAGCCATGGTGCATTGTAAGGCTCGCCAGCCATGTGCATTGTAAGGCTCGCCAGCCATGGTGCGTTGTAAGGCTCGCCAGCCATGTGCGTTGTAAGTCTCGCCAGCCATGTGCGTTGTAAGGCTCGCCAGCAATTTGAGTTGTAAGGCTTGCCAGCCATGTCAAAAGTGATGCATTTTGAGGCTCGCCAGCCATGTTGAAGGGTCGATTGATCGACCGCGGAAATAGCCGCGTTGGATGGGCTTATTTCGGGAAGTTTGTTTGAATTAGCGGGCTTCGTGTGGAAGCCCCCGATATCCTGCTGGGGAATCTTGGTGTTTGTATTGAATGTTTGTGGTGCCGGAAAGGGACAGGTTTGTGAGGCTGGCTCCCGTGGTCGGCGGTGATTTTGAATCTCGAAGAGAGATAGCGGTTTTTATTACCGTTGGTTCTGTAGGAAAAGGATAGATGCGTGCTCTGTCGTTCGACGTGTGTTTGGGGAGGACGACTTTAATTTCGTCTTCCCACGATTTGAAAAATTTGTGGGAATAGCGGATTTGAATCCTGCTATAGTTTTTTTGACCGATGGGGGCTTTTAATGCCGCTGTCAGGATTTTGAAAACAGCGAATTTGAGTTCCACTATTTGCGCTTGAACCGACGGTTTTTATTGTCGTCGTTAAATAGTGAATTTTAAATTTCACCATTATTGTTTTTTGAAATGACGGTTTTTTTTGCCATCGTTTGAAAATTGAAGAAATAGTGAATTTTTAATTTCACTATTATTGTTTTTGAAATGACGGTTTTTATTGCCGTCGTTGAAATTTTGAAGAAATAGTGAATTTTGAATTTCACTATTATTGTTTTTGAAATGACGGTTTTTATTGCCGTCGTTCGAAATTTGAAGAAATAGTGAATTTTGAATTTCACTATTATTGTTTTTGAAATGACGGTTTTTATTGTCGTCGTTGAAATTTGAAGAAATAGTGAATCTTAAATTTGCTATTATTGTGTTTGAAGTGACGGTTTTTATTGCCGTCGTTTGAAAATTGGTAGTTTGTATGGGAAATTGGGCCGAAGCCCAGAATTTCGCTGAACAAAGCAGGGGAACACCCATTGAGGCGCGAGCCTACCTGCGAAGGAAAGGAGCTTCCCTATTTTTGTAGAAAAGACGCGAGAATGGGAAGCTCCCCATTCTCACTTGGTCTTCCTCAAACACAAAAACCTGAAACAAAGAAAGACGCCATTTTCGACCTCATTTCTTGCTTGATTTCGTGTTCTCATCATCATGTCATCTCAAGGTATGTAAATCCTCTTGAATCCATTTGTTTTTGTTTGTCTTTTTGTTGATTAAATTAGGGCGGAACCCTAAATCCTCAAAAATCGAATTGGGCGTTTTTAATTAAGCCATTTTCGAGTGAAATTGATGATTGTATTAGGTTAGAAACCTGTTTAGGAGTATAGGGGTGCTCTTAATTTGCATTTTCGTCCCCGTTCCCGCTCCCTATGCTCGAAAAATGTGAATGAGGCGGTAAAACCGTCTTATTTCACAATGTCAAGTTTGTTTGCTCGAGTTGTGCACCCCACTAGGTTGTATTGTAGTCAGGAAAGACCGTGTTTGCCACATTGAATCTTCGTTGGGGTATTGTGGGCAAAATTGGACTTTTTGCCTTTGAAGCGGTCTTATGTCTGTCAAAATGAGCGTCATTTTGAGCTCGAATTGAGTCAGTTTGTTTTGAAATGGACCTTATTGGTAGTTTAGGTCGCTTTGAGATGTGATAAAATCACGTTGTTTTGTTGTGGTCGTTTTTGAAATTTTGACCTGTTTATGCTTAAATTGGGGCAAAACTGCCTTTTTCGAGCCGTTGAAAATACCCCGTTGTGTCGGGAATATATTTTTGGTTGTTGTTGGACCTTGTGTGGGTCTCGAGGTGGCATTTTGTTGTTGTTGTTTTGACTCGTCTTTTGCTTGAAAAGAAGGGCAAGTCGTTTTTTTTTTGTGTGTGATTTTTGTGGATTGATTTGTTTGGCTGGGTTTGGGCGGGATTGCCCTTATTTTGTTTTGCAGGTTATTTTTTTGGATCTGTCCATTTTGTGCCGTCATAATGCCGAAATTTCGGCTGACGTTTTTTGTTTTGCTTCTTTGATTTCAGGGGAGTGTTCGGGGCCTACCGGGTCCGTTGCGGAGGCTTCAGAGGACGGGATGATCCTGGAGGGAGAGAGGCGGTTGTTTTTGGTTATAGGCTTGGTTGTGTTTCTCCTTGGTGGCCTTTGTCCAGCCTTTCACCGTACACTGGTCATCGGCTGTTGTCTGCAGAGGGCAGATGTCTGATGAGTGGGGTTCAAGACGGGTGCGTTATTCCACGTTGCTGTCTTCGATCGTTGTTGAGTTATGACGATTGAGGTTCAACATCGGGGTAGCGCCCGGTGCCATGGTTCCTTTTCGTCGCCGAATTCTGACGATTGGAGGTCAACGTCGGGATGACGAGCTGAGTTACGATCCCCGATTGTCATGTCATCCAAAATCTGCCAGGCATCATTTTTCCTTTTTGCCGTGGAGCAGGAATGTGGTATTACCGTCATGGTAACCACCTCTGCTTCTGTTGTTACTCCTTTTATTTTTCGGCTGGAGGGATAGGGAGTGCTTAGTTCGGTAAGTGGCAGATAGCCCCGGGTTCGTTGTTTTAGGCCAGTGTCTGTATGATAAAAACATGTACCGGATCCTGTTTGTATGGTCAGTCGTTTGTATCAAACGTGTGTCGATGTATTTTGCGTGAGGCGGTTTGTATATATGTGTTTTTGGATTGTAGTTTATTTGTGTTTTTTGGCTTTTATGTGTTGTGTTTCGGAGAAGCGTTGTTGGCTGTTAGTTCCCCTTTGCTTCGCACTAGTTCCTGCATCGTTAGTGTAGAAAACAGGCAACAGGTAGCACGTACACACAAATGTAAACACGTAAAAGCATTTGATGGAAACAAAAATTAACCACGATGACTCGAAGTTAAATTTGAAATTTAAATTGACGTTTTGAAAATTCCGCGACAGGTCGTCACGTTTGAATTTTTCAAAAGAAATTGATTTGAAATTTCGAGCAATTAATTAAATTGCATCGAATTTTGATGAAAATTGATTTGTAACTCGAAAAACTTAAAACTCAAACCGTCAGGGGTGAATTTTAAAAACAGATTTTTGCGAGTGTATTTGATTTGATTTTTGTGAGATCAAGACTCGGATTTGCAAGAGTCTGAATTTTTTGAAGAAAATTGACGTCGTGTTATAAATTTTCGATTTTTGTGGAAAATGCGAAAAAAAGCGAAAATTTTTCGGAATTTCGACTGACATGGAAACGATCCGTCGCCGATCTGGGCAACTAGCCCTTCCCCCTTAAAAAAAAGAGAAAAACCGTATCTTTAAGGCTACGTCATGGAAGCCGTGTCGGATTTCGTAAAACGTAAAAATAAGGAAATGTGAGTGTAGTGGTCGAGATGGTCGGTCAAGTGGTTTAATGCACGATAACAGTACCAAACAATGTGTAAGGCTTGTGTTTACGATCGGTAGGTCGTAAACACGTGTCGGTTGGTGACTTGAGAAGTCGAGTCTAAAATTTTAAGGGAGATTAGAGGGGGCGGACACTCGCGTAACTCTCAAATGGTGGCATTTGAGGGGTATTTATAGGAAAATGGGTGGTTGTGTGTGTTTTGAGCGATGTGGCCGCATGGGCTGCTCAAAGAGACGCGAGCCATTTCGCGCGTCTTCGGTTGTCTTGTCGCTATCACACAAGTGTAATCATGATTTGTTCTATTCTAGTATTTGGAAGAACTTGATTTGTACTTGACCATTTAGGATTCCGGGAAATCTTAACATGGAAGCATTTGAAAGGTTTGTTTTTTGTGTTTGACTCGGTATGACTCGTTTTTGGAGTCGGGATTTGAATTTTGAGTCGGTTTTGGGTCCGATGTCGGTTTTGACTCTAATTAGTGTCATTGCGACCCCGTCGTCATGCATTAAACACTCCAGGTACTTTTGAAAAGTTTTAAAAAGTTTTATTTTCGAAATCGTTTTAAGTTTTCCGACGCATAGTTGTACACAAAATGTCGATCAAACGCTGCGATTCCTAAGCATGTTGTAGTCCGATAATCATCGGGTGTTTGTTGGAGTCTCAACAGATACCGGGTATCTACAGGCTTGTCTTTATTGCTAATTGATGGTGAGCGAGTCGTTTTTCACTCAATCAAACACATTTATATTCTCAACAAACAACTAGTTAGTGGTTAAGTCGAGGTCGATCCACGAGACGGTGTGTTTTGGGTTCTAAGTCTATCTATCTGAATTTATGCTAGTGTCACAATTATTGGGGGTTTGAATTTGATGGTTCTAAACTAATGAAAGCAATAAAAAGCAATGAAAGGTAAAACAAGAAATAAAAATAAGGATGTGAACAAATAATTAACAACACTAGGGAATCATGGGATCATAGATGAATCATGGCCTATGAAGTACCATAAATGAATCATATAGATGCAAGCAATTATTATTTTTGGAATCGAGGTAGTTTATATCTTACAATTCCTAGGGAAACTTAGGTCTCGGAGCCGAGTCGGTCAAGACTTTACAACAACTAGAAGTCGACTTGGTTTTCCCTATTTAACTATATGCATTGTTTAACAAGGCTTGGGTTAGTTTATGTCTTACAAGTCGTGTTTAAAGGATAAAAGAATCATGTTAGGTTGTCAATCAAGCATTTTATCAAACAGAACATGTGCATAAGTTGAAAGTACAATAAGCAAGCATTCATATGAACTCATTAACCATATATTTATCCCATATTTACTCCGCTAGTCCGCCACTAATATCTAGTTAGGGAACTACTCACTCATTATCATGGGAAACATGTTAACAATGGTGTCAATCATCTTAACAAGTATAAACATGATGGAAGAGTAAAGCAATAAACAATAATTAAGTAAAGAGTACAGAAATTATACCAATCTTAAGATGAGAAAATGGAAAGGAAAGAATAATAGAAGAGAACTTGATTTATTGATGAAGAGTTGTCAATTTTCCAAATCATAACCCAATAATCTTCAATTACCCTACTAGATTTAAGAACTCTTGAAAAATAATTAAAGAAAGATTCAAATGCAATTTGTGAAAAGATTAAAGATTAATCTATTCTAATATACTCCTAATGAGAGCTTAATCTAATCTAAGGGAACTTATCTCTTAATTATTATAAATAGAGTATATATAGTGGGTACAAAATTAGCTTAAGCAAGGGTAGATTTAGGAAATAAGCTTATGTGTCGAATAATGCCTTGATCGTTTCAATAGGATCCGTGGGAGGCAGTTCTGGGCATCAACTCGAGCGAGTTGAACTCGACTCGAGCGGGTTGAAGGCTAACTCGAGCGGGTTGCCTCCAACTCTAGCGGATTGAGGAGCATCTCTTTTCCTTTTGCTTCTTTGCTTATGATGCTTTCATATACTCCTTATTCCTATCATTCTTAGTCATCATTCTTTCCTCCTCTTCATACTAGTACATTCAAGATCATCAACAAGCTTCCGAATATGCGCGAGAGACAGGAATCCCGCCTCGTTATCTTCTTTCTTACAAGACATATGAAATGCACTAGGAAAGCAAATAGGAAGCAATTTGACGGATAAAATGGCTATGGAATGCTCCATAATTACAAATAATAATAAAAATACATAGCTATTCCTATTATACATTTGTAAAATGGAAAACTAGTAAAAATAAAAGTGATACGAGATCACATTAAATTACAACCGAATCAATATTCCCTTTCATTACGGGTAATATCGATTAAAACTAAGGCCATACTAAGATAAAATTACATAATTCAAAATTATATAAATAAAAGGAAATTCAACAATTGAAATATGCAGCATTATAATATGTATCTATAATGCCAAATTATGTGCCAAATCGCCCTATTTAACTTATATCGTTTTTATAACCCGGTTTTATGGAAATGCGTGATCGTAACTTCTTAAAATCACAAATTAACACTTAAATCATATCTAAGCTCAAGTTAATTATTCTAACACTCTTAGGACTCAAAAATTAGTCATCACTCAATTTTTGACAATAATTCAACCTGATTTAAGTTTTATGCTCATTTTTTACCTTAAAATCATAATATTTATGAAATAAATCCAAATTAAATTACAATAATTTCAAAATTTGAATTTTAAATTTTTGAACATTCTGAAATAATTCCATGACACTTATAATGTCAAAAATTATGGTTAAAATTTTCGAATTAATTTTGAGAAAATATAGTTGCAATTTATCGGTTTTATCTCATAAAACATCTAATGTATCCAAAAGTTAATCCAATCAATTTTAGTGGCATATTTATGCAACCCAAAATAATTTTTTCATGCCATGAAATTCATTTTTTCTATTTATGCTAAAATAGTCACTATTTATGTCATTTTTACTCTAAAAATTCATAAATCATGCTAAATGAGATCTTTTAATCTCAAAATTTACATACACTCTATAAATTATGCATGTGACAACATTTTAAAGTTTCATGGCCCAATTCGAAATTTAACTATTTTTAACCATTTTACCTCTTTTAATCCATTTTTATCTCATAAAAATCATAAATCGTGCAATATTAATCCAATTAATACGAGATTTTACACAAAACTTGTAAAATATGCATGTGAGGTCATATAAAATTGTCAAGGTCAGAGAGTAAGTTTAACTATTTTTAGTCATTTAACCTACATTTATGTCATTTTTAATCTAAAAATTCATAAATCATGAAATATTAATCACATTAATATGATATTTTACATGCAATACATAAAATAGTCATGTGAGGTCATACTAAAATACCACGGCCATTAGTGAAGTTTAACTTATTTTAGTGAATAAAAGTTCATTTTACTCATAAAAATGTAAT
Source organism: Silene latifolia (assembly GCF_048544455.1). Taxonomy (NCBI): domain Eukaryota; kingdom Viridiplantae; phylum Streptophyta; class Magnoliopsida; order Caryophyllales; family Caryophyllaceae; genus Silene; species Silene latifolia. Next base: position 121,318,013 of record NC_133536.1, on the reverse strand, counting down.
AAATCACTAAAAATCATTAAAATGAGCAATAAATTTCCATAAATCATAAAAATGACCTAAAAATATTTTAGGACCAGAATATATAACATGCGTAATTTTTTCGTGGCTTACTCATATAAATCACAAATTTTTAGTTTTATATGTTAACATTTTAACTCGGAAAAACAATAACCGATTATGCATGCAACATCCTTATGCTCTGATACCACTTGTTAGGTTTATTTACCTATTATTAGAGTCCTCTAATAGTGAACTAATTAACTTCTTAATTATTTGTTCTTTAGATCTAGTGCATGCATAACAAAATGTAAGATTTATGAGAAAAACAATGTCCCTTATATTGTGAGATGGTTCTAAATATAGGGCACACGTAAGGTCGCCTTCCTTCACTTTTTCTTGAGCTTAATGTGTTGGATGATCCTTCAAAATCCCAAAGTAGAGATCCTCCTTAGATTGCACCCAAGACTTATCCCTTAAACTAGTATACTAATTAACTAGATTAATAAACTAGTATCCTTAAAATGATTCTAATATTATTACTATTACTACACTAGCAATCTAGTTGTGATATTAGAATGGATGAACAAATGCATGCGTATCTTAAAAACCTTGTTTTAGAGACATTGAGAGAATATAAAAGTTTTTGCATGTAGAGGAAGTGAAAATGAATGAGTAAGTAGTAAAATGAGAACAAAAGTTCTCATAAAGAGGAAGGGGAGGCCGGGTAGGAAGAGGCCAGGGAAGGCATCTTTGCCTTTTGCTTTATGTCTTCACAATGTATTAGGTGTGCGCTAGCTATAATGATGTTTTATTTATCTCATAAAATAATGTCATCCTCACACCCCTAATACTCCCTCCATTCGGTCCATATATCATAAAATGGACTACCATTTTATTTTGTCAATTTGTCATTTGTCACACAATATGTCACATATAGTATTTTATAATGCATATTTATCACATAAATATCATTTACAAATTAATTAAATTATATACAATAAATTGACTAGTGATACTTGATCACATGAATAAAATGGGTCATATAATTATAATTCACATCTTGTACTTATAATTAACCATTCATTCTTATCTCTATTGTTTCTCAAACAATAAACAATTTTAGTAATAAAGCATTTTTATTACTAAAATAAATCTTATTTAGTCTCATTACAATAAGATATCAATATTCTCTCTCACGAGTAAATTGTTCAATTTTTAAGGAATTGATCACCTTGTATCGTCATACAATTAATCAATTTATCTATTAAGGGAGTTATCCTTTAGGTGTGACCTAAAGGGATCAACTGACCACCACCGTCATACGACAGTAATGTCAAACTCTAGTCAGCCATTCATTACCAATTAATGATGATCAGTTGATTATATAATAAATTATCCCTCACGTATTCTTAATATGAGATTTAATTATGATATTAAATCATGTGATCGCACTATTGTTGATGTGACATTTTCCAACACCCTAAACCTACCCTCTCAAAAAACCGGTCCCCTTAAGATAAAATGGACTTCCATTTTTTTTTTTTTTTTTTTTTGGGGGGGGGAAGGTTAAGTATATATTAATCAAAAAATCAGAATTTACATCAATAATGTATCACTTACAAAAAAAACATCAAGAAAAGAATAGAGCAAAACTTAAAGATAATTGAGAAGCCACGCTCTATCTCTACTCCTTAATGGCTGACTATTATGTTTCAAAAAACGTGACTTGATATCAACAACAATCCTCAGGATCACAAACTCAGGCCTCCAAATGCTACCATCCACCCTAGCTTCATTTCTGATGCGCCAAATCCAGTAAATCAGTGCAACACAGCAGGCACCTATAATCCTCCTCTGCAATTTTGTCATTCTGCTATCTGAGAACCAGGAAACCAAATGAAGGAAATTTGTCAAAATGTAATATTATAGGTCATGTGACATGTAACATATCATTAGACATTTTAATGCATATTTAAGAAATTAAATATCATTTTAAATCAAATAAATTACATTTAACAAATTAACAAGTAATTCACAATTACATGTATATAAAATGAGTCACGTTAAATCTAGTTAATATAATCTACAATCTTTTGTAATTATGATTAACTAATTGTTCTTATCTCAATTGTTTCATAAACATTAATCAATTTTAGTAATATAACATTTTAGTTACAAAATTGAATCTTATTTAATCACATTATAATAAGGTATATAATTCTCACTCACTGATAAAATTTGTTCAATTTAAGGATTTAATTAATTTGTATCAATATACAATTAATTAACTTTTTAATTAAGGGAATTGTCCTATAAGTGTGACCTTAAGAAATCAACTGATCACCACCGTCAAACGACAGTAACGTCAAACTCTACTCAGCCAATCGTAACCGATAAATGTTGATCAATTGACTATATAATTAAATCATCCCCTATATATTCCTATTATGAGATTTAATAACGTGATCGCACTATTGTTGAGGACACTTACTCCAACAATCTCCCACTTGTCCGATACAAATGTGCTCACTAATTCTCTTGTTCTATTACATCTCCCACTCAATGCAAGGTGTCTTGTAGGTCGTACTTGCATTTGATCATATCTTGAGTGGTTTCCTTGATCTGGAGAGCAACTGTTTCGACCGGAATTATCTACCGTAGATACCTTCCGAGCGTGGCCACGCATTTTCATGTCACTACTTGGTCGGGCTATTTTATCATGTGTATTGTCGTTGTCACTGCCAACCAAAACAATATTTATAACTTCACAAAATACTCTTAGTAAAGAGGTAAGTAAAGGTCGGATCCCAAGGGACGGGTATCGATTTAGGATTTCAATTGCAAGTAGCTATGTCTTAGGGTGTCACAAATTTGGTGGAGATGAGATGTAATCTAAACTAATCAACAAGATGAATGTAAATTAACGAAAACAAGGTAAAGCAATTAAAGGAGTTTGTAAACAATTGATTAAAGGCACTAGGGTGTCATGGGTTCATAGGGGATTCATGGAAATAGATCATACAAACATGTTCTCAATTAGAAGCAAGCACTTATTGTTGTGATGGGATCGAGTTAGTGTATATCTTATAATCCCTAGGAAGATTTAGGTCCCGGAGCCGAGTCGTCTAGACTGTCTAACACCTACAAGTCGACTTAGTCTCCTCCTATTCAACTCTATGCATTGTCTAACAAGGCTCGAGTTGGTTTATGTCTTACAAGCCTCATTGAAAAGATAAGAGATGGGTAAAAAATACAAGGTTTCATAGTCTAGCATTTCATCAAACATAACATGTGCATAGGTTGAAATCACAACAAGCAAGCAAATTAATTATGAGAACATATTAGATTAAGCATAGATCAATCCCCATGTTTGTTTTCCCTAATTCCCCATTAACCGTAGCTAAAGGACTACTCACTCATGATCAAGTTTAGCATGCTAATAAGGTTGTCAATCATAGTAACAAAGCAAAACATGATGAATAAATGATATGATTAACAATAATTAAACAAGGGAAAAAGAGATTATACCTACTTGAGATGATCCAAATAATAAAGCAAATAATAATAGAAGTAAATTTGATGATTGATGAAAGGTTGTCAATCCTCCAATAAACCCAAATAATCTTCTAATTACCCAACTAAACTAAGAACAATTGAGAGATTAAGAAATGATTAAGATGTCATTAATATTGAAATGTGTATTACAACTTTAATTAAGACTAAATTGAGAGAATGATTATGATAAGATGATAATTAGATTGTATAATGGGGTATTAATACTAAAATTAAGTACAAGTATTAGGGTTACTAATGGCTTAAATGACGATTAAGACCCTAAAAAAAATCTTAACAATCTTGCTAATCCCGAGGGACATGCGCGGATCATGCTGCAACTCCCACCAGAATCCACGCGTCCTCGCCTGAGGCACGGCTGGTCCTGTAAGAAGATCCGCTTGGATTGTCTAGGAGACGCTCGGATCCTTCCTATGGGATGCTTGTCCTGAGCTCAGGCCGCTCGAATCGTGGCACATGGTTCTCCTCTTGTTTGGCTCCTTAACAATCCGCGGGGACCGTGTTGGGGATGCACGAATCTTTTCATCATTGCCCATTTTACTTTATTTATTTGCTTAGGCTTCTAGTGTCGGTCTCGTCTTTGATGCTTGGTCGTTAGATGTGGTCTATTTAGCTCCATTTTGCCTCATAAATGCAAGGTTAGCGATCCTCTCCTACTAAGGACACAAAACCTCAAAGAATATGCAAAATGGGAAACTAAAGATAAGTAATGACCCTAATATATGCTACAAAGCATGGGAACGAGGTTAATTCGGGGACTAAATGTGCTCAAATATGAGTCACATCACTAGTCCTCGAGTGGCCCTGAGATTTAGTTAACCCTGACAAGGGGGTGGACAATTCCTATCTCACTATTCCCTTCGAATATATGGTAGTCATAGAGCAAAAATCAGAAAACCTATATATGGTAGTCGTAGAGCAAAAAATCAAAGTCAATAAGAAAACTGTGCCACCATGGGCGAACAGTCTCTAGTCAAAGAATCGACTAAAAAAGAATACTAGCTCTCGCCACGACCAGGCTATATAAAAATTACAAGAACTCTATAAGCGGTCACTGTCCGACAGAGTATCTCTTACAGTCTGCCTATGTGATCGACTAGTCATCCCTTATAACTCTATGTCAATTGAACTTGCTATCAATCGACTCACACTCTAGTCACTTGGAGACGTCACCTCATATAAGTAACTATGGGCCAATACTATGTTAATCCAGTTCACTTTAATAAGGTTCAAACCTGTCTCAACAACCTATTTGGATATAACAAAGTAATAAAAGAGTTTTAGAATAAAACTCAAACGATAAATACGATTATTACATTTGAACAATCAATACAATATTATTGCTTCATATCTCATAATCTTAAGAATATAAAATCCATGTTACTTCATGGCTGTTTGGTCAAACCTGCAATAAAAACTTGGTTAGAGGATATACTATATAATTCACTCATCCCAACTTCATAAATTGCAATTTCCTTCCTTCAATGTAATCTCTTACATGTCTAGACTTGAATCTAGGCTTGGGCTCTTTTGCTCGAAAGATGTTCCCACTGTTATCATATAACTTGTGATATGATCCTTGGTGGAGGGATCTACTTATAGCCGTTTTGAAAACCACCTTATCATTATCACAATGTACTCATATTCCGTTTGTAGAATTTGTAATGGTTGACTTTTCAATGATTTTCTAGCTATTTGCACAAGATCAGCCTGAGATTTCAAATCATCTATATAAGCTTGAAAACCCGAGTTTTGTAACCTTCAACACAACTCGTTGTCTCATCCAATCATAAGAAATAATCCTTAGTCCTTCTTGAGAACTCAAGGACGTACTGAGCGGCTATCCAATGACCCTCACTTGGATTGACACGTTATTGACCTGTCATGCTCAAGGCGCACAAGTCATAGGGGGTGTGCAAATCATGACATATAGAGTCGATCCAATGGCGGAAACATTGGGAATCGAATTTTAAGCATTTCAACATCTTCGGGCTCAGTGGGTGACTGCGACTTACTCAAAGTAATCCCACTACCCACTGGAATGAATCCCCTCTTGGATTTATCCATGCTGAAACGGTGTCTTGACTTATTGCCAATATCCTTTTGGATCTATCTCTATAGATACGTATACCAAGGATGCACTGTGCCTCTCCTAAGTCTTTCATCTGAAAATGTTTTCCCAACCACCCCTTTATAGAGGTGAGCATCGGTACATCATTCCCAATGAGTAGTATGTCATCTACATACATGACAAGCAAGACAACATTGCTCCCACTAAACTTCATGTATAAACATGGTTCCTCGATAATTCAAGTAAAACCATTCTCATATTATCACATGAATAGGAAAATATCTTTATTACAATCCTTTGATGCTTGCTTAAGACCACACATGGATCTCTTAAGTACGCTTGCATGCCATGTTAGGATTCTTAGATCTATATCTTAGGTTTGTGTCACATACATATCCTTCTCTAAATACCCATTTAGAAAAATGATTTAATATCATTTACCATGCTTCATCAAAATGAAACGCGGCAACTACTAACATGTTTTGGCTTGGATAATATCATCATGTTCATCCATGCATTTCTTGTACCTTAAGGCTCTTATTTACTTTGAAGTGACCATCACCTAAAAGCATAGATTCAAAATTGGATTTTAATGCTTTAGGCTTCTTTGCAAAAATGTCGATTTGGGATTACATGTAATGACCACTTAATAGGTAATAGTTACATCATTACATTCTAAAAGTAACATATTAACTATAAGATGTGGATGACTTTTAGAAAATTTCCTCGTGTCACCTTATAACATGTGATTTTGTAGCGATTTACTCCGACTCTATCTTTTAGAAATACGTCTATCTCTATATAAATGATAGCCATATGAGATACAAACACTTTGTTGTTATTAATCGTGGAGTAATAAAATGCACATGTAATCTTCAAGTGACCTATAAGACAAGTTTGTTTAGACTTGAGTGTTAGCTTATTAATAGACTTGCTCTTTAAATAAGCTAAGCAAATAGGAGTAGAATCCATGTCATTGACAAACTAGGGACTTTTCCCTTCCATAATTCAAATGGAGTCTTAAAAGTGGTTTTAGTATGGGCTTTCCAAATGTGAGTTCGCTAACTCGATTCGACTCATAATAGATTGATCTTATAAATGTAGTGGCTTAGAGTCACAATCCTTAAGTGTGAATCAAATTCACAACTTAGACATACACCATATTGAACAAATCATTATATTTCAATGTTTTTGAGTCGATTTGCTTTATGTTTTAGATATTATAATAAAGAAAGAACGTCTTAGAACTTGAAATGCCATAAACCAAAATGACTTGGGTTGAAAACCAAGCCATTTAAAACAAAGTACAATATTTGTTCGGAAAGCAAATAAAGAAATTTCCACGTCTAACATGGAAACAAAATAAAGTTCTTACACAATGTCTAAACATAAGACTATTATGAAGACAAATTTAAAAGAAAATGCCAAGCTAATTCCATAGGTCTCCTACTATGTGGCGGCTACTCTAGCTCCCAAGTTGAAGATCCTCTTCAAGGTTGCTTAGCTTCTTCATTCTTCTCATGCCCTAAATTTAATAAGAAAGGTGAGAACCATAACTCGTATCATAATACACAGTTGAGGTGGAAAACAAATAATATAAATAACATAAACTTTGGAAGAATTATTACCTACTGGAGTCACACGTCCAGCTTTGATGTCTCCCAAGTATTTGGGGCAATTGCGCTTCTAATGGCCCGTACCATTAAAATAATGGCACTTATCCTCGGAAGTGGCTCCCTTATTGGGTTTGGGTGATCTATTCTCAATAGCTTTCCTTTTGCCATTGTAGGGAGTTGGCTTCTTGCCTTTATTGGCACCCTTTTTAAACTTTCCCTTACTCTTAGTGTTGATGTTGAGCACATCCTTTCTAGTACTCACATTGAGACCCATATCTCTCTCGGCTTCCACAAGTATTTTGTGAAACTCATGGAGATCGGTTTTCAAGTTTTGCATGTTATAGTTTACCCTAAACTGAACATAGCCTTTGATATGGCTCAAGGAATGGAGTACTCGGTCAATAACTAGTTGTTCGAGGATCTATACCCCTTGCAACTTGAGAGTCTCAACATGCTCAATCATTTTGAGCACATGAGTGCTCACCTTTTGTCCTTCTTTGATGTTGAGCTTAAAGAATTGAGAGCCGCTTCATATTGCAAGATTCTAGGTGCTTGTGAAAACATGGTCACAAGCTTAGTATAGATCTCATAGGCGGTGCTCATCTTTATGGCACTCCTTTGAAGATCGGCTTCCATGTAGAAGATCAATACATTATTGATCGCGGCCTATTCCTTTTGTTAGGCCTTATAGACCTCCCTCGCGGCATTTGATGACCTAGCTTAGGAGTAGGGGGAGAAGGTTCGGTAAGGAAATGAAGTTTGTCATCACCATCCGCGGCTAAGCGAAGTTGCCCATCCCAATCGGCAAAATTAGAACCATTCTTTTCGAGTTTGCATCGATCTGTGAAGGACCGAAGCCATGAAACGGTAGTGAGAGGTGGTGCGGATGAGCTAGAAGTTGCCATTGAAATAAATCAAATTGACTACAAAATATGAGATGAAGGAAAAAGTTAACATTTATCGTAAATAAGCCTTGTAAACATTTTAGTCAAGTTTAGCATTTATATAATGACCTTCACCCAATTATATAAACGATTCCAAGACCCAAATTCATATTAACCCGATTGTGAGCCTACGGGCTCTTTACATCCTTACTAATATAATTTGGTGGGTTAACTCATTTAACCGATTCTACACTTAGAACTCTCGGTCGATGAAATTACACTAAGTTCATGTTTAGCCCGGACCTATTGAGACAACGGTACCGCTAATACTTCCGTTGAGATCAACCAAATTTCGAAATGTAATAACATTTTATTAACCCACCTACCCAACGTAAAAAGAAAGCACCCCGGTATAGTAAAATACTGTAATACCCACCCTTTTAAAGACCCGTTGACCAGCGTTGACTGACCTTGGGAGCGGGAATAGTTCTTAGAAGTGCGTGCCAAAGCCATCTTGGGTTACGAGTTATGAGTGGTACTCGATCGAGTAGCGTGGTTACTCGATCGAGTAGGGGGTCACTCGATCGAGTATGTGGGGTACTCGATCGAGTATCGAGTTTTCAGCGAGGGTTTTTAATCGCGTTTTGTTAAATCCGCAAACCATTTCCGCCTCATTCCTCCTAGCCTTCAGTCGCCTCTTTCCCTTCCCTTCACCATAAAACCTCCATGGAAGCCTTTTGAAGGTCCTTGTGCCTTAGGAGAGCATAGTTTGAGTCGGGTAGCGGTCTTTTGCCGGATTTCTCTTTATAGGTATGTCGTCATCATCATCCTTGTCTTTGTCTTTACGATTAGGGTTTGCTTGGTAGTAATAGATGTTGTATTGTGGTTATAGGCTTTGCTTGGTTGCTGGATATGTTGTATGTTGGCATGGATTGGTTGCGGTTGCTTAAAGGTAGGTTCGCCTACTCAGTTTCTGTAGATGGTCTAGTGTGTCGGTTGTTGTGGTTGTATTGTGGTTGTTGTGTGTTGTTGATTCATTCAGACGGTTGTTGTTGTTGTATTGTAATTGTGACGGTTTGTCTCTGGTTCTCGAGATGCGTTCTCGGCTGAGTGGAGTCACTTGCGGGAGTGGCTTCACGCCCTAGTTTCGCCCTTCGTGGAACCCGCCACGGAAGGGGATGTGCACATTAATGGGACAGGGTTATCGCTCGGTATGATGAGCGGGGATTTGGTGGGTATGGCTGCGGTCCCCCACTGGCAGGGCTGGTCTAGTGGACAGTCGGTGACGGAGATTGATCGGTGTGGGTTGCTTGTGTGTGGCTGGTTGTGTTACATTGTATTGTTAGTTGTTGTTGGCTTTGCTGTGTTTTATCTCAGTACTGACCTTGTGTGGTTGTCTTCTTGTTTTATGTGTCTGCCGTGATCCCTTATGGTGAGCAGTCTGTCTTAGCAGGGGTTGATGTCGTTGATAGCTGGAGTCCGGGCAGGGATGAGTCTTCACGAGATTTGACTGTTTTAGCAAGTAGTCTTTGAGTTGTATCTTTTATATCATCAGTTGGTTTAAAACACGTGTAATATAACATAATAGTTCTTTTATCGACGTTTGATTATTGTTGTCCTCGGGTAACCGAGATGGTAATACCCTTATATGCTAAGGAAGGCCTAGTTAAGGCTCCTCTGGATATGGGGGTGTTACAAAGTGGTATCAGAGCGACGATTTTGGAACCTGTAACAAATGAACTTAATGAACGTAGTGAGTGTAATAAAATGAACCCGGTGTATGCATCATGGGAGCCCCGCTGATGCTAGATTTTGGGTGAGTAGGCGCCCTCATTTCAAAATCTTGGCCCCATGATACTTAAGCCAGTCACATGGTATGGGAATGTGGAGTCCATGTGTATATGTATGATGTGTATGTTAATAGTGTCGGAGTTATCTGAGGTCGAGTCTTTGCTAACATAGAGATGGGTATAATGGTTGCGTTTGGATGCCGCTTAGTGAAGTTTTGGCTTGATTAACGAGCTTGTATGATGAGTCCGGGATACGTGACAAAGGTTTATTTGATAGAAATGCGTGAAATGTAAAACTGTATGCCGTAATATAAAAGTGATTATGTTGGAGTTTGCTTCTAGTGGTTGGTAATGGTAATACTATGCGAGTTTATAAGTCCTACGGTAGCCATAGTGTAATAGTTATAAGAATTGTTGAGTTATATTATGAAATATGGCATGTAGTAATGCGTATATGCCTTGTTTATTGGTTGAAATTTTTCCGCTGCGTGACAAACGATTTATGTAAGATGATTTGCTTATGACTGAATTTGGAACATGATAGATTAATCTGTTATGAAGGAGTATGTATTTATATGATATGTGAAAGAATGAATTAATGATAATTATATGTTTCAAGTTGAAGTGAACACGAGTTTGGTAGTAATGTTGTAAAATTAGTTTAAGTGTAGTATGATGACGCGATTATGTTTAGGAATGACTCGGTAGCAGGTAAACCGAGTTGGGTAATTTATGTAGCGTAATGTGACATACACCTTGTTCGTAGAGACGATACGTTATGCTAGAGTAATAATGGTAATGCGTAAACAAGCATGATAACTAGTGACGAATCCGAACTTAGTTTGGAATCGACATGTGATATTGTTTTTGCAGGAATCTTCAAGTTACTTCGTATTTCGGACCGAGTACTTAGCTATACTTGACCGAGTGCGAGTGCTTACTAGACCGAGTAAACCTCACTCGATCTCGTTAGGAACCTATGACGTCGGGATGTGGAAAATTCCTACAGATACTCGACGAAATAGCTCCTACTCGATCGAGTAGGGTGGTACTCGATCGAGTACCCTAGGCACTCGATCGAGTAGGCTATAGTACAGAGCCACTTACGGGTTTCTTAAAACCCCTATTCTTTCCCTTATTCCTCTCATTCCTCCTTCCTATTTAGAACCCTAATCCTAAATTTCCTCTCAAAAGCTTCCTCATCTCGTGTGTTAGTGGTGATTCTTGGGGTTGTTTTCTTTGTTCAATTTCGTTCCTTTACTTTACTACTCAATCAAGGTATGATTTCTTCCTTATTTGCATGTTCTTATGCCTTAAATATGTTGAGGATGAGTGTATAACCTGAAAATTTCGGTTCATATGATCAATTTGTTGCTTTTAATTGTTGTAATATGATTCACATGCCTTCTTTCCTTGATTGTTGGTGATTAATTGCTGTAAAATAGACTAGAAATTGCCAAATTGAAACCGAAATTTCTAGGGTTTACAAAAATCGAAATTGAATTTTGATTGTTTTACAATGATTAGATGATAGAATTGAGTACTATATATTGTTTATATCATGTTGAAGAGTGAATTTTGATGATTATCACCTTAAAAAGTTGCCTTAAAACTCCGTCTTAAAAGTGCCCCAAGTGGAAATTCGTTTGTTATATCTGAAAATTGGGGTTGTATATGACTGTTTAAGTAAAGGTTGAACTTCAATATGATTGTAGTGGTGTTAATTCATGAAGAATATGACAAAATAATTACAGCTGTAGAGACCGTCTGACAAGTTTAACTGAGTTATTCGTTTCTAATATTGAAGGTGATGATAATATGTCCTAAGTTACTTTTCCATGAACTTGTACAAATGCCTCACATGTTATTAGGAGTGTGTATGGAGTGACCTTAGAATCATGCTAGGATGTTGGAATTTGTTGGGCATGTGTATTCATCATGATAAACTTTTCACAACTAGTAAACATGAGTAGCTATAAACCGAATGTGCTTATCAAATTGGGAAATTACTGGTGAAAATGTGTACTTAGTTTTGCATCCAAGTTCAATTGAGTGAATTGTATGCTTTACATGTTTATACAAGTTTGTTTAAATCATATGCCGAAAAAGATGTCGAGACCGAACGTAGGGACCCGTCAGAGTAAACGGGGGAGGGTGACACAGCCTGAGATTGGGGAGGGGAGTTGACCCGTGGTACCCGCGGTTCCGGAATACCCTTCTGTTGTGTTTGTAGATTTCAAACAGAGAGAGCGTTTTGTAGTTTTGCAAAAACGCAAAATGAGGCCGACGAGGTGTATAGATACTACACTTTTGGAGGAGTTGGGAATAGAGACGGATGTCTGTCACATATTCAAGACTTTGGGTTTTACGGGGTTGTATAGGCTGAGGAAACACTCCTACCCTTTTCTCACCTTGGAGTTTATTAGCTCTTTTATCTATGACCCAGCTGCCCAGACCGTTGAGTTTCGGTTGATGAACACCAGTTTCTTGCTTTCTATGGACCAATTTGCTTCTCACCTTGGGTTGGCCAAGCCTCCCAAGGACTCCATCACTGATATCCCTGCTGAGTGCGGTATCTGCCGCCTAATGCCTTGTCTGACCGGAAAACCAGCTCCCACCTCAAGTAACATGCTGATTAATGATGTTCAGCATGTCACATTGAGGATCTTTCTTCGTTCCCTCTCGAACCTCCTTTATGATCGACCGGATATCAGTAAACTGAACAACCATGAGGTGTTAATTCTGATGTCTTACTTGAACCCGGAGCGGGCCAGGAAAGTGGTCTTTAATGCTCCTTCCATCGTCTGTGCTGGCCTTGACTTGATGGCTACTGCCTCTTCCTGGTACTTGAGTTGTGGCGCTATCGCCAATCGGTCAGCTGAAAAGCTAACCTCCTTTGAGGCTTCTCCGGAGTAGGTGCCTCTGGCTACCCCAGTGCCTGTGGACCGTGACTACTGTCTCGACCTGAAGTGGTTGAGAACTTTGGCTGACGGTAGCCTAGCTTGGAGGATATGGGGCGTGAGTTGGATGGGGATTCCGGCTCCTGAGCACCTTCCACCTACCGAGCCGTTAGAGCCGGTGGTGACAGCTGTTGACTCCGACGAGGAGGAGGAGGAGGATGACGTGCCCCGTCAGTTGCAGACCTACCTCATCGATGACGCAATCCTAGAGGTGATGCCCGAGCCAAAGAAGGGGGAGAACACGGCGGTCAGGGAGAAGAGACCCAGGTTAGGGAGAGGACCCCGCCGAGTGAGGGAGAGGACCTCAGAGTCTAGGCCACGGCCGGTAGCGCCACAGCAGCTGCAGCAGCATCCTTTCCCGTGCTACCCTTACCTCGACACCCCGGAGACACGATCTAGCTACTTGGCAGAGAGAGTGTCATCTACTTTGACACTCAGGAATATGTATGAGATGGCGTACACTCAGGGGATAGGGACCGAGGAACCGCATCCGGTTTGGTGCAGTGGTGTTGGGGACTATAGTGGGGTCTTCCACTCTTACGGAGTGGATCAGTCAGCTTGGGGGACGCCTCAGTCCTTTCCCTACGGTGGTTTGACCCCATGGCATGTAGGCCCGGGAGTGGGAGCGGGAGTGGAGGCAGGCATCGGGTCATCCGGAGCGGGCACCTCGGGAGGTGATGGTGGAGGAGATGAGTTAATGGTTGAGCAGCAGCAGCAGGAGCAGTGATGCTCCTAGTTCTATCTTTGTTTATGGTCGTTGGTATTAGATGTTGGTAGTGTTGTTAGATATTGGTAGTTGTTTTTGTTGAAACTTTGATCATGGACTTGTATTGTTGGCCATAAGGCCGGATTTGTTAGTTAACATTGTTGCAGGATTGATTTTGGGGGTCGGGAAGTCATCCCGACTCACTTTTATGCGATGATTATGTATATACTTGGGTTTATGCCAAGTTTTCCAAAGGCATTTGACCTGTAGGTACTCGACAGAGTACCCCCATACTCGATCGAGTAGCTACAAGTATGGCAGAGTTGATGCATTCTGATCTCGGGCTACTCGATCGAGTAGCCAAGACACTCTATCGAGTAGCATGGCACTCGATCGAGTACCCTTACATACTCGATCGAGTAGCACTGTTACAGGAAATTTTCGAAAATTAAAAGTGTTTAATTGTTTTATACTTACATGTTTGATGTTTAGCATGGTTCGTAATGCTTAGTAACACCTTTGAACCGTTAATTTCATATGTTAGAAGTCGTGCTTGAGTTTTATATACATTTTCGTCACAAATAGTGAAGTGGTGATGGTTTCTTGTTGCTTTGATATTAAACCCGCCATATTACGATCTATTCATCGGAGTTACATCTTTTCATACGCTTGTGCATACGATATTAACGTGCTTTATCGACGGCGGCTAGTTATTCCGGTGGTTTGTATATGATTTCTAATTTAACGAGTATAGGTTAGTGAGTAATGTCCATAATAAATAATATGGTTATAATTTATGTTATGATACAAGTAATAGGTAATATGTGTGGTAATTTTGGTGGTGAACTTCGGGGACGAAGTTCCTTTTAGAGGGGAAGAGTAATGTCGCAAAATAAAAAGGCTAATTTTGACGTTATGTTGTTATTCATTTATAATGTTTTGTTGTTTAATTACAAAATTTTCTAGTACTTTGATCACATTGCTTATATGAAGTGTAAGTGGTTACTTTAGTTCATTGAAGTGAATGTGATAGTATGTCATAAATAGATAGTTGTGGTGCAATGTGTCGTAATAGAATCGCGTTGTTGAGTAACATGGTGGTATTAGTTATGAGATATGTTTCGGGTCGATAGTTGTTACCATATGATGGGTGATCGTCGTTTGTGCTGGTTCGTATTGCGAGATTGATGTTTTATATATGATAGTTTGTAAGGGTGGATGTATACATATAGAGCGACAATTGATAATGATGATGTCTATGTGATAGCTGTAAGAGTCGATATGAACAGAGCGTTAGATAATGATGATTTGATGACATGGGGGATGGCGTTTCAGGGAAGTAGGTAATTTGTGTCGAAAGAATAGTGATGTCGTGTCTTCTCGTGTCTTGTGCGTTGAGTTAGGTGAGTTGAACTTCGAGGATGAAGTTCTTTTTAAGGGGGGAAGACTGTAATACCCGCCCTTTTAGAGACCCGTTGACCAGCGTTGACTGACCTTGGGAGCGGGAATAGTTCTTAGAAGTGCATGCCAAAGCCATCTTGGGTTACGAGTTATGAGTGGTACTCGATAGAGTAGAGGCTACTCGATCGAGTAGCGTGGTCACTCGATCGAGTAGGGGGTCACTCGATCGAGTATGTGGGGTACTCGATCGAGTATCGAGTTTTCAGCGAGGGTTTTTAATCGCGTTTTGTTAAATCCGCAAACCATTTCCGCCTCATTCCTCCTAGCCTTCAGTCGCCTCTTTCCCTTCCCTTCACCATAAAACCTCCATGGAAGCCTTTTGAAGGTCCTTGTGCCTTAGGAGAGCATAGTTTGAGTCGGGTAGCAGTCTTTTGCAGGATTTCTCTTTATAGGTATGTCGTCATCATCATCCTTGTCTTTGTCTTTACGATTAGGGTTTGCTTGGTAGTAATAGATGTTGTATTGTGGTTATAGGCTTTGCTTGGTTGCTGGATATGTCGTATGTTGGCATGGATTGGTTGCGGTTGCTTAAAGGTAGGTTCGCCTACTCAGTTTCTGTAGATGGTCTAGTGTGTCGGTTGTTGTGTGTTTTTGATTCATTCAGACGGTTGTTGTTGTATTGTGATTGTGACTGTTTGTCTCTGGTTCTCGAGATGCGTTCTCGGGTGAGTGGAGTCACTTGCGGGAGTGGCTTCACGCCCTAGTTTCGCCCTTCGTGAAACCCGCCACGGAAGGGGATGTGCACATTAATGGGACAGGGTTATCGCTCGGTATGATGAGCGGGGATTTGGTGGGTATGGCTGCGGTCCCCCACTGGCAGGGCTGGTCCAGTGGACAGTCGGTGACGGAGATTGATCGGTGTGGGTTGCTTGTGTGTAGCTGGTTGTGTTACATTGTATTGCTAGTTGTTGTTGGCTTTGCTGTGTTTTATCTCAGTACTGACCGTGTGTGGTTGTCTTCTTGTTTTATGTGTCTGCCGTGATCCCTTATGGTGAGCAGTCTGTCTTAGCAGGTGTTGATGTCGTTGATAGCTGGAGTCCGGGCAGGGATGAGTCTTCACGAGATTTGATAGTTTTAGCAAGTAGTCTTTGAGTTGTATCTTTTATATCATCAGTTGGTTTAAAACACGTGTAATATAAAATAATAGTTCTTTTATCGACGTTTGATTATTGCTGTTCTCGGGTAACCGAGATGGTAATGCCCTTATATGCTAAGGAAGGCCTAGTTAAGGCTCCTCTGGATATGGGGGTGTTACAAATACCGTATTGCACCCCTAATGAAATTGGGATTCATGGGTTCCTACTATTTGGTAAGGCTAAGTCTCAATATTATAAAATGTGAGAGGTTTTGTCAATTTATTATCTATCTCTTTTAAGTGAACTAAATTATGTGATCTATCGATAATTATAATTGACAAGGTCGAGAACTCGATATAAAAGGATATGCATGTGATGTTATGGCGATTTGGCAAGCATGCAAACATATAAAAAATAAAACATGCAAAATAAAACAAATTCCTAGTATGGCATTTCGTAGAATAGAAAATCTAATAATCTATTATAATTAGGAAACCAACTCCTTTGGTCCCTTGAACTTTATGTGACACGCCTCCCAAGGAAACACCGTCTTGATCGGAACTCGGCTCCGTCATTAGGAAACTCCGAAATTCCAAATATAATAATAAAATACATTGCATTTCCTATTATACATTTGTAATAAAAATTTAAATCTATTAAATTACAAAACGGTGATGCGAGATCACATAAAATTACAACCGTATCGATATTCCCTTACATTACGGGAAATACCAATTAAACTAAGGCCATACTAAGATAAATTACATGATTCAAAATTACATAAATTAAAATGACATTCATCTATAAAAATATGCAACAATATAAATATATGTATTCAACATGCAAAATGAATGTGTCAAATCGCCCTACTATATGGTATCGAACATTCCTCAGTTTTATGGAAATGCGTGACTTTTAACTTATTAAAATCACAAAATAATTACTTGCAGTGCTGGGACTGTTTGGACTAAATGGATGCATTCATATATCATGCATTCATATATCATTAGGGATGCAGACATCTGGACTATTCAGCCCCTTGTGACTTCTTCCTCAATCTGGAAGCGTTTAACTAAGCTTCGTGACCAGCTCATCCAACTTATGGGCGTGCATCAGGCTAAGCTTATGCATGATAATGGCTCTCCTCCTGCCAGATTGAGGACTGTCTATCAAATTTTCAGAGGTATCACTCCTAAGCTATACTGGACTAAAGCCATCATGGATCCTGTCAATGTGCCAAGGCATAGGGTTATTATCCTCCTTGCCATGCAAAATTGCCTCTCAACAACTGATAACCTCTGTAAAAGAGGTTTTCACATAGTCAGTCATTGTGTTTTATGCTTCAAGGCTGAGGAAAGTACACAACACCTCTTCTTTGCTTGTGAGTACTCTTCTTGTGTTCTTCAGGCTTTGTTTACTTGGCAAGGGTTCACAAGACGCCATTTGAGTCTAAATCATGAGCTTAGAAGATTGGCTCAGGTCACTGGGAAAAATTTACGCAAGAAATGGGCCAAATGTACTTTGGCTGCGGTGGTTTACAATTTATGGGCTGAGCGAAATGCACGAATTTTTCAGGATACTTCTCGTTCTTCTGATCAATTTATTTATATGATTAAAAATGTAATCCGAGTTCGTGTCTTAGCGTATATGAATGACCTCACTAATGAGGCTGCTAGTATTAGTCTTGCCTTGTAAATTCGCCTTAATAGAGGGGTCCTGTCCTCTAGTGGGTGTTTCTTTGTAAGTCCTATTTCTTTCTATTAATGAAAGATCTCACTTCTTGCAAAAAAAAAATCACAAAATAATACTTAAATCAAATTTAAGTCCAAGTTAATTACCCTAACTGTTTTTAGGACTCAAAATTAGTCTACACTAATAAGTTGACAATAATTCAACTTGTTTTTATATTATTGCTCATATTTAACCCTAATTATCATAACTTTTATGAAATAATTCCAAATTTAATTACAATAATCTATAAATTTGAAATTTAAATTTTTGAACATTCTGAAATATTCCCATGACCTTCATAATGTCAAAAATTTTGGTTAAAAATTTGAATTAATTTAGAGAAAAATATAGTTGTGATTTATCGGTTTTATCGAATAAAATACCTAAAGCATACGAAAATTAATCTAATCAAGTTTCCAACTTCATATCGGATATGTAGGGTATAAATGTAACTTAAAATAATTTTCTCATGTCATGAAATTCATTTTAGCTATTTTTAGCTTATGTAATCTCGATTTATTCCATTTTAACCATTAAAATCATAAATCATGCAAAATTAATCACATTAACTTTAAATTTTACATACAATAATTAAAATATGCATGTGAGATCATATTAAAATTTTGTGGCCAGTTTCAAAGTCTAACTAATTTTAGTTAATAAACAACCATTTTACTCATTAAAATGTTATTATTATTCAATAAATTATAAAAGTGAGCAATAAAATTCCATAAATCATCTAAAATAACCTAAAACATTTTAGGAATAGAATTTATACATGCATTTAAAAATTTGTGTATATACTATATTGACACAAATTTTACGGTTTTTATTTTAGTCATCTAATAACTCGTAAAAACCTATAAAATGATTTGCATGCATCAACAAAGCTCTGATACCACTTGTTAGGTTCTTTAACCTTTAATTAGACTCTTTTAATTATTCTCTAAATTACTTGTTAATTTAGACCCACAAGATCTAGTGCATGCAATAAAAAAATAAATAGAAATAAGGAGAAAATGGATATATCCTAACATTATGGTAAACGGTTTTAGGGCACAAGGAAGGACTCCTTCCTATCCTTGTTCTTGAGCTTAAAAAATAGGATGATTTCCAAACTTCAAGTACATAAGTTGCTCCTTTTGATTGCACCCAAGACAATACCCTTAATACTAATAATATTATTAACTAGATAATATTATTAGGAACCTTAAAATTAGATCTAATATTAATCTATTTTACTACACTAGTAAGGATTATAAATATTAGATTATAAAACTATTTTGCACACTATTTTTTTGTGAAAGAGAGAGGGAGAAGGTTTGTGCATGAGCATAAGTCAAATAATAAGAGAACTTATTCTCTTATTAAAGGGGAGGGGGGTGGTCGGTTAGGATGGCATGGGGAAGGGAATTGTTTTTCCTTCTTGTCTTACCAAAAACCATAGGCTAGGTTTAGTGGAGATAGGTGTAATGATTATGTTTAACCATTAAAATAATCAACTACACAACCCTAAACCTACCCTCTCAAAAAACCGGTCCCCTTAAGATAAAATGGACTTCCATTTTATTTTTGTAATTTGTCAAAATGTAATATTGTAGGTCATGTGACATGTAAAATGTCATTAGACATTTTAATGCATATTTAACAAATTAAATATAATTTTAAATCAAATAAATTGCATTTAACAAATTAACAAGTAATTCACAGTTACATGTATATAAAATGGGCCACATTAAGTCTAGTTAATATAATCTACAACCTTTTGTAATTATGATTAACTTATTGTTCTTATCTCAATTGTTTCATAAACATTAAACAATTTTAGTAATATAACCTTTTAATTACTAAATTGAATCTTATTTAATCACATTACAATAAGATATATAATTCTCACTCACTGATAAAATTTGTTCAATTTAAGGATTTAATTAATCTGTATCAATATACATATAATTAACTTTTCAATTAAGGGAATTGTCCTATAGGTGTGACCTTAAGGGATCAACTGATCACCACCGTCAAATAACAGTAACGTCAAACTCTAGTCAGCCAATCGTTACCGATAAATGTTGATCAAGTGACTATATAATTAAATCATCCCTTATGTATTCGTATTATGAGATTTAGTAATGTGATCGCACTTTTGTTGAGGACACTTACTCCAACATATATTATTATGCAAAGCTAGGTTGATTAGGGGACGAAATGTGTGTAATCATGAGCCACATCAAATATCCCCAAACCGAACCTTTACTCATCCCGAGTAAAGAGGTGACTAGAACTAGATCATTATTTAAACTACCCTAATAATAATATAACAGATGTGAGATAATTAGCGGGTCTCACTCCGCCCCTTCAACTCACAACAAGACATCCATGAGGTAAGATGCCTTCTTGCAAGGCAAGGTGGGGCTTGCCAAAATGGCGATGCATCAATGCATTAAGCATACAAAAACAAGTCAAAGGATGCATCTACAAAAGAATAGCCACTTTCCTCATCTAAGTGGCGGAAATCATCTACAAGGGAAGCAATTTAAGCGTACACACTCCATGATAGATATTAGTTCTCCTAGTTACTAAGTCCAAGAGGATATAAACATGTCACCTCCAAGTTGTGTTAAACTAGGCTACTTTCGTCCACAATCGCTAAATGCTTTTGCCAAGAGCAAATTCCTTATGGTGTTAGATAACAATATAGGATCACGGAATTCCCCCTTTTGCCTAGACAAGAAGAAGGGTCGTCCCCTCTTCACCATGAAACAAAAGTAGGATTATCAATGGATAAAGTGATTAAGATGGTTTTGAGTTTCTCGATGGTAGTTTGCTTGTGGGTTATGCCCCCCCCCCCATTTTTGTAACATTTGACATTGGAGAATATTTCTTGTCATATTTATGGTTGGCGTTTTGATGCATGGCAATTTCAATTTTGCATTTTTAAACATTTTTCAATGTAACCCCATTTGTAGCAAGGGTACTTCTATTAAAGCATAGGAGTCTATTTTTTTTTTTTTTGCTCCTCTTTTAATTGACGCAATTTGCAAACATTTGATTTTGATTTGGTACTTGAACTCAATTTGATATTTTGTGCCCATTCCCTTTTTGTTGACAAAATGATGATAGAAGTGCAAGGACGGTTGCATGGCATCAAGGGTCACCTTAGAATAAACGATAGCCAAGGAGTTATCACAACACAAGGCACTCTTGACTAGGCCTTAGACCATGGGACAAAAGATACTAGTATGACACATCCTAGGGTTTCTTGAGAGTATTCTAGCAAACAAAGTCTCAAGGAGAAAAATTATCTACAAGGACCTTATATACACTTGTCAAGCTTCCCAAATAGGCATTTTCACAAATTTTTCTACCATGCAAACTACATGCCATGATGCAACTAACATATATACAACTCCAATGCATATGTTTCTATAAACTAAAATGCCATATAATCTAGATGCAACTCCTAACAACACATAGATACACAAACCGCAACAACAAAATACGCCACATCCTCCTTGACATGTAAGCCAATCCTCCTCATATGAATAATGAAAAGAAATGGAAGGGAAATAGGTATTATAGCGATCATACCAAGCGGTCTTCACATTCCCTTGCTAATGTCTTAAATGAAGTGTCATATCTATGTGAGAAGAGAACAAAAACATAGGTATATACAATTCTACACTACTAAATTAAAGAACATGTTTTTGGTTTTTGAAATTTTCAAATTTTTATGGATTTTGATTTTATGAAATTAAAGAACATATTTTTGAGTTTTTTTTTTCCAAAATTTTTCAAATTTTTATGTATTTTGGAATATAAATTTCCATCGCCCACTTTATTTTGGACATTGTCTTCAATGTACAGGTAGGAGTAGGAATGAAAAAGAAATACATGTTTTTAGATTTTTAAAGTTTTATGGAAATTGAAGTACAAATGCAGTGATATGATATGAATGAATGCATGCTCTAAGTAAATGAAATTTTATATGACATATATATCAAATGAATGCAATCTAAACTACACTATATGATGCATGTTTTCTATTAAGTTAGAAGCTAATTTTAATTAGCTTAGGTCACCTATGATCAAACCTCCCTAAATCGATTTACGTACTATTTCTAGTGTAGAAAGAAATAGGTTTGGTCATTAGTGATTATGCATGAATGCAAGTCTATATGCAACTAACTACATGAATCATGTGAGATATATTATAATGCAAACTAATATAATCATATGATATATATTACATGCAGGCTAATCTAAAATGCAATGCAACTATACATGAGAGATAGGGAAATAAAGGGTTCTTACAATCACGATCTCAATCAAAGCCTCCTTCATCGAGGCTATCATCATCTCCACTCTCTTCTTCTTCTTCTTCTCCTCCTCTTTGATCATCTTCATTCATGCCTTAGTTTGGGAACACAAGGTGTGGTTGCACCCAAGATGGCCTAGGACCATTAGGATCAATGAACCCTTGTTGAGCTGTGTGGTAATATTGAGGGTAAAGGGCCAAATAAATCTTCTTGCCCACGGTGGATCCTAAAATCCATGACTCTCATCATACCCATCAAGATATCAATGCTCGATGGCGGGGTGTTGGAAGAAGGAGAATGTAGGGTCGGCAGACATGAGGATATGGGGTTATCTCCGCATAAGAGGGCCGAACACCATGACGGAATGGAGGAAAGCCAAGGGTTGGACCTTGGGATGGTGATGGTGCATGGGAAGGAGCAGGAGGCGCCTCCTCACGTCTACACTAGTACAAATATAGCATACGACCACGGTAAAAAATTACATAAAGCTACGGTTGTATAATCGTAATAAATCAGGGGGTAGCCTTAAGTGCTGAAGAAAAGGCTACTGTTGTAAACCTTAGCCGCAGCAGGAGCTGGATCAGGGGCTCCCATCCCTAACTCAGCCAGTCAAGAGGTTCACCAGGTCCAGCTTTTAGCTGCCTATTTGGCCAGCTCGAGTAGGCCTCAACTAAGCCAATCAAGAGTCTCATACATCCATGATCAGCCAAGGAAAATCAGAGGAAAAACAGCACGGAAAAAAAAAGCAAGGAATCAGTCACATGTTGCGGACAAGAGCTGATAAAGCATAAAGCAAACTTTCCATTTTTGGTGAGGCAATTGTGGGACTGTCTTGGAAAGACCACTGCTCCTTTTCTCCTCAAAAGCCTGCCGTGGAAAGGATATAAAAGGCCTTGACTTTTCTAGCAGCCAATGCAACAGTAACCTGTGCACAAGGAAACAACTGACAAGGACAGCATCCCATGCTTTATTCAGTCTGGTTTTACCCATTGTTGTTTTAATTTTCACCTAGTAATTTTATCTCCAGCTTGTAATATATTTAAGACAGTTTGTACTCATCTTAGATTGAATCTTAGCCCTTGGATTGTTAGGTTTCGAGCTGTAACTCAAGGACAAGGCCTATATAAGGACATGTGTCTCAGCTGATGATAGCAGATTATTTTTGAATGAATGTTTTTTTGGTTAAATGTGAGGGGTTATATAAATAATAGAAAACCGGACCAAACATTTATACACATCTACTGGTACAAGGACCAGTTACTCTACTCTCACTATCTAAAACTATCTAAGACAACAAACCTGATAATTCTAGATACCATCGAAACAACACCTTAATAGCAAACACTCCCAACTCACTTAATCATTCTCTCCCACCAATCATTATCTTTATCATCTAAAGGGAGATTGGATTTCCTA
Organism: Silene latifolia; assembly: GCF_048544455.1. NCBI lineage: Eukaryota > Viridiplantae > Streptophyta > Magnoliopsida > Caryophyllales > Caryophyllaceae > Silene > Silene latifolia. The sequence continues at coordinate 121,294,410 of NC_133536.1, read as the reverse complement.
TCGATCCGCTGGCACACCGTCTCTTTGATTTGTTGAAACAATCGCACTGGCCTGATTAAGATTCCTTCAATCTTGCATTTGTTTCGTTGATTCCATATAAAGTACCAACACGCATTGAGGATAACCATCATTACCTTACTCTTCACACTTAATCCCTTCATCTTCCCAACTTTCTGAATCGCATTTGCAGCAGGTATACGAATCCCACACCAATCTTCTATCAATTTCATTATTTGCTTACTATACACACATGAAAAGAAAAGATAGTCTTGAGTTTCGGTGCCATTTTCACAAATACAGCACAAATCGTTGGTGCTGCATCCGATTTTGAATAGCTTTACTCGAGTATTAAGTCCATTGTGCATTCCCATCCAGGTAACCATAGAGTGTTTAGGGACCACCCAATTATGCCAGATCTGTATATGCTACTGCACTTTGGGGTTGTGATATGTAAGCCACTCGTATCCTTGCTTTATGCTATACCCTTTATCATAGGCTAACCAATTACCATTACAATATCCACTTTTCATTTTCTCCTTTATTTTGCAGATGTTTCTCCACGTCCAACTGACATCATCTGGAGGAGTATAATCATTCCAGTCCTGCCCCTTCAAATGCACCTGATGCACCCACTGGACCCATAGCCGATCAGCCTTTCCATAAATCCAGTCCACAAGTTTGGCCACAACAGCTAAGTTCCAGATCATGTTACGAGTCACAAAACACATCTATTCACACTATTTCTCAATATCATATTCAATGCCTATTCAAGCACATTAAATCAATAACACATATACATTCATATTACAATTCACATCACGATTCCCATACTCCTAACTACCTCCGTAGTGTCCAACTTAGACGATAGGCACTAGCTTTGGCATGAGGGCGCCTACCCATCCAAAACCGATCTCCTATTGTACTCACGTCAGGTTCATTTTACTTAGACTCTCCTAAATTCATTTTTGGTTCATTGGTTTTAGGTTCCAAAATTATCGCTCTGATACCACTTTGTAACACCCCAACTATCCGGTCGAGATAATTTGAGCGTTACCATCTCGATTTTCCAAGGTAGTGTTTCAAAACTCCAATCAAGAACATTTTATTAAAGTAATGTTTAATGAATTACATAAACGTAAACAAATGAATAAATAGAATACAACTCGTGACATCTATACTCTTCTAGCCAACTAGACTCGTCTCGTTATATCATCAAGCTCGTCTCGTCTCCCGCGTACTATCCGAACAACCTGAACATAACCTGCTCCCCATATGACCAAAGGATATCATATGAATCGACACAGGCCACCCCAAAAGATAGGTGACAATGCACAGACACACAAATGTCAGTTCCATTAAATATATAAAGTGTGACACGACTCGACTGTGAACATGCAATATGACTGTGATATGAATTAACCATCATCAACAACCACCACCACAGTACCGGGACACGCCCAGACATACCGACAACCAGACTGGTACCGGGACACGCCCAGATATACCGATCATCACACTGGTACCGGGACACGCCCAGACATACCGATAACCACAAACAGGTACCGGGACACGCCCAGACCTACCGGGTCCGGAAGACAATCGGATCCTCTGCCATACGTCGAGTCTCAACCACACGAGTCCCTCCGTAACTCAAGCCATTAATGTGCACATCCCTTTTGGAGTGCGAAGCTCCAAGAGGCGACTTAAGCGCATGATGGTCTCCCAACCGTCTTACGTCTCCATAACAAGTAACCAATCAAACCACTAAGTCCTCCGATAAACAAGACAAGACAAAAAATACGATATACCATATAACATGCCAGTTACCGACTCACTCAATGTAAATGAATGATGAAAGACTCATTTAATAAATAAATGCAACAATGAAACTGAGTAGGATAAACCTACCTCACAGCAAATGCACATAAGCAAACCGTCACACAAGCTAGGCCCGTCTCGTAAAACCGTCTCAGAAAACACATTTCCTAAAATACGATAATAATACATATAAGTATAAATATACTCATCTAATAATACAAATACGTATACAAATACATATAAATATACTAATCCAATACATATTCAAATACATATATTTATACGAATCCAAGTATACCAATACTTATAATTATACGAATTAATACATATACGACTAATTATATACTAATTAAAATAAATAAAACTCGTCTTAATTATTCACTCAAAAACTCGACTCAAACCAAGCCCCCACTGCACCACCTCCGCTACCACCATGGACAACCACCACCGTCCATGGTGGTCCACGGCCAACCCACAACCACGGCAGGAACACACGACAATAACCACGGCAACAACACACGGCAACATACCCGACACCAAAAGAACTTTTACCACCCAAACCACCAACCTTGGCCACCACCAGCCACGGCCGCCCTCGCCAACACCCCTACCTTGACCCCCAAACTTAGTCTGCACCAACCCTCCATGACAACCACCAGGAACGACACGACACTAGCCATAACAACAACAATAATGACGACATAAACAGTCTGTACACCCGTCCTTTAGAATCGATTTCCGACCACCACAGCTACCCTACCCGCCACCCAAGACCACCACTATACTCTCCTCACTACCCTCGATATAACCAACCTAAAACCAACCCAAGACAACCACGAAAGGTGGGTCGAAAATCCGTCTTACGACGGTTGCACAAAACAGCAATAAGCCTATAAATGGCTCGGTCAAACAACCATTTGGGCGGTCAACGGTGGGTACAAGTCGCGGGTGAGTCAACGGTATAAAAATATAACATAAAGGCTAGTATAAGACGATTTACCTTACGATCTCGAGGCGGAGGGACAAAATACAATCTCCCTTTTTCTTCTCTTTTTCTCTCTTCTTTCCTCTCTCTAATTTGATGAAGGATTTTGTGGATTACAAATGGATAGGATTGGTTGGATAGGGTAGTACGTATATATGTATGGTGATAGAATAATACATGTATATACATATAACTTGTTATTATTATTATTATTATTATTATTTGTTATTATAATCATTATTATTCCGTCACAACATAACTCGTGTAATTAAAATATTATTATTTTATAATTATTAAATACGGAGTATTACATAAAGTGAGTACTTAATTCAAAACATCCATATGAATCATCTGAGAGCTATAGTAAAGGAAATTAATATGAAACAAATTTGGTTTCCAAAGCACCCAAACTCTACCTCCTTTATGTCATCTAGTATTAGTAGAAATAGACCAATCAGCATACATACTATTAGAGATTCTATTTAGAAAAGAAGGCTTTACCTTCGTCTCAAGGAGACAAAAATGACCAATCTGATTATGATGTAAGAACCATTTCATATGTTTTTTCTTAGATTGGCTATTAGTCCCCTAATATTTCAGACGTCGGTGTTATGCATTATCCCAGAGGGAGGTAATGCATTACCACATGTACCCACTCCCACCTTAGGGGTTGTATTGTTTAATGCTTCAAGGAAAGTAGGGTTACCAAATTTTGCTAAACATTTGCCTGCCTCAACAAGTTCATGCCTACTGAGTCTTATAACAGGCCTTGCCGGGGTAGCAATTTGTTTATAAGTACCATCCCTACTCCATACCACCTGCATCTTATGAGGAATTTAACAGGAGCAACCACTTTCACTACAAGGGGATTTGTAGCAGTTGTGGTTGTTGGACCAGTGGCTGGAATCCAAACTTTGGCAGGCTGCTTAACTTTAGGAACCCATTTCTTTTGCACAACAGGAGGTTTGGATTTAGCTTTCTTACATTTAAGCCCTTCTTGATCAACCGCACCACACATAGTACAAGTAATGGATTTCCATTCCCAATCCAGCCTAATCTAAGCAATCTCACCTGCCTCATCAATGAATTTCACACAACCAGGCAATTATTTCCCAAAATGAACCTCAATCAATACCCTACCAACCCCAGTCTGGTTTTGTCATCTATGGCCAAATCACAACTTATGAAATATCCTAAGAGATGAGCAATTTTTGGTATACCTTTGCCCCAAAATTTCTCTAACACCCCTAATTTCCGCAATATAATTCTTTAATTTTATTTTCCCATACATCATATTTTATGTTTCCGGGAAAATGTCCGTCTCTTGTCTTTTGGGCTCGTTGGGTTCGAAACAGTGAAGACCTGTTCTTTTCTTCGGTTTCACGTGTGATTTTGAGTATATGGGTGAGTTTTGGGCCTATGTTTGATATAAACCCATGAGCTTTTCTATATATAATAAGGGAAACAAAACCCTTGATTTTCTTTTCTTATATTTCTCACAAAACCCTAAACCTAAATTATCTCCTCTCTTTCTCCCTCGTGCCGCGCGAAATCTTGCCTAGGGTTTCGTGCCGCCCTTTCTTTTCCTTCGTTCTTCATTGTTCTTCGTGCCTAGATCGGTCCTACTTTTTGGATCTATCTATCTTCTTCGCGTGGAAGTTACTCTTGGAGAGGACGTTTATATCGTTGAAGACGATCTTTAGGATTATTTGCATAATAAGATAACTAGGTGTTTCTCTTTTAATTGTATTTATGGCAATTGATGCAATTAATGTGATTTAATGATTGATTTGTATGATTAGTACATGTTTGATTGCTTATTATCATGTTAATTATGTTTTCGCACGCTTGTATATGTTTTAATGCATTAATTATATATCATATGTTAGTTATGCATTAATTATGAGTGTCATAAGCGTATTTAGGGTTTACGAATTAACCCTAATGGTGGCATGATAGGCGGCCAAGAGTGCTCTCCAAAGTTATTGTTAAAGCTAGTATAACCTTGATGATGATTCGAGTGTTATAGCTGAAGTTTGTACAACTTTGGGTTGCTACTCTAGTTATGGTTGTTTGATGTATAACCTTGGAAATATGAGCCAAGGTTACAGCTGAAGCTACTATAACTTTGGATACGAGTTAAAGTTATAGCTGAAACAAATGTAACCCTGAGATTATGGCTGAACTTTTGCCTACCTCAACAAGTTCATGTCTATTGAGTCTTATAACAGGCCTTGCTGGGGGTGCAATTTGTTTATAAGTACCATCTCTACTCCATACCACCTGCATATTATGAGGAATTTCAACAGGAGTAACCACTTCCACTACAAGGGGATTTGTAGCAGTTGTGGTGGTTGGACCAGTGGGTGGAATCCAAACTTTGGCAGGCTGCTTAACTTTAGGAACCCATTTCTTTTGCACAGCAGGAGGTTTGGGTTTAACATTCTTACATTTAAGCCCTTCTTGACCAACCCCACCACACACAGTATAAGCAATGAATTTCCATTCCCTATCCAGCTTAATCTAAATAATCTGACCTGTCTCATCAAGGAGTTTCACACAACCAGACAATTGTTTCCCAAAATGAACCTCAATCAATTCCCTTGCAACCCAGTCTGGTTTTGTCATTTGTGGCCAAATCACAACGTATGAAATTTCCTAAGAGATGAGCAATTTTTGGTATACCTTTGCCCCATAATTTCTGTAACACCCCTAATTTCCGTAATATAATTCTTTAATTTTATTTTCCCATATATCAAATTTTATTTTTCTGGGAAAATATACGTCTCTTGTCTTTTGGGGTCGTTGGGTTCGAAACAGTGAAGACCCGTTCTTTTCTTAGGTTTCACGTGTGATTTGAAGTATATGGGTGAGTTTTCGGCCTAAGTTTGATATAAACCCATGAGCTCTTCTATAAATAAGAAGGGAAACCGAACCCTTGCTTTATTTTCTTATATTTCTCACAAAGCCCTAAACCTGAATTCTCTTCTCTCTTCCTCCCTTGTGCCACGCGAAATCTCGCCTAGGGTTTCGTGCCGCTCTTTCTTTTCCTTCGTTCTTCATCGTTTTTTGTGCCTAGATCGGTCCTACTTTTTGGATCTATCTATATTTTTCTCGTGGAAGTTGATCCTGGAGAGGACGTTTATATCGTTGAAGACGATCTTTAGGATTAGTTCCATAATAAGGTAACTAGGTGTTTCTCTTTTAGTTGTGTTTATGCCAATTGATGTAATTAATGTGATTTAATGATTGATTTGTATGATTAGTACAGGTTTGATTGTTTATTATCATGTTAATTATGTTTTCGCATGCTTGTATATGTTTTAATGCATTAATTATATATCATATGTTGCTTATGTATTAATTACGGGTGTCATAAGCGTATTTAGGTTTACGAATGAACCCTAATGGCGGCATGATAGGCGGCCAAGAGTGCTCTCTAATGTTATAGCTAAAGCTAGTATAACCTTGGTGATGATTCGAGTGTTAAGCTGAAGTTAGTACAACTTTGGGTTGTTACTCTAGTTATGGTTGTTTGAGGTATAAACTTGGAAATATGATTCAAGGTTATAGCTGAAGCTACTCTCACTTTGGATACGAGTTAAAGTTATAGCTAAAATTAATGTAACCCTGAGACTATGGCTGAACTTTTGCCTGCCTCAACAAGTTCCTGCCTGCTGAGTCTTTTAACAGGCCTTACTGGGGGAGCAATTTGTTTAGAAGTACCATCTCTACTCCATACCACCTACATATTATGAGGAATTTCAACTGGAGTAACCACTTCCACTACAAGGGGATTTGTAGCAGTTGTGGTGGTTGGACCAGTGGCTTGAATCCAAACTTTGGCAGGCTGCTTAACTTTAAGAACCCATTTCTTTTGCACAACAGGAGGTTTGGGTTTATCTTTCTTAAATTTAAGCCCTTCTTGCCCAACCCCACCAAACACAGTACAAGTAATAGATTTCCATTCCCAATCCAGCTTAATCTGAACAATCTGACCTCCCTCATCAAGGAGTTTCACACAACTAGACAATTGTTTCCCAAAATAAACCTCAATCAATTCCCTTGCACCGTTTTTCAAAAACAATTTTGAAACAATTCAAGTCGTGTAATAAAAACTCAGCATCTGAATGTTATAGTAGAAGAGTTATAACATTAAGCTCTTTTACTAGTAATGTTATAGCTACAAAGCTATAACTTTACCAATACAAGAAATTCACTCTTAGTTACCATTACGAGATAATCACCTATACTATTCTAATCTTCATAGGAGATTTTCAAGCATAGGCTACTTCATCATCCAAGCTTGATTAATATTTAGACGGACTTCGTCTTCTCATAATACTTGAATGAATCTCAAGTAACTTTGATCTTCAATTGAGGATTGATCACGATATACTTCCATCACAATTCTTCTTTTATTACTTGTAATAAATAAGTTTAATCTAAAAGACTTAAACAAACGATTACGCGCAACGAGTATATAAAATATAAAGCACCTTAACATCATCAAAACATAAACATATATACTATATGGTTTAACATGGGGTATAGTGAGGTTTCTATTGCCAGACATGAAATAGGTAAGAAAATTGACACGGAGTTTCAGGTCCTCTACAACTTGGAATGGAACATCATTTAAGTGCACTCACATCGACTGACATGTGTTGTTCATTTTAAAATGCCTTAAATCAATTCTTGTTGTCATAGGAAAAGGGTAAAGGAAGAGATGTGGATAGAATATGTGGATTGAAAAGTGTACTTTTATTGAAATGAATAATGAATGTATAGACTCGAGAACACACGTGACTCGTGGGATAGCCCCCAGGTTGTCACTAGGAATGGAAATGGACACGAAGAAAGACGTTATGACAAAATTATGGGATAGAAAGCCTAAGACTCGGACTCGGACTCGGACTTTGCCGCGATCTTAGATCGAGACTCGTAATCATCATTGTTATCTTCGGGGAATCTTCTTTCAGCAACTGGTAGCTTGAACGTCCGATCTTGATCGCTGAACGATTTGAGCACCTTGTCCTCGTTGTTTGGGGTACTAGAAGGGTAAAGGCCCAAGAGACCTTTCTGTCTTTGAAGAGTAAGACACCCATGAGGGTCATTCTTTTATCTTAAAAGACCGAGGGTCGATAACGATATCTTGCCGCGATTGAGCATATAGTGGATGGTATATTTGAGTTTGGAACATACTTCAGTGTCATGTCCATTACCCCTATGGAATAGGCAATATTGAGAGTCGTCCCAGAAGCGACCTCTGCTCTCGTACTTAGGGTCTGGGGTTGGACCAATCGGTTGGACTAGTCCTTTAGCAAAGAGTCTTTCAAAGGCAATCGTATAAGGCATGCCTAAATTGTAGAATGACCTTGGAGGCTGAGTTCCTCTTTCTGGTGAAGGTTCTATAAACTTTACGTCAGTCATGCGGATTGTTTGATTATTGGGTATTTGAGAGTCTGTTTTCCTTCTTTTCACCAAATGATTGGTGGGTCGTTCATCTTTTTGATTATCCGCGATGTTGAACTACCTATAAGGTCGCTTAGTTTCTATACCCGAACAAGTTAGGAGCGAGACAGAAATCCTACCATCCCCAACCTCATCTTGTATGACATGCTTGAGTTTATAGCAATCTTCGGTATCATGCCTCCTACCCCCATGGTATTTACAATACGAATTGTCATCCCAAAATTTAGATTTCTTTTCTGGGTCTGGGCTAGGTCCTATTGGTTGAAGAAGACCTAGAGAGAATAATTTGTTTAAGGCTAGGGCATAAGTTATGCCTAGACTTGTGAATGACCTGGGAGAGCTGTTAGATTTCTTTGACGAAGGCTCCATGAGGTTGCCTTTATTAATTTTGATTCCTGGATGAGAAGAACTAGGAATATATTGCTCGCTTATTGCTTTCTTCTTAGGACTGTCAGGTTGAGGGTTTGTCTGGACACTTTTCATCTTGAGAGGTTGGGCATCAAGCTTCTTACCCATTTCAGCAAACTGGTTCTCCATGTTGGAAAGTTGAGAGTTTAGGCTATCAATAGCTCCCTCTATTTTGGAAAATTTATTGTTGAAGGCAATGGAAAGCATGAGCATTCCAATTTGGATATCGTCGTCTTCGAGGACATTGATTTCTTCATCGTCACGAGCATCGAGGAGATGAGAACAGTCTAGGAATGATTCATGGTCATGTTTAGTGATATTAGACCCAAGAGGGTCGATCTTCTTGGATCGCTTGACGGAAGGTGGCACAGGAAGTTTGCCATCCTCGATCATATCCTGAATAATATTCTTTAGACAAAAGCATTCCTCCGTATCGTGTTCCCTACCTCGATGGTACTGACAATTTAAATTGCCTTTCCACCTAGGAAATATCTTCTCAGGGTCTGGGGTTGGACCAATTGAATGAAGCTTTTCCCGGGAAACCAGTCTTTGTAGAGGTACTTCATATGTGGTTCCGAGATCAATGAGTTCCCTTTGAGCTCGTCCCGGCCTTCTGGGTGGCGTTTCCAAGAGGTTGACTCCCTTGTCTTCATTGGCCTTCATAGATGGGTGGGTTGTGTTGAAGCTATGACCTGGCCTTGAGATACGAGAAGATGGTAAAGGTTTCATCATTTCTATCTTGTTTTCCATATTGATGACACGAGCGCTCAAGTCTTCGACGGTGGCCTGAAGCTTAATGACTCTAGTACTTAGTTCTTCGACGGCAACAGATAAACGTTCTTGACCATTTTCATTGGAAATCGCAAAATTCCTACCGGGAAGAAAATGGCGTGCGTTACAACTTGATTTGACATGGGATCATGCATACTAAGGCGACACACAAGGGATATACGAAGGAAAATATATGAGGACGAGACAAGATAACTGGACTCTTGACTTGTGAAATCGCGAAATGTCGTGAGTGACTTCTCGTGTTTGGACTCATGGTGTTTGACTTTGACCTTAGACTCGAGTATTGACTTTGACGGAGTGATATTTACATGGTTGACCTTATTGACGGGATTGATGACACATGTTGATTCTAAGTCGTGTATTTTAAGATAGACTTGACTCGAGGTTCGGGTATGTGTGTCCTGAACGTGTCATTAGAAGAATTCGAGTGACGGATTTTGGAACGACTCGACGTGTTAGCCTCGAGTGTGTGAGTCGAGGTGTGGAAATGTTTAGATCCTAACTGAATTGGGGTAGGGGGTCCAAAATGACGGTGTGACGCCTTAGGACTTGACTTGAATTTGAAAAGACCCAAAATGTAAAGGAAGACGGGCTTAAGACTCGACAGAGTTCCGACTAGGACATAGTCGGTTTGAATTTTGACTCTAACTTAGCCCAATTAAATTTACATATTTACATTTACATGGTTTGAAAATATTTTGGATTAAAATATTTTTTTTTGTTTTTTTTTGGACTTTTTTTTTTTATTATTATTATTTTGATTTTTTTTTAGAATTTACAAAGGATTTTATTTATAGAGAACTTAAAATTAACTTGAACTTTGGAAATGCAATTTTACAGAAAGTGATTTTTGAAAGGAAATGGATTTTACTTTTACAGCAAATTGGACATTATTTAATTTACAAAATGGATTTTTGAAGAGGTTTTTTTTTTTTTTTTTGTTAGAAAATTGAAATTCGGAAATCGGAAAATTCGGCATTATCTGGTTTACCAATGTGATATTTGAAAAGGTTTGAAAATGAATTTTATTTATATTGACATTATTTTGTTTGTAAATGAGGAAAATAGACACGTGACTGATTTGGAAAACACACACATACAAACAGGCATTATAATAGTATGTTAAGTGCATTTAAAGGGTTTTGGCTTAAAAGGTGGGTTGTCATACTAAGCAATCAAACCCTGGTCTGTGGAGAGGTCCGTGCCAAACATGAGTAAGGTCGGTTCCTAGTCCATTCCCTAGAGTAATGAAGGCCCTTGATACAAACATGAGTATGTACCACGGTATGGTTGACGTCAATCGCTATCTATCCTTAGGCCCAGATAATAATTTGGACCGTCCAGACGGGACGATTGGTCGAATGGGTTGGGTTAAGCCTAGGAAGGCCGAATGAAACGACCTAAGAAGGTCGAGTAATGAAAATCGACAACTGTCTCGTATAAACTGTTCCCTAACCTTGTTTAAGTTTCACCCTAGGTAACACATAAGTGTATCATCCCCAGCGGAGTCGCCAAACTGTGGACATGGGCCTACGTCAAAACAAGAAGAGTTCAGAGGCAGAAGCCAACTCAGAACAGGCGCAGCATAAACTGCGTCCTCTGGAAGAGGCGCGTCAGTTTATGCGACTATTCTCGAGTTGGATTCTGACTGTGTAAGTTAGACCCGCAGGTTGTTAATGTTCTTTAGTTATTTAATGTCGATTATTGGTATATAATTCGAGTAGAGAAGTGATTTAACATGTTTATGTACAAAAGACGAATTTTAAAGACTCAATATGAAGAATCGAACCTATAAAATCCGGGTTTGAATAAGATGACGAAAACCCGCGAATATCGAATTATAAGGGATTTAATTCGAAATTTATTGAAAAGGATTTTCTAAAACAAATTAAGAAACTGGAAAAGGTGAAAACTTGAGGAAAATAAGAAATAAGAAGAGAAAAGACCTTTAAACGAAGCAACGAAAAAACACGAGGAAGAAGAAGAGCAACAGCGGCTAAGCAGCCTCTGGAATAGGCGCAGTAAGTGTTGCGACTGTTCCAGAAGGCGCAACAGCTGTTGCGTTTCTTCTCGAAAGTGTCTCTCTGCTGTTTCGTCGAAAAGGGTTTTAAAACATGGTTATGAAAACGGTTTTGAGCATGCTTATGACATAAACTTGTACATTAATTACAATAAAATACATTAAATAAAATTGGGATTTTACACCCTAAGACTTACATGTTAGCGTCACGAGATTTAACTAAATCGGTTTTTAGTGGTAACTCGACTCGATCTATGCAAATATGAAAGTGCCCTTGAAAAAGGATTTAAAATATTGATTAATTGATTGTATAGTGGTCAAATTGGTCGGTCATGCAAACGTGACTGGTACTCAGAATGATCTGAGCTTACGTGGTCGATTGATCAAGCACGTAGGCGTCGAAAGTTTAGACCAAGGTCTAGAATTTAAAGAGAGAATAGAAGGGCGGACACTCGCGTGAAAAATATGAGAGAAGGAAAAGAAAAGCTCATACAAGTCATGGTGGGTGCCTCTTTCCCGTTCCACCAAGCTAAAGAACTTCTTCATTTATCGTCATCCTCTCCTCCAAGATAATCATCTCAATGTGCTCTAGACTCATCACTTCCATAGGAATCCATGAACTCATCTCCTTCACTATTAACCTCCATGGTGTCACCATTGCTTGACCCTTCTCCTTCCCCATTATCGTTGCCATTACCGCTAGCTCCACCATTTCCATGAGTCGAGTTTCGGAAAAGTATATTGGTTTGAGCCCAACAAAGAAGCATTCCCTCTTCATTTATGCGCCCTTGACGGGCCATGTAATGGAAATTGGGGTAAAGAGCATAGTAGGTGTCGACCTTGTCATTATATTGTTGGTGGTGCAAGGCTTGAAGAAGGACCGTAGTGAAATCATCCCTTGGAAGAATGAATGGATTGGGATAATTGTAGGGTTGGTACTGTAATACCCGTCCTTTTAGAGACCCGTTGACCATCGTTGACTGACCTTGGACACCTATCTAGACCTTCGGAAACCTTACGAGTTAATCTTGTGACATTGAGAGCCTTTGAGTTCGTGTTACTCGATCTGGCGGAGGCTACTCGATCGAGTAACTTAGTCACTCGATCGAGTAGAGGCCACTCGATCGAGTAAGTTGTTTACTGGATCGAGTAATGGGAGTTCAGCGGAGAATTATAAATCGTGTTATCGTGAAACCCAAATCATTTCTTTCTCTTTTCTCCTAAACCTAGATGTCGTCATATCATTTCTCTTTCACCTTGAGTCACCCTTGGAGCCTTTGAGGGTGGAGACATCATGGGGATGGGACGCTTGCGTCGTCGCGGTCTTGTCGCCGGAATGCTATGTATAGGTATGTTGTCATCATCATCAACGTCTCCCTTGGTTTCAGTTGTGATTATGATAGTAGTAATAGATGGTTATGCTGGTTGTTATAGGTGTTCATGGTGATTGTTTGTTGTCTTATGGTCGTGCGCGGAATCGCTGCGGTTTGCTAAAGGTAGGTTTTCCTACTCAGTGCTGATGGTTGTCTAGTGTGTCGTTTGTAATAAATAGTTTGTTTTAGTATTGTTGGTGGTGCGGATTGGATATTGTTGTTCATTGTTGTTTGTTTCTCACTGGTTCGCGAGGTGCGCCTTCGGCTGAGTGGAGTCACTTGCGGGAGTAGCTTCACGCCCTTGATTCGCCCTCTGTGGAACCCACCATAGAAGCGGTTGTGCACATTAAAGAACATGGATTATCACTCGGATTGGATGAGTGGGGCTTAGGTGGGAACGGCTGCGGTCCCCCACTGGCGGTGTGGATTACTGGTTGCGATTGGTAATCTGGCAAGACTGGACCTTCGGGCAGTCAGAGGTGTGTGGGTTATTGGAGGAGGTGGTGTATGCGTGTTATTGCATTTATTGTGGCTGCTGCCTTTGTATTGTTCCTTCAGTTACTGACCTTGTGTGGTGTTGTGGTGTTGTCTTCATGTGTTGTGTCTGCCGTGATCCACTATGGTGATCAGTTGGTCTTAGCAGGTTGATGTCGGGATCATAGTTGGATGCTTGGAGGGACGAGTCTACCACGAGTCATGGCAGAGATAGTTTCTCCTAGTTGATAGTTGTACCTTTTATTTTGTTTATATCACTTTTAATTTCATATAACTGTTCTTTTATCGACATTTGATTATTACTGTCCTCGGGCAACCGAGATGGTAACGTCCTTATCTGCTAGGGAAGGTCTTATTAAGGTTTCTTGGTAGATGGGAGTGTTAAAAAGTGGTATCAGAGCGACGATTTTGGAATATGTAACTAATGAGCCCAATGAACGTAGTGAGTCAAATAAAAATAAACCTGGTGTATGTATGTTGGGAGCCCCGGCTGATGCTTGATTTTGGGTGAGAAGGCGCCCTCATTTCAAAATCATGGCCCCAATATGCTTAAGCAAGCCACCGAGTATGGGGATATCGAGTCGGGAATTGTGAACATAGATGTGTATGATGAATAGGTTAGAAATAGTTGAGATGGAGTCTATTGTAATGTCTAATGCGTGCAAGTAGTAACGATGAACTGTGAAGGGTTGTGAATCGTTCGAAGTGTGTGTGTGGACGTGGTAAAGATGGTGAATGTACTAGGAGTTGCATACGAGTATTGGATAATGTTATGGTGATAATGAGTTGTGAGTCTTTACATGCGTTCTAATTAGTATAAGTTGTCATGTAATGCAGTGGAATGTAATGAATGAATGTTGTTGCGTACTCTTGTGACATGGCATAGTTATATTAGATATCTGATTGATGTATTGTTGTGACATGTTCGTAATTTTGAGCATACTTGAGTAGTAAATGATAGCTAATTGCTAGATGGATGCTTAATGTAGTGTAATCATATGTCGGATAACTGAATTTGCATATACGTAAGTAAACGTAGAATAATATGTTGATTGTACATAAGAATAAATTGATGTTATAGTTGAATTGTCTTGCTTAATGTATGATATGGGACGGAAGGATATGTGTAATGTTTGGATGAGATATGTGTGTTACATTTAAGTTAGTATTAATGTATCGTAGTTGGATGGAATAATCAGTGACGAGTTCCAAATATACTTTGGAATCAACACGAGTCGTTGTTTTGCAGGAATCGTTAACCGAACTCGTAACTTTTGAACTCGTTCCAAACCTTACTTGACCGAGTACGAGTGCCTACACGACCGAGTAGACCTTACTCGATCTAGTTGTGGAGTTATTAGATTGAAAACGTTGGAACTGCACTTATTGTTCAAGAGATGGAGGTAAATAGTAGGGTTAGGTTCCTGGAGTCAGCTTGCTCTGAGTTTCTGTTGCAAAAATCCAAGGCCATCTGGGTTGACAAAGGTGATGACAACACGAAGTATTTTTATAGTGTTATTAAGGGAAGGCAGATCAGGAATAAGGTTATTAAGATAGAGGATACTCAAGGGGTTCAGTGTGATGATCCTCGGCAAATTCAGGAAGCTTTCTTGAGGTTTTATATTAATTTGTTGGGTACCTCTGAGAAGGTTCTGAATATTAGTCACAGGGTGGTCAAGATGGGGAAGGTTTGCTCTGCTGGGCATAAACAGTTGCTTTTGAGCCCTGTCACTAATGAAGAAATTAAGAAGGCTATGTTTTCTATTCCTAATCATAAGGCTGCAGGTCCTGATGGTTATTCTAGTGCTTTCTTCAAAGATGCTTGGGATGTTGTGGGGGATTCAGTTTGTCTTGCTATTAAGGATTTTTTCCAGACGGGTAAACTTCTTAAATAATAAAACCATACCCTCATTTCCCTCATTCCTAAGTGTGCAATGCCTCAAAATGTTACTCAATTTCGTCCAATTTCTTGTTGCAATGTTGTTTACAAGTGTATTTCTAAGCTTCTGTGCAATAGATTGTCTGGGGTGTTGCCTGAGTTGATCAGTGATAGTCAAGGAGGCTTTATTAAGGGTAGGAGCATTGTTGAAAACATTCTTATTTGCCAGGACATAGTCAGGTTATACAATAGGAAGCCAGTCTCTTCTAGGTTCTTGATGAAAGTTGATCTGAAGAAAGCATATGATTCAGTCAGCTGGGAATTTTCAGAGGAGATGATGGTTTCTCTAGAGTTCCCTACCCATTTTATCTCCTTGATAATGGAGTGTGTAAGAACTGCAAGTTACTCTTTGGTCCTGAATGGAGATATATTTGGCTTTTTTAATGGTAAGAAAGGGTTAAGACAAGGAGATCCATTGTCTCCCCTCTTGTTTACTATCTCTATGGAGTACTTGAGTAGAGTTTTGGGATATGTTACTGAAAATCTGGGATTCAAATATCACCCTATGTGTGGCAAAATCAAATTGTCACATCTAATGTTTGCAGATGACTTATTTTTATTCAGCAAAGGTGATGTGGGTTCTATCATGGTGCTGCTTAGAGCTTTTGCTACTTTCTCCAGGGCTTCTGGTTTACATATGAGCCCTCCCAAGACTAATGCTTATTTTAATGGGGTGCATGTGGGAGTTAAGGAGGACATATTGATTGCCACTGGAATTCAAGAAGATCAACTCCCATTTAATTACCTAGGAGTGTCTATTACTGCTAGCAGGTTAACTAAAGCTCAAGGCCAAATCCTAGTTGAGAAGATTACTGTAAGAATAGCAAGTTTTTGATCCAGACACCTATCTTATTCTGGGAGGTTGGTACTTGTTAATTCAGTATTGACTTCTTTATATACCTATTGGATGAGCATCTTTGTTATACCTAAGGGTGTGCTGCATAGGTTGAACTCCATCTGTCGAAATTATTTGTGGGATGGTAGTGTTGATCACCTTAGAGTACCTCCTGTCAGTTGGGCAAAGATTTGTTCCCCAAAAAAGGAGGGTGGTCTGGGACTAAGAGATAGCTTTGTGTGGAATGTAGCTGTTATGGGCAAGTTAGTTTGGTGGGTCTTTTTTAATCCTGATAAGCTATGGGTAAAGTGGATCAGCCAGATTTACTTAAAAGGCAGGACTTGGACTGAGTATGTACCCAGTGGTGATGTTAGCTGGGGATGGAGAACAGTTTGTAGAGTTCGTGATAAGCTCAGTTCTGGTTACAGTCATGGACAGTGGTTACTAGATGTTAAGGGTTACACGGTGAAGAGTGGTTATGAGATGCTGAGAGTGAAGTATCAGGCTGTTGATTGGCATAGTATTGTGTGGAAGAAGTGGGCAGTGCCTAAGCATAAATTCATCTGCTGGTTAATTGCCAGAGAAGTGTTGCAGGTAAAAGCTAAGCTCTTTGGTTTGGGTACTGCTGCTGATGAAGATTGTCTGTTATGTGGGTGTGCTGCAGAGACACATATACATTTATTCCAGTGGTGTCCTTATAGCAGAGTCATCCTTTTAGAGATGGCTAGTGTTTGCCATGTAGCTCTTCCATCTAATGATATTCTCAGGTGGATTTGGCTGCAGAAGTGGTCTAAGAATCGAAGGGGTATACTGCTATGTGCATTCATGGCTTGCTTCTATTTTATTTGGTTGCAGAGGAATAGAGCAAGGGTGGAGCATTGTCTGGTCAGGCCTGAAGTTGTTTTTAGGATGGCTAGGAATGTTACTAAAATGTGAATTGGTGCTTTTCAGAACCAACTTGAGATTCATGATAGGCATGGTTAGAAAGTATTGATGTATGTAAATAGAGATATGTCTCTATCAAATGGGTTTGTTTGTAAAACTGTTAGGTTGTAATACCTAAGTTTGTGCTTAATGAAATTTTACATTTCACCAAAAAAAAATTTATCATTGTTGTCCTAATATTGTACAATGGTTTAGATTGTGTTCAATATTGAGATGTGTCATTGTGCATTTGATTTAATGCTAATCATAAGGTGGATTGATAGTTCACTATTTATAATGTACATGTCTTATGTTGATTTTAAAAATGTTGAGTTGTTTTTCTTACTATTGGTTTGCTAAATTTATTATTGCAGATTCAACAATGTTCATTGACGAGATAAAAGATGTTAAAGAGGTGTGGGCTATCAAAAGTTTAGAGAACATGTAATGTTGATTAGTTTATTAACTAAGACGTGTATGTGATTATTTGTACATTTGATGTATATTTTGTTTTAACATCAGCAATACTAAAATTTGTTAGGTCGGATGATACACAAGTTTGTTGGTTGTCATTCGCTTGTATGTGATGTTTGTTCTTTTTGCTATTTGGATTATCAAAAATCTCTACGATATTCCTACCAAAATTTTGGTAGCAATTTTTTTTTTAAATAACTACCTATGGTGGCGGTTCTTCAGCAAACAACCGACGTTATAATTACCTTTAATGGCGGTTCTGTACCAACAACTGCGGTTATAATTACCTTTAATGGCGGCTATGTCAAAACCACCGTCGTTATAAAGAACGTGTTATGGTGCAATGATATTATTGAAATACCTATGGTGGCGGATTTCAAACAATAACCGCCACTATAGATGAGTTATAGTGGTTGTTCTTGTCCAACAACCGTCGTTTTAGATAAGCATATAATGGCGGTTTGGTTTAAAAACTGTCACCGTAGGTAAGCTATAGTGGTGGTTGTACAACCGCCGCAAAGTATAAACAACCCCGTGATATAAGGCGCACCCAAAATCTTTAAAAACCGCCACAAAAAGGTCATTTATGACCGCCGCTATAGGGGGTTTTTCTACTAGTGACGTGCCTTCTTATATTGCGGCTCTGGCCAAGCTCGATTTGTCAGTAATGGTTTAAACCCTTTTTGGTTCTTCCAAAAAAAATATAATAATAATTCAAGCCTTATTCCAATCGTAATACATTATTATTGGTATGTATAGGTTATATATTATACTAAATAAAATCATATCAACTTATGTAATGAAACAAAAGAGGTTTAGCGTTTCTTGTTGGCGGGCTCCTTTTGGGCGTTAAAATAAACGGTGGCAACAGGAAGGCCCAAGCCATGCCTGTTAGCAAACAGACGGGTATTGAAGTTGGCCCGGCTACTTGGCACTTCCATCAAGGATCCTAACAATTGTTTTTGCTCGAACAAAACCAGTATATACCGGTGTATGCCGACCGGTGGCCTTGGCCCTGTATATGCAACCACTTCTTTTCCTGCATGCTCACACACAATGGTTATATATTGTACGATCGGGAACAAAGCAAGGGACGTGATAAACATGAATATTATTTTGCAAGTGTTACACAATCAAGAAAATTATATTATATGGGAATTTCGTTAATCAAGGGACATAATAATATTACAAAATTGGGAAATCCAAATAAAGCTGTGAAAATAATATTTTAATTAATATTTACTACTCTATCTTCATTTTGTTGACAAACAAAAAAAGAATTTTCGGTAGTCGGGATTGGACATAATATTTCCTAGGAATTCTAACATTCCTATAAAATGAAAAGGTATTCGGATTTAGTCGAAATTCTCACATACTAAGGACCTCTTCTACTAGAATTTATTTCAGTTCCTAAGAAGTATTCTTTTAACAATGAGTTTTTACGTCTTTCATGTTGTACCCCTACCTTTTTTTTATTGTACGATGTATCCTTGAACCCTTTACTTTGTCTATATGATTGACCTTTTTCAGCTCTCCCTTCACTCATTATATCTCCAATAACGACCGGTCTTTAACATCAAATCTCACTCATTAACATCATATTATGTTCTTTTATAATAATCATCAGAAACTAACTTTAACCAACCACAAATTAGCTTTAATACTTTTTTCAAAGAAGCATAAAACGATAATGAATGAATTGTGCATTTTTGAAAATGTTAAGTGATTATTAAGCAAGTTGGTGAATAATTAAGCTATTTAATAAGTAGGTGGAGGTGTTAGTGAGTGATTGGTGGCCGAATGAGTGAATTAATCAATCAACTAATGAATTAAGTTAACGAATATGTTATATTATAGATTATACTATAGAGTTCAGGGCTACAACATATAAATTCAAAAAAGAAGGGTACAACTTAAAAAAACTAAAAAAACGCACGAGTACGACATCGAATATCACTTTGTTTTTGCGTTGAAAAAAATGAAGTGAAATAAATAAAATCTTGTTGTTCCTTTATCTCATTCATGTAAATGGAAGTAAAGGGTCCTTCTGCACCAATAATTGTATAAGACAATTTTATACAAATGCTATTTATTAAACGAACAATCACAGAGCTGAGTTGTCGCTCGGTTGAAAGTTGACTTTTCAAAGAGCCCCATTTTTTGTGTGCCCACATTTTGGCAGCATTTTAATTTGCTTGACAAATGAACATTTCCTTACTTCAATATAAAACGCAATTTATACGGAGTAATATACAGAGTTTATAAGTATCATTTATTAAATTAGAAAATTTGAAAATTTGTCTGCTATGAAAGATTACAGCCAAAAATTATCTTTATAAATTAAACTGATACTTAAATAACAAATCAGATTTAGTTATAAGGTAATCATTTAAAAATAATAGTTTTAATTTTAATTGAAAAATATAAATTAAATTACAAATTACTTATTTCAAGTTGAAACGAAAATTATATTAGATCTGTTTATGCGGAAAAAAATAGAAATATGAAAAGAAAAAAAACTCACTTATATTTTTTTCGAGTAAATAAATAGAGAAAACGTATCCATATAAAATAGTACGAGTTAAAGTATTGTCCAATACATCAACCAATTAATACTAGTACTAATAATAATTTTTTTTCCTTGAATAACTAATAATGAATAATAAAAATAAATTGAAAATGAATAAATATTAAGTAAAAAAATTGTAAAAACAGGTTGTATTAGAAAAAAAGTTGAAGAAATTATTAGGATAAAAAAAGTGGCAAGAATAAAAAACTAATTGAAATAAAAGCTTAGTTATTTCATATTAAAAACATAATCGATAATTGAAACTTTGATTTTTCTATTTGAAAATAAAAATAGGTAGAACTCAAACCGTCGAACATTCATGGTCTTTTCGATGGCTTCATCAGATCTGAATTTGAGAAGAGTGAGGTATAAAGTGAAATGGAGCTAAGTCTAGAATAAATTGGGGAATGGCAAGTGTTGGAGTGGAGGACGAAGGCCAAAAGGGAAGTGAATGAGAGGACCGGAGGAGGTTGGATAAAATGAAATTAAGGTAAAATGGGGAATGGCAGGGGTAGATATTTGATAAGACCTTAAAATTATAAGAGGGTAAACTCTTTTTTTTTCCTATTATATCTCCCACTAAATTAGTGAGAGACGATCTCTCATGAGACCTACTGGAAAAAGTTTGGGGTTAATTAAACTGAGCCAATTGTTTCACAAAGTAAGGGTATTAGTTTAAGATTAGGATATAACGCTAAGTTTGAACCGAATTTTATTTATTTGAAATACCGAAACAGCATAAATTATAGATAAATATAATTGTAATGGTATAATTTTAACATTTTTTGAGTAAATATATTTAGTTTGGACTGAAATTAATTTTCATAAGAAATTTAATGATATCATAATTTTAATACTTTTTGAGAAAATATATTTTTGTAAATATTAGACTCAAAGCTTTACCTTGAAAAAGGAAACGTCACATAAAAAACGGGGGGAGTATATAAATATTCATATTTTAATAATTTTTGCACCTTCAATGTTTTATATTCGCATTTAATATAAACTTATCTTTAACACATTGGGTCAAACAAGTTAGGTTGGGTTTCAACCCAAAATTAGTGGGTCGTTTCGAGATTGGCTTAAATGGGTCACGGGTCAAGACTTTCAAATCATAACTTTGGCGGGATAAAACAGGTCATCTCGAGATGAATTTATAACTCCGGTGATATTTTGATAAATAGCTAAGATGTTTTCCGCTTAACTGACATATTATCTGATTATTTATTATCAAATGTGTAAGTATTACCTAACATCCCACGTAACATTATTGATTAATAGTTTTCGCTGTATGTTTTTAAAAGATTATTTATATATATATAGTAACATATAGTAGATGACACATGTCATGTTTGGTAAACAGTGGATTAATATTAGAAGAAGCAGATTTGACTAGCATAATGATTTAGTAGGTTTGACTACCAGATTTATTTAGCAGAATTGTTTTAGAGATGTTTGGTAATTGATAGTTTCAGATTAGCGGATTGTTTAAATCCTTTGTAAAATGACAAATAAGGATATGAATAAATTATTTATTAAATATATAAAAGGAAGGTTAGTAAGAGTATTTTTTTAAGGGGTAAATAAGACAATTTTTTTTCTTTCTATCCGCTAACCCAATATGCTGGTAGAAGCAGCATATTGCAAAATAGCATATTGGATCCTAATATGCTATTTCAATATGTCATTAAACAAACGCTCTAAATAACATATTTGTAAGTCAGACATGCTGAATCTCTCCAATATGCTTAAATTTGGTCATTATGTCATTTACCAGAGCCGTAATTTACCTCTTTATTATATATGTATAAAATAATCAATTAAAGCAATTGTTTTTTGAAAAAACTCAATAATACACATGTAATACTAGGTAGCATCGACACTTCACCTAATCAGTCGTCCCGTGTCCGACACCGACACTTCTCGGACACACGCCGAAACGTGTCGGACACCTATAAAGCCGTGTCTAACTTTCTACATTTATTCAGGCACGTGTCCGACGCGTGTCCATGGTATTTGGGTCGTGTCCGACGCGTGTCCATGACATTTGGACATCATTGAGGGTGAATGATGTTCTTTAAACGAAAAACGAGTTGTCGAAAGAGATTGATTAGAAGAAGCGTTTGGATGGTAAATAAAAATGAGTTATAATCAAGGGCAAATTTTACCTTCATTTATTTAAATTTAACATCAAATAATTTTATAAAAATAAAATCGAATGTTTATAATTATAAAATATATATTTTATTAAATTTAAATAGCGTGTCATGTGTCCTAAATTTTATGGGATGCCGTGTCATGTGTCCGTGTCCGTGTCCGTGTCCGTTTTGGTGCTACATAGATGTAATATCATTCTTTTTTTTTCAAGATGATATGAAATTTTTAAAAGACATATCCATGCAATTTGTTTAAGATTAAAATGGATAAATAGATCTGTTTATGCGAAAAAAATAGAAATATGAAAAGAAAAAAAAAATCACTTATATTTTTTTCGAGTAAATAAATAGAGAAAACGTATCCATATAAAATAGTATGAGTTAAAGTATTGTCCAATACATCAATCAATTAATACTACTACTAATAATAATAATTTTTTTTTTAATAACTAATAATAAATAATAAAAATAAATTGAAAATGAATAAATATTAAGTAAAAAAATTGTAAAAACAGCTTGTATTAAAAAAAAACGTTGAAGAAATTATTAGGATAAAAAAAGTGGCAAGAATAAAAAACTAATTGAAATAAAAGCTTAGTTATTTCATATTAAAAACATAATCGATAATTGAAACTTTGATTTTTCTATTTGGAAATAATAAAAATAGGTAGAACTCAAACCGTCGAACATTCATGGTCTTTTCGATGGCTTCATCAGATATGAATTTGAGAAGAGTGAGGTATAAATTGAAATGGAGCTAAGTCTAGAATAAATTGGGGAATGGCAAGTGTTGGGGTGGAGGACGAAGGCCAAAAGGGAAGTGAATGGGAGGACCGGAGGAGGTTGGATAAAATGAAATTAAGGTAAAATGGGGAATGGCAGGGGTAGATATTTGATAAGACCTTATAATTATAAGAGGGTAAAGTCTAGAATAATTTTTTTTGTTCCTATTATATCTCCCACTAAATTAGTGAGAGACGATCTCTCATGAGACCTACTGGGAAAAGTTTGGGGTTAATTAAATTGAGCCAATTGTTTCACAAAGTGAGGGTATTAGTTTAAGATTAGGGTATAATGCTAAGTTTGAACCGAATTTTATTTATTTGAAATACCTAAATAGTATAAATTATAGATAAATATAATTCTAATGGTATAATTTTAATATTTTTTGAGTAAATATATTTAGTTTGGACTGAAATTATTTTTCATAAGAAATTTAATGATATCATAATTTTAATACTTTTTGAGAAAATATATTTTTATAGAAATTAAAGTCAAAGCTTTACCTTGAAAAAGGAAACGTCACATAAAAAACGCGGTGAGTATATAAATATTCATATTTTAATAATTTTTGTACCTTCAATGTTTTATATTCGCATTTAATATAAACTTATCTTTAACACATTGGCTCGTTTCGAGATTGGCTTAAATGGGTCACGGGTCAAGACTTTAAATCATGACTTTGGCGGGATAAAACAGGTCATCTCGAGATGAATTTATAACTCCGGTGATATTTTGATAGATAGCTAAGATGTTTTCCGTTAACTGACATATTATCTGATTATTTATTATCAAATGTGTAATTATTACCTAACATCCCACGTCACATTATGGATTAATAGTTTTCACTGTATGTTTTTAAAAGATTATTTATATATATAGTAACATATAGTAGATGATATATGCCATTTTTGGTAAACAGTGGATTAATATTAGAAGAAGCATATTTGACTATCATAATGATTTAGTAGGTTTGACTACCAGATTTATTTAGCAGGATTGTTTTAGAGATGTTTGGTAATTGACAGTTCCAGATTAGCAGATTGTTTAAATCCTTTGTAAAATGACAAATAAGTATATGAATAAATTATTTATTAAATATATAAAAGGAAGGTTAGTATGAGTATTTTTTTAAGGGGGTAAATAAGACAATTTTTTTTCTTTCTAATCCGCTAACCCAATATGCAGGTAGGAGCAGCATATTGCAAAATAGCATATTGGATCCTAATATGCTATTTCAATATGTCATTAACCAAACGCTCTAAATAACATATTTGTAAGTCAGACATGCTAAATCTCTCCAATATACTTAAATTTGGCCAATATGCCATTTACAAACCAGAGCCGTAGTTTACCTCTTTATTATATATGTATAAAATAATCAATTAAAACAATTGTTATTTGAAAAAACTCAATAATACACATGTAATACTAGGTAGCATGGACACTTCACCTAATCAGTCGTCCCGTGTCCGACAACGACACTCCTCGGACACACGCCGAAATGTGTCGGACACCTATAAAGACCTGTCTAACTTTCTACATTTATTCAGGCACGTGTCTGACACGTGTCCATGGTATTTGGGCCGTGTCCGACACGTGTAGATGACATTTGGACATCTTTTGGGGTGAATGATGTTCTTTAAACGAAAAACGAGCTGTCGAAAGAGATTGATTAGAAGATGCGTTTGGATGGTAAATAAAAATGAGTTATAATCAAGGGCAAATTTTACCTTCATTTATTTAAATTTAATATCAAATAATTTTATAAAAATAAAATCGAATGTTTATAATTATAAAATATATATTTTATTAAATTTAAATAACGTGTCCTGTGTCCTAAATTTTATGGGATGCCGTGTCATGTGTCCGTGTCGTGTCGTGTCCGTGTCCGTGTCCGTTTTGGTGCTACCTAGATGTAATATCATTCTTTTTTTTTTCAAGATGATATGTAATTTTTAAAAGACATATTCGTGCAATTTGTTTAAGATTAAAATGGATAAATAGATCTGTTTATGCGGAAAAAAATAGAAATATGAAAAGAAAAAAAATCACTTATATTTTTTTCGAGTAAATAAATAGAGTAAATGTATCCATACAAAATAGTACGAGTTAAAGTATTGTCCAATACATCAATCAATTAATTCTACTACTACTAATAATAATTTTTTTCTTGAATAACTAATAATGAATAATAAAAATAAATTGAAAATGAATAAATATTAAGTAAAAAAATTGTAAAAACAGCTTGTATTAAAAAAAAAGTTGAAGAAATTATTAGGATAAAAAAAGTGGCAAGAATAAAAAAAACTAATTGAAATAAAAGCTTAGTTATTTCATATTAAAAACATAATCGATAATTGAAACTTTGATTTTTCTATTTGGAAATAAAAAAATAGGTAGAACTCAAACCGTCGAACATTCATGGTCTTTTCGATGGCTTCATCAGATATGAATTTGAGAAGAGTGAGGTATAAAGTGAAATGGAGCTAAGTCTAGAATAAATTGGGGAATGGCAAGTGTTGGGGTGGAGGACGAAGGCCAAAAGGGAAGTGAATGGGAGGACCGGAGGAGGTTGGATAAAATGAAATTAAGGTAAAATGGGGAATGGTAGGTGTAGATATTTGATAAGACCTTATAATTATAAGAGGGTAAAGTCTAGAATTATTTTTTTTTTCCTATTATATCTCCCACTAAATTAGTGAGAGACGATCTCTCATGAGACCTACTGGGAAAAGTTTAGGGTTAATTAAATTGAACCAATTATTTCACAAAATGAGGGTATTAGTTTAAGATTAGGGTATAATGCTAAATTTGAACTGAATTTTATTTATTTGAAATACCGAAACAGTATAAATTATACATAAATATAATTCTAATGGTATAATTTTAATATTTTCAGAGTAAATATATTTAGTTTGGACTGAAATTATTTTTCATAAGAAATTTAATGATATCATAATTTTAATACTTTTTGAGAAAATATATTTTTATAAATATTGAAGTCAAAGCTTTACCTTGAAAAAGGAAACGTCACATAAAAAACGGGGGGAGTATATAAATATTCATATTTTAATAATTTTTGTACCTTCAATGTTTTATATTCGCATTTAATATAAACTTATTTTTAACACATTGGGTCAAACAAGTTAGGTTGGGTTTCAACCCAAAATTAGTGGGTCGTTTCGAGATTGGCTTAAATGGGTCACGGGCCAAGACTTTCAAATCATGACTTTGGCGGGATAAAACAGGTCATCTCGAGATGAATTTATAACTCCGGTGATATTTTGATAGATAGCTAAGATGTTTTCCGCTTAACTGACATATTATCTGATTATTTATTATCAAATGTGTAAGTATTACCTAACATCCCACGTCACATTATTAATTAATAGTTTTCGCTGTATGTTTTTAAAAGATTATTTATATATATAGTAACATATAGTAGATGATATATGCCATGTTTGGTAAACAGTGGATTAAAATTAGAAGAAACAGATTTGACTATTACAATGATTTAGTAGGTTTGACTACCAGATTTATTTAGCAGAATTGTTTTAGAGATGTTTGGTAATTGACAGTTTCAGATTAGCAGATTGTTTAAATCCTTTGTAAAATGACAAATAAGTATATAAATAAATTATTTATTAAATATATAAAAGGAAGGTTAGTATGAGTATTTTTTTAAGGGGCTAAATAAGACAATTTTTTTTCTTTCTAATCCGCTAACCCAATATGCTGGTAGGAGCAGCATATTGCAAAATAGCATATTGGATCCTAATATGCTATTTCAATATGTCATTAACCAAACGCTCTAAATAACATATTTGTAAGTCAGACATGATAAATCTCTCCAATATGCTTAAATTTGGCCAATATGTTATTACCAGATCCGTAGTTTACCTCTTTATTATATATGTATAAAATAATCAATTAAAACAATTGTTTTTTGAAAAAACTCAATAATACACATATAATACTAGGTAGCATGGACACTTCACCTAATCAGTCGTCCAGTGTCCGACACCGTGTCCGACACCGACACTCCTCGGACACACGCCGAAACGTGTCGGACGCCTATAAAGCCGTGTCTAACTTTCTACATTTATCCAGGCACGTGTCCGACGCGTGTCCATGGTATTTGGGCCGTGTCCGACTCGTGTCCATGACATTTGGACATCATTTAGGGTGAATGATGTTCTTTAAACGAAAAACGAGCTGTCGAAATAGATTGATTAGAAGATGCGTTTGGATGATAAATAAAAATGAGTTATACCCCATTTTACCTTAATTTCATTTTATCCAACCTCCTCCGGTCCTCCCATTCACTTCCCTTTTGGCCTTCGCCCTCCACCCCAACACTTGCCATTCCCCAATTTATTCTAGACTTAGCTCCATTTCACTTTATACCTCACTCTTCTCAAATTCAGATCTGATGAAGCCATCGAAAAGACCATGAATGTTCTTTTTTTTTTGGGAAAATGTAAGTTGTCATTAAGAATAAAATCCAAACATACAATTAGAAGGCATAGTTATTAACTAACTTCCTTCATTACCTTACAAATTACTCATCCAAGTCTTAGTTGTACTATCCTTACAATTTTCCATAAACTTTCTAATTCGAAATCTAATATCTTTCTGAAGAACCCTCAGCAGCTGCTCAGGTCTTATCATCAGGCAGTCCATCCTAGCAACATTCCGAGCATGCCATATATGGTATATCAAACCAGCTATAACACACCCCATAGCCTTCTTCCTGCATAGAGAATGATACCTCTTCCTACACCACCAGAGAATACAGTCCTCCTCAGGTATCACATCCTTACACCATGTAGAAACCAGCTGACAACATTTCCTGCTATACTCACATTTAAAAAAAATATGGGCATGTGATTCAGCCTGTGCAGCACAGAGATAACAGCTGTTTGCAGTGATAATCTGCATCCTCTCCAGACGATCTTGAGTTAACAGTTTCCCATGTCCAGCAACCCAACAAATAAACCCATGTTTGGGAGTCATCCAAGAATTGAGTGCCCACTGATACCAATCAATCAATTTTAGCACCATCAGGTCTCAGCCAAACATAACCAGACCTAATACTGTACTGTACATTGTTCTGTCTTAACAACTCCTTAAAAATACTTTTGATTTGGCAAATTTTCCGCCAAGCCCAGCTGGAATTGGTAGTAGGTTCATAATCAATCCATGGCTTATCTTTAATGTACACAGAATGCACCCACTTAACCCACAGATGGTCAGCCTTATGTTCAATCCACCAAACGTATTTAGCAACAGCTGCCATATTCCAAGAAAGCAAGTGTTTAAGCCCTAATCCCCCTTGTTGCTTAGGTCTACAAATGATATCCCACGCAACCAAGGAAGGATCACAGCTGGTTGAACTCCCTTTCCAGAGGAATGCTCTACAGATGGACTCTATCATTTGAATAACAGCTTTGGGAAGGATAAAAATCCTAGCCCAATAATTATGAAGGGTGCTAAAGACAGCTTTCACAAGAACAAGTCTGCATGCATATGACAGCTGCCTAGCCCCCACCTCTTAATTCTCTCCACCACTTTATCAACAAGACAACTACAGTCCAAGACTGAAAGCCTCTTAGGTGCCACACTCACACCCAAGTATTTAAAAGGAACAGAACCCTTCTTCATACCTGTGGCTCTTGCAATCTCAGAGACCAACCAATCCTCCATACCATTACAGTAAAAATTAGACTTGACTTTGTTAAGCACCAGGCCTGAAGCTTTAGAGAAATAATTAAAAGAATTTATCATCAATTCCACAGAAGCCTTATCTCCCTTGCAAAATAAGTTCAAGTCATCAGCAAAACAGAGGTGAGATAGTCCAATTCTTTTACATAAAGAATGAAATCTAAATCTGGGGAGCTGCTGTGTCACTGCCAATATCCTACTGAAATATTCAAGGCAAAGTGTAAACAGTAAAGGGGAAAGAGGGTCCCCTTGTCTCAACCCCCGCTTACCCTTAAAGAAGCCAAAAGTTTCCCCATTCAGAGCAATGGAAAAAGAAGGAGTAGATATGCATTGCATAATCAGTTTGATCCAAAGCTCAAGAAAACCCAAATAGGTCACCATCTCCTCCATAAAAGACCACTCAATGGAGTCATACGCTTTTTTAAGGTCAAGTTTCATCAACATCCTTGGGGAACAAGTCTTTCTTTTATATAACCTTATGAGGTCTTGACAAATAAGTATGTTCCCTACAATATCCTGGCCCTGAATGAAGGCACTCTGAGACTGACATACAATATCTGGTAAAACCTTGCTCAATCTGGTACATAACACTTTGGACAGGCACTTATAAATGGTATTGCAGCACGCTATAGGTCTGAACTGCTTGACATTATCAGGTAATTCCACCTTAGGCACAAGTGTAATCACAGTGTTATTACATTGTTTTAGGAGCTCACCAGTGTGGAAGACATTCTTAATGGCACTACAAACCTCCTGACCTACTAAGTGCCTACAGTCTTTAAAGAACCGATCTTTGTACCCATCGAGTCCGGGGGCTTTAGTGCCAGGAATAGAGAACATAGCCCTTTTTATCTCCTCAGAAGTAATAGGGGACATAAGCACATTACAATGTTGACTATTTAAGCAACTACCAGCTTGCACTACCCTCTTATTCACCTTAGTGACCTGCTTAGAAGTCCCAAGAAGAGAGATATAGTACTCCTCAAATGCATTTTTAATCTCATCAAACTTAGAACAAAGTTTATCATTCATATCCCTCACCTGATAAACCTTATTTTTGGACCTTCTCTTCCTAATACTAGCATGAAAATATGCTGTATTGTCATCCCCATCTAAAGCCCACTGAATTTTGGCCTTTTCCTGCAAGTATTCATCTCTTACCTGATGCATCCAGACAACTTCCTTAGCACAGGTCTTCTCAGCTTTACACAAGCCATCATTCAGAGGATCCTCACGAAGAAGAGTTTGAAAATGGAGTAAAGCAAGTTTAGTGACATTAGTGAGCTTCTCAATATCACTAAACTGCTCTTTGTGAAGAACTTTCAAACCCCCCCTTAAGGCTTTTTAGCTTAGTAACAATCTGGAACATAGGGGTACCATGCACCTTAGGCTTCCAGTTGCTAGCAACAATCTCTTCAAAATTATGAGCCTTGAACCACATGTTGAAATACTTGAAAGCAGGTTTCCTAATCACAGGAATTTCTTCAAAACTGATTAAACATGGGCAATGGTAAAAAATGCCTTCAGGTAGGAAGTGGGCAAAACTACCAGGGAACTCTGCAAACCACTCATCATTAGAGAAGACCCTATCAATTCTACTATACACCTTGGTACCAACCTCATGCTTATTGGTCCAGGTGAAGACCATGAATGTTCGACGGTTTGAGTTCTACCTATTTTTATTTTCAAATAGAAAAATCAAAGTTTCAATTATCGACTATGTTTTTAATATGAAATAACTAAGCTTTTATTTCAATTAGTTTTTTATTCTTGCCACTTTTTTTATCCTAATAATTTCTTCAACTTTTTTTTAATACAAGCTGTTTTTAAAATTTTTTTACTTAATATTTATTCATTTTCAATTTATTTTTATTATTCATTATTAGTTATTCAAGGAAAAAAAATTATTATTAGTAGTAGTATTAATTGATTGATGTATTGGACAATACTTTAACTCGTACTATTTTATATGGATATGTTTTCTCTATTTATTTACTCGAAAAAAAATATAAGTGATTTTTTTTCTTTTCATATTTCTATTTTTTTCCGCATAAACAGATCTATTTATCCATTTTAATCTTAAACAAATTGCACGGATATGTCTTTTAAAAATTACATATCATCTTGAAAAAAAAAGAATGATATTACATCTAGGTAGCACCAAAACGGACACGGACACGACACGAACACATGACACGTCATCCCATAAAATTTAGGACATAGGACACGTTACTTAAATTTAATAAAATATATATTTTATAATTATAAAAATTCGATTTTATTTTTATAAAATTATTTGATGTTAAATTTAAATAAATGAAGGTAAAATTTGCCCTTGATTATAATTATAAGAGGGTAAAGTCTAGAATAATTTTTTTTTTTGCTATTATATCTCCCACTAAATTAGTGAGAGACGATCTCTCATGAGACCTTTTGGGAAAAGTTTGGGGTTAATTAAATTGAGCCAATTGTTTCACAAAGTGAGTGTATAAGTTTAAGATTAGGGTATAATGCTAAGTTTGAACCGAATTTTATTTATTTGAAATACCGAAACAGTATAAATTATAGATAAATATAATTCTAATGGTATAAATTTAATATTTTCTGAGTAAATATATTTAGTTTGGACTGAAATTAATTTTCGTAAGAAATTTATTGATATCATAATTTTAATACTTTTTGAGAAAATATATTTTTGTAAATATTAAAGTCAAAGCTTTACCTTGAAAAAGGAAACGTCACATAAAAAACGGGGGGAGTATGTAACACCCGTGAATTTCCCATTTTGACATTTAAAATTTATTTAGCCGTTCAATTACCTTAATTTATATTTTTAAATCAATTAATTTAATTAATTCATTTCAAGCACGGTTTTAATGAAAAGAATATTTTAAAGTACGTATTATTAAATTATATCTTTAAGGCATGACTTATATAATAATATATGTATACGTATTTTTGGTCGGATAATAATAATGATAACAATAATAATTTCCCTCTCAATTTCCATCTAGCTATAGACCGTCACATTTCACTTTGTACATGCTTTAATCCGGACCAACCAGAATTTGACAACACGCTCACCTACCCCTTACACCCTACCTCTAAATATCTCCTTACATATAATATTATAATTCATTTATTATTATTATTGTTCCGGGTGTAATCTCGGAGCAGTTTTTGTGACCACGTAAGCTTGTTGAATGACGTCTTTGCTTGACTCTTCCTTTCGCTCTTTTCTGTTTAAGATGAACAAACTGAGGGCTCGGCTTGGTACCGAGCGTACTCACTCCGACGCTCAAGTCAGTAAACTTAAAGAGATTAAGTTGTGTGTTACTTGGCAAAGTATATTGTAGAGAGATAAGGGAGTTTATACCAGATTAATAGTGAGTTTTATGGATGAATTGTGGATTATCCGATCGTTTTCTCAATGAGGATTGAGGAGTATTTATAGACTTTCACCTTTTGTCACGTAGTGGCCAAGTGGCGAGAGCGGTGGAAAGATCTGTTCTACCCTCGGCCGAGGGACCCAGGCCGGGCCGGCAGGCCTGGTTGACTCCATGCCGAGGGGACTTGGATGTGAGTACGCGGATATGCCTCCCGGGCGGCTAGTTGCCTAGCCGAGACCCAAGTGACAGCCGACAGTGCGTTGGTTAGGTCCGTCTAATACGTTGACTTGTCTCTTTTGACTTTGACCTTGCTCAATATGTTGACTCGGTCGTGGGTGCGAAATATGCCCCATCAATTTGCCCCCAGCGTAGTCTCTGCCGTGGTATGGACCTTCGATGAGTGTTGAGCGTATTCTCGCGCAAGTTGAACTTCTTCCCGCTTCTTCTTCCTCGGCTTGGTTCTTCTTAGGCCGTACCATATCCCCCCTCCACATGGATGCGTAATGGACATCCTATGTGGAAAAGAAAGTGGCGCCGCCGAGACCAAGGTTGAGAGTGCCGCTTGTACTTTTGATTGCCCCGGCGTCTTTTCTTTGCTTTGTTGATTAGCTGGCCGTTAGCAAGTAATACCAAGGAGCGTGTTGAAGAAGATTTGTAACTGTATGTCGATTGACATTCCATGGCTGCATGCTTGACACGTGGCTCGGCATTGATTGGTCGATGTTTCATGGGCTTTGCTCTGATTGGTCCGCTTCATAGGCTTTGCTCTATAAATAGAGCAGTGTGCCCCGTTTTTTGGCCATCAAACTTCATTTTCTCAAAAAAAATTTCCCTCTCTTAGTTTTTCGAAGAAACTTCTCTCTAGTCTTCAAAGCGTTACTCGGCGTAGCACTTTTCCAAGGTAAACAAACAAATTTTTCCAACTTTTAATTGTCAAGTTTTTGTTGTCATTATGTCTTCTGCGAATGCTCAACCCGATACCTCTACGCCGGGGGGCGAACCGTCGCATCCTGATGAGCAGGAGCCACTGGCCGTCACCCCGATAGGGTTTGGGGGTCCCAAGTCTCCTTCTCCTGAAATTGATGAGAGATTTTTGGAGGGTATTGATGATGATGATGATGAGGCGACCCCTTCTGTCGTAAAGAGGCCGCTTATTTCGTGGCACGGTGATGCTCGCTCGATCGATCCCGACCGTGCACGACGAACAAGTTCGCCGATTGTTCCGTTCTTCAACTTTTTGAGGATCATTACTCCTTCGGCGAGGGGTATAAAATTGTTATCCCTGAGGAGGGTCAGGCCGTCTGTTGCCCTCCCGAGGGTTGTATCGGCGTATACATCAGACACCTGGAGTATGGGCTCCGGTTTCCTCTGAATGAATACGTTGCTGCCATAATTAAAGCCATGAATGTCGTCGTGGCCCAACTGCATCCGTTGGCTATTAGGACGATTGTTGGTTTTGTATGGTTGTGTCTTTTCAAAGGGGAGGCCCCAACGGTGAACCTCTTTCGCCGGCTTCACCACCTTCGACAGACTGTCCTAGGTGGCACGGGGTGGTATAGCATACTGATCGAGCCGGGTTATATCACCGTATCTAAGCTTACTTCTTGCAAGGACCGGAAGGGGCGGTGGGTATACGTTGAGGTTCCGGAGGACTACTCGCGCCCGGTCCTTTCGAGCCGCGTCATTTGCGGTGTGAGAACCAAGGGGAGCATAACAAATATGTCTCCCGAGTAAGCTTAAGATGGACGCCAAATGCAGGTCTATCTTAATGAGGACGAAACGCAGTAATGAGGCTGTTTGAGGCTGAGAAGGATGGCACGCCGAAGGGATGGATGCCCCGACGCAGATCGTTCTTCGAGGATGAGTCGCTCTGCCACGTCGGCCTCATACCGCCCTCGAACGGGTGAGTAGGGTCGGTGTGAGGCCCACCCTTGCTTTTTATGTTTCGTGTTTGAACCTTGTTTTATTTCTTTTGCTTGACTCTGCTTCGTTTCTTTTGCACCGATTTGGCCCGAATCGCCGCCTCCGTCCTCCGAGGGTTGGGACTTGACGAGAACGGGAGAGTTGTTGAGATTCATCCTAAGGCCGCGCCACGTGATCGCAGACCGGCCCCTCACGAACTTATGGAGCAACAGTTGAAGGCACTGGATGTGGCGGCGGCTCAAGCGCAGATTGCCGGTAACGTGCCGCGCCGGAAACCGGAGGCAACGTCTACGGCGGCAATGGCGTCAGCTTCAGCTCAACCTTCAATCCCCGTGACCCAAAAGGAGCAGGTGGTCATCGTTGATGTTGAAGAGGAGGTCACCGTTGCGGAGGGTCCTCCTCCTTCAAACAAGAGAAAAGAGGCAACGCCTTTCGCCGCCGTTTCACCGATGCTTGGGAAAGAAAAGGGGTCAGTCGGCCCTCCAACCAAGAAGGCCAAGGCTGGTACGGATCTAATCTACGGCTCGGATTTAGCGGGCTCTTTAGGCATTCCTGATGACAGGCTCTCTGAAATGTCAATGAATGTTGACATGGATGCTTTGTCTGAATTTTTTGTAGATAAACCGCCGCCGGCTGCCGGCCCCACTGAACGGCAATTGGAGAAGCGGCCCGTGCAGACGGGCAATCAAAATGTCACCGTCGACTCCTCATCCCTGAAGGTTTCCCCGCTCGGTTGCGGCGGAGGGTGCAAGGTTGTCCAAGAGGTCCGGCGAAGTGGACTGAAATAGCCGGTGCTCACATTATGGAGCAAGAAAAGCTCATGGCTGAGGCAGCTCCTGCGCTCGAACGGCTTAGGCTTGAGCTTGCTGCTTCTAAGGAAGAGGCCGAGAAGGCGAAGAAGGACTTCGTCGCCACCATGGAGAACCTCCTCACTCAGCGAAAGCTTAAGGAGGAAGCTGAGAAGCGGGTCCTAGCCGAGAGAGCCAAGGTTGAGGCTGCGTTGGCTGACGCCGCTAAGCTGCGGGAGGAGAGAGAGAAGCTTCAAGGCGGTTACGATGCTATGGTTGAGCAGAGGGAAAAATGGAAGTCCCTGCATCTAACCGAGGCGAAGGAGCACAGGAACACAAAGGTCATCCTTGCTCAGAGGGAGAAGGACATTGAGACGCTCCAAACTGTCATCATCCCTGACATGTGTGCCCAGTACCGGGACCAGGCTGAAGATGCTACCAGGGATGTAATTAAAGAGCTCTTTCCTGAAGGCCCCTTCCCGTGGAAAGATTTTGACCGGCTTCTTGATGAGAAGGCGGTTGCTGCGGAGGCAAAGGCGGCGGAGAAGGCAAAGGCGGCGAAGGCCGCTGAGGAGGCTGAGGCCAAGGCGGCCCATGCTGAAAAGGTGAAGGCGGCCAGGGAGGAAGCTGAGAGGGCAAAGGCAGGTGAAGCTGCCAAGTCGGCTTCTGGGTCGCCCACTGATGGTGATGCAGCTACTGATGCCGGTGGTGAGCAGAAACAGGCATAGGGAGACGGGCGGTCGTCACCAGATTCACCCGGCCCTTCAGACAGCTTCAGCTGTTCGGGGGCCAACTATTGAGCCTTTCCTCCCTGCCATCCTTTTGGCGCTTCAAGTATTATGTCTGTAACCTTTTGTTGTACTTTTTATTTTTGTTAAACTTTTGGTAGGTTGTGTTTAGGCTATCCCTATGGGGACGGCCGTCGACTTTGTTTTGCCTCATCCTGTAAACATTTTTAATAAAGTTTGTTTATTTTGCCTCCATTAAGTTGTCTTCTTACGTTTCAACATATTGAGTGCTTTTTCGTTTTTACTTCCGGCTTGGCCGAGGCAGTTAGAAGGCGCATCTCAATTGTACTTAAACGTTTAAACATGTTGGCATGTCGGTCGCTTCCTCCACCACCCCCGGTCTTAGCCAAGGTGGTTAGATTTGCGCTTCCCAACCACCGTTGTGAACATGTTAGCGTATCGGTCGTTGTGTCCCCGTCACTCCCGGTTTTGGCCGAGGCAATCGAGGTTACGGCTTCGACAGCGTTCGTATCTGTAGACATATTGATCGCTTCCTCTGCCGGGCCTTCGGTTGGCCGAGGTGGCTAGAATTGCGTCTCAACTGTACTTATACGTTCCTAAGCATGTTGGTCGCTTTCGCGAGTATCAACTGCATTTGGCGTGACTGCCCGGCTTTGGCCGTGGCGTCTTATTCTGGCATGACTATGGAGGGGACAAGTATTTTGATGGAAAACTTGGATTATTCTTCATAAGGTGTAATCATGCGTTGGGGTGTCCACAACGGTCTCGGACACCTCCGCCGTTATATAAAATATTTCCTTAAGTTGTCCGTGTTCCAGTGGCTCATCAAAGGAACACCCTCCATGTCCGTCAGCCGGTATGTCCCCGGCCTCATTTCTTCAACCACCTTGTAGGGTCCTTCCCAGTTGGCCGTCATTTTTCCGTGGACGTTTCCTTTGTTTGTGGCGGCCGACTTTCTTAGGACTAGATTTCCTACTCTTAAGTCCCTTTTGTGGACCCTACGGTTGTAGGCTCTTCTCATCCGGTTTTGATACACTGCCAAGTTGAGCCGTACCGTGTCTCGACTTTCTTCGACCAGGTCTAGGGAGGCTCTCAGGCCTTCCTCATTTTCGACTGGGTCAAAAGTTTGCGTTCGAATGTCGGCACCACCGCTTCAATTGGCAGGACGGCCTCAGACCCATAGACAAGGTGGAATGGACTGTACCCTGTTGCTTCTTTCTCCGTGGTTCTAAGGGACCACAGGACGTCGGGTAGTTCATCGGCCCACCTTCCCTTTAGATCTTCAACCTTCTTTTTCAGCCCGTTTAGGATTGTTTTATTAGCTGCTTCCGCCTGCCCGTTGCTCTGAGGGTGGCAGACGGAGGAATATGCAAATTTGATACCGAGCTCCTCCAACCAGTTCATTACCATGTCGCTCCAAAACTCTCGGCCGTGGTCAAATACCATGACTTAGGGCAACCCAAATCGAGTTATGACGTTCTCCTAAATCACCTTTCTTACGGCCGCCGTGGTCTTGACAGGTACCGCGACAGCCTCGACCCATTTGGTGAAGTAGTCAACGGCGACGATTAGGTACTTCCTTCCTCCGGAGGCCGTCGGAAATGGCCCTAATAAATCCATCCCCCACTGTGCAAATGGTAGGGGGCTAAGTACTGGTTGCAAGTCTCGGGAAGGTGCGTGTATCACCGGAGCATGCATCTGACAATTCTTGCACTTCTTGGTCTTAGCTCGGAATCCTCAAGCATGGTAGGCCGAGAGTAGCCGGCTCGGAGAGCTTTGTGGGCTAGCGTTCTTGCCCCCATGTGATGTCCACAGATGCCTTCGTGAATCTCTGTCAAGATGAGCTCCGCGTCGGGCCGGGCCGACACATTTCAAAAGTGGTCTTATCACGGACCTTCCGTACGCTTCTCCTTCGAACACCAAGTACCTTGCGGCGATCCTCTTTATCTTCTGAGAGAGACTGCGGTCCTCCGGTAACTCTTTTGTTAGTTTGTATTTCATTATCGGAGTCATCTACGTCGTCTCGGCTTCGATGTCGCCCACCATGCCGACGATCTCGGTGATGCTTTTAGCATTCTCGATATCCACCAAAGACGGTTCGACCGACATTCTTGATGCTTGAACCGGCAAGTTTTGAGAGAGCGTCGGCTCGGTTGTTCTCGGACCTGGGGACACATTGTATTTGGAAAGATTTCAATTTCGCAGTGTCAGCTTTGACCCTTTCCAGGTATCTCACCATCCCGTCGTCTCGAGCCTCATACTCTCCTCTGATTTGATTGGTCACTAGGAGTGAATCTGTCTTCAACATAATATGCTCCGCCCCGGCAGCTCTAGCTAACTCGACTCCAGTTATCACCGCCTCATATTCGGATTCGTTGTTTGAGGCCGAGAAGGTAAACTTCAAGGCGTACTCAAACTCGTCCCCGTTAGGGTTGGTGATAAGGATGCCGGCTCCTGAGCTGTTTGCCGTGGAGGACCCGTCGGTGTATACTTCCCACACACCGGAATGTGATTCTTCTTGATAAGTGCACTTGGCCAGGAAGTCTGCAAGTGCTTGCCCCTTTATCGAAGGTCTTGGTTTGTACTGAATGCCGAAGCCGGATAGCTCCACTGCCCATTTGATAAGTCTGCCTGATTTTTCGAATTTTTCTAAGGCTTTCTCTAATGGCTGGTCGGTTAAGACCGTCACGGGATGTGCGTCGAAGTAGGGTTTTAACTTCCTTGCGGCAACGACGACGGCGAAGGCCGCTTTTTGAATCAGTGGGTAATTCCTTTCGGCGGGCGGAGCGGTGTATGGGCGATAAAGTAGATTGGGTGTTGCTTTGCTTGTTTTCTTCTCTCGGCGATTACGGCACTCGACCGTGGCCGAGGTAACTCGCTAAGTATAGGTATAGCGTCTCCCCCGCGTCGGCACAGGGACGGGGTCGGGAGAGTTAGTAGGTGGGCTTTCAGTTGTTTGAAAGCCGCACTCTGTTCCTCCCCCCAGCAAAAGTCTTTATTCCCCTTCAACACTTTGAAGAATGGGGTGCTCTTGTCGGCCGACCGAGAGATGAAGCGGGCGAGAGCCGCCATCCTCCCGGTCAGCATCATAACCTCTTTTCGATTCCTCGGCTCCGGCAGGTCTAGTATTGCTTGGACTTTCTCTGGATTGGCATCAATTCCCCTGGCGCTGACAAGCACGCCGAGGAACTTGCCGGCCCGGACACCGAAGTTGCATTTCATTGGGTTAAGCTTCATCTTATATTTCCTTAGTGAACAAAATGTTTCGCTCAAGTCGGCCTAGTGCTCATTTGTCGGACTTGCTTTTTACAATAGCATCGTCGACGTAAGCCTCGATGTTTCGCCCTTTTTTATCTTGAAACACTTTGTCCACCAGCCTAGTGTAAGTTGCGCCAGCGTTTTTCAAACCGAACGGCATCATTTTATACATGTATGTGCCGTGTATGGTGATGAATGCGCACTTAGGCATGTCTTCCTTGGCCATGAATACCGATGGTATCCCGAGAAGGCGTCTAGCGGCTCGGATAGTGTAGCTTCTTTGTTGCGTCAATTAAACTATCTATTCAAGGCAAGGGATAGCAATCTTTGGGGCATGCTTTATTAAGATTTGTAAAATCAACACACATCCTCTACCCCCCTGATGACTTCTTTACCATTACAACATTTGTTAGCCACTCAGGGTAAGTACAAGGCATGATAAAGCCCGCCTCTAATAGTTTGTCCACCTCGGCCTTGATGGCCTCGTCCTTTTCGGCCGAGGAGTTCCTCATCTTCTGCTTGACAGGGCGAGCGGTGGAGAGTACGTTCAGCTTGTGAACGATCACCTCCCGGCTCACGCCTGGCATCTCGGCGGCTGAGTACGCGAAGACGTCTTTGTTCTTCCTCGGCCAGTCTAGGAGATCGGCTCGAATTTTGGCTCCAGGCCGACACCGACAGTTACGGTGCGCCCTGGGTCAATTTCCACTTCCTCGGTCTGGGCTCCTTCAACCATGCCGACGTTGTTGGTGTTCATCGGATCACCCTCCTGTTGTAAGGATGGGCTCTTCCCTTTCTCTGACTTCTTCGCCACTTTGAGGGATTGCATGTTGCACCCTATGGCAGATATTTGGACATTGACAATTTCGTCTCTTTCGTCCTTTGAGACGAGCTTTTGCGCTTCCCTCCGGTCCGAGACATACATCAATGTCAGGGCCTGGATGGACATCACTGCATCGGTCTCGCTCAAAGTGACTCGGCCTATGAGAACATTGTAGGCAGACGAACCATCAATGACCACGAACTCGGATAAAACATTCTTGGCCGCATCGGCTTGGCCAAACATCATCGGCGATCGATTGACTCCGGGGTACCAGGCCGGCCCGGAGAAGTCAGTATAGCGGGTTGGTGCGGGGCTCAGGTCTTCAATCTTCAGACCGAGATTGAGAAAGCACTCCCTGAACATGATGTTTGTGTAGGCGCCTCTGTCAATCAGGCACCTTTTGACCAAGTGGTTGGCTATGTCTAAGTGGACTACGAGTGGGTCGTTGTGCGGAGCGATGACTCCTTCGTAGTCCTTCTTTCCGATGGTTATATCGGGGACGGTGGAAGCGGGGATCGCTGTTTTGGGCACAAAGTTGATGGCTTGGTATAGCTCGTTCAGGTGCCGTTTGTGCCCATTAGCTGACCTACCGTTCTCGTTTCCTCCGGTTACAACCTGGATCACTCCCATCCTCTGGAATACTGATTCTATTCGCCCCGTCGGAGCTTGTTTCTGGGCCTCCAGCTACATACTTGCTGAGGGCCCCCTTTCGGATCAGCTCCTCGATGGCGTTCCTCAGATGCCGGCAGTTGTCGGTCTTATGGCCGGGTTGGCCGTGGTAGTCGCAGAACTGGCTAAGGTCGCCGTCCCCCCTCGCCTTGGGGGGCCTTGCCCATTTCTGCCCTTCGTTCTTGCTTAGGGCGAAGACTTCGGCCGGTGATTTAACCAGGGGGGTGAGACCGATGTACCGCTTCGGGGTATATGGTCCCGAACTCCCCCCGGCGCCCGCCGAGTTCTGTTTCCTATTAAATCTCTCAGGCCGTGACCTATTCATATCACGGCGTCCTTCGTCTACGTTGTCCCGGCGGCCCCTCCTTTCTGGGTGCCCAGCTTCACTGTGGCCTACCCAGGTCTTGTGATAGTCCTCTACCTTTATGGCTCGGTCGGCCATCTTTCTGGCGGAGTCTAGGTTGAGGTCCTCGCACTTGATGAGCTCATTTTTGAACTCGCCTTTCGGCAGGCCTTTCATCAGTGCGAAGGCCGCCAGTTCGGTGTTCAGCTCACGAATCTGCTGAACCTTAGCGTCGAATCTCTTGACGTAGCTCCGGAGGGACTCGTCCTCCCCGTGTCGGATAGTCAGGAGATCTGATGTCTCCACGGCCATTCGCTTGTTGCAAGCGTATTGGGCTATGAAATTGTCCCTTAGGTCGGCATAACAGTACACCGAGCCATTAGGTAGCCCCTTATACCAACTCTGAGACATGACATGGAGGGTCGTCGGGAAGACTCGGCACCACACCTCATCAGGCTGCTCCCATACCGACATGTACGACTCGAAAGCCTCGGCGTGGTCGGTTGGGTGGCTATCCCCTTTGTATGATAGGGGCGGCAGCTTCAGTTTGGTCGGCACCGGGACTTCGAGGACAAAGGCATTGAGGGGCTGTCTGACCACGTGCCGAATGACACGCGGCGATCGGCTCCTCGCAATCCTAGTCCGGCTTCTCTCCCCGTGGCGGGAAGGGCTTCTTGTTGTCCGACTTTGGAGAGTCGGAATTCTTTCTTCATTTCTTCGGGGGTGGCCTCGTTGTTGCCGCGGCGACGCTGTCCTCCCACGAGTGGGGGAAGGACTTTGGTCTGCCACTGGCAACACGGGCTCCGCCGGCGTCCTTGCATGCCCAGCTCCTTGTATTACTCCGGTCAAGTTGTTCGGAGTTACTTTGTGGGCCCTGGTCACCAGTGGAGGCGCTGTCGTCACCGTCGTCGTGACAGGGGTGACCGGCGTACGCCCATCGTCCAGGAATAGCTTCGGTTTGGTGAATCGACCACATGTCCCATGACAAAGACCCGGCCGGTGGGCGCGGTGTTCCGCTCTCTTGGCATCCCGTACTTTATCGGCTCAGTGATTCGGCCGGTGGGGGACTGCCCGATCTCAGAATTAGGGAACGTGTCGTCCTGGTAGAATTCAGTTTCTACACTCACAAGCTCTGGCTGTTTTAACATTTTCTTAGCTCTTTGAATGGTTTGTTTTGGTTTTGTTTTTATTTTTTTAAGGTAGGTGACCAGCTTTTGGTATGGCTCCCCACAGACGGCGCCAATTGTTCCGGGTGTAATCTCGGAGTAGTTTTTGTGACCACGTAAGCTTGTTGAATGACGTCTTTGCTTGACTCTTCCTTTCGCTCTTTTCTGTTTAAGATGAACAAACTGAGGGCTCGGCTTGGTACCGAACGTACTCACTCCGACGCTCAAGTCAGTAAACTTAAAGAGATTAAGTTGTGTGTTACTTGGCAAAGTATATTGTAGAGAGATAAGGGAGTTTATACCAGATTAATAGTGAGTTTTATGGATGAATTGTGGATTATCCTATCGTTTTCTCAATGAGGATTGAGGAGTATTTATAGACTTTCACCTTTTGTCACGTAGTGGCCAAGTGGCAGAGCAGGTGGAAAGACTGTTCTACCCTCGGCCGAGGGACCCATGGCAGGCCGGCTGGCCTGGTTGACTCCATGCCGAGGGGACTTGGATGTGAGTACGCGGATATGCCTCCCGGCTGGCTAGTTGCCTAGCCGAGACCCAAGTGACAGGCCGACAGGATGCGTCGATTAGGCTGTCTAATACGTTGACTTGCTGTCTTTTGACTTTGACCTTGCTCAATATGTTGACTCGGTCAACGGGTGCAGAATATGCCCCATCAATTATTATTATTATTATTATTATTATTATTATTATTATTATTATTATTATTATTATTAT
This sequence comes from Silene latifolia, assembly GCF_048544455.1. Taxonomy (NCBI): domain Eukaryota; kingdom Viridiplantae; phylum Streptophyta; class Magnoliopsida; order Caryophyllales; family Caryophyllaceae; genus Silene; species Silene latifolia. The sequence goes on along the minus strand of NC_133536.1, from coordinate 121,251,803 downwards.
TATTATTATTATATATATTATTATATATGATTATTATTATAAAATGTGTGTGTGTGTGGTTATTATTGTCGTCGTTTTGTTTAAGCGTCCCTACCCCTCCTTTCATTCTTTCTTTCTTCTTCCTGAAAACAAGCACAACAACAGCAGCGAACAACAGAGCTCCGTACCGCCATTTTTACACACCTTCAACCATAGATCCCTCCTTCATTCCTCAACCAAATTCCATGAATTTTGCACTAATAGCTTCCCCATCTCGTTCCCCTTCTTTATATGCAAGAAAGAACCCAACTTTCGTCCAGTTTCATTGCGGCCGTCTTTCAAGGATGCGGTTTTTGGAGCTAATCTCTTCCCTTTTGGGTTTAGAATCACCCTTGGACGGTTCCTTGGACGTTTAAGAGGTCATAACAGGTAACGGTGATAGGTTACTCGACAATAGTCGAAATTTCCGTCTTATGTGTCCTTTTAAACGTTCTTGTTTATTAAAGTTTAAACCTTTATATTGTTTGGCGTTTATATGACGTTTCTCGTCTTGAATGGTGTCTTAACCGGGTAAGGTTTCGGCTTATTTGTGTTCTGTTTTCGTCTTAAAACGGTTCGAATTCGGGGCGACCTTAGGCGTGGGACAGGGCGCACTTGTGCCGTCATTGAGGTGGAAATTAAGGCGGGGTGATTGGTGGTCGGGTAAGGGCTTCTCGTGGCCACTTCAGGCTGTTTGAGTGGTATATGGGAGGTCGTAATGGCCTGGTTCGGGTCAGTAAAACGGAGTACTTTTGGGTAGAAATTGGGTCACTTGTACATATGGGATTATCGTCTTAATTTACGTTTCATTCATACATATAAAACCCGTCTTAAACTTGTCTTGACTTGGTGGAGGTTGCTCGGTTTTGGTGGTTGTTTGGGTAGTCCTTGGGGCTGCCCTGTTTAATATTTATAGGAGCGGTGTTGGAGTTGGAGCGAGCGTGACCACGGCCTGGTTGCTCGGGTTAGACTTTGGGCAGGGAGCATGCTCACAAGTCGTACCTCTACTTTCTTTTCCTCCTTCCCTTTTTGTTTTTATGATTGAATGTACAAGTTGTTTATGTTTGATGCCACCAACCCGTAAAGGGTTATGACTTGTCAAATTGGGCAGGGTTGTTCCTTTAGATTTTGGCCCAGTTTATGAGATGGTGCGGACTTACGATGGTTCTGTTTGCGGTTATTTATATTTTTACTCGTGTTTATATAACACAACTCGTTAATATTTCGTTTACATATTATTCCAATTTGGTTTATTTGACTTTAAAAGTGGGCTCATTATATTCTAGTTATTGGGCTTATCCTAGTCCATTCATTGGATTTCACGTGATTTAATTATTGGGCTCATAAATGGGTCACTTGGACTTGGTCACCTTTTTTCCCGTATATTTCATATAACGTAAATTATTCATTATCACTTATTATACTTTATTTAACCGGCATGTTGATTTATAAAATGAAATATTTAATATAAGACAAGTATAAGTTATCTTTTTTTTTAGGTAAAATGTGAGTATATTAATTATATCAAAAACCAGCCATAATTACAGTAACAAAGTTCGAATCCCAGCTAAGACATTTTAACATATGAATCCTATACTTGCCTGCCAATCAGTGGCTCCATTACTTCCTAGATTACACATTTTGCTACGAATTCTCCTCTAAATTAACTGCTTCAGTTGTTGTGCTACAATGTCAGGTCTCTGAACACACAGCTGTTGTCTCGCATTGTTTCTCTGAAACCAAATGGTATACTAGAATGCTGCTTGAACACACGCAAATGCTTTCCATTGCAGTCTGTTTCTATTTGCAGATATTAATGCAGTAGGATCAGGCATTGGTTTACCAATCCAGTCTACAATTCTATCCTTAACCTTACTAGTGAACCTGCACTCTGCAAAGAGGTGGTCCTTTGTCTCAGGCTGCTCCCCACATAATATGCAGTCATCATTAGGGCACAAACCAATAGCATACAGCTTGGTTCTAAGATTCAGTCCATCTTGCATAATCATCCAAGTATAAGTTATCTTTATTAAATAGTTATTTGTGAAGAGTCATATTCTTGATAAGGCCTTGTATTGTTCTGTTGTGAGAGTCTTGGTCCTATCGGATACTAGGGGTGAGCTATAAGCCCTCTAGTTGCGATATGATCGTCGGGATTGATGTTCCCATCCGTACTCATGGTGAGATGCAAGCCATGTGTATGAATGTGACATTAATGGTCCCGTGTCATATGATGTTTGCATGATCATTCTTACTCCTATTGTGACTCAAGTGTGACGTTTTACATTGTGTGACTACTTGACATTCCTTATTTATCCATTTCGAACCTTTGGTTACGAGTGTGTGCCATGTTTCCGGATTGGGTTATCTTTCCTCTTTCGGACCTTTGGTTACGGGTGTGTGCCATATTTCCGAATTAGGATATCCTTCCGCCTTTCTTCGGACCTTTGGTTACGGGTGTGTGCCATGTTTCCGATTAGTGGTTACTCGACCTTTGGTTACGAGTGTGTGCCATGTTTTGAGTCTTGGATACGATTGGTATATCGTTTGTCGAATCGGGTGACGTCAATCCCGAGAGTCTGGATCCAGGTTTAGACTAGGACCGTATTATGATCGTCGTCCTACCAAGAGGTTGGAGTCTAGATGGTTTGTCTTTTGAGTTCATACTAAGTATATGTCTTACACTTATTGAGTCGGTCAATGTGGGTTGGTCGACTTGGTTATTCAATTTCCTTGATTGCATATTCATTCTCATATATCATGCCTATTCTATTAAGAAAGTATTATGCCTATCTCATCATGATTGTCTATTACAGTCTCTTGTTCTTTATTGTTCATATATGATGCATGATTAACATGTTTGATTAAGTGTTTGTTACTTGCATTTCGACATATTGTGGCTGGGAGAACCTTGAGTTACTCCCCACTGACTGTGGTGTTCATGTTTACATGAATGACAGGTTGTGAAGATGCTTACGTGGGGAAGACGTGTGGGCTAGCGAGAACTAAACCCTTGGACCATAGTTTCTAGTTTAGAAACCCTTTATTGTTTATTCGTGGGATATCTTTTCCCCGCTTTCTAGACTTGGGTTGTAATAACCTAAGTCTGTCTATGATTGTATTTGTTTCCTTTCGTTTTTGGCACCCGCGTGTTATTTTTTTTTACTAGTAATTTAAAAGTTTTTAAACATCTCAATTTTCCGTTGTAACTTAATAGTTATATTTTCCGCTTTATCGCTGGGTGTCACAGTTGGTATCAGAGCCTTTGTTGCTCCCGACGCACACACGTGTACCCCAAACTTAGTTTGAACTTGACCTTGAATAATGAATGAGAGATGGGTAGACTTAAGGACCTAAGGTGGTAGTCTGTATTATGATTGCTCTTTGATAGGTTCTAACATGTTTGTTGATTGTCATTTAATAATTGTTGTGCCCTTGGATCAATGAATGTAAATTTACCATTGTGGTGATCAAGAGTTGGTGTCTATTACTGAGGATTGAAGATTTGTTCAACCTTTGAAGAACGCTTCTACTTCCATGAAGATGTATCTCATTCTTTGTGCACCTTGTCATGTTCTTCACTTCTTAATGCTTATTCCTTCTTCTAAATCCTCTTTTCCTTTTCCTTGTAAGTCACTCTTGTATTCTCTAACTTATCCTTTGTTCCTTGCTTATCCTTCCTTAACGCCTTTTGATGGTACTCTTTCTTTTGAGGAATGTTGACCTTGGTTGGAAAATTTTGACTTTTGAGGAAATTGTTTGTGTTTGACCCTTAAACCTGGTTTTGAGAGGATTTGATGTTGGAAAGACTTAGGTAGCGTCATGAGACATACTTGATGGTTCTTATACCTAGATCCCTGATAAAGTAAGTATTTTTGATTGGTGGATTCTGTGTGTTATGTGTGTTAGGTGTGAGTTGCATTTGTTATTAGGGTTATGAAACTTGGCTTTGTTGTTCATGTTTGAGATACTAGTGCTTAGTACTTGACCTAAGGTGGATGAAATTGAATAGTGGATTTGAGGATATAGAATTGACTAAGTAAGTCGAGTTTTGATTGGCTTCCATAATCACTTTGGACATGAAAGTTTGATAATGTGTATAACCATATGAGAAAATCTAATGGCGGGATTATTAGTTGGCTCTTGAGAGTTTTTGGAGTTGAGGGAGACTTGGTATTGAGAAGTCCTTGTTAACCCTATGGTTTTAGAACCTTTGAGGTTGTGTTTAGTTCTTGAGATGATGGGATGATGTTGTAGATAAGTGGTATGAGGAAATTCTTGGGAACGTGTGATTATAAGTTTTGTTGTTAAGGAAGCTTTCAGAACCGCTTAGAATGATGTTGTCGTTTGAGGTTTGAGTACTTGGTGTTTCCTGGTTGTCTAGTTCCCTTCTTCTGTGATCGTCAGCGTTACCGTTCATACCTCCCTTCCTCGCTTCATCTTGCTCCTCCCTTAAGTTGGATGCTAGTGACCTATAAAAACTCTACCCTTGACATTCTTATTGTTTTGATTTCAATTCTTACCCTATGAAATTCATCATAGCTCTTTTGATTAGTTAAGTTTGGACTCTCTTAGCGTACCTGGTATTTATGTTGTCTAAATCGCTTTTCATTTCATACAACTTCTAAACTTTCATGCTATCATTTTTGATTCGTTGCTAAAAGTTGATGTTACTTTGGCAAAACCTTGCCTATTTTAAAATTTTTGAAAGTGAAAATTTGATTCAATTCCTTACTTGTCCTTGGAATATAAACTTATTTATCATGAATTCAATTGCTAAACCCGAGATTTCTTTAGGTTTTATCCAATTTATGTTAACTTTGATCTATTTATGATAATTTTTGTCAAAGTTTGATGTTATCCTTTCACAACTTGACTCCTTTTTGAGTTTAAAAGTGAAACTTTTATTTCTATTCGAGCTTTTGGCAAAAGAAAATTTGAGTGAATTACCTTTCTCTTTTGATTTTGACGTTGATCGGATGATAGAACTCGTTATTAGAGACGTTTAATAACCTGTTCTACGCTTGTCGGTGAATGATTTTGTTTTGAATTTGTCTTTGTCTTTGACTTGGAAGGTTAGCGTTCTTGTGTGCACGACAAGAGCAATTTCATTCCATGATTGAGACTTATACTTTTGAAAACTCTTCATTAATGTTTTTGAAAGTATTTTGATTTTTGATTTATTCAAATGAATTGCCTTTTGACCTTATCTTTGATTTGGAATGTGATGTCCTTGAATACGTAACGAGAACACTTCCGTTCCTCTGATGAGAATCTGGTTCGTCGGAAAACTTATTTGAAGTTTTGAAAGAAATTTTAATTCTTACGATAAGTGACCTTTTAATGTTTTGGGTTACCGATTTTAAAAGTTCGATTTTATTTTTATAACCTTTCTTTTCTACCTTCAAGTTTCGAGGACGAAACTTTTTAAAAGATGGGGTGATTGTAACACCCGCGAATTTCCCATTTTGACATTTAAAATTTATTTAGCCGTTCAATTACCTAAATTTATATTTTTAAATCATTTAATTTAATTAATTCATTTCAAGTACGATTTTAATGAAAAGAATATTTTAAAGTACGTATTATTAAATTATATCTTTAAGGCATAATTTATATAATAATATATGTATACGTATTTTTGGTCGGATAATAATAATGATAACAATAATAATTTCCGTCTCAATTTCCATCTAGCTATAGACCGTCACATTTCACTTTGTACATGCTTTAATCCGGACCAACCAGAATTTGACAACACGCTCACCTATCCCTTACACCCTACCTCTAAATATCTCCTTACATATAATATTATAATTCATTTATTATTATTATTATTATATATATTATTATATATGATTATTATTATAAAGTGTGTGTGTGGTTATTATTGTCGTCGTTTTGTTTAAGCGTCCCTACCCCTCCTTTCATTCTTTCTTTCTTCTTCCTGAAAACAAGCACAACAACAGCAGCGAACAACAGAGTTCCGTACCGCCATTTTTACGCACCTTCAACCATAGATCCCTCCTTCATTCCTCAACCAAATTCCATGAATTTTGCACTAATAGCTTCCCCATCTCGTTCTCCTTCTTTATATGCAAGAAAGAACCCAACTTTCATCCGGTTTCATTGTGGCCGTCTTTCAAGGATGCGGTTTTTGGAGCTAATCTCTTCCATTTTGGGTTTAGAATCACCCTTGGACGGTTCCTTGGACGTTTAAGAGGTCATAACAGGTAACGGTGATAGGTTACTCGACAATAGTCAAAATTTCCGTCTTATGTGTCCTTTTAAACGTTCTTGTTTATTAAAGTTTAAACCTTTATATTGTTTCGCGTTTGTATGACGTCTCTCGTCTTGAATGGTGTCTTAACCGGGTAAGGTTTCGGCTTATTTGTGTTCTGTTTTCGTCTTAAAACGGTTCGAATTCGGGGCGACCTTAGGCGTGGGACAGGGCGCACTTGTGCCGTCATTGAGGTGGAAGTTAAGGCGGGGTGAATGGTGGTCGGGTAAGGGCTTCTCGTGGCCACTTCAGGCCGTTTGAGTGGTATATGGGAGGTCGTAATGGCCTGGTTTGGGTCAGTAAAACGGAGTACTTTTGGGTAGAAATTGGGTCACTTGTACATATGGGATTATCGTCTTAATTTACGTTTCATTCATACATATAAAACCCGTCTTAAACTTGTCTTCACTTGGTGGAGGTTGCTCGGTTTTGGTGGTTGTTTGGGTGGTCCTTGGGGCTGCCCTGTTTAATATTTATAGGAGCGGTGTTGGAGTTGGAGCGAGCGTGACCACGGCCTGGTTGCTCGGGTTAGACTCGGGGCAGGGAGCATGCTCACAAGTCGTACCTCTACTTTCTTTTCCTCCTTCCCTTTTTGTTTTTATGATTGAATGTACAGGTTGTTTATGTTTGATGCCACCAACCCGTAAAGGGTTATGACTTGTCAAATTGGGCTGGGTTGTTCCTTTAGATTTTGGCCCAGTTTATGAGATGGTGCGGACTTGCGATGGTTCTGTTTGCGGTTATTTATATTTTTACTCGTGTTTATATAACACAACTCGTTAATATTTCGTTTACATATTATTCCAATTTGGTTTATTTGACTTTAAAAGTGGGCTCATTATATTCTAGTTATTGGGCTTATCCTAGTCCATTCATTGGATTTCACGTGATTTAATTATTGGGCTCATAAATGGGTCACTTGGACTTGGTCACCTTTTTTCCCGTATATTTCATATAACGTAAATTATTCATTATCGCTTATTATATTTTATTTAACCGGCATGTTGATTTATAAAATGAAATATTTAATATAAGACAAGTATAAGTTATCTTTATTAAATAGTTATTTGTGAAGAGTCGTATTCTTGATAAGGCCTTGTATTGTTCTGTTGTGAGAGTCTTGGTCCTATCGGATACTAGGGGTGAGCTATAAGCCCTCTAGTTGCGATATGATCGTCGGGATTGATGTTCCCATCCGTACTCATGGTGAGATGCAAGCCATGAGTATGAATGTGACATTAATGGTCCCGTGTCATATGATGTTTGCATGATCATTCTTACTCCTATTGTGACTCAAGTGTGACGTTTTACATTGTGTGACTACTTGACATTCCTTATTTACCCCTTTCGGACCTTTGGTTACGAGTGTGTGCCATGTTTCCGGATTGGGTTATCTTTCCTCTTTCGGACCTTTGGTTACGGGTGTGTGCCATGTTTCCGAATTAGGATATCCTTCCGCCTTTCTTCGGATCTTTGGTTACGGGTGTGTGCCATGTTTCCGATTAGAGGTTACTCGACCTTTGGTTACGAGTGTGTGCCATGTTTCGAGTCTTGGATACGATTGGTATATCGTTTGTCGAATCGGGTGACGTCCATCCCGAGAGTCTGGATCCAGGTTTAGACTAGGACCGTATTATGATCGTCGTCCTACCAAGAGGTTGGAGTCTAGATGGTTTGTCTTGTGAGTTCATACTAAGTATATGTCTTACACTTGTTGAGTCGGTCAATGTGGGTTGGTCGACTTGGTTATTCAATTTCCTTGATTGCATATTCATTCTCATATATCATGCATATTCTATTAAGAAAGTATTATGCCCATCTCATCATGATTGTCTATTACAGTCTCTTGTTCTTTATTGTTCATATATGATGCATGATTAACATGTTTGATTAAGTGTTTGTTACTTGCATTTCGACATATTGTGGCTGGGAGAACCTTGAGTTACTCCCCACTGACTGTGGCGTTCATGTTTTTTTTTGGTGTAATGTGAGTATATTATATATCAAAAATTAAGACAATAGTTACAAGAGAGGCAGGGATCGAATCCCATTACAAGCAATCAATTCATTCCCATATTTTGCAGCCAACCACAACCTGGTTGATCAGCAACACTTCCACACTTCACCTTAACCCTTCTCTTGACTTCTTCCTCTATTCGTGGCGTTCATGTTTACATGAATGACAAGTTGTGAAGATGCTTACGTGGGGAAGACGTGTGGGCTAGCGAGAACTAAACCCTTGGACCATAGTTTCTAGTTTAGAAACCCTTTATTGTTTATTCGTGGGATATCTTTTCCCCACTTTCTAGACTTGGGTTTTAATAACCTAAGGAGTCGTTTGGTTACATACGGGAACTTACAATGCCTAGGAAGTGTCATATCACATGAATTTAGAATTCATGTGAATTAGAAAATGTTGTTTGGTTACATGTAGGCATTGTAATTCATGTAGGCATTCCCACTTACCTAGGGGGATCTAGGTAAGCAACTTCCTCCATTATGGAGGAATTGGAATTCATGGGAAGTTCCAATTCATGTGAATTGGGGTAACCAAACAACCTACCCATTTTGCAATTCACATGAATTAAAGTTCCTGTGTAATTTAGTGGGCAACCAAACGACCCCTAAGTCTGTCTATGATTGTATTTGTTTCCTTTCGTTTTTGGCACCCGCGTGTTATTTTTTTTTTTACTAGTAATTTAAAAGTTTTTAAACATCTCAATTTTCCGCTGTAACTTAGTAGTTATATTTTCCGCTTTATCGCTGGGTGTCACAGAGTATATAAATATTCATATTTTAATAATTTTTGTACCTTCAATGTTTTATATTCGCATTTAATATAAACTTACCTTTAACACATTGGGTCAAATAAGTTAGGTTGGGTTTCAACTCAAAATTAGTGGGTCATTTCGAGATTGGCTTAAATGGGTCACGGGTCAAGACTTTCAAATCATGAGTTTGGCGGGATAAAACAGGTCATCTCGAGATGAATTTATAACTCCGGTGATATTTTGATAGATAGCTAAGATGTTTTCCACTTAACTGACATATTATCTTATTATTTATTATCAAATGTGTAAGTATTACCTAACATCCTACGTAACATTATTGATTAATAGTTTTCGCTATATGTTTTTAAAAGATTATTTATATATATAGTAACATATAGTAGATGATATATGCCATGTTTGGTAAACAATGGATTAATATTAGAAGAAGCAGATTTGACTAGCATAATGATTTAGTAGGTTTTACTACCAGATTTATTTAGCAGAATTGTTTTAGAGATGTTTGGTAATTGACAGTTTCAGATTAGCAGATTGTTTAAGTTCTTTGTAAAATGACAAATACGGATATGAATAAATTATTTATTAAATATATAAAAGGAAGGTTAGTATGAGTATTTTTTTAAGGGGGTAAATAAGACAATTTTTTTTCTTTCTAATCCGTTAACCCAATATGCTGGTAGGAGCAGCATATTGCAAAATAGCATATTGGATCCTAATATGCTATTTCAATATGTCATTAACCAAACGCTCTAAATAACATATTTGTAAGTCAAACATGCTAAATCTCTCCAATATGCTTAAATTTGGCCAATATGTCATTTACCAACCAGAGCCGTAGTTTACCTCTTTATTATATATGTATAAAATAATCAATTAAAACAATTGTTATTTGAAAAAACTCAATAATACACATGTAATACTAGGTAGCATGGACACTTCACCTAATCAGCCGTCCCGTGTCCGACACCGACACTCCTCGGACACACGCCGAAACGTGTCGGACACCTATAAAGCCGTGTCTAACTTTCTACATTTATTCAGGCACGTGTCCGACGCGTGTCCATGGTATTTGGGTCGTGTCCGACGTGTGTCCATGACATTTGGACATCATTTGGGGTGAATGATGTTCTTTAAACGAAAAACGAGTTGTCGAAAGAGATTGATTAGAAGATGCGTTTGGATGGTAAATAAAAATGAGTTATAATCAAGGGCAAATTTTACCTTCATTTATTTAAATTTAATATCATATAATTTTATAAAAATAAAATCGAATGTTTATAATTATAAAATATATATTTTATTAAATTTAAATAACGTGTCCTGTGTCCTAAATTTTATGGGATGCCGTGTCATGTGTCCGTGTCGTGTCCGTTTTGGTGCTACCTAGATGTAATATCATTCTTTTTTTTTTCTTTTTTTTTTTCAAGATGATATGTAATTTTTAAAAGACATACCCGTGCAATTGTTTAAGATTAAAATGGATAAATATAATGCAAAAACCAAACCGCCGAATAAGCCCATTTATTTGGCTATTCGTCTTTTAAGACGGATATGTTTGTTTAAGATTAAAATGGATAAATTTAAGACAGAAGAATTGGGGCTTATTTGGACGGGTTAAATTTACCCAGACATTTTAGTTTTGTCCCATGTAACGTAGTTCACCCGTCTTAAATTTAAGGCGGAAGAGTTTGTGCTTATTTGGATAAGTATCATGTATGTATATGTTTAATTGGATTAATATTTTTTTGGATACACTTTAATTGCACTAATATAGTGAGTTTGGCTTTTAGTTCTCCTATGTTTGTAGACGGTAGTGTTTGTGAAATAGGCTACTACGACTCCGTGTTTCTTATGAGCCAAACCAGTTCGTAGTGTTTGTACGAAAAATTAGTAATGTGTCGAGCACAAATTCAAGTTCACTGGTGCCCGTAAAATAAAATCCCAATGGTGCAACAAGGATCGAAAATCCTACTCAACTGATTACGATTAAGTTAATATTTGTCGTGGTGCAGTATATATACCTATGATATATAGTCTCTATCACATTTGTTTTGTCGTAACAAATCAATAAAGTCAGTATCAAAAAGCTTTACATGAAGCTTTATCAAATCATTTTAAACGGGCACGGGTCAAAAGTTTCATTTAACCCATTTCACTTATTAATAATTAATAATATGTACTAAATAAAAAGGGAGTCAACAATTTCTTTTTAACATGAAAAATGGGTCAAAATTTTCGTTTTAAAGAGCACGGGTTTCACTAAATGAAGAAATGGGCTCAACAATTTGCAACGGTCTGACACTATTCATACCCATGTAGTTTCACTAGCTTTTTGTTGATTTTCATCCGAATAATTTTAAATCATTGTATATAAGCTGAGGATTTTTAAGCCGCCTAAGTAACAAGGCAAAGTTGAGACGTAAATTTAGCTAATAAGAGGGCATATTGTACTACAACAATTACTCAACAAATAAACACTAATGTATTTATGTATCATTTATGCTAATTACAAATGAAATTATAAGCCAGACTTAAAATCTTATTATCATCTTATAACTCAATTTAAATTATTAATAAAACTTGATCTCGAATATTCGTATTTTTTTTTATCATAACAAGTTTTAAAAATCATAAATAACGTAGTGTATAAAGAAGTTTTCGAGAAGTTATAGTACAATTTACTTATGATTATTGTTTTTTCTTTCTTTCAAATTTGTCTACTTTTGCTATGCTTTGAAATTTTCGAGAAGTTATTGTTGTATTTTTATTATTGCCATATTTTAGATACTCTCGATAGATACAACTTTATTATTGTCATATTTCAAATACTCCCGATAGATACTTTAGTTAAGAGCAACCACTATAAACACACCTTGCTACAACCAACTAAACAACAAACCCGTGCAATTTGCACGGGTTTAAGACTAGTTTATCATAAAACGAGATCTCTTAGTAACCATTTTTACCCACAAAAAGATTATTTTTGAATCTGTTTTACAATTATATTAGCGTAAAACCACTTTACAGAGGATTAATACTTTCTTATAAAGAGGAAATGAGAAGATCATAACTTTGTTCTTACAAATTTACAGTTCCCTAAATACTAAATATATGTTGAGACCCAATTTAATCAGTTAATGTTGATGATGCCTTAAGACAAATTAATCTCATGGTTTATTTAATCGTGTGCTTCTTAAGTTTTAATCTTGTAGCTCAAGATCTCTAAACGTCAATGATGATTACATGATCAAAGATGAAGAATGTCATAGGTTGGGTCATGGTATTATAAGACATCATTAAACTCGGTTTATTGTCTAAGTGCAAAAACAACAATGCGGTCCACAATAACTTATGAAGGCTAGTCTTTGAAAGAAACATTTCGAAAATGTTTGAACTCTTGTAAATAGCTTTCCAAACTTTCAACAAACCTTTTGAATTCCAGAAAATCTGGTTTGATCTTTTAAGTTGAGAAGAAAGCTATTGAAGTCTTGGGAACAATGTTGCTTGCACAAAAAGACATTTACCAAAAATTGGTTGTTTACTTTTATATATTTGGCAAAATTTATGATTCCAATAACACCACCAAATAAGCTCTTTCTTGAACAAAAACTTAACCCATATTTGTTAGTGTGTAGGCAGCAAGTTAGCTTTGACTAAGTATGCAAGATTACTTAAACAAGAAACCCATTTCTTGCTTAAGGGTCTCGGTTTGCTTGTTCAAGAAACCGTCTTATTTTCAAGTATTGCCCAAACTTCAATTGTTTAAATTATTTCTACACTTGGACTATAATTTTGTGAGATGTTTTAATGTGTGAAGTATACACTACTTGGACATTATAAATACCTTGCTTAATTCATTTTAAAAAGTGTACAACAATGAGTTTAAAACCAAAAAAAAAGACTTAAGCTTTTAATCAAGTAAATTAACTTTGCAAAATCGTTTATCATTTAACAATTATTGAGTCACATTTTGCAAGTTTGTTTTATCTTTCGAGTCTTTTAAACGAGTACGTTGTGTTGCACTTAGTCATTCAAATCTTGTTCGATGATCTCGTGTTAAGAACTTAATCGTTATCTCCACGTCCATATTATGAACAACATTGAGATTCGTGTGTCTTGTAATAACCAGGTAGAACCAAAACAAAGTCTTAGGATAGAGTTATCTTAAGAAAGAAGTCTTATAGCGGAGTAGCTTAAAGCACGAAGTCTTCAAAGCGGAGTAGCTTTTGAGCATGGAGTCTTTCGGCGAAGTAGCCCAAAGCAAAAGTCCTATTGGGGAGTAGCTTTAAGCAATAGCAACGAGAGTAGGTTGGGGAGTTGTTTTATTATTCGGGGTGTCTTAGTTTGTATGATTTTACTTCTAAGACGTTTAATAAAATAGCGATGGACGTAGGTCGCTGAGTAGTGACCGAACCAGTTTTAAAAACATCGTTTGTTTTGTCTATTTACATTTTTATTCCGCTCCACTTTAACTCTTGATATTATTTCAGAATCCACTGTGAATTACACTGTGACTTATACTTGCTGAATTGTCGTCGTATATTTCTAACTCTATAGCTCTAAGTATCAACTTCTCCTTTCATCTAAGTGTAGTCTAAAGTGTCTAAAGAGTTTTAAAATAAGCTTTCATTAACCGAGAAGGAAGAATAAAATATTGAAAAGGAGATGAGTGAAAAATCAAGTGAAAAGAATGAAAAAGATGTGAGCGAAAAGAATGAAAAAAATTGAGTGAAAACAATGAAAAATTAAAGAGTGAGGAGAAAGAAAAGAGAGAAAAATCAAAAGAAATTGAGAGTGGAAAAGAAAGTAAGGAAGAAAAAGAAAAAGAGAGTGATGAAGAGGTGTTGAGTATATTGGTCCGAAATCAAAGACGAGGAAGGAAGGGAAAAGGAAAGTTGAATGCCATCTTTAATGATGATGAGCTCTTCAAAGAGGAAGGAGAACCCGTATCTACAAAGAAATTCCAAACATGAAGGTTACAAACTCGATCAAGCTTGAGGAAACGAAAAATAGAGGAAGTTGAACATGTTGAAATCGACAAGGATGAAACTAAAATCGATGATGAATTCGCTGAAATTGAAGGATTAAATCTGAAATCCAAAGGTGTCTTGATGGTCATTGATCAACAGTTGAACGAAAACAAGAGCAGGACACTTGATATTCTTCAACAACAAGGTTTTTCTCAAGTTGTATATGATTGTTGCAAGCATGTGATCCGAGGTAGCTTTCAATCCGGTAGGCGCTACCAGCGCTATGATCTCGATTGGTATGACTCTTCTCCCGCCTTTAAGTTTTTCAAATATGCGATGTTTGCACAAAAATGGCAACATCATCTTAATTACTATGGGAAGGTCTATATACCCGAGTTGGTTCAATTCTATACCACGGTGAAGGTTAATGTTGATTCCGGCTCACTCACGACCGTGATTAACAAAAAGCCTTTGTGTCTTAGTGTTGAAAGTGTTGGTAGGATGTTTCAAGTACCAACAACCGGTTTGTCAAAGTTTTCGAAGGGTGCTTGGCCTACTATTGACGGGATTAATTCCTTAAACGTGACCATGTTTTTAAGTCCAAGTGCTAATTCATGCAATATTTTCTCGGCTAGGGAACTTAAAATCAATCATAGGTTCTTCTTTAATTTCATTTATCGAACCTTGATTCCTTGCAATGGAAGCCGTGGAAAATGCTCTGTATTGGACATGTGATTTATTTATCACATAGCAAACCATTTGTCAATCAACTTACCCGCTTTAATGTTCTTTCACATTGATCATATTGTTAAGATTATTGAGAAGCGTAAAGTTGGTAGTGCTACGGTTTTAGCTTATGGAATGTGGTTGTCTATGATATTTGAGAAGATGGAAATTGTTGACTCGATAAGCTTTGGGGTTAATAACCTTTGTGATTCAATGACTTTGGGTATGCTCTCGAGAATGCTCGTGAAAATCAAGAATGATAAGCTTGCTCGTAGATGGCCGGGTGGTAAGGCATCTAATGTTGGTTCTTCATAAAGTGATTTCGCTTCTATGACACATCTCATCAAAACAATGAAGGAGCTAATGGATCTCCAACGAGCTCAAACGGATGAAATTGCGGGTTTGAAATTAGAAGTGACGGGATTGCGTTAGGAGCTAGCCGAGGTAAAGGGTCAAAATGATGAACTTGTGGAAATGGTTCGTTGTTTGGTGGAACAAGGCGAGTCCGAGGAAGGTGATGACAATGCCTAAACCCATTACACAACCTAAGCCTACCCTAACCTTTTGCCAAGCCCATGCCTAGCCAAGATCAAACAATTCTTATCCTTTTGCTCACTTGGTTGTTATGTTTAATAATTATCTTTTATGCTCTAATCGGTTGTGTTGTTAATTGTTGAACAATTTATTTTATATGACTTTAATCTCTATGTACTATATTTATTGTATTATTCCTACTTGATGATGTCAAGAGGGGGAAGTTGTTAAAATTATGCATGTGTGATCTAATGACTCTTAAGCTTGCGTATACCGTTATCATGTTAGATAAAATGATTAAACGTTCTACCTAGGCTAATTAAAAATTTGACCAAAGTAGAATGATTATGTATATCCATCTTATTTTGATCATGTTTTGACTTGTGAACTTTGACCATGGATTAAGGGGAAAACACACTTAATTTCATTTGTCTTGTTAACATCAAAGGGGGAAATTGTTGAGGCCCAATTTGATTAGTTAATGTTGATGATACTTTAAGACAAATTAATCTCGTTGTTTATTTAATCGTGTGCCTCTTAAGTTTTAATCTTATAACTCAAGATCTCTAATCGTCAATGAAGATTTCATAAGGATGATCAAAGATGAAGAATGTCATAGGTTGGGTCATGGTATTGAAAGATATCATTAAACTCAGTTTATTGTCTAAGTGCAAAAACAACAATGCAGTCTACAGTAACTTATGAAGGCTCGTCTTTAAAGGAAACATTTTGAAAATGTTTGAACTCTTGTAAATGGCTTTCCAAACTTTCAACAAACCATTTGAACTTCAGAAAATCTGGTTTGATATTTTAAATTGAGAAGAAAGCTATTGAAGTCTTGGAAACGAAGTTGCTTGCACAAAAAGACACTTACCAAAAATGGGTTGTTTACTTTTTACATATTTGGCAAAATTTATGGTTCCAATACACCACCAAATAAACTCTTTCTTGAACAAAAACTTAACCCATATTTGTTAGTGTGTAGGCAGCAAGTTTTCTTTGACTAAGTATGCTAGATTACTTAAGCAAGAAACCCGTTTCTTGCATAAGGGTCTTGGTTTGCTTGCTCAAGAAATCGCCTTATTTTCAAGTGTTGCCCAAGTTCCAATTGTTTACATTATTTCTACATTTGAGCTATAATTTTGTGAGATGTTTTAATGTGTGAAGTATACACTACTTGGACATTATAAATACCTTGCTTAATTCATTTTAACAAGTGTGCAACAACGAGTTTAAAACCGAAAAATGACTTAAGCTTTTAATCAAGTAAATTAACTTTGCAAAATCGTTCAAGTTTGTTTTATCTTTTGCGTCTTTTTAAGTACTCGTTGTGTTGCACTTAATCATTCAAATCTTGTTCGATGACTTCGTGTTAAGAACTTAAACGTTATCTCCACGTTCATATTGTGAACAACATTGAGATTCGTGTGTCTTGTAACAACCTAGTAGAACCAAACCAAAGTCGTAGGATAGAGTTATCTTAAGCAAGATGTCTTATAGCGGAGTAGCTTTAAGCAGGAAGTCTTCAAAGTGGAGTAGCTTTAAGCACGAAGTCTTCGAAGCGGAGTAACTTTTGAGCATAGAGTCTTTCAGCGGAGCAGCCCAAAGGAAAAGTCTTATTGCGGAATAGCTTTAAGCAAGAGTCTTGGAAGCGGAGTAGCTTTTAAGCAATAGCAACCAGAGTAGTTGGGGAGTTGTTTTATTATTTGGGGTGGTCTTAGTTTGTATGAGTTTACTTCTAAGACGTTTAATAAAATAGCACTGGACGTAGGTCGCGGAGTAGTGACCTAACCAGTTTTAAAACATCGTTTATTTTGTCTATTTACATTTTGATTTTACTGCACTTTAACTCTCGATATTATTTCAGAATCCACTGTGGATTACACTGTGACTTATACTTGCTTAATTGTAGTTGCATACTTCTAACACTATTGTTCTAAGTATCAACCTCTCCTTTCATCTAAGTGTAGTTTAAAGTGTTTAAAGAGTTTTAAAAGAAACTTTCATTAAGCTTAAATTTTTAAATACACACCTAATTCACCCTTGCCTCCTCTTAGATGCTCCCGTGCTTGACTGTTCAATATAAACCTTAAATTACGCGGGAGGTAATATTATACTCTTTCTTGAGGGACAGTTGTTTACCTGTTCTACTATAAGGTGGTTTAATTCATTTATTTGTCTTTCTATATTGAGAAAGTTTTGTATGCGTAATTTAATTATCCACATACATTATTGTCCACTCCTCATCCAATAAAATACCCACAAATGATATCTCCTACTTTCACATTGGTCTTTGTGCCAAAAACCAAAGGTAAACAAATAACCAAAACGGAGGACGGAGGGAGTACAGAGTTCGATACAGACATATCGACATTGAAATATTTTATTAGTATACTTAGAATAGATCCCGCGTATTCCACAGTACATATAGACTTGATGCAGGAGCATTAAGAGATAATGATTTATTGATAAGTCGAAATATTTCAAAAATGATTAAAGGATTTAAGATTGATTCAAGACAAGCAACCGTAGTAATTTAGGAAGAAATCAGTCAGAACCGAAGACATATCAATGAACACACATGAGGAATGTTCAATACGCTGCAGCATTGTTCACGTGTTTTCTTGACGCCCAAGGAAGATACGTCGAGACTTCTTACCAAAAGGAGTCATATCCTAGTTTAATTATATTTAGGTAATAAGTATTTTGTGTTCAAATAGGATTATCTTCTTTCCCTAAATAGAGTTGGTGTAATACATTCCTAATTTATTTAGGAAAGTTTAGTTTCCTAATTCTAGATAGGGTAGTTGTTATTTCCTAATTAGTTTAGGAAATTTCTTATTTTTTTTAGGAGTCTCTATGTCGGTCTATATTAGTATAAATAGGAGTCTTTGTATTCAGTTTTAATCAATCGGGTTTGAGAATTAATACAAGAGTTTCTTGTTGTGTGTTTATTGCTTGCGAGTTATAAGTTCTTTATTTCTTCCTTACGAGATTGAGATTTTAGTGTGATTCGATCCTTACGAGGTGAGAACCACCGTTCGTGTATATCTTCGAATTTCTTGCGAGGAAGGAGAGTTTATTCACGTCATATCCTAGTTTTAGTTGGGGCATCTTGCGAGATTTTCACAACTAATTCATATCCCTTTATTTTTCGTGCATATTTCATACAAAAAACACCAAAAGAACTTTAATTCCGCTACATATTTTATTATTCAAAAATAAAACATCAAAATTCGAGTAGTTTTACATCAAATTGGTAAAACTCGTAGTTATTTTACATCAAATTGGTTACCAGAGCCAGGTTATTAATTTGTTTCTTAACAAGTTAATCTTGGGAAGTGAAGATGCCAGGAGATGCCGATTCAAGCAAGGGTACTGGTGACGTTACAAGCACACTTCAAATGCAAACAGATGAGATGAGGGAAGCTATCGCCGAGCTAAAATATATGATGAAAAACCTTCTTGTTGGACAAGGTAGAGAACGAAGTCCAAGTCGAAGTAGGTCTCGTGGCTCAGATTCAGATGATGCTATTTCCAGATCTAGGAAGGAATGCATGAACGATGATGATCGAGGTTTAAAGCTTGATATACCTGATTTCAATGGTGATTTGGATCCCGAGAAGTTCTTGGATTGGATTAGGCAAGCTGAACGAGGTTTTGAATACAAGGAGTATGATGAGCATAAACAATTCAAGGTAGCTATTCTAAAACTTACTAAATATGCATCATTGTGGTATGAAAACTTGAAAAAGCAAAGAAAGCGAGATAAGAAAGGCAAGATTGATACTTGGGAGAAACAAAAGAAGCATCTTATGAGGAGATTCTTACCAAGAGACTATGATCAAGAGAATTATCTAAAGTTGCAAGCTTTGTCACAAGATAATCTGTCCGTGGCCGAGTATATCAAAGAATTCGAAAGGATGACGATTGTTTGTGATCTTGAAGAGAAGGAAGATCTTAGAGTTGCAAGATTCATCAAAGGTCTTACGCCATCAATTGCTAATAGAGTTGAAGTTCAGATTTATAATGGTTTTGATGATGTGTGTCGTTTGGCCTTAAAGTTTGAGAACTTGAGAAGCATGATAAAGCAAGGAAATCCTATGCATATTCAATAAAATCAAATTCAAATTCGAGTTCTTATTCGGAGCCAGAATCTAACAAGCCTAAGGAAGTTCAAATAGAAGATGAGAAAGACAAAGGCGAGAGAGTAGACGCGGAGCCTACTAAGGGGGAAGTTCTATGAGGCGATGTTTCAAGTGTCAAGGCTATGGACACATAGCTAATGAGTGTCCTCAAAAATGAGCTCTAACCATGTAAGAGCTTTGCAAGATTATCCCTAATTTTGTCACCCTAGAAAAAGAGAGTCCACGTCACGAGAAAGGCGACAAGGAAAAAAGAATGATCTATGATGTTGAGCCATTAAGTGATGATGATCAATAAGAAGAAGTGGTTCGCTATTTACATCTCCAAACTAGTCCGATCAAGGAAGAAAATATTGAGTTTGTTGCTATTCATGAGGAAGAAGAAGAGCATATCGAAAACAAGCTTCAAGAAGAGCAAGTTGAGTCGTTCAAAGACGTTCATGAAGAAGAAGCAAAAAAGCATGCACATATTAGTACAAGTGACTGTGGAGATGCCTTATCTCGCCCAAATAGACAATTCAGAGGTCTTTTTGATTAAGAGGCCAATTAAGAGTGATGAATTAAAAAGGGAAGACGAGATTGACATAAATATTTTTGAACCATTAGATGAAGATGATAACGAAGAAATTCCAAATATGTTCAATGGTAAGTCCGACGATTCTTGTTTATTATCAATCTTATGCAAGGAGGTACTACAAGATAATACCTGTTTGGATTTTCAATTCAAAGAACTGTATAAGTCGCCACTTGATATATTCATTGGCAAGAAACTATATGGTGGGAATTATCAATGTTACTTCGTGATTTCGATTCATATGGAAGTTCAAGGTGATCTTATTATTCCAAACAAGTCTCTTTTTGACTTTGCTACACCTGTGCAAGGAGGGAGGTGGGTTGGAAGGCACAAGAAAGGATGGCTCGAAGGATATTGTCTTAATAACAAAGGGAATGGTTCTAGATGCTACAAGAGGATTGCTAAATTAGTGAAATTCGAACAAATTCATAGGATCATAACTATTATCATGGGTAAGATTGTGAGGTTCTTTTTTTATCCAGGTGGCCTACTGATACGAAAATTGCGCGGAAGCGGTTTCAAAGAATAGCGAACAATAATGGAAAAGGGATATTTGCTTCGAAATCTGTCTTGAAATCGAAACAATGGGATATTTGCGCGATCTAGACCTATAGATCGAACAATGGTGACCGATGTAGCAAAGCGCGTGCTAGTCGATCTAGTTTAAGTCTGAAAACGCGTCCGACAGAAACCGTTTTGGAACGAAACGCGTCGATCCTATGTTTACAGAACTTGCAAACACAAACAAAGCAACAGCTTTAATTTTTATTCAATTTCAATCGATCTGAAAATTAACATACAACGACTTCTATTTATACTAGAAAATAAACGACCTAGTACTGGCTTGCTTCACAAGTTAATATTTTCCTAAAACCCGACTTATACAATTACCTTATTCTATTATTCTGAAACTAGGAAATAAATAAACTAGTAATAATCTAATTAGGAAATAAAGTAGTTCTATGGTTTTTAGGAAACCTTTATTAAACTCCTAATTAAAATATCAGCAATAAAAATTATAGTATTCCTCCTAAATCGAGCTAACCATTTTCGGATCATCCCCTCCCCCTTTGAAAGGAATTGTCCTCAATTCATGTAACTTAATCCGCCAGGATCAAAAACGAACACACCTTCGACGCCAAGCCTCATCTCGTTCATTCCTCTTAATTTCAGCATCCTCTTGTGCCATAACTGCATGTGCCTACCACCCCTCCTCCCTCCATGCACAAGTCTTGAAAATTCCCTATCAGCCTTATTGTTATGAATCGTTTTGATAACAGATTCAACTTGAAAGAACAACTTCTCCACACTTCTATCATGCTCCTCTATTTGAGAATCAACCATCCTAAAATTCAATGATTCCTTAATCTCAATAAAGTACCACGCCTCCTCATGATCATATTCATCAAAGATAGGAGGTGATGTCGGATCAAACTTAACATTCTCCTCGTAGGTGCTTTGACTTGAGAATACTCCTGACATGTCTTCTTCTTTTTGCCCTTTTTTTCAGTTTTTGTTTTCGCGGATGAACAGTACCGCGTCGTGAACAGTATTTTTTTTTTATTTTTTTATTTTTTTTTTTTGCAACCGTCACACCTTGAGTAGCAAGTTACTAGAACCGTGCTCATTGGATCAAAACCGATTAACCCTCAAACTACCTGCTTGAGTTTAACCCTTGAACTCCAATCGCAATCAGAAATTCAACTAACAACTTGGTTTTGACACGCCTAGGACCGTCTAGATTTGAGGAAATCAAGAGCCGAAGCTCTGATACCACTTATGATACGAAAATTGCGCGGAAGCGGTTTCAAAGAATAGCGAACAATAATGGAAAAGGGATATTTGCTTCGAAATCTGTCTTGAAATCGAAACAATGGGATATTTGCGCGATCTAGACCTATAGATCGAACAATGGTGACCGATGTAGCAAAGCGCGTGCTAGTCGATCTAGTTTAAGTCTGAAAACGCGTCCGACAGAAACCGTTTTGGAACGAAACGCGTCGATCCTATGTTTACAGAACTTGCAAACACAAACAAAGCAACAGCTTTAATTTTTATTCAATTTCAATCGATCTGAAAATTAACATACAACGACTTCTATTTATACTAGAAAATAAACGACCTAGTACTGGCTTGCTTCACAAGTTAATATTTTCCTAAAACCCGACTTATACAATTACCTTATTCTATTATTCTGAAACTAGGAAATAAATAAACTAGTAATAATCTAATTAGGAAATAAAGTAGTTCTATGGTTTTTAGGAAACCTTTATTAAACTCCTAATTAAAATATCAGCAATAAAAATTATAGTATTCCTCCTAAATCGAGCTAACCATTTTCGGATCACCTACATATCTTCAAAATTTGAGGGCGATTTTTTTCAAAGAAAGGGAGAATGATGCAGGAGCATTAGGAGATAATGATTTATTGATAAGTCGAAATACTTCAAAAATGATTAGAGGATTTAAGATTGATTCAAGACAAGCAACCGTGATAATTTGGGAAGAAATCAGTCAGAACCGAAGACATATCACTGAACACACACGCGGAATGTTCAATACACTGCAGCATTGTTCACGTGTTTACTTGACGCCCAAGGAAGAGACGTCGAGACTTCTTACCAAAAGGAGTCATATCCTAGTTTAATTATATTTAGGTAATAAGTATTTTGTGTTCAAATAGGATTATCTTATTTTCCTAAGTCGAGTTGGTGTAATACTTTCCTAATTTATTTAGGAAAGTTTAGTTTCCTAATTCTAGATAGAGTAGTTGTTATTTCCTAATTAGTTTAGGTTTATTATTTTTTTTAGGAGTCTCTGTGTCGGTCTATATTAGTATAAATAGGAGTTTTTGTATTCAGTTTTAATCAATCGGGTTTGAGAATTAACACAAGAGTTTCATGTTGTGTGCTTATTGCTTGCGAGTTATAAGTTCTTTATTTCTTCCTTGCGAGGTTGAGATTTTAGTGTGATTCGATTCTTGTGAGAGCCACCATTCGTGTATATCTTCGAATTTCTTGCGAGGAAGGAGAGTTTATTCACGCCATATCCTAGTTTTAGTTGGGGGGTCTTGCGATATTTTCACAACTAATTCATATCCCTTTATTTTTCGTGCATATTTCATATAAAAAACACCAAAAACACTTTAATTCCGCTGCGTATTTTATTATTCAAAAATCAAACAACACAATTCGAGTAGTTTTACATCAAATTGGTAAAACTCGTAGTTATTTTACATCAAGATTTTTACTTTTTACAATATTACTTATAAATTTTAGATTCATATCTCATTAATTTTTATATTTCTACTCATTGAATTGTATTTTGATTTGAGAAAAAAAGTTAAATTAATCTAAAAATTAATTAAGATATTTGAATAATTTCATGAAGTTTATTTTTAACAAAATATTTTAATTACTTCAAATTTAGTGATTTCATTTTTATAAATTTTCTCAAATTCTTTTCATAAATTATTTTTTCGTCACAAAATTAAATAACAGTTTATGGTTATGTAAAGTTATAGTTTTATTTATACCAATTTTATTTCATTTTAGTTAAAAGTTTAAATTTTAATTTTTAATGATGAAAATATTATAGGTTGATGTTAAGATTGTTATTTTTTAAATGAAAGATTAGTTAGTTTATTAATTAAAGAAAATCTATTTTATTTCTATATTTAAATTGGAGCATTTTAGAGGGATTAATTTTTGAGGATCTTTATTCTCCTAGTAGATAGGGGGTTGCATTTGTGTAAAAAAATAAGAAAATAGTTATTTATGGTATAGAATAATCGGAATGTAAATATTGTGAAATAAAGTAGTTGACATATTTTTTTTTTTTTTTTTGAAACCCAACTGGGTACATGCATTAATTCGAATTAATAAGCCGATCAACAAGCTCAGGTAGCTTATCGACCCAAACAATTCTACCAGACCCTACCGGCGCTACATGTGCTAACTCATGAGCCACCGCATTGTTCCGCCTACTCGTAAAAGACCAAGAAACAGAAATGAAAGAAATACACAAACGTAAAATATCGTTAATAATAAAAGTAAACAAACTACGGCCCTTCTTGCGTTGTCTCAAAGCTTCGATCACTTGCGAGCAGTCACTTTCCACCACGATCCGGTCATGACCCTTCTCCACCGCGAGCTCTAGTCCTTCCAAGATTGCAACAGCTTCCGCCACATGTACCTCCCACACTTCCCTCCGACTATGCGCCATGCCCCAAAGCACCTTCCCTTCACTGTCACGGCATACAGCTCCAAGTAGTTGACATATTGGGTATTCATTATTTATAGCAAGTGGATTTATTTTAGTATGTAAAATACTTGGGTGGGAAAACTGAGCGCTATTATTTGGAGAAGTGTTATTCTGTTAGTATATAGGGAATTGTTATATAAGTAAAATATTCCACGTGAGTTTGTTGCTATGTATTGAAACTCGACACCATTCAATGTGTTTTTTTTTTGTGTTGATCAGGAGTATACCTTACCGACCGACAATTGGGACAATCTCCTTCGAGGTACTAAAGATAATTAAATGGGTTGATCTCTTCAAGTTTAACTTTTTTATTCGCAAGAGTCATGAATCAAACCCCTGATATGAATCAAACCCCTGATGTGTTGTACTATAGCAGCTTACCTACTTTTCTCATAGCAAATTATTGTATGTGAAATTTCACCACTAGGCATGGTCCAAATTCATAAGAAAGAAGAAAATCCATTTATAATCCAAAAACTAATTCGCAATATTCGGATTAACTCTTCAGTTATATACATAAAATAAGATGGCACCCTTATCACCTGGTAACGTCCTAGCAATCTAGCATGAATGATGGACCCCGTATATGGTGACGTGAGTGGGTGGTAATGAGACTCGATATCATCCGGTCAACCTCATCATTACCACCTGGTCACAACCTGATAACGTCCTAGCATTGTGATCAACTCCTTCAGAAGTCTCTCCCATATGATAAAACATTTGTGACTTGCATTTATATAAATTGTAACCGTTTCCCTTAATGTTAATTAAGTCATTCAGTTAATTTTATCGTATTACATGCATACAATTTCCCTCTTCGGGAAGGAACATCTTCACAAATTTACACAGGATTATGGTAAATACGAAGAACATAAGCTATAGGTAGCATAAGAGTGAGGGAGATGAGATAGAGAAAATACCGCGTGAAGGGGTTGTCCCACCAGGTATATCAGTCACAATCCTGAACGTCAAATTACCCAAATTGATGAAGATATAAAAAGAACTAATGAGAAATTTATATACTTCTTATATTTGACGGTTTATCAGAAATGTATATAATTGACTCACTAACAATAGAGTTTAGAAGATCGTAAGTGAATTCATCGTTATACTTTAGTGAGCTTGCCACAGGCGGTTAAGATCAAATACTTAATGGTAGGGTTATCATGGTGTTGAACTTTGTCCCGCTATCAGTGTAAAACCTTAACGTGACAATTTTTGAATATTTCACAAAAATATGAGTGAACTAGGTACACCAAAACTGTCATCAAGTCCTTCAATTTCAAAATATAATTATTGATTGATATAAGCTTTTCAATGTGTTGTAAAGAAAATCGTCTTGAATTACGATCATCTTGTATAGGTTAACTCTCTAGACTCTATAGCAAGTAACAAATAATCCAAAAGGGAATTATCTCAGAAATATATATTTTCGAGTTGCCATTATTTAAAAAAAACAAGTGTTGTAGAATGGCACAAGGCACCAAATACTTTTAAACTTTGTTACCAATTCAACTTCAGATGGACAAGATTATCGAGTTTATATAATTATACTCCATATAGAATTCTATTGGTATATATGCCGTATACATCTAGATCACTAAACTTACCAATGGATCCACTCTCGCATGGAGGGCTCGCTTGGGCTCGGAGCATCCGGATCGGTCATGACCTGCATGCAACTAGATCTGAGTCACTCTTTAAACAAACACCTTCGATAATCTATTTATTTCTACTATTATATCAAACACTTGTTCTACCATCTAATAGAATTCTATTTATCCAACTATAACATTACAAAATAAGTGGTAGGGGGGAACTAAGGGCTAGCAGAGGCAGTTGTTGCACTATGCAAAATACTCCGTATAAATCAGAAACTTTAGTCAAACTTTTTTTTTTTATATGTTTGTCGTCCAAAATATTTTAAATCCCGTTCCATTGGGGTAACCTTTTTTTTGTTTAATTCATCATAGGGTAAATTAAAATAACTCTCTTTTAAAATCCTCTTGTATAATTTTTTCCTAAAATTGCTCCTTTAAAATGCAATTTTATCAAAAATTGTTTCAAACTCCAACTTAGGTGTCTTATTACATATGTTTATGAACTTATCCCGTTTGTCTCCTAGCTAATTAATACTTTGAAAGGTACAATGATGGAGAATAAGATCAAAAGAATTTTTGAAGCAATTTTTGATAAAAGTATATCTTAAGGGAGTGATTTTAAGAAAAAGTTATATAAGGGAGTAATTTTAAAAAACTGGATTTAAAATAGAGCTTTTTTTAATTTACTCTTCATTATATTCAAGAGAGAATTTAATTTTGTGTAAAGAAACTAAAGTCCAAACTTAGAATTCTTACATATTTTTGTTAACATACACCGAAATTTTATTTATAGGTCCACTCCTGATTATTTCAAACACAAATCATAGATATGAGTCGTCGTCTAATAGAGTAATAGTGTTACCAGCTATGATGGTTAACATCAAATGTTCTAAGTCTAAGACCAAGAAATGCAATGACATGCATAAATAAAAAAGAAAAGGAAGAGCTATAATGAAGTAGATGGACCAAAGTGAAGAAGACGTCAGGATGACCACCGATGACGACGCGAGGAGGATCGAGGGCAACAGAAGGCTTAATAGTGCAACCATTAGTGACATGTTTAGGTCCGAAGTATATTGACATGTTTACACTGGGCATAAACATGTCTACAACGTCTCCAATGACTCTTCCTACAACCAGCGGATCGGCAGAAGCAGCCATAGTAATAACGTACGGAGTATATATTTTTGAGTGAGGTTAACAAGTACAAGTACTCAGTAGTTTGTTTATATATGGACTTAGCTTAGCTTAGGTTGTGTTGTATTCCTATTATAAGAGGAAAAAACAGGAAATGCATGCAAGAGGAGCATGAAAGACATAAATTTGTAGGAGGGTGATTTGAGCAGCATGCAACACGTGTGAGGCAAATCCGTAAGGTAAACCTTTTTTTGTTCCGTCTGCTGCTATATTGTTTATTTGTTTACACCCAAAAACACTACCTCTACTTAGGCCGGATATAATTTGGGGTTATTTTATAGGAATAATCTGAACTATTAGCTGTCTTCTCGTAATAATCCGAACTTTAAATTAACTTAGAATACACCATACTATCGCCTCCCTTCTCTTTTATCAAACCCGATAACCGGCTACCTATTTAGCAAGTTACCTTCCCTAATTCCTTTAACCATATCAGTTAGCGCCGAGATTGGGCGCCACACGGTGGCGTTAACTCATTTTCTCATTTTCCTCTCAGTTATCACCCCAAACTCACCCACCTACCAAACTCTAATTCCTTACCATTATCACAAACACCATAACCGCCTCAATCCAACCGTTGCCAACGCCACAACCAGTCAACCACCACCATCCAAGTGCCGCCAACACCACAACCATCAAAATCCACTATAGCGACACCACCACCATGAGCACTCCCACCATTCTCGGTCTCTTTAAACCATCATCTCAACTCCAAAATTACAAGCTTTCTACAATTTTGCACAAAACCAAACTCAAATGCTCAAAAATTTTAGTCTCCCTCATAATGTACAACCTCCAATGTTTCCTTATAGGTCTAGCATAGTGATGAGATATGTGGTATCATGGTATGTCTCTGAGCATACTTTAAATCTCTCCACATATTTAATTTAAAAATGCACGAATACGTGAGCAGCTACCTAACTCTGATTTCGATTCCAACGGGGTTGATTGTGAGCTTGGCGCCTTGGCAATGCTGATGCGAATCTGGGTTGAGGATCAGCTTAATGGCGATGGTAGTCCTATCACCTGTCCGTGCGAGACTGCGAAGGTGGTGAAAGGGTTGATTCTGGCACGGTGAAGAGCAAGAGAGATACGAGCATTCGGGGTGAGTTGTTGCTGTTTGGGTTCGATGGTAATTGAATCGAGGTTGACCATGGTGTTCGATTCGGTGGTGAATGATGCAGCAAGAATGCGAAAGAGGTATTGAAGATGGATTACAGTTCCGGACACGAGATCGGTGGTGAATGGAGGTTGTAGAAGGAGATGTGGGCTAATTCCGTGGTTCAAGGTGTTAATGGTGGTTGGAATAATGGTGGTTGATGATGAAGGTGTTAATGGTGGAGGATAAAGGAGACTTAATACTAATAACCGGTTTTCTAAAGATTTAAATGTTTTCCTTGGGAAAAAAAGTAAAAGTAATTGTATATTACAATTTCCCATAAAGACATCATTAAATTCTTTTTTTTTTTGGCTATCTAGGTTAGAAAAACCCTAATAATAATAATACTCTTAATAAAAATAATCCCAAGGATCACCGGATGGTAGACTTGTTTTTACATGTCATTTTTTGCCTAAGTTCAATATGAGAAGATAATGACAATACTAAGGTTTATTCTGAGTTAAATTGAAGTTCGGATTATTATGAGAAGATAGCTAATAGTTTGTATTATTCTTATAAAATAACCCTATAATTTGGGTAAATTAATCATATGCTAGTATGACGATTCTCCGTTGGAACAATAGAGGTATTGCTAGGTCTTTTTTTTTTGACATTTTCTTCAACTTAATCGTATCTACTGTTTGGGCCAAAATTATACTCCGTATTATATAGCTTGGGCTACGTGGCACGAGACAAAAGGGTAATCGAATAAGCAAATGAACCCATAACATACATGGGGGAGTTACGGTTTTAATCATTTTGAAAGCGTTTTCAATCAAGTTTTTTTTATCAAAGATCAAAATTTTGTTGTCCAAAGATTCCAAAACATCTTTCGGATTGAAAATCCGTTAATAATTGAAATCGTAGTGTTCGTTTGAAATCTGCTGCTCGAGTACCTCGTACGCGCGAGAGATTGAGTTCGTCAATTTAATTTCAAAACTGTTTTAAAGTTTGTTGATTTGAAAGTCGTCGACGACGTACCCAAAAGCCTGCTTCCCGACATTCTAGGAGCATCGTCAGAGATACATGTAATTTTTTTTTTTTTTTTGACAGCTGTGAAGAAAGAGTCTTACATTATAGTGGTACGGCTCACTAGACCATACCTATAAACTACAACATAAAACACCAGGGTACTACTAATAACATAAACTAAAACAAGGTAATAATTGCATCCTTCTTTCTCCCTTTTAATTATTTATTTATTTAATTATCGCTTTCCATTTTATTGTATTAATTATGTTTTTTGCGGTAATTTTTATTGTTGATAATTATGGAGGACGATGGGATTTTTGTGTATAACATGGTCGATGGATTAACCTTGTGATTGGTGATTTGTATTCTGTTAGGATATTAGACAATTGTTTTTGTCATATGCATCGTATTCGCATGTTTATTAATAATTATGCCAGATCTATGTTCATGTGCCCTAGATCTACGTTTAATATGATGCTAATGTCCTAGATCTAAAATTATTAACATGTTTGTATGTTTATTAGCATGTTTAATGATTAAAGTTTGGATCTTTAGCATGATTATAATGTTTGACTGTCAATTTGTGCTAATTTTGATTAAATAATGAAATTGTATAATTTTAAGTCATATTTTTGACATGGATCTCGAGATATGTACATGAATTTGATTTTTTGTAAAGTTTGATTTAAATTATGCATGTCTGTATGGTTGAATCTGATTGTGGTTTCGCATGTTTAAGTTCAATGGCTCTAATTATGAAATAATTAGATTTGTTTTAGCATGTTAATCAATTTCTCCAATATGTCAATATGTCACATTTGCATGATTAAATTAGGGTTAGAATAATCCTTTGTATGTCATTCACATGTTGATTTGTATTAATTATGAAATAATTGTATGATTTACATGTTTTGGATAAACCACTTGATTGGAATTACATGTTTTGATTGTTTTCAATTGCCTATGTTTGATATCGATTCATGTTACTTGTTTGAAACCCGACTTGATCTAGAATAGGCCATGTATGTACCCCTTGAGGCCATGTTGGCTGTGTGTGAATGTCCTGGTCCCGGCCCGGTGGCTTTTGTTTGTGTGTTTGTGCTTTGATTATGCTTGCTTGTTTACGTTTTTATTGCAATTGTTATTGTATGCTAACTCGTAACCGTTTGCTAATCTTTGTCTCGCTTGAGTGAGAATTTTTCTTCTCTTCCTTTGTTTGTTTATTTATGCTAGAATAATAAATGAATTGGTATGTTTAAATCACTTGACGAAGTTATGTGCATTTAAACCACGTAGAATTGTTTTCACATGTTTAGAGTTAACATGAATGGTTGTATTCCGACGAATACGAGTTTAATTAATTGACCATTGTTTGATCTAGAAGAGGCTGTTGTTTACAACGGGTGGGGTTGGGTGTTTTATTAATGAACTTCCCAACATGAACTTTCACACGGACCATTTTCTCAAAAGGTTCCTAAGTTTCCCAAAAACTTTGTGGCGACTCCAAAGTTTTTGAAAACCCCCTTGAATACAAATTCCCACATCCACAATAGCGAAAATGAAGTGCTCATTAGTCAAAATGTAACTCAAATTAAAGAAGGATTCATTCGAGTTATATGACGATGCTGAAGTAAGAATGCAACGAAGCTGAGTTGTAGCCTTCATTGGCACGTTACAATCACAACAATAATATTCTTTTTCTGTTTGCGAACCATCTTAAATTAAGCTTGCGAGTTTAGTTACAATTCATCCTTATGAGGCTGGATCGAATGTTGGAGATCGACCCTTGCGAGGCTAGAGCGAAAACACAAATCTATACCTTTTAATTCGGTTCTGTTTTCATGATTTAACAATAACAATTACCAACAATTTGCGCTTGAAACTTAAGACTCTAAATTCACACTTTAAATCATACTAGCTCTACATCAAATTAGTTATCAGAGCAAGGTTTTGATTTATTTTCTAATAATTTTGTCTTGGGAAGATCGTTAGGTAATAAATCTGCTTTTGGAATTTCCTTAGAGCTACCAATAAGATACATAGTTATAACTAGACCTGGCAAACAGGTAGCGTTGTGTCGGGTTCGTGTCACATATAAATTGGTCATCTACTCCTCAACCCTAACCCAACCCATTTACTTAAGCGGGTCATACACCTCAACCCTAACCTAACCTATTTAACTTTCTTATAACTCAACCTGGCTTGTTTAACCCATTTATCTTTAAACAACTCAATTTTATCTTACTCAACCCATTTATGTAATACTACGGATTTTATTAAGCTGTATACTCGACCGAGTAGAGCCTACTCGGCCGAGTAGTGTCTATTGTGGAGTCTGTTTGGTTCTGTCGAGGAATACTCGGCCTCTGTCGAGGAATACTCGGCCGAGTATGGAGAATACTCGACCGAGTAGAGGATACTCGGCCGAGTATAGCTTTACTCGACCGAGTATCCTACTGGCGAGTGTTATTTATTTTACCGGTTTGATTAGGGAATGTTTAGGGTTATTTTATATGCAACGTCAGTTTCCAAAACATCATTTTCAACCCTAATCATCTTACGATCACTCTAATCACTCCCTAATCATCCCCTAATCTCGTTGTGTGTACAATCGTCGTGGTCCTTGCGTATAATCTCTTATTCCTCCGTCGGTAAGTCTTTATCCCCATGTTTGTTGATGATAATTCTAGGGTTTGTTTTTGATTATGAATTTGGGGGAGATGGGGTTTTGCATATAGTGTTTGCGTTATGTGATTGTTGATTATCATTGATGTAGGTGACGATGTGGTAATTGTTATGCATATTGCATGATTGACTGCAACATAGTGGATTGCGAAAAGGTAGGGTTTTCCTACTCGGTTTCTATTAATTGATTTAAGACTGTGCTTGTGTTGTAATTGTTGTTACCCGCTGATCATCGGAGTATGGCTGTTGTGTTGTGACGGTTGTGGAGTTGGGATAGCTGTGATGCTGTGTGTGTTGTGATTGTGGTGGAGTCACTTGCGGGAGTGGCTTCACACCCTAGTTCGCCCTCCGTGGAACCCGTCACGGGAGGGGATGTGCACATTAAGGGACAGGGATTTTCAGTCGCTCGTTGATGAGCTGGACTTGGTGGGATGGGCTGCGGTCACCCACTGGCGGCGTGGATTACCTGTTGCGATGGGTAATCTGGCAGGGCTACACACTTCGGTGTGTAGTCGGTTACTATGTGAGATCGGGAGACCGGAGAGTGTGGATGATCAGCCGGTTGCATCGTTTGTTTGTCTTACATTGATTGAACAATACTGACCCCTTTGTTGTTGTTTTATAAAACCTGCGGTGATCCATTCGGGGATGGTGAGCAGATTGTGACAGGTAATGCAGATGTTTAGCTATGGGACAGTTATGGGGGTCATCACTCGAGTCTAGCTTCCGTCGTCAAGGGACTTAGCTTGCATTATTTGTAATTAATAGATATTTCATCGTTATGCTTTGGTTTGGTTTTGGAGATAAGTAATCGCTAATTATTTATACTTTAATAAAGGTTGTTTGGAATTGGTAACTTTGATATACTAACCTCGGGAAACCGAGATGGTAACAGCTTTTCATGCTAGGGTAGTCCTTGGTAAGGAACCTTGGTATGAGGGAGTGTTACAAAGTGGTATCAGAGCCGATGATTCTGGCACCTAAAACTAATGAACCCAATGAACTTAGGGAGTCTAAATAAAATGAACCCGGGGAGAGTTGTTTGGAGCTACCGCAAAGACTTGGGAGACGTCCCGGAGTCGCACTATGGCCCTCACAATCTCAAGCCGGTCACCAGGGGGAATTTGTTGTGAGTCTATTCGATGCGTGTGTGTGGTATGTGGAACTTGAATGGTTGAATCATGTGAAAGGAAGTGAGATGTGTGGAAACATGTGTAAGACATGGTGAAACTTGTTGAAACAAATTTGGTATGAAACATGTTGGCATGTTAAGTGTTTATTATGTGGCTTTCAAACGGGTAGTGGAACATGCGTACATAATCATGATGATGTTAAGGTTTGGTTGTTGGTAGTAGCGTGTGATTAAGGTCATGTGTCTATGCATATGAATGTCGTGTTTAATTTCCATGTGGATATGATAAAATTTCACCCATGTACTGGTTTTTATAGGTATTGGGTCGTTATTGTTTGTTTTATGCATGTTTAAGTTGTTTTGTTAAGAAATTTTGATTTGTATACAAACCGATTTTGGAAGGGTTGTCTTAAAACTGTCATAAGTCGAGTTCTGGAAATGATATTGCTGTGATTCCAAGTTGAGGTGGTAGCTTGTTCTCTTAAGATTCTAACGATAGGTCACACGCCCAAAATGGCCAAGTAACGAGTGAGATATGACTGTTTTACGAAAACTGGACGATGCTGAGAACTGTGTTGGTACTCGACCGAGTAAAGTAATACTCGACCGAGTAAGGTCTACTCGGCCGAGTATTCCCAATACTCGACCGAGTAATCCTTCTGCGACAATTGAGTTTGCTTCTGGAGTCGAAAACTCGACCGAGTAATATAGTTACTCGACCGAGTACCTTGTACTCGGCCTACTATGTTATGTACTCGACCGAGTACGTCATTGGGCGGCCACTTCGAGTCGGTGGCTATGTCCTTACTTTTGTTTTGAGTCGGTGGCTAGGTTCTTACATTGTTTTGAGTCGTAGGGTATGTACACATGTATGCTTTGAGTCCTAACGCATTCTTTTATATGTGTGACGGTCTGGATACGTAAGTTACCAAAGGCTATGACAAGGAGAATTCCGGCTTGGGAAGGACATGTGTTGGGTAAGCAAGATATGTGCTAATGTGGTTGTGAAGGATAGTGGAAAAAAAATGATGAGCTATTCGAGGTAAAGAGCATGTTTTGTGAGATACGATGAGTGATATAGTCGTGTGTTGAGTAGTATAAAAGTAAGTGTATATGGGTAAGGGTGATGTATGTGTAAAGAAGCATGATAATGAAAGATTGAGAAAAGGGATACGAATAGTGGCATATTTGGATGTGTAAGGATTTGTGGAGGGAGACAGCTAGGATAGAGTTGCTTAAGGATATATGTAATGGAAGATTGTTGTAAGAAGATAGGGAAGAGAGGTATATAGTGAACTTAGAGGAAGTTATGTCGCGATGTGGATTTGTAGATAGTGACTGAGTTTGGGAATTTGGAATATCAGGGGAGCCTAGTGTGTAATTCTTTGGACAGTTAACGGTATGAAGTGAATTTTTGGTTTCCTAGAGATACGACTAATGGAAGAGTAACCATTAGTGTGTAGACTTGATGGTGACAAGGGTGAGTGAAAAGCAAGATGAGATAGGATAAATGATAAGAAAGAATGATAAGATATTGATATGAATTAATGGAATTAGAGTTGCGGAGCTACGAGAAAATAAACAAATTACTAAAGAGTTAGGTAGAAAGAGGAAGGAGATGAATTATTAATTGGTATTATTGCGTGAAAAGGGGGGAAAGAGGGATGGACGTAAGTAGGAAATTACGGAAATTTACGATAGCCTCATTGGAGGGTGTGAGTTAATGGTTATATAGGAGAACAGGACGACGAGTTAGCCGTGAGTTTCGAGGTATTAAGGGAATAAGAAGCTTGTAAAGTGTTTGCATGATCTGTGATTTTGGTGGAGAGTTAGGTAACGATATGATAAAGGATAGAATTGGAAATAATGTTGAGGTAGATTCTGTTGATGGATTAGATGTTCGTTATTTGGGATGATAACCAAAGAGAGGAAACGGATTGTTATATTAAGAAGTGATAGTGAGAGGGTAGTCACATGAAGGACGTTGTTGTCATAGTATTGTCACTAGTGGTTGAGGGTGATGTTACTTTAGGGAAGTTAGTTGTTCTAATGAGGTTGATTTTGTGGAAGTGATTAGTATGTGTGGTTGTGAGGGAGTATAAGATGTGGATATATGAGGTGTTCGCTGGTAGTTGGTTACCAATGACATGTTACGTTCGCCGGATGGTGATAATTGTGTGTATGAGAGGATATGTTATGAAGGACACCTGAGTTAAGTCCGGATGAGAAGTATTCATTGTCAAATGGTAACTTACGTGATCAAGATTGACTAGTTATATTCGATTATGGGTCCTTGAGGTGTGTAAAAATTTGTGTGAGGTCCTGGCCTCACGAGTAATGGTGTGGCGTGATAGTTACGGGTCGTTATATGTGTGTTCTGCGTCATATGTTATACTTATATGTGTATGTATGATATCTGTAAGTAATGGTGTGAGGTTCCAGCCTCAAGAGTCATGGTATGGATAATATTCATAAGGTTGGTATTTGAGATCCCGTCTAATATGCTGCGTCGTGATCTGGTAGAGCAGTTTTAAGAAAGTCTTATGGTCAAGGAAGTTATGCTGAGTCAGTGTAATGAGATTGTAAAAGTTGTGACAGCTATCGATGTGGTTTTTGTGCACTGTGCACGGTAATTCGTGTGGTGATACGAGTATTTTCATGTTGTCATAGATTGTTGCTTGTTTACTGTTGTTCCCTGTCAGTGTCGGTCGGGGCATATATACCGTTGTTTTGGTTCCCGATGTGTCTTACCAGTGTCGGTATGGGTATGGTTCTGTTGGTTTTCATAGAATATGACATGAAAAAGAGAGTTGGGTATGGTTCTGTTGAGGTCATGGTATAGTAGTAATCTGTTCGTGAGACACAGCTATGGGAGGTTGTTAGAATACTTTTGATCTGGTTTAGATGAGGCATTGGTGGACATAGTTGTGGCAAGAGAATTGTGGAGCATGTGTGGTATTGAACTGGAACTACATGAGGTTTAACACCTTTTCTTGGGACAGCGAGTACGGAGTTTTGGGACTTAGTGTGATGTTCAGTCAAGGGTGAGTTTGTGGTAATAAAGGAGAGGAACTTGAGAAGCTAATGTAAGTATGGGTAACACTTGAGAATTGTGAGATAAAATTTTGGAGATTAGTGTATATGTATATAGAAGTATGTCATTTTGTGGTAATGTAGAAGAGATGGAGTAGTGATTATACCGAGGATTTTATGATATATGTTATGGGAGTACCGAATAACTGAAGCACAAGAACTGTTAAAGGAAGAGAGTCCTGGTCATAGGAATGGTTGTAGGTGTTGAGGTAATAGTGGCTTATCGCTGTCATGCGGTAGTAATGAGGATTATGGGAGATATAGCAAAGGACCTATTATTAGTGAGTTACGAGGACGTAACATTTATCTTAAGAGGAGTAGAATGCGACATGAGAGTTTGATGGTCATACAGGTTACAATTGGAAGTGTGAGTGTTGGTACAGAATAAGGATGGATTTATGTGCTGGTCGATTTTATTACAGGTAGTGGTAATGCTCGTAGTAGTATGATGTTTAGGAGTCTGAGTAACGGATTGTGTGAGGATGTTTATGTGTGTGAGTAACTTCGAGGACGAAGTTCGTTTTAAGGATGGTAGAAGGTAACATTTCGTTTTGATGGTTGATCTTATTTTGTGGATTGTATTGGCATTAAGTTGCTAGTGAGTGTTATGGAAGTGAGACAAGGTTGACAATATTATTAGGTGGTTAGCCGATAATATTATGGAGTTTATATCGAGAGGATATGTTATTTAGTAAGCGTGGTTAGTGGAGTTGGTGTTAGGTGTCCATGTTTTATAGGTTGGGTTGGAACTTCGGGGACGAAGTTCTTTTTAAGGGGGGAAGACTGTAATACTACGGATTTTATTAAGCTGTATACTCGACCGAGTAGAGCCTACTCGGCCGAGTAGTGTCTATTGTGGAGTCTGTTTTGGTTCTGTCGAGGAATAGTCGGCCTCTGTCGAGGAATACTCGGCCGAGTATGGAGAATACTCGACCGAGTAGAGGATACTCGGCCGAGTATAGCTTTACTCGACCGAGTATCCGGCCTGGCGAGTGTTATTTTACCGGTTTGATTAGGGAATGTTTAGGGTTATTTTATATGCAACGTCAGTTTCCAAAACATCATTTTCAACCCTAATCATCTTACGATCACTCTAATCACTCCCTAATCATCCCCTAATCTCGTTGTGTGTACAATCGTCGTGGTCCTTGCGTATAATCTCTTATTCCTCCGTCGGTAAGTCTTTATCCCCATGTTTGTTGATGATAATTCTAGGGTTTGTCTTTGATTATGAATTTGGGGGAGATGGGGTTTTGCATATAGTGTTTGCGTTATGTGATTGTTGATTATCATTGATGTAGGTGACGATGTGGTAATTGTTATGCATATTGTATGATTGACTGCAGCATAGTGGATTGCGAAAAGGTAGGGTTTTCCTACTCGGTTTCTATTAATTGATTTAAGACTATGCTTGTGTTGTAATTGTTGTTACCCCCGATCATCGGAGTATGGCCGCATTTGTGTTGTGACGGTTGTGGAGTTGGGACAATTTTTGTGATCTTGTGTGTGTTGTGATTGTGGTGGAGTCACTTGCGGGAGTGGCTTCACACCCTAGTTCGCCCTCCGTGGAACCCTTCACGGGAGGGGATGTGCACATTAAGGGACAGGGATTTTCGATCGCTCGTTGATGAGCCGGACTTGGTGGGATGGGTCTGCGGTCACCCATCGCGGCGTGGATTACCTATTGCGATGGGTAATGCGGCGGGGCTACACACTTCGGTGTGTAGTCGGTTACTATGTGAGATCGGGCGGCCGGGAGAGTGTGGATGATCAGCCGGTTGCATCGTTTGTTTGTCTTACATTGATTGAACAATACGACCCCTTTGTTGTTGTTTTATAAAACTGCGGTGATCCATTCGGGGATGGTGAGCGGTTGTGACAGTAATGCGGATGTTTAGCTATGGGACGATTATGGGGTCATCACTCGAGTCTAGCTTCCGCCGTCAAGGGACTTAGCTTGCATTATTTGTAATTAATAGATATTTCATCGTTATGCTTTGGTTTGGTTTTGGAGATATGTAATCGCTAATTATTTATACTTTAATAAAGGTTGTTTGGAATTGGTAACTTTGATATACTAACCTCGGGAAACCGAGATGGTAACAGCTTTTCATGCTAGGGTAGTCCTTGGTAAGGAACCTTGGTATGAGGAGGTGTTACAATTTAACCATGACTTGTTTAATCCAAAACAAACTAGTTAACCCGAATGACATGTTCAAATCCTTTCACATCTAAGATGACTCTTAATCAAAGTGTGAAAAACAAAACTAACACTTTCTCGTTTTAAACTTTATACGGTAGCCTAGTAGAATGTAAGATTTGAGATATAATGTCATATGGGTTAAATAAGTTAACAGGTTAATTCAACTTCATGAACAACCCACTTAGATTAAATGGGTTATTCGTGTCGAGTTTGTGTCGTAAAACCCAATCCTAACTTGTCCCAGTTAACTTTCGTGTGGTGTTCGTGTTCACCCAATTACTTAAATAGGTCAAAATATGTCAACCAAAAATCCACTAATCCCCTATATACTAAATGAATAGGTGATTTCTACCATTTTCCCGCCAAAAAGCATATTCTCAAAAAAGGAAACTAAAGATATTATGTGCATTCACTAAATAAGGAAGCTAACAATTACAATTAATTCATCTATTATACTTTCATTAAAATTAATCTTTTCATCAAATTATATTATTTTCACTAAACTCTAAATTATGATATTTTAATTAAAACAAAATAAAATTGATATAAAATTATAAATTGCTAAATCTTTTATTAATCCTATTATTAGATGATGAGTTGACTCATATACTGTATAAAATAAAAACTAGAAATCGTTGTTATTACTTTCATAAGAAAAAAAATTGAAAAAAAAAATATAAATTGAAACTCATTAACTTTATACTATAAAAATATTTTCGTTAAAATATATTTCAACTAATTATTTAATTCTCTTAACTAATTTTCAGTTCTGCCTTTTATTTATCAAAGCAAAATAAAATAATAAGAAATGTAAATAACTATAAGATACCAATATTATATAAATAATTTTATAAAAATATTAAACTATAAGTACAGTGCATTATATGCACGGGGTCTAAACTAGTTTTGTATTAAGTTCGTGTGGTGTTACGAGGTTGGGGTTATCTATTTACCTGCTCTAGCTAATCTATAACCATAAGTGGTCATAAGGGAGGGTTGTGACGTGAGTGACGCCCCAAGTTGGAAACTTAGTCGTCTATCTGCTTGCTCATCAACCCTGAGACGAGAGAAAGGGCGAGGCCAACAACTAATCTCAAGTGTTTGCCATGTCAGGGCTTCACAGATCATCAAGTGTTACTCCCAAAAACGCACTTCCTCCTCAAGAACTTCTTGATGATCTTTGCAGGTTCTTTCTCCTCTCTCTTTATTGCAGTATTTTAATGTTCGGAGTATCTGATTTAATTTATGAGTTTCCCCATCATTCCGAGTAGTTCAGTAGGTTGTGATCGAGTTAATTGATGCTTTTGATCTCGTCCTGGCGTTTCTCAACTTGATTAATTAAACAAATTGTTATTAGTTTTCTTAGAGCAACATGCCCAAAAGTAATTTAGTAATTTAGGTATTGGTGTTAATGCTAGACTGTGTGTGTAGATGTCACTGTGGATATGTTTGCGATCTTAGAATGCTCATCGGCTAATCCTTTGGCCTCAAACAAATATGCTTACTCTTTTTAATCTTCATTTCTTCTACAGTCGTTTTGTCTTGAACGTCCCAAAGGAAGATCAACAGTCATTCGAGAGGATTTTGTTTCTTGTTGAATACGCACATTGGTTTTATGAAGATAATACAGTCGAGAACAATCCTTCATTGAAGTCATTTACTCTCAAAGAATTCACATCTCTCAGTATCCTTTCTTAAGCACAATGGCAAAACATTTATTGTCGCAATTTACATGACGTGCTTTGTTCAAACTTGTTTTTTTCTTCAACTACTTGTAGTGTTCAATAGCTGTGAGGTTTTGAAGCCCTATGTTCCACACATTGATGACATATTCAAGGACTTCACTTCCTACAAGGTCCGGGTACCTGTCACCGGAGCAATCATTCTAGATCAAACATTTGAAAGGGTAATGTTTATAACTTGTCGTTTGATTTATTATGAGGTGGAACCAAGTAGCTACACTATACTTATTATGCCTAAGGGAATATATACTTTTTTCTCACCTTTTATCGTCAACTAAGGCCTATTGGTCTTCTTGTGTGACGTCTATGCACAGACTCCCAACAGTTTTCATTGCTTAAATGGCCTTACTGATGTGTTAATGAAGTGAGTAAAGCCTGCCACTCACTTTAATAGGCGGTGTGAACAGTTTTTGGTAAAAAGAGAGTAGTTGTTTTTAGAAGATAAGACCTGGATGATACGTATTGGCCATGTTTGACATTTTGCGACTAATCCACGTTAATTTTGTTGTTGGTATCAATTGTGTGCAGCGTTCCATCTTCAGATCCTCCTTGTGGCCACTTAATTATGCACTTCTTTATCCTAACGGAACTCCTCTCTTCTGATTTCCAAATGTCACAAAATTTTTATTTTTTACTTCGGTATGGAGGGTCAGATGTTTAGTTTATCTGGCTCTTGTATGACGCTAAATTTACATAGTGGCCAAGTTCATTCAACATGTAAACGCTTGCATTCAGCTTGATATAACAAAGCATAATTAGAAACTCTCTCTGTCATACTTTAACAATGTTTGAAATTCTAGTGCAGTGCTTATTGGTTAAAGGGTGGAAAGGAACCAGCTGGAGTTTTCCTCGGGGCAAAAAGAACAAAGATGAAGAAGATCATGCGTGTGCCGTCAGAGAAGTATACTGTCTCTCATGTTACAATTATCTCACTGTTATAGTTCTTTTTTTTATTATGGAAGATATTTTACGATTTGGATAGATTCTGCTTACTGCATCTATTGTGTTTTTTTTTTTTTTTTTTTTTTTTTTTAATACAATGTCCTGGGCCTCCTGGCGATTATTGCTTGTGAGTTGGCTGAATTTTGTTAAAGTCTTACTGGAATATCATAACTGGTGCATACATGATAGTGCTACCAAAAAGACATTGCATCTCAGAGATTTTGCATAGTAAATATCTGATATTTTAAAGGCCAAAGTGAAGGGAGCAGGAAGAGCTAGTGTGAGATTTTTCTTTGTTGTCTTTTGAAAAATATATCTATCAAGTAACAAGATTTGTACCTGTAAGATCCTCTGCATTTATCAGCCAAACATAACATATTTGCTCGAGTAAAGAGTCCAAGTTGCATCATCAACATCTATACTATATGAACAAATCGCTTTGCTGACCTTAGATGCACTCTGTGATTGTTTTAAATCAGTTTGGTGCTGAATTTACAGTTTCCTGTGCGCTTGCAACACTTCCTCATTCAAAATTCTGCCGTTCGTGATTTCTTTGCTGTGTTTCTGTCATGGGTACAGGTTTTGGAGGAAACTGGTTTTGATGTCTCTGAACTTCTTAATAAAGACGAGTTCATTGAAGTGATATTTGGACAGCAGCGTGTACGCCTTTACATTATTGCCGGTGTTGGTGAGGACACTTCGTTTGCACCACTTACAAAAAAGGAAATCAGTGTAAGTTCTTTCCTCTTTCCTCTTCATTCACCCATGATGCCCCTTTCTCTCCAGCCCGCATCTCACAGTTCTCGTTGATGTGTTAAAATATGTCTCATTGTTGCTCCTTGATTTCTCCTTCTATCATCACCATTTTCCACCGTGTACTATTTTGCTGGAAAAAAAATTGTAGTGGAGTATTATGCTCATGTATATTGTGGACCTCTGGTTCTGTTTTGCAACTTTTTTTTTTTATTGTTGTGAACTCTGAAGTATATATTAAATACTTCTGCTGTCTAATATATTGTTCTTTTTCCATTACTAAAGGAGCAAAATACATTATGTTGTCAGGCTCTCGATTATGATAAAGTAAAGCAAAGTGGCTCACTAGTTTCGCTTCTTGTAACGTGAAATATGAGCCACTCGATACATTTTTTAGCACTTTCCGCTATAGGTCATTTGGAAGCGTCTCTTTGTGTTTTAATGGGTGAGACTGTGTGCGTCCAGACCCTTCTGACCCTGCCATTGGCGGGTTCCTTGAAGCAAGGGTATGATATTGTTTGTTAGATTTAGCCTTTTTTGTTTCGACATTTTAACAAAATGGTTTAGGAACAGCAAGCATCAACCCCTTAATAAGTTTTTGGTCTGATTCTGATTACCATGTATTCATTTCCTAAAAGCTTATTTGAGAATCAATCCACATTCAATTTGTGAATCAAGAAACTATGCCTCATTAAGGTAGATCATGTAAGTCCTGGTATTGAAGCCATGTACATTGACTGTGATACCAGTGTTTAGGCAACTTGTATTAGTATAAAAGATCTTTGTTTTCCACTATTTTTGTGATTGTATTATCTCCTTGTTGTGTAATCTGTTGAAGTGTTTTGTGGTTGTTGAAGTGGTGATTGTTTTGGTAGCATGTCATGATTAGATGTTTGCTGTTATGTGATCTCAGCATTACACATATTAGGAAAGACATTAGCTCCTTTGAGAGTTCTGGCCACCTGACGGCCATTAGAACAATTAAAGTTGAGAAATTGCCATCTAACTATCGCTTATGATAGCTTTGTCTCCTTCGTATTTGACCTTAATCTATGTTATCCAGCACTTCACTTTGGCAGTGTGTCGCGAGTCCAACACTCAGGAATTCCGGCATGCACGACCAGACACTTCATTGTCAACCAAAAAAAGTTTTTTTTTTCAACAATTAATGATGTCTGACACTCAAACCTGTGATGTGTCCGACACTTGCAACTGGGTCCACGTAACGTAGACCTAAACAGTTTGTTTGGGATGCTAAATTCGGAGAGAAAATTAGTGC
The DNA here is from genome assembly GCF_048544455.1 of Silene latifolia. Lineage (NCBI taxonomy): Eukaryota > Viridiplantae > Streptophyta > Magnoliopsida > Caryophyllales > Caryophyllaceae > Silene > Silene latifolia. The sequence continues at coordinate 121,208,746 of NC_133536.1, read as the reverse complement.
TGGCATAAATTATGGATTGCAGAGGGATGGGAGGAGTGGAGAAAGCTATTTAGGAGATGGGAGGGTTGGGAGAAAGGGTTATTTTCCAACTCATTGAAACCTTCCGAGAATTTAGTTTATTAAGGATAATAAAGGTAAATAGCTCCCTCATTCTTACCGTTCCTTCCCCTCCTCAAATAATATTTAAAGAAAAGTATGCCTGGAGTTTGAATTGTATCCCTTCCTTTCCATTTCCTTTTTTTACCCTATCCAAACAAAGGGTTAAAGACGTGTAGTCTTCATATGCTTACTTAGGTGTAATGCCCAATATGGCAGTAGTTAAGGAGCTACACAGAAGCCTAACAACCGCATGTGTTCATATCTACTCTGAGAAAATTTCAGACATTAAATGGCCTTTCTTAAACAGATGAATCTTCAAGAGTCTCTGTAAGTTTAAGGTTTTCTTAATACAGAATGATGTGTTTATTAGTAGTCCTCTTCCCCTGTCTCTAAGGATACCTTGTTCTCTTTTTTTATCTTTCTTTTACAATATAATGTGTTTTCTCAACAGAAAATAGTAGCTGAGTTTGTGTTTCTGTTAAACATTCAGGAAATTGCATGGCAGCGATTAGACGATCTCCAGCCTGCTGGTGATGAAGTAATATCACGCAGTGTTGCAGGGCTTAAGCTTTACATGGTTTCTCCATTCTTAATGTGAGTCTAGTTTACACGTGTTACTCGGGCTCATGTATAGGTGTGGACACGGGTACATATCCAAATTTCGTACCCTTGAAGAGTCAAGTTATGAGACACGGAAATCGTGTCTTAAACAAGGACTCATGTATAGGTGTGGACATGGGGTCACATCTTCAAAACAGAAAATTAATTAAACACGAGTATTTAGTTTCTAAAGTGAATGAAGTAGTTTCTAAAGTGAATGAAGATATGTTCGAGAGACCTAGCGTCATAATTGTCAAAAATCATACTATATGCTTCGTATAGCCTTCCCTTCCTCTACTTTCGTCATGTAAATTGTCTTTAAGGAGTATTGTTGGATAAGTAAGTGTTCCCATATCGGGTAAGGATCCTATACCCATATTCTTGAGTGTGGTTTTGGACATAGGTATGGCTCCAAAACTGAAGAGTCAAATTAACTTAGAATTTACATAATCTTTACATTACACTTTCGTTTATTCTTAATTTCTTCTGTTCAAGCAACTTTTCAGGTCACTCAAGGCATGGATTTTGAAACATCCACCAGCAAATTCGTTGAAATCTGATGTTTACCTTAGAGGTTTTTCTTTATCTGACGCCTTCCATGAAGTTCTTTTAATGTTTACGAGGAGATATGAATCGAAGTGGTTGTTTAATAGACTCAGTAAATATAACATTACAAGTTTATCATAGCCTCAATAATAATTTTTTGCAAGATTCTATTTTCAATTGCGACTTTAAATCCTTCTGTAGTAAAACTGGTTAGAGAGAAGAGAGTGTGAGTTGCAATGAATTAAAAGGGAGTAGCACCCTCTAGGCAACATGGTGGTGATGGGGATAGGCGAAGGGAAGAACAGCTACGACTAGGAAGGAAGGAGTAGAGTGAGAATGAGAATGAGAATGTAAGGAGGGGACGATGATGATGTTGGTTGGAACTAGTGGGATGATGCGGTTGTCTATTTTGTGAATAGCAGTTTTAGTACGTATAATGTTGGCGTTAGGACTATATAGCTAAGTGACTTGCCAAAAAAAACTGGATTGAAAGCCTTAATCTCTGACATGACAAAAAGATTAGAAAATACAATAGATGCAAAATCCCATAATTTAATCTTAAAGCTTTACAAGTTAAATTTGAAAACATTGCTAGTTTGACCTTAACTTTGGTCCAGTAGGTTATACTTTTTTCTTCTATTTAAAACTTTTTTTGTTTAGGTGAAATTTTAGAAGCTTTCCTCGTAACTTTGAAATTTTAGAAGTTTTCCCCAAAACTGATGTTGGGTTTATCTTCTTTTACACCAAAGTCGATTGTTATATGCAGTATGTTCTTTCATATCCTAGTCACTACTAGGTCTTGAGTCCCCTATATTGATAGAAACTTTTTCCCTTCCAACTTTCTATTCGTCATACACATGTCATGTACTCATGACAGCCAAGGCATAAGCAGCCTTACTCTTGAACGCAAGGAGACTTTTCCCAAATGATCCACGAACATAAAATTGAGAAATCGTCTTTTGCTCTATTCGAAAACTAAAAAATGGGAAGTCTTTGGCTCATTGTAGATGGAAACAAGGCCAGGGCTATCGCTATTGTATAGCAGTAGAGATTCAACATTTTCATGCTTATTGGATTAGTTTAAGTGCTTGACTGGTGCCCCTAGGACCGTGTCTCAATCTTTTTAATCTTAGATATTGGAGACAAGAGCTTGTGAGTGTCGAATAGATATGCAGAGTAATTAATTACTCCCTCCGTTCCGGTCAATTGTTGTCCTTTGGTTTTGGCACAAAGACCAAGGAAAGATGAGGGAGCCAATTACTAAATGACAAGTGGAACAAATTGAGTGTAAATGATTAAATTGCTCATCAAGTTCATTCTCAAAATAGAAAGGACAACAATTGACTAAGACACCCCAAAATAGAAAAGGACAACAAATGACCGGGACAGAGGGAGTATATGATTGGGGAAGTTGTCAGACAATATTCCAGATTTCCAGTGACTTTCAAAGGCTATTATTATTGCACTAGTCTCTTATAAGACTTTAGGGCCTCCACAGTCCACGTTATCTTGACTGTACTGATGGGCAATTGCACTTACCTGTTTCATGCAATGACAACTCTTTGTATGTATGAAATTCAGAGAGACGAGAGAGATGCTTGAAAGGAAGGGTAATGGAGTAAAAAAAAAAAGGATATTACTGATCTACCAGTAAAACAACATAATAAGCTTCTAAAGAAGGCTATAATTTCCTGGGTGAACTGAGTTTAAAATCTTTGCTTCAGATCATTGGGAGTATTGCCTTGGGGGTTTGTTTAGACACTATGCCAGGAGGGAAGGGAAGAGCCCGAAAGGGGATGGAAGGAGGGAACGAAATATTGGAGCTAGATGTTTATCTTCCAAAATTTCCTATGTTAGATGGATTTAAATTTGGTTTTTACTAGGGAAAATGGGTGTTCTATTTCCCTCCCCTTCATTTCCCTCCAACCCACTTTATTAACCAAACCAGAGAAAATGTCGTTCTTATCCGTTCTACTTCTCTTCAAAATTTGTGCATCCCAAACAATGGGTTGCTCTTTACTCCGCGGTCTGTTTTCCTTAATTATTTTCAACTTCGCCATTGTCCGATGTTGGAGCAAGGGAGCACAAGGAACTGAGTTTTCAGTGATGGGAACTTTGCTTACGTTGGTTTAATTAAATTCTCTAGTCGAAGACATAAATTTGAAGCATATTTGTGAATGCTTTATTTCATGTTAATCTGTCATTGAATTTAGACAATGTGACACCATTCACGCTACTCAGGTTTTAGCGTCTGGAAGGCCAAGACCAGTTCATCAGGAAGTAGCTCAGCATTAGTGGAGAGCCAGTACATAAAGCCTGCACCTGATACTCACATTGCTGAGATGGGCCCTGGCAAGAGCTTTCGGAACTTCAAATTTGATAGACAATCCCTCGTACGAACCATGGAATCAGCATTTTCTGCATAAAACCTCTACATGATGGTGAATGTTATAGTCTGACAGTAATTTGTCCATCTTTGTGACTAGATTTAGCTTATGTACTTCTTTTGTACATGGTGGTGTAAGTAATTTAGACACTTCCAAGGTAATTTTTCTGTCTAATGTTCACTACTGAAATTTGTTTTAGTTATCTTTTATTTGTTTACTACTTGGCTTCGTTACTGGTTTGTAACGGTGAACGAGAAAAGTGTGCATGATTAATCGAGAGCTGGGGTATCTCCTAAATAAGACGAGTGAGCAACATGAATACCAGACTTGGGAAAGGAGATATACATGCAAAAGGGAATCTCCATGGCCTGCTTCATGCCACTAGGGTAAATGGGTCAATTGATGTAGGCCGAGTCATTTTTTGTATGCTTGTTTTTCGGTTTGGGTTGGGTAGTTTCTGGCTCAACTACGTGCTGCATCCGGTTGATGAGTGACTTCATTTAGGGGCAAAATATGTGCAGGGGAGTATAATGCAAAGACTATGCAAATGACCATTCGTGCAAGGAAGAATAAACGGGTACAAAATAATAATATAACCTTTGATTTTTAGTACACACTTTTGTTTCAGACAGCCTTAAGTAAAACGTAGACACAACCGATTTAAATAATGTTAGAATGAAAAGGAGATTGTGATAGATCGGTCTTTAACGATTTAAATAATGTTAGAATGAAACAAGTCTATCTTAAGCAAGTCCTATTGTTTTTAGTATGATCACCAGACTCACCACTTATAATAAAAGGAGCATTGGTTAAGAAATAACTCTCACAAGGTCGATCTAGAGGACTTGAACCTGAGGCCTGAACTTTTATTCAAATTTTAACTACTAGTTTTCACCCTTGTGTGGCAATTAAGATCGTCATTAATCCTGCTAAAAGAGAGATAAATATACATATGTTGTGACAATGTATGATGGTAATTTTGCACGCAACTTCCATTTAGCCTTGACCGAAAGTTTGTGAGACTGTGAAATGTACATCACTTAGAACATTATCTGAGAAAAAGAGTTCGCTCAAGTGATAAGAGCTTTATTATCCCAACTATGAAGTTGGGAGTTCGATTTTCATCTGCGATATAGTGCACTAATCTGAACCAAAACAAAAACTTAGAACATCATCTTGAGTGTTATACCTTATGAGGGCATTATTGGATAACATGGTAGGAAAGTAGCAGAAAAGTGAGAGGAACAAACGTTCATAACTTCGTTGGAAATGAATATACGAAAATTTAACATTTCAGGAGATTATGAGAGGAAAAGGCAGAGGAGCATTATTTTGTCTTTTTAAATTCATCTTATTTTAAAAGATCTTTAAGTTGGCTTTTTGAAAGTGGATGCTGGATGGAATACGTCATTAAAGTCTGCTGCTAGGTGGGTGGCGTATGATCCTAGGTTCTATCATCTTTGAAGGCGGCATGAGTTTTTGGTCTGAATCTGCTTTACAGGTTGAGGTAAAGGTATCCGAGAAGCATTAAGATGGGCTAGCGCTTATGGGATTCTTCATTTCAATGTGTTTTCCGATTGCCTACAGATCACAGGAGTGGAGAACGGACACAATTTGACGCAAGGAATCCTACTCGATATTGAAGCTAATTTACCTTTCTTTCACTGTATTAGTTTTAGTTTTATTCCTAGAAACTTGAATTTTGTGGCTCATCGACTAGCGAAACGAGCCATGAGATTGTAAGAAAGGTTTCTTTTACGGCTGTCAAAAAAAAAAGGAAAATGATTTTCTTTGATATATGATTGTGAAGCAAGCTAACCGTCGTCTTTTACATCGCTTGTCCTCCTTTTGATTATAGTGATTTACTTGCTTGAGGACATGGTTTAGTTTGTGGATATTTGATATGTCCATTTTAATGAACTTGTTATATCAATTGACATGTGTTTTACATTTATCATGCGCTCTCAAGAGTCATTTTTCATACCATTTCCCCATGTTTGCCACTTTGAGTGTTGTACTCGATTTTATAGGAATTGCCGCTCAAGCATGCATTTACAAGCCGAACCTAGCACGTGATGAGAATGGAAGATGCTTATCCGAGTTTCACCTACTAAAGGAGCTCGGGTACTGCCTACAAAGTCTGAGAGATGGTAGAATTGCTACGACCATCCTAGTGATTGAGTCGATTGACCGGCAAAGGGAGTCGATTGACTTGGTCCGTTTTAACACGGGCTAAGCTTGTTTAGAGGTCGTGACTTGGCGAAGTCTTGATATATTACAAACATTATGTATGATTATTATTATTATTCATTTTTTTTAGGATTCTAATAATATTATCTAGAGCTTTTCATTTTTCACTTTGTATCTGATTTTGTGAGCATTATTATCGAGATGAATCTAGTATGATGGGTCAAGAAATACAATATAAATATTGAGTAAATAAGCCGAGTCAAAGTCAAACATGACCATGAATGCATAATCAATTAACCACATCCTTTTTTTAAAAAAAAAAAAAAAAAAAAAAAAAATTAATTAACCAACCATATCCCAAATTGAACTCAATTGCATTCCTTTGTTTTCCCTGACCTTCGACATTCACCATTCTACCTCTTCAATCACCAATTCAATTCACCATCATTCCAGCAGCCATCTTCGACCTCCACACCAAATCACCATCTCAGACTACCACTCGTGCAACTGCTCTTCTGTCCACGGCAGCAACAACAAAACCAGACCACTCGTTCTCTCCGCATACTCACCTCCTACACCATCAGCACCACCGTGCTCCTCTGACCTGCATCAACCCAGAACCACTCGATTTAGCCACCTCCGTCTCCCATTAAATCGACAACCCACAGCAACTCGGCGCCACAGGTCCACGCCTCAACTGAGTCCACTATCTCGGCAACCAAGTCAAGCATGAGTATCGAAACCCGACAGTAGCTCTCTCGAGCTTCCTCCATCGACGACCACAACTCACCACCGCAGAGCAGCAGCCACCACGATTGTCTCATCACCGAGCTTGACATCCATTATCGCCATCGACTTGATCTCCTTCACTCCGCATCTCCTCTGATCTGTTTTCATCATCACCACCGTGGCACCTTGATAGAGAAATACCGGTTGTCGTTATTACTAGAATTAACTATCAAATTAACAATTTATAAACCTAATTAGACTCTACTAACTATTAACAATAAAGTAGTAATATGGTAAGCTAGGGTTGAACACAAGGAAGAACCCTTTAACTAAGACTTGAATTGTAAACTAATTAAGACACTAATAAAAATTTAGACTCAACAATTTAGACTAATCACAAATAATGGATATTCACAATGTTCCAACTTATAATAGGAAACATAGATGGAAAAAGCATTTGACATTTGGTTGGAAACAAACATAACAAAACTAAAGATGTGAACTTTTCTAAGAGATAAATTAACAAACACTTGATATGCAAAGATTCAATATTAGGGAAAACTTAGTGTAACTTGGTCAAACACTACTCCTTAAGCCACAAAGACACCCATTTTCTTTCTTAAATAACTACCTAGTACTACTTTCATAAGATATTTCCCAAATGAAAACCACACAAAGGATAACACATAAGAGCATTAAGAACAAAGCCAAATGAAAGAGCTAGGATTAACTTGTGAGAGTTTACAACAACTAACCCAAGACTAACTTTCAAACCTTAATCATAAAGTCACAAACTTTACAACAAATTCATAACAAAACAAGTTTGCTTCATATATTTCTAGAGATGTAAACACAAGACTAGAAATTGCAATAGTTAGATGAATAACATGCAAGGTTAATTACTCCCAACACATAAACATCAAACATAAACAAGTAAACAAAAGGAAATGCAATAATTATTAAAGAAAGATTAAGTAGTTCTTACAAAACTTAAAGGAAGTAGAGAATTCCAAATTACACCAAGCAAAAGGTCTAGCCTTCCATAACCATAGATGAGTCCAAGGTTAATGGAAAGATTGACATCCAAATTAAACCAAAGATTATAACTTTCTCCAAAATACTAAGTTTTTCCTTCATACAAGTTTTTGAGATTATTTAATAATTGAAGAGCTTGATCTAGGTCTTCAAACCATGAACTATATATGTGGTTGAACTCTCTTCTAGGTTAAACATGATTTTGGCTTCCACGAAATGGTTTAAGACGGATTATCAATACTCAAAGGCTGAGGAGAACGCAGGCTGCGTCACCCACCGTAGGCTTACGTCAAACGGCGCAGGCTGCGTCAACAGATGCAGGCTGCATCATGGGATGATCTCCGCTCCAAAATAGCTTCTTTTAACGCTCCTTTCACCATTTGGCCTCCATGCTTGTTCACCAAGGGATGACAACTCTATTGCTAGCTCGTGGAGAAACCGTCTTCACTTGATTGCTTGCTTAGAGGGTGTGGTTAGAGGCACTTGCTCGGGATTCTGAGCGCTCTTCCAAAACCATGCTCCAACCATGCATTAAAACACGTTAATCATAACAACCAATGGGACGGGAATACTAGTTCATTACTCCGACAAAAAAACCCTTAAATTAAACCAAACTAGGCCTAAGAAGGCCTTATTGACTCGACACTTTTGACTCTATCAAACTCCCCCACACTTAGACTTTTGCTCGTCCCGATTAAAACTCAAGGACGACACTTGGGCAAGTCTAAAGGCGAGTATAGGGGTGAATGATCACTCTTCCCTTTCCACATCCAACTTATGTCTCCCTCATACACAATCCACCAATCAAATGAAAATCTAGACTCAAAGTTTTTGACACTCGCTCTTCCCTCACTTCCCCCTCCTTATATCTCCCTCATACAAAGACACAACACACCTCCAACTCCGACTCATTCCATCTCCACCCTTCTTATATCACCAAGCAAGAGATGGCCACTCTCACCTTATCCCAAGGTGATAACAAATTGGCCTAGACAACTCCTAAATCATCACATTACTCCACTTATATCACCCCCTTATCACTCCAAGCAAAGTATGATCATGCTACTTGGTTGGCCACACACCTACAAGAATCAACAACACAAGTACGCAATGCAAAAACCACCAATTTAGAATAAGTTTTCGTGACTCAAAAATAAATTAAATCCTAATCTAGCCTCCTCCCAAGACCCTCCTTATCACTTCCTTCTTATCCCTCCATTTTTTTGGTGTTGCATTTTCTCAATTTTTCGATTTTTTTGTTGAAAATCCCTCATTTTGCCTAAGGTGCCCTTTCGGGTTTTCACCTTAGCTTTTTCCTTACCCCTCATGGTGGCTCGTAAAACGTTTCTTCATTTTGCCCGGAATTCCCTTTCGGGTTTTCATTCCGTCCTCGGCCACCTTCCCAATCTTGCCTTAGGCGCCCACCCTTGTGGGTTTTCATCTAGCCGGGATTTTAGGTATTTTTTTTTCAATGCATCAAAGACTAAGTATGTACATATATTACAACCATCTCACTCCCCCACACTTAGACCACACATTGTCCTCAATGTGGAGGAGTATCATCACCTTCTCAATCTTAATTGTTGAAGGGACCAGAGCCACCTCCTTGCTCATATGTCCCTTGGTTCCTTCTCCTCCTCTCCCTTGCTTCTCTTACCCTTCTTGCTCTAGCATAGCCTTCATCAACTTGTTGCTCATTAATGGTGGGTTGGTAGTTGGGATCATTTTGGTGGAGTGTCATGCCAAAAAGGCCTCGGATGAGGCCAAAGGAATCTTCTTGTGTTTGAGCATCTTGGTAGGAGTCCTAAATGTATTGGTGGTGCCTTTCGTTTTGGACTCCTAATTGTTGGCTCACTTGCTCTCTCCATTAATTTTGAGCTTTCCACAAGGCTTGATTAGCTTCCCATTGCTTGGCTTGTTGTTGTTGCCAAGCAAAGGATTCCTCTTGTCTTTTTGCAATTCCTTCAAGCATTCTCATTTGAGCCGACTCGGCTTCATCTCCCAACCGTTTATGATCATCAAAAGCATTTTTCCATTGTTCTAAGCTCTCCAATCTTGGCCATGTTGTTGTTGCCAAGTGTGTGAGCTCTCAACCCTCCCACTAATAGCTTGTAAAGTTCTCCGGGTGTCCTCAAAATACTTGTACATTTGATGTTGCCAAGGTTCCAAAGGTGGAGTGGTGGAACCCCCGACTTCATGCATAGGAGTATCTTCCATAAAAGTGGAGTACACACCCGGTTGTTGGAAATTTGGCTCCTCAATCCTTTCTATTTCCCTTTCTTCCTCTTCTCTCTCACTCTCCCTCCTTAGCCTCACTTCACTCTCCCTCCTTGGCCTCACTTCACTCCTTCTCGACACACTCCTCCTTGGCTCTTCTTGTTGCTCACTAGCAATATTTGGATCTTGGTGGCAATAGAAATGGCGATCAGAAGGTCCTCTAGGGAGAGGCATTTGAGGAGGCAACCGAAGATAAGGCAACCCCGTATTTCCTAACCAATAACCCTAAAGTGTCACCGTTGGAAGAATTCGAAACATGTTGCATTCTTGGAGGGCAAATTCGTTGTAATAACAAATTCCTCTAGCTTCGTTGGCGGCTTGACTTTCGGGGATTTGGCCATGGAAATGCCGGACAAAGAAGGTCACAAGCCCACCATTATGAATATTCCCACCCGATTGCTTCAATTTGTGATGCAATCATGCATCCATGAACAACTTAGCCCAATCCGAAATGCCCACTCCCTCGGGGAGCATTGTCCACAAATAAAGTTTCACCGCTTCACTAACCTTAGTAGGTTCTCCAACGGCCGTGAAAAGGGTGATAAGGAGACGGGCTAAAATCCGGAGGGGAGGGTTTGCGAGGGCGGAGATTTTATCATCTTTGGTGGTAGAGGTTTTATCCGTGAGTGCATTCCAAAAGTCCTCGGCGGTGCGTTTTTGTGACATGATGGGCTCGGGGCTTTTGGTTATTTTTAAAATCTACCTTACTTGTGAAAGGGTGCACTCATACCATTTCTTGTGAATTCTAAACTTATATGCTTGCTCTGCATCGTCATCCACATCAAGTTCGGTCAAGGTTGTGAGGAACCCGTAGGTGTAGGATCGGTAGGTGGTGTCCCACGTATCTTCATGAAGGTAGGCCTCTAGTCCCACCTTAGCAAGTAAGGAGAAGGTAGTGTCATAGAGGCCGAGCTTTTTCATCGTGGCCGGGCATAAGAATTTGGTGGTGACAACATTTTGTGGTTTTGGGGAAAAGAATTTGTTCCATATTTTAAATTGAGCGGCGGTCATGCCCTCATGTCCCATAAACACTTCTTCAACATCCGAATCGGATGCCTCAACCACTCTCTTCTTTGACTTACCCTTCCCACTAAACAATTTTGTGATCTTGGGAGCCATCCCACGCTTTCTTCAAAGACAAAAACAAAGCAAATACCTCTCAAAATAGTTTTGCACTCTATGATGCAAATCAACAAACAATTGGTGTGCACTTCTTAGTAACAACTCAAAAACTTGTGTTTGATAATTTCCTCTACCTCACCCAGAAAAAACTTTGCCACAACAATGATATAATCTCAACAACAAGAGTAAAAACGATACAAGGAGTCCGGAAACTCTTAATTTCGATTCAAACAAGTATGTAAAAACTAAGAGAGGAGAGTATGGTTATACCTTCCCGTTTCCACACAAAACTTGCTACTAGTTGTTGAATAATCCTTGCAAAACCCGTCTAGAACCTTAAAATCCCTGTTGAAGCCTTGAATTTGACGATTCTTGAGTTAGGGCTCTTGATTAAATTGGGCAAAATCTGTCAAAATGGTTGTATGAGAGGTATTTGGTGGTGGTAATCACAAAATTGAGGAATTTGTGCAAAGGGAGGGTGATTAAAGGTGATGATTTGTGGAGATTTGATGAGAGTTAGAGTGTTTGGAGATGGGGGTTTTGATGGAGTTGATGATGAAATCCGGAATATGAAGGATAAGGGTGGGTTTTTGGTGTTTAAAGATTTACGAAGGGCACTATTCAGCCTGCAACGCAAGCTGCGTTGATGGACGCAGGCCTGCGTCGTATGACGCAGGTTGCGTTGATGGACGCAGGCTGCGTTTTGGACTGCCGGGGAGCTCTAATCTTCATTTTTGATGCTTGTTTTCTTTGAGTTAAATGAGCCCCCCACTCTTGAGTCGTCCTTCATACTTCACAAATCCCGTATTGCCTCTTTTCATCACGTTTTCCCATGCAAAACTCGTCTATTAAACCTCCTCAAAGAGCATTAGTAACTTCAAAGAATTTGATTGAATTAATTGTCAACAAGGAATGAAATGACATGAATTTAAATGACATTAATATAATATCTAGCTATGAAAGCGGTAAATTTTAAGCTAAAGAGAGTGTATTTACAAAGGCTGCCGTATTTTTAATGTCGATGGCTCGACATAGTTCTTCATTTTATCAGGCTTGATAAATGGGGTCTTCCAAAGTGACTTCTTCCACCATTTGTGGTTTCATTCCCTCATGATAAGCTTTGAGACGTTGTCCATTCACTTTTATCATCTTCCCCATACTTGGGTTTTCAACCTCAACCGCTCCATGAGAATGGACATTCCTCACAATGTATGGTCCGAACCATTTTTTTTTTGGAAAGGTTAAGTATATTAATATCAACAAAAGAATACATCATCCATATAGAGTTTTTACAAAATAATACTAGCACCCACACCAATCTAGCGCAAAACCAAGAAAAACGGATACATCATCTATGTAGAATGAATACTTTTAAGCCAAATATCTTCCTCCCTAGTGATATGAGCTTTGTTACGAGCCTAGAATCTGGTAATAACAGCATGTATGGACTGCTGGACAAGTATTCTAGGATGAGTGACAGTGAACAAAACTCGAGCTCTGTTACGAGCCTGCCAAATCAAGTATACAAGCATTACATAGCACGCACACACAATCCTTCTGCGCAAAATGCTGTATCTCCTCCCTCTTTTGTTCCAACCAACCAGGTCTCGTGGGTTCAAACAAGTATGAAGCTGCTGCTACATAAGCTCAGAGCATCTTCTGCTATAATCACAATAAAAAAAAGATGCTCATGGGTTTCATCTGCAACATTACATAAGTAGCATTCCATATAAAGAGAACCACCCATTCTAGCCAATCTATCTCGAGTAAGTAACTGCCTTAGCATGACTGCCCAATAAATAAAGGAGGTCTTGGGTACATTCATAGAATTCCAACAGATTTCCACCAACTAACAGAGACCACATGAGTTCTAATACAGTCATAACCTGCTTTGATAGTATATCCATCAGATTTCCCCAGCCACTGATCATCAGTATATACAGGCTTAAAAAATAGCATGATGTGGGATATTTTTTTCCAAGACCAACTACAGTCAGAAGGAGGAGAGTAGTTGGTTGGTCTAATGTCCACCTCTGAGATACACATGATTGATCCATCACACCCAGAGATGATCATTCTTAGCAGCCACCCACCAGACATACTTCCCCAAAAGTGCTTTATTCCAATTCTTCGCATTTTTAATGCCCAACCCACCTTCAGCTTTTGGCTTACAACAGTGATCCCATCCTACAACAGGGGCACGAAGGTAAGAATCTTTCCCACTCCAGAGAAAGTTCCTGCAAATTCTATCAATGTTGTTCATAATGCCAGAAGGAATGAGGAAGATGGATGCCCAATAAGAATGCAGGGTATGCAAGATAAAGGTAACCAAGGTTAATCTACCAGCATAAGATAAGTGTTTGGCCCCCAAGCTCGAATATTTGCAGTAATCTTGTCAGTCAATTTCCTCCTATCATTCTTAGAGAGCTTCTTAGAGGAAATTGGAACCCCAAGGTACTTAAAAGGTAGTTCCTCTTTCTTAAAACTAGAGATTTGAAGCACCTCAATCACAGTATCATGCCTTACCCCATTAAGTAAATCTTAGTTTTATCTTTATTGAGGCAGAGGCCAGAAGCAGAAGAAAAAGTGGCAAAAGTCCTAAGTATCCACATGATAGACACAACATTACCTTTGGAGAACATAAGTAGGTCATCTGCAAAAAGATGATGATTCAATTTTAGGTGCCCACAAAGGGGATGAAACCTAAAATTGTCTTGTTGACCCACTACAGCCAGTATCCTTGACAAGTAGTCCATACAAAGGGTAAACAAGAGAGGGGACAAGGTATCACCTTGTCTAAGACCTCTCTTGCCTTTGAAAAAACCAAAGGACCTACCATTCAGGGATAAAGAATAAGAAGGAGAAGAAACACATTTCATAATCCAATTAATAAATTGCCCAGGAAATTTTAAATATGTCATTATCTGCTGCAAGAATTCCCACTCCACACTGTCATAAGCTTTCTTAAGATCAATTTTTACCAAACATCTAGGAGAGGCATCTTGTCTATTGTAGAGTCTGACAATGTCTTGACAGATGAGAACATTCTCTACAATGTTTCTCCCTTTGACAAAACCACCTTGAGTAATACTCACAATATCAGGTAAGACTTCCCCCAGTCTGTTGCATAAAAGTTTAGCAATGCACTTATACAAAGTGTTACAGCATGCAATAGGGCAAAATTCCAGCACAGTTTTTGGATTGCTACCTTTAGGAATCAGAGTAATGTTAGTGGTGTTGAGCTGCTTCAAAAGATGACCAGTGTGGAAGAAATCTTTCACAGCAGCACACACATCCTGTCCCACTATATCCCAAGAATCTCTGTAAAATTGGCTTGTATATCCATCAGGACCAGGGCTTTTATCAGCTGGAATGGAGAAAATACTCTGTCTAATTTCATTATCAGTTACTGGTCTAAGCAGGATTTGAACATGTTGATCATTAATGAGACTACCAGTTCTCACAGTAGGTTTGTGCACCTTAGTAGTTGGTTTGCTTAATCCCAGCAACTCAGTGTAATAGGATAAAAATGCATTCTCAATAGCCATAGGATCCTGATGGCTAACACCATCAGCATCAATGATTTGAGACACCTTATTATGGATTTGCCTGGCTTTAATCCTACTGTGATAAAAATTAGTGTTCTCATCTCCATTTATTAACCATTCCACCTTTGCTTTCTGTTGTAAATAGCTAGTTCTTGCCTTGTTTAAAGATTTATATTCCTCTGCAACTTCCTGTTTAGCAGCTAAAAGTTATTGATCCTGAGGGTTAAGATGCATTGCAGTTTGCAATCTATCCAACAGAGCTCTAGCAACTTCAGCACTCTTCTCAATATCAGAGAACTTGTTCTTATTTAAATTCCTCAAAGGCTTCTTCAGATTCCTAAGCTTAGTGAAAATTTTATACATTTTGACCCCTGAAATATTCTTGTTCCATTCAGTGCCAACAACCTCTTTATAATTAGGGTCCAAGCTCCACATATTGAAATACTTAAAGGAAGTATGTCTGACAGGTGCCTCATTCCTTCTATAACAAATACATGGACAATGGTCAAAGGTACCCTCATTCATGAAATAAGCTGAACTTTCAGGATACTGATGAAGCCACTCAATGTTAATAAGACATCTATCAATTCTGGAAAAAACTCGAGTGGTAGGATCTTGCTTATTGTTCCATGTAAAAAAAGAACCATGGGCAGGAATATCAGTCATCTCACAATATTCAACACACTGCCTAAAGTCCCTAATTTCACTCCAAGTCACTTCTCTACCCAGTCTTTCATTATAATCCAAGACTGAGTTGAAATCCCCACAAATACACCAAGGTTTAAGACAATCATCCTTAAGCTGCTCCCAAAGACTAAATCTGTCACTATCAGAGTTGGACCCATAAACGACAGTGTACCAGAAAATATCCCCTGAATTAATATCAGAGACTTCTACAGTTATATGCTGGTCACTGTTAGCAATGAGATGAACATTAAATAATTGAGGAACCCAAATAATCCACACTCTACCACCAGGATGATGTATATTATTGTTGATAACCTTCCACTGAAGTCCTAAATTATTAAGCACAGAAAGAAAATCTTGCTCCTTTATTTTAGTCTCCACTAAACCAAATAAACCAATTTTATTTTGATAAAGAAAATGCTTAATATCTAATTGTTTATTTGGATTATTCATACCTCAGACATTCCAAAATCCCAAATTATCCATTATCACTATTGATATTGATGCTACTCCCCCCTTCATCTTGTACTAAAATTGTCTCAGTATTAGTAGCATTGCCCTTAGATGGAGAAACAGCTGCCCTATAAGATGTCGCAGGTCTAAGAAGTGAGACAGGAGCATGTTCTTGCCTCACTCTTTGTATAATAGGACTGGCTGGTGTAGGGAGATGAGCAGAGTTATGTATAGTTATCCCACCAAATAAAGGAGTGGACGGGTTCATCCCCTCTGGCTGGGCCTGACTGGTTGTCTGTGGAGGGGGCACAAGAGGTTTTGCCACTGGTCTCCAGACCTGAATTAGGCGAGGAGCAGCAGTTGTCTTCTTACAAACATCCTTTATGTGACCAATTCCCTTACAAGAACCACAAGCCACAGGTTTCCATTCATATTCAACACACACACATACTTCATTGCCTTTCTCATCCTTAAAATAAATTTTCTCAGGGAAATCTTGTCCTACTTGTACTTCAACCATAAGTCTTGCGTACCCTAGTCAGGTCTTCTCAAGAGTAGCACTATCTGCACGCATATACTTCCCCACTAAGGTGGCAAGCTTCTCCAAAATTTTCTCACCCCAAAATTTCAGACCTAATCCACACAAGCGAATACACACTGGAACAGCTTTGACAGGCTCTTTAGCCATGGAGGCTGCCTCAGTCCAAGGTTTGACAACAAGTGGTTTATTTTCAAACATAGGGAAGCCTTGTTTAAGGACCAGGTTTCGACACTCGATGGTAGGGAAATGAACCAGAAAAGCTTCATTGGGTAAAAATGACACCTTATCATATTTATATTTCCCCCACAGGTTATTAACAAATCCTGAAAGTCGCGCCCATGGCAGATTACCCCCTAAGACATAACAGATGACTGCTGTCGACCAATATTCAAGTTCAGGTTGTACTTCCTCAGCAGTTATCTGAATTAAATCCTTCTGTGATGCAACAGAAGAGCGAGAACGAGTCTTACCAGTAACTTGAGTCCACCCAACTTCATCTGCTACAGGATTATCCTCACCTGTTGAGTCAGCTTCAGCTTCAACTACTGGGTTATCCTCTTCTGTGGAATCAACATCATCTTCAACAACGGTATCCAGATTAATAACAGGGATCCCCACAATCTCACTAACCGGCCGGGTAGTTTTCGCATCAGCAGATTGCGGAATCGCTGGTAAATCAAAACTGGATGCCCCCATCTCTAACTCAGTAGGTTCCGATGAATCATCACTGTTATCAAGTCTCAAATTATCCATATTAGAAAAAGACAGTCGTAATTTAGCTTTTGATATAATTTTTCGTTTGTTAAGAGAAGATTTTGATTTAGGTTTCTTTGCCATTTGCAACTGAAACCCTAATTTTCTAGAGAGGATTTTCTCTCTCTAGAAGTCATTCTCTCTCTTTTTTCTCAATTTGAGCTGATTTTCAAAGACAAGGACTTTGCTACCTTCCTTGAACTCCCTACGACTTATCATCCGGTCATGCCATATTCTTGCTTTCTCCTTGTATATGGCGGCATTGTCATAGGAGTCAAGACGAATTTCCTCAATCTCTTGAAGTTGTAGCTTCTTATGGAGGCCCGCATCATCTCGGCTTTGATTGAAAGATTTGATTGCCCAATAGGCTTTATGCTCTACTTCCAAAGGGAGGTGACATGCCTTGCCATAGATGAGCTGGTACAGGGACATACCAATCGGGGTCTTGTAAGCAGTGCGATATGCCCAAAGAGCGTCGTTCAACCCTTGACTCCAATATTTTCTATCTGGGATCACCGTTTTCTCTAGGATACCCTTGATCTTCCGATTAGACACCTCCGCTTGCCCATTTGTTTGGGGGTGGTAAGCGATGGAGACTTTATGTATGACCCCGTATTTCTTGAGTAACCCCTCCATAATTCGGTTGCAAAAGTGAGTGCCTCGGTCACTTATCAATGCCCTTGGATACCCAAACCTTGAGAATATGTGGCTTTGTACAAAACTTGAAACGGTTCTTGCATCATCATTCCGGGTTGATATGGCCTCAACCCATTTCGAGACATAGTCCACCGCCAAAAGAATGTAGAGATAGCCATTTGATTTGGGGAATGGTCCCATAAATTCTATCCCCCACACATCAAAGATCTCCAAGTAGAGCATGGGTTGTTGAGGCATTTCATTCCTCCTTGATATGTTTCCAACCCGTTGGCACTTGTCACAAGTCTTTGTGAAGATGCGGGCATCCTTGAAAATGTTTGGCCAATAGAACCCGCTTTCAAGTATTTTCCTAGCCGTCCTTTGGGGTCCAAAGTGACCTCCGCATGCATATTCCTGACAATGCTTGAGAATAGGTGGTATCTCCACATCCGGCACACATCGACGGATAACTTGGTCGTGGCACATTTTCCATAGATAGGGATCATCCCATATGTAAAATCGGGCATCGGCTTTAATCTTGTTCCTTTGACTTGATGACAAAGAAGCAGGGAACTTCTTAGTCACCATGTAATTCACCAAGTTGGCATACCAAGGTTCCGTCATCCTTAATGCGTAAAGAGATTCATGAGGCAAACTTCCATCAACTACCCCCATCCTTTGCATTTATTGATCATCAAGATGTAACCGACGAAGGTGATCGGCCACAACATTTGCCAACCCCTTCTTCTCCCTTATTTCAATGTCGAATTCACTGAATAGGAGGACCCACCGCATAAGCCTCGGTTTGGTGTCTTTCTTGCCCACAAGTTGAGTGATGGCTTTGTGGTCGGTGTAGACAATCACTTTAACTCCTAATAAGTAAGACCGAAACTTCTCAAGAGCATATACCACCACCAAGAATTCCTTCTCGGTTGTAGTGTAATTCTTTTGGGCATCGTTGAGAGGGAGGAAGCATATTGAATGGCATAAGAAGCTTTGTCTTGTTTTTGGCCTAACACGACCCTAATAGCAAAATCACTTGCATCCGTCATGATTTCAAATGGCCTATCCCACCTTGGTGCTTGAATGATTGGAGCCGATACAAGGCTTTCCTTCAATAAGTCGAATGCTCTCCTACAATCATCATCAAATAAGAACTCCGCATCTTTGTGCAATAGCTTGCACAAGGGGTTAGCAATTTTTGAAAAGTTCTTTTTAAACCTTCTATAGAAGCCGGCGTTAATGACCTAACATCTTGAGTATTAGATGGATATGGTAAGCTTTTAATCACATGCACTTTTACCATATCCACCTCAATCCCTCTTTTCGATACTATGTGCCCTAGCATGATGCCGCTACTCACCATAAGATGACATTTCTCGGAATTGAGTATGAGGTGAGAGTATATACACCGTGTTAGGACCATAGCTAGGTGATTTAGACACGACTCAAAGGAGTCTCCATGGATGGTGAAGTCATCCATGAATATTTCCAATATACGCTCCACATAGTCGGAGAAAATGCTCATCATGCAACGTCGGAAAGTTCCCGGGACGTTGCACAATCCGAAGGGCATGCGACGGTAAGCATATGTTCCAAATGGGCAAGTAAAAGTTGTTTTGGATTGGTCCTCCGGATGAATAGGGATTTGAAAATATCCGGAGTACCCGTCCAAAAAAACAATAGTACTCTTTTCCACCCAACCTTTCTAGCATTTGATCTAGAAAGGGTAGGGGGAAATGGTCCTTTAAAGTGACTTGGTTGAGACACCGATAGTCAATGCATACCCGCCATCCCATTTTTAAACAGGTGGGAATCAATGCCCCTTGGGTATTCTTGACTACCGTCACCCCGCTTTTTTTTGGTACAACTTGAGTAAGACTTACCCATTGGGAATCACTAATGGGGTATATGATTCTCATTTCAATGAGATTTATGACTTCCTCTTTCACCACCTCCATCATGGATGGATTGAGTCTTTGTTGGGGTTATCGCACGGGCTTTGCCTCTTTTTCCAATCGAATCTTATGCATGCAAGTGCTTGGGCTTATTTCCTTGATATCGGTGATGCTCCACCCAAGAGTTTCTCTATGATCTTTCAACATGGTCACTAACCTTTTCTCTTGCTCCTTCTTGAGTTGGTTTGAGATAATCAATGGAAGAGTGTCGTTTTCTCCCAAGAATTTATATTTAAGGTGATTTGGGAGAGGTTTTGGTTCATGTTTTGGTGGTTTTATGGTGGAGGATAATGGTCTCTCAAGATTGGCTTCTAGGGGGAGGAAGGGTGTAGGGAATTTATGCTCTTGATATGCCAACATTTCAGCTGAGACCCGAGGAGCACGCAGGCTGCGTGAGGGGGCGCAGGCTGTGTTGTATGACGCAGGCCGCATCCCAGGTTGGATCATGCACCTTCATTTTTTTCTTTTATTAGTTCATCCCCATATTCAAGACTTTCTTCCTTGTCTAAGTTTTCGGCATACCCTTGCACATCATGAGACAACACTACATGCAAACCTTCTTGGTCCAAATTGTTAATGAGCACAACCTCAAGAGGGTCCCTTTGACACAAATTATACACTTGGGAGACAATTGGCTCAATGATGTTCAAGAAATAGCATGAATATGAGTCGTTAGGTTGTCTCATAGCATCATAGATGTTGTATGTGAGTTTCTTTCCGTCAAATTCCATAGTGAGGTTTCCATTAGACACATCAATCTTTGTCTTAGATATTTCATGAAAGGCCTTCCTAAAAGGATTGGAGTGGCCCTCGAGTCGACTTCCATGTCAAGGACATAGAAGTCGGCTGGGAAAGTTAAATGGTCCACCTCTACCAACACATCCTCCATCATCCCTTTTGGGTAAAGATTTGAGCGATCTGCAAGTTGGATCACTACGTCGGTTTTGTTCAAAAGTGGAAGTATCAAGGTCTCATAAAGTGTATAGGGTATGACATTGATTGATGCACCTAGATCTAACATAGCATGGGTGAAACTCTTCTCCCCAATTGAGCATGGTATAGTGAACATCCCCGGATCGCCACACTTTTTGGGAAGTGATTTTTTAAATATGGCGGAGACATGTTCACTTACCCTTACTCTTTGGGTTCTCTTTCTTGTGTTTATCCTAGGCGTACAAAGTTCTTTGAGAAATTTTGCATACCTCGGAACACCTTTTAAAAGATTGAGTAGGGGAATGTTTACTTCATACTTCCTAAAGGTTTCATAGAGATCCTCATCCCTTTCAAACCTTTTAGAATATGTGAGAGCGTGAGGAAAAGGTACCTCAACGATATGTTCTCTCACGATCTCTTCAATTTGATCATTGGTGTTGTTGCTTTCTTTCTCTCCTTTGTCCATGCTCAACAGACTCTTCAATTCTTCACTACTAACTTTGGATGGTGACTCTTTCTCTTTATAAACCACAATTTCTTCTTCCTCTTGTATCTCAATGTCAATAATCCTCTCATTTGACTTTGCCTTTCTCTTCTTCTTTGGGGGAGATTCTAAGGTTCTCCCTTTTCTCAAGGTCATGGCACTTGCATTCTCTCTTGGAGGGAATGTGGTAGAAGGGATTGAAGTAGAGTTCTTTTGGTTGCTCTTGGCAATTTCTTGAGAAATTTGGCCAAGTTGGATTTCAAGATTCTTCACCCTTGCATCACTTGAGAGTTTATCGGCATCAATTTTGTCAAACCTCTTCGTTGTTTCGGCATGCCCTTTAACAAGAATTTTAAACATTTCTTTAGTTGACAAGTCATCTTCTCCTTGAGATGAGGGACCTCCTCCTTGTTGAAAATTTTTGTGGTTACCTTGAGGACCTTGGTTCACTTGATTCCCAAATTGGAAGGATCGTCCTTTTCCTTGTTGAAAATTTTGGTTTCTTTGGTAATTCGGGTTTGGACCTTGTGAATTTTGGTTCCTCAAATGGTTGAATTGTCCATTTTCGAAACTCTTTGAAGTATCCCCTCCCCAACTAAGGTTTGGATTGTCCCTTGAGCCGATGTTGTAAATGTTTCCACTTGGATCGTATTTGTAGTACCCACCCCCGGTAGGATTTCTAGAATTATAGTTACCATGCCCCATGGCAGTCACATTCTCATTTCTTATCCCTTGTTCTTGCATGATGGGACAAGACTCCACCGGGTGTGGACCTTGAAAAAAATTGCACTCCGCATTGGATCTTTGTGCTCCACCTACACCTTGATTGTTCCCCATCAAGTGAGCTACCATTTTGGTGAGCTCATCCACGGTCTTCTCAAGTTTTTGGTAGAAAGGAGAGGGTGTTTTGCAGTAAAACACTCAAGACTCGAGTTTTGGTTGAATATGACTCGATTTGGACAGTGACTTAGACTGTTTAATTGTGATAAAAACGACTAAAAACTAGACATAAACTCTGAGGACTGCAATAGAACAGTCGACAGGTCTGTCTGGAACCACGGTTTTACCCTGAACTCTACGATAGAATAGAGTTGCAAGCGTGATTAAATTGGGATATGACTTAATCCAAGCACGAAGCCACTAGATTAAGCCTAAGGGAAAATTTTAAGCACTAAGCAAAGAAATGACCCGACTCTAAGCACTAAGCAATAGAGGGTTTTCCAGCACTAAGCAAAGAAGATTAGTAGAAAGCAAAGTTTCTAACTTGTGTTTTTTATTCAACAAAATCTGAATTTTTCATGAGGAAAAGCCTTGATTTTATAGACCAAGCTAAGAAATCCTCACCATCCATCCATCCTAGCATCTAACGGCTCAAAAGCCCTAGGAAAATCAGTACAAAAGTGGCCCAAGGCCTTACACGGTGATAATCATAGAGAAAAGCAATCCGTCTAAGAACATAGGGCTTTTTTCGGCCTAGAAATCTTCCATGAGGAGTTTAGAGTATTTTTGTCTAAGAGCTTATGTCTTGGGAAGGTGATAATCATAGAGAAAAGCAAGGAACAAAACCGGTGGCCCTAGCTTACACGGTTTGCAAGAGGAAGGTACAAGGTCACTTTCAAGTCCCTTTCAACCTTCCTAATTTAACCAAGACATCCACAAGGCTTCTTTTATTTCTCTACTAGACATCTACAAGGCTCCTGTTCCGGTCCGGTAGATTCTGGTCCGGATCGGTCAATTTTTCCGGTCCGGACTGGATTTTGCCTACCCCTAGTTACCATGACCACGATTGCAACCGATACCGATATTGAAAACATGGCGTAACCCGAATTTTGAATGACCCAATATTAACCCGATCCAACATCACATTCATGAATCGTAATTGATTGATTCAAAGTGATTCAAAATGACCCAAATTGCAAGTATTAAGTCATTAATATTATAATCCATTAAAATAACGTGTTCATTAATTGTAACGCTCCATAATAATAATTAATTTTGAATGTTTATTAGTCATCCATAGTACGAAGTAAATTGTTTAAACATTAACCCGAAAATGACGAGTTCAAAACGACTCATACCCGATAATATAATAACCCGATTTTAAGACCAAACCTAAAATGACCCTAACAACTTGATATTCGAAACTAAACCGAAATTAACTAACCTGACCGATACAAAATTGCGCCAGACATGAAATGACGCGATCTAAATTGATCCAACCCAAACCTGGCTCGATTGACTATTTTGCCACCTCTACTAATACATGGACTTGGAAACAGGTCAATCATGTCGTGTTAGGGTTAGTAATTTCGCGTTTGCAAAAATTAGGGCTATATCGATCACTTTTGGGTCTGTTATATCAAGTTATTTAGGGATAACGATAAGTTT
The DNA here is from genome assembly GCF_048544455.1 of Silene latifolia. Lineage (NCBI taxonomy): Eukaryota > Viridiplantae > Streptophyta > Magnoliopsida > Caryophyllales > Caryophyllaceae > Silene > Silene latifolia. The sequence goes on along the minus strand of NC_133536.1, from coordinate 121,185,380 downwards.
GAAACAATTAACATTCTGGCCTGTCAGATCGGACTACTAGCTATGGCCAAGACACGGTTTTGGTGTTAAGCCAGGTTATTCAGAACATGTAATTAGGGTCGTTGACTGTTCTACTTATCCCAAGGGAGATTTAAGGCACTGATAATGGAGTTTGGATCCTCTCGATTTCCTAAAAAATATGGAGGGTTCATTTCCTCTCACATTGCAATATAATATTACGTCTCTCTTTGTACTGCATTTTTTCTTTATATGTTGATCGAAAACCTGGACTATTAGATCGCCGTGAAATAAAATTTTGACCGTTTATTGGAAAAAAACCCTCTATTTCTGTTGAGAAATCGAGAAGATCCTAATTCCTAATTGGTGATAATATCCCAAGAAATAATAGTGTCACATAAGTGTTTCCAGGATCGCGTTATGTATACCACGTTTAAGCTACTATATAGGTAGCACACATTCTCCTCATAATCAACGTATTCGTGTGCGACACTGTTATTTGTGGGACACGCGCCAAAACATGTTAGATACCTAAAGCCCCTAAATGCTGTGTGATTTTCTTCATTTATTTAGACACGTATCCATGGTATTTGGACACCTCTCGGACATGTGTCCATGGTATTTGGATACATTTTGGACACCTTCAAATAGAATCAAGTTGAATTTCAGGTGAATGGGGTGTGTTGTTTTATGGGGAACTTGGCGGGGAAATGAGTTAAATTGAGGATAAATGATCTTTAGACGAGGGAGAAGTCGAAATTAAAGAGATTGATTAGAAAAATGAGTTTGGGTGGAAAATGAGAATGAGTTATAGTCAAAGTCAAAATTTTACTTCACTTATTTAAATTTAATATCAAATCAAATAAAGTTACAAAAAAAATTGCTCATTAACTGTAAAATATATATTTTACTAAATTTAAATAATGTATCTCGTGTCTTAAATTGTATGGGATGTTGTATCACGTGTTCATTTTCTGTCCGTAATCTGTTTCTGTGTTACCTATACTGCCATTTGTCTTGCGTTATAAGAGCATCTCCAATGGTTCATCTAAAGGACCTGCTTGCAATATTTGCAAAATAAGGAGCATGTAGCTTCCCATTGGAGATTGGAAAAATTGGTGTGGCTTTCAAGGCATGTAGCTCTACCAAGCTACAACCTGTAGATACCTCATTTCTGCACCTCCTGCAAGCCACCCGGTGATGATTGGGCCGCATGTTTGGTACACGGAACGATTTATGATAATTTGTAAGTTTATCGTCTAGTGATAGCTCAAATACTTGTGTCTACCCCTTGTTCGTCATCTACGCGCCGTTACGGTCGTTTTGACAGTAATTAAAGTTCATTTGAAGTCCTGGTCAAAAACCGTCTTCATTTTCTAATAAACCATTTTAAGATGCCGAGTCGGAATGTTCTGGAATATTCCGTGTAGGGAAATATCCGTATAAAACCCTTAAAATTAAGGACTATAACGCAATTTTAACATGTGAATATTGTCATAAACGAAAAATACAAGAGAAACGATAAAGGTATAAGAATCAACCTCGGGTCCTTTGTGAATACGACCTAAGAACAGAAATCAATATAGATTTCCTCCTAATCGTTGCACCCAAGACCGTCTGAGACTATGCCCCTTGTGCTAGAAAGTACTCTCTAATTGCCTTGCAATATTGAGAGAGTTTTTGTGAGTTTTCGATGTGAGATCTAGGTTTCAGAGAAAATGCCTCCAAAAACCTAATTTTTGTGCAAATGAATATGCTTAGGTCAAAAGGAGAGAAGCCCTCTCCTTTTGTTAATCTCGTCCAAACCGTGAGCAAGGGGAGGGAGTGGGCTTTCATTTTCTCCTTATTTTAACTCGTGGTCCGACTCGATTCGCTAAATGTATATGACGGGTTTTTAATTATAAATCGTCACTCGTTATCGGATAATAAAACATCGACTAGTAACATGAATTAGTCGATATATTAATACATGTCCGATAATGACAATATTGTATAATTAATTAAATTCAATATACATTAATTAAATATAATCGTTTATATTCAATTTACGAATTAATCGCTTAATTCACTTTAGCCATTATTATTTAATCCGTATTAAATAATTATCTCAACATCGCGTTTGACTAATTATTAGTCAATAACTCCGACTAACTCGCTTAGTCATATTAGGCATCAACATGATCAGTATTTTCATCTTCACATCTCTCAAACGTATCCTATAGGTGTGACTTTTAGGGACCAGTTGATCACCGCCATCTGTATGACAATAACATCAAACTTATATAGCAAGCCAACCGTTATTGATAAACGTGGACCAACTGATAATAATACAAAAGTATACCCTTTGATCCTTTTAGAGATTTATATGTCATTGCACTAACTGTAGAGGACACCAGCCCCAACAAGCTCCCACTTGTCCGTACAAGTGTACGTGCAATAACGTTATCCGCACTAACTGGAGGACACCGGCTCCAACAAAGTCCCACTTGTCCGTACAAGTGTATGTGCGATAACCGATTCTCATATCCATTTAAAATTTCTCCCACTCAATGTAAAACAATTTGCAGATCCTGATCCGCAAAGGTCGTATTTTACAATCGATCTGTATCAAGAGTGGTTTCCCCGACTAGAGAGTAACTTAACTGATAAAACGAATTCGTATTCGAGCATGGCCATGCATTTCAGTTACAGCTCCTCGAGTGGCCCTGAGAAATATCGAGTACCTGATAAAGGCTGAATATTTCCTTCAACTCAACTCCTGCCGATCTAAGCACAATATGAAATGACCCAGAAACAATCTACTTGGCCCCCTGTTACGGATGACCGTGAGAAAGAAACCAAAGTCACCCAAAATCTGCCTTAGTCTCAAGAGACAGTCGATAGTCAAAAGAATCGACTCTTAGGATCACCATGGAGGTCCTATCCACGACCTGGCACCGAATGTTATAAAACATTTAGGACTCCACGTCGTTGTCACAATTGTGTCCTACGAGATATCCGTATAAATCGCCTCTGTGATTGGTCAGTCAACCGTTTGACTTATGGCTCGTTGAACCCACCATCAACCAACGTCACAAAATAATTGCCAGAGTTATCAGCTCACGTGGGCAATTAATTACCAAAAATATAATGTTTGTTCAGTTCACTTTGTGGTGTTCAAAATTGTCGTACAAATCCACATGAAAAACAAAATATATAAATATCAAAACGATGATGTCGTATAGAGTACAAAAGAGAATGAATCTAATCCATAAAAGAGTACTACAACTCAGGAACACGTTTAATTCCCATGGAATTAACATGCCCTTCATGCTTTTCTTGTCGTAATGGTTTAGTGAGAGGATCTGCTATATTATCATCTGTAGCAATCTTTTCTATCACTACCTCCTTTTGCTCCACGTAATCTCGGATTAGATGAGCTTTCCGTTGTACATGTGTAGACTTGTTGCTAGACTTAGGCTCCTTAGCTTGGAAGATGGCACCTCTATTGTCGCAATAGATGGTGATCGGGTCATTCGAACTAGGCACTACAGATAGTCCTTGTAAGAACTGACGCATCCATATCGCTTCCTTTGCGCCTTCGGACGCGGCATAGTACTCGGACTCGATCGTAGAATCTGCTTTGTAACACTTTGTTTGGAACTCTTCCACCGATCTGCAGCGCCATTAAGAGTAAAAACGAATCCAGACTTAGATTTCGAGTCATCTCGATCCGTTTGGAAGCTAGCATCTGCGTAACCGGTTGCGCATAGCTTTTGATCACCTCCATAAGTCAATGCCCAATCTTTAGTCCTCCGTAGGTACTTAAGGATGTTCTTGACAGCCATCCAATGTGATTCACCTGGATGCTGTTGGAATCGACTTGTCATACTCAATGCATATGCCACGTCCGGACGTGTGCATATCATGGCATACATGATTGATCCTATAGCCGAGGCATAAGGAATCCGTGTCATGCGCTCTTTCTCTTCTGGTGTCTCTGGTGCCTGAGACTTGCTCAAATGCACCCCTGGAGCCATAGGAAGAAACCCCTTTTTGGAGTTAGTCATGCGAATCTCTCTAGTATCTTGTCTATATAAGACTCCCGACGAGAGATAACATCCGACGTGATCTATCTCGATAGATACGGATGCCCAAAATTCTTTGTGCCTCACCCAGATCTTTCATCTGGAAATGGTTCTTCAACCATACTTTTACCGAAGTTAAGAGAGGTATGTCATTTCCAATCAGGAGTATGTCATCGACATACAATATTAGGAAGACAATCTTGCTCCCACTCGACTTGATATATAGACATGGTTCCTCGACCGATCGAGTAAATCCATTTTCTTTTATCACTTGGTCGAAACGATGATTCCAACTCCGAGAAGCTTGCTTAAGTCCATAAATGGAACGCTTAAGCTTGCACACTTTCTTAGGATGTTCAGGATCGATGAAACCTTCGGGTTGTACCATGTACAACTCTTCCTCCAAATAACCGTTTAAGAAGGCGGTTTTCACATCCATCTGCCAAATTTCATAGTCATGAAAAGCGGCAATCGCTAAGATAATCCGAATGGAACGCAGCATGAATACGGGTGCAAAAATTTCATCGTAGTGCAAGCCTGGTACTTGGGTGAACCCTTTAGCAACTAGTCGTGTTTTATAGATATCTTGTTGACCTTCCACAGAATGCTTTATCTTGTAAAGCCATTTGCATTGAAGGGGACGAACCTTAGCAGGTAAGTCAACAAGATCCCATACGTTGTTCTCATACATGGAGTCCATCTCGGATTGCATGGCCTCAAGCCATAGCTTTGAGTCGGAACTAGTCATGGCACCTTTATTGGTTGCGGGTTCACTACTCGTTAAGAGCAGAATGTCATCTATGTCATGTTCCTCGACCATACCAATGTATCTGTCCGGAGGAATAGAGACTCTACCCGACCTCCTAGGTTCCTCGGGAATATTAACAAGAATGGGATTGAAGGAACTGGTTCCTCCAATGGTTGCTCGGTATTCTGTTCTGGAATCTCCGACAGCTCGAAGGTTCTATTACTCTTCGCATTCTCGAGAAATTCCTTCTCTAAGAATGTCGCACTAGCCGCAACAAATACACGTTGTTCGGTTGGCGAATAGAAGTAATGAGCAAGTGTTCCTTTAGGATAACCTATAAAGTATGTCTTGACCGATCGCGGGCCGAGCTTATCCTCGTGTCTCCACTTGACATAAGCCTCGCAGCCCCAAACCCGTATAAAGGACAAGTTAGGGACCGTTCCCTTCCATAGTTCATATGGAGTCTTGTCAACAACTTTAGACGGACTTCGATTAAGTATTAGAGCAAACGAAAAGAGCATAACCCCACAATGAGTCGGGCAACACGGTGTGACTCATCATGGATCGAACCATATCAAGTAGTGTTCGATTTCTCCGTTCGGACACACCATTCAACCGAGGTGTTCCAGGTGGAGTTAACTGTAAGGCAATCCCACAATCCTTAAGGTGTTGATCAAACTCGTGAGAAAGATACTCGCCACCACGGTCGATCGTAGTGTTTTAATCTTTCTACCCGATTGGTTCTGCACCCGATTCTGGTATTCTTTGAATTTCTCAAAGGATTCACTTTTGTGCTTCATTAAGTAGACATAGTCATATCTACTTAAATCGTCCGTGAAAGTGATGAAGTACCTATAGCCTTCTCGTGCGGTGATTGACATAGGTCCACACACATCCGTATGTATGAGTCCTAATAGGTCGCCAGCCAGCGCATTCCAACACCTTTGAAGGAAATTCGAGTCATCTTACCAATGAGACATGATTCACACGTGCCAAATGATTGAAAATCAAAGGCCGAGATAGCTCCATTCTGTATGAGCTGTTTAACGCGTTTCTCATTAATGTGTCCCATACGGCAGTGCCATAGATATGTTTGATCTTTGTCACCAACCTTTAACTTCTTATTCATTACGTGCAATATTTCGGTGGTCTGATCTAAAACATAAATTCCGTTCATGGAGACTGCCTTGCCATAAATCATATCGTGTAATGAGAAAATGCAACTATTATTCTCTATTACAAATGAAAAACCAAGTTTGTCAAGTGCAGAAACTGAAATAATGTTTTTAGAAAGACTGGGTACATAATAGCAGTTATATAAAAATAACTCAAATCCGCTAGGAAGCTGGATCACATATGTTCCCCTTTTGACGGCAGCCACTCGCGCTCCATTCCCGACACGCAGGTCCACCTCACCCTTTACGAGGGGTTCGATGTTTCGGAGGCCCTGCACATGATTACACAGATGAGAACCACAACCAGTATCTAGTACCCAAGTTCCGTAACTTGCGTGGTTAATCTCAATCATATGAATAAAAGAAGAAGAAGAAGAAGACATACCAACAGGATTAACGCGACCTGCTTTTATGTCCTCATGGTATACAAAACATGTACGCCTCCAATGCCCAGTCTTGTGGCAATGATGGCATTCCATGTTACCGGTCTTGCTCTTTGTCGAGCCTGATGAGGTGCTCGACTCACCAGGCCCACTCTTACCTGATCCTGACTTCTTAAACTTCAGTTTACCTACTGCTAGGTCTGCCTGAGCTTTGCCCTTACCCTTGCCCTTGTTTGACACAACGAGAACATCCTGTTTCAGGCTCCCACTAAACTTCATGTCCTTCTTTCTGCATACGAGAAGGAGTGTAGTGCATGAGGACTTTTCTTCAAATCATTCATATAGTAATTGGCTCTAAAGAGCGCAAAACCATCGTGGAGTGAATGAAGCATGCGGTCAATCACAATGTTCTCGCCGATTTTACAATCAAGCGCCTCCAATTTCTCGACATTCTCAATCATGCTGAGAATGTGTGGGCTAACCGGTTGGCCCTTCTGGAGTTTCGCCTCAAAGAAGCGACTGGTATGCTCATAGGTCACGATTCTCGGTGCTTTCGAGAATTCCTTAGTGAGCGTTGTGAAAATCTTGTTCGCACCTTGGGCTATGAAGCGTTTCTGCAAATTGGATTCCATTGCAAAAATGTGTACGTTTTTAATCGCACCCGCTTCCATGACGAAATCGCTATACGTGGCGATCTCGTTAGCTCCAGCCGTGGGGCCTGGGTTTGGCGGGATGGGCTCAGTCAGATATCTGAGCTTCCCGTCAGCAATGGCAGCATTCCGTAATGCCGTTTCCCAGTCCGCGAAGTTTGATCCATCATTCTTCAGTCAAGTGGACCGATTCATCTAATTCATGAAGATCCGAAGCCAGGACTCACGGTCCAATGTGGCACTTGGCATTGGGTCGTCAGCACGGCCAGCCATTATGTTATTAGCAGTTTAAATGATCGTGATCTACACTGAAAAAGAGAGGAAAAACAAAACGAAATAAGCAACTCATCGTGGTGATTTAAGTCTATTTAAAATTCATTTTTTAACGTGTAGACTCATTGCACTTGTATAATCGATCTACCTCAAGAATTATACAAATGATCCCAAGACTCAATTTCCGTAAATTGATAAGCCAACTGTTTAGCTAGTTCTACCGTTAGAACTCTTGGTCGATAGATTTCCGTAAATCCTATCTATAGTCCACCATGATCACAGGATCGTACGAGTGACCATAGTGTTGAGATAAAATAGGTCAATAAGTTCCAACTTACCCGACGTAGAAGGGGTCATATTATGCCTACCGACGAAGAAGGGATTCATTGGAGTTTGACCTATAAAGACTATTCTCAATTTTTGTTTATACGAGGAAGATCCCATCAACTTAGTTTTAATTCATTTTAAGTGAACGAAAAACTAGCATTGCGTGAATGAATTAATTTAGGTGATGGCTTATAAAAACGTGTGATATCTGTATATCATAGAAAACTAACGCGTCACCTCTATATGAATCAATTTTCATGCAAATATTAGGTGGTTTGGTTTTAGGCGGAATATGATGCAAACTATCGTTACGATGAAAACATAAAGGAAAGCAAAACGTAAATAAAAATTCCTAGTGTGGCCTATCCTAGTAAAAAGAACATAATACAACTTTGGAATCCACCGTTGGACCCGAGAAGCTTGTCTTGATGTTCCATCTTTGTCCATGCAGCGGGAGTGAGCATCCGATCTCCATCTTTGGTCTTCTCAAAATTACAATTTAAAATTTACAAAATATAAACCTATTTACATTCTAAATTAAAACTGTAATTACAAGGAAAAATCAAAACGGAGATGCGAGATCTCAAAATACAACCAAGACCGTGTGACAAAACCGCTTCTATCAACTTAATTTTAATTCATGATAATCCGTTACTTTAAATTGCTTTAAAATAACTAAATGGTACGTGAGTGAACCGTTTCACTATCAAGCGAGTGTACAACATCCGTATAATGTACATTTTATGGCCAAAAGAGAAAAATTTTCAGCAAAAAAAAAAAATTTCAGCCGTGGCCAAAAGGAGGAAAAACACGAATTTTTTTTTTTTTTTTTTTATATTCCAACGGTTTGCCGAGAGCAAAATTTTTTTTTTTTTTTCAGCGGCTCAATTTTCAGCGCGGCATCCAAGAACAACAATTGAACAAAAAACACCAATAGCAATTTGAACATAATCCGTATTAAACAAAATTACAATTGACAAATCTTTAACATATTGCTATGATTATCGTTTAAAATAACAATATGCAAAGAACAAATCGAAAAACAAAATCAGACGATTGAGACCGATCTGCCGTGAGCTAGCATGTCACGGTTTTAAAAAAAAACAGAAAACAGCCGAAAAAAAATAAATCGGCCGCACGGTTTTTTATGCAAAAATTTATCGATTCAATTCGTTTAATGAAAATCACAATGTAAAATTTACGTGGCCTCGCTCTGATACCACTTGTAGGAAAATATCCGTATAAAACCCTTAAAATTAAGGACTATAACGCAATTTTAACATGTGAATATTGTCATAAACGAAAAATACAAGAGAAACGATAAAGGTATAAGAATCAACCTCGGGTCCTTTGTGAATACGGCCTAAGAACAGAAATCAATATAGATTTCCTCCTAATCGTTGCACCCAAGACCGTCTGAGACTATGCCCCTTGTGCTAGAAAGTACTCTCTAATTGCCTTGCAATATTGAGAGAGTTTTTGTGAGTTTTCGATGTGAGATCTAGGTTTCAGAGAAAATGCCTCCAAAAACCTAATTTTTGTGCAAATGAATATGCTTAGGTCAAAAGAAGAGAAGCCCTCTCCTTTTGTTAATCTCGTCCAAACCGTGAGCAAGGGGAGGGAGTGGGCTTTCATTTTCTCCTTATTTTAACTCGTGGTCCGACTCGATTCGCTAAATGTATATGACGGGTTTTTAATTATAAATCGTCACTCGTTATCGGATAATAAAATATCGACTAGTAACATGAATTAGTCGATATATTAATACATGTCCGATAATGACAATATTGTATAATTAATTAAATTCAATATACATTAATTAAATATAATCGTTTATATTCAATTTGTGAATTAACTGTTTAATTCACTTTAGCCATTATTATTTAATCCGTATTAAATAATTATCTCAACATCGCGTTTGACTAATTATTAGTCAATAACTCCGACTAATTGCTTAGTCATATTAGGCATCAACATGACTGTATTTTCATACTGTCACATCTCTCAAACGTATCCTATAGGTGTGACTTTTAGGGACCAGTTGATCACCGCCATCTGTATGACAATAACGTCAAACTTATCTAGCAAGCCAACCGTTATTGATAAACGTGGACCAACTGATAATAATACAAAAGTATACCCTTTGATCCTTTTAGAGATTTATATGTCATTGCACTAATTGTAGAGGACACCAGCCCCAACATTCCGGATATTTCTATTCCATATTTTAATCTTTTAATCTTTTGGCAAAATATATCCCGAAATTATATTTTGAACAATAAGGAAGTTGCGATCTACCGCAATTCCATAACAGAAACGCGGAAAATCTTTCTTCCGCAGGAGGAAACTCCTGGGGGAAAGGACGCAGCACCTGTTGCGCCTCTTCCAAGAGCCGCAGTGGCTGCTGTGTCTCTTCCCCAGGTCTTTTCTGCGTATTTTAAGATCTTTTCGAGATTTATTTCCAAAGTTTTACCGAAATCCTAATTCCTCCGTGTGGTTAGTATAAATAGGGACCTTCGTTCCTCATATTTCTCACGCGAGTGTCCGCCATTCTCTTCTCCCTTTGCATTCTAAGACCGTGCTCTTTGCTTATTGGTGTCTACGTGCTTGAACTTTCTACCACGTAAGCTCGTATCCTTCTGAGTACCAGCCTCGTTTTGCATGACCGACCAATTTGACCAACTCCACTCAATCAACTTAATCAATTCAATTTAATTTCTCTTACCAGGGCACTTTCATCATACATTCGAGTCGAGCAATCACTAATCGTTAACTTAGTCAATCTCGTTTCGTCAAACATGTAAGTTTGAGGGTGTAAATCCCATGTTTTATTATTGTATAAACTACCGTAAGGTTTACGTCGAAAACATGTTTAAAACCGATTTATAAAACCTTTTATCAAACCTATTTTTACGGATTAACAGAAGACAGACGTCGAGAAGAAACGCAGCAACCGCTGCGCGTCTTCGAAGAGTCGCAGCATCTGCTGCGCCTCTTCCTGAGGCTGCCGCAGTTCCTACTTTTCTTCTTCTTCCCCGTCTTTCTGTTAACTCGCCTTCTTTCGTTTTTCTTTCTTATTTTCTTCTTTTTTTCATTCGTATAATAATTTTAACATATAATTCATAATTATTTTATCACCTTTAATTTCCGACTTAAATCCCAAGTAATCAATATTCGCGGGTTTTCGTCATTAAAATCAAACCCGGATTTTTTTTGGTGAAATGTGAGTATATATATATTAGATATCAAAAAAATTACATATACATGAGAGTTATGAAAGCGTTATCAAAACAAAACGAACTCCCTAACAACCAATACTTAGAACAAACTACCACCAGCTACTAGCCCACAATGCCCCATTTCTAAAACCAGGTTCTTTCTTCACTTCCTGCAGAGCCTCCAAATTTTGATCTGATCCTTCTCATAGCATCCTCCCTGATATTAGCAACCATATTTTCAAGCATGAGAAGGATTAGGTGCACCCTCGAACTGTTCCTTTGACTCCATATATGGTAGTAACAGGAAGACCAAATGAGATAATGAGTTTGCTTCTTCAGTCTTGCCCCCGCACTTCTACCATTACTAGCATAAGACCCCACTATAATTTTGAAACCACACCATTGCTCTACTAATCTCGGCACCTGCCTGCTATATAAACAGTCAAAGAAGAGGTGCTCCTGAGTTTCAGGGTCCTGGTCACAGATACAGCATCTGTTGTCAGGACAGCAGCCAAACTGAAACAGTTTGGCTTTAACATTAAGACCTTGGTTCATAACAAGCCACGAAATCAAAGCAAGATTTGGATAATTCCAGCTATTCCAGACCAGTTGAACCCAATGTTTCTTAGGCTGTTTGGTTCTAAGCCATTCATACCCATCTCTTATGGAGTATCCTTTCGAGCTAGAAGTCCATTGATCGTTCTGATAACCAGCCTTCATTATTTCCTTGACTTTGCAAATACTTCTCCAGGACCAGGCTACACCAGCTGTAGGAGTGTAAGTGTGCCAGTCCTGCTGCTTAAGATACACCTGACTTATCTATTTGATCCATAACTTATCAGCTTTGTTATAAACCCAGTCTACCAGTTTAGCCATAGCTGCAATGTTGGAAAGTTCTACTTTTTTATGCCCAAGCCACCTTCATCCTTAGGTAAAGTAACCTTGTCCCAAGCAACCAAGGGAACTCTATGGTAATCTGAACTACCATCCCACAAATAATTCCTACAGATACCTTCAATTAATTTGTATATTTTTTAGAGATTAGATTCGTCCATATCAAATCTCTGGAATTCGCCTTTTGTATAGTTTTTATCAGTTCATCACCATTAAATTGCATAAATAAAACCTAATTAATTTTTATTAGCAAACCTGATTAATTTATATTAACAAAATTCGTAATTAGTCTATAATTCGTTCTAATTAATTTAAACTTGTCCTTTATTGCTTTTATGACCAATTTACATGTAAATAACCTGTTAAATCACTTCTACCCGAGTCGAATACCAATAATCGATCATTAAATTCACCAATGAATATTAACGATATGCAGTTCCGGCTTCACAGCATGAACTCACCTCAGGAATAGACGCAGTGACCACTGCGCCTCTTCCAAGGGACACATCTATTCTGCGCCTCTTCCGGGGTGATTTCTTTCCCTGAACTCCCGTTTCTGCTTTGACCTAGTTTTTAGCTTACGTATTAATCAACTATTATTCGTAATATCATCATTTGTCTGTCCGTTTTCTACCCTTTATTACTTTCCTTTTCTTTTCTCAAATTATCCGTTTTAAATGTATTTTCGACGTAAATCATCATCAAACCATTGTAATTATTGTAATTTTAATTACTGTATTTCATTTATTGTATTTTTATTATCGTTTGTTTGCTTTCACATGTAATCAATCTAAATCTCTACTTCGACCCATTGTATGCTAAATTACGTGTTCACCGACTTAGTTTAATTCACATGCTAGGATTAATCTATTGTTTGTTGCATTGCATGCATATAATCGACAACATATCGAGTATAGATGATTTTCCCTAATCATTAGGAGAGGCCGCTGTTGAGGCGGGCGGGATTAGGTGCTCGATCAAAAGGACTTCCTAATACGTACCCTCATCCCTTAATCCAGATCTCTGTGAACATCCGTGTTCATTGGCATCCACGAGAGTCATTCTAGACATAGAATGCTAAGGGTAACGAGTTCTAGCTTAGTGTTCATGTCACTACTTTGTGTCTTGACATGGCACGAAGCATTCGAACGGTTTCCAATTTTCCACAATAAATTGGCGGCGACTCCACAAATGCAAACGCTTGTTTTCCCAAGCGCCCCCATGGGCCCCCCGTGTCCACAGTTTGGCGACTCCGCTGGGGAGTAATACACTTACGTGTTGCCAAGGGTGAAACTTGAACAAGGTTAGGGAATAGTTTATATGAGACAGTTGTCGGTTTTGATTACTCGATCTTCTTAGATCGTTTTATTCGGCCTTACTAGGCCCTACCCAACCCATTCGACCAATCGTCCCGTCTGGACGGTCCAAATTCTTATCTGGGCCTAAGGATGGATAGCGATTGACGTCAACCATACCACGATGCTTACTCCTGTTTGTATCAAGGGCCTTCACTACTCGAGGGAATGGACTAGGAACCGGCCTTACTCTTATTTGGCGCGGACCCCTCCACAGACCCGGGTTTAATTGCTCGCTATGACAACCCAACCTTTAAACCAAAACCCTTTAAATGCACTCAGCATACCGTTATAATGCCTGTTTGAATGCTTGTATCATATGTGATCACCATTTTCTAAACAAAACCATGACGAATTTTGTAAAATCTAAAACCTCTTTCAAAATGTAAATATTTTCGATAAATGGCCCAAATTAGCGCAAAACGAGTCGAAACTCTATCCAAATATCGAGTCAAAAGCCGGGCCTCAAAAAGCCCATTTCAAAACCTCACTTCGAGTCAACACTCCTACAACTACACTACAGTTGATTAGGACAAACATTTCAAAACTTTGTCATTTTCAAACCTTACTTGACACAAGTGGCGCACTCCCACTTCACAATTCGAGTCTTTTCTTTGAGTAAGTGTGCTAGAGTGGTCGATTGTGTTTTGATTCGTCGTCGATTTTTTATCCAGTTTCCAAGATGTCTGGAACTAGTCACGCAAGTGTCAATGGACAACCCCAAAATGGTAATGATCAAATCTTAGCTGCGCTCGCTCGTCTCTAAACAAGTCAAGAACAAGCTTATGAACGCCTTAATGCTATTGAAAACCGGATTGTTGCGGTAGAAATTAGGCTACCTCCTGCAGAAGATAAAATTCCTAATGAAGTTTTAAATGACAACCTTCCACCCTATGCTGGACAAGTAGAAGTAAACCCTCCAGTAGGTCTTACTGAAGCTGAAAAGCGACTCCAATACTTGGAGGAGCAACTAATTTACCTTAAAGGAGACGATATCTATAGGGAAAACAATCGCAAGTATGAGGCCGTGAGCGCCAAATTGCCAACCAACTTCAACATGACTGACATCCCAAATTTTAAGGGACATGAAAACCCTTTCAACCACATTCGTGCTTTCAAAGACTACATGTCTATCAAAGGCATCAAACCCGAGATGTTCCTAAGGATCTTTCCTTCATCTCTTGACAGCATTACTAAGCAATGGTTCTATTCCCTAGAACACAAGAATATTGCCACCTGGGCCGCCGCCGCAATTGAGTTCGCTAAACAATATGCGGATAATGCTGAAATCCAAGTCAATATGCGCACTCTAGAGGTTCTTACCCAAAATGAGAAAGAAGGCTTCACCGACTTCCTAAGTTGGTGGAGGAAGACTAGTACACAACTCGTCGAGCGTCCTGATGAAGCTACCCTTGTGGAAAAGTTCGTGGATAATTTAAGGCCCATTTATGCAAATCACTTGAGGTACCAAAACATTAAGATCTTCAAAGACTTAACTGTGCTAGGGACAAGAATCGAAGATGAAATCGATAAAGGACTCTTGTCCAAAACGGTGGGTCGTGGATATCAAGGCTCGACAAGTCGCTCTTACGGCTCTACTAGCAAGACTGATGAAGTTAACCTTCTTGAATCATCAAAGAAGAATAACCCCCAAAGGAAATTCACGAACATTGGTGACACGTACTCCAATGCTTTGAAGAGGTTGATAAAACAGGGTAAGCTCCAACCCATAGGGCCTACATCTGATCCAGAAAAGAAGTCCAAGTTCTGGGATGAAAATTCATACTGCGAATATCATAGAGGTAAGGGACACGATACATAAAAGTGTTACAAGCTAAAGCATGTCCTTCAATATATGATTGAAGACAGTCGCCTACCCATACCTCCTGGAGGTAAGCCTAACAATACTCAGAATCCTCTTGGAGTTTTGATGATTACAAATGAAGAATCTACCTTAGATTGTTCACACCTCATTTCTCCAGTCAAAGATGAGATCCATGCATTAGAAGATGAAGGGAGTTACTCCACTATTTCTCCTACCATCACCGACATCATTGCATGGGCGAGGAGTGTGAATAAACAAGTCTCGGAACTAAATAATGTGGTGGCATCCCTCTGCAATCCAAGCACTACACCTAAGGAAAGTACGCCACTAAATATTTCCCGAAATTCTACAATGCAAGAAGTGATAACTGTGGTTGATAACCTAATCGATCAAATAATCCACTTAGAAGCTGAAATCATCAGGTTGAGGGAGTTTGCTACTATCAACGGCATATGGGCCGATGATGATGAAGACAAATACCTCACTGAGCACTACCTAGTCAAGATTAGTGAGGACATAGTCAAGAATGGTGAAAACCAAGATATAGACCACCTTACTCGTTCAGGACGTCCGTATTAAAATGTCTCTCAGAATGGTCCTATAGCTAATGGTCCAGTTACTAACACCAACGTCGTCACCCCAAATGATGGTGAAGATACGTTTACTGACCACTTGCTAAAGCAATTACAAAAGACAAAGGTTGATCTTTCAGTCTGGAAACTAGTTGCAAGCTCATTCCCTCATCGCCAAGCTTTGCTGCAAGCCTTGGCTAAATTAAACGTGGCACACAACGCTACACCTGATGACGTAGTCAACTTGGTCTTCCAAGATTCAACTAAGCTAAGTAACCCAGTTACTTTCTCGGATGAGGATTTACCACCTTTCGGCGCTAGTCACAACCTGGCCCTATACATTACTGTCATTTGTTTAAAGAAGAATGTGCCAATGACTTTGGTAGATGATGGCTCTGCGGTCAAAGTCATACCATTAAAAACAGCATATAAGTTGGGCATGAAAGAGTCGGATTGGACCCCTACTAACCAAGGTGTTTGCGCATACGACAGTACACGACGTAAGGTAGTAGGACTAGTCAATCTCACCATAGCCACATGGCCGATTGAGCGAAAGGTTAACTTTCAAATAGTGGATATCGAAGCATCATTAAACATACTTCTGGGAAGGCCTTGGATTCACGCTTCCAAAGCGGTAACATCCACCCTCCACCAGAAAATCAAGATTCCACTAGATGGCAAAGTTGTGACTATCACTTCGTCACCTATTAAGGCAGTGATAGAAAAGATGTCAAACGACCAAGTGGTTACAGATCCAGTATACGAGCTTAGGGGCTTCCATAGCATAAACCTTGTAGAAAGTGAACTGGCACCCTTGTACTTCAATCCATATTCCAATCTAGTGGTCAACCACATACTCAAGTCTCAAGGATACTTCCCGGGAATGCCATTTAATCCTATCCGAAGAAATACCTTTGCACCTTACAAAGAAGAAAACTCTCAAAGGATACCATTAGGATTGGGATACAAACCCATGAAAGAAGAAGCTCTAGAGATGCTCACACAGTTCCAAAACCGTAAGAACGTGGGAATCCAAATGCGACCCTACGTCTCTACCCTAAATGGATACTTCGTTAGAGAAGGGAGTCAAGAATACTTTCATGGGTTCCTCGAACCTTGGCACTACAAAGGAAGGCAACTAGCTGGAATCGAGATCTTTCACGATTGCTACTGCATTCCTTCAGAAACGGTTCCTACCGTCAAGACTCGCCGAGCACCTTGCTTAGACGAACAGGCCGTTAGCCTTCTGTTTGGAGAAGATCGATTTGTTAGAGCTGCACAGGACGAGATCATTACCATGATACTTCAAGACGACCATTTCAACCCTGCCGCGTTAATCACCGAAAACAGTTGAAATCAGCAAAAAGGATGGAGAAAATCGATCATATGGACAAACAACCAAGGAAGACTCTTCAAGCTCACCACTAAAGAAGGAGAGATGTTCAAAGGAGAACCAGAAGACCATGAATTAGAGTTAGAGTCGGAGTCGGAGTCGGAATCAGAGTCGGAGTCTAGAGAAGTCCCTAGAGAGTCTCCTCCTATCGTCACTCCCAATCCCCTTGTTTCTCCTAGCATAGTATCGAGTAGTAACAATAGTTTGGGAAATGTCCCAACAGCTATCCCCTTGCCGACACTAACTACTGAATAGATGGCTTCCTTATTTCAACTATTTTCAAAATTTAATATGAATAAATCAGATTCTGCTTACTCTTTGTGTTATTCTGAATGCAATTCTATTTACGATGATAATGAGGATGACCCAGACCCGGATTCCATCGAACTACCTCCCTACATAGCTAAAGAAATATTACAAGAGGGGGAAGAGGCACTAGTTATAGAGAAAACTGAACCCATCAACGTAGGAACCGAACTAGAACCCCAAGAACTTAGAATAAGTACAACCTTGAGCCCAACTGAAAGGGTTAGTTTCATAGACCTCCTGCACGAGTTCAAAGACGTTTTTGCTTGGTCCTACAAAGACATGCCAGGGATCGACATGGATATTGCAGAACACAGAATTCTAATCAAACCGGGTTTCAAACCTGTAAAACAGAAGCTTCGTCGAATAAGGACAGAATGGGCTCTTAAGATCAAAGAAGAAGTCGATAAACAATTCAAAGCCGGGTTTATCAAAGTTTCCGAGTATTCAGACTGGGTAGCCAACATAGTACTCGTACCCAAAAAGGATGGGAGAATCCGTGTTTGTGTTGATTTCAGAGACTTGAACAAAGCGAGTCCCAAGGACGACTTTCCTCTGCCACATATCGACATATTAGTGGACAATACGACAGATCACGCGTTGTTGTCCGTCATGGATGGGTACGCGGGATATAATCAGATCAAGATGGCCATAGAGGACATGCATAAGACCGCATTTGTTACTCAATGGGGGACCTATTACTACACTGTTATGCCGTTCGGATTAATCAATGCTGGAGCTACGTATCAACGCACTGCAACCACGCTCCTACATGACATGATGCATAAAGAAGTAGAGGTGTACGTAGACGATATGATTGTAAACTCCAAGGATAGAGAGGGGCACATTGATAACCTTCGCAAATTCTTCCTAAGACTACGAAAGTACAACATGAGGCTCAATCCTCAAAAATGTGCATTTGGGGTAACGTCAGGCAAGCTTCTGGGATATGTCGTCAGTCAACGAGGAATAGAAATCGACCCTTCCAAAATCAAAGCTCTAATCGAAATGCCACAACCTTAGACAGAAAAGGAAGTTAGAGGATTTTTAGGCAAGGTGCAATATATAAGTCGATTCATATCGAAACTTACCATGATCTGTGAACCAATCTTCAAAAAGCTAAAGAAAACAAATCACACCATATGGGATGACGACTGTCAGAAGGCGTTTGACAAAATTAAGGAGATACTAGCCAAACCACCAGTGCTCATGCCTCCTCAACAAGATCAGCCTCTTGGTTTATATATCACAGTGACCAAAACAGCCATGGGGGCTATGCTAGCACAAACCGTCGGAAAAGAAGAGAGAGCTATCTACTACCTTAGTAAGAGGTTCTTGGAATATGAATGCAAATACACACCACTCGAAAAGACATGCCTCGCTCTTGTGTGGGCAATAAAGAAGCTACGCCATTACATGCTTAGCTACTCCGTCAAGGTGTACTACAAAATGGATCCTGTCAAATACCTCTTCGAAAAACCCGTTCTCAACGGACGCTTGGCAAGATGGACCTTAATGCTCTCAGAGTTCGAACTCAAATACGTACCTCTGAAGGTTATATATAAAAGGGCGCGCCGTCACCGAGTTCTTCGCAGATAATCCCATCAACGACACCCAAGCAGTAGACACGTGGTCATTTCCAGATGAGGATATACACCAAACCAATGTACACTCTTGGGACCTTTATTTTGATGGAGCATCGAATCTAAGGGGATTTGGAATAGGAGTATTGCTCATTTCTCCTGAAGGTGAGCATACACCACTATCTGTCAAACTCGACTTCGAGGTGACAAATAACGCATCAGAATACGAAGCTTGCCTCATTGGGCTACAAGCGGCAGTAGGTTTAGGCATCAAGAATCTTCGAGTTCACGGAGATTCATCCTTGATCATAAACCAAATTACGGGATCTTGGAAAATTCGAAGTGAAAGTCTAGCACCCTATCAGGCCAGGATAGACCAAGTTGCCCAATTCTTCGATCAAGTGACTTCTCTACACCTACCTCGAGAAGAAAATCAGTTTGCAGACGCTCTTGCAAAACTTGCATCTCTGATTAACATGCCAGACAATATGGTAGAAATGCCTTTATGCATCGAACGACGGTCAGAACCAGCTTATGTGCACCAAATCACAGATGAAGAAGAAAACTCAGGGGAACCTTGGTTTCAAGCCATTCTAAACTTCAAGCTCAATGGCACCTATCCGCCGGATATGGATAAGAGAGGACAACGTGCTATACGCCTACTCGCTTCTCAATACATCCGTATGCAAGGAGAATTGTATAAAAGAACACCTCTTGGTGTAGTCTTGCGTTGCCTTGATCATTCACAGGCACAGAAAGTGATGGAAGAAGTCCATGATGGAGAATGTGGACATGACATGAGTGGACCAATGATGGCACAGAAAATCACGCGCCTGGGATATTACTGGACTACAATGGAATCCGATTGCATCAAATATGTCAGACATTGTCACAACTGCCAAATCTTCGGGAATGTGCAACACGTCCCTCCTTCACTACTCTACACCATGACATCTCCTTGGCCATTTTCTGCTTGGGGAATCGACATCATCGGGAAGATCACCCCAGCCGGAACAGAAGGTCACTGTTTTATTTTGGTGGCTATGGACTATTTCACCAAATGGGTAGAAGCAGCATCTTACACCAGTCTCACAGCCAAAAACGTGGCAAAATTCATACAAACCAATATCATTTGTCGATATGGTTTCCCACACGAGATTATCAGTGACAATAGGTCACATTTCCAGGTTGAGACTGAACCACCATTCCTCACCATACAGACCATAAACTAATGGCGCAGTGGAGGCAGCCAACAAGAATGTTGTCACAATCATCAAGAAAATGATCGATAATTATCGAAATTGGCCAAGTAAGATACCATTCTCCTTATGGGGATATCGCACATCCGTTAGGATGCCCACTGGGGCTACTCTTTTTTATTTGACTTACGGCATGAAAGCTGTGCAACCAGTTGAGCTAGAAATCCCATCCTTACGCATTCTACTCGAAAGTCAAATTCCAGAAGCCGATTGGAAAAGAGATAGATATGAAGAACTCATCCTCTTGACCTAGATGGGAACGAATTTTCTAACCCAACTAACCTCGACCAACTAAAACGATATTATGCCTAGAATAGGACAAAAACGCGCCACGCGTAACACCCACGTGCCGCTCATGCGACACGAAATAAAAACGGCCCCTGGCCCTTTGAAATAAAGTTCATGTCACCTTGCTCTTGCATTTTGACCATTCATCATCCTCATATCATCAAATTAATCGAATTGTGTTTTAAGAGTAAGTAAGGCTCATGCTCAATTTCTAGTTCACTACAAGCTTTTGCTTAGAACAATTATTATTTTACATTTACTCGAACTACGCACAAGGGTTTGATTTCATTTTTAAAATGAATACGTAGACAATCCTTCACATGATACAACCCATTATTTTAAATGTAAATAGAAAGACATTTACATTTGCATTTGAAATTCGACAAGAATAATAAAAGAAAGCAAATCACAATAGTTTCATAACTAATTAATCTTTTATTCATTTAATAATAGTACGCAACATAAATAAAAATGCTAACAATAAAAAGGCTAGGATTCTAAAAATCCCACCACTTATTATAAATAATAATAATAATAATAAATAATATTACGACTTAGGCAACTCTTCCAACTTTCCCTTGCCTTTGTCATTTTTATCATAACTTTTATCTCAACCACGGGCCGGGCGCTCCTGTGTTATCTCGGACCTAATCACCAAAGGTCTCTCTCGCGGTCTAGCTTTACCATTTCGATCAACCACCATCTCTGTGGCAGGAGAAGTCTTCGGTTTCTTCGACGGATGAACAACTCGGAATCCGGCTTCTTCCTCCCCCCCCAGTCAAATGCTTCTGGTTCTCCTTCGCTACCTCACGGATCTTATAGTCAACAGGCTCATGCTTCCTCAATTTCTCGCGCTCCTCGGGAGTGGTAGCCTTCCTCCACTGCCAATAGGAATCTGATACCCACAATGAACTAACAGAAGAATGTAGGAACTGTGGGTTAATATCCGTATACTACCCTTTAATTGCAGGACTATAACGTAAATTTAAACATGCAATTTATAGTCATAAAACGATAAACACAATGAAATGATTAATGTATAGAAATAACCTCGGGTCCTTTTAAAATTGCGGCGTAAAGAAATGTAAATCAATGCATTTCCTCCTAATTGTTACACCCAAGACTTTGTCCGAGATATGCCCTTGTGCTAGAACGTGTTCTCCGATTGCCTTGCAATATTGGGAGAACTGATGTGAGTTTGCTTGAGATGTGAGATCTCGGTTTCTACAGAGAAGAATGCTCTTCGAAACCCTAAATTTTTAGCAAGAATGAATTAGGTTAGACAAGAGGAGAAAGCTCTCCTTTTGTCTTGGTGATTCTCGGCCAAACCGAGTGAGAGGAGCCCGTATGGGCTTTTCATTTTCTCTTCACTTAAACTCGCGGTCCGGTCCATCACTCGCTAAGTGTATATGACGTGGTCGATTATAAAACTGTTATCGGTTATCGGAAATTAAGGCATCAGCTAATAATACGGGTTAGCTGAATTATTAATACGTGTCCGACAAAACAGTATTGTATAATTATTTTTAATATACATTTAATTAAATATAAATCACGTATATTTAATTTTACGAATTAACTGGTTAATTCGCCTTAGCCCATGATATTTAATCCGTATTAAATATAATATCTCAACATCACATATTTGACTAATTACTTAGTCAAATAACTCGGACTAACTGGTTAGTCAATTTTGGCATCTACATGACAGTATTTTCATACCGTCACATCTCTCGAACGTATCCTATAGGTGTGACTTTTAGGGACCAGTTGATCACCGCCATCTGTATGACAATAACGTCAAACTTATCTAGCAAGCCAACCGTTATTGATAAACGTGGATCAACTGATAATAATACCAAAGTATGCCCTTTGATCCTTTTAGAGGTTTATAAGTCCTTGCACTAACTGTTAAGGACACCAACCCCAACAAGCTCCCACTTGTCCGTACAAGTGTATGTGCAATGACGTTATCCGCACTAACTGGAGGACACAAGCTCCAACAAACTCTCACTTGTCCGTACAAGTGTATGTGCGATAACCGATTCTCATATTCATTTAAAATCTCTCCCACTCAATGTAAAACAATTTGCAGATCCGGATCCACAAAGGTCGTATTTTACAATCGATCCGTATCTAGAGTGGTTTCCCCGACTAGAGAGTAACTTAACCGATAAAACGAATCCGTATCCGAGCATGGCCATGCATTTCGATTCTGACTCCTCGAGTGGCCCCGAGAAATATCGAGTACCTGATAAAGGCTGAATATTTCCTTCAACTCGACTCCTTCCGATCTAAGCAAAGCATGAAATGACCCAGAAAAAAATCTACTTGGCCCCCTGTTACGGATGACCGTGAGAAAGAAACCAAAGTCACCCAAAATCTGCCTTAGTCTCAAGAGACAATCGATAGTCAAAGAATCGACTCTTAGGATCACCATGGAAGTCCTATCCACGACCAAGGCAAATAATGTTATAAAACATTTAGGACTCCACGTCGATGTCACAATTGTGTCCTACGAAATATCCGTATAAATCGCCTCTGTGATTGGTCACAACCGGTTGACTTATGGCTCGTTGAACCCACCATCAACCAACGTCACAAAATAATTGCCGAGTTATCACTCATGTGGGCAATTAAGGACTAAAAAGATATGATGTTTGTTCGGTTCACTTTGTGGTGTTCAAAATTGTCGTACAATTCCACATGAAAAACAAAATATATATATATAAATATCAAAACGATGATGTCGTATAGAGTACAAAGGAGAATGAATCTGATCCATAAAAGAGTACTACAACTCAGGAACACGTTTGATTCACATGGAATTAACGTGCCCTTCATGCTTATCTTGTCGTAATGCTTTAGTGAGAGGATCTCTATGTTATCATCTCAGTAGCAATCTCTTTTCTATCACTATTGTCTTTTGCTCCACGTAATCCCGGATTAGATGAGCTTTCCGTTGTACATGTCTAGACTTGTTGCTAGACTTTGGCTCCTTAGCTTGGAAGATGGCACCACTATTGTCGCAATAGATGGTGATCGGGTCATTCGAACTAGGCACTACAGAGAGCCCATGTAAGAACTGACGCATCCATATCGCTTCTTTTGTTGCTTCAGACGCGGCATAGTACTCGGACTCAGTCGTAGAATCTGCTGTAACAGTTTGTTTCGAACTCTTCCACCGATCTGCGCGCCATTAAGAGTAAAAACGAATCCCGACCGAGATTTCGAGTCATCACGATCCGTTTGGAAGCTAGCATCTGCACAGAATCGGTTGCGCATAGCTTTTGTTCGCCTCCATAAGTCAAAGCCCAATCTTTAGTCCTCCGTAGGTACTTAAGAATGTTCTTGACACCAACCAATGTGGTTCACCTGGTTCTTTGTTGGAATCGACTTGTCATACTCAATGCATATGCCACGTCCGGACGTGTGCATATCATGGCATACATGATTGATCCTATTGCCGAAGAATAAGGAATCCGTGTCATGCGCTCTTTCTCTTCCGGTGTCTCTGGTGCCTGAGACTTGCTCAAATGCACCCCTGGAGCCATAGGAAGGAACCCCTTCTTGGAGTTAGTCATGCTTTGAATCTCTCTAGGACTTTGTCTATGTAAGACTCCCCGATCGAGAGATAACATCCGTCGTGATCTATCTCGATAGATACGGATGCCTAGAATTCTTTGTGCCTCTCCCAGATCTTTCATCCGGAAATGGTTTTTCAACCATACTTTCACCGAAGTTAAGAGAGGTATGTCATTCCCAATCAGGAGTATGTCGTCAACATACAATATTAGAAAGACAATCTTGCTCCCACTCGACTTGATATATAAACATGGTTCCTCGACTGATCGAGTGAATCCATTTTCTTTTATCACTTGGTCGAAGCGATGATTCCAACTCCTTGATGCTTGCTTAAGTCCATAAATGGAACGCTTAAGCTTGCACACTTTCTTAGGATGTTCAGGATCGATGAAACCTTCGGGTTGTACCATGTACAACTCTTCCTCCAAAAAGCCGTTTAAGAAGGCGGTTTTCACGTCCATTTGCCAAATTTCATAGTCATGAAAAGCGGCAATCGCTAAGATAATCCGAATGGAACGCAAAGATAACTACGGGTGCAAAAATCTCATCGTAGTGCAAACCTGGCACTTGGGTGAAACCTTTAGCAACTAGTCGTGCTTTGTAGATATCTTGGTGACCTTCCACAGAATGCTTTATCTTGTAAAGCCATTTGCATTGAAGGGGACGAACCTTAGCAGGTAAGTCAACAAGATCCCACACGTTGTTCTCATACATGGAGTCCATCTCGGATTGCATGGCCTCAAGCCATAGCTTTGAGTCAGAACTGGTCATGGCACCTTTATAGGTTGCGGGTTCACTACTCGTTAAGAGTAGAACGTCATCTATGTCATGTTCCTCGACCATACCGATGTATCTGTCCGGAGGAATAGAGACTCTTCCCGACCTCCTAGGTTCCTCAGGAATATTCACCGCAGCCGGGATTGAAGGAATAGGTTCCTCCAATAGTTGCTCGGTATTTGGTTCTGGAATCTCCGACAGGTCGAAGGTTCTATCACTCTTTGCATTCTCGAGAAATTCCTTCTCTAAGAATGTCGCACTAGCCGCAACAAAAACACGTTGTTCGGTTGGCGAATAGAAGTAATGACCTCGTGTTCCTTTAGGATAACCTATAAAGTATGTCTTGACCGATCGTGGGCCGAGCTTATCCTCGTGTCTCCACTTGACATAAGCCTCGCAGCCCCAAACCCGTATAAAGGACAAGTTAGGGACCGTTCCCTTCCATAGTTCATATGGAGTCTTGTCAACAGCTTTAGACGGACTTCGGTTAAGTATTAGAGCGGCTGACAAAAGAGCATAACCCCATAATGAATCAGGTAAAACCGTGTGACTCATCATGGATCGAACCATATCAAGTAGTGTTCGATTTCTCCGTTCGGACACACCATTCAACCGAGGTGTTCCAGTGGAGTTAACTCGTAGGGCAATCCCACGGTCCTTCGGTGTTGATCAAACTCGTGAGAAAGATACTCGCCACCACGATCCGAACGCAGTGTTATTATCTTTCTACCCAACAGGTTCTATACCCTATTTTGGTATTCCTTGAATTTCTCAAAGGATTCACTTTTGTGCTTCATTAAGTAGACATAGCCATATCTACTCAAATCGTCCGTGAAAGTGATGAAATACCTATAGCCTTCTCGTGCGGTGATTGACATAGGACCACATACATCCGTGTGTATGAGTCCTAATAGGTCGCAGCCGCGCATTCCAACACCTTTGAAGGAAATCCGAGTCATCTTACCGATGAGACATGATTCACACGTGCCAAATGATTGAAAATCAAAGGCCGAGATAGCTCCATGTTTGATGAGCTGTTTTACGCGTTTCTCATTAATGTGTCCCATGCGGCGAAAGCCATAGATACGTTTGATCTTTGTCACCAACCTTTAACCTTTTATTCATTACGTGTAATATTTCGTTGGTCTGATCTAAAACATAAATTCCATTCATGGAAACTGCCTTGCCGTAAATCATATCGTGTAATGAGAAAATGCAAGCATTGTTTTCTATTACAAATGAAAAACCAAGTTTATCAAGCGCAGAAACTGAAATAATGTTTTTGGAAAGACTAGGTACATAATAGCAGTCATATAATGACAACTCAAATCCGCTTGGAAGCTGGATCACATATGTCCCCTTGGAGATGGCAGCTAGTCTTGCTCCATTCCCGACACGCAGTCCACCTCACCCTTTACGAGGGGTTCGATGTTTCGAGCCCCCATGATTACACGATGAGAACCACAACCAATATCAAGTACCCAAGTTCCGTAACTTGCGTGGTTAATCTCAATCATATGAATAAAAGTAGAAGAGAGAGAAGACATACCAACAAAGTTTAACACGACCGCCTTTAAGTCCTCATGATAAACAGGACATGTGCGTCTCCAATGCCCAATCTTGTGGCAATGATGGCATTCCATGTTTTCACTCTTGCTCTTTGTCATGCCGATGAGTTACTCGCCTCACCAGGACCACTCTTCCCCGAACCCGACTTCTTGAACTTCGCCTTACCTCTTTGTTAGGTTTGCTTGAGAGCTTTGCCCTTACCTTTCCCTTTGTTTGACACAACGAGAACATCCTGTTTCGAGCTCCCACTGCACTTCATGTCCTTCTCGGTCTGTACGAGGAGGGAGTGCAGTTCATGGGGAGTTTTCTTCAAATCATTCATATAGTAATTCGCTCTGAATTGCGAATAACCATCGTGGAGTGAGTGAAGAATACGGTCGATAACAATATTCTCGCCGATGTTACGATTAAAGGTCTCCAGCTTCTCGACATTCTCAATCATGCTGAGAATGTGTGGGCTAACCGGTTGGCCCTTCTGGAGTCTCGCATCAAAGAAGCGAGTGGTATGCTCATAGGTCACGATTCTCGGTGCTTTCGAGAATTCCTTAGTGAGCGTGGTGAAAATCTTGTTTGCACCTTGGGCTATGAAGCGTTTCTGCAAATTGGGTTCCATTGCAAAAATAAGTACGTTCTTTACCGCACCAGCTTCTAAAGCGAAATCGTTATACTTGTTGATTTCGTTAATTCCACCGTGGGGACCTGGGTTTAACGGCATGGGCTCAAGCAGATATCCGAGCTTTCCGTCGCGGCGGCAAGCATTCCGTAATCTTTGCCTCCCGATCCAGCGAAGTTGGATCCGTCATTCTTGATCCGAGTGGACTGATTCATCTGACTCATGAAGATCCTAAGCCAGGACTCACGGTCCAATGTGGCACTTGGCATTGGGTTATCACTTGAACCAGCCATTTGATGTTTAGCGATTTAAAACGTGATCTACACTTTGAAAAAGAAAGAAAAACAAAACGAAATAAGCAACTCATCGAGGTGATTTAAGTCTATTTTAAAATTCATTTTAAACATGTAGACTCTCGCACTTGCATAATTGATCTCCCTCAAGAAAGATACAAGTGATCCCAAGACTCAATTTCAGTAAATTGATAAGCCAACTGTTTAGCTAATTCTTCCGTAAGAACTCTTGGTCGATAGATTTCCGTAAATCCTATCTATAGTCCACCATGATCACGGATCGTACGAGTGACCATAGTGTTGAGATAAAATAGGTCAATCGGTTCCAACTTACCCGACGTAGAAGGGGTCATAGTATGCCTACCGACGAAGAAGGGACTCATTGGAGTTTGACCTATAAAGACCGTTCTCAATTTTGGTTTATACAAGGAAGATCCCATCAACAAAATTATAATTCATTTTAAGTGAACGAATAACTAGCGTCTGTCGTGAATGAATTTATTTGGATGATGGCTTAAAACGTGTGACATGAGAATGTCAATGAAAACTAACTCGTGACCTCTATATGTGTCAGTTTTCATGCAATAATTAGGTGGTTTGGTTTTTAGGCGGAATATGATGCAAATTATCGTTGCGAAAAATAAATAAAGGAATGCAAAAACGTAAATAAAATTTTCCTAGTGTGGCCTATCCTAGTATAAGAACATAATACAACTTTGGAATCCACCGTTGGACCCGAAAAGCTTGTCTTGATGTTCCATCTTGATCCAAGTAGCGGGAGTGAGCATCCGGTCTCCATCTTTGGTCTTCTCAAAAATTACAATTAAAATTACAAAATATAAACCTATTTACATTCTAATTAAAACTGTAATTACAAGTGAAAAATCCAAAACGGAGATACAAGATCTCAAAATACAACCAAGACCGTGTTCCATCATTACGGTAACACGTTCTACTAAGGCCACACTAAGTTACAATCGCTTGTAAAATTAAATACGTAATTAAAAGGCATTCACGGCATTCATAAATTAACGATAAATAAAAATGCATCAACTAAAAACAAAACAAATTTATTCATGACATAATTCCGTAATTATGTTAAATTTATCCAAACCACCTTTTAATGATTAAAATTCGTGTGATAAAACCGCTTCTATCATTTAATTTTAATCTATTATAATCCGTTACTTTAAATATAATTTAAAATAACTTAATGGTACGTGTGTGAACCGTTTCACAATCATAGCGAGTGTACTATATCCGGATAAAGTACATATTGAAGCCAAAAGAAAATTTAAATCAAAAGAAACAAATTTTCAATGCTGTTAAAGACGAAATCCCTCGATCCAGGGACATAAGTGCTCGATCGAGGAACTAAAGGGCTCGATCGACTGAACTGCAAGTCGATCGAGGGGTATGCTAATCAGGGAGTACTCGATCGACTAATCTGGAGGTCGATCGAGTACCTTTATCGACAAATCGCTCGATCGAGTACGAGGACAACTCGATCGAGCGGAGGGTTTAGAAAGGGGTCGATCGAGTACAACAGGGACTCGATCGAGCAAAAGGTTTTGAGACATGGGTCGATCGAGTACAACAGGGACTCGATCGATCAAAAACAAGACAGAAAAAAACACTCGATCGAGTAGAAATACGCTCGATCGAATGCTAAAGTGGTCAAACTTCAAAACCCTCGTGAAAACATATTTCGAGACAAAATCAATTGCAAATATGATCAAAAACGCATTAAAACAAATTTGACAATTGACAAAAACTTGACATGTTGCTATAATCTCTGTATAAAATAACAACATGTAAAAACAACATGAAATTTGTAGCAAAACAGCCGTGTATAACATGGCACGGTTTGGTTTTCGAGACAAAACAACAACAATAGCAACCGTGTAAACAAGACACGGTTCCCAAAGCAACCAAAAAACGCAGCAAATTAAAAAAATTTCTGCCGAGTAAAAAAAAATTGGCTGCCGAGACAAATTTTTAACCAAAAATCATCGTTTCAACAACGTTTTATGAAAAACACATGAAAAATTCACGTGGCCTCGCTCTGATACCACTTGTGGGTTAATATCCGTATACTACCCTTTAATTGCAGGACTATAACGTAAATTTAAACATGCAATTTATAGTCATAAAACGATAAACACAATGAAATGATTAATGTATAGAAATAACCTCGGGTCCTTTTAAAATTGCGGCGTAAAAAAAAATCAATGCATTTCCTCCTAATTGTTACACCCAAGACTTTGTCCGAGATATGCCCTTGTGCTAGAACGTGTTCTCCGATTGCCTTGCAATATTGGGAGAACTGATGTGAGTTTGCTTGAGATGTGAGATCTCGGTTTCTACAGAGAAGAATGCTCTTCGAAACCCTAAATTTTTAGCAAGAATGAATTAGGTTAGACAAGAGGAGAAAGCTCTCCTTTTGTCTTGGTGATTCTCGGCCAAACCGAGTGAGAGGAGCCCGTATGGGCTTTTCATTTTCTCTTCACTTAAACTCGCGGTCCGGTCCATCACTCGCTAAGTGTATATGACGTGGTCTCGATTATAAATCATTATCGGTTATCGGAAATTAAGGCATCAGCTAATAATACGGGTTAGCTGAATTATTAATACGTGTCCGACAAAACAGTATTGTATAATTATTTTAATATACATTTAATTAAATATAAATCACGTATATTTAATTTTACGAATTAACTGGTTAATTCGCCTTAGCCCATGATATTTAATCCGTATTAAATATAATATCTCAACATCACATATTTGACTAATTACTTAGTCAAATAACTCGGACTAATCAACCGGTTAGTCAATTTTGGCATCTACATGAAAGTATTTTCATACCGTCACATCTCTCGAACGTATCCTATAGGTGTGACTTTTAGGGACCAGTTGATCACCGCCATCTGTATGACAATAACGTCAAACTTATCTAGCAAGCCAACCGTTATTGATAAACGTGGATCAACTGATAATAATACCAAAGTATGCCCTTTGATCCTTTTAGAGATTTATAAGTCCTTGCACTAACTGTTAAGGACACCAACCCCAACAGGAACCACATGTTCCTCTGAGCCCATTTGAGGGCCCACTCTCTACGACTCTCGGCAGTATGTGCCACTGCAGTCTGAGGAACAGTATCAAGCTTAGGAATCCTCTGTTTAAGACCCACCTGCCTCATCAGTCTCTCCCGGAAAATGCATACCATGAATTCCAAGCCAGGAATGCGTACCGATCGAGTAGGATCTAAAGATGACACTCCAGTAACTGACTTGAGATGCCACCATAGCACAACCCATCTGATCAAGGGACCACCTTCATTCTTCAGCTTGTTCTCCCAATAGTTACAAGCCCGAGTGAAGTCCACCATATAAAGCCTGGTCCTCATTGCAATCGACCTAGCATGATATCCGGGTACATTAGCCGGGGGCTCGATCAACCGCAGACACTCCATGAGCCAAACCTACCAAAGACAGGAATTAATATCCAAAAAAACCAAAAAAAAAAACCAAAAAGAAAAAAAAACGGTTGGTATTGCTGTAGATACCCGTATCCGTCGATATTGGAATTTATAGAGAACCCGACAAACACCCGATGATGATAGGACACATGTATTCTTTAGTTGTCATTGTCATTATTTGGGTTCGTTTTACGATGTAGAATGGGCGTCGTCGATGAAGTATTTTATTAATTTAAATGATATTTAAATTAATGTTTTTAGTGAGTTCATTTTATTATTTTAAATTATATTTAAATTAATGTTTTTTTAGTGAGTTCATTTTATTATTTTAAATGATATTTAAATTATGGTTTTTTAGGTGAATTCAATTTATTTTATTTTATTTTGAATTTATTTTCCCAAGTTTATTTTATTGAAAATAAAATAAATAATTGATTTGAAAAATCATTTTATGAATATATTTGATTTGAAAAATCATTTATTTTAATGTGTTAATTGATTTGAAAAATCGTTTTTAAAAGCGAAGAAAACTCGTTTTAGAAGCATGTTTTTGAGCTCGATTTTAGCTCGGTTTTTGGGCCCGTTTTCTTTACGAGTTGGCACGAATATCGAGTACACTAACCAACCTAGGCCTCTACCCATCCACCCCAGTTCGAACCCCCATAACCACGGCCCAAATCCCATCCTAAACACCCCCCAACAGCCCGCGCAAACACAAAACAGCCCCCTGTTTTGCAGCTCAAACCCGAGTCCAAAACCCGCTCCAAATACCACCAAAACCCGTGCCCATTAACCCTAACCCATACCCTAATATCCTACCCATATTACCTTACCTTAATCACCAAGAAAACCCCCCATACGAACCCTAGAAAACCCCCCAAAAGCTGCTGGACAGCAGCTATGCTCAGCCGAGCCCGTCTGCCTCTCCTCTCTTTTACCCTACTTTAACTCCTTATAAATACCCACCCTTCACCATACATTCATTCCTCTAAGTTCTCCATACATACAACCTTCACTCACAAGCTTTAAACCTCAGAAACAAACCCTAATTGCCTCTCAAAAACCCTCCACAAAACGGACATCCAAACTGAAACAGTTTGTGTGTCCTCTTCGAAAAACAATTCGTTCCTCCTTCAAACCTCCATCAAAACTCGAGTTTCTTGTTCCTAATTAACCACATAACATCCATCTACACATTAGACAAAGATTTACGAGCCAAATTGCCCTTGAGAGTACACGAAATCCCTCGAAAAACAGAGTATTATACACTCTGTTTTCGCGGTTTGTTCCTGTCTGTCCAGTTCTGTTTGTGCTTGTTTTTCTTGCCCAATAACTCAAAACGAGCAGGGGTTGCTTTAAGATCTATGTTCTCCTCTCTTTATAGTTTTCAAAATATCTTTTAAATCGAATTTTCATCGTGAAACGAGGGAGAAATCATCGTTTGAAAGTTGCTGTCCAGATTTGCCAAAAACGCGTGTTTGCTTTGTTTCTTCGTCGACGACGGCCTCTCGAGATAAAATCTACCATCGATTACGACCCAAGACGGTGTCAACGATACATGTAGGTTGAGGGTGCATCAAATCCTCCTCTTTCTCCTTTTTTATTTCGTTTTTTAGGTTTGTTTTTCTTATAGTTTATTTTTGTTCGTTTATCGCTTTTAGTTATCGTTTAAATTAACTATGAAACTAGTTTAGTCCGAGTATGAGTTAAAGTACCACCATGAACACCCGCGTTGACTTGAGATGGGAAAAGAAACCGCTACATCAGTCGGTCGTACACCCCCGTCTCATTTACATATCCTCGTGTTCAAGGTAGGGCATAAATAAAACGAATTTCTAACTTCGCTTTTCGCTTTTGACCCCTTTGTTATTTCGGCCAATTCGACATACCCTATGATCCGTTGTATTTTAGTTTAACCTCTGATTGTTAACATGTAATTCGTTTAGATGACATTAGATCAATTTAATAACCTAATTAGACATGATAGGTGGCTTCGACATAAGCTTTAAAATCAATTAACAATTCTGTAAATAATTGAGTGCATCTCTCTCTTTCACATAATTTCTCGCTAGTATAAGAGTGCGTGATTAGCACCTTCTTATTAACACTCGATGAGTTAACTTAATTAGCAAACTTGACCTAATTTGACCCCTTTTAGGCCGTGTAGAATACACCTTTGCGCGATATCCTTCCAATTGATCAACGTCGTTTCTAACTAGTTTTCTAATTTGTTTCGAGCTCCGTTTCGCAATCATTCGATCTAACTAATGAACCTAACCTAGGAACTAGGATGGCCTTGTCTTGGCCGTGAGGGTGGTCGTGGTTTGGGCCGTGAGCTTAGCCGTCTTCTTTGTCTTTCTTGCTTCGTTTTTTATACCTTTTGTTCTTCCTTTTTTCGTTGCTTGTAATTTGTAATTTGTTTATCGAATTGTAATTTTCTAATTAGTTTTATTTTATCGAGTCCAAAACCTCTTTCAAAAACCTTAGTCTTGTTTGGTTAAACGGTTGTGCCCCAATGCAAGTGAGAGCGTAGTAAATCGCATGTTGTTTAAAGCAACATGGCCCGATTTATGCTAATGCATGCTTTGGTGCGTGACCCAATGTTTAATTCGATAAGATTAAGTGAAAGCACGCATTACGAGGAGTGACCCAAGGCCGTGGGTCATGTAGGCCGTGAGCCACCCCTTTGTGCACGGTTTTCTAGGCCGAATGGCCGTGTATTGCGTCGTGTGTATAGCGTTGTATTTAGATCGAGTTGTATCTTTAATTTATCGTTGCGTCGGCATGAAATGCCTGGTTTGTAATAGGTAGATCCCAACGGCTCCCCCATTCCCCCTTAAGCCTTGTTTGCTTTGTTTTGTATGTTGATAGATTAATCAACCCACATGCTAAATTACAACTTTGACAAAGTTAGTTTAGTTGCATCTAAAACGACATAGAAATTGTTGTCACATGATAGGGTTAAAACAACGTTTGCATATCATATATCGTAGTAGCTATGACCTTGTTTGAAATCCATACTTGACTTAGTAGAGGCCGTTATTGACGGGCGGGGTTGGGTGTCCTTATGGGCTTCCTAACACGTACCCTCACCCCTTACTCAAGATCTATGGTTTGTGGATCCGTCTAAATACCATTGGATTACGAGAGTCATTCAAATCGAGTGATATAGGGTACAAGTCTTTATCTTTAATCACTCGTAGTCGATGGGCTTTATGCTTTTCGATGAAAGGTGTAAAGTTGACTTGAACGGTTCCAAGTTCCCAAAAAACTTGGTGGCGACTCTAATTTGTCTTAATTCGATTCGAAAGAACCTCGAGTCGATTATGCCTGGTGTGGATCCCGCGGACGCAGTTCCCGAGGGCCTTGTCCACAGTTTGGCGACTCCGCTGCGGAAAAGAGGACTAGTTACACTTTGTTTCTAGGGTCTTTTCCTCCGAGGTGAAACTTGAAAAGAAAGTGTTGGAAAGTAAAACATTACTCATAGTGCTACGATTCATGCATAAACCCTTAAGGATTTTCCCGGGCCGTCCCAGCGTTTCTTTGTGATGCGTGGGGGGCGACGTCCCACTATGCTAGGAAGCTGCACATTGCTCGCTTCCACTTCACCTCGCGTGGTTCTTGATGGTGGGGACGATCTTCTAGGTACTCTACCTTAAGACACCTTGCTCTATAAGACCGCAAAAGGATGGAGGGCATAGACCTTCTTGTAGAAGACTTGCCGAGACTTAGAGATGTCTAGGAGCATACATCCTTGTAACATGAGAATGACAATGTGCAAATTGTTTTCCCGAGTCTTTTCGAAATTTCCCATGTCCTTTTCAAAACCGAACTTTTGAACAACTTACTTTCAAAATAGCATGGTTTTAAAAACGCGGAATGCTGCCCAAATAGGACTAGAATTTTCGGCCCAAAATGAGCTTTTATAGCCGGCATGCTGCCCATTTCAAATCTCTTTTTCGAATCAATCTTTCGTTTTTTTTTTTCAAAACCAATCCAAAATGCCTCTCGAACCTCAACCAAGCATGAAATGCGTCAAGTCGTGTCCAGGTCATGGCCGTGTTAGGCCGGGTGTGTTTCGTTATAAGAGTCTAGAACACGACCTTGTTGGGTCACCCAAGCTCACCTCTTGGGCCTTGAGTCATGTTGGTCGACCTTTTGGTCTAGGATAGTCCACAAAAACGCCCAAGCTAGGCCATTTAGGGTGTTTCACCCGAACCTATGGGCTATGTTAGTCCAATCACGGGTTTGGCCACACCGAGTCCGATTTATAACCGATTTATGACAGCTTGAGTCATGTCGTTTTGTCGAGTCTAAAATGAACCAAGGTCTAGATCCAACCGTGAGTCGAACCTCTGGTTAGTCAATCTCAAGTCGAGTCTTTGTTTGAGTCAAGTTGGGGTCGTGTCCTTAAGTGTGCAGGGGCTCTTACTTTAAATATTGACTCAGTACGGGGTTTTCTTGTAGAAAGGCCGCCAAAAACCCGACGTCAAGCAATGGAAGATGCTGTTAACAAGCTTACTGAGGCCGTGAACCTCATGATGACCCGAATGGATGCAATCGAATCTAAGCTGGGTGAAGATTCTCCTCCACCACTGACTGATCTGGAAAAACGGTTCAAGTTCATCGAAGACCGTTTGAAACTCTCCCAGGGGAAGAACATTCACTATGAGAATGCTAGGGCCTATGCCCCGGTACAGGATAAGTTGCCCACGAACATGGTACTCACTGACATCCCAAAGTTTAAGGGCACAGAAGATCCAGTCCACCATGTTAAGGCCTATAAGGGATACTTAGCACTGAAGGGAGTACCTGCTGACATGCTCTCTGAAATTTTCGCTCAATCTCTGGATGAACACCCGAAGGCGTGGTTCTATAATCTGGACCTTAAGAACTTCCCCACTTTCGAAGATATTACGGTGGAGTTCTGTAAGCACTATGCTGACAACGTCGAGATCCAAACCAACATAAGAACTTTGGAGGTTATGACACAAAAGGAAAAAGAGGGCTTTACTGAATTCCTCGCAAGATGGCGCGCTGAAAGCGTGAAATTAGCCAAGAAGCCTGACGAAGTTGAAATGGTAGATAAGTTCGTAAAGAATCTACGACCTATTTACCGCAATGCTCTGAAATACCAGAATTTTGGCTCTTTCAAAGAATTGATAAGAATCGGGATAAAGGTAGAAGATGATGTCATAAGGGCAGAGGCTGAAAAGCCGAAAGGGTACCAAGGGGCCTCATCGTCTAAGGCCAAGGCCCCAGCAACGACCCATATTGATGAAGCCATCAATCTCTTAGAAGGGCAATCGAAGAAGTCGCAGCGCCAAACACCTAGGGCATTCACCGATATCGGATGCACTTATACCTACGCTCTCCAAAGGCTCATAGCCCAAGGAAAGCTAAAGCCTATTGGTCCAACTTCGGACCCTCCCGCTGATCAACAAGGTAAATGGTATAAACCAAATGCCTACTGTGCCTTTCATCAAGGGAAAGGCCATGATATCTTGAAAGGTGCTATCGATCAAGCACGAAATCCAAGACATGATTGAGAATGGAACACTCCCGATCCCAACTGTTAAACCCAATAACATCACCAATCCATTTGGCGATCATGCCAACTTTGTTTCTGTCGAAGACAATGTCGATTATTCCCATCTTATCCGCCCATGTCACTTGAAAGGGGTGTTTATCGGGGAAATATTTGTGGATTGCTTTGAATTATTGCCAAACCCGAAGAATGAAATTCAAGTCGGGAGTCTTGCTCCAGAATGTACTCCTCTCATTAACGAAGTTAATAAAAGACAATTCGACTCACCAACCTTCATCACTGGCGTAGATCCTCAGAGGACTACCTCGGGATGGAGGCATACCATCAAAGGGATCAAGGACAAGAGCCGAGCATCTAAGTTGACAACTGAACAAGGGAAAGCTCAAGACCAGATTTGAAAAATTATGAGTCGGGATCTGTTTTCTTATCTTAGTCGAGATGAGTCTAGGACTTTCTTTCCTTAAAGTTGAGTCGTTTGTTCCGCGATGACCTAGGGTGTGTCCTAGGAATCGTTCTTTCGAGTCTGTTAAGCATTTCTCATTCCAATAAAAAAGTTGCAGTTTCGTTTCCAAATTTGTCTTGTTTCCAATCCTCAATCATTCTGAAAGCATGATAAAATGCACAACACACTCAAAGGCATCCCTGGGATAGAAATATGTCCCGTTTCAAAATATAAGGTACAATAGGATTCCGTGTTTGATTCCTTTACCTATTCCATGTCTGGCGGTATAAAACCTCCATCAGAACCAGTGCTTTTGACAAGCTTTTAGATGATTCTATGACGAACCCAAACTAGCTCCTTGTTTCCCCTATCGATGATGGAAGGTAAGCCTTTTCCCCAACAAAATCGTCCCCTCTCGAAGAGAGAAGATATCAACCCGTTCTAACAAGGAATTGTTAGTTCCTACCCAAATTAGTTGGCGAAGCCCAGTTTTCAAGGTGTATCCATTTATGACTAAGAGAATGAATAGAAGATCATTTTCAAAGAGAGAAAAAAGATGAAAAAGAATGAAAAATGAGAAAAAGAGAAAAATTGGAAAAATGAAAAAATGAAAAAAAAGAAAAATGAAAAAAAAATGAAAGAAAAAGAAAAAAGAAAAAAAGATGTTGAAGTTATTGCGGAATGCTTTTTTGGTTGAATGTCGAAGTTACGGAAGCCAGAATTCAAGTCAAGTACCCATAGTTGAAGTTCAATGGGCGAAGCCCAAAAGCTTAAGTAGTAACCTCTTTACCCCTATGTCCTTCCTGAGACAGTTACAAGGGAATAGTCGGGAATTTTGAGAATCATTCCGCTTGTGTTGTTATACCTAGCCTTTAGGGTCCAGACATGGAAATTTGAACCCACATTGTTTCCCGACCCATTTGAACCCTGGTTCATCAAACCTGAGACACCATTTCCAACCACATCAGAAGCCATAGCCCTTAGCCTTAGCACCACAAAACGAACCTTCAGAATGATGGTTTACCTTGCGAACCTTTTTTTACCAAGCTCCACATCCCAAAGAATCACAACCTTTTGTACCAACCCTAGACACGGGATACAACGGTACCTTAGAGGCTAGAATGGGATATGACATGATACCTTAGGTGAAACCTTTGAGTGTATACACACAATCAAAATGCCATGTTTATGCACCTTGATCGAACTACGTCGGATTTGATTTCGCTCCAAGCGAATACGTAGGCAGTCCTTCAGAATAAGGGATTCAATCCACTCATCAACCAAGTTGTCATCTTGTCGGTTTCTTACGGGTCTTAACCAAGTCCAAATGAAGCCACCTTTGTTTGAGTCAGTCTTAGCACTCGATGTAGGCTAGGATAAGGATATAGGTTCAGATAAGTAGTGTCAAGTCTCGGAATGAGCTTTATCTAATGGTGTAGGCAAAGATGCTGAGTCACATAGATGTGGGTTTGTGTTGGGAACAGAAAATATGAAAAACCCGCTGAAAAGAATGAAGGCGTGGAAGAAAAATAGTAAAAGCCCGCTGAAAAGAAAGAAGGCGGTGGTAAGAAATAATGAAAACTCGCTGAAAAGAAAGGAGGCGAGGAGAAGAGTGACAAAATGTTCCCAACAAGAGTGATGTGTGATGTCTAAGTGTTCTCATAAAATCAGTCTGTGTTTAGTGTCGGGCAAAGCCAACGTTGTTGCTCTGTGATTTTAATCCACCTTGTCAATGCCAAGTGATCTTGATTCCCATGTGCCCTCGGGAGCACGCCCATGCCATACGATATCTCCGTCCCAAGTTCGACGACCTTGTGATTCCCATTTGCCATTTTTTGGCGTCAGAATGGCCAATTTACATTTCTACCCCCAGCAAGTCAATATTTGAATTAAAACCCGTGCACACTTACTGTTTTATTTTCCTTTTTTGTTTTACGGTAGCGGGCTACGCCCACGTTGTTTACCGGTCATACAGAGTGTCTGAGTCGTATTGCGTGCTCACCCATCAAGGTTCGATTTCAAAATGCCAAAAATTTCAGAATTTCAAAATTTCAAAAACTTTCAAAATTTCAAAAACTTCTTTCGCGAATTGCGGACAGATGGTTCAAATCTCAAAATTCAAAATCAAATTTTGGGTCGACGACCTAACATCTAAATGATTCGTTTCAAATTCCAATTTCGGGTCTATGGCCCAATTATTCAAAATTTTCAACATGTTCAAATTTTGGGTTGATGACCCAGTCTTTCAAATTCAATTTCAGGTCGACGACCCAGCATTCCAAAACTTCAACTTCAAACCTCGGGTCGATGACCCAACATTCCAAGTGATGTCAAATTCAAAATTCGGGTCGATGACCCAATTATTCAAAATTTTCAAATTCAATTTTCGGGTCGATGACCTAATCTTTCAAATGATCTAATTTTAGCATCGATGATCCAAATGTGCTTGTGTGATGATTATTGCTAGTACATTTTCTATGTTTCAAATATAGCAGGATATGCTTCAACTGGGGGCTCTAAAGTCTTCGACTTTAGAGCCATCACAAACTGGGAGCTCTAAAGCCGTTGGCTTCAGAGACCATTATTCAGATGTAAAGGATGACATCCACCAAGAATTCAATACAAGAGTATGAAATGGAAGAATTCCGTAGCCGAAAGCAAATGATGAAAGTGGCGGCAACCTCCTCGTAAAGTCCCGTCCCATTTTGACACCCCCAAATGAGATGATAAATTTTGGGCAAATGTCGTGAGATGATGAATTTTGGACATACGCCAAGAGATGATAAACTTTGGGCATGTGTCGGCGATTCTTGCCGAACTACGACGCGGGTTTGATTCCGTCAGAAACGGATACGTAGGCGCCTAAGGATAAGGCTCAATCCACCATATATGCAATTTTATGGGTCGACGACCAACGACGATAATTTGACACAACAGAAGCGAGAGTCAATCCCCAACGAAGTTTCGGGTATGGTCTCTTCTTATGGTCAAGCGAGCTTATATACGCAAGTCTAATGGACTATAAACGACCCGAAGAATCCTCCGGTCGAGAGGGACCTGGGGTATACTTTGACTTTCGCCTTGTCCAAGCCTCGGTCAAAGTGGGGGCTCAGAGATACCCGTATCCGTCGATATTGGAATTTATAGAGAACCCGACAAACACCCGATGATGATAGGACACATGTATTCTTTAGTTGTCATTGTCATTATTTGGGTTCGTTTTACGATGTAGAATGGGCGTCGTCGATGAAGTATTTTATTAATTTAAATGATATTTAAATTAATGTTTTTAGTGAGTTCATTTTATTATTTTAAATGATATTTAAATTAATGTTTTTTTAGTGAGTTCATTTTATTATTTTAAATGATATTTAAATTATGGTTTTTTAGGTGAATTCAATTTATTTTATTTTATTTTGAATTTATTTTCCCAAGTTTATTTTATTGAAAATAAAATAAATAATTGATTTGAAAAATCATTTTATGAATATATTTGATTTGAAAAATCATTTATTTTAATGTGTTAATTGATTTGAAAAATCGTTTTTAAAAGCGAAGAAAACTCGTTTTAGAAGCATGTTTTTGAGCTCGATTTTAGCTCGGTTTTTGGGCCCGTTTTCTTTACAAGTTGGCACGAATATCGAGTACACTAACCAACCTAGGCCTCTACCCATCCACCCCAGTTCGAACCCCCATAACCACGGCCCAAATCCCATCCTAAACACCCCCCAACAGCCCGCGCAAACACAAAACAGCCCCCTGTTTTGCAGCTCAAACCCGAGTCCAAAACCCGCTCCAAATATCACCAAAACCCGTGCCCATTAACCCTAACCCTAACCCATACCCTAATATCCTACCCATATTACCTTACCTTAATCACCAAGAAAACCCCCCATACGAACCCTAGAAAACCCCCAAAAGTCAGCCGGACAAAGAACTATGCTCACTCAGCCCGTCTGCCCGTCTGCCTCTCCTCTCTTTTACCCTACTTTAACTCCTTATAAATACCCACCCTTCACCATAAATTCATTCCTCTAAGTTCTCCATACATACAACCTTCACTCACAAGCTTTAAACCTCAGAAACAAACCCTAATTGCCTCTCAAAAACCCTCCACAAAACGGACATCCAAACTGAAACAGTTTGTGTGTCCTCTTCGAAAAACAATTCGTTCCTCCTTCAAACCTCCATCAAAACTCGAGTTTCTTGTTCCTAATTAACCACATAACATCCATCTACACATTAGACAAAGATTTACGAGCCAAATTGCCCTTGAGAGTACACGAAATCCCTCGAAAAACAGAGTATTATACACTCTGTTTTCGCGGTTTGTTCCTGTCTGTCCAGTTCTGTTTGTGCTTGTTTTCCGTGCCCAATAACTCAAAACAAGCAGGGGTTGCTTTAAGATCTATGTTCTCCTCTCTTTCTAGTTTTCAAAACATCTTTTAAATCGAATTTTCATCGTGAAACGAGGGAGAAATCATCGTTTGAAAGTTGCTGTCCAGATTTGCCAAAAACGCGTGTTTGCTTTGTTTCTTCGTCGACGACGGCCTCTCGAGATAAAATCTACCATCGATTACGACCCAAGACGGTGTCAACGATACATGTAGGTTGAGGGTGCATCAAATCCTCCTCTTTCTCCTTTTTTATTTCGTTTTTTAGGTTTGTTTTTCTTATAGTTTATTTTTGTTCGTTTATCGCTTTTAGTTATCGTTTAAATTAACTATGAAACTAGTTTAGTCCGAGTATGAGTTAAAGTACCACCATGAACACCCGCGTTGACTTGAGATGGGAAAAGAAACCGCTACATCAGTCGGTCGTACACCCCCGTCTCATTTACATATCCTCGTGTTCAAGGTAGGGCATAAATAAAACGAATTTCTAACTTCGCTCTTCGCTTTTGACCCCTTTGTTATTTCGGCCAATTCGACATACCCTATGATCCGTTGTATTTTAGTTTAACCTCTGATTGTTAA
Source organism: Silene latifolia (assembly GCF_048544455.1). Taxonomy (NCBI): domain Eukaryota; kingdom Viridiplantae; phylum Streptophyta; class Magnoliopsida; order Caryophyllales; family Caryophyllaceae; genus Silene; species Silene latifolia. The sequence goes on along the minus strand of NC_133536.1, from coordinate 121,143,783 downwards.
CATGTAATTCGTTTAGATGACATTAGATCAATTTAATAACCTAATTAGACATGATAGGTGGCTTCGACATAAGCTTTAAAATCAATTAACAATTCTGTAAATAATTGAATGCATCTCTCTCTTTCACATAATTTCTCGCTAGTATAAGAGTGCGTGATTAGCACCTTCTTATTAACACTCGATGAGTTAACTTAATTAGCAAACTTGACCTAATTTGACCCCTTTTAGGCCGTGTAGAATACACCTTTGCGCGATATCCTTCCAATTGATCAACGTCGTTTCTAACTAGTTTTCTAATTTGTTTCGAGCTCCGTTTCGCAATCATTCGATCTAACTAATGAACCTAACCTAGGAACTAGGATGGCCTTGTCTTGGCCGTGAGGGTGGTCGTGGTTTGGGCCGTGAGCTTAGCCGTCTTCTTTGTCTTTCTTGCTTCATTTTTTATACCTTTTGTTCTTCGTTGTTTCGTTGCTTGTAATTTGTAATTTGTTTATCGAATTGTAATTTTCTAATTAGTTTTATTTTATCGAGTCCAAAACCTCTTTCAAAAACCTTAGTCTTGTTTGGTTAAACGGTTGTGCCCCAATGCAAGTGAGAGCGTAGTAAATCGCATGTTGTTTAAAGCAACATGGCCCGATTTATGCTAATGCATGCTTTGGTGCGTGACCCAATGTTTAATTCGATAAGATTAAGTGAAAGCACGCATTACGAGGAGTGACCCAAGGCCGTGTGTCATGTAGGCCGTGAGCCACCCCTTTGTGCACGGTTTTCTAGGCCGAATGGCCGTGTATTGCGTCGTGTGTATAGCGTTGTATTTAGATCGAGTTGTATCTTTAATTTATCGTTGCGTCGGCATGAAATGCCTGGTTTGTAATAGGTAGATCCCAACGGCTCCCCCATTCCCCCTTAAGCCTTGTTTGCTTTGTTTTGTATGTTGATAGATTAATCAACCCACATGCTAAATTACAACTTTGACAAAGTTAGTTTAGTTGCATCTAACTCGACATAGAAATTGTTGTCACATGATAGGGTTAAAACAACGTTTGCATATCATATATCGTAGTAGCTATGACCTTGTTTGAAATCCATACTTGACTTAGTAGAGGCCGTTATTGACGGGCGGGGTTGGGTGTCCTTATGGGCTTCCTAACACGTACCCTCACCCCTTACTCAAGATCTATGGTTTGTGGATCCGCCTAAATACAATTGGATTACGAGAGTCATTCAAATCGAGTGATATAGGGTACAAGTCTTTATCTTTAATCACTCGTAGTCGATGGGCTTTATGCTTTTCGATGAAAGGTGTAAAGTTGACTTGAACGGTTCCAAGTTCCCAAAAAACTTGGTGGCGACTCTAATTTGTCTTAATTCGATTCGAAAGAACCTCGAGTCGATTATGCCTGGTGTGGATCCCGCGGACGCAGTTCCCGAGGGCCTTGTCCACAATTGCACATGAAGGTTCTTACCTGCAAAATGATAGGACTTCCCAAATAGGAAGCTCGCGGTTGGCTTTCTTGTTATCCAGCCCCAAAATGATCTCTCATAGGCACAGACAAGCTGGGCTCCTGCGCAGGTCCATTTGCTCAATCAAGCTCAAGTAACGAGGATCTCCTCTCATTTCCTTATCAACATGCCCTTGGAGGACATAACCATGCAGTAGGCAAAACCCGAATTCCCTACGCCTCGCCATATAAGAGATAGAAGGGTCTTCCCTGTTTATAAATCGATCAATAAAATCGAGCATACGGACTCCTTTTGAGGTTATAAGACGGTCAACCCTAGCTTTAGTCAGTCCAAGTAAATATCTAAACTTGCTTTTGTACCCTTGAGAGCTAGAAGGTATATCAGGCATATTTTCTGGGTCTCGTCCTCCAATTGCGGTAATTTCCTCAGGAAAAGGGCAGATATCGCCTCCAGGGAAGGCAAATACATGGAAATTAGGGTCCCAATATTCGAGACAAGCATCCAAAAATGGTTTTACAACCTTCACCAGTTTCAGACTCAAGATTGACTCCAAATTGAAGGCACCCATATCATGCTTCTCGACGTTTGTAAATTCATTTGTTGATGTGATCATTATTTGTGCATATTTAGTCCCCTAATTGAGCCTATTTTGCATACTATAATAACATTCCGTAGCCATTTTGTCCGTCAAATGATTTCTATTTTGCTTTCCTAGTGCATTTCATATGTTTTGCAGGAAAGGAGACAATTAGGCGGAAATTCCCGTCTCTTGAGCTTATTTGGAAGGACATTGACAATCTTGGTAGGACGAGTGTAGAAGAAGAGGCAAGAACTAAAGACCAACGCTGCAAGAATAAGAAGTATGCGAGAGGAAGTATTATGAACAACAATCCGGGCGTCCAAAGCAGGAAGCCGCTCGTCCAAGTGCCCAAGAATCCGAGCGTCCCTACCTTCAGGACGAGCGTCCCTCTTGCCTACAATCCGCTCGTCCCACCCTTGAAGCCGAGCGTCCCTCGGCGTCTTCAGCAAGGACGCGCATCTCCCCGAAATACTTGCATTTCCCTACTTAGAACTTAGAATTGTTTAATTACTAATTTAGCCTTAGTTAACCTAATGAGTCACTACTATAAATACCCCATTTTGATGATAATCAAAGGGGGGCTTCAACATTACAAAATCCTCTTAGAATAGATTAGGAGTAGATTAGAATAGATTACTCTTTAATCTTTCCACAAATCACACATTAATATTTCCTTAATTATTGTTCAAGATTATTATTCAAGTTTATTATTGGGTAATTGAAGATTATTGGGTTATTATTGGAGGATTGACAACCCTTCATCAATCAATCAAGTTCTCTTCTTTTATTCTTGCTTTATTATTTGGATCATCTCAAGTTTGGTATAATTCCTTTACTCTTTACTCTTTATTGTTTATTTCCTTAAGCTTTTATCATGTTTATACTTATTGTGATGATTGACAATATTAATGACATGTTTTCCATGATAAAGAGTGAGTAGTTTCCTTTAGCTAGGATTAATGGGTAATTAAGGGAAACAAACATGGGGAATAATCATGCTCAATCTAATATGTTTTCATAATAAATTTGATTGCTTGTTGTGATGTCAACCTATGCACATGTTATGTTTGATGAAATGCTAAGCCTATGAATCCTTGCATTTACAACCATCTCTTATATATTCAACTTGACTTGTAAGACATAAACCAACTCGAGTCTTATTAGACCATGCATAGAAGTTATTAGGAGGAAAGTAAGTCGACTTGTAGGTGTTGTACAATCTAATCGATTCGGCTCCGGGATCCAACTCTTCCTAAGAACCGTAAGACATAAACCAACTCGGTTCCTTTACAACATTAATTGCTTGCAACTTTGTGAACATGTTTGTATGGTCAACTCTCATGAATCCTCTATGAACCCATGATATCCTAGCACTTTTAATCATTTGTTTACATCCTTCCTTTTATTGCTTGTTTTACTTTATTGCTTGCATTAGTTTAGAATCACCAACTACAAACCCAAACAAATTGTGACACTAGCATAAATTGAGATAGATAGACTTAGAACCCAAAGCACACCGTCCCATGGATCGACCTCGACTTAACCACTAACTAGTTGTTTGTTGAGAATTATAAATGTGTTTGATTGGGAGACCCAACGACAATCTTCCCATCAAAATGGCGCCGTTGCCGGGGACGGTGCTATGTGATTAAGTTTTTACTTGTTTGTCTATTTTAATTGTGCTTTCACCTTGAGGAACTTGTTCCTCAAGGATTGTTCTTACCATTTTTGTGTAGTTTCCATACTTGTAGTTGTTTCCTTGTCTTAGCTATGATGGTGATGTGATCATTATTTGCGCACATTTAGTCCCCTAATTGAGCCTATTTTGCATACTATTATAACATTCTATTGCCATTTTATCCGTCAAAACCTTCCTATTTGCTTTTCTATCGCATTTCATATGTTTTGTAGAAAAGGAGATAATAAGGCGGAAATTCCCGTCTTTCGTGCATATTTGGAAGCTTGTTGACGATACTTGATGGACTAAGTATGAAGAGGAGGCAAGAATGATGACCAAGGAAGTAGAAATAAAGAGTATATAAAGGCATCTTAGGCTAAAAAGCAAGGATGACGAGAAGGAAGACATTGTAAGAAGAAATTGCTCAAAAACCAAACCAAGGGTTGCTTCTTTGGCTCTGAAATTATGGTAGATGAAACGGCGTCGAAACATCAAGTGATCTAGGCTTTTGAATCACTCTAATAGGAGTCCGGATGAGGAAATGACGTCCGTTTTACAATCCGAGCTTAAGATACAGCTCAACCCGTTCGGGTCAAATTCAACCCACTCGGGTTGAAGCCCAGGACGCCCATATTTCGCTCGGGATGGGCGTATTCCTGGACAGGAAACTTTTCCTTGCTACGTGAACCACAATCTGCCCGTCTTCATGCCCAAGACGCCCGAATTCCAAGGCAGCACAATTTCGTCTTCTTCAAGCCTCAATGAAAGATGCCCATCCTTCGAAAAATACCGGCGTTTCCCTGCTCAAATCTAAAAAGTGTAATTACTAATTTAGCCTTACTTAACCTAATGATGCTCTACTATATATACCCCATTTGTAATAATTAAACCATCAAGTTTTTATTAGGATAATTCAATCCTTCCTTAGATTAGATTAGTAGTAGATTAGAATAGATTATCATTTAATCTTTCCACAAATTACACATTAATCTTTCCTTTAATCATTGTTCAAGTTTATTATTGAGTAATTCAAGTTTATTATTGGGTAATTAGAAGATTATTGGGTTTATTGGGAGATTGACAACCTTCCATCAATCATCAAGCTCTTCTATTATTCTTTGCATTATTTTTTTTTGGTGAAATGTGAGTCATTGTATTATATATCAAAACATAAATCGTATCATTTACAAGGATATTAGAGAGATAGGCTCCCAACAAGCTACCAACATAATATTATTTTGGAATCTCCATAGGTATAATTCTCTTAATCCTTGTTTTAATTATTATTAATCTTTCTTACTTGTTCATCATGTTTGGCTTTGTTAGTATGATTGACAACCTTATTAACATGTTAAACTTGATCATGAGTGAGTAGTTACTTAGCTAGGATTAATGGGTAATTAAGGGAAACCAACATGGGGAATGATTCATGCTTAAATTAATATGCTTTCATGGTTTATTTGCTTGCTTGTTTTGATCTCAACTCATGCACATGTTATGTTTGATGAAATGCGAGCCTATGAATCCTTGCATTTTTTTACCCATCACTTATCTTTTAAATGAGACTTGTAAGACATAAACCAACTCGAGTCTCATTAGACCATGCATGTTGTTGAGTAGGGAAGACTAAGTCGACTTGTAGGTGTTGTACAATCTAATCGATTCGGCTCCTGGACCCAAACTTTCCTAGGATTATAAGATATAACCCAACTCAATCCATCACAACAATAATTGATTGTTTATAATTTGAGAACATGTTTGTATGATCAATTCCCATGAATCCCTTATGAACCCATGATATCCTAGCATTTTTAATCAATTGTTTACATCTTTCCTTTTGTTGCTTGTTTATTGCATCCATTAGATTAGAATCATCAACCCATTATAATTGTGACAACCCCAAGCACAACCATAATTAGATTGAATAATTTGAGTAACCACCGTCCCATGGATCGACCTCGACTTACCACTAACTAGTTGTATGTTGAGTATTATAAATGTGTTTGATTGGATGTGACCTGACGACACCACCCCACATCAAATGGCTCAAGACTTGTCATATGGAGTATGTGGTGGATCTTTTGAGTATGACTATGGGTATGGGGAGTTTGAGAAGCAATTCAACACGAACCTACCTTACTATTTGTACAATGAAAATCCTAACTACTACCCCAATTTTTCCCACCAAAATCACCACATCCAATATCCACAACAACCACCCACTCAATACCCACTTCATAATGACTTTCAATTGCCACAATACAACCACTTTCGCACCCACCCACAACAAGAAGATGAACCCATTCAAAATATGATTCTCCGAATGATGGGAGATCAACGAAACTTCTTCAAACAAATGCTAGAACAGAGCCAAAAGAGGGACAATGTTCTTCAAGGCATTGTTACCCAAGGTGAGGAGTTGGAGATTCAAATTGCCCAAATAAAGGCAACCCAAGAAACCACCCCCACCATTCCTTGGACATTGATCATGAATGTGAATTTGAAGTAGTAACCTTTGACATGGAAAATGAGAAGTGGGAAGAGCCGACCTCCTTGAGCTCTTATGAATATTAAAGTGTGGTATTTGATGAAGAAGACATGAGGATGAGTAAGCCAAATACTCTTAGCCTTTGTGAGTATGAGGGTGTGTCTTTTGATGTGAACTTTGAGATGTTGGAGAAAGAGTTGAGTGAAGCGCCCATTTATGATTCTTATGAAGATAGCTATGATGATAAAATCGTACTTTGAAAGAACTCATGGGGTAAGGAAATGGAAGTGTATGAGGTTACTCTTCTTGAGGAGCCTATCCTTGAGAAATTTGAGATACCTTACCATGAAGAAGAATGTTCCTTCCTTATCGCCCATGAAGACTACTTTACACCCACTTCGGAACCTATGATTGTTGACGACGATATGGTGGACCTTCTTTAAAAGTTCAAGACAGCATACAAAGGATATTTGATGGAAAAGCTCAAGAAGAAACTTGCACATGAAGCTACTTGTGAAAATTTGGCATCCACAACATCAACTCCTAAGGTATCCGGTCATCAATGCTATGAGAATTCTCCTTCTACTCTTGAAGGATTTATAAATTCAAAAGCTATCATCATCACCAAAGTCGAAAAAGAAGGTAGTGAGTGGAAGTCTTCGGACAACCACGAACCATACTTCCTACCTTACGGTAACAAGAATTATGGGCTAATCGGTTTGAAGCATCGCAATTACTCAAGTGCCAAGAAAAGGAAGAAAACAAGAATGAATGACAAAATTCCTTGGCCAAGCTTCGTCTTGAAGTTGAGCAAACCATACTCATGCTTATTTGGAGCTTGTTCACAAGCTTTCGATCTCCTTCTAAGAGCCTTGAGCCTATGGACAAGAATTTCTACAATTTGAACTAGTTTGGTGGAGTCCTATCTCAAAACCACCATTTGTAAGTCATTCCTTGAACCCTTGCCTTGTATAAAATTGTACATTTTAGCAATTTTACCTGTAATTCCTTGCATGAGAGTAGTGAGAGAGAGTTCCCTTACTTTTTTATTGAGCAAAATTTCAGAAAAAGATAAGGAGGAATGACAAAAGGGTGCAAGCAGCAAGGGGCGCTCGTCCCGAAGGCAGGACGCTCGTTCTCAGCCGTCCTCAGGGTACTGTTAGGCGCTGACATGAAATCCGAGCGGATTATCAAGGAAGACGCCCGTCCAGAGAAAGACGCCCGTCTTGATGGACACCTGAAGAAAAATTTCACGCTAGGCCAGAATCCGAGCGGATTCTTAAAAAGACGCTCGTCTCAATTCAGTCGCTCGTCCCGAAGCTCTGGACGCTCGTCTTTTGTCCTTCCCAGCTGAAGCAAGATCCCTGGAATGAAATCCGAGCGGATTTTTGCTAGGACGCTCGGACCAAATGCAGCAAGACGCCCGTCCCGACCATAAAGACGCTCGGATTCCTTCACTCACCTCGACTAATCCGCCCGAGCCCGACCCTCAGCCGCTCGTCCCACCCCTCTTTTCTATAAAAATACCCCCACCATCCCTCATTTCCTCATCTTATCTAAACAAAATCCACTCATCTTCATCTTCAAACACCCCCTTCACAACAAAAACCAACCAAACCCTAACTTTCCCAAATAAAAAATGATGAACCTCAAGGGAAAAGCCAAGAAGCTTGGTGAAGCCGCTACCAAGAAACGCAAGGGCTCATCCTCTTCATCCCCTCAACAAATGATGGTACCAAGAAACTTCCATCCCGTGATAAGAGGAGGGGTGGAGCAACTTGAGTACTTTCCGGATGTACTCTTCACATCCGATGAACACCGCGCTAAGTTCGGCAAGTTGCTAGGTAAGCATTACGAACCGACTCAGTTTATTGATACTAGGGTGTTAGAAATCCTAGGTATAAGGTGTTAGGTTCATATACCTATTATTAAACTCCTCTAAAAGTGAACTAATTAACTTGTTAATTATTTGTTCTTTAGATCTAGTGCATGCATAACTAAATGAAAGATTTATAAGAAAACAATGTCCCTTACATTGTTAATTTCGGTTTTATGGGCACAAGTAAGGTCTCCTACCTTCACTTGTTCTTGAGCTATGATGAGTATTAGGATGATCCTCCAAAGACCTCAAGTATAGAAGTCACTCCTCTTGATTGCACCCAAGATTATCCCTTATCCCCACTAAGTAATATTTGCTAGATATTTGTTTAGTAGTTTACCTTAAAATTGATTACTAATACTCATATATTACACTAATAATATTAGTAATCTTTATGAACAAATTGAATCAAAACTCATATTTTGATAGAGAGAAAACTATGAACAAAATGGAGGTTTTGCATGTTGTGTTTTTGAGAAATATGAGAGAGGGAAAGATGAGCACAAAAACTCTTCACACCCTCAAATGGTGCGGCACATTGCTCTTAATAAGAGCAATTTTCTCTTCTCAAAAAACTCCTTTCACAATATTCTAAAATGTTTAGGTAGTAGTGTTTATGTATAAAGCATTGTCATAAGTTGTTGGAGTATCTTTCCAACAACAAAATGACAAAACCAATATGCTCATCCATCTACCCATTTGGACGGTATACATATACTAATATGGGTCCATTTTTGTCTTATAATATTTGTCCCACAAGTGCTTATAAGTCTTATATTTAATTATTTTACATAATTAAATATTAATTTGATCATACAACAATTATGACACAAATTAATAAAAATATATTCACTCAACTTATTGAGTAATATATTATCATTATATCAACATATAATGGGTCCCATAATAGCTAGTTAGTTAAATTCACAACCTCTTGTAAATGTAAATAACTAATTACCTCTACCTCGAAACTTTATAAAACCTCAACATAATTTAGTGAATTAACATATTAATCCACTAAATATGATCTTATTTAATCACATTATAATAAGACACATATTTCCTCTTATTAAAAACAAATTGTTCATTTTTAAGGAATTAATCAACTTGTATCGACATACAATTAATTAACTTTATAGACAAGGGCATCATCCTTTAGGTGTGACCTTAAGGGATCAACTGACCACCACCGTCCCACGACAGTAACGTCAAACTCTAGCAAGCCAATCGTTACCGATTAATGTTGATCAGTTGACTATATAATTGAATCATCCCTTACGTATTCTTTATATGAGATTTAATAATAATATTTAAATCATGTGATCGCACTATTGTTGAGGACACATTTCCCAACAATCTCCCACTTGTCCTCGACAAGTGTGCATCACCAATTCTCTTGTCCTATTACAATCTCCCACTCAATGCAAGGTGTCTTGCAGGTCGTACTTACATTTGATCATATCTTGAGTGGTTTTCTCGATCTGGAGATTAACTGTCTGACCGGAATTATCCATCATAGATACCTTCCGAGCGTGGCCACGCATTTCCAGTTAACTACTCCTCGAGTGGCCTTGAGATTTCAAAAAACCCTGACAAGGGGTGGACAATTCCTATCGCCCTATTCCCTTCGTTCAGCCACAGTCCATCATAACCCAAAATATACCCAGTTTGACTTCATTTACGAAATCGTAGAGTATAAATCAAAGCTAATCAGAAGTTGTGCCAACTTAGGCGAATAGTCTCTAGTCAAAAGAATTGACTCATAAGAATACTATAGTAGCTCTTGCCACGACCAGGCTTTATGAATTACCAGAACTCTATAAGCGGTCATCGCCTCGACGATTGTCCCATACATCCGCCTATGTGATCGACTAGTCATCCCACATGACTCTATGGCACTTGAACTTGCCATCAATTGCATCACACTCTAGTCACTTGGAGACGTCACCTCATATAAGTAACTAGGGGCCAATACCATGTCAATCCAGTTCACTTTAATGGGGTTCAATTTGTCTCTACAACCCATTCGGATACGACAAGGTAGCGGGGGAGTTTAATAAAACTCAAACGATAAATGTGATTATCACATATGAACAGTCAATACACTATTACTACTTCATATTTTATAATCTTTAGTGTATAAATAACACTAGTTAAAATGCAATACAAGCTTGGCAAGTGGATATACCCGATATCCATATATTCCAACTTAATTAATTGCTATTTCCTTCCATTCAATGTCATCTCTAATGACATGAATTTCTCTAAGTATATGTCTAGACTTCATACTAGACCTGAGCTCTTTAACTTGAAAGAATCTCCCACTGTTATCGCATAACTTGTGATAAAGTCATTTGGAGAGGGATTCACCCTTAATCCCTACGTTGACTATTTTATCACAACTTAGATTCCTTTTGTAGATATTTGCAATGCGCGAAACTAAAACACCTTTCTTAGTCTCTTACTCCTTAGTCAACAAGTCACCCTAGGATTTCAACAAATCCCTTATAGTTTGGAAACTAAAGTTTGTGCAACCCTTCAACACTTAATTTAGTTTATCATCCAAACATGTGAATGAATCCTTAACTCTTCTCAAGAATTTCAAGGATGTTCTTTAAGGCTCTCACAAGCCATATCATGGGAATTATCTTGTTATTGACTTATAATGCCCTAGGCATATTTTTCATCACAAAGACGTGCGTCTGGCATACGTAATCGTTCTAATGGCGGAAACATTAGCAATCGATTTCATGTAATCAACAACTTAATGGGTTCAGTGAACGACTATGATTCCATCATAGTAATTCCACTTTCATCATTATGAATAAGCCATTCAACTTTGTTGTTGTACAACAGATGTGAAATATCTTATTCTCATAAGACTCTCAACTCTATGCCAATATACTCTCACATAGATTCGGTAATCTAAAGTATATTGCACCTTTTTCTAGTCTCCCAATCACTCTTGCCAGAAGAGTGAATTGGTATATTATTCTCAATAAGTAATATGTTATATACATATAAGACATGGAGAAACAATTATAGCTCCCACTTAACTTCATGTATATCATGATTCCTCAATCATGTGAATAAAACAATTCACTATAATCACATGAACGAAAAGTATAATCCTTTAATGCTTGCTTAAGATCATTCTAAGATCACTTAAGAAAGCTATGCATAATATGTTAGGATTCTTAGATCTTCATCTAAGGTTTTGTGTTTCAAACACATCCTTCTCTAAATTCCCATTTTAGAAAAGCGAATTTTAATCTCATTTGCCATTCTTCATTAAAATGAAATGCGGCAATTCTTAACACAATCTATCTGATTAACATCTTCATGTAAATCTTATGCATTTGTGTACTCTGGAGCTCTATTTACTTTTGAGGAGACCCGCGCCTTAAAGTAAATCTACTCTTGAGTAACAATTTTCGGATTGTAATGCTTCGGCTCGTATGTAACAAGGTCATGATACCATTACTTTCACAAAGTAAGATAATTAAACAATAAGACATGTGCGATAGACTCCCACTGAACTATGGTCTCATACTATCTTCATAGATAATAGTTCAATACCAACTCCCACTCTATTAATTCAATTACTTTCACAAAGTAACATTTCAACTATAAGAGGTGTTTGTGACGATACAATCTTCTCCCACTCTATCTCTCAGAAATACATCTATCTTCTTGAGAGATAGTTTTGTGAGACACAAACATATGTATTTAACGGAGTTTTAGCTTTCAAAAGGCCATCCTAACATGGCAGCTTGATAATATACGAGTCTTATCCATGTCATCTGTTTGATAGACTCTCTATTCTAGGTATCTCATGGTTGACCATCCAATTAGAATTACTTGTCCGTTTTGGATTGCAAATTCCCAAAATTGAGTTCAACAACTCAAACCAACTCATATTAGTTTGATCTTATGGGTAGTGACGCTAGGTCATAATCCATCTTTAATAAATCAAATTTATTATTTAGATCTTTGCCACTACGATTGGGTCGTAATGCTTAGAACTTCATTCAATTGGTTCTCTACGTCATTTAAGAAATTTCTCAAATCTTTTAAATGCTTCACCTTATAATTGATTAAGTAAATATACCCTTATCTACTTAAATCATTGGTAAAAGTGACGAAGTAGTCATAAATTCCCCTTGCGGTGATGCTCATTAGAACACATACATCGGCATGTATTAGTCTCAACAAATCACTTGCTTGTGTCCCTTTACCACTAAAGGAAGTACAAATTATATTGCAAAGGAGACAAGATTCGCATATTCCATATGATTGAAAATCAAATGGTTCAATAATTCTAGTCGACACTAGCGTTTAATGCGTTTCTCATTTATGTAACCTAATTGAAAAATCAAATGTACAAATCATTTGGATTACCAGTTATGAGTCTTTTGGTGCGTATTATGTAGATTTCTTTACATGAGTTGGAACTGTCTAAAACTTGTGTATCATAAAGATAAGTGACATGGCTCACATCCATGTCTATTTTAAATAAAATACAACAATTGTCTTTGATGACAAAATATAGATCCTTTCATGTCTCACATGGAAATAATGTTTTAGACTAAGTGGGAACATAATAACAATTATGTAAATCATAACTCAAAGTTATTAGCAAAACAAGTACATAAATTTCTCTTGAAGTGGCGGCTACCCGAGCTCCATTTCATTGTCGGCGATCCACATCACCCTTGTTTAGCTTTTCCACATTTCCAAGTCCCACTTGGAGTAACAAGTCCAACTTTGATATCTTCCAAATACTTGGGGCAATTTCGCCTCCAATGGCCCATGACATTACAATAATGACATTCCTCATAGGATTTGGCACCCTTCTTGGTCTTGGTCTTGGTAGTCCCACTATCCATTTCCAATTTATAATCAGGTTTGGGTTTCTCGCCCATTTTTGCCTTCCCTTTATTAAAACCAACACTCCTTTCATTTGCAAGGACACTCTTGCTAGAACTCCCACTCAATTTGATATTTCTCATTGTTTCTTCAAACAAGGATGCCTTGGGTTTTGTAAGATTTTCTTTACAAGATTTTCCTTCCAAGGTGGTGGGCAATAATATTGGAGTGGGTGGAGTGGAGGTGGTAAAGAAGCAAAAATTTCCATCCTGACCAATGCCAATGCGTAATTCTCTAATCGTTTCATTGTCATAATCGGAGCATTTGTCATCGTATGATTGGAGCCATGTTTCAACGGTGATTGGTGTAGGAGTATTAGATGAATTCATTGCGTACAATCAACTACAAAAACGGAAATGAATGAAATAATTAACATCTATCGTTTTAATAATACTCGTAAATTTAACTACAAGTATTGCATCTATGTAGTGACCTCCACCCAACTACATAAATGATTCCGAGATCCAAATTCATATTAACTCGGGCACGGTGAGCCGATTCATCCCTTATTAATATAACTCGGTAGATTAACCTTTTAATCGATTCTACTTTTAGAACTCTCGGACGATAAAAATTACTTTAATTCTCATCTTTAGCCCGGAACACATGCGACTACGGTCAACAATACTTCCGTTGAGCTCAATCCAAATTTCGATGTAATAACATTTTACTACCCCACTTCGCCAACGTAACAAGGTTTGTATTACGGTGAAGCCGGATTAACTCCCTCATGAAATTGGTACTTCATGGGTTTCTACTATTTGGTAAGGCTTTATCTCAATTATTATATGTGAGAGGTCTTGTCAATTTATTATCTATCACGTTTTAAGTGAACTAAAGCGGTGAACTATGATAATTATAATTGACACGGTCGATGACTCGATATGATATGCATGTGTTGTTATGGCGATTTGGCAATGCATGTAACATATTAAAAGAAATGCAAAGCAATAAATAAAATTCCTAGTATGGCCTTCCTAAAAATAGAAAAACAAATAATCTATTACATATTCGGAAACCAACTCCATTGGTCCCTTGGATCTTCAAATGGCACGCCTCCCAAGACACCGTCTTTGTCGGATCACCTTTCCGAATGGCACCGTCTTTGAAGATGCCCCATAATTACAAATAATAATAAAAATACAAAGCTATTCCTATTATACATTTGTAAAATGGAAAAACTAATGAAATAAAAATAAAAATAAAAGTGATACGAGATCACATTAAATTACAACCGAATCAATATTCCCTTTCATTACGGGTAATATTAATTAAAACTAAGGCCATACTAAGATAAAATTACATAATTCAAAATTATATAAATAAAAGACATTCAACAATTGAAATATGCAGCATTATGATATGTACCTATCATGCAAAATCATGTGCCAAATCGCCCTATTTAACTTATGTCATACATATAACCCGGTTTCATGGAAATGCGTGATAATAACCTTTTAAAATCACTAATTAACACTTAAATCACATCTAAGCTCAAGTTAATTATCCTAACACATTTTAGGACTCAAAAATCAGTCATCACTTAATTTTTGACAATAATTCAACTTGATTTAATTTTATGCTCATTTTTGACCTCAAAAACACAATATTTATGAAATAAATCCAAATTAAATCATAAAAGTTTCAAAATTTGAATTTTAAATTTTTGAACATTCTGGAATAAATCCATGACACTCATAATGTCAAAAATCATGGTTAAAACTTTCGAATTAATTTTGAGAAAATATAGTTGCATTTTTATCGTTTTTATCTCATAAAATGTATAAAGTATACGAAAATTAAACCAATAATTTTTACAACTTTAGATATGATTAGTGGGATATTAATGCAACTTAAAATAATTTTCTCAAGCCATGCAATACGTTTTAGCTAATTTTTGCTAAAATAGTCACTATTTATGCCATTTTTACTCAAAAATCCATAAATCATGCTAAAGAAGATATTTAAATCTAGAAATTTACATACTCTCTTTAAATCTTGCATGTGACATCATATTAAAAGATCATGGCTTAATTCGAAATTTAACTATTTTTAACCATTTTACCTCTTTTAATCCATCTTTATCTCATAAAAATCATAAATCATGCAAAATTAATCATATTAACTCGTCCTTTTACACACAACTTGTAAAATATGCATGTGAGTTCATATAAATTTTCCAAGGTCAGAAACGAAATTTAACTATTTTTAGCATTTTAATTCCCATTTTAGTCATAAAAATGTAATAAAATGACCAAAAATCCTTAAAATGAGCAATAAATTTCCATGAATCATAAAAATGACCTAAAAATATTTTAGGACCAGAATATATAACATGCATGATGATTTCGTGGCTTATACTTATAAATCACAAATTTTTAAGTTTTATATGTTAACCTTTTAACTCGGAAAAACAATAACCGATTATGCATGCAACATCCTTATGCTCTGATACCACTTGTTAGGTTCATATACCTATTATTAAACTCCTCTAAAAGTGAACTAATTAACTTGTTAATTATTTGTTCTTTAGATCTAGTGCATGCATAACTAAATGAAAGATTTATAAGAAAACAATGTCCCTTACATTGTTAATTTTGGTTTTATGGGCACAAGTAAGGTCTCCTACCTTCACTTGTTCTTGAGCTATGATGAGTATTAGGATGATCCTCCAAAGACCTCAAGTATAGAAGTCACTCCTCTTGATTGCACCCAAGATTATCCCTTATCCCCACTAAGTAATATTTGCTAGATATTTGTTTAGTAGTTTACCTTAAAATTGATTACTAATACTCATATATTACACTAATAATATTAGTAATCTTTATGAACAAATTGAATCAAAACTCATATTTTGATAGAGAGAAAACTATGAACAAAATGGAGGTTTTGCATGTTGTGTTTTTGAGAAATATGAGAGAGGGAAAGATGAGCACAAAAGCTCTTCACACCCTCAAATGGTGCGGCACATTGCTCTTAATAAGAGCAATTTTCTCTTCTCAAAAAACTCCTTTCACAATATTCTAAAATGTTTAGGTAGTAGTGTTTATGTATAAAGCATTGTCATAAGTTGTTGGAGTATCTTTCCAACAACAAAATGACAAAACCAATATGCTCATCCATCTACCCATTTGGACGGTATACATATACTAATATGGGTCCATTTTTGTCTTATAATATTTGTCCCACAAGTGCTTATAAGTCTTATATTTAATTATTTTACATAATTAAATATTAATTTGATCATACAACAATTATGACACAAATTAATAAAAATATATTCACTCAACTTATTGAGTAATATATTATCATTATATCAACATATAATGGGTCCCATAATAGCTAGTTAGTTAAATTCACAACCTCTTGTAAATGTAAATAACTAATTACCTCTACCTCGAAACTTTATAAAACCTCAACATAATTTAGTGAATTAACATATTAATCCACTAAATATGATCTTATTTAATCACATTATAATAAGACACATATTTCCTCTTATTAAAAACAAATTGTTCATTTTTAAGGAATTAATCAACTTGTATCGACATACAATTAATTAACTTTATAGACAAGGGCATCATCCTTTAGGTGTGACCTTAAGGGATCAACTGACCACCACCGTCCTACGACAGTAACGTCAAACTCTAGCAAGCCAATCGTTACCGATTAATGTTGATCAGTTGACTATATAATTGAATCATCCCTTACGTATTCTTTATATGAGATTTAATAATAATATTTAAATCATGTGATCGCACTATTGTTGAGGACACATTTCTCAACATAAGGTACCAAACGGAAATGTTCTTTGACGGTTTGGGGATTGGGAAATTGTTCCATGCCCATGAAGAGACGTACCTTTGCCTTACCTTGGAATTTTTGAGTAGCCTTCGTATTGTTTCAAATACACGGAACAATGTTGGTATGGAGTTCCGGTTGTGCAACCTTGACCATAGCCTATCACTTGACCAATTTGCTCAAATTTTTAATCTTGTTACACCTTTGCTATTCAACACCCGGTGATTTGGATCACCGAACGATTCGTAGCTGGCACTATTAATGGGAGATATGAGCAAGATAGGTGCACTCTCCTCGATTTGACATTTCTTGAGTCCTATCTAAATGTCCGGGGGACAAGGAGGTGTGGGAAATATCGGTATATTTCATCAAGAAAATTCGGATTATAACGAAATTATGAAATATGAAATTACGAGTCATAAACGAAATTGTATAAACAAAAGAATAGAGATTAGAATTAACCTCCGGTCCTAGCAATTTGGCCTAAGAACAAATATCGAGATCGATATTCTCCTAATCGTTGCACCCAAGATGCTCCGAGAAATGCCTTTTTCTTGCTAGAAAGAGAACCCTAATTCCTAATAATTTTTAGGGTTTTGAGTGATGAGAGTATTAGGTCAAAAACCTAGAGAGAAAAATGATCCTCCCTCTCTCCTATTATAACCGTGTAAAAGGAGAAACAGAAGGGAAGATATTTTTCTTCTTTTTTTTTCTTTAAACCGTGAATCACAAAAAATAAGGAGAAAATCTTCTTATTTTAGGTAGTTATCATATTGTATAAAATGTGTATAATTATCAATTGTCATTTATGTCGTCACGTATTTAATAAGTCCACACACAACAGTTTGTAGTCGATTTATTAATACCGGTCTGTTGATCATTTATTATGACAATTTTGTATAATATATACATTAACTATAAATATCGCATATTTATAATTTGCTAATTAAATATAACCGTTTATGTTTAATTACGAATTAATATCTTAATTCGTTTAAGCTAACATTATATACATTAATTAAATATAACAGTTTATATTCAATTTACAAATTAACAATTAATTCGTCTCAGCTGATATTATTTAATTGTATTAAATAATCGACTCATCATCAGATTGACTAACCTTTTAGTCATATAAGGCATCAATGTGATTATATTTTCATATAATCACATCTCTCAAACACATCCTTTAGGTGTGACCTTTAGGGACCAGTTGATCACCGCCATCAGTATGATAATAACGTCATACTTCTAGCAAGCCAACCGTTATTAGTAAGCGTTAATCAACTGATAAAATACTAAGTATACCCTGTGAACCTATAAGAGATTTATACACGTTATCACACTAACTGTGGAGGACACTAGCTCCAACAAACTCCCACTTGTCCTCACAAGTGTATGTGCGATAACCGATTCTCATATCCTTAATTTCTCCCACTCAAAGTAAAACAATTTGCAAAATCCGTATTCACAAAGGTCGTATTTTACAGGTGATCATTATCAAGAGTGGTTTTCTCGACTAGAGAGTAACTTAACTGATAAACGAATCATCATTCGAGCATGGCCATGCATTTCAGTTACAACTCCTCGAGTGGCCTTGAGAAATGACTAAACCCGATAAAGGATGGATATTTTCTTCAACTCGAATCCTGCAGATACAAGCACAATATGAAATGACCCAGTAAAAATCTGCTTAGCCTCCTGTTACGGTCGACCATGAGAAAGAAACCAAAGTCACCCAAAAACTGCCTTAATCTCAAGAGACAGTCGATAGTCAAAAGAATCGACTCTAGGAACACAATGGACGTCCAATCCACGACCTGGCACCGAATGTTTTTAAACATTTAGGACTCCATTACGTTGTCACAATATCCTACGAGGTATCGTTATAACTCACATCTGTGATCGATCAGCCAACCGTTTGACTTATGGCTCGTTGAACCCACCATCAATCAACTTCACAATATAATAGCCAGAGTTATCAGCTCATGTAGGCGATTACGGACCAAAACAAATATAATGTAATTCAGTTCACTTTGTGGCATTCAATGTTGTCGTACAATCCACATGAAAAACAAAATATGAAAAATACGATGAAGTTATAAATAGCATATGAAAAAGAAAATGTATCAAATCCATAAGCAACTAGTACAACTCAGGAACAAGTTTAATTCCCATGGAAATAACGTGCCCTTCATGCTTATCATATTTCAATGGTTTAGTGAGAGGATCCGCGATGTTGTCATCCGAAGCAATCTTGTCAATCACTATCTCCTCTTGCTCCACGTAATCACAGATCAGGTGAGCCTTCTGATGTACATGTCTAAACTTGTTGCTAGACTTAGGCTCCTTGGCCTGGAAGATGGAACCTCTATTATCATAATAGATGGTGATTGGGTCATTCGAACTAGGAACTATGATTAGTCCTTGTAAGAATTGACGCATCCATATAGCTTCCTTTGCTGCTTCTGAAGCGGCATAGTACTCGGATTCAGTAGTAGAATCTGCTACAACTTTCTGTTTGGAACTTTTCCAGCTGACCGTAGCACCATTAAGAGTAAAGACGAATCCAGACTGAGATATCGAATCAACTCGATCCGTTTGGAAGCTAGCATCTACGTAACCGATTGCACATAGCTTAGTATCTCCTCCATAAGTCAATGCCCAATCCTTTTTTCTCCGTAGGTACTTAAGGATGTTTTTAACAGCCATCCAGTGTGTTTCACCTGTATTGCCTTGGTACTGACTCGTCATTCTCAATGCATATGCCACGTCTGGACGTGTGCATATCATGGCATACATGATTGATCCTATGGCTGATGCATAAGGAACGCGACTCATGCGTTCAACCCCTTCAGGTGTCTTGGGTGACTGAGACTTGCTCAAATGCATCCCAGAAGTCATTGGAAGGTTCCCCTTCTTGGAGTTGGTCATGCTAAACCTTTCAAGAATCTTATCTAAATAAGACTCCTGACTCAGTGATAACATCCATCATGATCTATCTCGATAGATACGGATTCCCAATATGCGTTGTGCCTCACCCAGATCTTTCATCTGGAAATGGTTCTTCAACCATCCTTTTACCGAAGATAAGAGAGGAATGTCATTCCCAATCAAGAGTATGTCATCGACATACAATATCAAGAAAACAATCTTGCTCCCACTCGACTTGACATATAAACATGGTTCCTCGACCGATCGAGTGAAACCATACTCTTTTATCACCTGGTCGAAACGATGATTCCAACTCCGAGAAGCTTGCTTAAGTCCATAAATGGAACGTTTAAGCTTGCACACTTTCTTAGGATTTTCAGGATCTATGAAACCTTCGGGTTGTACCATGTACAATTCCTCCTCTAAATAACCGTTTAAGAAGGCGGTTTTCACATCCATCTGCCAAATTTCATAGTCATGAAAAGCGGCAATCGCTAAGATTATCCGAATGGAACGCATCATAACTACGGGTGCAAAGATTTCATCATAATGCAATTCATGCACTTGATTGAAACTTTTTGCCACTAGTCGTGCCTTATAGGTATCTGGTTTCCCTTCTACAGAATGCTTTATTTTGTAAAGCCATTTGCACTGAAGAGGTCGTACCTTGTTAGGTAAATCAACAAGATCCCATACGTCATTCTCATACATGGAGTCCATCTCGGATCGCATGGCTTCTAGCCATAGCTTAGAGTCAGAACAGGTCATGGCACCTTTATAGGTAGCGGGTTCATTACTCTCTAGGAGCAAAACGTCATTTTCCTCGACCATACCAATGTATCTGTCTGGAAGATTAGAGACTCTACCCGACCTCCTAGGTTCCTGAGGAATATTAACCGTATCATTAGTTGAAGGAACATCTTCCTCCATCTGTTCCTCGGTTGTTGGATCTTGAATCTCCGACAGCTCGAAGGTTCTATTACTTGACTTATTCTCGAGAAATTATTTCTCTAAGAACTTTGCACTAGCCGCAACAAAAACTCGATGTTCGGTAGGCGAATTGAAGTAATGACCAAACATTCCTTTTGGATAACCAATAAAGTATGTCTTGACCGATCGCGGGCCAAGCTTATCCTTGTGTCTCCACTTGACATAAGCCTCGCAGCCCCAAACCCGAATAAAGGACAAGTTAGGGACCGTTCCCTTCCATATTTCATACGGAGTCTTGTCGACAGCTTTAGACGGGCTTCGGTTAAGTATAAGAGCAGCTGACAAAAAAGCAAAGCCCCATAATGAATCAGGTACTACCGTGTGACTCATCATGGATCGAACCATATCAAGTAGTGTTCGATTTCTCCGTTCGGACACACCATTTAATTGAGGTGTTCAAGGTGAAGTTAACTGTAAAACTATTCCACAGTCTTTAAAGTGTTGATCAAACTCATTTGAAAGATATTCGCCACCACGATCTGAACGGAGTGCTTTAACCTTTCTTCACAGTTGGTTCTCAACCTTATTCTGGTATTCCTTGAATTTTTTAAAAGAGTCACTTTTATGCTTCATTAAGTAGACATATCCGTATCTACTCAAATCATCAGTGAAAGTTATAAAATATCTATAGCCGTCTCTTGCGGTGATTGACATAGGTCCACATACATCAGTATGTATGAGTCCTAATAGGTCATTAGCGTGCATTCCAACACCTTTGAAGGAAATTCGAGTCATTTTGCCGATAAGACATGATTCACACGTGCCAAATGATGAGAAATCAAATGTGGAGATAGTCCCACTCTCAATGAGTTTCTTTACACGTTTTTCATTTATGTGTCCCATTCGACAATGCCATAGATAAGTTTGATCTTTGTCACCAACCTTTAATTTCTTATTATTCACATGTAATATATCTGTGGTTTGATCTAAGATATAAATTTCATTCATGGAAACTGCTTTGCCATAAACCATTTTATTAAAAGAGAAAATACAGCTATTGTCCTTTATTGAAAATGAAAAACCGTCTTTATCAAGTACGAAAACAGAAATAATATTCTTAGATAAACTAGGTACATAGTAACAGTTATATAAATATAACTCAAAACCACTCGGTAGCTGGATTACGTATGTTCCCATTGAGACTGCATCAACTCTTGCTCCATTCCCGACTCGTAGGTCCACATCACCCTTTCCGAGGGGTGTGATGTTTTTTAGGACCTGTAAATGATTACACAGATGAGAACCACAACCAGTATTAAGTACCCAAGTTCCAAAACTTGCATGGTTAATCTCAATCATATGAATATAAGATGACATACCAACAGGAGTGACGCGGCCTGCTTTTATGTCCTCACGGTACACGGGACAATTCCTCCTCCAATGCCCAGTCTTGTGACAATGGTGAAACTCAACGTTACCGCCCTTGCTCTTTTCCTTGCCTTGTGAGCCACTAGTCTCACCAGGCACACTCTTACCGTTTCCTGACTTCTTAAACTTTGGCTTTCCTACAGTTAGGTCGCCGTGAGCTTTGCCCTTACCCTTATTCTTGTTGGAAATCATGAGAACATCTTGCTTCATGCTCCCACTCAATTTCATATCCTTCTCGGTCTGTACAAGAAGTGAGTGTAGCTCATGAGGACTTTTCTTCATGTCATTCATGTAGTAATTTGCCCTGAAAAGGGCAAAACCATCATGAAGTGAATGAAGCATACGGTCAATGACTATGCTCTCACTGATTTTGCAATCAAGTGCCTCCAGTTTCTCGACATTCTCAATCATTCAAGAATGTGTGGGCTAACCGGTTGGCCCTTCTGGAGTTTCGCCTCAAAGAAGCGATAGGTATGCTCATAATTAACGATTCTCGGTGCTTTTGAGAACTCATTAGTGAGCGTGGTGAAAATCTTGTTTGCATCTTGGGCAATGAAGCGTCTTTGCAAATTGGTTTCCATTGCAAAAATGAGTATGTTCTTTATCGCACCCGCTTCCATGACGAAGTCACTATAAGTAAGTGACTCGTTAGCTCTTGCATTGGGGCCTGGGTTTGGCGGTATTGGCTCAGTCAAGTACTTGAGCTCACCGTCAGTAATGGCAGCATTCCGTAATGATGCCTCCCAGTCCGCAAAGTTGGACCCGTCATTCTTCAGTCGTGTGGACTGATTCATGTGGTCCATGAAAGTTTTAAGCCAGGACTAGCGTGCAAGTGTGGCACTTGGCATAAGGATATCATTATTTCCAGCCATTTGTTGTAAGCAGTATTATCAATATAAAACGAATTCTACACTGCGAAAAGAAGAAGAAAAACATAATAAGCATACTCATCGTTATGATTTAAGTCTAATGCAAAACTTTTATAATGCGAAGACTCAAGCATTTATACAATTGACCTCCCTCAAGAATTATATAAATGATCCCAAGACTCAATTATCTGTAAATTGATAAGCCAACCTCTTGGCTAATTCTACTTTTAGAATTCTTGGTTGATAAATTTCTGTAAATTCTATCTTTAGTCCATCATAATCTCGAGAAACTCTTCGGATTATAATGTTGAGGTAAAATAAGTCAACACAAATTAATTACCCAACGTAGAAGGGGTCATATGGAGAGTAAGGTCCTATATGCCTACCGACGAAGAAGGGATTCACAGTTGTTTGGCCTATAAAGACTAGTCTCAATTTTAGTTTTAGAGGAAGATCCCATCAACTTTATTTTAATACATTTTAAGTGAACTAATATCTAGCATGCGAGAAATAATAAACTAAGATGATGGCTTAAAATAGTGTGACATCTTTATGTCCATGATAACTAACATCCAAACTATATGAGTCAATTTTCATGCATATAAGTAGGTGGTTTGGTTTAGGCGGAATATGATGCACTAACTATCATGTGAAGAAAAGCAACAAGAATGGAAAAACGTGAAACAAAAATAAAGTCCTAGTGTGGCCTATCTACCAAAATGAACATAAATACAACTTTGGAATCCTTCCTCGAACCCGAGAAGCTTGTCTTGATGTTCCATCTTGGTCCATGTAGCGGGAGTGAGCAATCCAATCTCCATCTTTAGTCTTCTCAAAATTACAATTAAAAATTACAAAATAAACCTATTTACATTCTAATTTCAAAAACATAATACTAAAGAAAACCAAAGGAGATTCGAGATCTCAAAATTACATGAAGATTATGTTTCCATCATTACGAAAACATAATCAACTAAGGCCACACTAGGTAACACAAAATTACAACCGATTGCAAAAATACGTAAATAAACCATTCAACAATTCATACAACTAAATAAAATGCATCAACAATAAATTAATCATTCAAGACATAAATTCCTTAATTATGTAGAGTAATTTATCCAAACCACCTATTTTAAAATGATCAAAATTATGTGACAATTCCTCAATTACTCACAATAAATCCAATCTTAATACACATTAACTTGTAATATGAATTAATCTAACATCATTTTAAACCACTTTAAAATAATTGGGTATCTAAAATTTGTGAACTTTTTCACAATAAACAATCATACATTATAGATATAATGTATAATAATTATTGGCCAAAACACAAAAAAACAAAAACAAAAATTTTTTATGGCTCTCGGCATTCAGCCCTAAAATCGAAAAACATTTTTTTTGTTTTTTGTTTTTTAATGCATTTATGAAAATCATATAAAATAATTTCGTGGCCTATGCTCTGATACCACTTGTGGGAAATATCAGTATATTTCATCAAGAAAATTCGGATTATAACGAAATTATGAAATATGAAATTACGAGTCATAAACGAAATTGTATAAACAAAAGAATAGAGATTAGAATTAACCTCCGGTCCTAGCAATTTGGCCTAAGAACAAATATCGAGATCGATATACTCCTAATCGTTGCACCCAAGATGCTCCGAGAAATGCCTTTTTCTTGCTAGAAAGAGAACCCTAATTCCTAATAATTTTTAGGGTTTTGAGTGATGAGATATTAGGTCAAAAACCTAGAGAGAAAAATGATCCTCCCTCTCTCCTATTATAACCGTGTAAAAGGAGAAAAAGAGAGGAAGATATTTTTCTTCTTTTTTTTCTTTAAACCGTGAATCACAAAAAATAAGGAGAAAATCTTCTTATTTTAGGTAGTTATCATATTGTATAAAATGTGTATAATTATCAATTGTCATTTATGTCGTCACGTATTTAATAAGTCCACACACAACAGTTTGTAGTCGATTTATTAATACCAGTCTGTTGTCATTTATTATGACAATTTCGTATAATATATACATTAACTATAAATATCGCATATTTATAATTTGCTAATTAAATATAACCGTTTATGTTTAATTACGAATTAACATCTTAATTCGTTTAAGCTAACATTATATACATTAATTAAATATAACAGTTTATATTCAATTGACAAATTAACAATTAATTCGTCTCAGCTGATATTATTTAATTGTATTAAATAATCGACTCATCATCCGATTGACTAACCTTTTAGTCATATAAGGCATCAATGTGATTATATTTTCATATAATCACATCTCTCAAACACATCCTTTAGGTGTGACTTTTAGGGACCAGTTGATCACCGCCATCAGTATGATAATAACGTCATACTTCTAGCAAGCCAACCGTTATTAGTAAGCGTTAATCAACTGATAAAATACTAAGTATACCCTGCGAACCTATAAGAGATTTATACACGTTATCACACTAACTGTGGAGGACACTAGCTCCAACAAGAGGTACAACTTCAATACCTCCCTTGAGATGCTTACGAGATTCTATGATTTCTCTCAAGGGAACTCCCAACTTAAGACCTTCGTGATGGGAGGTCTAATTACTATCTTGGCAAACTACCTTTGTCCCAGGTTCAACACCCATGGGACTTATACACCTCTTGAGGGTAGTACTTTGATCGATGAGGACGCGGTCTTCAACCACCACTGGTGGTGTGCCTACACTCAAAATAGGAGTGTAGAATGGTTCACAAAAGGGTGTTCCACTATTGTTCTTTCGGGGTGGAATATACCTGGAACCGACCCAAGGTTGAGCCCGTATTCGCCTAGGCCGAGCTACCTTCTCGACATCCAAATCCTTGCCAACCCCCCCTCAAAGAGAAGAGGCACCCCGCCAACTCCACTGCCTCGTGGGATATCGGCAAGGCCCATTGCCCCGTCATCCTATGTGCCTATCCCACCATACCCTACTCCTCATACGCCATTCGCACCACAAATCCCCAATGCTCCGGATATGCATGACTTGATGAACCTTATGAAGAAGGTTGATCTCGGAGTACACGATGGGCGGGTCGATAACTACATGGCCCTTTATCCTCAGTAATATCAAATGGCACAACAAGGGTATATCGACCCTAATGGCCCTCGACCATCTTGGGCTCAACCACATCTTTTGTTCCCTAATCAAGGGAACTAAGCCGGGAACTTTGATGGTCAAGGTGGAGGATACTCTGGTCAAGGAGGAGGGTATAACCAAGGAGGAAGTTCTAATAGTTATGGCTACCACCAAGATGATGATGACGAGTGAGAGATGCCTACCACACCACCTCCATTTGTATGATACTCTTCTCTCCCTCTCTCTTTTGTATAGTGCATTGCATTTAGTGTAGCCTTCACTTGCATTTGTATTATATTTCATATTGCATTTATATTAGTTAGTTCATATAGTATAGTTGCATTGTAATATATCTCACATGATTCATGTAAAATAATTGCATATAGATTAGAATACATAGTCAATAATGACCAATCCTATTCTTTTCTACACTATAAATAGTGTTTAAATCGGTTTGGGGAGGTTTGATCATAGGTGACTTAAGAATTTAGCATGCATCATATAATATAGTGTAAATTGCATTCATTTGTTATATATGCCATATAGAGTTGTATTTAGTTAGAGCATGCATTCATTCATATCACATCATTGCATTTTCACTTCATTTCCATAAAATCAAAAATCCAAAAAACATGTATTTCTTTTTCATTCCTACTCCTACATGTACATTGAGGACAATGTCCAAAATAAAGTGGGGGATGGGAATCTATATTCCAAAAATGCATAAAAATTGAAAAATTTCGAAAAGTCACAAAAATATGTCTTTTAATTTCATGAAAACAAAACCCATAAAAAATTGAAAATTTGAAAAAACCAAAAACATGTTCATTCCTTTTTAGTATAGACTTGTATATATTGTTTTGTATATATTGTGTTTGTTCATCATTTTTCACATTGATCGACTATGCCACATCCGAGACATGAGGATATTGAAGACCGCATGGTATGATCTTTCCAATCTCCTTTTTCCTCTTTATGTTAATGACTATGTGGCTTTATTTTGATTGATGCGGTAAAAACAATGTGAATTTAGGAGTTGCATTTAGATTATTTGGCATACTAGTTGGTAGAAGCATATGCATTAGGATGTATAAATGTTAGTTGCATCATGGCATGTAGTTTGCATGTTAGAAAATTTTTGCGAAACAGTCTATTTGGGAAGCTTGACAAGTGTATATAAGGCCCTTGTAGATGCTTTTTCTTCTTAAGACTTTGCTTGTTAGAATACTTGTAAAACACCCTAGGATGTGTCATACTAGTATCCTTTGACCCATAGATTAAGGCCTAGTCAAAAGTATCTTGTGGTGTGATAACTCCTTGGCTACTGTTTATTCCAAGATGACCCTTGAAACCATGCAACCATCCTTCATCCATGTTCTACCACATTTTGTCATCAAAAAGGGAATGGGCACAAAAATTGTTCAAAATTTGAGTTCAATAATTGAAATGAAATGAAAAGTAAAAAAGTTTGCAAATTGCATCAAAAGAAAAGAGGAGTAACTCCCATATGTGTAATACTCCGTATTTATGAGTCTTTGGGTACTCTATCGAGTAGGCCTTACTCTGTCGAGTAAGGGTAAGTTGCGTTTTAAAATAGTTTCTGACCTGTTTGGTACTCGATCGAGTAACTAGGATACTCGATCGAGTAAGGGGGTACTCGATCGAGTACCTTAGATACTCGATCGAGTAGCCGGTTTACTGGGAGTTTTTCTCGGGTTTTGTTAATTATGCGATTAAGATATATAACCTTTTTCGTCATTATACTAAACACTTTTGCAAAACCTAATTTACTGTCAAAGAGAGAAAAGCAAGTACGTTCATCATCTTAATCGCATTGTTAGCAAATCCCGGAGTTTGGAAGGTCGGTTTTCATCGTTTGATATACCGTTGAGATCCTTGCGTCGAGGGTAAGATCTATGTACCCTTTTTGTTGTCTTTCCTTTGATTTGTTTAAACCCTAATATAGGGATTTGGGGGTTTTTGAGTAGTATGTGATTTGGTAGCATTTGTATGTTGTATGATAGGAGGAGGTTTCGTAGAGGAAGCTTTTTGATACAGCTGTAGAGACCGTCTGATAGTGTGCTTTCCAGGTAGGAGTTCCGACTCAGTATTAGTCCCATACTGAGATAATTGTTGATGTGTTGAGATTGATTGTTTGATATAGTAATTGTATTGTGACGGTTGTGATTGTAATTGTGATTGTTTGTCTATGGTCCTCGAGGCGTGTCCTCGGCTGAGTGGGGTCACTTGCGGGAGTGGCTTCACGCCCTAGTTTCGCCTTCTGTGGAACCCGCCACAGAAGGGATGTGCACATTAATGGACAGGGTTATCGCTCATTATGAGGAGCGGGGATTTGGTGGGTACGGCTGCGGTCCTCCACTGGCAGGACTGGTCCAGTGGACAGTCGGTGATTGAGACTGTTGGAATTGGTGTGGTTGTGTGTGACAGTTAAGCTATCTGTTTATCTTATTGTTGATATATATTGAGTTGTGTGATTAGTACTGACCCCGATTGTTGTTTTGTAAACCTGCGGTGATCCATTCGGGGATGGTGAGCAGATATTGAGCAGGTATGAGATGAGTACTGGGATAGCTGGGATTGCCACGATATGATGATAGAAGTCTTCCACTGTAGCTTAGTAGTTTCTTTACATTTCAGTTAGAACAGTAAACAGTCAGTTTGAGAACATGTAATTGTACTTTTGGTTTTGGTTTCGAGATTGTAACCTTTCACTAAGTATTTCTATTTAAACGTTGTTTCTTTATTGTTTATTTGATTATCATTGCCTCGGGTAACCGAGATTGTAATATCTTCATACCTGAGTGGTCCTGGTAAGGCACTTGGAGTATGGAGGTGTTATAATATGTAACTCAAGTTCTATTGATCCCTTTTCCATCGTATCCACTTTTGTGCATGGTAGAGAGGGGACGGCCCTTCTTCTTGTCTAGGCAAGAAGGGGAATTCTGCGATCCTCCAGTGTTTCTAACACCATAGGGAGTCTATTCTTGACAGAAGCATTTAACGATTGAGGACAAAGGTACCCTAGCTTGACACAACTTGGAGGTGATTTATTGGTATCCTTCTAGGCTTAGTAGTTTGAAGAAACCATATCTATGAAGGAGTGTGTACCCTTGAATTGCTTCCCCTTTAGATAATTTCCGCCACTTAGATGAGGAAAGTGGCTATTCACTTTTGTAGAAGCATCCATTACTTATTTTTGTGTGCTTAATGATTGGATGTGTCGCCATTTTGGCAAGACCCACCTTGCCTTGCAAGAAGGCATCCTACCTCATGGTTGTCTTGTTGTGAGTTGAAGGGGCGGAGTGAGACCCGCTAATTGTCTCACATCGGCTATATTAGTAGGTTAGTTTAAATAAGGGTCCTAGTTTTTGTCACCTCTTTACTCGGGACGAGTAAAGGTTCGGTTTGGGGATATTTGATGTGAACATTATTTGCGCACATTTAGTCCCCTAATTGAGCCTATTTTGCATACTATTATAACATTCCATAGCCATTTTGTCCGTCAAATGCTTTCTATTTTGCTTTCCTAGTGCATTTCATATGTTTTGCAGGAAAAGAGACAATTAGGCGGAAATTCCCATCTCTTGAGCTTATTTGGAAGGACATTGACAATCTTGGTAGGACGAGTGTAGAAGAAGAGGCAAGAACTAAAGACCAACGTTGCAAGAATAAGAAGTATGCGAGAGGAAGTATTCTGAACAACAATCCGGGCGTCCAAAGCAGGAAGCCGCTCGTCCAAGTGCCCAAGAATCCGAGCGTCCCCACCTTCGGGACGAGCGTCCCTCTTGCCTACAATCCGCTCGTCCCACTCTTGAATCCGAGCGTCCCTCGGCGTCTTCATCAAGGACGCGCATCTCCCCGAAATACTTGCATTTCCCTACTTAGAACTTAGAATTGTTAATTACTAATTTAGCCTTAGTTAACCTAATGAGGCACTACTATAAATACCCCATTTTGATGATAATCAAAGGGGGGCTTCAACATTATAAAATCCTCTTAGAATAGATTAGGAGTAGATTAGAATAGATAACTCTTTAATCTTTCCACAAATCACACATTAATCTTTCCTTAATTATTGTTCAAGATTATTATTCAAGTTTATTATTGGGTAATTGAAGATTATTGGGTTATTATTGGAGGATTGACAACCCTTCATCAATCAATCAAGTTCTCTTCTTTTATTCTTGCTTTATTATTTGGATCATCTCATGTTTGGTATAATTCCTTTACTCTTTACTCTTTATTGTTTATTTTCTTAAGCTTTTATCATGTTTATACTTGTTGTGATGATTGACAACATTAATGACATGTTTTCCATGATAAAGAATGAGTAGTTTCATTTAGCTAAGATTAATGGGTAATTAAGGGAAATAAACATGGGGAATAATCATGCTCAATCTAATATGTTTTCATAATAAATTTGCTTTCTTGTTGTGATGTTAACCTATGCACATGTTATGTTTGATGAAATGCTAAGCCTATGAATCCTTGCATTTACAACCATCTCTTATCTATTCAACTTGACTTGTAAGACATAAACCAACTCGAGTCTTGTTAGACCATGCATAGAAGTGATTAGGAGGAAAGTAAGTCGACTTGTAGGTGTTGTACAATCTAATCGATTCGGCTCCGGGATCCAACTCTTCCTAAGAACCGTAAGACATAAACCAACTAGGTTCCTTTACAACATTAATTGCTTGCAACTTTGTGAACATGTTTGTATGGTCAACTCTCATGAATCCCCTATGAACCCATGATATCCTAGCACTTTTAATCATTTGTTTACATCCTTCCTTTTATTGCTTGTTTTACTTTATTGCTTGCATTAGTTTAGACTCACCAACTACAAACCCAAACAAATTGTGACACTAGCATAAATTGAGATAGATAGACTTAGAATCCAAAGCACACCGTCCCATGGATCGACCTCGACTTAACCACTAACTACTTGTTTGTTGAGAATTATAAATGTGTTTGATTGGGAGACCCAACGACAATCTACCCATCAAAATGGCGCCGTTGCCGGGGATGGTGCTATGTGATTAAGTTCTTACTTGTTTGTCTATTTTAATTGTGCTTTCACCTTGAGGAACTTGTACCTCAAGGATTGTTCTTACCATTTTTGTGTAGTTTCCATACTTGTAGTTGTTTCCTTGTCTTAGCTATGATGGCTCAAGACTTGTCATATGGAGTATGTGGTGGATCTTTTAAGTATGACTATGGGTATGGGGAGTTTGAGAAGGAAGTCAACACGAACCTACCTTACTATTTGTGCAATGAAAATCCTAACTACTACCCCAATTTTTCCCACCAAAATCACCACATCCAATATCCACAACAACCACCCACTCAATACCCACTTCATAATGACTTTCAATTGCCACAATACAACCACTTTCGCACCCACCCACAACAAGAAAATGAACCCATTCAAAATATTATTCTCCGAATGATGGGAGATCAACGAAACTTCTTCAACAAATGCTAGAAGAGAGCCAAAAGAGGGACAATGTTCTTCAAGGCATTGTTACCCAAGGTGAAGAGTTGGAGATTCAAATTGCCCAAATAAAGGCAACCCAAGAAACCACCCCCCACCATTCCTTGGACATTGATCATGAATGTTAATTTGAAGTAGTAACCTTTGACATGGAAAATGAGAAGTGGGAAGAGCCGACCTCCTTGAGCTCTTGTGAATATTAAAGTGTGGTATTTGATGAAGAAGACATGAGGATGAGTAAGCCAAATACTCTTAGCCTTTGTGAGTATGAGGGTGTGTCTTTTGATGTGAACTTTGAGATGTTGGAGAAAGAGTTGAATGAAGCGTCCATTTATGATTCTTATGAAGATAGCTATGATGATAAAATCGTACTTTGCAAGAACTCATGGGGTAAGGAAATGGAAGTGTATGAGGTTACTCTTCTTGAGGAGCCTATCCTTGAGAAATTTGAGATACCTTACCATGAAGAAGAATGTTCCTTTCTTATCGCCCATGAAGACTACTTTACACCCACTATGGAACCTATGATTGTTGACGACGATATGGTGGACCTTCTTCAAAAGGTCAAGACATCATACAAAGGATATTTGATGGAAAAGCTCAAGAAGAAACTTGCACATGAAACTACTTGTGGAAATTTGGCACCCACAACATCAACTCCTAAGGTATCCGGTCATCAATGCTATGAGAATTCTCCTTCTACTCTTGAAAAATTGATAAATTCAAAAGCTATCATCATCACCAAAGTCGAAAAAGAAGGTAGTGAGTGGAAGTCTTCGGACAACCACGAACCATACTTCCTGCCTTACGCTAACAAGAATTATGGGCTAATTGGTTTGAAGCATCACAATTATTCAAGTACCAAGAAAAGGAAGAAAACAAGAATGAATGACAAAATTCCTTGGCCAAGCTTCATCTTGAAGTTGAGCAAACCATACTCATGCTTATTTGGAGCTTGTTCACAAGCTTTCGATCTCCTTCTAAGAGCCTTGAGCTCCATTGTCAAGAATTTCTACAATTTGAACTAGTTTGGTGGAGTCCTATCTCAAACCACCATTTGTAAGATATTCCTTGAACCCTTGCCTTGTATAAAATTGTACATTTTAGCAATTTTACCTGTAATTTCTTGCATGAGAATAGTGAGAGAGAGTTGCCTTACATTTTTATTGAGCAAAATTTCAGAAAAAGATAAGGAGGAATGACAAAAGGGTGCAAGTAGCAAGGGGCGCTCGTCCCGAAGGCAGGACGCTCGTCCTCAGCCGTCCTCAGGGTACTGTTAGGCGCTGACATAAAATCCAAGCGGATTATCAAGGAAGACACCCGTCCAGAGAAAGACGGCCGTCTTATCAGTGGGACGCTCGTCTTGATGGACACCTGAAGAAAAATTTCACGCTAGGCCAGAATCCGAGCAGATTCTTAAAAAGACGCTCGTCTCAATTCAGCCGCTCGTCCCAAAGCTCTGGACGCTCGTCTTTTCTCCTTCCCAGCTGAAGCAAGATCCCTGGAACGAAATCCGAGCGGATTTTTGCTAGGAAGCTCGGACCAAATGCAGCATGACGCCCGTCCCGACCATAAAGACGCTCGGATTCCTTCACTCACCCCGACTAATCCGTCCGAGCCCGACCCTCAGCCGCTCGTCCCACCCCTCTTTTCTATAAAAATACCCCCACCATCCCTCATTTCCTCATCTTATCTAAACAAAATCCACTCATCTTCATCTTCAAACACCCCCTTCACAACAAAAACCAACCAAACCCTAACTTTCCCAAATCAAAAATGATGAACCTCAAGGGAAAAGCCAAGAATCTTGTTGAAGCCGCTACCAAGAAACACAAGGTCTCATCTTCTTCATCCCCTCAACAAATGATGGTACCAAGAAACTTCCATCCCGTGATAAGAGGAGGGGTGGAGCAACTTGAGTACTTTCCGGAGGTACTCTTCATATCCGATGAACACCGCGCTAAGTTCGTATAGTTGATAGGTAAGCATTACGAACCGACTCAGTTTATTGATACTAGGGTGTTAGAAATCCTAGGTATAAGGTACCAAACCGAAATGTTCTTTGACGGTTTGGGGATTGGGAAATTGTTCCATGCCCATGAAGAGACGTACCTTAGCCTTACCTTGGAATTTTTGAGTAGCCTTCATATTGTTTCAAATACACGGAACAATGTTGGTATGGAGTTCCGGTTGTGCAACCTTGACCATAGCCTATCACTTGACCAATTTGCTCAAATTTTTAATCTTGTTGTACCAACAAGCAACATCAACAAACCCTCCGACTTTGATGTGGACCTAGTTTGGAAGGCTATTTCCTGGAGGGATTTCATTCACCAAAAACAATGCTACACCTTTGCTATTCAACACCCGATGATTCGGATCACTGAACGTTTCGTAGCCGGCACCATTAATGGGAGATATGAGCAAGATAGATGCACTCTCCTTGATTTGACATTTCTTGAGTCCTATCTAAATGTCCGGGGGACAAGGAGGTACAACTTCAACACCCCTCTTGAGATGCTTACGACATTCTATGATTTCTCTCAAGGGAACTCCCAACTTAAGACCTTCGTGATGGAAGGTCTAATTACTAACTTGGCAAACTACCTTTGTCCCGGGTTCAACACCCATGGGACTTATACACCTCTTGAGGGTAGTACTTTGATCGATGAGGACGCCGTCTTCAACCACCACTGGTGGTGTGCCTACACTCAAAATGGGAGTGTAGAATGGTTCACAAAAGGGTGTTCCTCTATTGTTCTTTCGGGGTGGAATATACCTGGTACCGACCCAAGGTTGAGCCCGTATTCGTCTAGGCCGAGCTACCTTCTCGACATCCAAATCCTTGCCAACCCCCCCTCAAAGAGAAGAGGTACCCCGCCAACTCCACTGCCTCGTGGGATACCGGCAAGGCCCATTGCCCTGTCATCCTATGTGCCTATCCCACCATACCCTACTCCTTATACGCCATTCGCACCACAAATCCCCAATGCTCCGGATATGCATGACTTGATGAACCTTATGAAGAAGGTTGATCTCGGAGTACACGATGGGCGGGTCGATAACTACATGGCCCTTTATACTCAGTACTATCAAATGGCACAACAAGGGTATATCGACCCTAATGGCCCTCGACCATCTTGGGCTCAACCACATCTTTTGTTCCCTAATCAAGGGAACCAAGCCGGGAACTTTGATGGTCATGGTGGAGGATACTCTGGTCAAGGAGGAGGGTATAACCAAGGAGGAAGTTCTAATAGTTATGGCTACCACCAAGATGATGATGACGAGTGAGAGATGCCTACCTCACCACCTCCATTTGTATGATACTCTTCTCTCCCTCTCTCTTTTGTATAGTGCATTGCATTTAGTGTAGCCTTCACTTGCATTTGTATTATATTTCATATTGCATTTACATTAGTTAGTTCATATAGTATAGTTACATTGTAATATATCTCACATGATTCATGTAAAATAATTGCATATAGATTAGAATACATAGTCACTAATGACCAATCCTATTCTTTTCTACACTAGAGATAGTGTTTAAATCGGTTTGGGGAGGTTTGATCATAGGTGACTTAAGAATTTAGCATGCATCATATAATATAGTGTAGATTGCATTCATTTGTTATATATGCCATAAAGATTGTATTTAGTTAGAGCATGCATTCATTCATATCACATCATTGCATTTGCACTTCATTTCCATAAAATCAAAAATCCAAAAAACATGTATTTCTTTTTCATTCCTACTCCTACATGTACATTGAGGACAATGTCCAAAATAAAGTGGGGGATGGGAATCTATGTTGGAGTAAGTGTCCCCGACAATAATGCGATCACAATTGTTGATCATATTGATCACATATTTAAATCTCATATCAAGAATACGAAAGGGATGATACATTACATATATAGTCAACTGGTCCACACATATCGGTAATGATTGGCTGGCTAGAGTTTGACATTACTGTCGTGCGACGGTGGTGATCAGTTGATCCCTTGAGGTCACACCTAAAGGACGATTCCCTTAATTGAAAAGGTTAATTAATTGTATGACGATACAGATTAATTAATTCCTTAAAATTGAACAAATTATTATAAGAGAGAAAATGACTTCTTATTATAATGTGATTAAATAAGATTTTATTTAGTAATTTAAGAAGTTATATTACTAAAATTAATCGGTGTTTGCGAAACACGCGAGATGAGAATGATAAGTCAGTTATAATTACAAGATGTTGTGAATTATACTAGCTAGTAATTAAATGACAATTTTATGAGAAGGTAATTTTAAATTACTAGTCAATTTATTAAATATGATTTATTAAATTTGTAAATGATATTTAATTTGTTAAATATGCATTTTAAATTAAAACATGACATAAGACATGTCACATGTCTCATGACGTACAATTGTACAATTGACAAAAATAAAATGGACTCCATATTACTACATATAAACCGAAATTAGCTGGGCATGCTTAGAAGTTTTGTCTTTTTCCATTTGTCTTATTCATTTGTCCATGACACTTGATAGTGACATGAATATGGACAAAGCCTTACACTACTTTGTTTTGTGAAGACAAAAAGCAAAATGAAAAGGGCCTTAAACTCCTCCCCACCGGTTTTTGGACATAAGATTAGAGAGTTTTTTCCTCTTAATTTTTCATTTCTCTCATGTTTAAAAAAAAAACATAAAATTTCTCTCTCTTGTTCATCATAAAATCAAGTTTGATGAATCTAGTTTGTATAAATCAATAACTAATAATACTAGTAGTAGTATATGAGTATTAGTAATCAATTTTAAGGTAAACCACATTACAAATATCTAGTACATGTTAGTTTGTGGGATTAAGGGATAGTCTTGGGTGCTACTAATTGGAGGGCTTCTATTTTGAAGTCATGAATGTTCATCCAATATTGGAAAGCTCAAGAACTAACAAGAAGGAGAACTTGTTGGTGCCCATTTGACCGAAATTTAAATGGTGAGAAATTGATTTTCTTATCTCTTCTTATTTAGTTTGCATGCATAAGATTTAAATTAATTTTATGACTAAATTAATTTGTAACATATAAGAATATGTTGAGTAATGAGATATAGATTTCTAACAAGCGGTATCAAGAGCCTTTGGTTGTTTGCATGCAAATCGGTTATTATTATTTTTCCGAGTTATACGATTAACATATAAAACTTATAAATTTGTGTTATTATGATATATCACGAAATTAATTTATGCATGTTAAAGTTTCTGATCCTAAAATGTATTTAGGATATTTTGGTTAATTTATGAATTTTTATTGTTCATTTTATTTAATAATGGCATTAAAATGTGATTTTATGATAAAAATGTCATTTTTGGACGAAAATTAGGTAAACTTCGAATTTTCCAGTGGTTTTTGGATATGTTTTCACATATATTATTTTTAGATGATCTGGAAATTTTTAGAATTTTTGGAGTTTTTATGCTCGAAATATGGATTTTTCATGATAAAAATCGAATTTAAATGAAAATAGGTTAATATGAGATAAATTTCGAATCTGGTCATATAAATTTAGTATGTTGTCCATGCAATTTTACAAGATGTGTGTAAAATAATAGGCTATAATGAAGTCTTCATGCATGATTTATGGATTTTTGATGAAAAATGGCATAAATAGTGACTTAATTAGTGAATAATTGCTAAAACACACTTCATGACTAAGAAAAAACGTCACATGTTGCATTTTATTATCTATTTCAGATCTAAAATTGAAAAGTTGATAAATATAATTTTTCTCATGTTTTTATGTTTATATTTGATAAATCCGATAAACCGCAAAAATGTTTTTCCTGATAAATTTTCGAAATTTTTAACCTAAGTTTTTGAACATTATGAGTGTCATGGTATTTTTCTAGAATTTTCATGAGTTTAAATTTCAAATTTTGAATTTATTTGAAATTTTTGTGATTTATTTGAAGTTTATAGCATTTTATTGTAATTTTGAGTCCATTAATGAACAATTTTATGTAATATAAGTTAATTATAGTCAAATAGTTAGTGGAGACTAATTTTGAGTCCTAAGAGGTTAGGGTAATTAACTTGTGCATAAATATGAATTTATGTAATTATTGTGATTATAAAACGTTGAATCACGCAAATCCGTAAAAACCGTTTAATATACGATATTGGCTCCTTAAAGGCGATTTAGCATAAAATTGGGCATGTTCATACATATTATAATGCTGCATTTTATTTATGATTGTCATAATTTTATTTTATGTAATTTTTGAATTATGTAATTTTTACTTAGTATGGCCATAGTTTTTAATTAGTATTACCCGAAATGTATGGGAATATCGATTCGGTTGTAATTTATTGTGATTTCGTATCACCGTTTTGTAATTTAATAGATTTATTTTATTTTAATTACAAATGTATAATAGGAAATTATGTAATTTGTTATGTAATTTATTTATTCCGGAGTTCCTTGAAGACGGTGTCACTCAAGAAGGCGATACATAAAGACGGTGTTACCTCGAGATGCGTGTCAAGACCGAAGTTCAAGGGACCAATGGAGTTGGTTTCCAAATATGTAATAGTTAATTAGATTTTCTATTTTAGGAAGGCCATACTAGGATTTAATTTATGCTTTGAATTTTATTTATATGTCGCATGCATCGCTAAATCGCCATAACTAAAACATGCATTATCTTTTAATCGAGTTAATCGACCGTGTCAATTACAATTATCGTAGTTCACCGCTTTAGTTCACTTAAAACGTGATAGATAATAAATTGACATGACCTCTCGCTAAAATAATCAATTGAGACATAGCCTTACCAAAAAGTAGAAACCATGAAAACCTATTTCGTGAGGGAGTGCACTCGGCCACACCGGGGTACAAACCTTGTTACGTAGGGGAAGTGGGTGATAAATGTCTATCCACCGAATTTATGTTAATGAAGGGTATTTCGGCACACCGTGCCCTAAGTTAATATGAGTTTGGATCATGGACACATTTCTTCGAAATTTGGGTTGAACTCAACGAAAGTATTCACGACGATTTCCGGATGTGTTTCGGGCTAGAGATAAAATATTAATGTAATTTTATCGACCAAGAGTTCTAAAAGTAGAATCGATTAAAAAGTTAATCCACCAAGTTATATTAATAAAGGGTATTTCGGCACACCGTGCCCCAAGTTAATATGAATTTGGATCTTGGAATCATTTATCATAGTTGGGTAGAGGTCACTATGTAAATGCTTTACTTGTTATTTACAAGTATTATTATAACGATAAATGTTTTGTTTTCATTATTCCGTTACCATATTGTTCTATTTCTTTATCACAATTCATATACGATATCATTTCGATTTTTTAGTTCAAATCTCCATTATAACATCGTAACTAAAGACAAAATTTGAAAATTTCTTCTAAAAAATCTCGTATTATCCATTGGAAGGATCTCTTGTAAAGAGTATAGATAAAAGTTATTCATTATCAAACAGGTTTTTGATTCTTGACTAACACATCTACTTACAATGGATTGTTTTTCATATACTTAATTGAATTAAGTACCTTGAAGCGATAAATTGTTTTGGAAATTAGATTTGTCAGAATTCGTAATTGACCAAAATAACGCAACCACTTCAATGAAAGTTTTAAGACTAAAACAATTGAATTGAAGAGTAGTCTTCATAAGATTCAACTTTGCTTCTCTAAGTAAAGATTCTTTGAAATAAGTGGGAGCATTTTCTTAAACCGTTAAGAAAAGGACGAGGCTCAAGAAGTAAAATTAGAATGGAATTGATACAAGGTAATGTTAAAGGTAAAGTTATTGAGAATGACGATACTAAACCTATCAATCCCGACCGATAAAGTTTCCATTGTCGTAAATGTTGGACACTAGATAGGAAACTACCCCAAATTATTGAAGAATCAACAAGTTAGTTGTGGGAAATCTAATGGGATCTTCTTCTTTAAATGTTTATTTGATTAACATATATTTTTCTAGTACTACTTCGTCAATATTAGAAACCGGTGGTGGTTTTCATCATTGTACTTGTTACATAGGATGATTAGAATATGACGACTAGCAACAATCATGTTGAGAGATAGAGTCATTGTGTAATCAATCTAGCTTTGGGTTTATAGTTGTACTTAATTATGACTATTAAGTGCATAAACTCTAAATAAGAATATAAACTTGTTAAGAAACAAAAGAGGTTTCACTTTTGTGACCCTATACACCATAATTGATGCATGGCTAGCCCATTATCAAGGTGATTATATTCTAAACCAAACTTAAATGATATATCATATGGATGATGCAAGACTCAAATTGGTAACCCAGGATTAAACCTTAAATTCTAGAATGATCAACCCAAAGAGTTATCGAGTACTCTTGAAACCATTAGATCTTATGGTATATGCGTATCTTGTGTTCAAAGCAAGATGTCTCGTGCCTTTTGGTTGAAAAGGAGATCGAGAATGTAAATCATTGATACAGAATAGGTTGATCATTTACTTTTATCAACGATTTAAGTTGACGCTAATGTGTTCACTTAATAAGATAAATAGAGAAATCTTTGAAGAATTTCAAAGAGTTCAAGGAATCACGATTTAATCGTGATGGGATTATCAAAGTGAAGACTTTGATATAAGCCAAAGGAAAAGTGATATAATATCACAAGTTAATCTCTCTAAGCACGCATTATGGAATAATGTGTGGTTGGATAAGAATTCAAACGCTATTCGATATTGTTTGGACTTCAATCAAGTTACTTTGAGTTACTTGATCCTTTTGGGGATTTTATCATTTTGTCTAAATTATTTTTCCACTAAATCTAAAACGAATCATATGAGATATGAAATGGTAGAGTACCATATTTGTAAGTTTTCACAAGAAACAAATGCTCATTTTCCCCTTTCAATTATCACGAATACGACGGGTTTGCGGCTCGTGAAGCTGTCTTTCTAAAATACAAGTTTATTTCTAGAAGATAGAGTGGGAGAAATTATTCAAGAGCCACAAAGAATGCCACAGAGAATGTTATGTCGCAAGAAACTGGTCTTTCTTGACTACATGAGACGTTTTGTGTAAGATGTTGTTTCTTTAAAACCTATGAGGTTAAATTCGTCACTTGTTGAAGATGATGAATTCATGCTACTTTTAAGAAAGTAAAGAGCTTACAACTTACAAAAGAAATCGTTTGATTCAAGTTGATTACTTCTAGAAAGTAATGAACATGTGACTTACATGAGAGTGTTTAAAGTCACAACTCAATACAAGGCTTAGAGCCATGAAAATCCGAAATAAAAAGGCTTGATTAGTGACAAAGGGTTTTGCACTAATAAAGAGGGATTTCAAAGCAAGATTGGTGGCAAAGAGTTTTGCACTGGTTGAAATGCTTAAGTCTATTTGGATCTTCTTAGGGATTGTGTTTCATTATTATGAAATACATAGAGAGTGAATCTAAAACCCACTTCTTCAATTAGAAGGAATGTATTCAATACATGTCTTGAGTTTTATAGATTCTTGCAATCCTAAGATAATGTGAAACTTAAGAGAGAATCTTAAGTAGGACATCAATGAGTTGGAATCAATGTTTTGACCATGTTATAAAACGTTTCTCGATAAGTCGAGAAGTTGTGTTTATACATGGAGTTTAGTGGGAGTTACGGAAATTTTAATTAGTCTTATATGTGGATGACATATTGATCATTGAGAATTATTTAAGATCTTTGGAGTATTATAATACATCTTTAATATCCAGATTTAGGAAGATAAATCTACATGATATTAGCGTCAAATAAGAAGTCTCATGTTGATAAGATTCATGACTAGTTCAATAAAATTGAACATATTTGATTGATTCCATTTGCTTCCGCTGCCGAATCAATTAAATAGGAAATGATGTATAACACTTCATATACTTTGAGTTTGATGAATTGTTTCAAAATCGAATTCAAGTAATAATTACCAACTAGCCATATAGATTACCCTTAAGTGCTTGCAGAAGCATTAAGGATATAATGCAAAGTGTTTTTGATGCAATTTTGTGTAAGAGTATTACACAAATGACAATTGACAATTGAGATTGCGCATGGTTTCCGACAAAACCATAATCAAAACACATTAGGATGGTTAAGATACCATTGTGGCTATGATATTTAAGAAATAGATTTTCTAGAATCGTTCTAGGCAATAAAGAACAATGAGAAATATTTACAACGGAAATTGAGTACACTTGCAATCATGAGATGTGCAAGAGGATGAGTCCCGCACACTGTGAAAACAGTGGGAGCTATTCTTAGGCTAGAGGGCCTATGTCTTGATTGGATCTCGACACGTACTCGGAAAGTTTTGTAATGCAAATGTATACATTACAAAGGAAAACGAGTATGTAGTAAGGTTGAGTAAGGTACAAGAAGTTGATAAAACCTACTAACCAAAGCCTTCTCATAGGCTAAACATGATGAGTCATGTCATTTCAATTGAATTGAAATGAACAACTACATACAAGATCAAATTAGATTATAGAACATGAAATAGTAATCAGGCATTGACTATTCATATGTGATAATCGCATTTGTCGTTTGAGTTTTACTTTAAAACTCTTTTATTATACTTTGTTACAACCAAACAGGTTGTAGAGACAACATTGAACCCTGTTAAAGTGAACCCGGATTAACATAGTATTAGCCCATAGTCACTTGTATGAGGTGACGTCTCGAAGTGACTAGAGTGTGATGCGATTGATGGCAAGTTCAAGTGCCATAGAGTCATGTGAGATGACTTGTCGATCACATAGGCAGACTGTTAGGAGCACTTTGTCGGGCAGTGACCGCTTATAGAGTTCTGGCAAATTTATATAACCTGGTCGTGGCGAGAGCTACTATAGTATTCTAATGAGTCGATTCTTTTGAATAAAGACTGTTCGCATAAGATGGCACAGTTTCAGATTAACTTTGATTTGTGTTACTACGACCTTCGCAAATGGGGTCAAATGGGCATATTTTGGGTTATGATGGTTGTGGCTAGTCGAAGGTAATAAGTGCGATAGGAATTGTCCACCTCTTTGTCAGGGTTAAAACAATATCTCAGGGCCACTCGAGGAGTAATGAACTGGAAATGCGTGGCCACGCTCGGATGGTATCTATGGTAGATAACTCCGGTCAATCAGTTATTCTCCAGATCGAGGAAACCACTCACGATATGATCACTTGCAAGTACGACCCGAAAGACACCTTGCATTGAGTGGGAGATAGTAATAGGACAAGAGAATTGGTGACGCACACTTGTCGAGGACAAGTGGGAGATTGTTGGAGTAAGTGTCCCCGACAATAATGCGATCACAATTGTTGATCATATTGATCACATATTTAAATCTCATACCAAGAATACGAAAGGGATGATACATTACATATATAGTCAACTGGTCCACACATATCGGTAATGATTGGTGGCTAGAGTTTGACATTACTTGTCGTCGACGGTGGTGATCAGTTGATCCCTTGAGGTCACACCTAAAGGACGATTCCCTTAATTGAAAAGGTTAATTAATTGTATGACGATACAGATTAATTAATTCCTTAAAATTGAACAAATTATTATAAGAGAGAAAATGACATCTTATTATAATGTGATTAAATAAGATTTTATTTAGTAATTTAAGAAGTTATATTACTAAAATTAATCGGTGTTTGCGAAACACGCGAGATGAGAATGATAAGTCAGTTATAATTACAAGATGTTGTGAATTATACTAGCTAGTAAGTAAATGACCATTTTACGAGAAAGTAATTTTAAATTACTAGTCAATTTGTTAAATATGATTTATTTAATTTGTAAATGATATTTAATTTGTTAAATATGCATTTTAAATTAAAACATGATATAAGACATGTCACATGTCTCATGACATACAATTGTACAATTGACAAAAATAAAATGGACTCCATATTACTACATATAAACCGAAATTAGGTGGGCATGCTTAGAAGTTTTGTCTTTTTCCATTTGTCTTATTCATTTGTCCATGACACTTGATAGTGACATGACTATGGACAAAGTCTTACACTAGTTTGTCTTGTGAAGACAAAAAGCAAAATGAAAAGGGCCTTAAACTCCTCCCCACCGGTTTTTGGACATAAGATTAGAGAGTTTTTTTCTCTTAATTTTTCATTTCTCTCATGTTTAAAAAAAACATAAAACTTCTCTCTCTTGTTCATCATAAAATCAAGTTTGATGAATCTAATTTGTATAAATCAATAACTAATAATACTAGTAGTAGTATATGAGTATTAGTAATTAATTTTAAGGTAAACCACATTACAAATATCTAGTACATGTTAGTTTGTGGGATTAAGGGATAGTCTTGGGTGCTACTAATTGGAGGGCTTCTATTTTGAAGTCATGAATGTTCATCCAATATTGGAAAGCTCAAGAACTAACAAGAAAGAGATCTTGTTGGTGCCCATTTGACCGAAATTTAAATGGTGAGAAATTGATTTTCTTATCTCTTCTTATTTAGTTTGCATGCATAAGATTTAAATTAATTTTATGACTAAATTAATTTGTAACATATAAGAATATGTTGAGTAATGAGATATAGATTTCTAACAATCTATATTCCAAAAATGCATAAAAATTGAAAAATTTCGAAAAGTCACAAAAATATGTCTTTTAATTTCATGAAAACAAAACCCATAAAAAATTGAAAAATTGAAAAAACCAAAAACATGTTCATTCCTTTTTAGTATAGACTTGTATATATTGTTTTGTATATATTGTGTTTGTTCATCCTTTTTCACATTGATCGACTACGCCACATCCGAGTCGAGTACCTTGTGGTGTGATAACCCTAAAATGGACAAATGTATTCTTATACAACAGCAAATGCCAACTGAATCGGAGGCTTACCCTCCTAACCAAGTGCTGCCACTCCTCTAGGCCAGCATCTGTCACCGCGTCGCCAAAGTCGTGGAGCTCGGAGATCATCGTCATCCTCGCTGCGTCGGTGTACTCGAGGGTCTCGGGGTACGCTGGGGGCTCGACGCCCGCCTCCTCAACCTCCTGAAAATTCAAATGAATTCTTTATTTGATGATCATTCATCATTTTATCAAATCAACTCAAATAGGGAAAATGAAGCACTTACCACGACC
Source organism: Silene latifolia (assembly GCF_048544455.1). Taxonomy (NCBI): domain Eukaryota; kingdom Viridiplantae; phylum Streptophyta; class Magnoliopsida; order Caryophyllales; family Caryophyllaceae; genus Silene; species Silene latifolia. The sequence goes on along the minus strand of NC_133536.1, from coordinate 121,099,013 downwards.
GGCCAGTACGCCAACCTCTGGCGAATGAACGCGGAGTACTCCTCACCAAGAAGAAGAAGAAGAGCGTCGCCACCGACGTCTGCCAGGTCAACCTCCCTCTCAGCGTCAGAAGGCTCCCTAAACATCGTCCGAGGAGGATCGATGGGAACCGTGAAAGCATCACGAGAGCACTGACGAGTCAAGCGCTTGCCCAGATACCACACTGGACCCATCGACGTCCTCAACAGCAACCGACTCGAGCTCCTAGGTTGAAGGACCTCAGCCACAAAAGGAGGGGCGTCAAGGTAGTCCACCTAAGGCCTGGGCACCCACTAAGATAAGCAAACAAGAGGTCATTCTTATGATCGCTTCTAAAGAAGTAATGAATAAACAAATGAAGGAAAAGTACTTACATCACTCAGCTTCAGGGCATTCACGCCCCGTCGACAGACATCATAAGAAGAGCACTAGCTCTTCCTACGACACATCACCCAATACCTCACAACAGGATAAGCTCTCGGCCCAGGCTCCGTATTCTTGGGCGCGAAGCCCGAAAAGTAGGAGTACGCCCATGCCTGCAAAACAAGATAATCAATGACGATCTTTCACGATTCGATAAGAAGAAGAAATGATATTTCATAATACGAAATTAAGGTTCATACCACCAACAGCAGTCCAGGACCGATAGTAGCAGGAGAAGTCCCCTTCTCCAGCAGCTCAGGACGAACCATGGCCCTCATGTAGCGAGTGAGGACCAAAAAGCCAGGAGTGACCTAGTCCCAACGACCTAGGTCACTCAGGTCAGAAAGGAAGGGAAGAAGCTTCGTCGACAGCCTCTCCCCCTTGTCTCCAAGGTAGAGTGAAGACAAGAACCACTAGAGCCACATGCGAGCCCTCTACTCCGCAGTACAAGGAGGAGAAGCCACCTCCCTCCCGTCCATCGTCACCACCGTCGGGGTCTTACCCACAAAGTAATCCCTGACGTAGGATCACGTCACTAACCCGGGAACCGTAGCAGCACTCGCCGCTATATTTCAGCCGATCAGCTTCCTGGCCTCGGCCGAGTCCACCCTCATGGCCATCGACGGCCACACCACAGCCTCCACTCCACACGACAGACCAGAAATCATGCCGTAGTCCTCCAACGTGACCCCGACCTCGCTAAAAGGCATGTGGAAGGTCGAGGTCGTGTCCCAGTACCGATCAAGGAAGGCTCGAATCAGGCAAAGATTAGCCCGAAGCTTCCTTCCCTTGATCTCTCTCCACGCTCCAACCAAAGCTCCGAAAGCTCCTAGCTCGATGATGGTCTGCTCCTCCTCCGATAGTCTCCCGTAAGCCTCCATCATCGCCGTGTAGCCAGAAAAGGACCTCACGTTCCCAGCTTCCTATATCGATTTGACGCAAAGCTATATTTTGCCTGAAGTGAAAGAGAAATGAAATGACAAATAAATGAGTAAGAAAGATGATGAGAGAATGACGAGTTTGAGATTTACCATGCTCTGCACCGTCCTATAAGACAGGTGCGCTCGCTAGCTGGTGACCGCCTCGTCCGACGTTGGCCCGCCTCGGGACCTCCTCCTCAGCAGCCTCCTCCTCGGCAGCCTGCTCAGCAAACGCCTCCTCTAACACCTCCTCAAAAGTAAGAGAAGCGTTGAAGTCAGTATCCACGTCTATGGGAGCCCTCCCCCGATGTAGAAGCCACGTCACCTGCAAAATTAGAGTAAATTAGGCCTCGTCAAGTGACGGCGAGCCTCAAACAAGGTGTTTTCAAGCCTTTCAAGCTCCAAGAATAGCTCTTTTCTCGCCATCTTTTGCAATTTATTTCGAAAACCGACCACTCATGTGGTAAAATGGGTCAAGTCAAGTCTGAGTTCGAGCCTAGTCGTGGGTTTGAGTCGAAATTTCGGCAGCATTTCGTTATAACGGTGATTATGCCCTAGAAAAGTGTCCTGAAAAAGCCGTCACAAATAAAAAATACGAGATGGTAGGAAGTTTACCCATCACACAAGGATTCCAAATACCAAATTTCAACATAAATGGGCATTCCTAAGGCCATTTTCGAAGCAATTTACGAGACAGTTGAGAAACCGTCTCAATTCTACTCAAATGCTCAATACTCAATGAAAATTCGAAAAGAACACATGGTTATGTTCCTTATATTACCAATTATCCATTTCTAAGGTCAATTTCACACGGCAAATTCGTTTGGGGGAAAAGCCCCAAATTTTCGAGTTAATTGGGTTGAAAACCCTAATTTTCTCGGCTCAATTTAAGCAAAATGCGGATGTCTAAGCAAGAATGAGACACATACCTCAATTAGTCATGATAAATGAAAGATTTTGATCAAGTTTTGGTGGAATGTCGACGAAATTTGAGAGAGTTTAGAGAATTTTTGTGTTTTATGAATAATGAAATAACACAGGTTCTGTCGAATTTTTACTCAGACAGGGACGAACCCAGGAAAAGACGCAGTAGGTGCTGCGCTTCTTCCAAGAGTCGCAGCTCTTGCTGCGCCTCTTCCTGAGCTTCCCTCCAATTCAATTTTCAAAAATTCGTTACAAGTTCGTTATTCGTGGGCCCATCTTTGGTGCGCCTCTTCTCTAACACCATATATCGTATATTTGGTCCGTTTGATATTTATTCTTCACCAGACCCGTATTTTCGAGCAGACTGTGAATTGTCGCAGTACTTTATCAAGACTTCGCTTGCAACAACGAGCAGGATTTCTCCGACGGTGTTTTGACACGCCTCATCTATTTCCCAGCGAGAGTTCATGACAGCCGATTGTACCTCTCAAGATATGGAGTTCGCTCGAGACCGACACGAGCTGATTCCCCCAGCAGTTTCTACCGACATCCTGCTGCCTTCAATATTATATTATACTTTGTTCTCATACCAGTTATCCCGTAGGTTCCCAAACTACCTATCTTCCCAAACCTAGCCTTCACCGATAGGATCGCACTCCTTCGAAGTCACCTTAGTTACCCTTAGGCCACCTTCTCGCCGATGTTTTCCTTTAGGGTCCACGCCCTTAGTACAACCTTTACATGTCCTTTAGGTCCTAGCCTTAGCTCATACGCTTAACCTTAGCTCCTACGCACCTCTGGAAGCATCTCGAGAAAGAAGTCTCGGGTATGGTTTCTTCTTCTGGTTGGCGAGCTTCCTTATGTAGTCTAATGGACTTTAAACGACCCTCCCCGATAGTCGACAGACTCTAAAATGTTTCCGACGATAGGTCCTTGGCTCAGACCGCTTGAGCCGCCTCGCGTCGCCATAGTCGTCAGGTCGTAATCTTCGATTGACCTGATGGCTATACTTTGACTTTCGCCTTGTACAAGCCTCAGTCAAAGTGGGGGCTATGTAGATACCTCATTTCTGCACCTACCGCAAGCCACCTGGTGATGATTGGGCCGCATGTTTGGTACACGAAACGATTTATGACAATTCGTAAGTTTATCGTCAAGTGATAGCTTAAATACTTGTGTCTACCCCTTGGTCGTCATCTACACGCCGGTACAGTCGTTTTGACAATAATTAGAGTTCATTTAGAGTCCGGTCAAAAACCGTCTTCATTTTTTAATAAACCGTTTTAAGATGCCGAGTCGGAATCTTCTGGAATATTCCGGATATTTCTATTCCATATTTTAATCTTTTAGCAAAAAATATATCCCGAAATTATATTTTGAACAATAAGGAAGTTTAGATCTACCGCAATTCCATAACAGAAACGCGGAAAATCTTTCTTCCACAGGAGGAAACTCCTGGGGAAAGGACGCAGCACCTGCTGCGTCTCTTCCCCAGCTCTTTCCTGCGTATTTTAAGATCTATTCGAGATTTGTTTCCAAAGTTTTACCGAAACCCTAATTCCTCCGTGTGATTAGTATAAATAGGGACCTTCGTTCCTCATATTTCTCACGCGAGTGTCGCCCTTCTCTTCTCCCTTTGCATTATAAGACCGTGCGCTTTGCTTATTGGCGTCTACGTGCTTGAACTTTCGACCACGTAAGCTCGGATCCTTCTGAGTACCAGCTTCGTTTTGCATGACCGACCAATTTGACTAACTCCACTCAATCAACTTAATCAATTTAATTTAATTTCTCTTACGAGGGCACTTTCATCATACATTCGAGTCGAGCAATCACTAATCGTTAACTTAGTCAATCTCGTTTCGTCAACCATATAATTCTGAGGGTGTAAATCCCATGTTTTATTATTGTATTTTATTATTGTATAAACTATTGTAAGGTTTACGTCGAAAACATGTTTAAAACCGATTTATAAAACCTTTTATCAAACCTATTTTTACGGATTAACAGAAGACAGACGTCGAGAAGAAACGCAGCATCTGCTGCGCCTCTTCCTGAGGCCTCTTCCTGAGGCTGCCGCAGTTCCTACTTTTCTTCTTCTTCCTCGTCTTTCTGTTAACTCGCCTTCTTTCGTTTTTCTTTCTTTTTTTCTTCTTTTTTTCATTCGTATAATAATTTTAACATATAATTCATAATTATTTTATCATCTTTAATTTCCGACTTAAATCCCAAGTAATCAATATTCGGGGGTTTTCGTCATTAAAATCAAACCCGGATTTTAGAGATTAGATTCGTCCATATCAAATCTCTGGAATTCGCCTTTTGTATATTTTTTATCAATTCATCACCATTAAATTGCATAAATAAAACCTAATTAATTTGTATTAGCAAACTTGATTAATTTATATTAACAAAATTCGTAATTAGTCTATAATTCGTTCTAATTAATTTAAACTTGTCCTTTATTACTTTTATGACCAATTTACATGTAAATAACCTGTTAAATCACTTCTACCTGAGTCGAATACCAATAATCGATCATTAAATTCACCAATGAACATTAACGATATGCAGTACTGGCTTCACAGCCAGAACTCACCTCAGGAACAGACGCAGTGACCACTGCGCCTCTTCCAAGGAACGCAGCTCTGCTGCGCCTGTTTCGGGGTGATTTCTGTCCCTGAACTCCCATTTCTGCTTTGACCTAGTTTTTAGCTTACGTATTAATCAACTATTATTTGTAATATCATCATTTGTTTGTCCGTTTTCTATCCTTAATTACTTTCCTTTTCTTTTCTCAAATTATCCGTTTAAATGTATTTTCGACGTAATCATCATCAAACCATTGTAATTATGGTAATTTTAATTACTGTATTTCATTTATTGTATCTTTATTATCGTTTGTTTGCTTTCACATGTAATCAATCTAAATCTCTACTTCTACCCATTGTATGCTAAATTACATGTTCACCGACTTAGTTTAATTCACATGCTAGGATTAATCTATTGTTTGTTGCATTGCATTCATATAATCGACAACATATCGAGTATAGATGATTTTCCCTAATCATTAGTAGAGGACGTTGTCGAGGCGGGCGGAATTAGGTGTTCGATCAAAAGGACTTCCTAGTACGTACCCTCACCCCTTACTCCAGATCTCTGTGAACATCCGTGTTCATTGGCATCCACGAGAGTCATTCTAGACATAGAATGCTAAGGGTAACAAGTTCTTAGTGTTCATGTCACTACTTTGTGTCTTGACATGACACGAAGCATTCGAACGGTTTTCAATTTTCCACAATAAATTGGTGGCGACTCCACAAATGCAAACGCTTGTTTTCCCAAGCGCCCTTGTGTCCACACAACCAAGCCATGTAGCTTGATATTTTAAATATAAAAATAAATTTTTTTCATTGGTTAAAAGCAATACTGTGGGCCCGTGTAAGCTACAAAGTGTTGTAGTTTATCATTGGACGAATACGTAGCTGAAGAGCGATGTAGCTTAAAAAGTCGATATGGCAAATCAAGCTACACTACGTTGTAGCTGTCCAATGGAGATGCTCTAAAGAGCACATCGTCTCGACTCTCGAGGAAATATTAACATACGAAGTGCTTGTTAGTGTTATTATAACATTTGCCCTACTTTTCTAGATGCGCAAATTATTATGTAATACACCTATTAATATGTGAAACAGATTATATATAAACAGAATATCAACGGATTAACCAAAAACTTGTCCATCTATATAAATAGTGTATAATTAAACATGTTTTGTCAGCTGATCCAAACTAAAAGCTAATCCAAAAGTTAACCTGATACGAAAGATAGCTAAACATTAACTCGAAATATATCCCCAACATAAATGAAAAGTTATGGCAATAAGGACCAAGATAAACCATAATTATGAACGACTTTTATGAAGTACTAACTAAATTCGTAATTGCTATTTCATGTACATTTTTTTCCTAACTAAGTTCTCCACTTCTCTCCCACTCAAAGCTTCATCAGATTTTTCCCAAAATTTTCAGTTATAAATCTTAAAAGTTATATCAAAAGAAGAGTTAAATTTGTTTTTATTGTGATGAGCGTGTCGTTGTAAGCCCTCAAACACATTTATACCCAACTACTAGCATAGCAAGCAAGTCGGGGTTGAACCACGGGACGGGGGGTACTCGAATTGTTCAATCTAGTTAAGGTTGCACTTAGGGTTGTCACAATTGATTGGAATTGATTGATTCTAAACTAATAAAAGCAATGGAAGTAAAACAAGCAATAAATTAAGAGATGTAAACAATTAATAAAGATACTAGGATGTCATGGGATCATAAGGGAATCATGGTAAGATAGCATAAATGAGTTATGTAGATGCAAGCAATTTATTATTGTTGGAATTAAGTTAGTTCATGTCATATAATTCATAAGAAGATTTGGGTTCCGGAGCCGAGTCATTCACGACTTTACAACACCTACAATCTGTTGGGGCTGGTGTCCTTTACAGTTAGTGCAAGGACTTATAAATCTCTAAAAGGATCAAAGGGTATACTTTTGTATCATAATCAGTTGGTCCACGTTTATCAATAACGGTTGGCTTGCTAGATAAGTTTGACGTTATTGTCATACAGATGGCGGTGATCAACTGGTCCCTAAAAGTCACACCTATAAGATACGTTTGAGAGATGTGACGGTATGAAAATACAGTCATATAGATGCCAAATTTGACTAACCAGTTAGTCTGAGTTATTTGACTAATAATTAGTCAAAATGTGATGTTGAGATATTTTATTTAATACGGATTAAATAATAACGGCTGAAGCGAATTAAGCAGTTAATTCGTAAAATTGAATATAAACGATTTATATTTGATTGATGTATATTGGATGAATTAATTATACGATATTGTCTTTGTCGGACATGTATTAATAATTCAACTAATCCGTGGTATTAGTTGATACTTTAATATACGATAACCGATGACAGTTTATAATGAAACCGCATCATATACATTTAGAATTTAACGGACCGGACCACGAGTTAAAACCAAGAGGAAGTGGAAGCCCACTTCCCCTTGATGGTCTCGGTTTTGGCCGAATGAGAGGAGACAAAAGGAGAGCTCTCTCCTCACTTGAAACCTAATCATTCATTTGCTAAAAAATTTAGGGTTTTGGAGATCATTTTCTCTCTAAAACCTAGATCTCTCATCTAAGCAAAAACTTACAAAATTAATCCTCTCAATATTGCAAGGCAATTAGAGGATTCATCCTAGCACAAGGGCATTTCTCGGACAATCTTGGGTGCAACAATTAGGAGGAGGTCTACTTTGATCTCTCATTGCCGAATTGCACTAGGACCGAAGGTTATTCCTTAATCTTTATCGTTTCATTGTTAATTTCGTTTATGACAATAAATTGCATATAAAATTTGCGTTATAATCCTATAAAGAAAGGGTTTTATACGGATATTACCCTACAAGTGGTATCAGAGCGAGGCCACGTAAATTTTTCTATGTGATTTACATCAAACGAAATGGATCGATTAATTTTTGTTGAAATAAATTCCACACGGCTGAAAATTTTTTTCGGTTTTTTTTTTTTTTTTTTTTTGCACGGCTGCATCTTTTTGAATTCCGTGGCATGTTCTTGTTTTTGTTGTCGATTTGATCTTTGCATATTATTTTGTAATCGATATTCATTGTAATATGTTAGAGATCTATCAATTGCTATTTCATTTCTATACGGATTAGGTGATATCGCAATTGGTTTTTATCAAATCGATAATTTTTGTATAAAATTTTTGATAAACCGTGTGGCATGTTGGTCTCGGCATTTTTTTTTATGTGCCACGGCCTATTTTTGCATAGGAAACCGTGTTCAGTTTACACGGTTGTATCCTTGTCGATTTTCTGATTTGTATTCCTTTTGTTCTTTGCGAATTGTTGTTTTAAACGATAATTACAACAATATGTGAAGATCATGTCAATTGTAATTTTGTTTTAATCCGGATTAGATTAAATTGCAATTGAGTTTTTACAAATCGTTTTGTTGTTTGATCACTTGTTTGATCTCGTTTTGAGCGGTTGTTTTTTTTCCCTTCTTTTTGCTCACGGCAATGAGCAATTTTATAAAAAAAAAAAATTTTTTTTTACGGGTACTGTTCACGCCCAACAGTAAAAGAAAAAAAAAAAAAAAAAAAATTTGTTTTGTTTTTTTTTTTTCGTCGGCCAATTTTGCATAATACGAATTATGCACTCGCTTGATAGTGAAACGGTTCACCCACGAACAATCAAATTACTTTAAAACGATTTAAAGTAACGGATTATCACGAATTAAAATTAAGTTGATGAAGCGGTTTTGTCACATAATTTTAATTATCTTTGGTGGTTTGGATAAATTTAACATAATTACGGAATTATGTCACGAATAAATTTAATTTAGTTGATGCATTTTATTTATCGTTTTTATATATATTTTGAATGCTTTTAATTACTTATTTATTTATTTATTTTGCAAACGGTTGTAACTTAGTGTGGCCTTAGTAGAACGTGTTACCGTAATGATGGAACACGGTCTTGGTTGTATTTTGAGATCTCGTATCTCCCTTTATTTCTTTTAATTACAGTTTTTATTTAGAATGTAAATAGGTTTATATTTTGTAAATTTTAATTGTAATTTTGAGAAGACTAAAGAAGGAGACCGGATGCTCACTCCCGCTACATGGACAAAGATGGAACATCAAGACAAGCTTTTCGGGTCCAACGGTGGATTCCAAAGTTGTATTATGTTCTTTTTACTAGGATAGGCCACACTAGGAATTTTTATTTACGTATTGCATTCATTTATTTATTTTATCGTAACGATAGTATGCATCATTTTCCGCCTAAAAACCAAACCACCTAATAATTGCATGAAAACTGACACATATAGAGGTCACGAGTTAGTTTTCTTTGACATTCTCATGTCACACGATTTAAGCCATCATCTAAATTAATTCATTCACGCAGTTGCTAGTTATTCGTTCACTTAAAATGAATTGAAACTTAGTTGATGGGATCTTCCTCGTATAATCAAAAATTGAGAACGGTCTTTATAGGTCAAACTCCAATGAATCCCTTCTTCGTCGGTAGGCATAATATGACCCCTTCTACGTCGGGTAAGTTGGAACCGATTGACTTATTTTATCTCAACACTATGGTCACTCGTACGATCCTGTGATTATGGTGGACTATAGATAGGATTTACGGAAATCTATCGACCAAGAGTTTTTACGGAAGAACTAGCTAAACAGTTGGCTTATCAATTTACAGAAATTGAGTCTTGGGATCGTTTGTATTATTCTTGAGGGAGATCAATTATACAAGTGCAATGAGTCTACACGATTAAAATGAATTTTAAATAGACTTAAATCACCTCGATGAGTTGCTTATTTCGTTTTTTTTTCCTTTCTTTTTCAGTGTAGATCACGAACTTTTAAACTGCTAATAACAAATGGCTGGTTCTACTGATAACCCAATGCCAAGTGCCACATTGGACCGTGAGTCCTGGCTTCGGATCTTCATGAATCAGATGAATCAGTCTACTCGACTGAAGAATGATGGATCAAACTTCGCGGACTGGGAGGCGGCATTACGGAATGCTGCCGCTGCTGACGGGAAGCTCAAATATCTATTGGAGCCCATCCCGGCAAACCCAGGTCCCACGGCTAGAGCTGCTGAAATCACCAAGTTTAATGATTTCTGTATGGAAGCGGGTGCGATTAAAAACGTACTCATTTTTGCAATGGAACCCAATTTGCAGAAACGCTTCATAGCCCATGGTGCGAACAAGATTTTCACCACGCTCACCAAGGAATTCTCGAAAGCACCGAGAATCGTGACCTATGAGCATACCACTCGCTTCTTTGATGCGAGACTCCAGAAGGGCCAACCGGTTAGCCCACACATTCTCAGCATGATTGAGAATGTCGAGAAGCTGGAGACCTTTGATTGTAAGATCAGCGAGAACATTGTGATCGACCGCATGCTTCACTCACTCAACGATGGTTTTTCGCAATTTAGAGCGAATTACTATATGAATGATTTGAAGAAAAGTCCCCATGAACTCGCACTCCCTTCTTGTACGCACCGAGAAGGACATGAAGTTCAGTGGGAGCTTGAAACAGGATGTTCTCGTTGTGACAAACAAAGGGAAAGGTAAGGGCAAAGCTCGAGCAAACCTAGCGAGGTAAACCGAAGTTCAAGAAGTCGGGTTCAGGTAAGAGTGGGCCTGGTGAGTCGAGCACCTCATCAGGCGCGACAAAGAGCAAGAATGAAAACATGGAATGCCATCATTGCCACAAGACTGGGCATTGGAGGCGTACATGTCCTGTTTATCATGAGGACTTAAAGGCAGGTCGTGTTAAACCTGTTGGTATGTCTTCTTCTTCTACTTTTATTCATATGATTGAGATTAACCACGCAAGTTACGGAACTTGGTTACTTGATACTGGTTGTGGTTCTCATCTGTGTAATCATGTGCAGGGGCTCCGAAACATCGAACCCCTCGTAAAGGGTGAGGTGGACCTGCGTGTTGGGAATGGAGCAAGAGTGGCTGCCATCTCAAAGGGGACATATGTGATCCAGCTTCCTAGCGGATTTGAGTTGTCATTATATGACTGCTATTATGTACCTAGTCTTTCGAAAAACATTATTTCGGTTTACGCACTTGACAAACTTGGGTTTTCATTTGTAATAGAGAATAATACTTGCATTTTCTCTTTACACGATATGATTTATGGCAAGGCAGTCTCCATGAACGGAATTTATGTTTTAGATCAGACCACCGAAATATTACACGTAATGAATAAAAAGTTAAAGGTTGGTGACAAAGATCAAACGTATCTATGGCACTGCCGTATGGGACACATTAATGAGAAACGCGTAAAACAGCTCATCAAAAATGGAGCTATCTCGGCCTTTGATTTTCAATCATTTGGCACGTGTGAATCATGTCTCATCGATAAGATGACTCGGATTTCCTTCAAAGGTGTTGGAATGCGCGCTGCTGACCTATTAGGACTCATACACACGGATGTATGTGATCCTATGTCAATCACCGCACGAGAAGGCTATAGGTATTTCATCACTTTCACGGACGATTTAAGTAGATATGGCTATGTCTACTTAATGAAGCACAAAAGTGAATCCTTTGAGAAATTCAAGGAATACCGAGAATAGGGTCTGAACCTATTGGGTAGGAAGATTAAAACACTGCGTTCGGATCGTGGTGGCGAGTATCTTTCTCACGAGTTTGATCAACACCTTAAAGACTGTGGGATTGCCCTACAGTTAACTCCACCTGGAACACCTCAATTGAATGGTGTGTCCGAACGGAGAAATCGAACACTACTTGATATGGTTCGATCCATGATGAGTCACACCGTGTTGCCTGACTCATTGTGGGGTTATGCTCTTTTGTCAGCCGCTCTAATACTTAACCGAAGTCCGTCTAAAGCTGTTGACAAGACTCCATATGAACTATGGAAGGGACCGGTCCCTAACTTGTCCTTTATACGGGTTTGGGGCTGCGAGGCTTATGTCAAGTGGAGACACGAGGATAAGCTCGGCCCGCGATCGGTCAAGACATACTTTATAGGTTATCCTAAAGGAACACTTGGTCATTACTTCTATTCGCCAACCGAACAACGTGTTTTTGTTGCGGCTAGTGCGACATTCTTAGAGAAGGAATTTCTCGAGAATGCAAAGAGTGATAGAACCTTCGACCTGTCGGAGATTCCAGAACCAAATACCGAGCAACCATTGGAGGAACCAATTCCTTCAATCCCGGCTGCGGTGAATATTCCTGAGGAACCTAGGAGGTCGGGAAGAGTCTCTATTCCTCCAGACAGATACATTGGTATGGTCGAGGAACATGACATAGATGACGTTCTACTCCTAACAAGTAGTGAACCCGCAACCTATAAAGGTGCCATGACTAGTTCCGACTCAAAGCTATGGCTTGAGGCCATGCAATCCGAGATGGACTCTATGTATGAGAACAACGTATGGGATCTTGTTGACTTACCTGCTAAGGTTCGTCCCCTTCAATGCAAATGGCTTTACAAGATAAAGCATTCTGTGGAAGGTCAACAAGATATCTATAAAGCACGACTAGTTGCTAAAGGTTTCACCCAAGTGCCAGGTTTGCACTACGATGAAATTTTTGCACCCGTAGTCATGTTGCGTTCCATTCGGATTATCTTAGCGATTGCCGCTTTTCATGACTATGAAATTTGGCAAATGGATGTGAAAACCGCCTTCTTAAACGGGGTTTTGGAGGAAGAGTTGTACATGGTACAACCCGAAGGTTTCATCGATCCACAACATCCTAAGAAAGTGTGCAAGCTTAAGCGTTCCATTTATGGACTTAAGCAAGCATCTCGGAGTTGGAATCATCGCTTCGACCAAGTGATTAAAGAGAATGGATTTACTCGATCGGTCGAGGAACCATGTCTTTATATCAAGTCGAGTGGGAGCAAGATTGTCTTCCTAATATTGTATGTCGATGACATACTCCTGATTGGGAATGACATACCTCTCTTAACTTCGGTGAAAGTATGGTTGAAAAACCATTTCCAGATGAAAGATCTGGGTGAGGCACAAAGAATTCTGGGCATCCGTATCTATCGAGATAGATCACGACGGATGTTATCTCTCAGTCAGGAGTCTTACATAGACAAAGTCCTAGAGAGATTCAGCATGACTAACTCCAAGAAGGGGTTTCTTCCTATGGCTCCGGGGTGCATTTGAGCAAGTCTCGGGCACCGGAGACACCGAAAGAAAGAGCGCATGACACGGATTCCTTATGCTTCGGCTATAGGATCAATCATGTATGCCATGATATGCACACGTCCGGACGTGGCATATGCATTGAGTATGACAAGTCGATTCCAACAAAGATCCGGGTGAATCACATTGGTTGGTCAAAGAACATTCTTAAGTACCTACGGAGGACTAAAGATTGGGCATTGACTTATGGAGGCCCTCAAAAGCTATGCGCAACCGATTCTGTGAGATGCTAGCTTCCAAACGGATCGAGATGACTCGAAATCTCAATCTGGATTCGTTTTTACTCTTAATGGCGCTGATCACCGGAAGAGTTCCAAACAAACACTGTTACAGATTCTACGACCGAGTCCGAGTACTATGACGCGTCGAAGCTACAAAGGAAGCGATATGGATGCGTCAATTCTTACATGGACTATCTGTAGTGCCTAGTTCGAATGACCCGATCACCATCTATTGCGACAATAGTGGTGCCATCTTCCAAGCTAAGGAGCCAAAGTCTAGCAACAAGTCTAGACATGTACAACGGAAAGCTCATCTAATCCGAGATTACGTGGAGCAAAAGGAAGTAGTGATAGAAAAGATTGCTACAGATGATAACATAGCAGATCCTCTCACTAAACCATTACGACAAGATAAGCATGAAGGGCACGTTACTTCCATGGGAATTAAACGTGTTCCTAAGTTGTAGTACTCTTTTATGGATTAGATTCATTTTTTTGTACTCTATACGACATCATCGTTTTGATATTTATATATTTTGTTTTTCATGTGGAATTGTACGACAATTTTTGAACACCACAAAGTGAACTGAACGAACATTATATTTTTCAGTCCTTAATTGCCCACATGAGCTGATAACTCTGGCAATTATTTTGTGACGTTGGTTGATGGTGGGTTCAACGAGCCATAAGTCAATCGGTTGACTGACCAATCACAGAGGCGAGTTATACGGATATCTCGTAGGACACAATTGTGACATCGACGTGGAGTCCTAAATGTTTTATAACATTCGGTGCCCGGTCGTGGATAGGACTTCCATGGTGATCCTAAGAGTCGATTCTTTTGACTATCGACTGTCTCTTGAGACTAAGGCAGATTTTGGGTGACTTTGGTTTCTTTCTCACGGTCATCCGTAACAGGGGGCCAAGTAGATTGTTTCTGGGTCATTTCATGCCGTGCTTAGATCGGAAGGAGTCGAGTTGAAGGAAATATTCAGCCTTTATCAGGTACTCGATATTTCTCGGGGCCACTCGAGGAGTCAGAATCGAAATGCATGGCCATGCTCGGATACGGATTCGTTTTATCAGTTAAGTTACTCTCTAGTCGGGGAAACCACTCTAGATACAGATCGATTGTAAAATACGACCTTTGCGGATCCAGATCTGCAAATTGTTTTACATTGAGTGGGAGAAATTTTAAATGAATATGAGAATCGGTTATCGCACATACACTTGTACGGACAAGTGGGAGTTTGTTGAGCCGTGTCCTCCGATTAGTGCGGATAACGTCATTGCACATACACTTGTACGGACAAGTGGGAGCTTGTTGGGGCTGGTGTCCTTTACAGTTAGTGCAAGGACTTATAAATCTCTAAAAGGATCAAAGGGTATACTTTTGTATCATAATCAGTTGGTCCACGTTTATCAATAACGGTTGGCTTGCTAGATAAGTTTGACGTTATTGTCATACAGATGGCGGTGATCAACTGGTCCCTAAAAGTCACACCTATAAGATACGTTTGAGAGATGTGACGGTATGAAAATACAGTCATATAGATGCCAAATTTGACTAACCAGTTAGTCTGAGTTATTTGACTAATAATTAGTCAAAATGTGATGTTGAGATATTTTATTTAATACGGATTAAATAATAACGGCTGAAGCGAATTAAGCAGTTAATTCGTAAAATTGAATATAAACGATTTATATTTGATTGATGTATATTGGATGAATTAATTATACGATATTGTCTTTGTCGGACATGTATTAATAATTCAACTAATCCGTGGTATTAGTTGATACTTTAATATACGATAACCGATGACAGTTTATAATGAAACCGCATCATATACATTTAGAATTTAACGGACCGGACCACGAGTTAAAACCAAGAGGAAGTGGAAGCCCACTTCCCCTTGATGGTCTCGGTTTTGGTCGAATGAGAGGAGACAAAAGGAGAGCTCTCTCCTCACTTGAAACCTAATCATTCATTTGCTAAAAAATTTAGGGTTTTGGAGATCATTTTCTCTCTAAAACCTAGATCTCTCATCTAAGCAAAAACTTACAAAATTAATCCTCTCAATATTGCAAGGCAATTAGAGGATTCATCCTAGCACAAGGGCATTTCTCGGACAATCTTGGGTGCAACAATTAGGAGGAGGTCTACTTTGATCTCTCATTGCCGAATTGCACTAGGACCGAAGGTTATTCCTTAATCTTTATCGTTTCATTGTTAATTTCGTTTATGACAATAAATTGCATATAAAATTTGCGTTATAATCCTATAAAGAAAGGGTTTTATACGGATATTACCCTACACAATCGACTTAGTTCTTCCCATTAAACTACATGCATAATAAACCAATTCCTAGGGAAACTTTCGTCTCGGAGCCGAGTCGGTTATGACTTTACAACACCTACAAGGCGACTTGGGTTTTCCCTATTTCAACTATAAGCAAGGTCTAACAAGGCTTGAGTTGATTTATATCTTACAAACCTTGTTGAAAGGATAAGAGATGGATAAAAAATGCAAGGTTTCATAGTCTAACTTTTCATCAAACATAATATGTGCATAAGTTGAAAAAACAATAAGCAAGCACTCATATGAACTCATTAAGCATAAATCTATCCCATGATTAACTCCACTAATCTCCCACTAGTCCTAGTTAAGAGACTACTCACTACTCATCATGATTATTATGCTAGCAATGGTGTCAAACATCACAACACAAGTGGACATATGATTAAGCAAGACAATAAACAAGAGATTAACAAGTAAATAAAAAGGGATTAAGAGTGTTACCAACTTGGAGAGTAAAGATTAACATAAATTAAGAAGAATCCTTAAATAAAGATGAAGACTTGTCACTTAATCTTCAAATACATACCCAAGAGATCCAAATGTAAACAACTTGAATTGAACAAAGGAAATGGAAGAACAATAGAAGAAACCCTTTGAATAATGGTGGAGAGTTGTCAATTCCCCAATACAAACCCAAGAATTCTTCAAGTACCAAGCTAAATCTAAGATTGTATGAGAAATTATTGAGGAAATATTAATGTGTAATTTGTGGAATGATTAAAGACTAATCCATTCTAATCTACTCCTAATGAGGGCTTAATCTAATCTAAAGAAGCTTAGTCTCTTGATTATTACAAATGGAGTATATATAGTGGTACATCATTAGGTTAATCAAGGGTAGAGTAGTAAATAACATTCTTAAGTGTTAAATAGAGCTTTGCAAGTCCCGGGGGATATGCGCGGATCATGTATCAATTCCCAAGGAAATCTGCGCGGATTGGCCTGAAGCATGCTTGGTCCTGTGAGGTGATCCGCTCGGGCTGGCATCGGGATGCGCGGATTCTAGGTCTAGGACGCTCGTCCTGAGCTCGGGATGCGCGGATTGTCTCACAGGGTTTTCTGAAATGGCAAAGCAGTTATGGGACGCGCGGATTGAGTTCGGGATGCGCGGATCCTGGGACAGCTTGTCTATTTGAGCTCGGATTGTAAAACGGACGTCATTTCCTCATCCGGACTCCTATTGGAGTGATTCAAAAGCCTAGACCACTTGATTTTTCGACGCCGTTTCATCTAGCATATTTTCAGAGCCAAAAAAGCAACTCTTGGTTTGGTTCCGAGCAATTTCATCTTGTAATGGCTTCCTTCTCGTCATCCTTGCTTTTAAGCCTATGATCCTTCTATATACTTTTTATTCCTACATACTTGGTCATCATTCTTGCCTCCTCTTCATACTAGTCCATCCAAGATCATCAACAAGCTTTCGAATATGCGCGAGAGAAGGAAATTCCGCCTCATTATCTTCTTTCCTACAAGACATATACAATGCAATAGGAAAGCAAAATCGGAAGGAATTGACGGATAAAATGGTCATGAAATGCTATATTAGTATGCAAAATAGGTTCAATTAGGGGACTAAGTGTTCTCAATTAAGAGTCACATCAAACATCCCCAAACCGTACCTTTACTCGTCCCGAGTAAAGAGGTGACTAGAACTAGACCTTTATTTAAACTATCCTAGTAATAATATAACCGATGTGAGACAATTAGTGGGTCTCACTCTGCCCCTTGAACTCACAACAAAACATCTATGAGTTAATATGCCTTCTTTCAAGGCAAGGTGGGGCTTGCCAAAATGGTGATACATCCAAGCATTAAGCACACAAAACAAGTAATGGATGCATCTACAAAAGAATAGCCACTTTCCTCATCCAAGTGGCGGAAATCACCTAAGGGGAAGCAATCTAAGGGTACACACTCTATCATAGATATTGTTTCTCTAAGCTACTAAGTCTAAAAGGATACCAACAAATCACCTCCAAGTTGTGTCAAACTAGGGTACTTTTATCCTCAATCGCTAAATGCTTTTGTCAAGAGTAGGCTCCCTATGGTGTTAGAAACACTGTAGGATCGCAGAATTCCCCCTCTTGCCTAGACAAGAAGAAGAGTCGTCCCCTCTCCACCATGCAACAAAGTAGGATCATCAAAGGATAGAAAGGGTTTCAAGATGCATGAGTTTCATAATGGTAGTTTGTCTTTGATTTGTTTTTCCCCCCAATTTCTTGTGGCTTTTGACATTTGAGAACATTTCTTGCCATTTTTTATGTTTGGCATTTTTGATACTTTGGCAATTCTTTTCAATATTGCATTTTTGAACATTTTTCAAAGTAACCCCATTGGTAACAAGGGTACTTTTATTAAAGTATAGGAGTCTATTTTTGTTCCTTTTTTCATTGATGCATTTTGCAAACTTTTTGATTTTGATTTTGGTACTTGAACTCAATTTGGAGATTTTTGTGCTCATTCCCTTTTTGTTGACAAAATATGATGATAGAAGTGTAAGAACGGTTGCGTGGTTTCAAAGGTCACCTTGGAATAAACGGTAGACAAGGAGTTATCACACCACAAGGTACTCTTGACTAGGCCTTAGTCCATGGGTCAAAAGATACTAGTATGACACATCTTAGGGTGTCTTGAGGGTATTCTAACAAACAAAGTCTCAAGGAGAAAAATTATCTACAAAGGGCCTTATATACACTTGTCAAGCTTCCCAAATAGGCATTTTCACAAGATTTTCTTACCATGCAACTACATGCCATGATGCAACTAACATATATACAATCCTAATGCATATGCTTCTATCAACTAGTATGCCATGTAATCTAAATACAACTCCTAACAACACATATATACACAAACCGCAATAACAAAATACACCACATCCTCCTTGACATGTAAGCCCATCCTCCTCATATGAATAATGAAAATAAATGGAAGGGAAATAGTGATTAGAGTGATCATACCAAGGGGTCTTCACATTTCCTTTGCCAATGCATCAAATGTAGTGTTGTATCTATGTGAGAAGAAAACAAAAACACAAGTATATACAATTCTACACTACTAAATTAAAGAACATGTTTTTGGTTTTTGAATTTTTCAAATTTTCATGGATTTTTATGAAATTAAAAGACATATTTTTGAGATTTTTCAAAGAATTTCAATTTTTATGTGTTTTGGAATATAAATTCCCATCCCCCATATTATTTTGGACATTGTCCTCAATGTATATGTAGGAGTAGGAATGAAAAAGAAATACATATTTTTGGATTTTTAAAGTTTTATGGAAATTGAAATACAAATGCAATGATATGATATGAATGAATGCATGCTCTAACTAAATGCAATTCTATATGACATATATAACAAATGAATGCAATCTAAACTACACTAGATGATGCATGTTCTCTATGTAAATGCTTAGGTCACCTATGATCAAACCTCTCCAAACCGATTTAAGCACTATTTCTAGTGTAGAGAGGAATAGGTTTGGTCAATAGTGACTATGCATGAATTCTAGTATATATGCAACTAACTACATGAATCATGTGAAATATATTACAATGCAAACTATACTATATGAACTAACTAATGTGAATGCAATATGAAGTATTTCACAAATGCAAGCTAAATGTATATGTATATAACTAAATGCAAGTGTAAATGTAATACAAAGTCAAAGGATAGGATATCTTACAAATGGTGGTTTGAGGGAGGACTCCACCAAACTCATTCCTTGTTGTCATAGTTATTGATGTTGTCCATGTTGCTCAATGCTCTCAATAACCGATCAAAGGCTTGGGCACAATCCTAAAATAAGAAAAGATAGAACCATGGCCACTTCAAAATGGAATAGAGCCAATCCTCCACAATGGGCTTTTCATTGAAATTTCTCCCCTTCACCTTGGCCTTTTCATCATAGCCTTTTTTGCTCTCCAAATTAGCAAGCTTACAATTTTTGTCATCGGGAGGCTTCCATTCTCTCCCGTCTCCCTCAAATATGGTGATGATGATAGCATTTTGGATTTATCAATCCTTCAAGAATAGAAGGAGAATTCTTATAGTATTGATGACGGGGTACCCTAGGAATTGATATTGTGGGTTCCAAGTCTCCACAAGTAAGCTCATTCATAGCATTGTTCTTGAGCTTCTCCACCAAGTACCTTTTATACAACAACTTGATCTTTTGGAGAAGGTTTACCATATCATCTCCAACAATCATAGGTTCCATGGTGGGTGTGAAAAGGTATTCATGGTCAATAGGAGAGAGGCATTCATCTTCTTCATGGAAAGCATACCTCAAACTTCTCAAGGATGGGCTCCTCAAGTGAGGCAATCTCACCACTCCATTCCTCTTCTTCACTCCATAAGTTTTGCAAGACACATATTCTGCATAAGCTTCTTCCATAGGCTTGTCATCATCGTTATCTCCATATGAATCATAGATAGGGGCTTCACTCCTCCTCATCAACTCTTTCTCCAATACCTCAATGTTCACATCAAATGACACACTCTCATACTATGGTCATGGCCCACATGCAGATCCGGTTCGATCTGCGGACGTGCAGCGGTCTTTTTGAAAGCCACGCTCGGCGGCGTAAAAATGCTTTCGATCGGATCGTTTTAGATCGGTCGGTTTCGCCTCGGTAAGGGTCTCGAAACGATTAGAGATGTTCGGAGTCGCCACCAAGCATTTGTGGGATGCTTGGAACCCGTTTGAAATCAACTTTATACCTCGGTCAAATCGAAGCACAAAGCAGCGTTTGACATAGGTACTAAAGATAAGGAAATCGTCCCTCTTTAGCATCCTATCTCTAGAATGACTCTCGTATGCCCTGGATAAGGTCCTCCACTATCCAAAGTTTCTGAGTAAGAGGTGAAGGTACATATTGGGAAGCTCTTTAATCAGACACCCAATCCTTGCCATGATAGCGCCTCTCTCTCGATCGATCTTGGTTGGTTGAATGCAAAAGTTGATAAAACGGTTTAAATGCATGAATGCAATAATTTAAACCTAACATGTGAGAGCTTTCTAAGTCGGTTGATTTAATCCAAGTATCAAGTATAAGATGTCGAGTTGGATTTATGGTTGATTTGCATGCAAGACGGGAATTAAACATCCATTTACCGTATTAGGTTTATGGTGCATTACGTGATCCATTTGTCTTAGTAAAGCATTTTGCAAATATGATTTTGAATGAGCAAATAGTCATCTGATCCGTCCTATATCCGGGCTAACCGGAGTCGGGATCGTCCTGGACTAATGCTGGAAGGGGAACATACCTTACACCAGGCAGCCATATGAGGCGCGAGCTTTGTTGCGTCAAGGAGGTCTCCCCTGGTTTTGAAAATGAGAATTGAAAGGCCTATTTTAGGCGCGGGTCAACCTACGGTGATATGCCGTATTCTGACCTTTGAAAAACGTTTATAAAACGTATTGAAAAGTGGGTATTTGACCCGATTTGGTTTGAAAGGGTCGTTTAGACCGTATTTGTTGATTTGAGGAATGAGACTCGAATAATCATCAATATTTGATGATATTCGGTATCGGGTTCGACTTTGACAAGCTTGACATGAATAGTTTTGAAAACAATTATGAACTAATTGTTTTAAGTTCATTTGAATATCATTAGTCGATACTCATCATCGTACCCGAGTTAAAATCCGGCATGGCATGTAGAACCAAGGATGACTTTGTGTTGGTGACTAATATGTTTATTTTGAAAATGTAAAGAAATGATGAAAGGCTTTATAATACCTCCCAAAAATGAAATAAAAGGCTTTAAAATACCTTTTAAATGTTATGAACCAAATATTATCACCGAAACACGGATTTAACCGTCATGGTATGAGGAACCAAGGGTAAAAAATGTTTTATGGTTAAAACAAATAAAATAAAATAAAAGGGTTCGAAAATATTTGAAATAATAAAAACCGGTTGTAAATATAAAAATGAATTAAAGGAAAATGACGAGAACAAACACGGTTGATTTCTGACCTGGACACCCCATTGAGGCGCGGGCAAACCGACGAACCAAGGGGCTTCTTTCTCAGGCCAAAAATCAGTTTTGGCTCGTTTATTCCATGTTTTGGTTCATATTATGCATGTTTTAGCATGTTATAGTCATGAAACAAATAAAAACATAATAAAAGAAGGATTTTTACACCCTCATACTTACATGTTTGGTTATGGCGAGTGACCGACGTAAGTGTAACAACTCGTTTGGTCGGAAAAAACTCGGTTTAAAACCGTTTTGGTAAATAAAAAGAGTGTTTTAAGATTAGTGACGGTGTAGTGGTCGAAGTGGTCGGTCAAGTGATTTAATGCACGATGACGGTACCAAACAATGTGTAAGGCTTGTATTTACGATCGGTAGGTTGTAAATACGCGTCGGATTGTGACTTAAGAAGTCGAGTCGAGAATTTTAAGGGAGAAAAGAAGGGGCGGACACTCGCGTAAGTTCTCAAATGGGGGCATTTGAGGGGTATTTATAGGAAAATGAGTGGTTGTGTGAGTTTTGAGCGACGTGGCCCCCTGGGCTGCTTAAAGAGGCGTGAGCCACGTCGCGGGTCTTCGAGTTGTCTTGTCGCTTTCACACAAGAGCAATCATGATTTGTTCTATCCTAGGATTTGTAGTCATATGTTTAGTACTTGACCATTTATAAATCCGGGAAATCTTAGCATAGAAGGTTTTGAATGTTTGTTTTTTGTGGTTGACTCGGTTTGACTCGTTGTTGGAGTCGGGATTTAAATTTTTGAGTCGGTTTTGGTCCGGTGTCGGTTTTGACTCTAGTTAGTGTCATTGCGACCCCGTCGTTGTGCATTAAACACTCCAGGTATTTTTGAAATGTTTTGAAATGTTTTATTTTCGAAATCGTTTTAAGTTTTACGACGTAAAGTTGTACACAAACTGTCGATCAAACGCCGCGATTCCAAAGCATGTTATAGTCCGATAATCATCGGGTGTTTGTTGGAGTCTCAGCAGATACTGGGTATCTACAAAGCCCCCACTTTTACTGAGGCTTGGACAGGGCAAAAGTCAAAGTAGAGCCCCCAGGTCAATCGAAGATTACAACATGGAGACCCAAGAGACGTCGAGGCGGCTCGAAAGGATTCGGGCCAAGGACCTGCCGTCGGGAAGGGCGACGCCAAGGCGACTTGAGGGTACGAGCCATGGACTTGTCGTCGGGAACAGTTTAGAGTCTGTCGACTATCCGTACGGATCGTTTAAAGTCCGTTAGACTACGTACAAAGGCTCGCCAGCCACAAGAAGGAGTCATACCTGAGGCATCTTCGGATACGTCCTTGCAAGTTTGCGAATAAAGGCTCGCCAGCTGTGGTGCGTATGTGAGGAGGGCTCGCCAGCCGTGACGCGTTGTAAGGCTCGCCAGCCATGGTGCGTATCTGAGGAGGGCTCGCCAGCCGCGACGCGTTGTAAGGCTCGCCAGCTAAGGGGCGTATCTGAGGAGGGCTCGCCAGCCGCAACGCGTTGTAAGGCTCGCCAGCCATGGTGCGTATCTGAGGAGGGCTCGCCAGCCGCGACGCGTTGTAAGGCTCGCCAGCCATGGGGCGTATCTGAGGAGGGCTCGCCAGCCGCGACGCGTTGTAAGGCTCGCCACCCAAGGGGCGTATCTGAGGAGGGTTCGCCAGCCGCGACGCGTTGTAAGGCTCGCCAGCCATGGTGCGGTCGGTTGATCGACCGCGAGAATAGCCGCATCGGATGGGCTTGTTTTGAAAGTAGCGATCTCGTGATGCCGCCGTGGAAATAGTGAGTTTTGAATTTCACTATCAATGTTGCTGAAATAAGCGGGTTCCGCGAGGAAGCCCCCTGTTGACATTTAGAGGAATAGTGAATTTGGAACTTTCACTATTCATTGCTTTTTGAATTTGAAGTGGCGGTTTTAATCGCCGTTTGTTTGAGTTTTGAAGGAAATAGCAAATTTTGAATTTTGCTATCGCGTTTGGAGTGACGGTTTATGTGCCGCCGTTGACATCTGAAAGAAATAGTGAATTTGGAATCGTCACTATTATTTTTGAAGTGACTGTTTATGTGCCGCCGTTGACATATGTGGGAAATAGTGAATTTGGAATCTTCACCATTATTTTTGAAGTGACGGTTTATGTGCCGCCGTTGACATGTGTGGGAAATAGTGAATTTGGAATCTTCACCATTATTTTTGAAGTGACGGTTTATGTGCCGCCGTTTGAAATTCGAAGAAATAGCGAATTTGAGTTTTCACTATTATTTTGAAATTGACGGTTTTAATTGTCGTCGTTTGAATTTTGAGGAAATAGTGAATTTATATTTTCACTATTTGTGTTTGTATTTGAGAAAACGACAGCCCTGAAGGTCGTCGATGAAAATTTGAAGTTTGCTATGTGGGAATTGGGCCAAGGCCCAAAATTCACTGAATAGAGCAAGGGGAGGCCTGGTTTAGGCGCGAGCCACCTGGTGAAGCAAAGGGGCTTCCCTATTTTTCTGTAAAAGACGCGAGGCTTGGCTGCTCGTCATTCATCATTCATCTTCAACCTTTCGACACAAGAAAACCCAAAAAAACGCCATTGTTGGTCCTTTAGCTTGCTTTCATTTGCGCCGATATCATCAATGTCATCTCAAGGTACGTATTTCCTCATGAATCCATTTAAATTTGTTGGTCATTTGATAGATTGAATTAGGGCAAAAGTTTTACCCTAGAAAATTAATTTGGGCGTTTTTGATTGAGCTCATTTCAAGTGAAATTGATGATTGCATTAGGTTAGAAACCTGTTTAGGAGTATAAGGGTGCTTTTAGTTTGCATTTTGGTCCCCGTTCCCGCTCCCCATGCTCGAAAAACCTGAGTGAGGTGAGAAACCGTCTCATCTCGCAATGCCAAGTTTATTTTCTTGGATAATGGGCCCCACTAGGTTGCATTGTAGTCGGGAAAGACCGTATTTGCCATTGTGGACCTTTGTTGGGTATTGTGGGCAAAATTGGAATTTTTGCCTTTTGTGATGGTCTTATGTCTGACAAAATAAGCGCCTGTTTGAGCTTGAATTGAGTCAGTTTGCCTTGAAATGGACCTTATTGGTAGTTTAGGTTACCTTGAGGCGTGATAAAATCACGTTTGCCTTTTGCGGCCGTTTTTGAATTTTTGACCGGTTTGTGCTCAAATTGGCGTATAAATTGCCTTTTTGAGCCGTAGAAAAATTTTCCGTCGTATTGGGAATGTATTTTTGGTTGTTGGCGGACCTTGTGTGGGTCTTGAGATGCCATTTTTGTTTGTTGCTTTGACTCGTCTTTTGCTTGAAAAGTAGGGCGAGTCGTTTTTTGTGCGTTTTTTGTGAATTGTTTTTGTTTTGTTTGGTTGGGTTTGGGCGGGATTGCCCTTGCTTTGCTTTGCAGGTTGTTTTTTATTCTGGGTTAGTCCAATTTACGCCGTCATTATGCCTAAATTTCGGCTGACGTTTTCTGTTTATTCTTTTGATCGCAGGGTACCATTTGGGACCTACGGGGTCCGTCGTGGAGGCCTTGGAGGAGGAAGATGATCCTGGAGGAGCTGTCGTGACCGAGGAGGCTGCCGGATCCGAGGCGGTGGTGGAGGATGCTTCCGTAGAGGAGGAGAGGCGGCTGATGTGGCCGGCTTGTCCTTTTCATTGTGGCTCATAGACAGGATGGCTGATGATTGGGGGTCAGCACCGGGGTGGTGCGTCGCATCATGGTCCTTGGCCTCCTTATCATCGGAAGTCTGCCAGACACTGTCTTCATTTTTGTCGTGGAGCGGGAACGAGGTATTATCATAATGGTAATCACCTCTGCTTCCGTTGTTGCTCCTCTGTTTCTTGTGTTGCTCCCTTTCTTTTCTGTTTGAGAGGATAGAGAGTGCTTAGTTCGGTAGGTGGCGGATAGCCCCCAGTTCGTTGTCTTAGGCCAGTGTCTGTATGATAGATGGTTTTTTTAGGCCAGTGTATGTATGATAGATTTCTTTACTGGATCCTGTTTGTATGGTCAGTTGTCCGTATCAAACGTGTGTTGATGTATTTTGCGTGAGGCGGTTTGTATATATGTGTTTTGGATTGCGGTTCATTTGTGATTTTTGGCTTTTTTTGTGTTGTGTTTCGGAGGAGCGTTGTCGGCTGTCGATTCTCCTTTTGCTTTGCACCAGTTCCTGCATAGTTAGTGTAGAAAACAGGCAACAGATAGCATATATACATAAACGCAAACACGTAAAAGCATTTGATTGAAAAACAAAAATTAACCAAGATGACTTGAAGTTAAAATTTGAAATTTGAAATGATATGATATTTGAAAATTCCGCGACAAGTCGTCACTTTAGATAAAAGGAAATAATTTGAAAATTGAGCAATTAACTCGTGTCGTGAATTAAATTGCATCGAAATTTATTGAAATTGATTTGTGACTCGAAAAATTCAAACTCAAACCGTCAGAGATGAATTTTTAGAAAATATTTTTACGAGCATATTTGATTTTTGAGGTCAAGACTCGAATTTGTGAGTGCTTGAAATTTTGAGGAAAACTGATGTCGGTGTTATCAATTTTCGATTTTTATTTTGATGGAAAATTGTGAAAAAGCGAAAAAATTTCAGAATTTTGATTGACATGGAAACGATCCATCGCGGATCGGGGCGACTAGCCCTTCCCCCCTTTAAAAAAAGAAAGAAAAATCCGTATGTTTAAAGCTGCGTCATGGAAACCGTGTCGGATTTCGTAAAACGCGAAAACAAGGAAATGTGAGTGTGAGAAAACACAAAATGTCCTGGATCATCCCGAAGAGGCGCGAGCGTTCTGGCGGGAGGTTTGAGGTGTCAGGAGAAAACACAAGTTTAAAGAGACAAGTCAAAAGCAGGAATCCTGGGGAAGGCCTAAAGAGGCGCGAGCAGCCTGGCGATGAGAGCCAGCTCTCCCCTTTTTCTGAAAAACGCGCTAATCATTTTTGTATAAATAGTGATGTTTGCGCTTCATTGTTTCATCATCCGAAACACAAAAACATCTCTACAAAACTTCTTCTATTTCTTCCACAAAAATATTTCATGGATGCCTTTGAGAATGTGTTGCGACGATGGTGCCGGGATTTGTCGCCTCCCTAAAAGTATCAACTCATTTCTATGGAAGTTGGTCAATTGTTGGTACTCCATCAAGTCAAGGTGCAATCCTCATTTCTCGAAGCATGTTCTCGGTTTTGGGATTCGAAACACCATGTTTTCGTTTTCCCGAAAGGTGAAATTTGTCCTCTTGCCGAAGAAGTTGGAGCCATTGGTGGGTGGTCGGGTTGTGTTCCGGTGCTTCCTCCGACTCGGTTGTGCTACAAGGAGAAATTCCGTTCCATGTTGGGTTTGTCGGCAAGTCAAGCTAAGTCAACTTCCCTCTTGCTCCGCATGGTGTGGATATGTTGGCTCCTATCAACATCTTTTCCAACCGATTAGATGCCAATGTTTCGGAGGTGGCTAGGAGAAGCGCTCTTGCCTTTTGCCTTGTCCATGTGTACCTCTTTGTTGATGTTTTGAAGAAGGAGGGGCCAAAATGTTATGGTAGCATGACCCTTATACATGTGGTTGAGCAAATGGAGCATGGTAGAGATCCATCATGGTTGGTGCTTGGAGAGATCATCCAAGCTTTGGACAAGGAAGGCTCTTGTGGAGAACTTCCTTCATTTGGGTACCTAAGGATCCTCCAAGTGTGGCTATTGGAGAGGCTAAGGTATGTAGAGCCTCCGGTTGATTCTTCTTCTTATTCCTTCCGTCACCTTACCATGAGGAAGAAATTGTACTCGGATAGTTTTGCTTCTACCGAGGCTTATTGGGCCGCAAGATTGGCGGAGGAGGGTGGTCCTCACATCCGTTGGGTGGTGTCATGGTGGCACTTGAGGTACTTCACGGGGTTGCCCGCTTCGGGTGCTAGTCCTCGTTCTTTGATGGTGGTGGGTTTGAAGGTTGCTTCCTTCATTTATCCTGAAAGGCTTATGAGGCAAATGGGGCGTCAACAAAAGGTGCCCGCTCAAGATACCCTTGTCCAAGAGAATGTCTTCCGGAACTCCGAGCTTGTGGAGGTATTCCAAAGATGGTGGGCCACTCGGCCGCTTTGGGAGGTACCAAACCCCGTTGCCACGACATGGGTAACTCCCGCTTATGTCAAGTGGTCAAGAGCTCCGTCCTTGGAAGAGAGGTCCAAATTCCGTA
This sequence comes from Silene latifolia, assembly GCF_048544455.1. Taxonomy (NCBI): domain Eukaryota; kingdom Viridiplantae; phylum Streptophyta; class Magnoliopsida; order Caryophyllales; family Caryophyllaceae; genus Silene; species Silene latifolia. The sequence continues at coordinate 121,071,158 of NC_133536.1, read as the reverse complement.
AGGACGAGGTCGTCGACTCGAAGTATCGAGAGGTTGGCAAGGCCAACCGTGCCTTCTTTGAGGAGTATGTTGATGGGGTTAGCCCCGATGTGATAAGACCACCAAAGAGGAGAAGCTCGGGTCCCAAGAACATGGTGGGCCGTGCATTGGCTCGTTTTGGGTCGAACATGGGGTCTTGTGCTAGACCGGAGGCCGTTGCTGTCTTAGATCCGTTGAGGATCCGTTCCGAGGAGGAAAGCCATGCTAGGCAGGCCAACAAGAAGAATAAGGGGAAGATGTACCCCGAGGAAAAAGGCAAGGATAAAATGGAAGAGTGAAGACCTCCATTACCCACTTTATTATTATGTTGTACTATTGTTGTGAGTTTTTATTATGTTGTACTAGCTAGTTATTGTGTGTTTTGTGCTAGTTTTATTATGTGAGGTGTTTCAGTTGACACCTTAGCTTTGACAAGTTGTAGACTCGTCGAGCTCTATTTGTTGTTGAAATTGTAATCCCTCCCATTATTAATTAAATAAGAGGACTGCTTGTGTCAAAAATTGAGAACGCTTGTTTCTTCCTTCCATTTTGTAAAAGCAATTCGATTTGAATCATCCTAAACATTTGCACTTGGGAAAGTGGTATTTTTGTAGGAAGGGAGAAAGGCTTATTTTGTGTTTTGTGGGAAAGGGGAATGTCTTTCCCTTTCTTTTTTTTTTTTTATGGGGCTGATGTTTTGTATGTGGGTGATGTTTCTTTTTTTATTATGGGGATGGTTGTATCCTCCTTGTGTAAGAAAGGACTGCCTACGTATTCACCTGAAGAGGTGAAATCAAACCATGATTGTAGTTCGAAATGTTTTATAAATTTGAATGGGTTTTGTGGTTGTATCCCTCATGTATAAGAGGGACTGCCTACGTATCCACCTGAAGAGGTGAAATCAAACCATGCTCGTAGTTCAGGGTTTTTTTTTTGTTTTAGTGCTTGACAGATCAAAGGACATTCGAAATGGGCAAGGTGCCGCAACTTAGACTCGATAAAACATGCAATATCAAATCAGAATGCGTTGAGGAACTTGACTTGAAAAGGGTTGAGGTGGTTGCTAGTTATAAAACTAGGCTAGGTCGTTGGTTGCTATGGTTCAAGGGTAATATTTCTTGAGTTGGTCTAGGTTGGTTGGGTTTGTAAAATCCTCCCCATCTAGGTCACTCAGTCTCACTGCGGCCCCCGAAAGTATTTTCTTGACCAGATATGGCCCGGCCCAGTTGGGTTTGAATTTTCCCCTCGGATCGACGGGTAATGGTGCTCGGACCGACTTGAGGACCAAGTCACCTTCCTGGATGTTCCTGGGTTTGACCCTCTTGTTGAATGCCCGTTGTATACGTCGTTGGTATACTTGGACGTTGTGCAAGGCGTTGAGTCGTCATTCGTCTAGAAGAGTGAGTTGTTCGTACCTTCGACGGGTCCATTCCGCCTCAGGGACTTGACTCTCCAGTAGGATGCGTAGAGAAGGGACCTCTTACTCTACCGGTTGAACCGCCTCCATACCGTATGCTAGGTAGAAGGGCGTGGCGCCTGTCGGTGTTCGGATGGAGGTTCGGTATCCCCAGAGTGCGAATGGGAGCTTGCTCGGCCAATCGCGGTAGTTGTCTTGCATTTTCTTGATAATGGTGACAAGGGTTTTGTTGGCTGCCTCGACCGCTCCGTTGTTTGGGGATGGTAGGGGGATGATCGGTGTCGTTTGATCTTGTATTTGTCCAGCAAGGCCTGAGTTTCCGCCCGGAAGTGAGAGCCTTGATCGGTGATGATCTCATGGGGTACCCCATATCGGCAGATGATGTTGTTCTAGATGAACTTGGCCACTTGTTTGGCGGTCAAGACTGCATATGACTACGCTTCCACCTATTTGGTGAAGTTGTCGATGGCGACGAGGACGAAACAATGTCTCTTGGTGCCCATCGGGTTAACCTTCCCGATGATGTCGATGCCCCAGATTGAGAACGGCCAGGGCGAGGTCATTGTGTATAAAAAGGATGGTGGTATGAGTTGTATGTTGGCGAAGATTTGGCAATTGTGGCAATGTTTGACGTAGTTACGGCAATCGGCTTCCATGGTGGTCCAGTAGTAACCCAACCGCAAGATCTTTCGGGTAAGCATCATTGCGCTCATGTGAGGGCCACATTCTCCGTCGTGGACCTCTCTTATGACTTTTTTTGGCTTTGTGATGGTCAATGCAAAGGAGGAGAATCCCTTGGGGTGTTCTTTTGTATAGTTGATTTTGGTTTATCACGAATTGTGATGCAAGTAAACGGGTGGCTCTTTGTCCTCTTTGATCAGAGTTGGGAGGGAATTCGTTTTTGGTTTTGTAGTTGAGGATGGCTTGGTACCAAAGTTCACCATGGCTTTCCTCGTCGTCGTTGATGGCACAAATGTGAGCTGGCTCGCTCCTTCTCTCGACACATAGGGGCATCGATGTCATGTCGTCAGGTATGTTGACGAGCGCGGCAAGTTTTGCCAGGGCATCAGCAAATTGATTTTCCTCTCGTGGCAAGTGGAAATAGTCGATTTGGTCGAAGAACTCGGCCTCTTGATTGATCTTTGCTCGGTAGGGAGCTAAACTATCACTTCGTATTTTCCATGACCCCGACACCTGATTGATGATGAGCGAGGAATCGCCGTGGACCCTCAATCTCTTGATGCCAAGTGTGATGGCTGCTTGCAGGCCGATGAGACATGCTTCATATTCAGCGGCATTGTTGGTGACGGCGAAGTCTAGTTTGACCGAGATCGGAACATGTTCTCCCTCCGGTGATATTAGAAGGATTCCTACCCCAAAGCCTCTCAGATTAGATGCACCGTCGAAGTATAGGTCCCAAGCGTCGGAGTCGGCACAAAGGATGTCTTCGTCAGGAAGTGACCAGGTGTCGGTCGTTAGATCCTCGTTGACAGGATTTTCTGCCAGGAAATCGGCGACTGCTCTTCCCTTGATAACCTTGAGGGGTACAAACTTGAGATCAAACTCGGACAGCATGAGCGTCCACCTAGACAGCCTTCCGTTTAGTACGGGTTTTTTGAAGATGCATTTGACCGGGTCCATCTTGGAGTAGATGTGGACCGTATAACTGAGCATGTAATGCCGCAGCTTCTTTGTTGACCATACTAGGGCAAGGCATGTCTTTTCCAGTTGAGTGTACCTTGTCTCGTACTCAATGAACTTTTTGCTGATGTAGTAGATGGCTCGTTCTTCGCCGTCGACTGTTTATGCTAGCATAGCTCCCATGGCCGTGTTGGTAACAGTCAGGTGCAAGGATAGAGGAATCCCTGGTTGAGGTGGCATGAGGACAGAAGGTTTGGATAGGATTTCCTTTATCCTGTCGAAGGCCTTTTGACAGTCGTCGTCCCAATCGGTGTGATCGGAGGCGCGAAGTTTCTTGAATATCAGTTCACAAATTATGGTGAGCTTGGCAATGAAGCGGCTGATGTATTCAACCTGACCGAGAAATCCCCGAATCTCCTTCTCGTTCCTAGGCCGAGGCATTTGTTGAAGGGCTTTGATTTTAGTTGGATCAATCTCAATGCCTCTTTTGCTGATGACATGTCCCAAGAGTTTTCCGGAGGTGGCCCCGAATGCTCACTTCTGAGGATTTAGTCTCATGTTATACTTCCGCAGACGAGCGAAGAATTTTCGAAGGTCATTGATGTGGCCGTCCCGTTCTCTTGATTTGACAATCATGTCATCGACATACACCTCTACCTCCTTTTGCATCATATCATGTAGGAGAGTGGTAGCGGTTCTCTGATAGGTAGCCCCGGCGTTGATGAGACCGAAGGGCATGACTGTGTAGCAATATGTACCCCACTGTGTAGTGAAAGCAGTCTTGTGCATGTCTTCCTCAGCCATTTTAATCTGGTTGTACCCAGCATACCCATCCATAAATGATATGAGAGCATGTTCAGCAGTGTTGTCTACCAGAATGTCCACGTGTGGCAAAGGAAAGTCGTCCTTTGGACTCGCCTTGTTGAGATCCCTGAAGTCGACGCAAACCCGAATTCTCCCGTCTTTCTTCGGTATAGGAACAATGTTGGCCACCCAGTCAGAGTATTCAGACACTTTGATGAAACCAGCCTTGAACTATTTATCCACTTCTTCCTTGATTTTTAGGGCCCATTCAGGACGCATCCGGCGTAGCTTCTGCTTCACAGGTTTAGCTCCGGGCTTAATGGGTATCCGGTGCTCTGCAATTTCCCTGTCAATCCCAGGCATGTCTCTATAGGACCAGGCGAATACGTCCTTGTATTCATGGAGGAGGTCAATGAACTGTTGTCTTTCCGAGGGGTCCAGGGTTGTCCCTATCCTAAGTTCTTGAGGTGTGTTGTCGGTTCCTACGTTAATAGGTTCGGTCTCCTCAATAATGGGGGTTCTGGTTTCCCGTTTGTCAAGTTCTTTGGCTAAGTGAGATGGGTATTCACTCAAGTCAAATTCCTCATAATCATTCAGAATTGCATTGCAGTTAAATTGAGACAAGTCATAAGCAAACTTAGTGTTCATTAAGTTGACACGAGCAAAAAGCTCGGAGAGGACAGACATCTCGTGGTCGGTCAGAGGCGACACAGCAAAGGAGGTGGCCCCTGGAACAGGCTCTGGGTTGTCACCATACATGGGAGTGGGGGTGACCCTAGTAGACTCAGCCTCTGAATCAGCCACGACCTTGTGATAAAATAGTGGGAAGGGGACCTTGACTGGGACATCAGGAGTGTTAGGAGCTACGACAGACTCTGACTCCGACTCAGACTCAGATTCAGATTCAGATTATTCTTCACTTCCCTCTTTGAACATAGGGCCTTCTCCAGTTGTGATCTTGAGAATGCGGCCTTGGCAATCGGTCCACTTGACGGTCTTCCTCCAGCCTTGTGTAGCTTTCTCCGGGTTAGTGTCAGAGATCAAGGCAGTTGGGTCAAACTGATTGTCCTTCAGGGCGATGTTGATGATGTCCTCATAGTCGAGGTGCTTGATGTTATCTTCTCCAAAGAGGAGAGTGACAGCTTGTCTATCGAGGCATGACGACGGCTTAGACTCGGTTGATGCAGTTTCGGTGTTGTCGGGGATGAAGTAGCAGTCCTGGAAGACTTCCACACCCGGGTACCTGGTCTTGGCCACAGAGTCATAGATCGGCTCCGGAAAGCCATGGTAGAGCTCTGATTCTCCCTCGGGGACAAAGTATCCATTGAGGGTCAGATGATAGGGACGGAGGATAACTCCGTGCTTCTTGCGTTTTCGAACTAGGAGGTTCATCTCCTGGATATCTTCATCGGTAGGTTCATATCCCAGCCCGAAGGGAATGTTGGGGACCTTAGCCTGTTTCAAGGGAGGTAAGGTGCTCTTCAGTGGGTTGAGGGGTAAACCCGGGAAGTATTCCTGGCGCATCATGATGCGGTTGACTGTGAGGTTGACAAACGGGTCACAATCAAAGGGTGTTGATTCATCAGTTATGGCATTCACAGCTTGGAATCCCCACATTTCATTATCATCTTCCTCAATGGTCTGGGAGGCTATTCCCTTTCTCATGACAGCTTTGATCGGGGAAGCAGGAATTGTGATTGTTTTCCCGTTGAAGGGGACCCTGATTTTCTGGTGGAGAGTCGAGGTAACTGCCTTGACGGTGTGAATCCAGGGGCGTCCCAGGAGCATATTGAAAGAGGCGTCGATGTCGACCACCTAAAAACTGGTTTGCCTTTCCAGTGGTCCGGTTGCGACAGTTAGAGTGATGAGCCCTGCGACCTTGCGATGAGTGCCGTCGTAGGCGCGTACTCCTTGATTTTTCGGGACCAAATCAGCTTCCTTAATAACCAGTTTGTGAAAAGTCTTGAGGGGAATGACATTTACCGCGGATCCGTCATCTACAAGTACCATGGGCACATTCTTCTTGAGACATTGTACGGTAATGTACAGGGCAAGGTTATGATTGGCTCCGAAAGGAGGGATATCTTCGTCGGAAAAGACAACTGGGTTGTTCAAGTCAGGGGCGTCCCTTGTCATATGTGCCACTATTTCTTTGGGGGAAGAGTTGGAGGGCACAGTTAGTTTTCCCAAGGCCTGTAGCAAAGCCTGTCGATGTTCAAAGGACGTCGCGATCAGTTGCCAGATTGAGATCTCGGCTTTTGCCTTCTGAAGCTGTTTGAGGATTGAATTCTCAGAAGCCTTTGGTTGAGTGTCTACTTCCGGGACAACTTGGTCGTTTGTTGTTGTAATGACCGTTGGATTGTTCGGGTTCTAATAGGGGCGTCCGGACCGGGTAAGGTGACCGATCTCTTTCGCCCGTTTCTCTTTTTCTGGGACAAGGTAGACATCTTCAACGTCGTCTCTCCAGATGCCGTTGATTTCAGGATCTCGAAGGCACCTTGGAGGGGTATTTCTTGGTGGGCAGTTTTTGTGAGGAATATTTTTGTGAGGATAATTTTTGTGAGGGTAGTTTTTGTGGGTTTGATTATTGTGAGGGTGATTATTGTGAGGATAATTATTGTGAGGTGCATGCCAGAATGGTCGCGGGAGCAATCCGTCCTGGTGAGGGTAGTTTTGGGCGCTCAGGGGACTCTCCCTCGGGCGTGGTGGTGGAGGATTGAAGATAAGCCGGCGGTAGGCATCGTCAAGTCGGGTAATCCTCTCGGAGAGGCTGGCTATGGCTTCCTCAACCTGTTGGAACATGGCAAGCATAGTTGCGGCACTGAACACAAATACCCCGTCTGAGGGATATTTCTCCAAGGCATTCACCTCATCATCAACTGGCAGGATGAGGTGTGAGCAATCCAGAGTTGGCTCATCGTTGGAGATGGCGTGGATTCCCAGAGGATTTGTTTTGTTGTTTGGCTTAGTCGGCGGGGGTAAAGGCAATTCCCCTTTCTCAATCATGTCTTGGATGATGTGTTTGAGTTTGAAGCAGGTTTCTGTATCATGCCCTTTCCCTTGATGGTACTGGCAGTAGGAATTGGGGTTCCAGAAGTGGGATTTCTTAGCATCGGTCGGATCCGGGGTGGGTCTGATTGGTTGTAACTTTCCTTGGTCCATGAGCCTATTCAGGGCACTTGCATAAGTTGACCCTATATTAGTGAACACTCTCTGGGGGCGCTCAACTCTCTTAAAGGATGGTTCAACGAGGTTGACCTCATCGATCTTGTTCGTTTGGCCGTAAGGACGAGACCCGGTTGAGGTAGACCCTTGGTAGCCTCTGCCAGTGGTCTTGGCTAGGACACCCTTCCGGAGGTCATCCTCAATGCGTGTCCCCAGAATTTGCAGATCCTGGAAGGTCTTGATATTTTGGTACCTCGGTAAGTTGGCATACACTGGGCGGAGATTGTTGACGAATTTTTCCACCAAGGCTGACCAGCTGAGTACTTACCCTCCTCCAACGGGTTAAGAACTCGGTGAATCCCTCCTTGTCGTTCTGGGTTAGGACCTCAAGGGTACGGGTATTGGCTTGGATTTCAACATTGTCAGGGTATTACTTATCAAATTCAACTGCGACCTCATCCCAGGTAGTAAGGTTTTTCGGATCAAGGGAGTAGTACCACTGGCGAGGGATCGGTTCCAAGGATGATGGGAAGATCCTGGTGAAGAGCTCATGTTTGACCCCTTTAATGGCCATGTAGTCTTTGAAGGCACGGATATGATTGAGCGGGTCCTCCACTCCTTTGAACTTAGGTACGTCAGTCAGGGTAAACTTGTCAGGTAATTGATCCCCAACAGGTTCAAACCTTCGGTTGTTCTCAAGAAGGATATTGTTACCCCGGGCTAGGAGCTGTTCTTCCAAGAGCTTTAGACTCTTCTCAGTTTCAGTCAGAGGTGGAGTATTATGTTCTCCAGCTTCCTTGTTTACCAGGGCGTCGATACGGGTCTCGACGCGATCCAGGGTGACCTTAAGAGCGGTGAGCAGGCTGGCTAGCTGATCAGTCGTGACATCTCTGTTGTTATCATTGTTGTTGTTGTTGACAGACGAAGTTGAAGATGGGGCCATGGCTCTGAGGCAGAGAAACGGCTCACATTACAACTCGATCCGACACGGTTCAAAGACTGAACGCAGACAACACAAGGATGAGACAAAGACCAGACTCAACAGGACGAGGAGGACCGTGCGTGGTACCTCGGTGCTGACTCGATTTATGACGTGACGGTGTTGACCGAACTTTTGACATGTGTCCAATGTAACGGCGTGACGCCATTGGACGAGTCTCGTGGTGAGATGACTCATAAGTAAAGACCCATAAGTACGTTTGCTTCGACTCGATAGACACGAGGCGGAATTGGAATGGTGGACTGAAGTTTTCGAAAATAGAAATTTTCAAAAGATTCATTTGTCACTTTGCGGACGGCTTCCGAAGATAGAAATATCCGCAAGTCGGTCAGTTGAAAGGGTTGTCTTAAATTTATTTGCAAAAGACGGTTTTGAGTTTGAATCGGCTCGGAAAACAGTGTATTGCCTCCCAAGACGGTTTTGAAATTCAAAATTGTATGTTTTGAAAATCGATTTTGAAAAGTTTGAAGAGGTCTCGGGGACGGTGCATGGTCCTCGGGATCTCGAAAGTGTCTCGAGATAAAGGGTGTGTGCTTTTCTCGGGTTTTGAAAGAGCCATTGTCGGCGCGAAACGGGTTAAAATCCGTGTCTAGACGCGGCGATTATAACGGCGTAAAAAGGTGATTTGAAATGGTTGTAGAAAACCGAGTTTGAAAATCGTCATTACGACGGCCTAGAAAGGCGTGTTGAAATGTTTATAAAAAACCGGGTTTGAAAATCGTCATTACGACGGCCTAGAAAGGCGTGTTGAAATGGTTGCAAAAACCGGGTTTGAAAATCGTCATTACGATGGCCTAGAAAGGCGTGCAACGGTCGGCGAAGGACCGAGGTTTGAAATGGCCATTATAACGGCGCAAAAAGTTGTTTTTTGAAAGTTTTGAAAAATGACACGGAAGGACTTATGATCAAGTAGCACATAAGCACTCACAGTTTCATTATATTATGCATTATGCTGACACGGATTTTGGCTTAGAAGGGTGGGTTACACACCAAGCAATCAAACCTCGATTTGAGAGAGGGATACCAATCCAAACAAAATGTGTAAGGTGGGTGCCCTAGCCTCGTGCTCGAAAGTGATGAAAGCTCTTTAACGAAACAGAAATGTGTAACGTCAACGGTATGCTTGACTCAATCGGGATTCGAAACGCGGGGATGAGAAAACTCACGCCGACGAGACGAGCCAATTGGTCGATGAAGGTTAGGTTGTAGGCCCGGACAAGGAACCCGATCGTGACCGTAATATCAATTAATGCATTCCAACCAAGACCTCGTTCGAGTCTCACCATCTAGGGATCACAAAGACGTAAGTGTCCTAGTTATCCCCAGCGGAGTCGCCAATCTGTGGACATGGCCCACCTGCAGGTCCGGTTCGATCTGCGGACGTGCAGCGGTCTTTTTAAAAGCCACGCTCGGCGGCGTAAAAATGCTTTCGACCGAATCATTTTAGATCGGTCGGTTTCGTCTCGGTAAGGGTCTCAAAATGATTAGAGATGTTCGGAGTCGCCACCAAGCATTTGTGGGATGCTTGGAACCCGTTCGAAATCCACTTTATACCTCGGTCAAATCGAAGCACAAAGCAGCGTTTGACATAGGTACTAAAGATAAGGAAATCGTCCCTCTTTAGCATCCTATCTCTAGAATGACTCTCGTACGCCCTGGATAAGGTCATCCACTATCCAAAGTTTCTGAGTAAGAGGTGAAGGTACGTACTAGGAAGCCCCTTAATCAGACACCCAATCCCGTCCGTGGTGTAATACTACGGTTTTATGAGTCTCTGGGTACTCTATCGAGTGGGCCTTACTCTGTCGAGTAAGGGTGTTTTGAGTTTTTAAAATAGTTTCTGTCTGTAGGGTACTCGATCGAGTAGCCTTGGTACTCGATCGAGTAGGGGGCACTCGATCGAGTATGTCGGGCACTCGATCGAGTGGCTCGGTTCACGGGTAATGTTTTGTCGGGTTTTGTTAATAATGCGAATTAATATATAAACCTTTCCGTTACTTTCATAATACACTTTATCAAACCTAATTACGTCAAAAGAGATTTCAAACTACGTTCTTCGCATCGTTCGCATTATCGACAAATCCCGGATCTTGAGAGATCGGAATCTATCGTTCTTTACATCCTTGTGATCCTTGCGTCGAGGGTAAGATCTACGTACCTATTTTATTGTAATTAGTTAAGTTTGTTTAAACCCTAATTTGGGGGATTGGGGGTTTTGTTAGTTATTGTGATTGTTAGTAATTATATGATTATGTGAATAGGAGGAGGATTCGTAGAAGAGCGTTTTTAAGACAGCTGTTAGATCATCTGCTGCTTGTGGTTGCATTTCAGGTAGGTGATACGTGCATTTTATATAGTCTTTTTAGCCTATTTTATGCACGTATCTCTATGCTTTTATCGTAGTTTACGCTACGAAATGCCCCGAATATGCTACTTTGGGTTATTTTGTCTTATTTGCAGAAATGAACCAGAAAGTAGTGAAATCGAGCCATTTATCGTCCGTTTTGCATGCATTTGGAGGAAGAGTGAATTTGGAGCATAATTATTGTTGTCTTGGGATGCGTGAAGTTGTTTCGGGAGTTAAAAGGACAAGTCGAAGCTAAACTAACGAGATTTTGTAGCTGCTGAAGTTAGTTTTCACTCGATCGAGTACTTAACTGGTCGATTGAGTGGTTTTAGGTCAATTAATAAGTCGATCGAGTAGATTATATGGTCGATCGACCAGTTTCATATTAGTGTTTAGTCGATCGAGCACTTCTTTTGGTCGATCGAACGGTTTGAGCCTGAGTTTGCTCGATCAAGTGGTTTTAGATTCAATAATTAGTCGATCGAGCACTTTATATGGTCGATTGACCAGTTGCTTATTTGTGTTTAGTCGATCGAGCACTTCTTTTGGTCGATCGAGTAGTTTGAGCCAGGATTTGCTCGATCGAGTAGTTTAAAACCACTCGATCGAGTGGATTCTCCTACGGGCTTGGGCTTTCTAGTTTATTTCCGTCATTAGGTTAAATAAATCCTATTTTCTTATAAATAAGAAGTTATGACGTCAGTTTAAGGGGGCTTCTCCTCTCTGATTATTCCAATACACTGTTACTGTTACTTTGTTCCTCTCTAATTCCGGATTTATCTCTGTAATTCGTTCTTTCCCTTACTCTTATTTTAATGCTTACTTCTTCTTTATTTCTTGTTCTTGCTTATTTAATTATGTCTAGCTAATTCTCTTGCTAGGATTAGGGTAGTCAATGAATGAATGTTAATTGCTAATTAGGCTATTAGATCTGTCGTTGCTGTTGTTGTCTTTGTTGTTAAACTGCCCTTAACTGTATCTTGCTAGTTGATTCGAAGCAATTAGCCTTTTAATATTGGTAACCCTTGACCTGAACCGAAAGGTTGGAATAGGTGAGACCCGCAGTGAACAATAGGATGCTTTAGTGAGGGCGAAAGTTAAGCTAATAGCATTTTAGGGCGAATAGAGACCGAAAGGAGATATTCATTTCCCCTTAGACCGACACATCAACTGATCTGTAACCTTAACTGCAATTGACTGACGTTCATTGATGATCCGAAATCCTAGTTCCCTTCTCTTTACTGTTAACTTCTCTTACCTTATCTCTCTTACCTTAGTCTCCTTAGTTTAGTCAAAACAATCAAACCCCCCAATTGTGACATTAGACAGATAGAATAGACAAGTAGATAGTAAACCGCCTCCCTGTGGAGATCGACCCTACTTACCGCTGACTTTTGTTAGTAGTAACTTAGGTATTTGTTTTTGGTACAGAAACGACCGTATCAAATTTTGGCGTCGTTGCCGGGGAGGCAACTATTTATTTATTTGTTTAATTCTGTCTGTTCTTAGCCTCAGGGGATTTTTCCCTTGAGGCCGTTCTAATCTTTTCTTTAGTGCTGTTTTGATAGGCCTTACAGGTACTACCTAGACAGGTTCTAGGTGAAAGATCGTCAAAGGGAAGGCTTGAGTACCTTTGACCCGTCACCTATGTCCCATTATATGGCGCGGCAGGTGATTTCTTTGCGGGAGATGTGGTGGTGCTTGAGCACAATGCAGTTCTTTGTATGGCAGAAAATGACGCGGTCTACGAGTTCAAGCGTTGGGGACGTGTTAGCCATTCCCCTGTAGTTGTGCCGCCACATCCACCCTATCAATGGCCACCGCAACAAGATCCTCCTGATATACAGATAGAAGAGATTGCGGAGCTGAAATCTCTGTTGGAGACACTTGCATTCCAAGTGCAAGAAGGTGATAGAGACACTTTTTCGCGATTTGATAAGCTCGAGTCTGAAATTGCTCAGTTAGCAGCTGAGTCGGATAGTTGGCAACCAGAAGAGGTATACTTTGCTGAGAGCGGTTTTTCCCCTGAAGAAACCGTGTTGCCCAATGCTGAGGATGACCTTTATGACTCGGATGACGAATTTCTATCATACTTCAATAGTTTACACGAAGATTTCAGCGTTGTACAGGAAGAATCACTCGATTGAGTGACTTATATTAGTCGATCGAGTGAATTTCCAGAAGAAAGTTCTCGATCGAGTGATATTTCTACTCGATCGAGTGAAATGCAGGAGGAAAGTACTCGATCGAGTAATAATTCTGCTCGATCGAGTGAGTTGGCCAGTGGGAGCTTTGAATCGTTACTTTGGTTCAATTTAGACGATGATTTTGATGATGACAATGGTTATGGTGAGTGATGCGTGTCTTTTATATGATGTTTTACATCCTATTTTACACGCATTTCAGAGCTCATTCATGTAGTTTATGCTACATTTCTCCCTATTTCCGTCTACTTCCGTATTTTTGTACATTGTTGCAGAAATGTGAAGAATCCAGCGGAAATCGAGCTAAATCCGTCCCCGAGTATCCTGCATTGCATATGACGTGAAGTATTCACCCGAGGAACGAGCTTGGTGCGCAATTCAAGGCCCAAAAGACAAATCCACGAGTTCATAAAAGACAAGTAGCAGCTCAAGCAGTCGATCGACCACCACCCTTAGTCGATCGACCAATCATCGGGTTCCGAAGCTCATTTTCATCAAGACCGATCGATCGACCCTCCTAGCGATCGATCGAATCAATCTCTATTCCAGACGAGAATTAAAAGACTGAGGAAGCATAAGCCCACTATGTTTTAGGTTTTGGAAATAAAAGTTACGGATGTTTGCTATATAACGTAACAAAAACATTCAGTTTAGGGATCTCGATTGAGACTTAAGTTTTCATACAATAATATTTAGTTTTGGAATTAGGGTTTGGATTATTGTTAAGCATTGGATCTTTGGTTCTTATTCCTAATCTTTCCTCTGCAAATTCGGTATTCATCTGCCCTAATTTCAGTTTATTGCTTTATTTCATCATTAGTATAGAATTGCTAGCTAGATTCCCGCAACCAATTTTATCGTTTATGTTAATTGTTTACTTTATCATTTCAAGCATGAATTCAATAATTCTTATCGTTAATGTCATTGTTTTTACCCTTAGCATGAGTAGCTAAATCGATTGTGCTAGGATGTAGGCGAATTATAGCGTAGGCGGCAAAGTATTGAACACGGCCTGATTCGCGTGTCAGTCGATCGACTGACATTCTCGGTCGATCGACTGAACTCGTGAGGTTATCCTTCGTTTTAATTGATTTTAATGTTGTATTTAACAAATCGAATGCATGCGACCAGTTAGATGCTTAATTTGTGACTGACCCATTAGATCGAAAGATAGGGAAAGTTATTTGATCACCAATTAATATGACTAAACTGTGCTGAGATCGAAAGATAGGTATAGTTTAGACCGTTAGTCACTTTTAAGGACGAGAGTCAGTATTAGTGATATTAGGGACCTATAGCGAGATCGAAAGATGCTATTTGTTAAGAGTGGACCGAGAGGACCTCTTGTTTCCCGCCTCACTTGTGTTTGATTCAGACCGACTTAGTATGCTGCCGCCGAAGCTGTAATGAACCGATCATCCTAGTACCCCTTCTTTATCTGTTTAAGCCGTCTTTTTAGTTTACTGTCTTTATTTATTCTTATAGATCAATTCAACTCAACCCCCACACTTGTTACTTTAGGCTGAATTTAGACAACTAGAATTTACATCTGCCTCTCTGTGGTTCGACCCGACTGCCACTAGCTATAGTTGTAGTTGGAAATTATAAATCTTATTTTTGACACCTCACGACGGGTATCAAATTTTGGCGCCGTTGCCGGGGAGGCAATAGCTCTAATTTTAGTTGTTTTATTTTTAGTCTTTCTTAGTTTAAGGGACTTCTGTTCCTTAAACTTTTCTTATATTTTTTTTGTAGTTTCTTCTTATGCGCAGGTCACAGGGTGGTGAACTAGTACCATTTGATCCTGAGATAGAGAAATCTTTGCGCGAGTTGAGACGATCACAAAGGGTATTACCGACAGAGGAAGAGCTGAGTACTCTGTCAAGCTATCACGAGAACGATCTGTTCGAGGAAGACCCACAGTCTTCACTCGTTTCCACCTCTTCAGCCGAGACAGTTACTTCTCCGAAATTCCGTCATGGCCGAGGAAGCGAGTATAGCTAGTCATTCGAGCCGACAGTGAAAATTTATATAAGGGGTTCGAATTACCGGAGATGCCCGAAGTTCGAACCAAAGCCTTCATACATCAATATGGTTGAGAGAAACCGATTCGGGGAGCCGCAAATGAAGATGCAGCTAAGCATATGGAGACCCTTATTGACTCATCGTTGTTCCATACCCCCCACCCGCCGGCGTGACCCAAGACCGTATCAAGGAGACCATGTTTATCTTCTCCCTTCGTGATGTTGCAAGGGAGTGGTATAGATATCTGGACCGAGCCGTTCATGGGATCACCGACCGGAATTCCTTGGCATTGGCATTCTACAAGAAGTACTTTTCTGCTTCAAAGACGATCGCTATTAGAGCCCAAATCACAAGTTTCAAACAAGGGCCGGATGAGAACTTCCACGAGGCATGGGTTCGATTTAAGAAGCTTGTGCGAACCATACCGCAACATGGTTTCGAAAAATGGAGCTTATGCAATCATTTCTATAATGGGTCATGATCGATCGAGGGCTATTTTGGATGTCTTTGCACCAATGGCCGATTTGTTTGAAAATTTGGGAGCAACCAAGGGGTGGAAGATCGTTGACGATCTAGCTACCCACAAGGTGAGTATGGGAATTCCGAGAGGGAACCGGAGGAGAGCCGCTGAATCTTCCTCTGTTCTTTGCACTTGAAGCTCTCACTGCGAGATTTGACAAATATGAATTGGGAGGAGCTTCTAAAGGTGGGATGTACCAAGTAAATGCTTTGTGTCGAGACGGTCCTTTCGTCTGCCTCGTGAAAGGTGTGGAGCCGAGGGACACGTTTCAAGAATTGTCCTAGTCCCTTTGAGTCTTGTCTTTGCCTTCCAACATTATAGGCAGACAAACACCTACTATGAGCCTAATGTTCATCCCAACCTGAGGTGGAGTAGCCAGAATGTCCTAAATCCAACTCCACCTCCGCAGCAGCAAGCATATGTGCCCCCTCATCAAAAGCAACAACAATATCAGAAACCTCCCTATGTGCCGCAGCAGCAACAACAATCCCATAGTTCTGATTTTGCTGAGTTCAAGAACTTGTTGATGAAGGAGTCCCAAGCAAGAGAGGCCGGGATGAAGCTACTAGAAAGCCAGATTGCTCAATTGGCCAGTAAGAGTACCTCTCGAGCTCCGGGACACTTGCCGACTCAAACCGACCAAAAAGAAACCCTAAACGCCATCACGTTGAGGAGTGGGTCCACCCTGGAGGGGCATGCCATGGTCGAGGATGCTGTTGAAAAGAATGAGGCAGATCCGAGTCAAAAGAAAGCTGAAACGATTAATTCAAAGAAAAAGGCGTCTACCAGGTATATCAGTCGATCGACTGATACACCCAGTCGATCGACTGATATGCGGGTTACTGGCGACCTGAATCAGAGACCTTGGTCGATCGACTGAGGATAGTAGTCGATCGACCAAGATTACTGCTGATAGCGAGATAGTTCGTCCTCCGATGCCCGATAACTTGAGGGACTATTTGTTTCGGGGCACGACAGCTCCGAAAGTGTTAGGGCCAGACCCGAGTGCTGATGGGTCCGTCCCAATTCCGAAGTTCGATCCGATGACGGTTAATGGCTCACATTTGAGACAGTCTGAGGAGGATTCGAGCTTTAACAAGGAGAAAGCAGTGGACTTCCAGCCTAAGTCCACGGATGCCGGCATGCGCAACCTAGAGGAGAGGGCTAAGGTACTTCTTACAGCCCCATATCCGGAGAGACTAGTGCCAACAAAGGAACTAGGTATCTTTCAGTAAATTTGAAAAAGTTATTCGTAGCTTGAATGTACAAGTACCCTTCCTTGAGTTGGTCAATCAGGTGTCTGCCTACACTAAATTTATGAAACAACTCCTGTCAAAGAAAAAGTCGCTTGAACATGTCCACACTGTCGCATTAACTAAAGAATCTTGCTCTTACTTGTCTCACACTGCACCCCATAAGCTAGAGGACCCGGGTAGCTTTTCTGTTCCTTGCAATATAGGTACCTTCTCTATTGAGAAGGCATTATGTGACTTAGGAGCTAGTATAAGCGTCATGCCTTTGAGTCTAGCTAGGAAGCTTAAATTGACTAGGTTCGCAGTGACAGACATGACAGTTCAGATGGCTGGCCGATCTGCGGTCCAGCCAATAGGGGTCTTAGAGGACATCCCTGTCCAAATAGGGAAGTTATTTTTCCCCGTTGACTTTGTCGTACTAGACATGCCTGAGGATGCTCATATACCCATTATTTTGGGTCGGCCATTTCTGCACACTGCTGGTGCAGTCATAGATGTCGGTCTAGGAACCTTGACTTTCAAAGTGGGAAAGCATTCCATTGTTTTTGCCCAACCTGCTAAGAAAAAGGACCCCATGTGGCCTCAGACTTGTAGTACGGTTTTACGAAAAGAAATCGTACTTTGTGCTTCCCGAATTGCTGTCTCTCTATTACTACTTCTGTGATAACCCCTCCGCCCCAGACTGGGAGCAAAAAGGAGGAAGAATCTGTTGTTTTAGATGTTGCAGGAGCTGGTTTGGGGAAGGAAGTGCTGCAAGTTGCTCCAACTGTAACAAAGCCTATCGTTCAAAGAGGAGGTCTTGGTTGCCTGAGCTATGGAACTGATGAAGTTGTTGATGACGAGTCGGTCAAAGCCAGAGAGTCTGATTTGGATTCTGTCAAGCCCGAAGAGATCCTTGACTGGGGAGATGATGAGAGTGTTGATCCGTTGAGCCATACGGACGTGGAAGCTAAGAAGGGTGCAGCTGCTCAAATAAGCACCGTTGAGGCTACCTCTAGTAGCCAGAAGCCGACGAAGTGGGCCATACCGTGGTCTTTCTTGATCAACTATTAGTTGATCGAGCTCTTTATAAACTTCATTTTATTTGCTTTTGTTAAGACAATTTTTATTGCTTTTGTGTGTGCGAAAACTTCGCATTTTATTTTACTTGCTTAGGATTTTATACGGTTGAGACTTTGTTTTGGGTTTTGCGCAATTTTGGGCGTGTATTATTGTGCACTTGCAGGTTTTTAGACCTCATTTGCTCAAGTTATTGAGCAAATACGAAGAAATAAGGAGTACAGCAGTACTTTCAGTCGATCGACTGGCCACATTGCTCGATCGACTGAGTTGCACCTTCCAGGAGCTACTGTTCCTGACACCTTGGTCGATCGACTGCTGTCCTTAGTCGATCGACCAAGGCCGCTGCTGTACCTGTTCACGACCTCTCCCCTGCTGTGTTTGGTCGATATGCGGACTTAAGGGAGTTTTCTACTCCACTTTATTTTCCGTCCAATTATTTATTTCTTCTATTTTCTCATTTGTGCGCACTTTTACCGGTTTAAAATTGTTTTCTCGATTTTATGCGTGGGTTTTACTTGTCTTTCAGGTACCTTTTAGTAGCACTGCTAGCTACTGAAACCTCCTAGCTCACGCTAGTTTGGGGAGGTTTCCTTTACTGCGCTTAAAGTCTTGTAAGTTCCCGATTTCCACTTCACGTCATGTTTATTTATTTCAATTTACGCAAATTCCCATTTCTCTTTTCTTCATTACATGATTTTGCACAATGGGGACATTGTGCGATTTGGTTTGGGGAAGGGTTTTGCGTCGCATATCATTTGCTTGCATTCACGTTTACATTTTGTTTTGCATTGTTTATTTCATTTCTCTCATATATACAGAAAACATCAAAAAAAATTGAAAAAATTTCAAAAAATTTCCATCAAATGCACGTTTATTTTAGCATATAGGTCGAGTCGGAACGGTAGTATTTCAGGGATGATATAGCATTTGCACCTGTTTTTGCCTAATCCTTGCTTGATTAACATGTTATTAGTAGAGTCGTATATGCATTTCTACGAGTTTTCGTTAATTAATTGCTGAACTTGAGACTTGACTTTGAAAATTGGCAAACTACTTATATATTCTGAGATTTAGAGCCTATAACTGGTGTCATTCATGACCAGTTTATCTAGGATGTGAGTAGTACTCCTTATGAGGCATGTCACATAAATGTGCATAAATATGAACTTATTCTGCTTGATACCTGTACGCATTCGGTCTGTGGTTAGTTGACACATGTGGTAGAGGTTTCCCCTTATTCATTTTGCCCATGAACTCCAGACTGCCAAAAATACCTTTTTTTTTGTCCCATTTACTACATCCTACACTTAGCCTGCCCTGGTCAAGCTAGTAGTCTGTGTTCTTGGGGTTGTTACTAATTTTTGGTGGCATATGCTCTGTTCGAGATAATATTGGGAAGATGAAAAGAAAGAAAGAAAGAAATAGAAAAGAAAAAAAAGGAGATGAAAAAATGATTCGAAAAAGGAAAAAAAAAAGAGTTATGTACTGTTTAAGCAGTCGATAGACTGCCCTTATAGGTCGATCGACCGAGGTTCGAGAAAGAGAAAGAATCAATTTCGCATAATTCAATCTTTATCTTTTGGGGATTTTTGCTCCCATGTGTTATTCATATTTTATGGGGAGTTAGTTGATTACTTTTATCTCTGGAAATTGTGAGATTTGTGCTTGCTATAGCACCGTTCCGTTTGATTATGAGCAAGAAGTTGGATGTTGCCATTTGGTTCCGTTTTGGTACTAGCTTGATCACCTGTACCTCCACCTTACCATAAAAGTTTTGCCTCTTCTTACCCATACCTCACATATCCACATATATACCTCGGCATGTGTCATGGTCTCTTGTTGGTTGGAATGCGTATGTACGGTTGTAGAGATTGCTTTCATGTTATATTGCAGGCATGTTCTTATAGGTCGTAGTTAGGTGAGCGTCATTACATTTACTTCTTTCTATCTTACATATATTCACCTGTACTTATTGAGTGATACGAGCGACCCGTGAGAGTCCAATTTGCTAAGTCTCTATAGTTAACGGTTCAGCAATATTTCTAACGACTTCTTAACTCGTTTGCATGATTCGCATTGCTAATTGATTGTTGGTTAAAGCATTAAAATGGTTTAGGCTTCACATGTTCCAATTCGCTCTGAGATTGAACTCGTTCCATTAGGTCATTAGATCGAGTCTAGTTCTTGCTTGAGGACAAGCAAGGGTTTGGTTTGGGAAGTTTGATGCGTGTCTTTTATATGATGTTTTACATCCCATTTTACACGCATTTCAGAGCTCATTCATGTAGTTTATGCTACATTTCTCCCTATTTCCGTCTACTTCCGTATTTTTGTACATTGTTGCAGAAATGTGAAGAATCCAGCGGAAATCGAGCTAAATCCGTCCCCGAGTATCCTGCATTGCATATGACGTGAAGTATTCACCCGAGGAACGAGCTTGGTGCGCAATTCAAGGCCCAAAAGACAAATCCACGAGTTCATAAAAGACAAGTAGCAGCTCAAGCAGTCGATCGACCACCACCCTTAGTCGATCGACCAATCATCGGGTTCTAGAAGCTCATTTCTCAAGACTATCGATCGACCGATCCTAGCGATCGATCGACCAATCTGCTATTCCAGACGAGAATTAAAAGACTGAGGAAGCATAAGCCCACTATGTTTTAGGTTTTGGAAATAAAAGTTACGGATGTTTGCTATATAACGTAACAAAAACATTCAGTTTAGGGATCTCGATTGAGACTTAAGTTTTCATACAATAATATTTAGTTTTGGAATTAGGGTTTGGATTATTGTTAAGCATTGGATCTTTGGTTCTTATTCCTAATCTTTCCTCTGCAAATTCGGTATTCATCTGCCCTAATTTCAGTTTATTGCTTTATTTCATCATTAGTATAGAATTGCTAGCTAGATTCCCGCAACCAATTTTATCGTTTATGTTAATTGTTTACTCTATCATTTCAAGCATGAATTCAATAATTCTTATCGTTAATGTCATTGTTTTTACCCTTAGCATGAGTAGCTAAATCGATTGTGCTAGGATGTAGGCGAATTATAGCGTAGGCGGCAAAGTATTGAACACGGCCTGATTCGCGTGTCAGTCGATCGACTGACATTCTCGGTCGATCGACTGAACTCGTGAGGTTATCCTTCGTTTTAATTGATTTTAATGTTGTATTTAACAAATCGAATGCATGCGACCAGTTAGATGCTTAATTTGTGACTGACCCATTAGATCGAAAGATAGGGAAAGTTATTTGATCACCAATTAAGATGACTAAACTGTGCTGAGATCGAAAGATAGGTATAGTTTAGACCGTTAGTCACTTTTCAGGACGAGAGTCAGTATTAGTGATATTAGGGACCTATAGCTAGATCGAAAGATGCTATTTGTTAAGAGTGGACCGAGAGGACCTCTTGTTTCCCGCCTTACTTGTGTTTGATTCAGACCGACTTAGTATGCTGCCGCCGAAGCTGTAATGAACCGATCATCCTAGTACCCCTTCTTTATCTGTTTAAGCTGTCTTTTTAGTTTACTGTCTTTATTTATTCTTAGCTATAGATCAATTCAACTCAACCCCCACACTTGTTACTTTAGACTGAATTTAGACAACTAGAATTTACATCTGCCTCTCTGTGGTTCGACCCGACTGCCACTAGCTATAGTTGTAGTTGGAAATTATAAATCTTATTTTTGACACCTCACGACGGGTATCAGTGAGTCTCCCTTATTCAAAGCCGAGTTGGATGCACTGGAGGCCGCGATTTACGGGACGAAATCCACTTAGGGCGTCGAAAGGACAGCTGAGTCGGTATTTGCTCCTAGCACGGATGAGGTATTACATTCTTTTGTCGATGATTCCATTGAGAGCAAGCTACCTGAGGTAATTAGAGATGATTTTATTATTGTTAATATTCCAAGTACGCTACCTCGTTTGACTCGTGCTATTTCTTTTAATGCTATACCCCCTCCCATGTGGACATTTAATTTAACGAATTTTCACCGTCCTTGTCATTTCAATTTTGTTAATCTAAAACGGAGCCCTAATTTATTGTCAATTGCTCCAGCGCTCCTATATTTTGTGGATAAATTTAGGAGCTCTCATAGGAAATTTGTTAGACTTAAATGTTTACATACTTTTATTTCCTGTGCTTATATTCCACTTTAGTGTTACTTACATTTTTGTGTAGCACATGCGCAGATGTACGATCTCATGCTGCGCGCTTTGAGCTATTTTGATTGTGATTAATTAGAGAGCTCGAAGAAAAAGAAGGTCGAGCTGGGACCTAACTGAAGCTAGCGCTACCCGGGAGGCAACCCGGAGTTTTTATTTTGCATTTTTATTTCATTTCAGTTGTAATAAATGGTTTTCATACCATAGACTATATCAGTATGCTTGTTTTGTTAGCTTGCGGGCTGTTTTTATTGCATTTTGCAGGAACACACTGAGGATCACTCGATCGAGTACTTTTTGTACTCGATCGAGCACTTTTGCTGATAAATTCACTCGATCGAGTGATTATTTTACTCGATCGAGCACCTGCAAAGAGTGAACTACTCGATCGACCTAATTTCCTTTCGATCGAGCAGTTTTAGACGCCCAGTTCACTCGATCGACCACTTTTCGACTGCCATCGAGTGTTTTTGACTTGGATTAGCTTCCTGTGACGGTTCCGGGCCTTTAGCAACCTCCCATGTTCATGGTCGGTTTGGGGAGGTCCCGTCTTCGCGTATCTTGTAAGCTTTCCGTATTTACTCTCTTTCTTTTAATTTGCATTTCCTTTCCATGTTTTGGTACAATGAGGGCATTGTACGGTTTGGTTTGGGGAGGTTATGCATCCATATCTGTGTCTGCATGTTGTTTTTATTGCATTTCTGTTATCACGTCTAATTTCCGTATGCATTGTTGTTTATTTTTCATATAAATTTTAAAATTCCATAAAAATAAAAAAAAATTGTTAAAAATTCAAAAATTTCACGTTTATTTTTGCATATAGGTTGAGTCGGAACGGTGGATTTCAGTGATGAAATTGCACTATTATTTGTCTTTTTGCTTAAGCCTTGCATTGAACTGTTATCTTTTTAGCTTTGTCTTTTGCATGTCTACGAGTTAATGTTAAAATTTAGCTGAACGAATAGACTTGACCTAAAATTTTGGCAACCTACTTATAATTTCTAAGGATTAGAGCCTTATAAACTGGTGTCATTTATGACCGGTTTCATGTAGGATTGTGAGTAGTTACTCCTTGCATAACATGTTCATCAATTTGCACATATATGAAATTCAATTGCTTTTTGCCTACATACATTCGGGTTAGTGGTTGGTGTCACATGCAGGGAGGTGCTTATAATTTCCCTTTCTTTCATTTTTACCCATTTAACTCCACATTAGCCAAATTTGCCTGTTGACCCTTAGCTACATCCCAAATTTAGCCTGCCTTGTCAAGCTAGTTTAGTGTATGTTTTGCGGTACATTTTTCATTGTGCCAAGTTTGGCTCGTATTTTGTTGATTCGGAGTTGGTAATCTAAGAAGAAAGGGAGGATGATGAAAAAAAACGTGAAAAATGAAGAGAAAAAAAAAAAAAAAAAAGAATTCGAAAAAAAAAAGAAAAAAAAAAAAGAAAGAAACCGAAAAAAAAAAGAAAGAAAAAAAAAAGATGTTGTTTGATGAGACGGTTTCACTCCTATGCTTTATTTACATTTATTGAGGAGTATTTTCAGTTCGGTTTGGTGAGTTTTATGCCAATTGTAGGGCACATGTGCTTAATTCATAATTGAGTTGGAAATGGATGCTGTTATATGGTTTTTTTTAGGTACTAGCTTGATCACCTATACCTCCACATTCCCATAAATGTTTTGCCTTTTCTTACCCATTGCCTCACTTTACCATATTTTTGTAAGCCCTCGACTGTGACAGGACCTTGTTTGGTTGGAATGTGTTTTCGGTAGCTAGAATTGTCTATCATATTAGTTGCATGCATGTTTATGTGGGTCGCAGTTTAGGTGAGCGACTATTTTTCTTTCTCTCTTACATATATTTGCTCACCCTTTGCTTCATGAGAGAAGGGTGACTCGTGAGAGTCCATTATTAAAGGTCTTGTAAGGTCGACGGTTCAGCTTTATTATAAACATCTTACAACTCGTTTGCGTTTGACTGTTGCGATAAGTATTAGTTGCTTGCATTAAATTGGTTTAAGCGGGCATTTGTAGCTAGCTCTGAGTTATCCTTTCCGTTCCATTAGTTGCATTTAGTTTACTCGAGGACGAGTAAAGGTTTGGTTTGGGGAGATTTGATACGTGCATTTTATATAGTCTTTTTAGCCTATTTTATGCACGTATCTCTATGCTTTTATCGTAGTTTATGCTACGAAATGCCCCGAATATGCTACTTTGGGTTATTTTGTCTTATTTGCATGAATGAACCAGAAAGTAGTGAAATCGAGCCATTTATCGTCCGTTTTGCATGCATTTGGAGGAAGAGTGAATTTGGAGCGGAATTATTGCTGTCTTGGGATGCGTGAAGCTGTTTCGGGAGTTAAAAGGACAAGTCGAAGCTAAACTAACGAGATTTTGTAGCTGCTGAAGTTAGTTTTCACTCGATCGAGTACTTAACTGGTCGATCGAGTGGTTTTAGGTCAATTAATAAGTCGATCGAGTAGATTATATGGTCGATCGACCAGTTTCATATTAGTGTTTAGTCGATCGAGCACTTCTTTTGGTCGATCGAACGGTTTGAGCCTGAGTTTGCTCGATCAAGTGGTTTTAGATTCAATAATTAGTCGATCGAGCACTTTATATGGTCGATTGACCAGTTGCTTATTTGTGTTTAGTCGATCGAGCACTTCTTTTGGTCGATCGAGTAGTTTGAGCCAGGATTTGCTCGATCGAGTAGTTTAAAACCACTCGATCGAGTGGATTCTCCTACGGGCTTGGGCTTTTTAGTTTATTTCCGTCATTAGGCTAAATAAATCCTATTTTCTTATAAATAGGAAGTTAGGACGTCAGTTTAAGGGGGCTTCTCCTCTCTGATTATTACAATACACTGTTACTGTTACTTTGTTCCTCTCTAATTCCGGATTTATCTCTGTAATTCGTTCTTTCCCTTACTCTTATTTTAATGCTTACTTCTTCTTTATTTCTTGTTCTTGCTTATTTAATTATGTCTAGCTAATTCTCTTGCTAGGATTAGGGTAGTCAATGAATGAATGTTAATTGCTAATTAGGCTATTAGATCTGTCGTTGCTGTTGTTGTCTTTGTTGTTAAACTGCCCTTAACTGTATCTTGCTAGTTGATTCGAAGCAATTAGCCTTTTAATATTGGTAACCCTTGACCTGGACCGAAAGGTTGGAATAGGTGAGACCCGCAGTGAACAATAGGATGCTTTAGTGAGGGCGAAAGTTAAGCTAATAGCATTTTAGGGCGAATTGAGACCGAAAGGAGATATTCGTTGCCCCTTAGACCGACACATCGACTGATCTGTAACCTTAACTGCAATTGACTGACGTTCATTGATGACCCGAAATCCTAGTTCCCTTCTCTTTACTGTTAATTTCTCTTACCTTATCTCTCTTACCTTAGTCTCCTTAGTTTAGTCAAAACAATCAAACCCCCCCAATTGTGACATTAGACAGATAGAATAGAAAAGTAGATAGTAAACCGCCTCCCTGTGGAGATCGACCCTACTTACCGCTGACTTCTGTTAGTAGTAACTTAGGTATTTATTTTTGGTACAGAAACGACCGTATCAGTAGGGTTTTCCCTACTCAGTATTAGTTACATGATATGTGTGGTGATTGTGTTGTAGATAGTGATTGTTGATTGAGTCAGACGGTTGTAATTGTATATTGTTGATTGATTCAGACGGTTGTGATTGTATATTGTTGATTGATTTAGACGGCTGTTGATTTTGGTGTTATGGTTATTGTTTATCTGTCTGTGTTCTTCGGGGTGCGTCCCTGGCTGAGTGGAGTCACTTGCGGGAGTGGCTTCACGCCCTTGATTCGCCTTCTGTGGAACCCGCCACAGAAGGGATGTGCACATTAATGAACATGGGTTTATCGCTCGATGGAGATGAGTGGGGCTTAGGTGGGAACGGCTGCGGTCCTCCACTGGCGGCGAGGAGTAACCTGTTGCGATGGGTACTCTGGCAGGGCTACACACTTTAGTGTGTAGTCAGTTGTGTGGAGATTGGAGATGGAGACTGGGGTTGTGTTGAGCTGTTTGAACTGTTTGTGTACTTATTTCATTGTGGCTTTGTTTTTGTGTGATTAGTACTGACCCCGTTTAATCGTTTTAAAAATTGTGGTGATCCATTCGGGGATGGTGAGCAGTTATTGAGCAGGTATGAGCTGATGCGTATGGGATAACTGGGAGGAGTCACCACAATGCAGTTTAGAAGTCTTCCGCTGTGTTTGATAGTTTTATAGTCTTTTGATAGTAGACAGTTTTGGAGAACTTGTATCTCTTTAACAGTTTTGGTTTTTGGCATGTAATCACATTAAACGTTATTTACTATTTAAATATGTTTCTTTATTGTCTTATGATTATCATTGCCTCGGGTAACCGAGATGGTAGCACTTTCATGCCTTAAGTGGTCCTGGTAAGGCACTTGGAGTATGGGGGTGTTACAAAATGGTATCAGAGCGACGATCCTGAAACCTGTAACCAATGAATCTAATGAACATAGGGAGTCAATTAAAATGAACCCGGGGTAGAAGTTGTAGGAGCTAATGCAAAGGCTTGGGAGACGTCCTAAAGTCGCGAACTCGCCCTACAATTTTGAACCGGTCACCATGGGATATAAGTCGGGATCGCTATGTGTTTATCTTGTGAATTGTGTATCTTTGTAGCAAAGTGTGGTATGAATCGATGGATGTATGTATGTGGAGAATGGGGAATGTGTGGAGAAAGATGATAATGAAGTGATTTTATACATTATTGATTGAAAGCATGATAGTTGTTTTACGATATGGCATTATAGAAGTATGGAAAGAAAGTTGGTTTGTTTTGAGTTATACATAGAGTTATGTATATATATATATATATATGTTGTTGGAAGTGTTGTACGAGTTTATATAGCTGAAAGTTTGAGTAAGAGCATGAATAATTGGTGGAAAGAGATAAATAATTGTTGCATGATAATATGATTTATGATTAAGCATGTTATATAATGGAAGTTATTTTATAATGTTGTTATGCTAGTAACATGTGAATAGGAGACTTGATGTCATGTATTTGTGATTTTGTTTACGAAAAGTGATAGAATAAAAGCATGTGGGTAGATCATGATTGGCAAGTTAAATAAATTATGTGCATGATGAATGTTGTTGCTTTACTTCCGAAAATGGTAACATGTGATTGGGACTACTGGTTTTATGAGTATTGGGTTGTTTTTGTTTACCTTGTTGTCGTTTAAGTTGTTTGAAAGTAAAATCAAGTAGTTGTGTTTTTCGATTATAGAGAGGTTGTCTTTAAACTGTTATAACTTGAGATGTATATATTATTTTGATGTGATTCCAATTGGAGGTGATAGCTTGTTCTTCTACGATTCTAACAATAGGTCACACGCCCAAAACGACCAAGAAACGAGTGAGTAATGACCGTTTTACGAAAACTGGACAGTGTTAAGAAATGCGTAGGGTACACGATCGAGTGGCCCACACTCGATCGAGTGCACCTTGGTACTCGATCGAGTAGCCCTGGTAATCTTTATATACGTGTCTCTGACTTTCACCTACTCGATCGAGTAAGTAATTTACTCGATCGAGTAAGTCATTTACTCGATCGAGTGGCTTGTACTCGATCTAGTGACCCCTATTTTGGGTCATATGCTTATCTTTTGACTTCGTTGCATATTATGTTTAATTCAAAGATGTTGTTTTGCTTCTTTATGCATTGTTTTACATGTATGTTGGTCTTGATGCGTAAGTTACCAAGTCTTATGGTGTAGTGAGTGGCACCTGTGGTGAGTATGAATTCGGTGGGAGGACATGAATTATATGTGGTTGCGATAGATAGTGGAAAAAGAATAAGGAAGATTAGTATGGCTTATTGAGGCATGGAGCATGTGTTGTGGGATAAGGTGAGTGATATGGTTGTGTATTGAGTAATGTAAAAGTAAGTGAATGTGGGCAAAGGGCGATGTAAGTTTATGGAACGTGAGAATGAAAGAATGAAATGAGAGACGCATATGGTGATAACTTTGGATGTTTAAGGATTATGAAGGGAGGTAATTATCACTCGGTTGGTTAAGAATATATGTAATGGAAAGGTCGTTATAGGTAAATGGAAAGAAATGTTGTATTAAGAGCTTAGATTGAGTTATGCAGCGATGTGGATTTGTGGATTGAGATTTAGTCTGGGGAATTTGGTTATCAAAAGGTGGAACTAATGTGTGATTTCCTTGGGCAGTTAATAGTATGAAATGAGTTTTGGGATTGAAAAAAAAACGAGATGGAGTAGACTGACCGTGTAGATTGATTGGTGATAAGTGTGAGTGATAGCATGATAAGATAAGATCCATGGTAAGAAAGAGTGAGATAGTATCGATAAGAAATAATGGGATTTGAGTTTTGGAGCAATGAGAAGGTAACCGGAGCACTAAAGAGTTAGGTAGAAGTAATAAGGACTTGAGGTATTAATTGGTATTGTTGAATGTAAAGAGAAAAGAGGGATTAAAGTAAGCCGAGAAAAAAAAATGTTGACCAAAGTTATGTGATATAAAAGTAAGGAATCGTCGAGATTTATAAATGAGGATATTAGTTAATGGTTATATAGGAGTTTCTGAACAACATGATTAGTCATGAATTTTGAGGAATTAAGAGAGTAAGAGGTTGAAAGAGTATCTGCATGATATGAGATTTTGGTGGAAAGTTAGATGACGATACATTTAAGGATAGTTTAGGAAGAATGTTGAGGTAATTTTTGTTGATAGGTTGATGTTCGTTATTTGGGAAATTAACCGAAGATAGGAAAGAAACTGTGATGTTTAGAGATGAGTGTAAGAGGCGTGATGTCCGAACGACAGTAGTGTTGAGGTGTTGTCACTAGTGGTTAAGGGTGATGATAGATAAGAAAGATAGCAATTCTAATGAGGTTGATTTTGTAGAGACCAGATTAATATGTATGGTTGTGAGAGAGTATAAGATGTAGTTGTATGAGGCGGTTGTTAGTAGTTGAGTATTAATGGTATGGTTACATTTGGCAGGGGGGTGATGGATATGCGAATGGGAGAATATGTTATGAGGGGTATACGAGTTAAGCTCGGATGAGAGGTAACTTTTATCAGGTGGTAACTTACGTGATCAGGATTGACTGGTTGGATGTGATTACGGGTCTGTGATATATATAAATGTTTGTGTGAGGTTCGGACCTCACAAGAAGTGGTATGGTGTGATTATTATAAAGTTGTTATTTGAATGTTCTGTAATGCATGTTGGGTACGCTAATCTAATTGAATGATATTCAAAAAGGTAATAATTTGATTGATTTGGCATGGCTAGTTATAATTTTATGTGTATTGATAACACATGTGTATTCTGTGAAATGGTAGGGATGATGTTCATGAGGTGCTTATCTGTTTACTCCATATAATACGTTGCATTGTGATCTAGAAAAGCGGTTTTGATTAAGTTTTATTGTCCGGGAAGTTGTGCTGAGTCAGTGCTCATGGGAATTGTATGTGGTTGTGATGTTTCTCGATGTGGTTGTTGTGCCTTGGGTGGTGATCCGGGTACGGTACTTCGTGTTGTGATGCGGGTATTTTTGCGCTGCGGTGCAGCTGTTGGTGGCGGTGTTGCGATGCCGTCACCGGTTGTGGTGGAGTATACGGGGTGATTATAATTTGAGTTTCGAAAGTACATGCCAGTTATGCACAGATTGTTGTTTTGTTGTTGTTGTTTCTTGTGAGTTTCGGTTGTACACATAGACTGTTGTTTTTTTTTGTTGATGTTTCTTGCTAGTTTCAGTTTGGGAATGAGGGTAGAGTATGATATGAAAGAGATTTGTATATGTTTTCATTGTTGTCATGGTATAGCGATATTCGGTTGAGGGGCCACAGTTTGGAGAAGTTGTTACAGTAATTTTGATCTTGTTTTAAGATGAGGCTTTAGACATAGTCATAGTAAGTGATTGGTGGAACATGTGTTGTACTGATCTGGACGCTGCAGGTGGTTCATAATCAGATTTTGGGACAGTGAGTGTAGGGTGTTGGGAATTAGTGTCATGTTAAGTTATGTATGAGTTTTGCGGTAATGAAAGAAAAGAATTTGAGGATCTAGTGTGAGTGTACGTAACAAGTGTGGATCTTGAGTTATGCTTTTGGCGATGGGAGTTTTATATAGTTTATATAGAGAGGTATGTCATGTTGCGGTAATGTGGAAGAGTTGAAGTTTTGGGTTAAGCTAAATATTTTGAGGTATAGGTTAGGTGGTGTGACGAGTGAATTGAAGTATGAGAATTGTTTAAGTAAGAGAGTCTTGGATACATGCATGGCGAGTGTTTAGAGTATAGGTTGTTATTTTTGACATGCGGTGGTGATGAGGATAATGAGAAGATATAGCTAGGATCTAGTATTAGTGAGTTACGAGGACGTAACATTTATCTTAAGAGGAGTAGGATGCGACAAAGAGAGTTTAATGGTTGTACAGGTTGTAGTAGATTTGGAAGTTTGAGTCTTGATGTAGAATAAAAGATTGATTCGTGTTGTGGTTGATTTTATTAAAGGTCATAACCGTGCTTGTAGTAGTGTGATATCTAGGAGTGCGAGAATATTTCAATAGTGTTGACAGTTGAATGATGATGATTATGAGTTCGATAGTTTTGACAGTTG
Source organism: Silene latifolia (assembly GCF_048544455.1). Lineage (NCBI taxonomy): Eukaryota > Viridiplantae > Streptophyta > Magnoliopsida > Caryophyllales > Caryophyllaceae > Silene > Silene latifolia. Next base: position 121,040,873 of record NC_133536.1, on the reverse strand, counting down.
GAAGATAATGTTATGAGTGTGAGTAAATTTCGGGGACGAAGTTCCTTTTAAGGGTGGTAGAATGTAACATTCCGTTTGATGTTATGAGTATCTTGATATTGGATTTTCTAGTGGATGATATGTTACGGAGCTAGCAGCAATTGTGTTGGTAGTGTATGGAGTTAGTGTCGAGAGAGATATAATGTAGTTGACACGATATTGTGAGCGATGTGTGGAGGTAGGAATAGTTGGTGGAGTTGATGTTAAGAGTTCATGGTTTCATGTTTTATAGGTTGGGGTTTTGTTTTGAGTTCTTAGTAGCATTGTTGTGTCTTGACCGAGTTAGTATGTTTGTTTTTATGTATGGGTTGAACTTCGGGGACGAAGTTCTTTTTAAGGAGGGAAGACTATAATACTACGTGTTCCGGGTGTAATTCCAGAGCAAGTATAGTTACCACCCGTGGCTTGTTGAATGATGTCTTGAGTTGGATTCTCCCTTGGTCTTAATCGTTCCTCTCGGCCTCTCCTGCAACAATGAACGAACTGAGGGCTTGGCTTTGAGCCAAGCGTACCCACTCCGACGCCCAAGTCAGTAAACTTAGATGTATAAGTTGTATGCTAATTGGCTAGGAATATATTGTAGAGAGATAAGGAAGATTATACCAGATGAATAGTGTATTTAGGTTAAGTTGTGTATTTCTGGATTGGATCCTTTCCTCAATGAAGGTTGAGGAGTATTTATAGACTTCACCTTTTGTCATGTAGTGGCCAAGTGACTAGCAGGTGGAAAGACTGATCTACCCCTCGGCCGAGGGACCTACGGCTGGCCGGCGGGCCCTGGTGACTCACCGCCGAGGGGTCTTGGATATGAGTACGCGGGTATGTGTTCCGGCTGGCAGGTTGTCATGCCGGGACCCAGGTTGGCAGGCCAATGGGCCGCATCGGCTAGGTCGTCTAAGTCGTTGACTTGCTGTGGACATCTTTGACCTTGCTCAATATGTTGACTTGGTCAGCGGTGCAGAATATGCCCCATCAATTTGCCCCCAGCGTAGTCTATGCCGTGGTATGGGCTTCGATGTACGTCTGAACGTATATTCTGCGCAAGTAGTTTGTAGAAAATTTTCTGCATCGGCTTCTTCTGCGGCGGCTTCTTTTGCCTCTGCCTGGTCTTTCTTAGGCCGTACCATATCCCTCCTCCACATGGGTGTGTATTGGGCATCCGATGTGGAAAAAAGAAAGGGACGCTGGTCGAGACCGGGCTTGAGAGTGCCGGTAGTTTTTGATTGCCCCCGGCCGGCGCTGTCTGGCCTGGTTGATCATGTGGCCGGCGGAGAACAGATGCTTGGGAATTTGTTGAGGAAGGTGAATAGGCAAGGAGATATGAATAGGCGTGTTGAAGACGCTTGGTCACTGTTGCATTGATTGTCGTCTAACTGTTGCAACGATTGACATCCCGTGGTTGCATGTCCGACACGTGTCCGCATGCTGATTGGTTGACGCTTCATGGGCTGTTCTCTGATTGGTCCTGCTTCATGGGCTTTTCCCTATAAATAGGGCAGTTGCTCCGTGAAATTGGTCACCAATTTCATTCTCCAAAATTTTTTTCTTCTCTCTAAACTTTCAAGGGCTTCTGTCTTCTAACATTCGGAGTTGTTATTCCGGCGAGTGTTTTTCTTCAAGGTAAACAAACAAACTTCTTCACTTTTTATTTTGTTAAATAATTGTTGCTATTATATCTGCTCTGGCGCCGGACTAGTACTTCACGCCGGAGGATTCCCATTGCGTCTTGATGGGGAGGAGATACTAGATGCCATTCCGATAAGGTTTGGGGGCCCTAGGTCTCCTTCTCCCGTAGTCGATCCACCAATTCTGGAGGGACGGGAGGATGAGGGTGAGGATGCCGATGAGGATGAGGGGACCCCTTCGATGGTGGGAGGTCATGTCTGTCCCCGGATCATGGCGAGCCCCGCACGACGGTCTTGAACGTGGTTGGTCCCATAAGTTCGCCGTTGTTCCGGCGAGACATTTTTCGGAGGCCATTTCTCGTTCGGTGAGGGGTATAAGATGGTTATTCCTAAAAAGGGTCAGGCGGTCTGTTGCCCTCCACCGGGTCACACCGGCGTGTACATCGGGCATCGGGTATGCGCTGCGGTTTCCTCGAATAAATACGTCGTGGCCATTATCGAGCTATGAACGTCGCAGTGGCCCAACTACATCCGCCGCCATGAGGACGATAGTTGGGTTTGTGTGGCTTTGTCTCTTTAGGGGGAGATCCCGACATCAACTTATTCCGCCGACTCCACGCTTCGACCGTCAATTGCCGGTAAAGTGGGGTGGTACAGGCGTCTGAGACGGAGCCGAGCTATGTCTCCGTGAACAAGCTTACTTCTTGCAAAGACTGGCAACGGCGGTGGGTGTACGTCCAAGTGCCGGAGGATTACCCATTGCCCCGGTCTTTCCAGAGCCTGTTTACTTGCGGTGTGAGAACCGGAAGAGTATGAGGAGTGTACCTCCGGGGGTAAGGTGAAAATGGACGCTTGAAGGTTCCTCTTGCGAGGATGAGGAGCGGGCGATCTGCAAAATTGCTCGATCTTTGAGAAGGGATGGCTGCCCCGACTCGGATTATTCTTCAAGATGACCTGCGCTGTCACGTCGGCCTCATACCGGCCCTCGGCCCGGGGTGAGTGGGGTCGGTGTGAGGCCCATTTTTGCTGTTATGCTCCCGTTTTTTAGAGCTATGTTCTATTCCTGTCGTGTAATTCTTGTTTGGTTTTTGCAGACCGGTTTGGCCAGGGTCTGTCCGAGAGTACCTTGAAGAGGTTAGGCCTTGATCGAACGGGAAGGTCGTTGAGCAAAGATCCTACGGCTAAATCGCGCGATCGTAGACCGTCCCCCAACGAGCTCATGGATAAGCGGTTGAAAGGGGTGGATCCGGTGGCGGCCCAAGCAAGGGTTCTCGGAGGCGTGCCAAAGAGAACGAAGAAGGCTGCGTCCGTGTCGGGGCGGCGTCGTGCCGCTCCTCTCTTCGACCTTGGTGGTTCGAAGGAACCGGTGGAGGTCGTTGATATTACTGGGGGGTCGGTGACCGTTGCTAAGGAGCCACCGCTTGCTTCCGCCGTTGTCGGGGAGAAGAGGAAAGATCCGCCATCTACCTTCGCCGTTGGCGGGGAGGAAACTGGCCCACGAGCGAAGAGGTTCCAAACTGGTACGGATCTAACTTATGGTTCGGATTTAGCTGGTTCGCTGGATATCCCAGATGACCGGCTTTCTGATGTGTCAATTCAAGGTGACATGGATGCTTTGTGTAAATTTTTTGTAGATCCTCCCTCGGCGACCGTCGTTCTTACTGAATGGCAATCAGGGAAGCAGCCTGAGAGGGCTTTCGAGAAGGCGGGTGACGGAAATGTCATTGTTGACTCCTCTGCTCAGAAGATCTCTGCCTCCGAGCTTGTGGCGGAGGGTGTGAAAATGTATAAGAGGCTGGCGAAGTGGACCCAACAAGCCGGCTCCTATATCGCGGAGCAGGAGAAAACCATGGCCCAAGCTGCGCCGCTGATGGCGAAGCTTAAACTTGACCTCTCCGCCGCGAAGGGGGAAGCCGCGAAGTTTAAACGGATCTCTTTTCTCGCCAAGAAGCGTGTGGAGGAGGTTGAGAAGGCTGCTGGGGCCGAGAGGGCCAAAGTTGAGCAAGCGATGCCGCTCGCCAAGATGATGGAGGAGCGGAATAGGTACAAGGACGCTCATAACGCCGTGGTCGCCGAGGGTGAAAAGTGGAAGAATCAGTTCCACCACCAGGCGGAGGCGCTTAGGGACACGCAGGCTGTCCTTGCTCAAAAGGAGAAGGATATTGCCATGCTTCAAGATGATCTTCTCCCTAAAATGTGCGCCCAATTCCGGGACCAGGCCGAGGAGGCGACCAGGGAGGCAATAAGGAAGCTCGTCCCCGAGGGCTCTTTCCCGTGGGATAAATTTGAGCAGCTTTTGGACGAGATGGCTGAGGCTGCGGACGCAGCGGCGGCGGAGAAGACGGAGGCCGTCTGTGATGCAGAGGTGAAGGAGGGTGACGTGCTAAAGGCACTTGAAAATGTAGAGCCCTCTTCCGAGCCGGCCACCGAAGAAGCTGCTGCTGCTGATGGAGGACAGCAACAGGCATAGGGAGACGGGCGGTCGTCACCAGACTCACCCGGCGTCTCGGATAGCTTTAGCTGTTCGGGGGCCAACTATTGAGCCTTCTCTCCCTGCCATCTTTTTGCGCTTCAAATCCTAAGTCTGTAACCTTTTGTTTTTCTTTGTTTCTTTGCTTTTTGTAAAGCTTTGGTAGGTAGAGTTTAGGCTATCCTCATGGGGACGGCCGTCGTCTGTACTCTCCTTGCAATCATTTTTAATAGAGTTTTATCTTTTGGTCCTTGGCTTTGGCCGGGACTTTGATCATCATTCTTCACTTGTCTCTTTGCGTTATTTAATTGAGTGCCTTCGTTTTACCGTCGGCATGGCCGAGGCAGTTAGAATGCACATCTCAACTGTGTTAACGTCTTTAGCATTTCTTCTAGCATACCGGTCATTGTGTCCCCGTCGCTCTCGGCTAAGGCCGAGGTAATCGGGGTTATGGCTCGATAGCGCGTATCGGTCATTGTGTCCCCGTCGCTCTCGGCTAGGGCCGAGGTAATCGGGGTTATGGCTCGATAGCATTCGTAACTGTAGGCATATTGACCGCCAGACTTGCGTCTCAACTGCACTGAGTATACGTTTCTTCTAGCATATCGGTCGTTGTGTCCCCGTCGCTCTCGGCTTTGGCCGAGGTAATCGGGGTTACGGCTCGATAGCGCGTATCGGTCATTGTGTCCCCGTCGCTCTCGGCTAGGGCCGAGGTAATCGGGGTTATGGCTCGATAGCATTCGTAACTGTAGGCATATTGACCGCCAGACTCGCGTCTCAACTGCACTGAGTATACGTTTCTTCTAGCATATCGGTCGTTGTGTCCCCGTCGCTCTCGGCTTTGGCCGAGGTAATCGGGGTTACGGCTCGATAGCGCGTATCGGTCATTGTGTCCCCGTCGCTCTCGGCTAGGGCCGAGGTAATCGGGGTTATGGCTCGATAGCATTCGTAACTGTAGGCATATTGACCGCCAGACTTGCGTCTCAACTGCACTGAGTATACATTTCTTCTTTGGGTGACTGACCGGTGGCAACTTATGGAGGGGACAAGCACTTTGATGGAAAATTTGGGGGATTCTTCATTTGTTATGATTACGCATTGGGGTGTCCACAATGGGCTTGGACACCTCCGCCGCTATACAAAGTACTTTCTTAAGTTGTCGGTGTTCCAATGGCTCATCAAAGGCACACCCTCCATGTCCGTCAGCCGGTATGTACCCGGCCTCATCTCTTCAACCACTTTGTAGGGACCTTCCCAGTTGGCCGTCAGCTTACCGTGAATGTTTCCCTTGTTAGTGGCAGCCGACTTTCTTAGGACTAGGTCTCCCACTCTTAGGTCCCTTTTGTGGACTCTTCGGTTGTAGGCTCTTTTCATCCGGTTTTGATATACTGCCAAGTTGAGGCGTGCTGTATCTCGGCTTTCTTCGACTAGGTCTAAGGAAGCCCTCAGGCCTTCCTCGTTTTCAAGTGGGTTAAAGGTAGCCGTTCTGAATGTTGGCACCGTCGCTTCAATTGGCGGGGATCGCCGGAACCGTAGACTAGGTGGAAAGGGGTGTACCCCGTTGCTTCTTTCTCCGTGGTTCGAAGGGACCATAGGACGCCGGGTAGTTCATCGGCCCACCTTCCCTTAAGGTCTTCGACTGTCTTCTTCAAACCGTTGAGGATCGTTTTGTTGGCTGCCTCCGCCTGTCCGTTGCTCTGTGGGTGGCAGACGGAGGAGTATGCAAACTTGATACCAAGCTCTTCTAACCAATTCATTATCGTCACTCCGAAACTCTCGGCCGTGGTCAAATACTATAACTTGGGGTAATCCGAAACGAGTTATAACATTTTCCCATTACCTTTCGACGGACGCCGTGGTCTTCGCCGATCGCTACGGCTTCAACCCATTTGGTGAAGTAATCAACAACGACGATCAAGAACTTCCTTCCTCCGGAGGCCGTTGGGAATGGCCCTAGCATGTCCATCCCCCACTGTGCGAAGGGAAGAGGGCTAAGCACCGGTTGTAGGTCCCCGGAGGGAGCGTGTGTTACCGGGGCATGCATCGACGATTCGTGCACTTCTTGGTCTTTGTTCTGGAATCTTGAAGCATGGTGGGCCAGAAGTAGCCGGCTCGTAGAGCTTTGTGGGCTAGCGTTCTTGCCCCCATGTGGTGTCCACGATGCCTTCGTGAATCTCTGTCGAGATGCTCGGCTCTGCGTCGGCCGGACCGACACACTTCAAGAGTGGTCTTATTACGGACCTTCTCGTACGTTCTCCTTCGAACACTAAGTACCTGGCGGCGATCCGTTTTATTTTGGCCGAGGGATTGCGGCCTTCCGGTAATTCACCTGTAAGTTTGTATTTCATTATCGGAGTCATCCACGTTGTCTCGGCCTCTACGTTGCCCACCATGCCGTCGGTCTCAGTGATGCTCTTCGCATTCCTGATATCTACCAGCACGGTTCGGCTGACGTTCTTGATGGTTGAGCTGGCAAGTTTGGAGAGAGCGTCGGCCCGGTTGTTCTCGGATCTGGGAACGCATTGGATTTGGAAAGACTTCAATTTCGCTATGTCGGCCTTTACCCTTTCTAGGTACCTTTCCATTCCGTCGTCCCGAGCCTCAAACTCCCCTCTGATTTGGTTAGTAACCAACAGTGAGTCTGTCTTCAACACAATGTGCTCTGCTCCGGCAGCCCTAGCTAGCTCGACCCCGGTTATCACCGCCTCGTATTCGGATTCGTTGTTCGAGGCCGAGAAGGTGAATTTCAAGGCGTACTCGAACTCGTCCCCGTTTGGGCTGATGATGAGGATGCCGGCTCCTGAGCTGTTCGTCGTAGAGGAGCCGTCGGTGTAGACCTCCCATACGCCTGGGTTTGGCTCTTCTTGATACGTGCATTCGGCCAGGAAATCTGCAAGTGCTTGCCCCTTTATCGAAGGTCTTGGTTTGTACTGAATGCCGAAGCCGGAGAGTTCCACTGCCCACTTGATGAGCCTGCCGGATTGTTCGAATTTTTCCAAAGCTTTCTCTAACGGCTGATCGGTTAGGACCGTCACGGGGTGCGCGTCGAAGTAGGGTTTTAACTTCCTCGTGGCAACGACGACGGCGAAGGCTGCTTTTTCGATTAGTGGGTAATTTCTCTCGGCGGGCAACAGCGTATGGCTGACAAAGTAGATTGGGTGTTGCTGTTTGTCTTCTTCCCTGATGATCACTGCACTGACCGTGGCCGAGGTAACTGCTATGTATAGGTATAGCGTCTCCCCAAAGATCGGCACGGACAGAGTTGGGAGAGTCTGAAGATGAGCTTTCAGTTGTTTGAAAGCCGTGCTCTGTTCCTCCCCCCAGCTGAAGTCTTTATTCCCTTTCAACACTTTGAAGAATGGGGTGCTCTTGTCGGCTGACCGAGAGATGAAACGGGCGAGAGCCGCCATTCTTCCGGTCAGCATCATAACCTCTTTTCGATTCCTTGGCTCCGGCAGGTCTAGGATTGCTTGGATTTTGTCTGGATTTGCATCGATGCCTCTGGCACTGACAAGTACTCCGAGGAATTTTCCTGCCCGGACCCCGAAGTTGCATTTCATTGGGTTGAGCTTCATCTTGTATTTCCTTAGTGAACAAAATGTTTCGTGTAAATCGGCCAGGTGCTCGCTGTCGGACTTGCTTTTCACAATAGCATCGTCGACGTAGGCCTCAATGTTTCGCCCTTTTTGATTTTGGAACACTTTGTCCACCAGCCTTGTATACGTTGCGCCGGCGTTTTTCAAACCGAACGGCATCATTTTGTACATGTATGTGCCGTTAGCGGTGATGAATGCGCATTTAGGCATGTCTTCCTCAGCCATGAAAACCTGGTGATATCCCGAGAAGGCGTCCAACAGGCTCAGCATGGTGTAGCCTGCCGTGGCGTCGATTAAGCTATCTATCCGAGGCAGAGGGTAACAATCTTTGGGGCATGCTTTATTAAGTTGGGTAAAGTCTACACACATTCTCCATGCCCCCGATGATTTCTTTACCATCACAACATTGGCTAACCACTCAGGGTAAGTGCAAGGCATAATAAAACCCGCCGTAAGCAGTTTATCTACCTTGGCCTTGATGGCCTCATCTTTCTCGACTGAGGAGTTCCTCATCCTTTGCTTGACAGGGCGAGCGGTGGGGAGTACGTTCAGCTTGTGAATAATTACCTCCCGGCTCACACCTGGCATCTCGGCCGCTGAGTAGGAGAAGACGTCTTTATTTTTCCTTAGCGAGTCCGGAGTTCGGCTCGAACTTTGGTTCCAGGTTGACACCGATGGTTATGGTGCGGCCTGGATCAATCTTCACCTCCTCGGTCTCTGCTCCTTCGACCATGCTTTGATGGTTCGGTCGTTCTCGGGCCCGGGAGTATCTTTGTATCGGAAGGATTTTAATTTTGAAGCGCCGGCTCTCACCCTCTCTAGATACCTTGTCGTCCTATAGTCCCGAGCCTTGTACTCTCCTTTGATCTGGTTGGTCACTAGGAGCGAATCTGTTTTCACTACGACGTGCTCCGCCCCGGCGGTTCTGGCTAGCTTGACTCCGGTTATTACTACCTCGAACTTGGATTCGTTGTTTGAGGTTACGGAGGTAAGTTTTAAGGCGTGCTCAAACACGTCTCCGTTTGGGCTAAAAATAACGATCTTTGGCTTTCGAGCTACCCGTCGTGAAAGGGCCGTTGGTGTGTATCTCCCAAACGCCGGGTTCCTTCTCGTTCTTTGAGGCGAGCTTATGCGCTTCCCCCCGGTCCGAGACGTATATCAATGTCAAGGCCCGGATGGAAATTACGGCGTCGGTCTTACTCAAAGTGACCCGGCCTATGAGCACGTTGTGGGCGGATGCGCCGTCGATGACTATAAATTCGGACATAACATTCCCCGGCTGCGTTCCCTCGCCGAACCTCACCGGCGGTCGACCGACCCCGGGGTACCAGGCCGACCCCAGAAAAGTCAGACGGGTTGGTGTAGGGGCTCAAATCTTCGACTCTCAGACCGAGGCTGAGAAAGCATTCTCTGTACATAATGTTTGTGTAGGCGCCTGTGTCAATCAGGCACCTCTTCACCAAGTGGTTGGCTATGTCTAGGTGGACCGTAAGTGGGTCGCTGCGAAGAGCGACGACTCCCTCGTAGTCTTTCTTCCCAATGGTCATATCGGGGATGTTGGAAGCGGGGGTGGCTGTGTTGGGCACAAAGTTGATGGTCTGGCACGGTTCATTCAGGTGCCGTTTGTGCCCATGAGCGGACCCACCATTCCCGTTGCCCTCGATGATAGCATGGATTACTCCTATCCGTTCGTAGACGGATTTGCTGTTTGACCCGCCGGCATTCGGTTTCTGGCCTTTGGCAACATATTTGCCGAGGCTCCCCTTCCGGATCAGCTCTTCAATGGCGTCCTTCAGATGTCGGCAGTCGTTGGTTAGGTGTCCGGTGTGGCCGTGGTACTCACGATGCGGCTCGTGTCACCGTCACTCCTCGGCCTAGGGGGCCTTTCCCACTTCTGGCCTTCGCTCTTGCTCAGAGCGAATACCTCGGCGGCCGACACGACTAGGGGGGTGTGATCGTTGTACCGTTTTTTGTAGTACACTCCCGAACTCCCCCCGGCGCCCGTCGAGTCCTGTCTCCTGGCAGATTTGTCAGACCGTGGCCTATTGTTGTCACGGCGTCTTTCATCGGACCGTGACCCGTTATTGTCACGGCGCCTCTCATCCAGGTTGTCCTCCCGGCGGCTTTTCTTTTCTGAGTGCTCGGCCTCGTTGGGGCCTAACCACGTCTTGTGATAGTCTTCTACTTTGATGGCCTGGTCGGCCATTTTCCTGGTGGCATCCAAGCCCAGGCCTCCGCACTTAATGAGCTCATTTTTCAAATCTCCCCTTGGGAGGCCCTTCATCAGCGCGAAGGCCGCCAGTTCGGAATTAATCTCTCGAATCTGTTGGACCTTTCCGTCGAACCTCTTCATGTAGCTTCGTAGAGACTCGCCCCCTCCTGTTTTGATAGTTAGGAGGTCCGATGTCTCCACGGCCCTTCTCTGTTGCAAGAGTATCTTGGGCTAAAAGGCGTCCCTTAGGTCGGCGTAGTAGTACACCGAGCCGTCGGGAAGCCCCTTGTACCAACTTTGAGCCATCCCATGCAACGTTGTTGGGAAAACTCGGCACCACACTTCATCGGGCTGCTCCCATACCGACATGTGAGACTCGAAAGCCTCAGCGTGGTCGGCTGGATCACCTTCCCCTTTGTATGATATGGGCGGCAACTTGAGCTTAGTTGGCACCGGACTTCTAGGACGTAGGCGCGAGGGGCTGTCGATCACATGCCGGATGACACGTGGCGATCGGCTCCTCGCATTCCTAACCCGGCTCCTCTCCTCGTAGCGGGAGGGGCTCCTTCTTCGACTGGGACTTCTTCTCCAACTCTGCTGAGTCAGACTCCTCTGGCTCCTTTGGGGTATGCCTCGTTCGTGTTGCGGGGACGCTGTCCTCCCACGAGTACGGGAAGGACTTAGGTCTACCACGCCCACTTTGGGCTCCCCCGGCGACTTTGCTGGGTCAGCTTCTCCTAGTGCTCCGTTCAAATTTCTCGGAGTCACATTTTGGGCCCCGGTCTCTGGGCGCTTTCCGCCGCTCTTGTCGGCGTGACGGTGTGAGCGGACGTATTACTAATTAGGTCCAGGACCATTTTCAGCTTTGCTATGTCAACCACATGCCCCATGATGGTGACCTGGTTGGCGGCAGCGGGGCGTGCTGGTATTATCGGCATCCCGAACTCCGGTTGGATTACCCCGCCGGTGGAGGGCTGCACGACTCCAGAATTGTTGAAGGTATCATCTTGGTGGGACGCGGTTTCGTTGGTCACGACTGCGTCTTGTTGTTTCGACATCTTCTTTAGCTTTTTGGGTGGGTTTTTGTTTTGTGTTTTTAAGGGATTTTATTAGCTTTTAGTATGTCTTCCCCACAGACGGCGCCAATTGTTCCGGGTGTAATTCCAGAGCAAGTATAGTTACCACCCGTGGCTTGTTGAATGATGTCTTGAGTTGGATTCTCCCTTGGTCTTAATCGTTCCTCTCGGCCTCTCCTGCAACAATGAACGAACTGAGGGCTTGGCTTTGAGCCAAGCGTACCCACTCCGACGCCCAAGTCAGTAAACTTAGATGTATAAGTTGTATGCTAATTGGCTAGGAATATATTGTAGAGAGATAAGGAAGATTATACCAGATGAATAGTGTATTTAGGTTAAGTTGTGTATTTCTGGATTGGATCATTTCCTCAATGAAGGTTGAGGAGTATTTATAGACTTCACCTTTTGTCACGTAGTGGCCAAGTGGCTAGCAGGTGGAAAGACTGATCTACCCCTCGGCCGAGGGACCTACGGCTGGCCGGCGGGCCCTGGTGACTCACCGCCGAGGGGTCTTGGATATGAGTACGCGGGTATGTGTTCCGGCTGGCAGGTTGTCATGCCGGGACCCAGGTTGGCAGGCCAATGGGCCGCATCGGCTAAGTCGTCTAAGTCGTTGACTTGCTGTGGACATCTTTGACCTTGCTCAATAAGTTGACTTGGTCAGCGGTGCAGAATATGCCCCATCACTACGGTTTTATGAGTCTCTGGGTACTCTATCGAGTGGGCCTTACTCTGTCGAGTAAGGGTGTTTTGAGTTTTTAAAATAGTTTCTGTTTGTAGGGTACGCGATCGAGTAGCCTTGGTACTCGATCGAGTAGGGGGCACTCGATCGAGTATGTCGGGCACTCGATCGAGTGGCTCGGTTCACGGGTAATGTTTTGTCGGGTTTTGTTAATAATGCGAATTAATATTTAAACCTTTCCGTTACTTTCATAATACACTTTATCAAACCTAATTACGTCAAAAGAGATTTCAAACTACGTTCTTCGCATCGTTCGCATTATCGACAAATCCCGGAGCTTGAGAGGTCGGAATCTATCGTTCTTTACATCCTTGTGATCCTTGCGTCGAGGGTAAGATCTACGTACCGATTTTATTGTAATTAGTTAAGTTTGTTTAAACCCTAATTTGGGGGATTGGGGATTTTTGTTAGTTATTGTGATTGTTAGTAATTATATGATTATGTGAATAGGAGGAGGATTCGTAGAAGAGCGTTTTTGAGACAGCTGTGAGATCGTCTGCTGCTTGTGATTGCATTTCAGGTAGGGTTTTCCCTACTCGGTATTAGTTACATGATATGTGTGGTGATTGTAGGGAAATATCCGTAAAATTCCCTTAAATTTTAGGACTATAACGCAATTTAACATGTGATTAAATGTCATAAACGAAAAACAAGAGAAAATGATAAGAGAATAAAATCAACCTCGGGTCCTTGTGCAATTCGGCCTAATGAACAGAAATCAATGTAGATTTCCTCCTAATTGTTGCACCCAAGATCGTCTGAGACTATGCCCCTTGTGCTAGAAAGTACTCTCTAATTGCCTTGCAATATTGAGAGAGTTTTTGTGAGTTTTCGATGTGAGATCTAGGTTTTCAGAGAGAAAATGCTCCAAAAACCTAATTTTTGTGTAAATGAAAATCGATTAGGTCAAAAGGAGAGAAAGCTCTCCTTTTGTTTATTCTCGGTCCGCACGGTTCCCAATGGAGAGAGTGGGCTTTCCACTTTCTCCTTATTTTAACTCGTGGTCCGACTCGATTTGCTAAAATGTATATGACGGGTTTTTAATTATAAATCGTCACTCGTGATCGGATAATAAAACATCGACTAGTGACATGAATTAGTCAATATATTAATACTTGTCCGATAATGACAATATTGTATAATTAATTAAATTCAATATACATTAATTAAATATAATCGTTTATATTCAATTTACGAATTAACTGCTTAATTCACCTTAGCCATTTTTATTTAATCCGTATTAAATAAGTATCTCAACATCGCGTTTGACTAATTATTAGTCAATAACTCCGACTAACTGCTTAGTCATATTAGGCATCAACATGACTGTATTTTCATACCGTCACATCTCTCAAACGTATCCTATAGGTGTGACTTTTAGGGACCAGTTGATCACCGCCATCTTGTATGACAATAACGTCAAACTTATCTAGCAAGCCAACCGTTATTGATAAACGTGGACCAACTAATAATAATACAAAAGTATACCCTTTGATCCTTTTAGAGATTTATTTGTCATCGCACTAACGGTAGAGAACACCAGCCCCAACAAGCTCCCACTTGTCCGTACAAGTGTACGTGCGATAACCGATTCTCATATTCATTTAAAATCTCTCCCACTCAATGTAAAACAATTTGCAGATCCGTATCCGCAAAGGTCGTATTTTACAATCGATCTGTATCAAGAGTGGTTTCCCCGACTAGAGAGTAACTTAACTGATAAAACGAATCCGTATTCGAGCATGGCCATGCATTTCAGTTACAGCTCCTCGAGTGGCCCTGAGAAATATCGAGTACCTGATGAAGGCTGAATATTTTCTTCAACTCGACTCCTGCCGATCTAAGCACAGCATGAAATGACCCAGAAAAAATCTACTTGGCCCCCTGTTACGGATGACCGTGAGAAAGAAACCAAAGTCACCCAAAATCTGCCTTAGTCTCAAGAGACAGTCGATAGTCAAAAGAATCGACTCTTAGGATCACCATGGAGGTCCTATCCACGACCTGGCACCGAATGTTATAAAACATTTAGGACTCCACGTCGTTGTCACAATTGTGTCCTACGAGATATCCGTATAACTCGCCTCTGATTGGTCGATCAACCGTTTGACTTATGGCTCGTTGAACCCACCATCAACCAACGTCACAAAATAATTGCCAGAGTTATCAGCTCACGAGGGCAATTAAGGACCAAAATATAATGTTTGTTCAGTTCACTTTGTGGTATTCAAAATTGTCGTACAATTCCACATGAAAAACAAAATATATAAATATCAAAACGATGATGTCGTATAGAGTACACAAGAAAATGAATCTAATCCATAAAAGAGTACTACAACTCAGGAACACGTTTAATTCCCATGGAATTAACATGCCCTTCATGCTTATCTTGTCGTAATGGTTTAGTGAGAGGATCTGCTATATTATCATCTGTAGCAATCTTTTCTATCACTACCTCCTTTTGCTCCACGTAATCTCGGATTAGATGAGCTTTCCGTTGTACATGTCTAGACTTGTTGCTAGACTTAGGCTCCTTAGCTTGGAAGATGGCACCTCTATTGTCGCAATAGATGGTGATCGGGTCATTCGAACTAGGCACTACAGATAGTCCTTGTAAGAATTGACGCATCCATATCGCTTCCTTTGCAGCTTTCGACGCGGCATAGTACTCGGACTCGATCGTAGAATCTGTTTGTAATACTTTGTTTGGAACTCTTCCACTGATCGCAGCGCCATTAAGAGTAAAAACGAATCCAGACTGAGATTTCGAGTCATCTCGATCCGTTTGGAAGCTAGCATCTGCGTAACCGGTTGCGCATAGCTTTTGATCGCCTCCATAAGTCAATGCCCAATCTTTAGTCCTCCGTAGGTACTTAAGAATGTTCTTGACAGTCATCCAATGTGATTCACCTGGATGCTGTTGGAATCGACTTGTCATACTCAATGCATATGCCACGTCCGGACGTGTTCATATCATGGCATACATGATTGATCCTATAGCCGAGGCATAAGGAATCCGTGTCATGCGCTCTTTCTCTTCCGGTGTCTCTGGTGCCTGAGACTTGCTCAAATGCACCCCTGGAGCCATAGGAAGAAACCCCTTCTTGGAGTTAGTCATGCTGAATCTCTCTAGAATCTTGTCTATGTAAGACTCCTGACTGAGAGATAACATCCGACGTGATCTATCTCGATAGATACGGATGCCCAAAATTCTTTGTGCCTCACCCAGATCTTTCATCTGGAAATGGTTCTTCAACCATACTTTTACCGAAGTTAAGAGAGGTATGTCATTCCCAATCAGGAGTATGTCATCAACATACAATATTAGGAAGACAATCTTGCTCCCACTCGACTTGATATATACACATGGTTCCTCGACCGATCGAGTAAATCCATTTTCTTTTATCACTTGGTCGAAACGATGATTCCAACTCCGAGAAGCTTGCTTAAGTCCATAAATGGAACGCTTAAGCTTGCACACTTTCTTAGGATGTTCAGGATCGATGAAACCTTCGGGTTGTACCATGTACAACTCTTCCTCCAAATAACCGTTTAAGAAGGCGGTTTGCACATCCATCTGCCAAATTTCATAGTCATGAAAAGCGGCAATCGCTAAGATAATCCGAATGGAACGCAAAGATGACTACGGGTGCAAAAATTTCATCGTAGTGCAAACCTGGCACTTGGGTGAAACCTTTAGCAACTAGTCGTGCTTTATAGATATCTTGTTGACCTTCCACAGAATGCTTTATCTTGTAAAGCCATTTGCATTGAAGGGGACGAACCTTAGCAGGTAAGTCAACAAGATCCCATACGTTGTTCTCATACATGGAGTCCATCTCGGATTGCATGGCCTCAAGCCATAGCTTTGAGTCGGAACTAGTCATGGCACCTTTATAGGTTGCGGGTTCACTACTCGTTAAGAGCAGAATGTCATCTATGTCATGTTCCTCGACCATACCAATGTATCTGTCTGGAGGAATAGAGACTCTTCCCGACCTCCTAGGTTCCTCAGGAATATTCACCGCAGCCGGGATTGAAGGAACTGGTTCCTCCAATGGTTGCTCGGTATTTGGTTCTGGAATCTCCGACAGTTCGAAGGTTCTATTACTCTTCGCGTTCTCGAGAAATTCCTTCTCTAAGAATGTCGCACTAGCCGCAACAAATACACGTTGTTCGGTTGGCGAATAGAAGTAATGACCAAATGTTCCTTTAGGATAACCTATAAAGTATGTCTTGACCGATCGCGGGCCGAGCTTATCCTCGTGTCTCCACTTGAGATAAGCCTCGCAGCCCCAAACCCATATAAAGGACAAGTTAGGGACCGTTCCCTTCCATAGTTCATATGGAGTCTTGTCAACAGCTTTAGACGGACTTCGGTTAAGTATTAGAGCAGCTGACAGAAGAGCATAACCCCACAATGAATCAGGCAATACGGTGTGACTCATCATGGATCGAACCATATCAAGTAGTGTTCGATTTCTCCGTTCGGACACACCATTCAACTGAGGTGTTCCAGGTGGAGTTAATTGTAAGGCAATCCCACAGTCCTTAAGGTGTTGATCAAACTCGTGTGAAAGATACTCGCCACCACGGTCTGAGCGTAGTGTTTTAATCTTTCTACCCGATTGGTTCTCAGACCCGATTCTCGTATTCTTTGAATTTCTCAAAGGACTCACTTTTATGCTTCATCAAGTAGACATAGCCATATCTACTTAAATCGTCCGTGAAAGTGATGAAATACCTATAGCCTTCTCGTGCGGTGATTGACATGGGTCCACACACATCCGTATGTATGAGTCCTAATAGGTCAGCAGCGCGCATTCCAACACCTTTGAAGGAAATTCGAGTCATCTTACCAATAAGACATGATTCACACGTGCCAAATGATTGAAAATCAAAGGCCGAGATAGCTCCATTCTGTATGAGCTGTTTAACGCGTTTCTCATTAATGTCTCCCATACGGCAGTGCCATAGATAAGTTTGATCTTTGTCACCAACCTTTAACTTTTTATTCATTACGTGCAATATTTCAGTGGTTTGATCTAAAACATAAATTCCATTCATGGAGATTGCCTTGCCATAAATCATATCGTGTAATGAGAAAATGCAGCTATTATTCTCTATTACAAATGAAAAACCAAGTTTGTCAAGTGCAGAAACTGAAATAATGTTTTTAGAAAGACTGGGTACATAATAGCAGTTATATAAAAATAACTCAAATCCACTAGGAAGCTGGATCACATATGTTCCCCTTGAGACGGCAGCCACTCGTGCTCCATTCCCAACACGCAGGTCCACCTCACCCTTTACGAGGGGTTCGATGTTTCGGAGCCCCTGCACATGATTACACAGATGAGAACCACAACCAGTATCTAGTACCCAAGTTCCGTAACTTGCGTGGTTAATCTCAATCATATGAATAAAAGTAGAAGAAGAAGAAGAAGACATACCAACAGGAGTAACGCGACCTGCTTTTATGTCCTCATGGTATACCGGACATGTACGCCTCCAATGCCCAGTCTTGTGGCAATGGTGGCATTCCATGTTACCGGTCTTGCTCTTTGTCGCGCCTGATGAGGTGCTCGACTCACCAGGCCCACTCTTCCCTGATCCCGACTTCTTAAACTTCGGTTTACCTACTGCTAGGTCTGCCTGAGCTTTGCCCTTACCCTTGCCCTTGTTTGACACAACGAGAACATCCTGTTTCATGCTCCCACTGAACTTCATGTCCTTCTCGGTCTGTACGAGAAGGGAGTGTAGTGCATGAGGACTTTTCGTCAAATCATTCATATAGTAATTGGCTCTAAAGAGCGCAAAACCATCGTGGAGTGAATGAAGCATGCGGTCAATCACAATGTTCTCACTGATCTTACAATCAAGTGCCTCCAGTTTCTCAACATTCTCAATCATGCTGAGAATGTGTGGGCTAACCGGTTGGCCCTTCTGGAGTTTCGCCTCAAAGAAGCGACAGGTATGCTCATAGGTCACGATTCTCGGTGCTTTCGAGAATTCCTTAGTGAGCGTGGTGAAAATCTTGTTTGCACCTTGGGCTATGAAGCGTTTCTGCAAATTGGATTCCATTGCAAAAATGAGTACGTTCTTTATCGCACCCGCTTCCATGACGAAATCGCTATACGTGGCGATCTCGTTAGCTCCAGCCGTGGGACCTGGGTTTGGCGGGATGGGCTCAATCAAGTATTTGAGCTTCCCGTCAGCAATGGCAGTATTCCGTAATGCCGCCTCCCAGTCCGCGAAGTTTGATCCATCATTCTTCAGTCTAGTGGACTGATTCATCTGATTCATGAAGATCCGAAGCCAGGACTCACGGTCCAATGTGGCACTTGGCATTGGGTCGTTCATACGGCCAGCCATTTCGTTATTAGCAGTTAAATTGATCGTGATCTACACTGAAAAAGAAAGGAAAAACAAAACGAAATAAGCAACTCATCGAGGTGATTTAAGTCTATTTAAAATTCATTTTAACGTGTAGACTCATTGCACTTGTATAATCTATCTACCTCAAGAATTATACAAATGATCCCAAGACTCAATTTCTGTAAATTGATAAGCCTACTGTTTGGCTAGTTCTATCGTTAGAACTCTCGGTCGATAGATTTCCGTAAATCCTATCTATAGTCCACCATAATCACAGGATCGTACGAGTGACCATAGTTTGAGATAAAATAGGTCAATCAGTTCCAACTTACCCGACGTAGAAGGGGTTATATTATGCCTACCGACGAAGAAGGGATTCATTGGAGTTTGACCTATAAAGACTATTCTCAATTTTTGGTTATACGAGGAAGATCCCATCAACTTAGTTTTAATTCATTTTAAGTGAACGAAAATCTAGCATTACGTGAATGAATTAACTTAGGTGATGGCTTATATAAAAACATGTGATATCTGTATATCATAGAAAACTAACGCGTAACCTCTATATGAGTCAGTTTTCATGCAATTATTAGGTGGTTTGGTTTTAGGCGGAAAATGATGCAAACTATCGTTACGATAAAAAATATAAAAGAATGCAAAACGTAAATAAAAGTCCTAGTGTGGCCTATCCTAGCAAAATGAACATAATACAACTTTGGAATCCACTGTTGGACCCGAGAAGCTTGTCTTGATGTTCCATCTTGATCCATGTAGCGGGAGTGAGCATCCGATTCTCCATCTTTGGTCTTCTCAAAAATTACAATCTAAAATTTACAAAATATAAACCTATTTACATTCTAAATAAAAACTGTAATTACAAGAAAAAAAACAAAACGGAGATTCAAGATCTCAAAATACAACCAAGACCGTGTCCCATCATTACGGTAACACGTTCTACTAAGGCCACACTAAGTTACAACCGATTGTAAAATTATATACGTAATAAAACATTCAAGGCATTCAAAAGTAACGATAAATAAAAATGCATCAACTAAAACAAAATTTATTCGTGACATAATTCTGTAATTATGTTAAATTTATCCAAACCACCTTTTAACGATTAAAATTATGTGACAAAACCGCTTCTATCAACTTAATTTTAATTCATGATAATCCGTTACTTTAAATTGCTTTAAAATAACTAAATGGTACGTGAGTGAACCGTTTCACAATTAAGCGATTGTACAGAATCCGTATAATGTACATGTTTTGGCCAAAAAGGAAAAATTTAGAACAAAAAAAAATTCCAGCCGTGGCCAAAAGAAAAAAAACGAAAAAAAAAAATTTTTTTTTTTTTCAGCAGTTTTGCCGAGAGCAAAAGAGGGCAAAAAAAAAAAATTTCAGCGGCTCAAAATTTCAGCGCGGCCAAAACCTTCGTGAAATCGATTGAACAAAACAAGACCAATTGCAATTTTGATCTAATTCATATACAATTAAATCTACAATTGATAATACTTTAACATATTGCTATGATTATCGTTTAAAATAACAATATGCAAAGAACAAATCGAAAAACAAAACAGATCAGCCGTGTATATACATGTCACGGTTTTCAATGCACAAAAAAAAACGTGAACAGTAAAACAAATTCAGCCGTGCGTTTTTTTTTTTTTTTAAAGGCAAAAATTATCGATTCAAATCGTTTAATGAAAATCACAATAAAAAATTTACGTGGCCTCGCTCTGATACCACTTGTAGGGAAATATCCGTAAAATTCCCTTAAATTTTAGGACTATAACGCAATTTAACATGTGATTAAATGTCATAAACGAAAAACAAGAGAAAACGATAAGAGAATAAAATCAACCTCGGGTCCTTGTGCAATTCGGCCTAATGAACAGAAATCAATGTAGATTTCCTCCTAATTGTTGCACCCAAGATCGTCTGAGACTATGCCCCTTGTGCTAGAAAGTACTCTCTAATTGCCTTGCAATATTGAGAGAGTTTTTGTGAGTTTTCGATGTGAGATCTAGGTTTTCAGAGAGAAAATGCTCCAAAAACCTAATTTTTGTGTAAATGAAAATCGATTAGGTCAAAAGGAGAGAAAGCTCTCCTTTTGTTTATTCTCGGTCCGCACGGTTCCCAATGGAGAGAGTGGGCTTTCCACTTTCTCCTTATTTTAACTCGTGGTCCGACTCGATTTGCTAAAATGTATATGACGGGTTTTTAATTATAAATCGTCGCTCGTGATCGGATAATAAAACATCGACTAGTGACATGAATTAGTCGATATATTAATACTTGTCCGATAATGACAATATTGTATAATTAATTAAATTCAATATACATTAATTAAATATAATCGTTTATATTCAATTTACGAATTAACTGCTTAATTCACCTTAGCCATTTTTATTTAATCCGTATTAAATAATTATCTCAACATCGCGTTTGACTAATTATTAGTCAATAACTCCGACTAACTGCTTAGTCATATTAGGCATCAACATGACTGTATTTTCATACCGTCACATCTCTCAAACGTATCCTATAGGTGTGACTTTTAGGGACCAGTTGATCACCGCCATCTTGTATGACAATAACGTCAAACTTATCTAGCAAGCCAACCGTTATTGATAAACGTGGACCAACTGATAATAATACAAAAGTATACCCTTTGATCCTTTTAGATATTTATTTGTCATCGCACTAACTGTAGAGGACGCCAGCCCCAACAGTGATTGTGCTGTAGATAGTGATTGTTGATTGATTCAGACGGTTGTGATTGTATATTGTTGATTGATTCAGACGGCTCTTGATTTTGGTGTTATGGTTATTGTTTACCTGTCTGTGTTCTTCGGGGTGCGTCCCTGGCTGAGTGGAGTCACTTGCGGGAGTGGCTTCACGCCCTTGATTCGCCTTCTGTGGAACCCGCCACAGAAGGGATGTGCACATTAATGAACATGGGTTTATCGCTCGATGGAGATGAGCGGGGCTTAGGTGGGAACGGCTGCGGTCCCCCACTGGCGGCGAGGAGTAACCTGTTACGATGGGTACTCTGGCAGGGCTACACACTTTAGTGTGTAGTCAGTTGTGTGGAGATTGGAGATGGAGACTAGGGTTGTGTTGAGCTATTTGAACTGCTTGTGTACTTGCTTCATTGTGGCTTTGTTTTTGTGTAATTAGTACTGACCCCGTTTAAATATTTTAAAAACTGTGGTGATCCATTCGGGGGTGGTGAGCAGTTATTGAGCAGGTATGAGTTGATGCGTATGGGATAACTGGGAGGAGTCACCACGATGCAGTTTAGAAGTCTTCCGCTGTGTTTGATAGTTTTATAGTCTTTTGATAGTAGACAGTTTTGGAGAACTTGTATCTCTTTAATAGTTTTTGTTTTTGGCATGTAATCACATTAAACGTTATTTACTATTTAAATATGTTTCTTTATTGTCTTATGATTATCATTGCCTCGGGTAACCGAGATGGTAGCACTTACATGCCTTAAGTGGTCCTGGTAAGGCAGTTGAAGTATGGGGGTGTTACACGCGGTAGCGGCCTCTACTGATCGATCTTGGTTGGTTGAATGCAAAAGTTGAAAAAACGGTTTAAATGCATGAATGCGCATCCAATAATTTAAACCTAACATGTGAGAGCTTTCTAAGTCGGTTGATTTAATCCAAGTATCAAGTATAAGATGTCGAGTTGGATTTATGGTTGATTTGCATGCAAGACGGGAATTAAACATCCATTTACCGTATTAGGTTTAAGGTGCATAACGTGATCCATTTGTCTTAGTAAAGCATTTTGCAAATATGATTTTGAATGAGCAAATAGTCATCTGATCCGTCCTATATCCGGGCTAACCGGAGTCGGGATCGTCCTGGACTAATGCTGGAAGGGAAACAGACCCTACACCAGGCAGCCATATGAGGCGCGAGCCTGTTGGCGATGCAAGGGGGTCTCCCGTGATTTTGAAAATGAGAATTGAAAGGCCTATTTTAGGCGCGGGTCAACCTACGGTGATATGCCGTATTCTGACCTTTGAAAAACGTTTATAAAAACGTATTGAAAAGTGGGTATTTGACCCGATTTGGTTTGAAAGGGTCGTTTAGACCGTATTTGTTGATTTGAGTGACGAGACTCGAATAATCATCATTATTTGATGATATTTGGTGTCGGGTTCGACTTTGACAAGCTTGACATGAATAGTTTTGAAAACAATTATGAACTAATTGTTTTAAGTTCATTTGAATATCATTAGTCGATACTCATCATCGTACTCGGGTTAAAATCCGGCATGGTATGTAGAACCAAGGATGACTTTGTGTTGGTGACTAATATGTTTATTTTGAAAATGAAAAGAAATGATGAAAGGCTTTAAAATACCTCCCAAAAATGAAATAAAAGGCTTTAAAATACCTTTTAAATGTTATTAACCAAATATTATCACCGAAACACGGATTTAACTGTCATGGTATGAGGAACTAAGGGTGAAAAATATTTTATGGTTAAAACAAATAAAATGAAATAAAAGGGTTTGAAAATATTTGAAATAATAAAAACCGGTTGTAAATATGAAAATGAATTAAAGGGAAATGACGAGAACAAACACAGTTGATTTCTGACCTGGACACCCCATTGAGGCGCGGGCAAACCGGCGAACCAAGGTGCTTCTGTCTCAGACCAAAAATCAGTTTTGGCTTGTTTATTCCATGTTTTGGTTCATATTATGCATGTTTTAGCATGTTATAGTCATGAAACAAATAAAAACATAATAAAAGCAGGATTTTTACACCCTCATACTTACATGTTTGGTTATGACGAGTGACCGACGTAAGTGTAACAACTCGTTTGGTCGGAAAAAACTCGGTTTAAAACCGTTTTGGTATATAAAAAGAGTGTTTTAAGATTAGTGACGGTGTAGTGGTCGAAGTGGTCGGTCAAGTGATTTAATGCACGATGACGGTACCAAACAATGTGTAAGGCTTGTATTTACGATCGGTAGGTCGTAAATACGCGTCGGATTGTGACTTAAGAAGTCGAGTCAAGAATTTTAAGGGAGAAAAGAGGGGGCGGACACTCGCGTAAGTTCTCAAATGGGGGCATTTGAGGGGTATTTATAGGAAAATGAGTGGTTGTGTGAGTTTTGAGCGACGTGGCCACCTAGGCTGCTCAAAGAGGCGCGAGCCACGTCGCGGGTCTTCGAGTTGTCTTGTCGCTTTCATACAAGAGCAATCATGATTTGTTCTATCCAAGGATTTGTTGTCATATGTTTGGTAGTTGACCATTCATAAATCCGGGAAATCTTAGCATAGAAGGTTTTGAATGTTTGTTTTTTGTGGTTGACTCGGTTTGACTCGTTGTTGGAGTCGGGATTTGAATTTTTGAGTCGGTTTTGGTCCGGTGTCGGTTTTGACTCTAGTTAGTGTCATTGCGACCCCGTCGCCGTGCATTAAACACTCCTGGTATTTTTGAAATGTTTTAAAATGTTTTATTTTCAAAATCGTTTTAAGTTTTCCGACGTAAAGTTGTACACAAACTGTCAATCAAACGCCGCGATTCCAAAGCATGTTATAGTCCGATAATCAATGGGTGTTTGTTGGAGTCTCAGCAGATACTGGGTATCTACACATACTCACAAAGGTTAAGAGTATTTGGCTTACTCAACCTCATATCTTCTTCATCAAATACCACACTTTCATACTCACAAGAGCTCAAGGAGTTTAGCTCTTCCCACTTCACATCTTCTTCATCAAAGGTCATTGCCTCAAATTCACATTTATGGTCAATGCTCAAGGACTGGTGGGGAGTGGTTGATTGGGTTGTCTTCATTTGGGCAATTCGAATCGCCAACTCCTCACCATGGCTAACAATGCTTTGAAGAACATTGTTCCTATTTTGGCTCTCTTCTAGAATTTGTATGAAGAAATTTTGTTGGTCTCTCATCATTTGGAGAACCATATTTTGAATGGCAAAGTTGGGCTCATCTTTTTGTTGTGGATGGGTGTGAAAGTGCTTATATTGTGGCATTTGGAATTGGTTGTAAAGTGAGTTTTGAGTGGGTGGTTGTTGTGGATAATGGGTGTGGTGGTTTTGGTGAGGAAAGTTGGGGTAGTAGTTAGGACTTTCATTGTATGAGTTGTAAGGTAGGCTTGTGTTGACTTGCTCCTCAAACTTCTCATACCCATAGTCATACTCAAAAGATCCACTACATACTCCATATGTCAAGTCTTGAGCCATCATCATAGCTAAGACAAGGAAACAACTACAACCAAGGAAACTACAATAAAATGGTAAGAACGAACCTTGAGGAACAAGTTCCTCAAGGTTAAAGCACAAGAAACGAAATTCCCAAGGAATCAAGGCTCCTCAAGAAGAAGCACAACTAAAAATAGACAAAAGAACGATTCAAATACACAACATCGTCCCCGGAAACGGCGCCATTTTGATGGTGCGTGTCGTTGTACGCCCTCAAACACATTTATACCCAACTACTAGCATAGAAAGCAAGTTGGGGTCAATCCACGGGACGGAGGGTACTCGAATTGTTCAATCTAATTTAGGTTGCATTTAGGGTTGTCACAATTGATTAGAATTGATTGATTCTAAACTAATAAAAGCAATGGAAGTAAAATAAGCAATAAATTAAGAGATGTAAACAATTAATAAAGATACTAGGATGTCATGGGATCAAAAGGGAATCATGGTAAGATAGCATAAATGAGTTATATAGATGGAAGCAATTTATTATTGTTGGAATTAAGTTAGTTCATGTCATATAATTCATAAGAAGATTTAGGTTCCGGAGCCGAGTCATTCACGACTTTACAACACCTACAATCGACTTAGTTCTTCCCATTAAACTACATGCATAATAAACCAATTCCTAAGAAAACTTACGTCTCGGAGCCGAGTCGGTTAAGACTTTACAACACCTACAAGTCGACTTGGATTTTCCCTATTTCAACTATAAGCAAGGTCTAACAAGGCTTGAGTTGGTTTATATCTTACAAGCCTTGGTGAAAGGATAAGAGATGGGTAAAAAATATAAGGTTTCATAGTCTAGCATTTCATCAAACATGATATGTGCATAAGTTGAAAAACAATAAGCAAGCACTCATATGAACTCATTAAGCATAAATTTATTCCATAATTAACTCCCGTAATCCCCCACTAGTCCTAGTTAAGAGACTACTCACTACTCATCATGATTATTATGCCAGCAATGGTATCAAACATCACAACACAAGTGGACATGATGATTAAGCAAGACAATAAACAAGAGATTAACAAGTAAATAAAAAGGGATTAAGAGTGTTACCAACTTGGAGAGTAAAGATTAACATAAATAAAGATGAATCCTTGAATAAAGATGAAGATTTGTCACTTAATCTTCAAATACATACCCAAGAGATCCAAATGTAAACAACTTGAATTGAACAAAGGAAATGGAAGAACAATAGAAGAAACCCTTTGATTAATAGTGGAGAGTTGTCAATTCCCCAACACAAACCCAAGAATTCTTCAAGTAACAAGCTAAATCTAAGATTGTATGAGAAATTATTGAGGAAAGACTAATGTGTAATTTGTGGAAAGATTAAAGGCTAATCTATTCTAATCTACTCCTAATGAAGGCTTAATCTAATCTAAGGAAGCTTAGTCTCTTGATTATTACAAATGGAGTATATATAGTGGTACATCATTAGGTTAAGCAGGGTAGATTAGTAAATAACATTCTTAAGTGTTGAATAGAGCTTTGCAAGTCCCGAGGGACATGCGCGGATCATGTATCAACTCCAAAGGAAATCTGCGTGGATTGGCCTGAAGCATGCTTGGTCCTGTGAGGTGATCCGCTCGGGCTGACATCGGGATGCGCGGATTCTAGGTCTGGGACGCTCGTCCTGAGCTCGGGATGCGCGGATTGTCTCACAGGGGTTTCAGAAATGGCAAATCAGTTCTGGGACGCGCGGATTGAGTTCGGGACGCGCGGATCCTGGGACAGCTTGTCTATTTGAGCTCGGATTGTAAAACGGACGTCATTTCCTCATCCGGACTCCTATTAAAGTGATTCAAAAGCCTAGACCACTTGATTTTTCGATGCTGTTTCATCTAGAATATTTTCAGAGCCAAATATGCAACTCTTGGTTTGGTTCCGAGCAATTTCTTCTTGTAATGGTTTCCTTTTCATCATCCTTGCTTTTAAGCCTATGATCCTTCTATATACTCTTTATCCTACATCCTTGGTCATCATTCTTGCCTCCTCTTCATACTATTCCATCCAAGATAGTCAACAAGCTTCCGAATATGCGCGAGAGACGGGAATTCCACCTCATTATCTACTTTCTTAGAAGACATATATAATGCAATAGGAAACCAAAATAGGAAGGAATTGACGGATAAAATGGTCATGAAATGCTATATTAGTATGCAAAATGGGTTCAGTTAGGGGACTAAATGTGCGCAATTAAGAGTCACATCATATTGTATTTGTTATTTTTGGTGAATCAATTCAGATTTTGCGTTTAGTTTTAAGAACCTCTCCATTTTCTCAAAAAAAATTGAGGTCCATTACTTATTAATGATCCGGATCTAATTCTAAATAAATTGGTGGTTGAAAATACACTTGAGTAGGAAAAAGATAAATGAATGATTTTAGATATATAATATAATATTGGTGTATTATAGAGGAAATGGAGAGAATCCAAATTGGTCTACAAAGGCATGTGAGTAGTGTACTAATTAAATAGTGGACTAGAAGAGCCTGCTCGATATCAACGGGGAGCTAGCCTCAACTTTTTCTTAAAAATTTTGAACCAAAATTTCAACATCTTATAAATTCTTATTAAAACTCGATGGTATGGCGAGATGGATGTTCTATAGGAGGTTAATGGACACATCATTGCATCTATGAGTGGATGTTTTTTTTATAAGGTAAGAAAATTAGATTCATCAAAATCAACCCATATTTTTGATGAGAAACGTGGAAGAAAATCAATGATTTTCTAACCACCAGGACCAAACAAATTAAAAGGACAATAAAGAGGAAACTCTCAATAATAATAATAATAATAATAATAAGGGTGTGGGAGCCCAGCTTGTTTCTCGGCTCCCCACCAATTTCATGTAAACTTCTGTTTTTCTTTTAGTGAAAGCTGCGCGCATCTTATAATAATAATAATAATAATAATAATAATAATAATAATAATAATAATAATAATAATAATAATAATAATAATAATAAGGAAAAATGGCAAAATACTACCTATTAAAGTTCGGAATTTTTATTTTACTACATATTATACTTAATTATGCAAACTACTACCTACAAAGTTGCAAATATACCCAGCGTACTACCCATCCGACGGAAAACACAACTTGAAGCACCAAACTTACCTGAGATTGGCTGAGTTCCACTTTTGTTTATGTTTGCATTAGATTTATACCCATATTACCCCTTATTAATATCCTTAATAATCAAACCTTTCTCTCCCTCCATTATCATCTTTACTCTAACTCACTTTTTCTCTCCTCCATTGAAGGTAAGCTTTCTCTCTATTAAATTCCTCCCACACAACATATATCAAACCTCAAACTTGTCTGTTTTCATCAATTTTGTAGCCTTCTCCATTACAAAAACAAAATTAATGTCCCCTACATACAGCCCAAGATCTAACATCAACCCCCACCCACATATTCAGTCTGTAATACCTCATACAAAGTGAAGGATGTATATTTGATATCCCACAATCAACAATAGACAAATGGAGGTGATTAATCAACAAAAAAAATTGTCAGGTCTAAGCAAATGTGGTAACCCATTGAAGCCATAGCCAATACCAACTTACTTAGCTAATCTGATATCTATTTCATCAAATTCAACAAATCAGTAAATTTAATTTAGGCATTTGATTTATATGGGGCATTTGGGCACACTTTTGGTGTGTTTTGTCTTGAGTTTGGCATCTTTTTGCTGCTATTTATGCGATTAATCATCAAGCAACGAAAACCCCCAAAATATAACCGATAATGCTGTCGATTATGAAATTAGGGTTTCAAATTTGAGACATTACCAAAATTAACAAGATAAATAGGTAAGAAATTGAAGTAGCTGACTTGAATATATGATGGAAAGATGATCCAGGATGATGATGATGATGAAAAGGGTTAGATTTTGGTGATTGTAGGCTGCAATATTGGTTTACAGGCTTTATGTTGAAAGTTAAAAAAGATGAGTAAATGTGAGGTGGTTAATTGTTGGAGGGTGTTAAGTAAGGGTAGAATAGTCTTAACACAAGCTCCGGCGACTTATCAGTAGCAAACTCGCATTTTCCGTCTAAGGAGTAGTAGAATCTATTTAGTTGTAGTGTTTTAGATAGTATTTTGCAAAAATAGGTATATTAGGTAGTAATTTAAAAATTTCTAACTTTAATAGGCAGTAGTATGCAAATTGCCCTAATAATAATAATAATAATAATAATAATAGTCGCGTTAAAACCCCAACAATAAATAAAGAATGATATAAACATGATAAATAGTCTTCCAAAAATATAAGTGCAAACAATTCTTAAGAGAAATAAAGAGAAACCCAAACTGTACTGAAAAAAGACTTTAGATCTAGTAGCAATAATTTTCAGATTTCAGTAGAATTTCAAAAATATTAAAAGCTCAAATCACATTTCTCTTATCAACAACTGAACTATTGTTCTTAAAGTCTTGATTTAATTCTTCTTTAACCACGACATGTAGACTATAATAAACTGTCTGCAGTAGTAAGGAAGCAGGTGGACTGGGTGTGATAGATATTAAAATGTGGAATATAGCAGATGTGAGCAAACTGGTATGGTGGATTGTCAGCAAGAAGGATCACCTATGGATTTTGTGGATTGATAAAATTTATATGAAAGGCAAAAATGGAAGGATTATATCCCTAGTAGCTCAAGCTTTTGGACATGGAGTAAAGTGTGTGGTGTCAAGAATAGATTCAAAGATGCATATGTTGACAACAAATGGTTGGGCAAGGATGGTGAATACACTATAGAGGATGGATATAATTGGCTCGTTCAAGCTCAAGCTGGCAGGGTTAGCTGGTTAAATATAGTATGGAATAGGTTCAACATCACAAAGCACTACTTTATCTCATGCCTCATCCAACAGAAGAGATTGCTTACTTTGGATAGACTAGTAAAAATGGAGGTTACAACTCAGGCCAACTGTTTTCTTTGTGATGTGCAGCATGAGGATCATGTGCATTTATTTGCTAAATGTCCATATAGCAGGCAATGTTATGAGATATTTGATTGGTTAAATATCAGACTGAGTGGGGATCCTAGCCCAGAGGGGATGCTTAAAATGAGGAAGTGATCGGGCTTTATCAGGAAAGTTTTATGTGCTATGTTGGTTGCCACACAATATCAAATTTGGCACGTAAGAAACATAAGTAGGATTGATGTCATTCACTTGAAGCTTATGCAATGTACTAAGGAGGGGATAAGGTAGGAGGATATTGTATGGTGCACACAATGAGGATTGTTTTGAATGTTTCTGGTAGGATGTAATATGATGCCCAATCAATTATGAAACGAAACTTTGAATAGGTTGTAATATGGTGATACCCATTTGGGTGGTGCTTAATAATACTTACATTTCCACCAAAAAAAATGGAGAGTAAATCAACGTCTAATATTTAAGAAGAAGAAATCAAAAAAGAAAACTAGAAATTTTCAATTGAAGGGACTAAAAATGACTAGCACTCTCCGGAACCATTAGAAGGAAATCAATGGCTATGGAGAAAGGTATTAAAGAGGAGAGATGAAGGTTGGGAAGGAGACCAAGAAAATTTCAGATCTGCTTTGCCAAATAATTTGAGAGAGTTATCTCTCTCTGGGTTGAAATGGGTAAGGGAGGGGCAGTTGAAAAGGGGAAGTGAGAGGGGGAGAAAATAGGTAAATGATAGGAAGAGAAATGAAAGGGTAAAAGTGTCAAACATGTAAATAATTGAATAAAACATGTACATGAAAGAGGATCACTTTAACCAAAGTGGCTTAAGTGTAGTGGAGCGCGGGAGTGCCTCAAAGCGTTGCAAATTGACAACGAATTGATCGGTCTCGGGTTTGACTCCCTGCACGGGAGTGTTGCGGTTACCTGTCATTCTAAGGAATGTCTTACCTGGCACACGTAGTTTGGAGGGTATTGCATTAAAAAAAAAGATCACCTTTAAGTTAACCAAAATTATATGGGAAATATAGCAAATCACCCCCATAAATTTGATACTATGCGCAATCAAATCCCTTAACTTATAAATGTAGCAAATCAACCCCACAAGTTTCTCTTAATGTGCAATTAACCACATATCTTATTTTTAAGAATAAAATTTGCTAATTAAATATTTTACGATTATAAATCAAAATTATTGATTACGAAGTAAAATCTAGTCCTAAAATTCTTGATTATTAAAAACACATGTTCAAATATTTTTTTTTTTTTAGTTTTGGTGAAAAATGTTCATAATATGAGAATTGTTAATGATGTTACATTGAAAAGTTACATGACCAAATTTTTGTTTATACTAAAATTGGTTTGCATTTTTCGTTGAATATGTAAATATTATATTTAATTATTTAAGAAATATATTTATAATAGAAAACAATAAGTTTTAATTAAAAAAAAAAAGAGTTAATTGATGAGAATAATCCAACTTATTGCTGACATTCTCAAAATAATCCATACTATTAATATTAACGTCTGAAGCAGCTAACAAAAAACGTCATTGCCATTGCCAAGAAGATACCGAAAGAGATTTCGAAGACTCATAAGCTTACGCCATTGCCAAGAAGATTTCGAAGACTCATAAGCTTACGCCATTGCCAAGAAGATACCGAAATCTTTGGGTGGACTAGGAATAAAAACGTCTGAAGCAACTAACAAAGCTCTCCAAATGAAACTCTTATGGAAAATTCTTATGGATAAGGAAAATATATGGGTTAAAGTGATAACTAAAAAATACTTGAGAAATTGTTCATTTTTTGACCATAAGCCAAACTCAGTATCTTCTTGGCAATGGCGTAAGCTTATGAGCCTTCGAAATCTCTTTAGAAAAGGACTAAGATGGCAGGTAGGTAATGGTAACAACATTAAGTTTTGGTCTGATAATTGGGTTTTTTCACAACCACTTACAAGCAGTATGGTTGATGATGATAGTAACCTTGATCCTAATATTTTGGTTAAAGATTTCATAACCTCAGACAAACAATGGGATGTTTGTAAATTATCCAGTTTAGTGAATAACGACATTGTTAATCAGATTACTAACATTCCACTGCCACTTAATGATATTTCTGATACCCTCATTTGGGGGTTGTCCGTAGATGGAAATTTCTCTACCAAAACAGCAACTTGGTTAGCGCAAGGTTTGTTCGATCAAACTCTTGACAAATGTGAATTTCAGTGGATTTGGAAATTGAATATTCCTCCAAAATTGAAATTTTTTCTTTGGAAAGCCTGTGTTGACGGCCTTTCGACGAAAAGTAGACTTCTCAAGAGTCATATTGATATCCCACCTCATTGTGTTCTGTGCAACAATCCTATTGAAAACAAAGATCATTTCTTTTACGAATGTCCCTTGATTGGGCCTGTCATCCAAGACCTGAACATTATTAGTTTCAACGAGTTTTTGTCAAATTATGATAATATTACAAGTCAAAGTTTTCTAACGAAACTTAATTATCTCAAAGATTTAATTCCAAAAGATGATTTCATTAAGATTATTTTTATTTGGTGGAATGCATGGTTTCATAGAAATGATATTATCTTTAATAATGTTAATTTAAGTATCAGCAAACTTATTACTTTATGTAATAATAGCACTAAGACTTGGAATGTGACTAGATTTAAGGATCTCAACAATCCCGAGATAGAAGAGTCAGCTAGAAACAACTCTAGTAAGGAAGAAATTTGGTGGGAAAAACCTAGAAACGGTTTCCTAAAGCTAAATTTGACGGATCGAGAATAGAAGGTAATAAAACTGCTTTAGGTTATTCTATAAGAGATCATAATGGTAAAGTCGTTTTGTTAGGAGCAAAAAAGTGCGGATCCAATAATATCCTTGTTGCGGAAGCTCTCGCTTTAAAAGAAGGCATTTTAGCAGCTAAATACTTAGGAATCTCAAAGTTAATTGTGGAGGGTGATAATTTATGTGCTATTAACTCGATTCGAGGTACTTGGCAGGTTCCTTAGGAAATTTCTAGTATTATCAGGGATGTGAAATTTGACCTTCATTTTTTCAATGAAATAATAATTAAACATTGTTTTCGTGAAGCAAACAAGGTTGCTAACTTCATGGCTTCTATTGGATATTCATGTCCAACTCTTTCGAGGTGGTTTGATAGCCGGTGGCTTCAACTTACCTCCCTCATTCGAAAGGATGAGATAGGTTGGTCATATCCTAGAGGATCAGCCTAGTTTTCTTACCTAATCAAAAAAAAAATACTATTAGTTATCCCATAATAATCTCATTTATACCATCATTTATCTTTTATTGCCCTAAGTGAAGGGCAACCTGTTTAGCAGGTCACTCCTTCATCTTCTTTCATCTTAAGTCATGATAAACTTTACTCTTCAGTTTACTCCCTTTTTGTTTTACCTAACATACCTTTTACATCTCCTAAGTTTTTCACCTCTTTTAATCTATCTTCTTCATGGCCATTTATCTCCCATTGTTGATCAACTCTTAAGTTGCCAGATTTGCAAGATGATACTACTGACAATGATTTTCTTGATTCAATTTTCGCATCTTGGCTCTCATCTAATAATTGAAAATCAACAATAATTTAATCACATCAAAAACCGAACGAAAGTGAAAACAACTTTTGAGGTATTCTTCCTCATAACTTTTGAGGTTGCTAAACAAGGACTTAATTTAAAGAGAAAAGACACGAGAGCAATAAACAATTGAAGTTCGATGCCGATGGTTGAATGTGAAACGCGACAGAAGGGGGCACGGTGTAGAACAATGGAGATGGTTTTGCATTTCGGGTGTCGCGTCGAGGCTGCTGTGCGAGTGATGCGGCCTGTTTCTAGGCTTGCTTGGGCTCAGTTGCTTAGGAGAAGCGCTTGGTGGCAGGTGTTTGAATTGGATCAGCAGTTTCGGGTTGATTAAAGTGGTTGTCATTCGTTGCTGGTGTTAAGGGCGGAGGTGTAGGCGCGCGAGTCAAGTTCGAGTCAATTGTCAATGGGCGTTGCTACTGTTGTTGGAGATTGAACGGAGATGAAGGTGTATCTTGGTTGATTACTTGATATTGTGGCTTGAAGTGATTGAATGGTGAATGAAGATGGCCGATAGGTTTCAATTATTTTGCCAGGAAAAAAGATGGAAGAGGGGAGGACAAAGTCAACTTTGACATTGATTTGTTCAATTGTTTTAAACAATAAAGAAATTTTGAGTAGAAAAGAAAGAATAGATCTAGGGCAGGAGGAATTTAGGATAAAATATGGAGAAATTATTGGTCTTATTCTATTGTTGGAACAAGGATCCAGTAAGAAGAAGATTGTATAAAGAAAGAAGACAAAAATTAGGTAACCTAGAAAAATTTTAAGTCTACCAATGATAATAGGTAATTTAGAGGAGTAGAGCATTTCTAGCTAAATGAAGGTATAAATGAGATTATTATGGGATAATTAATAGTTTGGATTATTTTGAGAAGGTCAGCAATAATTTTTATTATCCTCATCAATTAACCCTTAAAAAAATGGTAAAAAAACTTGATTTGTACTTGGGTTTGCCTGTAATCCATGAAATAATCCAGAGGTAAATTTTAATTGGGTGATAATTACTGGAGAATTTAATTACTTGGGTAATGAATTCATTGATGACAGGTTTGGCATATAAGGGTAATGATTACTAAGTAGATGTTTTACTCCCTTAATCATTACTCAGTTTAATCAGTACACTTCCATAATATGCGAGATTTTAGAAAATGAGAAACTTGGGAAAATGTAAGTAAATCCAAATAAAAATGAAAATGCTACTCCCTGAGGAATGAAAAATTAATTTAGAGTTTGAACACTTAATTGCAACTACATGCCAATCCTAGTCCTAATTGTAATCCTAATCCTAATAGTACTAACTATTAATACCACTAAACTTGCTACAGCAGGTGAAAACAATCTAAACCCCCAATTTTCCAGTATCACAATCAGGCCTTTACTGTTAGCATTTCAGCAAAAACTGAGCATTGGCCAACCCTTAACATTGATAGCAAATGGAGCTTATGGACCAGAAAATGAGCTTCCACAGATAAAGACAGAATTACCCTCTATGTTATGTTACCATAACTCCGATTGCAATTGTGTGTTGTTAAACATAACTCGATTGGAAATGCCCGATGCAAAACTATATTGTCATGCCTATTTTGTAAAAAACATGAAATGCTTATGAAAATGAACTGCGCGGAGTGGGATACACAGCATACAACCAAAGCAAACTACTCCGTATCAGATTAACTTAAGACCAAATTCTAAATCGCAAATTTTCCAGTACTACAATCAGTCTTTACTGTTGGCATTTCAGCAAAAACTTCCGAGACATAGGCACAAGCAGCAGATTAACTAGTACCATCTAACTCGATTGGAAATGTGTTATGTTACTCTAACTCAATTGGAAATGAAGTATGCGGAGTGGGATACACAACATACAACCAAAGCAAACTACTACATATCAGAAAAGCTTAAGCACAAGATCTAAAGAGCAGCATTTCTGAAGTAAAATATAACAATATACGACGAATCAACTATGCATAAACCCTTGAGATAGGCCTACCTTAGAGGATCAATCTAGTTTTATTAGATAATTAAAAAAAAAAAAAAAAAAAAAACTATGCATAAACCCGAAACAATCAAGAAAGCACAAGAATAAACATAAAAGCCAACATCCATGAATAATAGTATTGTCTCAGTTTCATTCAAGTAACACAAAGAAAGCATTCTTAAAATCCCTAGAATAAAACAACATAAGAAAAGCGAAGCATACTTAAATATGTTAAATTAAAACAAGTGCTTGTATAACATAGCAGGCATTATAATAATAAAATTAACGGTAAGATTTCTGGAAACGAGCACGAGCACCACGACCACCAAACTTCTTAGGCTCACACCTTCTAGGATCAGCAACAAGAAGAGTCCTATCATACCTCACAAGAATATCTTTAATCTCCTTCTTCTGTTGTTCATCAACAAACTTCTGATAAAAAGCAACAAGAGCTTTAGCAATAGACTGTCTGATAGCGTAGATCTGAGATGTATGTCCACCACCTTTGACACGGATACGCATGTCAACACCAGCGAACCTGTGTCGTCCAAGAAGAAGGATTGGTTCGAACACCTTGTAACGGAGGATCTCAGGTTGGATTAGCTCGATGGGTGAACCGTTGATCTTGATCAGACCTCGACCTGCCTTGCAGTGTGTTACTGCTACTGCTGTCTTTTTTCGCCCGAAGCATTGCACTGATTGAGTCGGCGCTGCTGCTGCTGTTGCCATGGTGCGGCAGATACCTGTCTGTTTCTTTCTGTTTATGAGGCGGCGGAGTGAAATGAATAAGGGATGGAATGGGGGAGTGTATACGAGGGTTTTATTGGAGGAGGGATCAAAGCTGCTGCACTAGGGAAGGTTTTTGATAGCCGACTGAGTGTGGCTTTGTTTTTGGCTGGGCTTTAGGGTTTCTTCTTTCACTTCTTTGGGCTTTTTCTTTCAACTTCGGCTTAATTGCTTTTTTTTTTCATCTCTAAATACCCGGTTTGTAAATATGGCCGACGTTTTAGTAACTATCATCGACGTTTTTAATAGAAAAGACAAGTTTACCCCTATTATCTCACTAACACAACACAAATTCTCTCTAATTCAAAAAACCCCCAAAATTAACCAACACCTCTTCCACCAACTTCCCTACCCGGCTGCCACCACCACGTCGCCACCAACACCACGCCGCCACCACCACTGCCACCAAACGTCGTCCAACATCGTCTTAGGTTAGTGAGTTTTTTTCATTAAATTAGTATAGTAATTGACACGCCTAAAATGTCGCAATAAAAGACGGCCAAATTAACAATTTATATACCACTAAACACACTAATTAGCACTAATTATAAACTAGTAAAATAGCAAGCAAGGGGTCGAACCCAATAGAAGATGGATTTTGCAATAGTGAAATTAAAAGAGTAATTAGAACAATTGTGACAACAATAACAACAAATATATAAAAGGGGGGGGGGGGGGGTTGGTTGAGTTTTCAATTGTAACAAAAGTAAGGAAATTCAAACAAGAGTGCAAAGCAAGTAATCAATCAAGAGTTTAAAGATGGAAATTAATCAATATTAAGAGAGACTTAACCCGACCCAAAGTTTGGCACTTTAGTTGACAAAACCCCTCAATCAATCCTTCAATTATATATTATCACCCTATTGTGAAGATAAATCTTCTAAATCTCCTTAGTAATGGCCAAATGACAAGGAAATCACACTTAATCAAATAACCCAACTTATCAATTCTACCAAGTAGAAATCACATACATTGGTCAAATTAACAAGAAGATATGAGCACAAGAGATTCAATAGAGGTAATTAGACACAATGAAATCACAATTAATGCCTAATTACAAGTTAATCCTTTACTTGCTAATTAAGCCAAGAAGAAATCACATTCATTAGCATAATAACAAGGTGTTGCAAAGATGAGATTACAAGGAAATCACACTTAATAATCCCGACAACAATAAATTAAGGAACTTGATTAATTAAGCAACAAGGAAATCACACTTAATTACTCAATATAAACAAGGATTCCAAAATTCAAACAATAAACACAAAAGAATTAACAATGATAATGAAAATTAAGGAAGGATTAAAGGGTATTACAACCAAAGATTAAGCCTTGAGTCGGATTAAGATAGGAGATTAGTTCTCCATAATTAGATCTAAACCCCAATTCAAAAGATGAAAATATTCCCAAATTACAACTTTGATTAATTAAAGTGAACAAAAGATCTTCAAAACCTAGAGGCAATCATCTATATATAGTCTAGGTATGAAAGGGATTAATGGGCCATAACATGGTGCAAGCCCGTAATCAAAACATGCTAAAACACGCTGAAACCCAGATATTTCGCACCGTGCGAAATATGGGTCCTGGAATTTCGCACGGTGCGAGTTCCCTACTGGACAGTATTTTTTCCGAAGGCCATATCTCTCTCGTTACTTGGGCAAATGAGGCGTGTGACCTACCGTTGGAAAGCTAAGAACATAAGCTTTCACCTGCACTTAGCCTTGCATCGATATGAGCTCTAGAACTCAAGATATACCCATCTGAAGTCGATCCTTATGCAAACGACGCTTCAAACTTCAATTGCTTCATCCTTTCACTTCTTCATGTCTTAGCTAGTCTTCCTTCTTGCTTGTAGGTGTTTTGTACCATGGTAGGCTTCAAGACATGCCTTTGCTTCCGATCATTGCTCAAAACTCCATTACTTACTCGGCATTAAGAATATGGTAAATGTGACGTAAATCATGTGAAACCACGTCCCAAATGCCGCTTTATTATGCATAAAATAAGCTAAATAGATAGTATAAATACGAGCTTATCAGTAATTGAAGTTAAACTTTGAAATTAAATTGTTTATAATTGTATCTTTCCCTTATTGTTGTTGTTAATCAATTATATGACTCAGATTTGGTTATTTAATTGAATTGATGTATTTCGTTTTCGATTGGGTTTGTCAAAGGATTGGTTGGAACTCAACATGGATGTCATGGTGAAACGTTGAATATCAATGTGGCTGTCATGGGCTAACGTCCGAATTCAACGTGTAACCATGGTGCCATGGCACAAACGATGAAACTCAACGTGGCACCATGGTTAAACGTTGGGATTCAACATTCGTTCATGGTAGAACGTTGACTCTCTACGTTTGGTCCATGATCGATTGTTGAATCTCAACATTTAGTCCATGGCAAGTTCATTTTTTTTAAAACCGTGTTTAATACGTTTACTTGCCGATTTTTTAAAATTATTTAAGTTTTCTAGTCGATGTGCGTTAATTTCTAACATTTTTTTATTGGTTTAATGCAGATGGGAGATCGAAATGTAGTTGGTTTTTAGTAGAATTTGAGAGAAAATTGTTAGGAGAGAGAAATGAGTGTAAATGTGCAAAGGACATTATCGTCTTTTGGAATGAAAACGTCGACAATAGTTACTAAAATGTCGACGATGGAAATCAGCCCTCTTGTTTTCAATAATTAAATATCACTTTCTCCATTTTTTTTTCTTCTCACATCTTTTTGTACATTAGTTTAAAAAAATTGATCATAACAATATAATTTATTTAATGACAAGATTAAAAAAATGGCCAAAAAAGGGGGGAAGATAAAAAAGTAAATGGAGGAAATACTTAATTTGTTGAATTTACTTAAACTAACGTTGTTTTACGCATTTATTAATTGAATATATGTAATTAACGCTGTTTTATGATAAATTTATAAATGAATTTAAGTAATCAATATTTGTTTGTTTTTCATTCCTAAGATGGCTACTAAGGGAAAGAAAGTTGCTGAGGAAAATAGAGCACAAAATTGACGAATTACGGCATCAACACGAGCGATAGTTGAGAGGCAGCTTCAATGCGAGGTTACATCGCCACTTCAACTTTAGATGTCTTTACGTCTTCTGGTTTCTTTATGGACGACTACTGGTCTATTTGTGACGATGATGACTTGGAATATCATCTACTTGGGGAGTGAGCCATTTGAGATGGCTGGGAGAAGGAGTCAGTGGGTGGAGAGGTACATGTTTCTCACAACGGACGAAAACAGGTCATTTTCAACGGTATTCATAGAAGGGTTTTGTTAGAATATACGTACCTTAATAGCGGAATGGTAAGAAGATCGACGTGCCGATTTCTGTCCACGAAAACCCGATATCAATGGCTACTAGAGTCACCGGAGATTGTTCACACCCC
The DNA here is from genome assembly GCF_048544455.1 of Silene latifolia. Lineage (NCBI taxonomy): Eukaryota > Viridiplantae > Streptophyta > Magnoliopsida > Caryophyllales > Caryophyllaceae > Silene > Silene latifolia. The sequence continues at coordinate 121,001,736 of NC_133536.1, read as the reverse complement.
AAGTTCAATAAGCTCAAATGATGGTGGCTTTGTTGTGATTATGTGTTAGATTATTGTATTCTTATTGGATAGATTATGCTTAGATCAATCCACTATTTATACTCACACAATATGTGAGTCACAACCAGGAGATTTATGAGTATTGAAATATCTTCAATTATCTCAAATGTTTCAGTCATAATCTCATTCATAACGAAGATTATATGACTCTTAGAATTTGTAACATTCACCATATTGATGGTCGTTCAAAATTCAATACTCCCACTCGGCCACACAACCGAGACAATACACCCACTTGGTCACACAGCCAAGCTTATCACAAAATATCTTAACAAAACTATCAATCACATCTCATACAGGAAAATGAGGCGTGCGACCAATATGTAACAAGTAGTGTCATATTAAGTCACCATCAAACTAACATAACACTTTCACAATAACGATTCCCCAGATCATTCAAACAACACCGCATCATACACTGTCCCTTTATGCTATAACATGTTACGTAGTTATATACACAATATAACCGCTGGCCGGGCTTAACATGGTGTAGTTGAATTGACCATTCCTTAGACACTAATGAAAATCCATCTCAACTCGACTGCTTTCCTAACATGACCCGTTGAACCATTGACTTTATGATTCTCCGAAATCACGCTAAAGTAGCAACATCAAATCTCAATTTCATCTCACAGCTCCAAGTCAAAGGGCTTCGTACCAAAATAGGACACACAATCCAAAAGGGCTCACATAGCAACAGATTAGGGAATCATCTGTCACTCCTAACGGTCGCCAAAACACACATAGTATGATATATGTATCACAACATAGCTTCCACTACGGTGGGCATGCCACTCTTCTATGTCGTGCGAATAAAAGTCTAGATACTACACAAGTATCTAACCCGAGTCGCCTGATTGGCATACTCAATGATCAATCCTCCACTCAAGATTCGGTTTGATAAGCTTTAGTATGAAAGACATGTATTCCATACTCGACTATCTTGGAGTCTCATCTTAGACATACTAAGGCAACTATGTAATGAGTCAATAGACCACTTATACTACACAAGTATAAATTCCGTCATCCATACACACAAAGTGCTAACATGACCCAGTCTCATCTTGATGCTGCACTAGCATCAAGGCGATTACCTATGTGACTAGCCATCATATAGCTTGGTGACATCTCTAACGTACCTTAACCTGCAACATATGCTCATGAACATTTCATAGAAGAAAAACAAAATTTTATTCCATAATGCTCAATAGAAGTCCATTATACAATACATGCCAAAAACATTAAACAAGATTATAAGCATAAAACTAAAACCTCTACAAACCTAAGCTCCTGACATGAGCTCGGAACACATCTCTAGGAATAGGCTTAGTTAGCGGATCAGATATCATCTTGTTAGTCGATATATACTTAATGGCTATCTCTTTATTCTTTATGGCGTCTCGAACAAAATGATAACGCCTCTTAATATGTTTGGTCTTTCTATGGAATTTCGGATCTTGGGCAAACTGGATAGCAGCAGTATTGTCACAAAACATTTCATAAGGTTCATCAACTTTAGGAGTAAGTTTCAGATCCTGGAGAAAACACCTTAGCCAAATTGCCTCCTGAACGGCAAGGCTGGTAGCCACATACTCTGCTTCCATAGTCGACAAAGCAATGCAATCTTGTTTCTTACTGCACCAAGATATCGCGCCTCCACTAAGGATAAAAGCATATCCCGAGGTCGATTTAGATTCATCTAAATCACCACCCTAATCGGCATCCGAATAACCCTTTAGCCTCAAGTCTCCACCTTGAAAACATAGGACTAGATCACTTGTACCACGAAGATAACACTTGATTCTATTGACTCCTTGCCAGTGCGCAGGTCCTGGGTTGCTTTGGAAACGACTCACCAAGACAACCGCATAGCAGATGTCAGGCCGTGTACACAACATGGCATACATCAAACTACCAATCGCACTAGCATATGGAACATTGCTCATTTGCTTCTTTTCTGAATCTGTTTTAGAACATTGATCAAGGTTTAGAGTTTTACCCTTTTCAACTGGAGTGTCAACGGGTTTGGAATTATGCAACCTAAGTCATTCTAACACTTTTTTAATATATGACTCTTGAGTAGGAATGACAATGGGTAGGATTTGGATAGGATCTTATAAGATCAAGATCCGATCCATATTTACATGATCTGAAATTCCCATATCCATATTCGGATCCGCAGGATCTGGATTGGATCAGGATATATCTATATCCTTTTGATAATAAAAGAAAAGTCCCTCTTAAAATATGAAAATATTATTTTTTGTATTTTACTACGACGTAACATACTATTTTCCTTTATTAGATACTAATAATAAAGTTAAAGTTCTAAAAACATAAAAATAAAGTCTTATGAAATTACAATAACACTAAAAAAGTATCTTTTTTTAACCAAAAAATGTTAATCAGAAAAAATCATGGTTTGATTTATGAAAAAAAATAAAAGAACAAAGCATATAATTTTACTATTTGTTTAGCTGAACTTATTTTTTAAGAAAATGAAATAAAAATGGATCTAAGGGTAGGATCTGGATCTCGACCATACGATCCATATCCATATCCTTATCCACTAGATCTTAATTATCGCGATCCATATCCGCTCCGTAGGATCTGGATCGCAGGATCTGGGCAGGATCTGGATTCTGTTGCCATCCCTACTCTTGAGACAAACCAAGAAGTTTCTTAGAACGATCTCTCATAATTTCCACGCCTAGGAAATGTTTGGTTCATATACCCCTTATTAGACTCATCTAATTCATATTATAAATTACTCATAATTTATGTCATGTGGATCTAGTTGCATGCAAGATTGATTTAACAAAATGTGAAGAAGAAAATGATGTTCTTACATCATATGGACGAATTTAAGGGCACTAACTTTGGACTCCTTCCAAAACAAGATCTTGAGCTATTACCATTATGAACGATCCTCCATAAACTCAAACTTCCAAATTAGAAAGTCTCCTCTTGTTGCACCCAAGATTCATCCCAGAACTCTAGTAAAATTATTAACTAGATAATGTTTACTAGAACCTTAAATATTATTTCTAATATTCATATTATTACTACACTAGTAATCTTGAATTTTTATTAGATTTTTGAACAAATTTTATACATAAACAAGTTATGTAATTTTTTTAGAGAGAGTAAGAAAGGTTTTCATAAAACATATGAATAAGAGTAAGTAAGAAAAATGAGAACATCGCTTCTCATCTAATAGGGCACCAATTTTTCAAGTGATGGGGAAGACCAATTTTTTTCTTCTCAATGCCCTTTTTGTCTTACCAAAATACTAGGGTAGGACCCTAGGGTTAAGCATGGTATAAGTGTCGTCATGATGTCCTTAAGCATGCAATAAACTAATGACAAAAACATCACCCACTAACCCTTAGTCCCACCGGTTTTTATACATAAAATGGACCTCCATTTTATCTTTGTAATTTGTCATTTATAATATGTTGTGACATGTGACATGTAACATGTCATTTGTAATATAAATGCATATTTAACTAATTAAATATCATTTTAAATTAAATAAATTACATTTAACAAATTAACAAGTAATTCACAATTACATATATATAAAATGGGTAACATTAAGACTAGTTAATATAATCTACAACATCTTGTAATTAGAACTAACTAATTACTCTTATCTCTAATGTTTCATAAACATTAATCAATCTTAGTAATATAACAAATTAATTACTAAATTGAATCTTATTTAATCACATTACAATAAGATATATAATTCTTACTTATAAATAAATTTGTTCAATTTAAGGATTTAATTTATCCGTATCAATATACGATTAATTAACTTTTCAGTTTGGGAATCGTCCTATAGGTGTGACCTTAAGGGATCAATTGATCACAACCGTCAAACGACAGTAGTGTCAAACTCTAGTTAGCCAATCATTACCGATTAATGTTGATCAATTGACTATATAATTGAATCATCCCTTTTGTATTCTTGTTATGAGATTTAATATGTGATCGCACTATTGTTGAGGACAAATACTCCTATAATCTCCCACTTGTCCTAGACAAGTGTGCGTCACCAATTCTCTTGTCCTATTATATTATCTCCCACTCAATGCAAGGTGTCTTGCAGGTTGTACTTGCATTTGATCATATCTTGAGTGGTTTCCTCGATCTGGAGAGTAACAGTCTGACCGGAATTATCTACCGTAGATACCTTCCGAGCGTAGCCACGCATTTCCGGTTCACTACTCCTCGAGTGGCCCTGAGATTTAGATAACCCTGACAAGGGGGTGGACAATTCCTATCGCACTATTCCCTTTGAATAGCCACAGCTCATCATGACCTAAAAGATGCCCATTTGACCTCAGCTACGAAAATCGTAGAGCATAAATCAAAGTCACTCAGAAACTGTGCCACCTTGGGCGAACAGTCTCTAGTCAAAGAATTGACTCAAAAGAATACTATAGTAGCTCTTGCCACGACCAAGCTTTATAAAAATTACCAGAACTCTATAAGCGGTCACTACCCGACAGAGTGTCCCATACAGTCTGCCTATGTGATCGACTAGTCATCTCTTATGACTCTATGACACTTGAACTTGCCATCAATCGCATCACACTCTAGTCACTTCGAGACGTCACCTCATATAAGCAACTAGGGGCCAATATTATGTTAATCCAGTTCACTTTAATAGGGTTCAACGTTGTCTTTACAACCTATTTGGATATAACAAAGTAATAAAAGAGTTTTTAATAAAACTCAAACGATGAATGCATTATCACATATGTAAAATTGATACAATATCAATGACTACATAATCTATAATCCATATTCCATTTTGTATATAATTGCACATTTCAACTCAATTGAAATGACATGACTTATCATGTTAAGCCTGTGAAAAGGCCTTGGTTAGCAAGTTTTAGCAATACTTTTCACTTTCCCTAACCGTACTATATACTATTTCCCATTCTTGTGAATAATCTTGTATTATAAGAACTTCTTTAAGTACGTGTCTAGATCCAATCTGGACATAGGCTCTCTTGACTTTGAATAACTCCCACTGTCCTCACAGTGTGTAGGGATAGGAACTTCGTTTATTGGAACGAACTACCATAGTTCCTCCAATTCACAAAACCAAATCCTAATATGATCCCCTCCTTCTTTCTTATCTCATTATTGCAAGTGTACTCAATTTTCGTTGTGTATATCTCATTGTTCAACTGTCTAGGATGTTTCTAGCAGATATCCTCCTTAATTAATATAGCCAATATGGTTCTTTAACCATCCTTATGCGTTTAGAATATGGTTTTTGTGTAACTCCTTGCACATAAATCCATCTCATTTCTAAATGCTTAGCTTCATATCTTTTGTACTTCCTGAGTACTAACTAATGAACTATGTGGCCATATATAGACTTCTCTCAAAGATTCGATTTATAACTTCTCGTCATACTCCAAGTATACGAAGTTTAAGAATGGTGATACATCTTAGCATAATGAATTAATCCCGCAGCGGAAGCATGTGGATTCAATTTCTATATGTTCAATACTTTTGAACTTGTCAAGATTCTTATTAACATAAGAATATTCATTTAACACTAATATCCTCTTAGAACTATCTTTATAGGTCTGGATACCTTAGAGATGTATTATTCTTCTCCTAAGTCTTCCATCATTGACAATGATCAATATGTCCCTTACATATAAGACTAGTAACACCATATTACTCCCACTAAACTCCATGTATATATATACACTATTCAACTCCTTTACTTCTACTCGACAATTCGAGAAAAGTTTATCACATGATCAAAACATACAATTCAACTCCTTTACTTGTACTTAAGACTTCTTCTTAAGTTTTCATCCTACCTTAGGATAGTTGCAATTTTAAAAACTCATACAAGATGATTTTTAAATCCAACTATAAAATCCGAATTTTATTGAAGCGTTGTTGTTGCGTGCAAAACCCTTTGCCACCAACCAACCAAGCTAAATAAACATTTTCATGTTTATGCTCATTTCGGACTTTTGCGGAGTTGAAACTAGATAAAGCATCTTAATAAGTTACAGGTTTGTTACTTTCAAAAATAACATGACTCCTGTCTACTTTAGATTACGAAGAAATAATTACTGATTTTGACCAAGAAGGAACATCTTCCTACGTCTTATTTTCAGTTTGTGGCTCTTGAAATACGTCTTATTTTCAGTTTGTGGCTCTAGAACATTTTCTCCCACTCTGTCTTTAAGAAATAATCCTCTTTTCTTTAAAAGACAGCATCACGAGCCACAAACTTGTTGTTCTCGTGATAGTTGGGTTAGAAAGCCACATGCTTTCTTTCGAAACAAGTTACAACTTAGGTACCTGGCCTAACCATATCTCATATGAATTGTACTTGATTGCTTTAACTATATTCTGTTTTAGTGGAAAAATTAAAAATGCTAGACAAATTTGCAACAAAAACTATCTCCAACTTTATAGTAAAGATTCAATCATATCGTATAGGATTCTTTGTAACTTTCTAATACACCTTATCTTGATAGGGTGTGATTATGAAAGTGATCTTGTGATACCATATCACACTCTATATGGTGCAGATATAAATCATCACTTTATTGTTCCCCATTTTAACAAAGTACTAATACTTTGGTTTTATAATATGTAGGTTTTGATACTTTTTAAATATTCATTGAACTTATTCAAAGAATTTCTCTTCTTACCTCATTAAGTGGATAGTTCGTTGGTAAAAGAGATGAAGATGTAATAACCTTTTCTGATTGAAATTGTATTCGACCATAAACTTTAAAGTGTAAATAGGGCGAATATCTTGCTCTATCCATAATCCTTTTCCAAAAAAAGTCATGAATTAACTTGCTTTTAATACAAGATTCGCATACACCAAAAGATTCCCAATCAAATGGTTTGGGAGAATAGTCAAAACTAGTTTCTAAATGTGATTTTCAATCGAGAATTGAGAAAGGATTGGGGTCACCAACTTGAGTCTTGTATATATGTGTAATATCCCGGTTTATGAAGGAGCCTTTAGCAAGACATTCCCTAATAAACCGGACTGTTACCATCTCGGTTTCCCGAGGTAGTGAATAACAAATTAAACTCCAAGGCAAAATTATATAATTACTTTAACTTAATTATTACAAAACCTCTTTTACGTCAAATTACAAAGAACTAACATAAATAAAAGTGAAAGTCTTCTAGATGATGATCTAGCTACTAAGTCTTCTGATCCAGTGTCTCACGCCCACCAAGCTCCCGTTCTATCTCTTAAACCCACAAGTCTCGCTCGCCAATATTTGGGTCATCACGGTGTTCACGAATACACAGGGTCAACCACGAGGTTGAGTAGGGAAAACAATGAAACAACAAAAAAATATGATATGCATGCTCCTCCGTCACCTCCATCTCCATCTCAACTCATATCTCATAACCAGTCTCATAACTCATAACCCGGAACGCCCAGCCATACCGATCCCCGGTAGACTATATATATCGGCCGTAGCCGATCCGCCCGACTTCGCAACGAGGACACCAGGGCAAGTCCTGCGAAACCCGCTGGGCCTTATCACAACATCATCATCACCACACCACATCACCACCACATCCTCCATCTCCAATGCATATGAATGCTCAAAAGAAATTAATGCACCACAATATATATATAAATCACTGAACTGATAAATCATAAAATCATGCCGGTTACCCGATGTTGTGATATCATACTCAATACGATCAATTCAGTCAATCACCTTCCCGTATATGAAACATAACGTAAATCAATAACCATGAATTAAGTCAACACAATTCAACAACAATGATAATAGGTCAAGTGTATTTCCCTACCTCAGTCCTGCAGTCAAATGGTCGGGTGTCCAGGAATATTTCACTACAATTAAGCCCTCGAAAGATAATTAAATGATAAACAATTACTTAACTATTCCCGTTCCCAAAATAGAAGTTACTAAAAATAGAATTTCCTAAAATGGACTTTCCCGATATAGTAGCTTTTCTATTAAACCCGTCTCTGATTAATTAATTATTATTAATTATTATTTTATCTTAAATAACTCGGAACTAAAACCAAAACGATAATTAAAGGATTAAACGAATTATGCGATTAAGAAAACCCGAATTAATTAATTTGAACAACTCAACAACCCGACTCAAAAACCCGACTTTAATTATTTAAATAACTCGGGAATTAAATTAATTAATTAAGAATACGACCAAATAACGAATTATAACGATTAAACTATGAAAAACCCGTTTCAAAACTAAAAACAGCCCGTCATCAACCACCGTCCCTTCACACGCACCCCCACACTCCCACGCGCCACCACTAGGCCGTGTCAGCCACCACCCAAACCCCCACTCGACCCACCACCAACGACCACCCCCACTAGGGTCGACTCTCGCTGGCGAGTCAAACCAGCGCCGCCATTTGGCCTGGTTCACCACCACGCCTCACCAAACACCTCTAATACTCAACCTACAACCACCGCAACCATTACCTAACCCCTGCCAAACCACCACGACCTTGCTCGCCGTCGAACAGCGTACCCAGGTGTCGTGGCACCGCCGGTTCGACCTCCCCCGAGTCCACGGTGGCGCCACCCAAAACCTAGCATTCTAAACCCACCTGAAAACCCGTAACCAAACCCGTTTTGCCACACCCTGTCGCTGCCGCCCTTTTACCGTCACTATCACCACCCAAAACCACCATAACCACCACCACTACACTCGTCACTAACCACCCTACCCATATACTCCGTCAACAACCACCAGAAACGCCTCTAGCAGACACGCAACCACCAACAAAACAGCTAGAAATTCGAAAACAGGGGAAAGGGGTTGACTCATACTTTTTTCTGCCGCCTCTACCGCCACCAGGGCCACCCACGGTCGTCGTCAATCGCCCCTAGCTCTTCCTTGCTGTGCCGTCAACCCCCCATGGCCACTCTGCGTGAAAGCTGATGATTGGTGTTGATGAAGGAGGGAGGCGGGTTGAGGGAGTAAGGAATGAGGGAGGCGGGTTAGGGTAGGTACTATTAGGGTTAGGGTACTATTAGGGTTAGGGTTATTAGGGTTAATTGGGCTGGACATGTAATTGGGCCAGCTCAATTGGGTCGAGGGTAAATTGTTTAGCTCACATTTCGAATTCCATATAAACCCGTCTCAATTAACTTAGATCGATACAACGCGAGTCAAGTAAAATAATTAACGAAATTATCGACTCAACAATTAACCCGACTTAATTAGTAATATATAAAATGTATAATAATTAATATATATTAATATCCGTTTAATTGATTATATAAAAAATACGGGGTATTACAATATGACATTTTATTTCTAGTTTGAATATAATTACCTTAATTTGTATGGTCTCACCATAAACTTAATCGTGGTATGTTAAGACACAACGCTTGTTTTAATCGCATAATAGAGAAACCCTTTACGTTTTATACAAAAACTTGAATTATATTCTTATTTAGAGTGAGTGTACATCATAACAATTATTGAGGTACATTTATAAATACAAAACTAAAATGAGTACACTACAACATTCATATGTTCATGGATGAAATGACAACTACCCTAGTTCCATTCATGCAAATTTTTGAACTTATTCTTGACTGTCGTCACACAATAATGTCAAATATCATGACGAAATCCACAAATTTGTATCAAATACTCATGATGTGGTAATTGGCAAGAATTCAATGTTAATGTCATAGACATTCAAGAAGGAATATGTTGGAGTCATACGACCAACTTCCTTGATCTTTACTTATTTGGTGTTTGTCTCTATTTTAGTGTCTTAACACCTTCTCTTTCTAGCCTAGTTCTATCCTTAACAATTAAGATAGGTACGTACTTCTTATTACTCCCACTGACTTCAAGAATTTCTACTAATGAAGACTTATCTTCATATAAATTCCTAGTTAATCCTTCACAAGGATGAACTCTATTGTGGTATTTGGTCAATCAAAATTTCTAACAAATCAATTTACCAATTTAACATTGTCATATTCTTAACAACTTAAGTGCTTGATGACAAGTGTTTAGGTTGAGCAACAAGACTTTTGAGCCGTGGATGCATAGAAGATATTATCAAAACATATTTTGACTAATCATTATCTCTAGTCATATTTCTTCACAAGAAATCATACATATGTATGTTAGGAATTTAAGATGCTAATCTTATATGACATAGGACAACTCCTATGGAGTTCTATGGAATAGAACAATTCCTATGGAGCTAGTCCATAACCTATGATACGGTTCATTTTTAGAAAGATATTCTTTGTCGTTAGCAATAGTGGTTTAGCGGAGACTCGTGTTACAATCGAATGATATCGCATATGAGTAGGAGTAATAAAATAGAACAATATTAAAACAACTAAATAGTGGGAAAAGTAAACATTCATCGTTATATTTAAAACATTTTAGCATGTTTTAGCATTTTTATAATGACCTCCACCCAATTATATAAATGATTCCGAGATCCAAAATTCATATTAACTTGGATGTGAGCCAACGGGCCCTCTACACCTTTACTAATATAACTTGGTGGGTTAACCCTCTTAACCGATTCTACAATTAGAACTCTCGGTCGATGAATTTACGTTAAGTTCATCTTTAGCCCGAACCTATTGCGGCTACGGTCGCAAATACCTTCGTTGAGATCAACCAAATTTTCGAAGTGTATAACTATTTATTACCCCACTTATCCAACGTCAATTGAAAGCATATAATGTTTCAATACCGTATTGTACCTATATGAAATTGGGATCCATGGGTTCCTACTATTTGGTAAGGCTAAGTCTCAATCTTTTAGAATGTGTGAGGTCGAGTCAATTTATTATCTATCAAATTTAAGTGAACTAAATTTTCGAACTAACGATAATTATAATTGACACGGTCGAATACTCGATATGATATGCATGTGTTGTTTATGGCGATTTGGCAATGCATGCAACATATAATGAAAAATGCATAAGCAATAAATAAATTTCCTAGTATGACCTTCCTAAAATAGAAAATCTAATAATCTATTTACAAATTCGGAAACCAACTCCATTGGTCCCTTGAACTTCAAGTGGCACGTTTCCCAAGGTAACACCGTCTTGATCGGAACGCCTTTCCGCATGGCACCGTCTTGAAAGAACTCCGGAATTACAAATAATAATAAAATACATAGCTATTCCTATTATACATTTGTAATATGAAAAACTAGTAAAAATAAAAGTGATACGAGATCACATTAAAATTACAACCGAATCGGTAATCCCTTACATTACGGCTAATACCGATTAAAACTAAGGCCATACTAAGATAAAATTACATAATCCCCCCTACTACTAAGAGAATAAAAATTCTCTTAGTTTTCCCTCCAAAAGGCATCTAGCTAAATAAGGTAACAAGTAAAAAAAATTCATTACATATTATCTTTTCAATTAATATATTCTTATAATTAAACTCTAATCTTTTTAATTAAAATTCATATTTATGATTTTTTCATTGAAATCCATAATTTATTATGCAATCATTTTCATTTAAATAAATATTATTTTTCATCGGTTACACTCTAAAATTACGCAAACCTGCTTCTTATGCAGTCTTTAACATGATTATTGTCATCACTTACACCCTAAAATTACGTAAATTTGTTTCTTATATTATCCTTCATCGGTTAAACAGTAAATATGGTGTATATTTTAAAGGACGTAACAATTTTTATGTTTTTTTAATTAAAAATAAAAAAATATTAGTCTAATTATTCGTAAATCGTCTTTTTAAGTGCGTGGTATACTGTTTTTACCTCTTATTGTTATAAGGTTTATCGCATTTTAATTAGATTTTACATTTTTACATCACTTAATTGTAATTTAATGTCATAAATTAGTTTCAAGCAATGATATAGCATTATAGAGTTAATTTTTATAGTAAAGTAAAAATGGTTTAAGACAAAAATAACTTAACTTAAAGTTTCTTTTAATGGTAATAAACTTTCATTTTCTACATCTTACTTAGATTATATTAGAACATTATAACATTAAAGGTACAATTAATTTATGCAATTAATATAATGAGAATGTCTCTTTATAAAACAAAACTAAAAAATACCGCGCTGTAGCACGGGGATCTACACTAGTTCAAAATTACATAAATAAAATATGACATTCATCAATGAAATATGCAGCATTATTATATGACCTAACATGCCAAATTATGTGCCAAATCGCCCTATTTAAACCTTATATCGTATATAATCCGGTTTTATGGAAATGCGTGATAATAACTTATTAAAATCACAAATCAATACTTAAATTAAATTTAAGCTCAAGTTAATTACCCTAACTCAATTAGGACTCAAAAATTAGTCTTTACTCAATTTTTGACAATAATTCAACTTGGTTTTCTATTATTGCTTATTAAACTTCTCTTAATCATAACAATTTTGAAATAATTCCCAATAAATCATAAAAATTGGAAAAATTCGAAATCACATTTTTTTAAATACTGGAATATTATCAAGATTCCAAAAACCCAATAAAATTTGCCCACAAAATATTTATAATTTACTTTATTAAAAATCGTATAAATCATAACTTTTACCATTTAATTCCAAATTAAACAAAAAAATTATGAAAAAATCAAAATCAAAATTTTGAACATTCTTAAATAATTTCCAGAACCTGTAAATGGGAAAATTTCAACCAAAAATTTCGAATTTATTTTTATGACTAATAAAGTTGCCCTTTTATCGATTTTATCACATAAAAATCAATAAACATACCAAATCAATCAAAATTAATCATGCAACTTTAGATATGATGTTCAGATAATATATACAACATTAAGGAAAAATTTCATGCCATAAAATTTATTTTAGCTATTTTTGCTAAAAATAGTCACTATTTATATCATTTTAACCATTAAAATTATAAATCATGCATAATAAATCACATTTATCTAAAATTTTACATACAATCTGTAAAATATGCATGTGACATCATATTAAAATTTCGTATTAATATGATTAATATTGCATGATTTATGATTTTTATGTGATAAAAATGCTTAAGGACATCATGATCCATAATATTTATATCATTTTAACCATTAAAATTATAATCATGCATAATAAATCACATTTATCTAAAATTTTACACACAATCTGTAAAATATGCATGTGACATCATATTAAAATTTCGTGGCCTGTTATGAAGTTTAAGTAATTCTAGTCATTCAACCTCCATTTATAGCATTTTTATCACATAAAAATCATAAATCATGCAATATTAATCATATTAATACGAAATTTTACATACAAAAAGTAAAATATGCATGTGAGGTCATACTAAAATTTCATGGTCAGAATCGAAGTTTAACTATTTTTAGTAAATAAAAGTTCATTTTACTCATAAAAATGTAATTATTTCACTAAAAAATATTAAAATAAGCAATAATCATCTATAAATCATCAATATGACCTAAAAACATTTTAGAACTAGAATATATTATATGCAAATTTTTTTCGTGATTTATCAATATAAATCTAAAATATCTAGTTTTAATTAAGTTACATTTAACTCGGAAAAACCAAACCGATTATGCATGCAACACCAAAGCTCTTGATGCCAATTGTTTGGTTCATATACCCCTTATTAGACTCATCTAATTCATATTATAAATTACTCACAATTTATTTCATGTGGATCTAGTTGCATGCATGATTAATTTAACAAAATGTGAAGAAGAAAATGATGTTCTTACATCATATGGACGAATTTAAGGGCACTAGCTTTGGACTCCTTCCAAAACTAGATCTTGAGCTATTACCATTATGGACGATCCTCTATGAACTCAAACTTCCAAATTAGAAAGTCTCCTCTTGTTGCACCCAAGATTCATCCCAAAACTCTAGTAAAATTATTAACTAGATAATGTTTACTAGAACCTTAAATATTATTTCTAATATTCATATTATTACTACACTAGTAATCTTGAATTTTTATTAGATTTTTGAACAAATTTTATACATAAACAAGTTATGTAATTTTTTAGAGAGAGTAAGAGAGGTTTTCATAAAACATATGAATAAGAGTAAGTAAGAAAAATGAGAACATCACTTCTCATCTAATAGGGCACCGGTTTTTCAAGTGATGGAGAAGACCAATTTTTTTCTTCTCAATGCCCTTTTTGTCTTACCAAAATATTAGGGTAGGATCCTAGGATTATGCATGCTATAAGTGACATCATGATGTCCTTAAGCATGCAATAAACTAATGACAAAAACATCACCCACTAACCCTTAGTCCCACCGGTTTTTATACATAAAATGGACCTCCATTTTATCTTTGTAATTTTTCATTTGTAATATGTTGTGACATGTGACATGTAACATGTCATTTGTAATATAAATGCATATTTAACTAATTAAATATCATTTCAAATTAAATAAATTACATTTAACAAATTAACAAGTAATTCATAATTACATGTATATAAAATATGTCACCTTAAGACTAGTTAATATAATCTACAACATCTTGTAATTATAACTAACTAATTACTCTTATCTCTAATGTTTCATAAACATTAATCAATCTTAGTAATATAACAAATTAATTACTAAATTGAATCTTATTTAATCACATTACAATAAGATATATAATTCTTACTTATAAATAAATTTATTCAATTTAAGAATTTAATTAATCCGTATCATTATACGATTAATTAACTCTTCAGTTTGGGAATCGTCCTATAGGTGTGACCTTAAGGGATCAACTGATCACCACCGTCAAACGACAGTAATTATGTCAAACTCTAGTTAGCCAATCATTACCGATTAATGTTGATCAGTTGACTATATAATTGAATCATCCCTTTTGTATTCTTGTTATGAGATCTAATATGTGATCGCACTATTGTTGAGGACACATACTCCAACAGGACATACCTAGCTTCACCCATATTCTTCATCTCAAAGACAGAGGATAGCCACTGCTTAGCGGCATTAATCATCTCCAAGTTGTCACCAACGAGGAGTATATCATCAACATACAACGAGAGAAACATAATCCCCTTTGCAATTTTGTTGACATACACACAATGATCTTCATCTACCATATAAAAGCCAAACTCAGTTATGGCCTCATGGAATCTGAAGTACCATCGCCTAGAAGATTGCTTTAGACCATATATGGATCTTTTAAGACGACACACTTTGCCATCTTCACCTTTTGAGACAAACCCAATAGGTTGATCCATATAGATCTCTTCCTCAAGCGTGCCATTAAGGAAAGCAGACTTTACGTCCATTTAGATCAACTCTAAGTCCAAATAGGCAACTAGGGCTAGCAGGAGGCGAATAGAGGCAAGTCTCACCACAGGAGAAACTGTCTCATCATAGTCTATACCCTCAATTTGGATAAAGCCTTTCGCCACCAATCGGGCCTTGAACTTATCAATTGACCCATCTGCTTTACGTTTAACTTTGAAAACCCATTTGTTTCCAATTGACTTACGCTTAGGCGCAAGGTCAACAAGTTCCCAAACTACATTCCTTGTCATAGAGTCCAACTAATCCTTCATAGCATTCATCCACTCTTGACTATTTGGTGAATCCATAGCTTCCCTAAAATAAGTAGGCTCATCGATCTCTATAATAGCGCAAAGGAATGCTCGCTCCTCGATATCAAAATATCGTCGAGGAACTCTCCCTCTTTCACTCTTAAGTTCAATACCATTAAGTGAAGTATATCTCCCAATATATTCTAAAGAAATGGGATCTTGAACTTGAGAACTAATCTCATGTTCTTCACTTGAGGGTTGACGACTTACCTCAATTTTAAGTGGATTTTCACTAATTTGCAAATTTCCATCTTCTTGAATTACGGGACTATTCTCATCATTCACACCATTAGATGGGACTTCACCATCTCTGGTGACTTCTAGATTTCTAATTTCCCCCTCTTAACCTAGAGAAGGTTGTTGTAACTTATACAACTCGAGATCTTTATTAATTTCACCAATACTTGGGAACTCATCCTCAAGAAAAGCGACATTACGAGAATCAGTCTCGGTCATGCCATCATTTGGGTGCTCACCATACATCACATATCCCTTGGAATGCTCAGGATATCTAATGAACACCATTTTAGTGGCTCTTGGACCAAGCTTGCCATGTTTATGGGTCGGGTTATGCACATAGCCTGCCGAACCCCACGGACGTAAATGATCCAAAGAGGGCTTTCTCTCATACCACAACTCATATGGCGTAAGGGGTACACTCTTACTTGGTACACAGTTGAGAATGTAGGCTGCCGTAAGCAATGCATCTCCCCAATAACTAATTGGTAGGTTGGCTTGAGCCATCATCGACCTAACCATGTCAAGTAAGGTACGATTCCTTCTCTCCGCAACACCATTTTGTTGTGGAGTATAAGGGATCGTACGTTGTCTACGTATACCCTTTTGTTAGGTTCATATACCTATTATTAGACATTTCTAATAGTGATTTAATTAACTTATTAAATTTGTCATAGTGGATCTAGTGCATGCATAACAAGATAAAAGAATAAGGAAGGAAAAACAATGTTCCTTACATTGTTGTATGGCACGAAATGAGCACAAGTAAGGTCTCCTACCTTCACTTGTTCTTGAGCTATGATAAGTATTAGGATGATCCTCCAAGACTCTATATAAGGAGCCCTCCTTTTGATTGCACCCAAGATTATAACCCAAAATTACTACTAATGTTAACTAGAGATTATGTAGTAATGTTCCCTTAATTATTACTAATATTACTACATTATTAATATATAACAAATATTAGTATTTGTGTGATTTTTGAGGTTTTTGCATGTATGATATTTAGAGAGAAAAGTAGAGTAAAATGAGAACAACAATTATTCTCCTCTCATGCTCTCCATGTACCGTCCAAATGCTCTTTATATAGAACATTTTGGTTTTCTCATTTTGTCTTATGCAATATTCTCCATGTGTAGGTAGTAGGCTAGCATGAATAAAGCATGTCATAAGATGTTGGAGCATCTTTCCAACAACAAAATGACAAAACCAAAAACTCAAGCATGCTCCCATTTTGGACGGTGCACTTGAGTATATATGGCTCCATTTTTGTCTTATAATATTTATCCCACAAATGCTTGATAGTCTTATGTTTAATTATCTTACATAATTAAATATTAAATTGATCATACAACAATTATGTGACAAATTAATAAACATATACTCACTCAAATTATTGAGTAATATTTTACCATTATATCAACATATAATGGGTCCCCATAATAGCTAGTTAGTTGAATTTACAACCTCTTGTAAATGCAAATAACTAATTATCTCTACCTCGAAATATTTATAAAACCTCAACATAATTTAGTAAATTAATATATTAATCAACTAAATCGAATCTTATTTAATCACATTATAATAAGATACAAAATCCAACTCATATAAATAAGGGATTAATTAATCCGTATTGAATACAATTAATTAATTATTTATTTGGGTCTCATCCTTTAGGTGTGACCTTAAGGGATCAACTGATCACCGCCGTCAAATGACAGTAATGTCAAACTCTAGATGGCCAATCATTACTGATTAATGTTGATCAGTTGACTTATAATTGAATCATCCCTTACGTATTCTTAATTTGAGATTTAAATATGTGATCGCACTATTGTTGAGGACACATACACCAACAATCTCCCACTTGTCCGAGACAAGTGTGTGTCACCAATTCTCTTATCCTATTACAATCTCCCACTCAATACAAGGTGTCTTGCAGGCCGTACTTGCATTTGATCATATCTTGAGTGGTTTCCTCGATCTGGAGTAACTGTCTGACCGGAATTATCTACCGTAGATGCCTTCCGAGCGTGGCCACGCATTTCCAGTTCACTTCTCCTCGAGTGGCCCTAAGATTTTCAACAACCCTGATAAGGGGGTGGACAATTCCTATCGCACTATTCCCTTCGTATAGCCACAGTTCATCATGACCCAAAATACACTCATTTGACTTCAGTTACGACAGTCGTAGAGCATAAATTATAGCCAATCAGAAACTTGTGCCAACTTGGGCGAATAGTCTCTAGTCAAAAGAATTGACTCATAAGAATATTATAGTAGCTCTTGCCACGACCAGGCTTTATGAATTTTCAGAACTCTATAAGCGGTCACTGCCCGACAGAGTGTCCCATACAGTCTGTCTATGTGATCGACTAGTCATCCCATATGACCCTATGACACTTGAACTTTCCATCAATCGCATCACACTCTAGTCACTTCGAGATGTCACCTCCTATAAGTAACCAGGGGCGCATACTATGTCAATCCAGTTCACTTCAATGGGGTTCAATATTGTCTCAACAACCCATTTGGATATAAGAAAGTAATGAATGAGTTTAAAGAAACTCAAACGATAAATGCGATTATCATATATGAATAGTCAATACCTTATGGCTACTTCATATCTTATAATCTATTGTAATATCCCGAATATTTTATCTTAATGAATTTTAATGGTTTTCCGAACTGTTTTTAACAAAATTTAATATTCAATGTTTAAGGAAAAACAAAAGTAATTGCTTTCAAGTTGGTTTATGTATTTATTAGGGTTTAGCCCTTCCTTTTATTTGATAGTCATTAGTCTTTTTAACCCTCTACAACAGCCGCCTATCTCAATTTACTCTTCGTTGATCCCACAATTTGCATTCCTTTTCTTGTCGGCCATCTTTGGTTTGACAAACTAGTTGCATCATACTCATCATGACACCATCACCATTCAATATCCATCATAAGGATCTGTGTCTGCCGTTCCTATTGCTCTGTTTCTAATTTGTTGGTCAAGTTTTCTAATTTAAGGTAACACGATTCTACCGATCCTAATACTTTTATTATTGTTCGAGGATGTATGTTATATTTGTTAATTGTTACTGTCGTGTTTGGGGATTATGTGCTAGTTATATGAATTTGGTATGCTAAGTTTGATTTTCCCTTTTTGGTTTGTGACGGCTGATATTTTGTTAATAATAGTAATTATATTTTCTATTTTATTTCTATATGTCAAGTATGGTGAGATGGGATACAATAAAATAAGAAAACAAAGTAAAACATGCTCTTCTGTTGAAAGTCACATAATGGATTATTAGAGACAGCGTATGATGTTGGTGTAACAAAAGTAGGGACTTGATTATTCAATTGAGGGGTTTGGTTGTACGTAAATATGCATGATAATAATATTTTGGGAAGTATACGTAGTTCCAAGTGGTGGTACATCTTTGTTGAGACAATGAATTATAAGTTTGGATTCCCTTGTATTGTGTTTAAATTGTCGATTTCTTTGACCTTGACTTGTGGGTGAGTAGCTTAGAGTTTTTACTCTAAGTGTTGAGCACGGTTCTCTGAACCTTTGACAATATCGATATTGAAATTGAGATGGAAATTGGCTACTGGTATTGAGTTATGAGTTATGGGGCCTTTGAGCCGAGTTATGTTTACGGTCCAGAGTGACCATGGTTATTGAGTTATTGAGTTATTTGAGTTTGAAATCTATATTGAGATAATTCGTTTAATCTTTTATTTATCGTATTCGTTATTTAATTTAATTCCCGGGTCAGTTAAATAATTCGAGTCGGGTTTTGGAGTCGGGATGGTTAAATGGAAAACTGCTATGTCGGGGAAGTTTCCATTTAAGGAAACTTTCCATTTAGGGAGTTCTATTTTTAGTAACTTTCTATTTTGGGAACGGGAATAGTTTAAGTAATTGTTTATCATTTATTTATCTTTCAGAGGGCGAATTTGTTGTGGAATATTATTGAGCATCTGTCCATTTGACTCCATTTGACTGAGGTACTGAGGTAGGGAAATACACTTGACTTATTATCGTTGATGTTGAATTGTGTTGACTTGTTTGTGTTTCATATGACCAAACTGTGAATGCTGACTTGTTTCGTGGTTGTTGATTTACGTTATGATTCATATCTTTGGAAGGTGATTGACTGAATTGATCGTATTGAGTATGTTATCACAACATTTGGTAACCGGCATGATTTTATGATTGATCAGTTCAATAATATATATATTGTGTTGCATTAATTTCTTTTGAGCATTCATATGCATTGGAGATGGAGGATGTTGTGGTGATGTGGTGTGGTGAAGATGATGTTGTGATAAGGCCCAGGGCGGGTTCTCGGCAGACTTGCCCTGGTGTCCTCAACAAGGAGTGGCGGATCGGCTACGGTCGATATATAGTCTGGGGATCGGTATGGTCAAGGCGTTCCGGGTTATGAGATATGAGTTGAGATGGAGGTGGAGGTGACGGAGGAGCATGCATATCATATTTTGTTGTTTCATTGTTTTCCCTACTCAACCTCGTGGTTGACCCCGTGTGTATTCGTGAACACCGTGATGACCCAAATATTGGCGAGCGGACTTGACAGGTTTAAGAGATAGAACGGAGCTTGGTGGGCGTGAGACTGGATCGAAGACTTAGTAGCTAGATCATCAGCTAGAAGACTTTCACTTTTATTTATGTTAGTTCTTTGTAATTTGACGTAAAAGAGGTTTTGTAATAATTAAGTTAAAGTAATTATATAATTTTGCCTTGGAGTTTAATTTGTTATTCACTACCTCGAAACCGAGATGGTAACATCCGTTTATTAGGGAATGTCTTGCTAAAGGCTCCTTCATAAACCGGGTGTTACAAAGTGGTATCGATCATGAACGATCCTCGTGCCTAAAAACAAATGAACAAAAATAATGAACATAGGAAGAGTCAAATAAAATGAACCCGGCTAGTAATCGTTAGAAGCCCCAGGATTGGAATGAGTTAGGGGCCCCCTCAAACCAAGCCACTGCCCTTTCGGTCTAACCTGGTAACCCTTGAGTGATGCGAGAGAGTGGGTAGTAACAAAATAAAGGATCGACCTTGCCTATATTATACTAACGGTTTTGGAGAGCGGAATGAGGTAATTAATGATGTGATACATGGTTAAAGATGTGCAATGAAAGAATATGGTTGATATTGGCATGCTGACTTATTTGAATAATTGAGTGAAATTTTAGTGTATGGATGACATGAGTTGTGAATTATGAATTATGAATTATATGATGATATGCATGCGACTTTCTGATCCCTGAACCCTTAGGTAGAGATATAATATAATGATATGTTTAATGAGTTGATGATAGAGGCACCATAAGCTATAGCTACCTAAGAGGTTAGATGTAGGAGGGATATAACCATGATTGACTGGAATGGTTAGTAGAGCCAACCAGGCTATGTTGTTACAGGATGAAGAATCAAGTTAAGTCCTATGTGTAAAGCTAGTAGACCGAAACGAGTGTCGTGTCCGTTGATAATTGTTTTGCTGTTATTCTAAGTGTGTATATACTTCTTGTTGAATGTCTTATTCTTTGCAAGAGTTTACTGTTTTTCTTACTAGGCAAATGTGATCGAATTTTGAGATTTATGATTGTTATTATTTTACTAATTGCCTTAGCAATCCATGTCTAGTGGTATGTGGAATGTGTTGCCCTAAGCCATGAATGTTATATAGTTGTGTGTTGAAAATTTCATGCCAATTTTTACGTCTAATTATATACATTTAATTTAGTTATAAGGTTAGTATTCAATAAGTAACACCTTAGTGATTTCTAGGATATATTTTTGTATTTAAATAAGTTGTGATTGTTACGATGAGAAACTAATGCATTGTCTATACATACATGATTATTGAGTTATTTAGTTGATTTTATTTTCGGTTTCGCAATCTTTACCGTTTTCTAGATGGCAATTACATGTATATGGTGCAACGTGCTTTCTATGCCTCAAATGATATGTAACATGTGTTGGAGGAAGAATGGTTGTGTGATAATGTGAAGTAATTTAAAGGAACCAAAAATTTTAATAAATTCCAGTATGTTACCTTGTTTGTACAGGCTGCCATTTAAAATGTGTTCTCTATATGATGGTGAAAATTTTATGTGTGATAACATTCTGATTTGGCTTTTCAATGTTTTTAGTTTCATGCTAATATGAATTATATTTTGAGAGAAATAAATATTTTAGTTGACAGTGGTCAGATTGTTAATGCACAGTTTTGTTTCGACCCATGTTTTTGAAAAAGAAACCATTTAAAACGTGTTTATTGTTTATGCATAATTCCAACTCCACTGTTTAGAATATTCATTCACGTTTTCAAAACGATAAGCCACGTAAAATCTTAACGAGTCGTTATTTAATAGTGATTTTTGCAAGTTGCCCAATTTTCTATCTAATTGCTGTAAAGTTTTTGTTCCGACCAACTGAGTTGTAAAATTTGTTATAAATAAATTCCTTAAGCTTTTGATGTGACCATTATTTGCGCACATTTAGTCCCCTAATTGAGCCTATTTTTCATACTATTATAACATTCTATGGCCATTTTATCCGTCAAAACCTTCCTATTTGCTTTTCTATCGCATTTCATATGTTTTGTAGAAAAGGAGATAATAAGGCGGAAATTCCCGTCTTTCGTGCATATTTGGAAGCTTATTGATGATATTAGATGGACTAAGTATGAAGAGGAGGCAAGAATGATGACCAATGACGTAAGAATAAAGATTATATAGAAGGGTCATAAAGTTTAAAGCAAGGAGGAAAAGCAAGGAAGCCATTCATGAAGAAAATTGCTCGGAACGCAAACCAAGAGTTGCTCCTTTGGCTCTGAAAATATGCTAGATGGAACGGCGTCGAAAAAACAAGCGATCTAGGCTTTTGAATCACTCCAATAGGAGTCCGGATGAGAAAATGACGTCCGTTTTACAATCCGAGCTCAAACAAAGAAGCTGTACAGGAATCCGTGCGTCCCGCGCTGAAGACGCTCGGATTGTCCCAAATCCGCTCGGATTGCTCCAAATCCGCTCGGATTCCTCCCTTTCTACAATCCGAGCGTCTTGCTCCAAATCCGCTCGGATTCCCCTGCTACAATCCGCCCGTCCCGACACCAATCCGCCCGGATTCCGGTCCAAGCAAATTGTTCTTCAAGCTTTCAAGAAAGACGCCCTTCCTTCGAAAAATACCGGCTCCTCCCTGCTCTAAACTCAAAAGTGTAATTACTAAATTAGCCTTAGTTAACCCTAAATGCATCCACCTAATTTCCACTATAAATACCCCATTTGTAATAATCCTTTGACACAAGTTTTTAGAGTAGAAATCCTTCTTTAGATTAGATTAGGAGTAGATTAGAATAGATTACTCTTTAATCTTTCCACAAATTACACATTAATCTCTCTTTAATTATTATTCAAGTTTATTATTCAAGTTTATTATTGGGTAATTGAAGATTATTGGGTTATTATTGGGAGATTGAAAACCTTCCATCAATCATCAAGTTCTTCTATTATTCTTTGCTTTATTATTTGGATCATCTTAAGTTGGTATAATTCCTTTACTCTTTAATCTTTATTGTTTATTTCTTCATTCTATTATCATGTTTATACTTGTTGTGATGATTGACACCATTAATGACATGTTTCCCATGATAATGAGTGAGTAGTCTCTTGCTAGGATTAGTGGGTAATTAGGGGAAACCAACATGGGATTGATTCATGCTTAATCTAATATGTTCACATGATTAAATTGCTTGCTTGTTGTGATGTCAATTTTATGCACATGTTATGTTTGATGAAATGCTAAGCCTATGAATCCTTGCATTTACAACCATCTCTTATCTACTCAACTTGACTTGTAAGATATAAACCAACTCGAGTCTTGTTAGACCATGCATAGAAGTTGATTAGGAGGGAAGTAAGTCGACTTGTAGGTGTTGTACAATCTAATCGATTCGGCTCCGGGACCCAATCTTTCCTAAGAACCGTAAGATATAACCCAACTCGGTTCCTCCACAACATTAATCGCTTGCAACCTTGTAAACATGTTTGTATGATCAACACCATGAATCCCCTATGACCCCATGATATCCTAGCACTTTTAACCATTTGTTTACATCCTTCCTTTTATTGTTTATTTTATTATATTGCTTGCATTATTTTAGACACAACTACAAACCTAACCAAATTGTGACACTAGCATAAATTGAGATAGATAGACTTAGAACCCAAAGCACACCATCCCATGGATCGACCTCGACTTACCGCTAACTAGTAGTTTGTTGAGTATTATAAATGTGTTTGATCGGGTGAGTGACGACATAAGCCGCATCAAAATGGCGCCGTTGCCGGGGATGGTGCTATGTGATTAAGTTCTTACTTGTTTGTCTATTTTGATTTTGCTTTAACCTTGAGGAACTTGTTCCTCAAGGATTGTTTTTACCGTTTTCTTGTAGTTTCCTTGTTTCTAGTTATATCTTTGTCCTAGTTATGATGATGACCGAAGGCTTGGCACATGGAGTATGTGGTGAATCTTTTGAGTATGATTACCATGGGTATGGGGAGTTTTTGGAGCAAGTTGAAACAAACCTACCTTACAACTCATACAATGAAAGTCCTAACCACTACCCCAACTTTTCTTACCAAAGCCCCCACATCCTACATCCACAACAACCACCCTCCCAAAACCCACTTTACAATCAATGCCAAATGTCATCCTACAATGAACACCCATACCACCAAATTCCCATGTACCCACAACAAGAGAATGAGCATAATCTTGACATGCAAAGTGTGGTTCTCCAAATGTTAAGGTGCCAACAAAATCTCTTCATGAAAATGCTAGAAGAGAGCCAAGCTAGGGATAATGTTCTCAAAAACATTGTTACTAATGGTGAGAAGTTGGCAAATCAAATTGCCCAAATGGAAGCCACCCAAATGCTAAATGAAGAAGAAAGGGAAAATAATGAGGGTGAAGAAGAATTTGGATGGCATTATGAAGCTACTCTTGTGAATACCCCTCCACCTCCTAAATTCATGAGTATTGAACATCCCATATTCCAACTTGTACCCAACTTTACAAACATTCATGATGGATGTGAATATGAAGATGTAACTTTTGAGGAAGGGGAGTGCTTGATTGATTATGGACCAAGAGTGGATGATGAATTGAAGCATGATGTTGGGGTAGAGAGCAATGATGAATGTGAGTTGAAGGCCAATTATGAGACAAGCACTTTGTCTAAATTGTCTAATGAATCTAGCTCACACACTAGACTTGCTTCTCCAATTTGGGATACCTATGATGATGATGATGAGGAAGACCTCCCACCACAATTTCCCTCTATGACCCATGTAGAGGAAGTGTGTTCCCTTGACACTTATGGGAGTGGAGGTAAAACTTTGAAAGAAGAGGTTGATGAATTTGAACTTGCAATCTTTGGGGAATTGAGAGGTCAAGAGGAAAACTATGATGTTGGCATCTTTGATCATAGTTTGGAAGAAATTGAAGCTCTTTTCTTTGGAAATGGTTTAAGTTCTAAGGAGGGTCAAGAAGAAAGTGAAGTCAATGAAAGCATGAATGACCTCAATGGTGAGAAGTTGACTCCTCCACATCTTATCCTTCAACTATCCCCTCATCAAAGAAATGAGAACTCTCCTTCTACTATTGAAGGATTGATGAATCAATGCTCTATCATCATAGAATTTGAAAGAGATGGTAAAGAGTGGAAGCCTCCGGATGAATATGGGCAATACTTCATACATTGTATTGACAAGAATCATGGGCTTGTTGGTTTGAAGCATTGTAAGAAGCCAAGTGCCAAGGGCAAAATAAATGGGAGAGTGTTCGACAAGTTCTATTCCAAGCCAAGATGGCTAAACTACGTTTTGACATCGCCAATCTCCTATTTGTGCTTATATGAAGCCCATTCAAAAGCCTTTGACCGGTTGTTGAGAGCATTAAGCAACATGGACAACATCAATAATCATGGCAACAAGGAATGAGTTTGGTGGAGTCCTCCCTCAAACCACCATTTGTAAGATATCCTTTCCTTTCACTTTGCATTACATTTCCACTTGCATTTAGTTATTTACATATACATTAAGCTTGAATTTGTATTATATTTCATATTGCATTTGCATTAGTTAGTTCATTTAAATTAGTTTGCATTGTATATATCTCACATGATTCATGTAGTTAGTTGCATGTAGACTAGAATTCATGCATTGTCACTAATGGCCAAACCTATTCATTTCTACACTAGAAATAGTGTTTAAATCGGTTTGGGGAGGTTTGATCATAGGTGACCATAATTTACTAGAAATCATGCATCACATAGTATAGTTTAGATTGCATTCACTTGTTCTATATGTCATATAGAATTGCATTTAGTTAGAGCATGCATTCATTCATACCATATCATTGCATTTGTACTTTATTTCAAAAAAAAAAATCAAAAATCCAAAAACATGTTTTTCTTTTTATTCCTACTCCTACATGTACATTGAGGACAATGTCCAAAATAAAGTGGGGGATGGGAATTTATATTCCAAAAATGCATAAAAATTGAAAAATTTCGAAAAAAATCACAAAAATATGTCTTTTAATTTCATAAAAACAAAAACCATAAAAATTTGAAAAATTGAAAAATCCAAAAACAAGTTCATTTCCTTTGTAGTGTAGACTTGTATATATTGTGTTTGTTCATCCTTTTTCACATTGATTGACTACGCCACATCCGAGACATGAGGATATTGAAGACCGCATGGTATGATCTTTCCAATCTCCTTTTTCCTCTTTATGTTAATGACTATGTGGCTTTATTTTGATTGATGCGGTATAAACAATGTGAATTTAGGACTTGCATTTAGATTATTTGGCATACTAGTTGGTAGAAGCATATGCATTAGGATGTTTATATGTTAGTTGCATCATGGCATGTAGTTTGCATGTTAGAAAAAATTTTGCGAAACCGTCTACTTGGGAAGCTTGACAAGTGTTTATAGGCCCTAGTAGATGCTTTTTCTTCTTAAGACTTTGCTTGTTAGAATACTTGTAAAACACCCTAGGATGTGTCATGCTAGTATCCTTTGACCCATGGATTAAGGCCTAGTCAAGAGTACCTTGTGGTGTGATAACTCCTTGGCTACCGTTTATTCCAAGGTGACCCTTGAAACCATGCATCCATCCATCCATCATCCATGTTCTACCACATTTTTGTCATCAAAGGGAATGGGCACAAAAAGAAAATAAATTTGAGTTCAAAGAAATGAAAAGAAAAGAAAAAGTTTGCAAAAATGTATCAAATGAAAAGAGGAGCAAAAATAGAACTCCTAAGCTTCAAATACAAGGCACCCTCATTACTAATTGGGGTGACTTTGAAAATGTTCAAAAGAAAATGCAAAAAGTTGTCAAGTGTTGAAAATGCCAAAAATCAAAAGAAATGGCAAAGAAAGTGTTCTCAAATGTTATATGCCACAAGAAATTGGGGGGAAAACAAAAAAACAAAAGCAAACTCCCAAAATGAAACTCAAATTCTATCGATCCCTTTATCCACCGTATCCATTTTTGTGCATGGTAGAGAGGGGACGACCCTTCTTCTTGTCTAGGCAAGAGGGGGAATTCCGCGATCCTCCAGTGTTTCTAACACCATAGGGAGTCTACTCTTGACAAAAGCATTTAACGATTGAGGACAAAGGTACCCTAGCTTGACACATTTTGGAGGTGATTTATTGGTATCCTTCTAGGCTTAGTAGTTTGAACAAATTGCATCTATGAAGGATTGTGTACCCTTGAATTGCTTCCCTTGTAGGTAATTTCCGCCACTTAGATGAGGAAAGTGGCTATTCTTTTGTAGATGCATCCATTACTTGTTTTGTCTGCTTTAATGTTTGGATGTATCGCCATTTTGGCAAGCCCCACCTTGCCTTGCAAGAAGGCATCCTACCTCATGGTTGTCTTGTTGTGAGTTGAAGGGGCGGAGTGAGACCCGCTAATTGTCTCATATCGGTTATGTTATTAGGTTAGTTTAAATAAAGGTCTAGTTTTAGTCACCTCTTTACTCGGGACGAGTAAAGGTTCGGTTTGGGGATATTTGATGTGACCATTATTTGCGCACATTTAGTCCCCTAATTGAGCCTATTTTGCATACTATTATAACATTCTATGGCCATTTTATCCGTCAAAACCTTCCTATTTGCTTTTCTATCGCATTTCATATGTTTTGTAGAAAAGGAGATAATAAGGCGGAAATTCCCGTCTTTCGTGCATATTTGGAAGCTTATTGATGATATTAGATGGACTAAGTATGAAGAGGAGGCAAGAATGATGACCAATGATGTAAGAATAAAGATTATATAGAAGGGTCATAAGGTTTAAAGCAAGGAGGAAAAGCAAGGAAGCCATTCATGAAGAAAATTGCTCGGAACGCAAACCAAGAGTTGCTCCTTTGGCTCTGAAAATATGCTAGATGGAACGGCGTCGAAAAACAAGCGATCTAGGCTTTTGAATCACTCCAATAGGAGTCCGGATGAGAAAATGACGTCCGTTTTACAATCCGAGCTCAAACAAAGAAGTCAGACAGAATCCGCGCGTCCCGCGTCAAGACGCTCGGATTGTCCCAAATCCGCTCGGATTGCTCCAAATCCGCTCGGATTCCTCCCTTGCTACAATCCGAGCGTCTTGCTCCAAATCCGCTCGGATTCCCCCGCTACAATCCGCCCGTCCCGACACCAATCCGCCCGGATTCCACCAGCGCAAAAATTGCGTTCTTCAAGCTTTCAAGAAAGACGCCCTTCCTTCGAAAAATACCGGCTCCTCCCTGCTCTAAACTCAAAAGTGTAATTACTAAATTAGCCTTAGTTAACCCTAAATGCATCCACCTAATTTCCACTATAAATACCCCATTTGTAATAATCCTTTGACACAAGTTTTTAGAGTAGAAATCCTTCTTTAGATTAGATTAGGAGTAGATTAGAATAGATTACTCTTTAATCTTTCCACAAATTACACATTAATCTCTCTTTAATTATTGTTCAAGTTTATTATTCAAGTTTATTATTGGGTAATTGAAGATTATTGGGTTATTATTGGGAGATTGACAACCTTCCATCAATCATCAAGTTCTTCTATTATTCTTTGCTTTATTATTTGGATCATCTTAAGTTGGTATAATTCCTTTACTCTTTAATCTTTATTGTTCATTTCTTCATTCTATTATCATGTTTATACTTGTTGTGATGATTGACACCATTAATGACATGTTTCCCATGATAATGAGTGAGTAGTCTCTTGCTAGGATTAGTGGGTAATTAGGGGAAACCAACATGGGATTGATTCATGCTTAATCTAATATGTTCACATGATTAAATTGCTTGCTTGTTGTGATGTCAATTTTATGCACATGTTATGTTTGATGAAATGCTAAGCCTATGAATCCTTGCATTTACAACCATCTCTTATCTACTCAACTTGACTTGTAAGATATAAACCAACTCGAGTCTTGTTAGACCATGCATAGAAGTTGATTAGGAGGAAAGTAAGTCGACTTGTAGGTGTTGTACAATCTAATCGATTCGGCTCCGGGACCCAACCCTTCCTAAGAACCGTAAGATATAACCCAACTCGGTTCCTCCATAATATTAATCGCTTGCAACCTTGTAAACATGTTTGTATGATCAACACCATGAATCCCCTATGACCCCATGATATCCTAGCACTTTTAACCATTTGTTTACATCCTTCCTTTTATTGTTTATTTTATTATATTGCTTACATTAGTTTAGACACAACTACAAACCTAACCAAATTGTGACACTAGCATAATTTGAGATAGATAGACTTAGAACCCAAAGCACACCATCCCATGGATCGACCTCGACTTACCGCTAACTAGTAGTTTGTTGAGTATTATAAATGTGTTTGATCGGGTGAGTGACGACATCAACCGCATCAGCTTTGCAATTGATTCTCTTTCCTATGATTAGTTTATTCATTATATTTCCTAAAAACGATAATAGCTCGCAAAATAGCTAAGCGGTTATTTAATTATGAATTTTGAAAGTTGTTGCATGATGTTTGATTGTTGAAATTGTAAGTTATGTGAGTTTCATATAAAAGTTTAATCAAATATGAATTATGTGATGTAACCATGTAATACTCTGATATGAATTCTGTAGCATGAACGGTAGGCATATGATATGAGAATGAACCTTGTTATATGATAATATAATCTTATTTGTTTCGGTGAGTTTTATGTAAAGTAGTCTCAATTATACAAACGCTATTACATTGCTTGAATTTTGCCTAGCGTCTTTCGCTAAACCTGAGTGTCTTTCTCTAAACCTGATTTGCAGAAATATGGATTTTACTTCTATGATATGACTACTGATATGAAATATTTTAACTCGTCAAGTATGAACTATGAGCTAGTTGATTGTCTACATTGATGTAAATGTGTTAATTTGGTGTCAAAGCATCCAAGTTTTTGTTACCTTGATTTTGTGTAATGCGTAGTATGAAATTGACAAGTGTGTTTTGTTGCCTGAAAAGTCGGATGCTAGTTGCCAGTATAGAGTAATTAGCTTATCAGATGATTTGTGTCTATTGTTTCAAAGAATCTTCTTGAACATTGGATGTGGAATTTTATAATGGGGTTACGGGGACGTAACCATGTTTTAAGGAGGATAGGATTGTAAAATCTTGATGGTTTACGACCTGGCTAGGTGGTATGTTATGATTGGTCGATCGAGAATTGACCATGCATGGAGTCTGCTGTTTTAATTTGTTATTATTCGGTCAATGTTGTGGTTCTTTAAGTGCCACATACTTCTGTCGTATGTTCAACTGTGGGGACAAAGTTTCTTAAGGGGGATAGAATATAACACTTCGCGTTTTAAAATGTGTTTTAGAGCTATCCACACCTGTTTACATGAGGTAAGTTCCGGGACGTAACTTTATTTTAAGGAGCACTCAAATTTTATTGTGTCTTTATTTTCTAACTCGAACTTCGAGGACAAAGTGTTTTTTAAGAGGGGAAGATTGTAATATCCCGAATATTTTATCTTAATGAATTTTAATGGTTTTCCGAACTGTTTTTAACAAAATTTAATATTCAATGTTTAAGGAAAAACAAAAGTAATTGCTTTCAAGTTGGTTTATGTATTTATTAGGGTTTAGCCCTTCCTTTTATTTGATAGTCATTAGTCTTTTTAACCCTCTACAACAGCCGCCTATCTCAATTTACTCTTCGTTGATCCCACAATTTGCATTCCTTTTCTTGTCGGCCATCTTTGGTTTGACAAACTAGTTGCATCATACTCATCATGACACCATCACCATTCAATATCCATCATAAGGATCTGTGTCTGCCGTTCCTATTGCTCTGTTTCTAATTTGTTGGTCAAGTATTCTAATTTAAGGTAACACGATTCTACCGATCCTAATACTCTTATTATTGTTCGAGGATGTATGTTATATTTGTTAATTGTTACTGTCGTGTTTGGGGATTATGTGCTAGTTATATGAATTTGGTATGCTAAGTTTGATTTTCCCTTTTTGGTTTGTGACGGCTGATATTTTGTTAATAATAGTAATTATATTTTCTATTTTATTTCTATATGTTAAGTATGGTGAGATGGGATACAATAAAACAAGAAAACAAAGTAAAACATGCTCTTCTGTTGAAAGTCACATAATGGATTATTAGAGACAGCGTATGATGTTGGTGTAACAAAAGTAGGGACTTGATTATTCAATTGAGAGGTTTGGTTGTACGTAAATATGCATGATAATAATATTTTGGGAAGTATACGTAGTTCCAAGTGGTGGTACATCTTTGTCGAGACAATGAATTATAAGTTTGGATTCCCTTGTATTGTGTTTAAATTGTCGATTTCTTTGACCTTGACTTGTGGGTGAGTAGCTTAGAGTTTTTACTCTAAGTGTTGAGCACGGTTCTCTGAACCTTTGACAATATCGATATTGAAATTGAGATGGAAATTGGCTACTGGTATTGAGTTATGAGTTATGGGGCCTTTGAGCCGAGTTATGTTTACGGTCCAGAGTGACCATGGTTATTGAGTTATTGAGTTATTTGAGTTTGAAATCTATATTGAGATAATTCATTTAATCTTTTATTTATCGTATTCGTTATTTAATTTAATTCCCGGGTCAGTTAAATAATTCGAGTCGGGTTTTGGAGTCGGGATGATTAAATGGAAAACTGCTATGTCGGGGAAGTTTCCATTTAAGGAAACTTTCCATTTAGGGAGTTCTATTTTTAGTAACTTTCTATTTTGGGAACGGGAATAGTTTAAGTAATTGTTTATCATTTATTTATCTTTCAGAGGGCGAATTTGTTGTGGAATATTATTGAGCATCTGTCCATTTGACTCCATTTGATCATGATCGAGGTAGGGAAATACACTTGACTTATTATCGTTGATGTTGAATTGTGTTGACTTGTTTGTGTTTCATATGACCAAACTGTGAATGCTGACTTGTTCCGTGGTTGTTGATTTACGTTATGATTCATATGCTGGAAGGTGATTGACTGAATTGATCGTATTGAGTATGTTATCACAACATTTGGTAACCGGCATGATTTTATGATTGATCAGTTCAATAATATATATATTGTGTTGCATTAATTTCTTTTGAGCATTCATATGCATTGGAGATGGAGGATGTTGTGGTGATGTGGTGTGGTGAAGATGATGTTGTGATAAGGCCCAGACGGGTTCTCGCAGACTTGCCCTGGTGTCCTCAAACAAGGAGTGGCGAGATCGGCTACGGTCGATATATAGTCTACCGGGGATCGGTATGGTCAAGGCGTTCGGGTTATGAGATATGAGTTGAGATGGAGGTGGAGGTGACGGAGGAGCATGCATATCATATTTTGTTGTTTCATTGTTTTCCCTACTCAACCTCGTGGTTGACCCCGTGTATTCGTGAACACCGTGATGACCCAAATATTGGCGAGCGACTTGACAGGTTTAAGAGATAGAACGGGAGCTTGGTGGGCGTGAGACTCTGGATCAGAAGACTTAGTAGCTAGATCATCAGCTAGAAGACTTTCACTTTTATTTATGTTAGTTCTTTATAATTTGACGTAAAAGAGGTTTTGTAATAATTAAGTTAAAGTAATTATATAATTTTGCCTTGGAGTTTAATTTGTTATTCACTACCTCGGGAAACCGAGATGGTATCAGTCCGGTTTATTAGGGAATGTCTTGCTAAAGGCTCCTTCATAAACCGGGGTGTTACATCTATAGTGTACATTTTACACTAGTTAAATTGCAATAAAAGCTTGGTAAGTGGATATACTACGTATCCATATATTCCAACTTTATTAATTGCTATTTCCTCCTATTCGATGTAATCTCGAATGAAATTTTCTAAGTACATGTCTAGTCTTGTAACTAGACTTTGGGTTCTTTAACTTGAAAGATACTCCCACTGTTATCACATAACTTGTGATGGGATCTTTGGTGGAAAGACCTATTAATGGTTCCTTTATAAACCATCTTATCCTTATCACAATGTACTCAGACTCTGTTTGTAGAACTTGCAATGGTTGAAACTAAAACATTTCTCTAGTCTCTTACTCCTAAGTCAGTAAAATCAGCCTAGGATTTTGATAAATCCTTACAGGTTTGGAAACTAGAGTTTGTGTAACCCTTCAACACACAACTTAATATATCATCTAAACATAAGAACGAATCCTCAATTATCCTCAATAATCTTAAAGGATGTTCTTTAAGGCTTTCAAAAAACCTTCATTCGAATTAACTTGTTATTGACTTATTATGTTTCAAGCATATGATTCATCATGGCATGTGCATATTATGGCATACATGATCGTTCTAATGGCAGAAACATTAGCAATCGATTTCATGTGATCAACAACTTATTTAGGTTCAGTGAATGGCTACGACTCTATCATAGTAATTCCACTTTCATCAATATAAATAACTTACTCAACCTTGTTGATGTTAAAAATATGAAAGATCTTATCATCATAAGGCTCTCGACTCTATGCCAATATTCTCTCAAATTTAACACATAGATTCAGGAATCTATAATACATTGCACCTTTTCCTAGTCTCCCAATCACTCTTTCACAGAGGAGAGAATTGGTACATTATTCTCAACGAGTAATATGTTATCAACATATAAGACATGGGAAAAATAATTCTGGCTCTCACTTAACTTCATGTATAAACATGATTCTTCAATAATGTGAATGAAACCATTCTCAATTATCACATGAACGAAAAGTATGATTATTACAATCCTTTGATGCTTGCTTAAGACCATTCTAGGACCGCTTAAGTAAGCTTTGCAAAATATGTTAGGATTCTTAGATCTTTATCTAAGGTTTTGTGTTCCGTACACATCCTTCTCTAAATTCCCATTTTAGAAAAGCGAATTTTTAATATCATTTGACATTCTTCATCAAAATGAAATGTGGCAATTCCTAACATAATTTATCTTGATTAACATCTTCATGTTAATCTATGCTTTTAGGTACTCTAAAGCTCTATTTACTTTAAAGAGACCATCGCCTTAAAGTAAATCTACTATTGAGATTGTAATGCTATGGCTATTATGCAACAAGGTCGATTTGGGACTACTCGCAATTGATCATTCAATAGGTCATAATTCCAATACTTTCAAAAAGTAACATATTAACAATAAGACATGTGTACTTTACTCCCACTCTATCTCAATAGATTATAGTTCCATTACTTTTAAAAAGTAACACATTAATTATAAGACATGTTTGTGACGATCTACTCCCACTCTATCTCTTAGAAATACTTCTATCTTCTTAAGAGATTGCTTTGTGAGCTACAAACATATATTGTGAAGTAATACTAGTTCGTCTAGACTGACGTGTTAGCTCATAAATAGACCAGCTCTATTATGACAGTTTGATTCATGTAATATGCGAGTCTGATCCATGTCATTTGTTAAATAGACTTGCTATTTTAGGTATCTCCAGGTTGATCTTTCGTTTAAAATAATGTGTCCGTTTTGGATTGCAAATCCCCAAAAGTGAGTTCGATAACTCAACCCGACTCATATTAGTTTGCTCTTATAGGTAGTGACACAAGGTCATAATCCATAAGTGAGAATCAAATTTATTACTTAGATATTCGCCACCACGATCGGATCATAATGCTTTAATTCTTTTGTTCAATTGGTTCTCTACTTCCTTTTGAAATTCTTTAAATTTCTCAAAAGCTTCACTTTTTATATTTGATTAAGTAAACATACCCAAATCTACTTAAATCGTCGGTAAAAGTGACGAAGTAGTCATAATTTCCCCTAGTGGTGATACTTATTGGACCACATACATCGGTATGTATTAGTCCCAATAAATCACTTGCTCGTGTCCCTTTACCACTAAAGGGAGCACGAATCATTTTGCCAAGGAGACAAGATTCGTATATTCCATATGATTGAAAATCAAATGGTCCAATAATTCCATTCGACACTAGCCTTTTGATGCGTTTCTCGTTTACGTGACCTAATTGACAATGCCAAATGTATGATTCATTTGGATCACTTGTTTTGAGTCTTTTGGATTGTATGTTATAGATATCTATGCCCGAGTTTAAAGTTTCAAGAACATAAATGCCATTAATTGAAGTGCCTTGGCCTATGGCCAAGTTATTCTTAGAAATTTCACAACAATTATTCTTAATAGCAAAAAGAAAATCCTTCCATGTCTAACATGGCAACGGAAACGATGTTCTTCGATAAAGAAGGTACAAAATAACAATTATGTAAGTACAACTCAAAGCCATTAGCTAAAACAAGTACATAAGTCCCTCTTGAAGTGGCGGCTACCCTAGCTCCATTTTCTAGTCGGAGATCTACATCATCCTTGTTTAGCTTTTCCACATTTCTAAGCCCCTGTAAATGATTACAAAGGTGAGAACCACAACCGGTATCCAATACCCACGTTGAGGTGGAAGTATAATTTATATCAATAACAAAGATTTCGGAAGAAATATTACCAAGTGGAGCGTCAAGTCCAACATTGATATCTCCCAAATACTTGGGGCAATTTTGCTTCCAATGGCCCATGACATTACAATAATGACATTTATCGTAGGATTGGGCACCCTTCTTGGTTTTGGTTGTGGTAGTCTCACTATCCACATCCAATCCATTATCGGGTTTGGGTTTCTTACCCTTCTTTGCCTTTCCTTTAGTAATACCATTACTCCTTTCAGTTGTAAGGACATTCTTGCTAGAACTCCCACTTAATATAATATTTCTCCTTGCTTCTACAAACAGGGATGCCATGGAATTTGTGAGATTCTTCTCACAAGATTTTCTGACCAAAGAGGTGGGCATGAATATGGGAGTGGGAGGTGTGGAAGTGGTAAGGTAGCAAAGATTTCCATCCTCACCAATGCCAAAGCGTAATTCTCTAGTCGTATCATTGTCATACAAGGACCATTTTTCATTGAATGATTGGAGCCACAAATTTATGGTGATCAATGTAAGAGTATTAGATGAATCCATTGCGGAAAAATAACTACAAAAACGGAGATGAAGGAAACAATGAACATTTATCGTTATAATACTTGTAAATACAAGTATAGCATTTATATAGTGACCTCTACCCAACTATAATAAATGATTCCGAGATCCATCTTTATACAAATATGGGCACTGGAAAATCGATACATCCCATACTTTTAAAAATTTGGTGAATTAACTCTTTAATTGATTCTACTTTAGAACTCTCGGTCGATGTTTTTCATAAAACCCATCTCTAGCCCCGGAACATAAGACTAGTCATAATATCCCGTTGATCCAACCAAATTTCGCGTGTAATAACGTTTTATTACCCCACTTACCCAATGATAAATGAAGTCACCTTGGGAAAACCGAACCTACCCCAAATGTCACGGGGATTCATGGGTCTTATTATTTGGTAAGGCTAATCTCAATTTTAAAATCAGTGAGAGGTCATGTTAATTTATTATCTATCAATTTTAAGTGAGCTAAAAGGTCGAATTATCGATAATTTTAATTGACACGGTCGAAAACTCGATACGATATGCATGTGTTGTTGTGGCGATTTGGCAATGCATGCAACATATTAAAAGAAATGCAAAACAAATAATAAATTCCTAGTATGGCCATCCTAAAATAGAAAATCAAATAATCTATTACAAATTCGGAAATCAACTCCTTTGGTCCTTTGAATCTTCAAGTGGCACGCCTCCCTAGAACACCGTCTTTGCCGGAACGCCTTTCCGAATGGCACCGTCTTGAAGGAACTTCGGAATTACAAATAATAATAAAATACATAGCTATTCCTATTATACATTTGTAATATGAAAAACTAGTAAAAATAAAAGTGATACGAGATCACATTAAATTACAACCGAATCAATATCCCTTTACATTACGGGTAATATCGATTAAAACTAAGGCCATACTAAGATAAAATTACATAAATAAAATATGACATTCAACAATGAAATATGCAACATTATAATATGTGTCTATCATGCCAAATTCCGTGCCAAATCGCCCTATTTAACTTATATCGATCATATAACCCGGTTTCATAGAAATGCACGATTTTAACTTATTAAAATCGCTAAATAATACTAAAATCTAATTTTAGTCCAAGTTAATTATCCTAACACTCTTAGGTCTCAAAAATTAGTCATTACTCAATTTTTGACAATAATTCAACTTAACATAATTTTATGCTCATTTGACCCTAAAATCATACTCCCTCCATACCAGACCAAAGGTAACACTTAATATAAATGGACGTACCACACCAAAGGTAACATTCCTTATTTGGCCCACAACATTACCAAGTTATCCTTATACTCATTTGATATTTACACAAAATGCCATTACATACCCCACCTACCAACCCACAATTAAATACCCCACCTATTTTTTCCCTCTTTACCCTTACTTTTTCCACTTTTTCTTAAATACTCCAATTTTCCCTACGTTACCTTTGGTGTGGTACGGAGGGAGTAACATTTATGAAATAAATCCAAATTAAATTACAATAATTTCAAAATTTGAATTTTAAATTTTTGAACATTCTGGAATATATCCATGACACTCATAATCTCAAAAATTATGGTTAAAATTTTCGAATTTATTTCGAGAAAAATATAGTTGCGATTTATCGGTTTTATCAAATAAAACATCTAAAGCATACAAAAATTAATCCAATCAGTTTTAGAACTTTAGATCTGATAAGTGGGATATAAATGCAACCTAAAATAATTTTCTCATGCCATGTAATTTGATTTAGCTATTTATGCTAAAATAGTCACTATTTATGTTATTTTTACTCTAAAAATTCATAAATCATGAAAAATGAATCAAATTCATCTTAAATTTTACACACAGTGATTAAAATGTGCATGTGACAACATATTAAAATTTCATGGCCTGTTTCGAAGTTTAACTATATTTAACCGTTTTACCTCCATTTAATTCATTTTTATCTCATAAAAATCATAAATCATGCAAAATAAATCAAATTTATACGAAATTTTACATACAATAAGTAAAGTATGCATGTGAGGTCATATAATAATATCAAGGTCAGAGACTATGTTTAACTATTTTTAGCATTTTAAATACCATTTTAATCCTAAAAATGTAATAAAATTACTAAAAATCATTAAAATGAGCAATAAAATACCATAAATCATAAAAATGACCTAAATACATTTTAGTACCAGAATATATAACATGTATTATGATTTCGTGGCTTTATCTAATAAATCACAAATTTCTAGTTTTAATTAAGTTACTAATAACTCGAAAAAACTATAAATCGATTATGCATGCAACATCCTATGCTCTGATACCAATTGTTAGGTTCATATACCTATTATTAGATATTTCTAATAGTAATTTAATCAACTTATTAAATTTGACATAGTGGATCTAGTGCATGCTTAACAAGATAAAAGAATAAGGAAGGAAAAACAATGTTCCTTACATTGTTGTATGGCACGAAATGAGCACAAGTAAGGTCTCCTACCTTCACTTGTTCTTGAGCTATGATAAGTATTAGGATGATACTCCAAGACTCTATATTAGGAGCCCTCCTTTTGATTGCACCCAAGATTATAACCCAAAATTACTACTAATGTTAACTAGAGATTATGTAGTAATGTTCCCTTAATTATTACTAATATTACTAATATTACTACACTATTAATATATAACAATCATTAGTATTTGAGTGATTTTTGAGGTTTTTGCATGTATGATATTTAGAGAGAAAAGTAGAGTAGAATGAGAACAACAATTATTCTCCTCTCATGCTCTCCATGTACCGTCCAAATGCTCTTTCTATAGAGCATTTTGGTTTTCTTATTTTGTCTTATGCAATATTCTCTATGTGTAGGTAGTAGGCTAGCATGAATAAAGCATGTCATAAGATGTTGGAGCATCTTTCCAACAATAAAATGACAAAACCAAAAACTCAAGCATGCTCTCATTTTGGACGGTGCACTTGAGTATATATGGGTCCATTTTTATCTTATAATAGTTGTCCCATAAATGCTTGATAGTCTTATGTTTAATTATCTTACATAATTAAATATTAATTTGATCATACAACAATTATGTGACAAATTAATAAACATATACTCACTCAAGTTATTGAGTAATATTTTACCATTATATCAACATATAATGGGCCCCCATAATAGCTAGTTAGTTGAATTTACAACCTCTTGTAAATGCAAATAACTAATTACCTCTACCTCGAAATATTTATAAAACCTCAACATAATTTAGTAAATTAATATATTAATCCACTAAATCGAATCTTATTTAATCACATTACAATAAGATACAAAATCGAACTCATATAAATAAGGGATTAATTAATCCGTATCAAATACAATTAATTAATTATTTATTTGGGTCTCATCCTTTAGGTGTGACCTTAAGGGATCAACTGATCGCCACTGTCAAACGACAGTAATGTCAAACTCTAGTTAGCCAATCATTACTGATTAATGTTGATCAGTTGACTCATAATTTAATCATCCCTTACGTATTCTTAATTTGAGATTTAAATATGTGATCGCACTATTGTTGAGGACACATACTCCAACACCTTTTCCTCATAAAACCCTTTGAACATACCAGAAAGGTATTCACGACCACGATAAGTTCAAAGAGTCTTT
Organism: Silene latifolia; assembly: GCF_048544455.1. Taxonomy (NCBI): domain Eukaryota; kingdom Viridiplantae; phylum Streptophyta; class Magnoliopsida; order Caryophyllales; family Caryophyllaceae; genus Silene; species Silene latifolia. Next base: position 120,961,548 of record NC_133536.1, on the reverse strand, counting down.
ACTTTTCGATCCAATTGATTCTCAACTTCCACTACAAAACGCATGAGCGTATCAAATGCTTCATAACGACGAGACAATAAATACACATACCAAAACGTGTATAGTCATCAATAAAAGTGAGGAAATATATAGTACCATGACGAGCCCTTACATTTAAAGGCCCACTAATGTCAGAATGGATTAGCTCTAAAGGACATAGAGCTCTTGAAGCCTTACTAAAAGGATTCTTGCTTGCTTTGCCAGCTAGACAAGGCTGACATATGGGCAACTTAACCCTAGTAAGCCGATCCAAAAGACCATCTTTAGCTAGTCTGTTCATTCTTTCCTGGCCAATATGACCAAGTCTTGCATGCCATTTAACAGATTTTGAATCAAGATCAAAATGAGAAACAAATGCATAAGATGAATTATCATAAATATCATCCAAGTCAAGTACAAAGAAACCATTTTTCAAAATACCATGGCCAAACACATCGCCATGATACAGAATTTCTAAACTACTGTCTTTAAAATTGAAAACAAATCCTAATTTCAATAAACTAATTACTGAAACTAAGCAACATCGCACGCCAGGTGAGTAAAGGGCATCGTGTAGAAGCCTTGTATTGCCTCCACGAAGCTTTATTTGATAGGTACCAGTTCCAAGGACATCTTCCTCACTACCGTTCCCAAGCATGAACGTTTGTGAACCCACCGGAAAACGATGATAGTCCATAAAACCATCACGATCACGAACTATGTGCTTGCTCGCCCTCGTATCTACAATCCAATTAGGAAGATAATTAGCAACTAATGCATGAGAACATACAAGCAAATCATGATCATTAGAGGAAAAAGGTACCTTCTTTGGCTCGGAACACTCTCGAGCAAAGTGACCTCTCTTCTCACAATTGAAGCACTTCACACGCGCTAAATTGACCTCTTTAGGCTCTTTTGCCTTTTGTTGCTTTTGGATTCCATCTTATGGTCCAAGAGGCTTTGTAGGGCGTCTCCCTTTCTTGCCCCTCTTTCCCTTGTTGTTCTTAAACTTATTATGAACAACAAGTGCAGCAACATGAGTAGGTGGTTTTAGCGCCTTTTGACGCTCTACCTCCATTTCCACATGTTTGGCAAGTTCAGTGAAAGTCTTGATATTTTCACTATGAGACACGAGGAGCTTAAAATTCTTCCATTCCTCTGTATCGGAGGGAAGAGAGCGAAGCACATTCACTACTTGCTCCTCATCGGGCACATCCCGCCGCCCAGCAACTTTCAGATCACGTATCATGGCACTCATGACACGCAAGTGTTCAGTCACATTATGTTTAGGATCAATCGAATAATCCATCGACTTCAGGTTCAAGGCACGGAGCCTCGTCGCCGAAGTTTGACCAAACGAGATCTTAAGCTTGTCTCTCATGTCCTTAGCAGTAGGACACATTTCAAACTCACCAATTAAATCATTGTGCATGCAGAATAACATAGTAAAGCATGCAGAACAATCCTTTTTGAACCACTCATCATGGACTTTCAAGTTTTCATTATACCTAGCCATATCCTCGGGTTTCTCAGGTTCCTTAGGCTTAGCCACAGTAGTTGTCAAGGTTTCAAGTACTTCGCGTTCATTAAGGAGATACTGAATCTTCCTACGCCAAATGTCATAATTCATACCATCTAGCTTTTCAGTCGTGGATAAATCACCAATCATATTTTTAGCCATCTACAAGTATATATTAACATAATGGACATTAGGCACGCTCGAAAAAATTAAATTACCCCAAGATTTTTATTATTTATATCACATATTCGAAAATTTCGCCAATCTCATAATCATCACACAATAATATAAATAATAATAAAACTCTTTAAAACTTAATTTTTCCTCATAAAATTATTACGAAACAAAATCGTATTATAAAGCTTAAGCTAAACATATTAGCATTATAATGTCACTTAGACATTAACAATAAAATGTAAAACAAATTTACATATTTATATACTGACATGTACACAACTTGTATCCTTATACTCAAACATAAACCGAGAAGGAAACAAAAAACTACTACCTATACGGCCCTACATGTGATGAGTTACCTAAGTACATACCAATTAATTAATCTGGCAATAATAAGATCATACAAAAACCAACCATAAAAAAAAATATACATTTACAATGCTCTGGAAGGTTCAAGTATTATCATCATACATCACATGTTCATATACATAAAAGCCAAAAGGTGAAGAAGACGACATCCATTATAATCATATTATCTCATATTCTATCATTCATGGCAAATAAAAAAAATCCTCTTCCCTGTATCCATGTATAAACAAGATTTTTTGAGAAAATGCAAACTGGGAACACATCCCTTGTTCACCTCTATTAAAAAAAATTAAAACAAAATAGAATGAAGAGCCCATCTCCATTTTATATCAAAACCAAGTTTTCTGATTTTACACAAAAGCAAATTTAACACCGCTGTCAAAACGAGACATACATCAACCATATACCGCCCCATCCAGAAAGACAGACTCCATCACATCGGCGCCGGAGAAGACGATTGAGTCGACTCACGCGCTCAACGCGTCATGGCTGTGTAGGTTTGTGACACACACGTGTCTCTACCTGGATCCGTGACACACACGAGACCTTAAATTGGTTGTTTGCGATGAAATCGAAGACGAAAAAATGAGTAAGAATCCAATCTACCAGATGATTGGGTTATAAAACAACATGTGTAAACTCATCATATGAACAATTTTTTTATTTTTTACTATCTATGTAAACATTATTTATAAATTCAACATATGAATTGTAGAAATTAGTTTACACAATAACCAGGGGTTGTACGAAATAAGATGATAAATAAAACATTTCTTAATTTTATCATGTTACTAAGGGTCGGGATAGAAGTCAGATCACGATTGGCTCTGATACCACTGTTAGAATATACGTACCTTAATAGCGGAATGGTACGAAGATCGACGTGCCGATTTCTGTCCACGAAAACCCAATATCGATGGCTTCTAGAGTCACCGGAGATTGTTCACACCCCAAGTTCCAAAAGCTCAAATGATGGTGTCTTTGTTGTGATTATGTGTTAGATTATTGTATTCTTGTTGGATGGATTATGCTTAGATCAATCCACTATTTATACTCACACAATATGTGAGTTACAACCAGGAGATTTATGAGTATTGAAACATCTTCAATTATCTCAAATGTTTCAGTCATAATCTCATTCATAACGGATATTATATGACTCTTAAAATTTGTAACATTCACCATATTGATGGCCGTTCAAAATTCAATAGATTTGAATAGTGTCGAAGTTCCAAAGAAGAAGGGGAAGAAAGACACTTCCTAGATGATTAGTGGGCCTTGTCATATTAGTCTAGTAGTAAGTTACATATAATCAATGTCAATGATTCTCGTCTCGAAACTCTTGTGCTAGGCTTTTTGCTTTTGCATAATACAGGTTTATGATAAATAGCATGTCATATTAAATGTATTAATTAGAATTCATAGTAAATACAATCAATCTAAAAAGCAGATAAGTTAAATCTCACTGCTAACTTAACGTCCTCTATTTATACACCCACAAAATCTAAATCCTATAATCGCATGTGCTATTCCATCTTTCAAATTAAAACCGAGCCTCATATGTTGAGTTTCAGATGCTCCAAAGGTAGGTAGGTTGTTTTACCTGTTTAACATAGAGCGTATGTTCCTTTGGATTTCAAAGGATGGTGATTGCTGATGTTCTGCATGGTTTTTGCTACGTAAATCAGAGATTTATTGCATTTTGCTGTAAATAGGCACATAAATTGTAACAGTTGTAGTGTTTTTATTTTACTTGAACTCTGGTTGTCATCTGAGTACCTATAGTTAAATACACGCACCAAGTTCTTCGATTCCAATTTCCACGCGGTCTTGAACTTTTACATTTCTAGAACTCAGGGCCGAAGGGATGGGGAATGTTAATTTCAAGGTCTTGGCTCGCGGTAAAGCTAATATTCTGATCGAGCAAATTTTTTACACTGCAATCTTCTATGTACCATATGATACACATACAATGATACAACCAATTCAATATGTTTAATATTCGACATCAACGTCAGCCCCCATCACTTTCATTACAATTTCTTTGCAATATATCTTGTATAATACAGTCTCACAAACTCAAATTCATGCCTCATGAATTTCTTATTTTATTTTACGACTAATATGTATAGCTCACTTGTAAACTCGTCCTATTAAGTTTTGGACTTTCTCTAATACTACAACAAATGAAATCACTTATTGGCTACATATATCGCGCTAAACACTACAACATGCAACAAATAAAAGGGATTGCCTCAATTAACGGGCATATTCATAAGGGAATTCCATCTGTCAAATATAATTCCGTAAAGTCGTTTTGTTGGGAGCAAAAAAGTGAGGATCCAATAGTATCCTTGTTGCGGAAGCTCTCGCTTTAAAAGAAGGTATTTTAGTAGCTAAATACTTAGGAATCTCAAAGTTAATTATGGAGGGTGATAATTTATGTGTTATTAACTCGATTCGAGGTACTTGGGAAATTTCTAGTATTATCATGGACGTAAAATTAGACCTTAATTTTTTTGATGAAGTGATAATTAAACATTGCTTTCGTGAAGCCAACAAGGTTGCTGACTTCATGGCTTCTATTGGACATTCATGTCCAACTCTTTCGAGGTGGTTTGATAGCCGGTGGCTTCAACTTACCTCCCTCATTCGAAAGGATGAGATAGGTTGGTCCTATCCTAGAGGATCAACCTAGTTTTCTTACCTAATAAAAAAAAAAATTCTTCCTCCTCGGCCTATCCGACCACGATGTTGGAATGACCGTGCAGATGAAGTGGATTTTAAGGAGTCTAATGGAGGAATAATGCCATCCTCTATCAGTTTGTCCGGCAGCAGAGGCTTAGATGGCCCTAACAGACTTTAAGGGTCCGACAAGCGACAAGCTCAGTCAAAATAAAGTAAAGATGGCAAATAAACTTTGCAAACACTCAGAATACTCTCATAATTTGCAAACCCGTCACAAGGATTTAAAGTGGTTCATTCAAAAATTAAAGCAATCCATACACAGTGACTATTCATCGCATTTCCTTTTTGTTTTTTACTTTTTCTGAATCATTTCTTTAAGGGTTTATCCACAACCACAAGTATCACAACTCTCACCTTTTATAAGTTTTTTTTCCACAACTCCCACCTTTTTCTAAGTTTTTATAAAAACACTCTGGACATCGATTTTAAAACCTATAAGTTTACCTGGTTTTTTTTATTATGTTTCACTCCCCTTTTGTTTTTTACTTTTTTTTTTTCTATTTTTTCACATTTTGAGGTGCGCGTTCTGTTGGAACATGTGTCCTCAACAATAGTGCGATCACATGATTTAAATATCATAATTAAATCTCATATTAAGAATACGTAAGGGATGATACATTTGTTGGAGCTAGTGTCCTCCACAATTAGTGTGATAACGTGTATAAATCTCTTATAGGTTCACAGGGTATACTTAGTATTTTATCAGTTGATTAACGTTTACTAATAACAGTTGCCTTGCTAGAAGTTTGACGTTATTATCATACTGATGGCGGTGATCAACTGGTCCCTAAAAGTCACACCTAAAGGATGTGTTTGAGAGATGTGATTATATGAAAATGTAATCACATTGATGCTTTATATGACTAAAAGGTTAGTCCATGTATTTGACTAAAAAGTTAGTCAAATTGATGATGAGACGATTATTTAATACAATTAAATAATATTAGCTTAGACGAATTAATTGTTAATTCGTAAATTGAATATAAACTGTTATATTTAATTAATGTATATAATGTTAGCTTAAACGAATTAAGATGTTAATTCATAATTAAACGGTTATATTTAATTAAGAAAATTATAAATATGTGGTATTTATAGTTAATGTATATATTATACGAAATTGTCATAATAAATAATTACAGACCGATATTAATAAATCGACTACAAACTATTGTGTGTGGACTTATTAAATACGTGATGACATAAATGATAATTGATAAATATACACATATTATACATTTTGACAATAACCGAAAATAAGAAGATTTTCTTCTTATTTTTGGTTGTTGGTCACTTGATTTTAGGAAAATAAAAGAAGAAAAATATCTTCCTCCTTTTGCTCCCTTTGGACGGTTTTAAGAGGAGAGAGGAAGAATCATTTTTCTCACTTAATTTTTCACAAAACACTCTCATCAAAAACCCTAAAAAAAAACTACTCTAAATTTATTAGAAATTAGGGTTTTCTTTCTAGCAAGAAAGAGGCATTTCTCGGAGCATCTTGGATGCAACGATTAGGAGAATATCGATCTCGATATTTGTTCTTAGGCCAAATTGCTAGGACCGGAGGTTAATTCTAATCTCTATTCTTTTGTTTATGCAATTTCGTTTATGACTCGTAATTTCATATTTCATAATTTCGTTATAATCCGAATTTTCTTGATGAAATATACCGATATTTCCCACAACATTTATATAATCAAATGATCAACATTAATCGGTAACGATTGGCTTGCTAGAGTTTGACGTTACTGTCGTAGGACGGTGGTGGTCAGTTGATCCCTTAAGGTCACACCTAAAGGATGATGCCCTTATCAGTAAAGTTGATTAATTGTATGATGATACAAGTTAATCAATTCCTTAAAATTGAACAATTCAATTTGTGAGAGAGAATGTTTATATCTTATTGTAATGGGATTAAATAAGATTTATTTTAGTAATTGAAATACTTTATTACTAAAATTGATTATTGTTTGTGAAACAATTGAAATAAGAATGAATGGTTAATTATAATTACAAGATGTTGTGAATTATAATTATATGACCCATTTTATTTATGTGATCAAGTATCACTAGTCAATTTGTTATATGTAATTTAATTAATGTATATAATGATATTTATTTGATAAGTATGCATTAAATTAATTAATAACATGTGACATATTTATTTGATAAGTATGCATTAAATTTATTTATGTGATCAAGTATCACTAGTCAATTTGTTATATGTAATTTAATTAATGTATATAATGATATTTATTTGATAAGTATGCATTAAATGTAATTTAATTAATGTATATAATGATATTGTGTGACAAGTGACAAATTGACAAAATAAAATGGAGGTCCATTTTATCTCATATGACCGAAATATTGGAGGTAGTATGGGTGAGTGGGTGTTTTGTTTAATGGATAAATAAAACACTATGATTACCTATGATGTATGTAGTCTTACACCTATTTTACTTGTAAAGAACAAAAGTAAAATAAAAGACCATGCATTGGTCTTTATATACTCCTTCCACCGGTTTTGTGCACATATGAGAAGAGAATTTTATCCTCTCATTTTTGTAGTGTTCATTCAACATGCAAAGCTTTCCTCTCTCACACATTCTTGTTCATCTTTCTCTAAAACTTGAGAAATGATGATCCAAATTGTTCAAACAACATTACTAATATTATTAATGTAATATGAGTTTTAGTAATCAATTTTAAGGTAGATTATTAAATAAATATCTAGCAAATATTATTTAGTAGTGATAAGGGCTAATCTTGGGTGCAATCAAGAGGAGAATCTCTACATTGAGATTTTTGGAGGATCATCTAACATATTAAGCTCAAGAACAAATAAGGAAGGTGACCTTATTTGTGCCCATTAATTTCGAACCAATATACAATGTAAGGGACATTGTTTTTCTTAAAAATCTCTTATTTTGTTATGCATATACTAGATCTAAAGAACAAATAATTAAGAAGTTAATTAGTTCACTATTAGAGGAGTCTAATAATAGGTATATGAACCTTACAAGTGGTATCAGAGCATAGGATGTTGCATGCATAATCGGTTATTGTTTTTTCGAGTTAATTTGTTAACATATAAAACTAAAAATTTGTGATTTATAAGAGTAAGTCACGAAATATTAATGCATGTTATATATTCTGGTCCTAAAATGCTTTTAGGTGATTTTTATGATTTATGGTAATTTATTGCTCATTTTATTGATTTTTAGTGAAATAATTACATTTTTATGAGTAAAATGAACTTTTATTTACTAAAATAAGTAAACCTTTACTACTGGTTGTAATTTTTTAGTATGACTTCACATGAATATTTGATGTATTGTATGTAAAATTTTATATTAATGTGATTAATATTTCATGATTTATGATTTTTATGTGATAAAAATGGCATAAATGGAGGTTAAATGACTAAAATTGGTTAAACTTACTATCTGACCTTAAAATTTTTATATGACCTCACATGCACATTTTACAAGTTGTGTGTAAAATCTCGAATTAATTTGATTAATATTGCATGTTTTATGATTTTTATGAGATAAAAATGGATTAAAAGAGGTAAAATGGTTAAAAATAGTTAAACTTCGAACCAGGTCATGAAACTTTAATATTTTGTTACATGCATGATTTAAACAGTGTATGTAAATTTTGAGATGATATGATTTCATTTTGCATGATTTATGAATTTTTAGAGTAAAAATGGCATAAATAGTGACTATTTTAGCATAAATAGCTAAAACGAATTACATGGCATAAAAAAATTATTTTAGGTTTCATAAATATCCCACTTATCATATCTAAAGTTATAAAATTGATTGGATTAATTTTTTCGATACTTTAGATGTTTTATGAGATAAAACCGATAAATTGCAACTATATTTTCTCAAAATTAATTCGAAAATTTTAACCATGATTTTTGACATTATGAGTGTCATTAAAATATTCCAGAATGTTCAAAAATTTGAAATTCAAAATTTAAAATTATTGTAATTTAATTTGGATTTATTTCATAAATATTATGATTTTAAGGTAAAAAATGAGCATAAAAATTAAATCACGTTGAATTATTGTCAAAAATTGAGTGATGACTAATTTTTGAGTCCTAAGAGTGTTAGGATAATTAACTTGAGCTTAAATGTAATCTAAGTATTAATTTGTGATTTTAAGAAGTTATTATCACGCATTTCCATAAAACTGGGTTATATAAACTAGAGCCGGCAAATAATGACACGACACGAAAACACGACACGAACCCGACACGAAACTAACGGGTTTGGGTTGAGCTCTCTAAACACGAACCCGACACGAATGACCTGTTTAGTAAATTAATCCTAATTTTTTTTATCCTTCATCACATAAATATACTTGAACTTTCCAAATATTGACATGGCACGAAAACACGACACGAACCCGACACGAAATTAGCGGGTTAGGGTTGAGGCTTGATGACCCATTTATGTAAGTGGGTCAACATGAACACGACACGAGATTTAAATGGGTCGGGTTTGGGTTGAAAAGTTTGTGACCCGTTTACATGTGACATGAACACGAACCCAACACGACCCGATTTGTTTGCCAGGTCTAATATAAACGATATAAGTTAAATAGGGCGATTTGGCACATAATTTGGCATGATAGATACATATTATAATGCTGCATATTTCAATTGTTGAATGTTTTTTATTTATATAATTTTGAATTATGTAATTTTATCTTAGTATGGCCTTAATTTTAATCGATATTACCCGTAATGAAAGGGAATATTGATTCGGTTGTAATTTAATGTTATCTCTTATCACTTTTATTTTTACTAGTTTTTCCATTTTACAAATGTATAATAGGAATAACTTTGTATTTTTATTATTATTTGTAATTATGGAGCTTCTTCACGACGGTGCCATTCGGGAAGGCGTTCCGACAAAGACGGTGTTCTTGGGAGGCGTGCCACTTGAAGATTCAAGGGACCAAAGGAGTTGGTTTCCGAATATGTAATAGATTATTTGATTTTCTATTTTAGGAAGGCCATACTAGGAATTTATTATTGCTTTGCATTTCTTTCAATATGTTGCATGCATTGCCAAATCGCCATAACAACACATGCATATCATATCGAGTCATCGACCGTGTCAATTATAATTATCGTAGTTCACCGCTTTAGTTCACTTAAAACGTGATAGATAATAAATTGACCAGACCTATCACTTATAATAATTGAGAATTAGCCTTAGCAAATAGTAGAAACCATGAGTCCCAATTTCATGAGGAAGTAGACTCGGCTCACCGGGGTACTAAACTTGTTACGTTGGGTAAGTGGATAATAAAATGTTATTACATCGAAATTTGGATTGAGTTCAACGGAAGTATTCGTGACCGTAGTCGCATGTGTTCCGGGCTAAAGATAAATATTTGAGTAATTTTTATCGACCGAGAGTTCTAGAAGTAGAATCAATTAAGAGTTAATCCACCGAGTTATATTGATAAAGGATGTATCGGCTCACCGTGCCCAAATTAATATGAATTTGGATCTCGGAATCATTTATAATAGTTGGGTAGAGGTCACTATATAAATGCAATACTTGTTTACAAGTATTATTAAAATGATAGATGTTAATTATTTCCTTCATTTTCGTTTTGTAGTTATTTATTTGCAATGGATTCATCTAATAATCCTACACCGATCACAATTAATTCATGGCTCAAATCATTCAAAGAAAAATGCTCCTTGTATGACAATGACCCGATTAAAGAACTACGCATTGGCATTGGCGAGGATGGAAATCTTTGCTATTTTACCACTTATACACCTCCGACTCCCATATTCATGCCCACCATATCCTTGGTAAGGGAATCATATGAGGATAATCTCACAAATTCCAAGGCATCCTTGTTTGATGAAGCAAGGAGAAACATCAAATTGAGTGGGAGTTCTAGAAAGAGTGTCCTTGCAACCGAAAGGGGTAATAGTATTAATAAAGGAATGGCAAAGAAGGGTAAGAAACCCAAATCCAATTGTGAATTGGAAGTTGACAGTGAGACTACCACAACCAAAACCAAGAAGGGTGCCCAATCCTACCATGAATGTCATTATTGTAATGTCATGGGCCATTGGAAGCGTAATTGCCCAAAGTATTTGGAAGATATCAATGTTGGACTTATCACTCCAAGTAGGACTTGGAAATATGGAAAAGCTAAACAAGGGTGATGTAGATCACCGACAAGGAAATGGAGCTAGGGTAGCCGTCACTTCAAGAGGGACTTATGTATTTGTTTTAGCTAACAGCTTTGAGTTGTAATCTACATAATTGTTATTATGTACCCATTTTGTCTAAAAACATTATTACCATTTCTATGTTAGACATAGAAGGATTGTTCTTTTGCAATAAAAAACAATTGTTGTAATTTTGTTTAATATGTCTTGGCTGTGAGCCAAGCCACTTCTCTCAATTGTATTCATGTTTTAGACACTTCCAACTCATCTAAAGATATCTATAACATACAATCTAAAAGACTCATGACAAGTGATTCAAATGATTTGTGCATTTGGCCTTTTTCGATTAGGTTACATAAATAAGAAACGCATTTAAAGGCTAGTGTTGACTAGATTTATTGAACCATTTGATTTTTCAATCATATGGAATATGCGAATCTTGTCTCCTTCGCATAATGATTCGTACTCCCTTTAGTGATAAAGGAATACGAGCAAGTGATTTGTTAGGACTAATACATGCCGATGTATGTGGTCAAATAATATCACCGCAAGGGGAAATTATGACTACTTCGTCACTTTTACCGATGATTTAAGTAGATATGGGTATGTTTACTTAATCTAATATAAAAGTGAAGCATTTGAGAGATTGAATAATTTCTAAATAAAGTAGAGAACCAATTTATCAAGAGAACTAAAGCATTACGATCCGATCGTAGTGGCAAAGATCTAAGTAATGAATTTGATTTATTAAATATGGATTATGACCTTGTGTCACTACCCATAAGATCAACTAATATGAGTCGGGTTGAGTTGTTGAACTCACTTTTGGGGTTTTTATATTAATCTGAAGGGTCAACCTGGAGATACCTAAAATAGAGAGTCTATTTAACAAATGACATGGATCAGACTTACATATTACATGAATCAAACTACATAGAAGAGCTGGTCTTTTATGCGCTAACATGTCAATCTAGACAAATTACTATTACTCCGCTATATATGTTTGTAACTCACAAAGCTATCTCTTAAGAAGATAGAGGTATTTCTAAGAGATAGAGTGGGAGTAGATTAGATCGTCACAAACATGTCTTATAGTTAAAGTGTTACTTTTGAAGGAAAAGTAGATCTGTATACTTACATATTCATATATGTTTTAAATTTAATTTGTCATAAAATTAATGATTGATCTTATGCATGCAAATATTAAAACAAAATAAGGAAGAAACATTGTTCTTACATTGTGATTTTCGGTCTAATGGGCACAAGAGAGATCACCTTTCTCTCTTGTTCTTGAGCTTTCCCTTTTGGATGAACTAAGACCCAAGTGTAGGATCTCTCCCAAAGTTTTATACCCAAGGCTCACTCTTAATTAAAATTAATATTATAGATACTAGTACAATATTAATCTTGTATGAAATTGACCCAAAATAATTTGGTATTTGTCTCTCTAAAACCGGTTAGAGGAGAAGAGGAAGGAAGAATATTTTTTTTATCTCTCTAAAAATATTTTTATGAGATGAATGAATGAATAATCAATAACCTTATTGAGTATAAGGTAAAAAGGAGAGGAAAAACCAATTGGTTTTTGCCTCTAGAAAACCGGGTGGGAGAGAGGGCAAAGGGGAGCCAATGCATGCATAAATTGTTCTTTACAATGAGCATTAGGTTTGCATGGCTAGTGACTAGGGTACTCATCATGCCCTCCACTAATATAATCAACATATAATTAGCTTAATCCTCACCTAATTTTCGGTCCATATGGATAATATGGAATCCATATTATTTTTGTCAATTGTCAAAATGTCACATGTCACATGTCACATGAAATTGCTATGTATTTTTAACATATTAAAAATCAACGTATTAATAAAAATACGTCATATACAAAAATCGACTTAGTAATTCATAATTACTTGTACCAAAATATTTTACCATTTATAAATCACAACAGTCTGTATTTATAATAATTCATTCAAATTTAATTGTTTCCTTAAACAATAATTTCATCTGAGTAATGATACAATTCGATTACTCAGACCGTATCTCATATTAATCAATTTTAATGTGATACGTAAATTTTACTTCCAAAATCGTCCGTTAATTTTCAAGTAATTTAGTTAACTCGTAACATTATACGATTAATTAAATGATCAATTAAGAGTGTTGCCCTATAGGTATGACCTAGGGGATCAACTGATCACCACCGTCGCACGACAGTAATGTCAAACTCTAGTCAGCCAATCATTACCGATATATGTTGATCAGTTGACAGTAAAAAAAATACTTCCCAATTGTATTCTTTATAATGAGATTTAAACATGTGATCATCATGATCAACAGTCGTGATCGCATTATTGTCGGAGGACACATATTCCAACAATCTCCCACTTGTCCTCGACAAGTGTGCGTCACCAATTGTGGACAGCGGGCCGCCCACGGGGGCGCTTGGGAGGAAAAGAGAAACAAGCGTTTGCATTTTGTATGGAGTCGCCACCAATTTTTATGGGAAATTGGAACCGTTCGAATACCTCGTGTCATGTCAAGACACAAAGTAAAGACATGAACACTAAGCAATCGTTACCCTTAGCATTCTATGTCTAGAATGACTCTCGTGGATGCCAATGAACACGGGTGTTCACAGATATCTGGAGTAAGGGGTGAGGGTACGTATTAGGAAGCTCTTTTGATCGAACACCTAATCCCGCCCGCCTCGATAGCGGCCTCTACTAATGATTAGGGAAGTTATTCGTACTCGATATATCGTCGGCTATATGCATGAAATGCAACATCCAAGTTTTAATCCTAGCATGTGAGAATTAATACTAAGTCGGTTGACAATTAGTTAGCATACAATTGGGTCGAAGTAGGATTTAATGTTTAATTACATGTGAAAACATACAAACAATAAAAGAAATACAATAATTATGAATTACAATAATGAAAATTACAATAATTACAACGGATTAGGCGATTTATGTCGAAAATATCTTTAAAACGGATAATTTGAGAAAAAGAATAAAGGAATCAAATGAATTAACGAACAGGAATTAGCGTGATATTACGGTTAATAGTTAGTTAATATGTAAACTAATTACGCTACGTCAAGGCAGAAACGGAGTTCAGGGACAGAACTCAGCCAGGAACAGGCACAGCAGAGCTGCGTCCTTTGGAATAGGCGCAGCAGACGCTGCGTTTGTTCCGTGGCTCAGTTCTGGCTGTGAAGCCGTAATTGCAGGCCGTTAATGTCAATCGGTGATTTTAATGATGGATTAAAATTATTTACTCGGATGAAAGTGATTAGCATGTTATTTAACATATGAATGGGTCGTTAAAGCAATAAAACATAAATAAGACGGAATTGAACTCATTAATATAAGATGGATTAATGATAGAAGTGAAAAATATTAACAAACTAAACAAATTAAATCAATTAATTGGGTTAGATACGATGGATATATGACGAATATATGATAGATATGACAAATAACAGATGAAAACTATATCAAAGACGAATTCCAGAAACCCAATATTGATGAATTGAATCTCTATAACCCGGGATTGAATTTAATGACGAAAACCCGCAAATATTGGATTATTTGGGATTTAAGTCGGATTTAAATAATTAAAACATATTAATGATGATGATTATAAATATACATATGAATTGTATTCTATCGTGATGAAGAATTGACAAATAAACGAAACAAACAAAAGGATTTTGACGAATAACAGAGGACGAACGAAGAAGAAAGGAAGCAGGAACTGCGGCAGCCTCACGAAGAGGCGCAGCAGGAACTGCGCTCCTTCGAAGAGGCGCAGCAGTTGCTGCGTCCTTTCTCGACGGCTATCTACTGGAAATCCGTAAAAAAGAGGTTTTTAGACATGGTTTTAGAAATCGGTTTTAATGGTACTTTCGACATAAACCTTACAATTGATGATACAAAAGGTAAATACAATAAATAAAGAAGGATTATACACCCTCAGACTTACATGTTGACGAAACGAGAAGGACTAAGATATCGATTAGCGATGCTCGACGCGAATGCAAAGAAAGTGCCCTCGTAAGAGGAAAACGATTAATTAATTAAGTTGATTGATGTGGAGTTGGTCAAATTGGTCGGTCATGCAAACGGGGAGGCTGGTACTCAGAAGGATCCGAGTTTACGTGGTCGAAAGTTCAAGCACGTAGACGCCAAAAAGTAAGAACAAAGTCTAGAATTCAAAGGGAGAAGAGAAGGGCGGACACTCGCGTGAGAAATATGAGGACCGAAGGCTCCTATTTATACTAATCACGTGAAGGAATTAGGGTTTCGGAGACTCTTTGGAAGTGAATCTCGGAAAGATATAAAAAAGATATGAGAAATACGCAGAAAAGGGCCTGGGAAGAGGCGCAGCAGCCACTGCGTCTCTTGGTAGAGGCACAAGACTGGCCGCGCTCTGCTTTCAAGGGGTTTCCTCCTGCGGAAGAAAGATTTCCGTGTTTGAGTTATGGTAGGACGGAAATAATTCGGTTTTCCTTAATATCTTATGTGAATATTACGGGAAATTGTTTACTAAAAGATAAAATTTATGAAATATGGAATAGAAATATCCGGAACATTCCAACATTCGACTCGGATTTAACGGTTACTAGAAAAATGGAGACGGTTTTAGGCCCGGACTCCGAATGTACTCTAATTCTTGTCAAAACGACCGTATCGGGACGTAGATGACAACTAAGAGGTAGACATTAATATTTGAGCAATCACTTGACGATAATCTTACGAACTGTCACAAATCGTTCCGCGTATCAAACATGCGGCCCAATCATCACCGGGTGGTTTGCGGGAGCTGCAGAAATGAGGTATCTACAGAGCCCCCACTTTGACTGAGGCTTGGACAAGGCGAAAGTCAAAGTATAGCCATCAGGTCAATCGAAGATTACAACCTGACGACTATGGCGACGCGAGGCGCTCAAGGGGTCGAGCCAAGGACCCGTCGTCGGGAACATTTTAGAGTCTGTCGACTATCGGGGAGGGTCGTTTAAAGTCCATTAGACTACGTAAGGAGGCTCGCCAGCCATAAGAAGAGACCATACCTGAGACTTCTTCTCGAGATGCTTCCGGAGGTGCATAGGAGCTAAGGTTAAGCGTAGGAGCTAAGGGTAAGACCTAAATGATATATAAGGATTGGTGCTAGGGTGTGGGGCCCTAAAAGGAAAGTATCGGCGGGAAGGAGGCTAAAATAAGTTCAACTTAAGGGTAACTAAAGCTTGGGTGTAGGAACTCTATAGGTTTGGGAACTTCAGGAGAATGACTCCTTGTCGAACTCCGCGGGGAAACACGAAATATTGCGAGTAGCAGGACACAGGCGGGAACTGCTGAGAGAAAACTGCTTGGGTAGTCTTCGAGAGATAATTGCGAGTAGCAGGACACAGGCGGGAACTGCTTAGGGGAAATCTGCTTAGGTAGATGTTAACCCTCATGTCTTGAGAGGGACAGTACGTCCGCTTACTCTCGCTGGAGACATGATTGGGAGTTATTCTTCTTGTCATGAGAGGGAAAGTGTATCCGCTTACTCTCGGTGGAGACATAATGAAGGTGTGTCGAATTCCGTGAAGGGATAAATGCTCGTTGCGACAAGCAAAAGGTCTTGGAAGGAATAAATAACGTGCGACAGTCCGCTGCTGGCTTGGAAATATGGGCCGGAACGAAAGAAAATCGTCAAACGGACCAAAAGAATAAAAATAGCATCGGGGAAGAGGCGCACCAAAGATGGGCCCACAAATAACGAATTCATAACGAATTTTTGAAAATCCGTATGGAGGGAACACAAGGAAGAGGCGCAGCAAGAGCTGCGTCTCTTGGAAGAGGCGCAGCGCCTGCTGCGTCTATTCCCCAAATTGTCGTTTCTGCGTAAAAACGCGATGAATCAGGGGGATTGTTTCATTTGCTCGAAACACAAATCATACAATTTCTCTCTCAAATCTTCACCATTTCCGCCAAGGTTTGATCCAAAAGCTTGCATTAATCATGACTAATCGAGGTATGTGTCTCATTCTTGCATTAATCGTCCACATTCGTCCAATTTTGAGCCGAAAAAGTTAGGGTTTATGACCCATTTGATCGAAATTTTGGGGCTTTTCCCCCAAACGCATTTGCCTTGTCAAATTGACATTAGAAATGGATAGTAGGTAGTATTAGGAACATAACCATGTATTTGTCTTGGATTTTCATCAAGTTTTGAGCCTTTGAGTGAAATTTGAGACGGTTTTACAGCTAAACCGTAAATCGCTTCGAAAATAGCCATAGGATTGCCCATTTACGATGAAACTTGATATTTGGGATCCTTGAATGATGGGTAAACTTTCTATCATCTCGGAATTTTGGTTTGTGACAGCTTTTTCAGGACACTTTTCTAGGGCATAATCGCCATTATAACGAAATGCTGCCGAAATTTCGACTCGAACCCGGAACTAGGCTTCAAACTAGACTTAACTTGACCCAAATTACCGCATGAGTGATCGGGTTGGTGAAAGTAGGGCCAAGGTGAAGGAAAGGTAGATCTTTATACATACTAACATACTCATATATGTCGAAATTAATTTGTCATAAAATTAAATGTGGATTTTATGCATGCAAACAATATAATAAAATAGAGAAGAAATCATATCCTTACATTGAAATTTCGGTTCAAATGGGCACAAAAGAAATCTCCTTTTCTTTTGTTCTTGAGCTTTCCTTTAATGGAAGAACAAGATCCAAGTGTAGGATCTCTCCTTAGGAATAATACCCAAAGCTAACTCTTAATCTAATTAATATTATTTGAGCTAGTATAATATTAATCTAGTGAAAAATTGAACCAAAAATATTTGGTTTTTACTCTCTAAAACCGGGTAGGAGTAGTAAGTAGGAAGAGTATTATTTTTATCTCTCTAAAAATAATATGTTGTGAAGTGAATGAAAAATTATTACCAAAAACATGCATATAGAGAATGATAATAATTTTAAGCAAAAGCACCCTTGTTCTATCCAAGGGAAAACCGGTTGGGTGGAAGAGGAAGGCCAATGCATGGGCTAGGTGCTCTTCCACAAGAAGCACTAGGTATGCATGCCTAGTGTAAAAAGAATGATTACATCTTCCACTACACTAATTAACATTATAAGAATATGTTAATTAAGTCCAATATTTCGGTCCAAATGGATAATATGAAATCCATTTTATTTTTGTCAATTGTCAATATGTCACATGTCATATGTAACATAAATTTGTTATGTATTTTTAACATATTAAAAATCTACGTATTAATAAAAATACGTCATATACAAAAATCGACTTAGTAATTCATAATTACTTGTACCAAAATATTTTACCGTTTATAAATCGCATTTATAATAATTCATTCAAATCCAATTGTTTCTTTAAACAATAATTTCATCCGAGTAATGATACAATTCGATTACTCAAACCGCATCTCATTTAATCACATTTCAATTTGATACGTAAATTTTACTTCCAAAATCGTCCGTCAATTTTTCAAAGAATTTAATTAACTCGTAACATTATACGATTAATTAAATGATCAATTAAGAGTATTGCCCTATAGGTATGACCTAGGGGTCAATCGATCACCACCACACACGACAAAATGTCAAACTCTAGTCAGCCAATCATTACCGATATATGTTGACCAGTTGACAATAACAAAAATACTTCCCAATTGTATTCTTTAAAATGAGATTTAATAATGATATTTAAATCACATGATCGCACTATTGATGAGGACACATTTCCCAACAATCTCCCACTTGTCCTCGACAAGTGTGCGTCACCAATTCTCTTGTCCTATTACTATCTCCCACTCAATGCAAGGTGTCTTTCAGGTCGTACTTGCAAGTGATCATATCTAGAGTGGTTTCCTCGATCCGAGAATAACCGATTGACCGGACTTATCTATCATAGATACTTTCCGAGCGTGGCCACGCATTTCCAGTTCATTACTCCTCGAGTGGCCCTGAGATATTGTTTTAACCCTGACAAGGGGGTGGACAATTCCTATCGCACTCATTCCCTTCGACTAGCCACAGCCATCATAACCCAAAATATGCCCATTTGACCCCATTTACGAAGGTCGTAGTAACACAAATCAAAGTTAATCTGAAACTGTGCCATCTTAGGTGAATAGTCTTTAGTCAAAAGAATCGACTCATTAGAATACTATAGTAGCTCTCGCCACGACCAGGCTATATAAATTTGCCAGAACTCTATAAGCGGTCATTAGGCCCGACAAAATGTTCCTAACAGTCTGCCTATGTGATCGACTAGTCATCTCACATGACTCTATAGCACTTGAACTTGCCATCAATCGCCTCACACTCTAGTCACTTCGAGACGTCACCTCATACAAGTGACTATGGGCAAATACAATGCTAATCCGTGTTCACTTTAACGGGGTTCAATTGTCTCTACAACCCGTTTGGATGTAACAAAGTATAATAAAAGAGTTTTAAAGTAAAACTCGAACGACAAATGCGATTATCACATATGAATAGTCAATGCCTGATTACTATTTCATGTTCTATAATCTAATTTGATCTTGTACGTAGTTGTTCATTTCAATTCAATTGAAATGACATGACTCATCATGTTTAGCCTTTGAGAAGGCTTTGGTTAGTAGGTTTTATCAATTTCTTGTACCTTACTCAACCTCACTACATACTCGTTTTCCTTTGTAATGTATACATTTGCATCACAAAACTTTCCGAGTACGTGTCGAGATCCAATCAAGACATAGGCCTTCTATCCTTAGAACAGCTCCCACTTTTTTTTCGCAGCAAAGGGACTCTTCCTTCTTGCACATCCCATGATTGCAAGTGTACTCAATTTCCGTTATAAATCTCTCTCATTGTTCTTTATTGCCTAGAACGATTCTAGAAAATCTACTTCTTAATTAACATTGCCACAATGGTATCTTAACCATCCTAATGTGTTTTGATTATGGTTTTGTCGGAAACCATGCGCAATCTCAATTGTCAATTGTCACTTGTGTAACACCCTTACACAAAATTGCATCATAAACACTTTGCATTATAGCCTTAATGCTTCTGCAAGCACTTAAGGGTAATCTTTATAGCTTACTTGGTAAAGATTACTTAAATTCGATTTTGAAAACAGTTCATCATACTCAAAGCATATGAAGTGTTATACATCATTTCTTTTTATTTGATTCGGCAGCGAAGCAAATGAAATCAATCAAATATGTTCAATTTAATTGAACTAGTCATGAATCTTATCAACATAAGACTTCTTCTTTGACGCTAACATCATGTGGATTTATCTTCATAAATCCGGATATTCAAGATGTATTATAATACTCCAAAAGTCTTAAAGCATTCTCAATGATCAATATGTCATCCACATATCGGACTAATTAAAAATTCCGTAACTCCCACTAAACTCCATGTATAAACATAACTTCTCGACTTATCGAGAAATGTTTTATCGCATGATCAAAATGTTGATTCCAACTCATTGATGTCCTACTTAAGACCCTCTCTTAAGTTCCACATTATCTTAGGATTGCAAGAATCTACAAAACTCATGACATGTATTGAATACATTCCTTCTTTTAAAGAAGCGGGTTTTAGATTCACTTGCTACGTATTTCATAACCTCATAATGAAACACAATCCTTAAGAAGATCCAAATAGACTTAAGCATTTCAATTAGTGCAAAACCCTTTGCAACCAATCTTGCTTTGAAATATCTCTTTATTAGTGCAAAACCCTTTGTCACTAATCAAGCCTTTTATTTCGGATTCTCATGACTCTAAGCCTTGTATTGAGTTGTGACTTAAACACTCTTATGTAAGTCATTCGTTCATTACTTTCTAGAAGTAATTAACTTGAATCAAACAATTTCTTTTGTAAGTTATAAGCTCTTTACTTTCTTAAAAGTAGCATGAATTCATCATTTTTAGCAAGTGACGAATTTAACCTCCTAGGTTTTTGAAGAAACAATGTCTTACACAAAACGTCTCATGTAGCCAAGAAAGACCAGTTTCTTGCGACATAACATTCTCTGTGGCATTCTTTGTGGCTCTTGAATAATTTCTCCCACTCTGTCTTCTAAAAATAAACTTGTATTTTAGAAAGACAGCTTCACGAGCCGCAAAAACCCGCCGTACTCGTGATAATTGAAAAGGGAAAAATGAGCATTTGTTTCTTGTGAAAACTTACAACCATGGTACCCTTACCATTTCATATCTCATATGATTCGATTTAGTGGAAAAATAATCTAGACAAAAATGATAAAATCCCCAAAAAGGATCAAGTAACTCAAAGTAACTTGATTGAAGTCCAAACCATATCGAATAGCGTTTGATTTCTTATCCAACCACACATTAATCCATAATGCGTGCTAAGAGAGATTAACTTGTGATTCTATATCACATTTTCTTCGGCTTATATCAAAGTCTTCACTTTGATAATCCCATCACGACTAAATCGCGTTTCCTTGAACTCTTTGAACTTCTTCAAAGATTTCTCTATTTACCTTATTAAGTGAACACATTAGGGTCAACTTAAATCGTTGGTAAAAGAAAATGATCAACCTATTTTGGATCAATGATTTGCAACCTCGATCTCCTTTTCAACCAAAAGGCACGAGACATCTTGCTTTGAATACAAGATACACATATACCATTAACAATCTAATGGTTTCAAGAGTACTCGATAACTCTTTGCGTTCATCATTCCAAAATTTTAAGGTTTAATCTTGGGTTACCAATTTTGAGTCTTGCATCATCTTCATGATATATTATTCTAGTTTGGTTTAGAATATAATCACCTTGATAATGGGCTAGCCATACATCAAATCGTGGTGTATAGGGTCACAAAAGTGAAAACCTCTTTTGTATCTTAACAAGTTTATATTCTTATTTAGAGTTTATGCACTTAATAGTCATAATTAAGTACAACTTTAAATCCAAAAACTAGATTGAGTACACAATTACTCTATCTCTCGACATTATTGTTGCTAGTCGTCATATTCTAATCATCCTATGTATCAAGTACAATGATGAAAACCTCCACTGGTTTCTAATATTGACGAAGTGGTACTAGCAAAATTTATGTTTAATCAAATAAACATTTAAAGAAGAAGGTCCCATTAGATGTCCCACAACTAACTTGTTGATTCTTCAATAATTTGGGGCAGTTTCCTTTCTTGTGTCCAACATTTAAGACAATGGAAACTTTATTGGTCGGGATTGATAGGTTTAGTATCGTCATTCCTCAATGACTTTACTTTTAACATTACCTTGTATCAATTCCATTATTATCTTTACTTCTTGAACCTCGTCCTCATCTTAACGGTTTAAGAGAATGCTCCCACTCATTTCAATGAGTCTTTGCTTTGAGAAGCAAAATTGAATTCATGAAGATTACTCTTCATTTGTTCGTTTTAGTCTTAAAACTTTCATTGAAGTGGTTGCGTTATTTTGGTCAATTACGAATTCTTAAAATCTAATCACCAAAACAATTTATCGCTTCAAGGTACTTAATTCAATTAAGCATATGAAACATAGTCCATTGTAAGTAGAAGTGTTAGTCAAGAATCAAAAACCTGTTTGATAATGAATAACTTTAATCTATACTCTTTACAAGAGATCCTTATCAATGGTTCATTTGAGGTTTTAGAAGCAAATTCATATTTGTCTTTAGTTATGATGTTTTAATGGAGATTCGTTATCAAAATCGAAATGATATCGTATATGAATTGTGGTAAAGAAATAGAACAATATAAAACGGAATAGTGGAAAACTTAACATTTATCGTTTTATTAATACTTGGAAAAACAAGTATAGCATTTACATAGTGACCTCTACCCAACTATGATAAATGATTCCAAGACCCAAATTCATATCAACTTAGGCACGGGGTAGCCGATGCAACCTTCATTAATATAACTCGGTGGATTAACCTTTTAATCGATTCTACTTTTAGAACTCTTGGTCGATAAAATTACTCTAATGTTTATCTATAGCCCAAAACACATCAACAAGGGCACGGGGTAGCCGATGCAACCCTTATCAATTACTTTTGTTGAGTTCAATCCAAATTTCGAATAAATGTGTCCATTATCCAAACCCACATCAACTTGGGCACGGGGTAGCCGATACATCCCTTATCAACATGAATTCGGTGGATTAACATTCATCACCCACTTCCCCTACGTAACAAGGTTTGTACCCCTGGGTAGCCGAGTGCACTCCCTCGCGAAATAGGTTTTCATGGTTTCTACTATTTGGTAAGGCTATGTCTCAATTAATTGTTTTAGCGAGAGGTCATGCCAATTTATTATCTATCACGTTTTAAGTGAACTAAAGCGGTGAACTACGATAATTTGAATTGACACGGTCGATAAACTCGATAAGATAAAAATGCATGTTTAAGTTATGGCGATTTAGCGATGCATGTGACATAAAATAAAATGCAAGCATAAAGATAAATAAATCCTAGTATGGCCTTTCCTAAAATAGAAAAACTATTTAACTATTACATATTCGGAAACCAACTCCATTGGTCCCTTGAACTTCGGTTGTGGCACGCATCTCGAGGTAACACCGTCTTTATGTATCGCCATTCTTGAAGAAATCCGTCTTTGGGAACTCCGAATGAATAAAATTACATAATAAATTACATAATTTCCTATTATACATTTGTAACTAAAATAAAATAAATATATTAAATTACAAAACGGTGATACGAGATCACAATAAAATTACAACCGAATCGATATTCCCATACATTTCGGAAATACCAATTAAATCTAAGGCCATACTAAGTAAAATTACATAATTCAAAATTACATAAATTAAAAATATGACAATCATAAAGAAAAATGCAGCATTATAATATGTATGAACATGCTCAATTTTATGCTAAATCGCCTTTTAATTTAGCCAATATCGTATATTACTCTTGGTTTTTACGATTTGCGTGATTTCAACATTTTATAATCACAAAAATACATAAACTCATATTTATGCATAAGTTAATTACCCTAACCTCTTAGGACTCAAAATATAGTCTTCACTAATAATTTGACCATAATTAACCCATATCTTATAAAATTGTTCATAAATGGACTAAAATTACAAAAATAAGCTATTAAACTTCAAATAAATCACAAAATTTCAAATAAATTCAAAATTTGAAATTTAAACTCATGAACATTCTGGAAAATTTCCATGACACTCATAATGTTCAAAATCTTAGGTTAAAAATTTCGAAATTTTTCCGGAAAAACAATGTTGCGGTTTATCGATTTTAATAAAATAATCATAAAAACAGGGAAAAATTATTTTCACTAACTTTTCAATTTTAGATCTGAAAAAGATAATAAAATGCAACATTAGACGTTTTTCCTAAGTCATAGATTATGTTTTATTAATTTTCCACTAATAATGTCACTATTTATGCTATTTTTCTTCAAAAATCCATAAATCATGCAAAAAGACTTCTTTATAGCCAATTATTTTACACACATCTTGTAAAATTGCATGTGACAACATATTAATTTTCTATGACCAGATTCGAAATTTAACTCATATTAACCTATTTTTCACCTAAATCCGAATTTAATAAAGAAAAATTCATTTTTCGAGCATAACAAGTCCAAAAATTATGAAAATTTACAGGTTATCTCAAAATAATATATGTGACAACATATCCAAAAATCAACTTAAAATTCGAAGTATAGCTAATTTTAGACCAAAAATGACATTTTTACTCATAAAATCACATTTAAATGTCATTATAGTGAAATATGAACAATAAAAATCCGAAAAATTAACCAAAATATCCTAAAACATTTTAGGACCAGAAATATTAACATGCATGGTTTAATTTCGTGATATATCATAATAACACAAATTTTACAAGTTTTATTTGTTATTCTTATAACTCGGAAAAACTTTTAACCGATTTGCATGCAAACAACCGTGGCTCTGATACCAATTGAAGGAAAGGTAGATCTTTATACATACTAACATACTCATATATGTCGAAATTAATTTGTCATAAAATTAAATGTGGATTTTATGCATGCAAACAATATAATAAAATAGAGAAGAAATCATATCCTTACATTGAAATTTCGGTTCAAATGGGCACAAAAGAAATCTCCTTTTCTTTTGTTCTTGAGCTTTCCTTTAATGGAAGAACAAGATCCAAGTGTAGGATCTCTCCTTAGGAATAATACCCAAAGCTAACTCTTAATCTAATTAATATTATTTGAGCTAGTATAATATTAATCTAGTGAAAAATTGAACCAAAAATATTTGGTTTTTACTCTCTAAAACCGGGTAGGAGTAGTAAGTAGGAAGAGTATTATTTTTATCTCTCTAAAAATAATATGTTGTGAAGTGAATGAAAAATTATTACCAAAAACATGCATATAGAGAATGATAATAATTTTAAGCAAAAGCACCCTTGTTCTATCCAAGGGAAAACCGGTTGGGTGGAAGAGGAAGGCCAATGCATGGGCTAGGTGCTCTTCCACAAGAAGCACTAGGTATGCATGCCTAGTGTAAAAAGAATGATTACATCTTCCACTACACTAATTAACATTATAAGAATATGTTAATTAAGTCCAATATTTCGGTCCAAATGGATAATATGAAATCCATTTTATTTTTGTCAATTGTCAATATGTCACATGTCATATGTAACATAAATTTGTTATGTATTTTTAACATATTAAAAATCAACGTATTAATAAAAATACGTCATATACAAAAATCGACTTAGTAATTCATAATTACTTGTACCAAAATATTTTACCGTTTATAAATCGCATTTATAATAATTCATTCAAATCCAATTGTTTCTTTAAACAATAATTTCATCCGAGTAATGATACAATTCGATTACTCAAACCGCATCTCATTTAATCACATTTCAATTTGATACGTAAATTTTACTTCCAAAATCGTCCGTCAATTTTTCAAAGAATTTAATTAACTCGTAACATTATACGATTAATTAAATGATCAATTAAGAGTATTGCCCTATAGGTATGACCTAGGGGGTCAACTGATCACCACCGTCACACGACAGTAATGTCAAACTCTAGTCAGCCAATCATTACCGATATATGTTGACCAGTTGACAGTAACAAAAATACTTCCCAATTGTATTCTTTAAAATGAGATTTAATAATGATATTTAAATCACATGATCGCACTATTGATGAGGACACATTTCCCAACACAAGGATGGCGGGAAAAGAGCGGTTTCAGGGCTTTGAAGGCTCGAAACTCCCTTAACCAAGGCTCGTCGTCACGTGACGCGGCCTAAATTTGCTTTAATGTTGCAGGTGATGAGGCTTCTACTTCTGGGAGAGCTCCCATGGGGATCGACGCTGCTACTGTCGAGGAGGCTTTAGAGCAGGCCTTCACCGCTGCGGAGACTTGGGAGAGCAGGCACCTGGTGTGGGCTGCAGAGGGTCACCTGTCCTACAGGATGGTGAAGAGTTTGGTAAATAGGAATTCACTACTCATTACTCATCCTCCTTCATTCTTTTGTTCAAATTTCTTTCAAATTTCATTCAAAACTAAAGATAGCTTTGTTTCAAATCACAATAGGAGGCTGGGAACATTAGGTCGTTCTCGGGTTACACGACAGCGATGGAGCACTACGAGCGGCTGTCGGCGGAGGAGAGGGCCATGATCGAGCGTGGAGCGTTCGGTCCTTTGGTGCAGGTCTGGAGGGACATCGCGAAGAGGAAGTTGCGGGCTAATCTTAGCCTGGTCCGCGCTTTATTGGACCGATTCTGGGATACGACTTCTACGTTCCACATGCCTTTCGGTGTGGTGGGAGTCACTCTGGAGGATTACGACATGATTTCTGGTCTGCTGTGCGGGACCGAGGAGGTGGAGTGGCCGGAGACTGCCATGAGGGCGGACTCGGCCGAGGCGAGGAGATTGATCGGCTGGAACTTGTCGCCGAAGGTCACATAAATCTTGCGGTTTGATACCCGTTCTTACGTTCGAGACTACTTTGCGGGGAAGACCCCGGCGCCGGTGACGATTGACGGAGGGAGACGGCTCCTCCTCCCCGTCAGGTGAGCAGAGGGCTCGTTTGTGGCTCGTGGTTTCTGTCTTCGATTTACCTCGAGACAAGGGCGAGAGGTCACGACGAAGCTTCTTCCCTTCCTTTCGACCCGAGTTCCCCGGGACGTTGGGACCGGATCACTCGCTGGTTTTGCGGTCCTCATCCGCTTCATGAGGGCCATGGTTCGTCTGGAGTTGATGGAGAAGGGGACTTCTCCTGGTGCTTTGTCGGACTGGATCGTCTTTGGAGGTATGAACCTTCCTTTAGACCAAAGTAAATTCCTTTTATTTATCAAATCACGAAAGATCGTCATTGATTATTTTGCTTTACAGGCGTGGGTGTACTCCTACTTCCCGAGCCTCGCGCCCAAGAGGACGGAGCCGCTGGAGAGGGCCTATCCCGTGGTGAGGGATTGGGTGATGTGCCGGACGAAGAGCAAGCGTTCTTCTCACAACGTCTACCGGCGGGACGTGAACGCTCTTCAGCTGAGCAGCGTGAGTATCTCACTTATATTCACTTACTTCTTATATTTGCTTTTAATTGATCGTAGGAATGATTCTTGTTTTATCTTGTCACAGTGGGTGCCCAGACCTTGGGCGGAGTACGCTGGAGCGCCTCCTTTCGTGGCTGAGGTCCTTCGACCTAGGAGCCCGAGCCGACTGCTGTTGAGGACGTCGATGGGTCCTGTGTGGTACTTGGGCGAGCGCTTGGCTCGTCAGTGCTTGCGGGACGTGTTGACGGTTCCCGTCGATCCTCCTAGGACGATGTTTAGGGAGCCTTCTGAGGTTGAGAGGGAGGCGGACTTGGCTGGTGCCAGTGGCGACGCCCTTCTTCTTCTTGGCGAGGACTACTCGGCGTTCCTTTACGGGAGGTTGGCGTACTGGCCGGTAGTGGTGAGTATCTTTTACTTTTCCTCTTGATTCGATTTTGAGAATTATGATGAAAGATCATCGATTAATGAGAACCATTTGTCTTTGCAGGAGGTCGAGGCGGCGGGCATCGAGCCCCCAGAGTACCCCGAGTCCCTTGAGTACACTGACGCGACCGGGAGGACGACGATCTCCGAGCTGCGTGACTTTGACGTAGCTGTGACGGATGCTGGCCTGGACGACTGGCAGCATCTGATTCGGAGGGTGAGCCTCTAACTTGTATATCCTTTGTGTAAGAACACATTTGATTGAGTTTGTTCAATTGTTGAGATTTTTTTTTGAAAATGCAGGTTGCGCCATCTCGGTTTGTGGCGTTGTGGAGGGTGGCCAACCGGCTGCGAGCTACTGCCGTCGAGGCACTTGTCGGCGGTCGAGGTCGTCAGGTATGAACCTTACACCTATTTCCATTTTTGATTTTTGATTTTCTGATTTTGCTTGAAACGATTGACATGAGCCAATTTATTGTTTATAGGGTGACCGCGGGCTGGAGCGAGAGTTGACCCAGTCTCGAGAGGAGACAACTCGGTTGTTGAGGGAGCTCGAGGTTCGGGACGCCGAGATCGCCGTTCTTGCGGCGAGAGTTGCAGAGTTGGAGGGCGCCCAGCAGTAGTTTTGTGTGGCTTTTTGTCGTATTTTGCACATTTGTACATTTGGACACTGATTTTGAACATTTTTGGACCTTGTTTGGGGCTCGAGCCCCCAGTTTGTACATTTCTTCAGTTTGGTATATATATGATGGCCTGAGTGCCTTTGCTGCTGGGTCGTGTTGCT
The DNA here is from genome assembly GCF_048544455.1 of Silene latifolia. Taxonomy (NCBI): domain Eukaryota; kingdom Viridiplantae; phylum Streptophyta; class Magnoliopsida; order Caryophyllales; family Caryophyllaceae; genus Silene; species Silene latifolia. The sequence goes on along the minus strand of NC_133536.1, from coordinate 120,932,697 downwards.
TGTATCTGCAGGTTAGTTTTGAACAGGTTTGGTAGATGACGGTTTACGCCGTGATGCTGCCGAAATTTACATAGAAAACACGCAAAGCATACAGTTGTATATACATACGGCCTTAATTAGAGCAAAATGAGAGACTCAAAAGAATGCAAAAATGCAAAAATTTTGCCGAAAATGACCGGACGGTAGGGAGGGTTACCCCCTAAAAAAAGAAAAAAAAAAGAAATCTATAATTTAGAAATGTAGAAATGAAATTAATAAATTAATATATACATGTTTGAAATTCGTTAAAACAAATGAATTAAAATGAAAATTATTTCCTAAAATAAAAATGGAATTTATTTCCTAAAATGAAAATACACAAGTGTGATAAAATGGGAAAATGTCGATGTCGCCTCGAAATGCGTGCCCGCGAAATTAGGAAACCTAAATCATGGTAATCTTCTCGTATTTACCAAAATAATAACCCGTAGGAATAGGAAATTATTCGTCATAGAATTAGGAAAGATCCAACGCGGAAAATCACAGAAGTGAAGCTGAGGAAGAGGCGCAGCATGAGCTGCGTTCCTTTGAAAAGGCGCAGCAGGTGCTGCGCCTGTTCCCAAGGTGTGCTGTTCTGACGGATTTTTGGAAACAACAATTAGTATAAATAGAAACGTCGATGGAGCTTTTATTCACACAAATCTTCCGTCTCTTCTTCGTCTAATTACATAAAATTCTCAAAATAAATTTTTCATCATGAATACTTTGGAGATCCGCTTGAAGGAATGGACCAACGAATTTTCAAATATGGAGAAGCATGATATGGGCTCTTATAATTTTGGATCGTTGTTGAGTTTGAAACTCATCAAGGTTGTTAAACCGTTCTTGGATGCTTGCCTTGACTATTGGGACCCGAACTACCATGTTTTTGCGTTCCCTGGAGGTGATATTTTCCCCTTTCCCAAGAAATTGTCTTTGTTGGTGGGTGGGACCCCGAACACTTGCCCGCCATTCCTTCTACTTCTCAAGGGTACAAGAGCAAATTTAGAGATTTGCTCGGATTGACTAGACTTGAGGTGGACCGTCTAGTTACCTCAAAGGGTGTGAGAATGTTGGACTTCATAGATCGATTCATCAACAGGGCCGACCCCACCGTTTCTCATGTTGCTAGGCGGAGGGCATTTGGCTTTTGCTTGTTGCATGTGTATGTCTTCCAAGGACATGTTGATGAAGACTTGAGAGGTGATCCCCGTCTTTTGGGCCTTGTTGAGCAGAAGGAGCTGCGCAGGAGCCCAGCTTGCTTATACTTAGGAGAGATTATTTTGGGCTTGGATAATAGGAAATCCAATCGCGATCTACCGTATTTGGGGAGTCCCGTCATTTTGCAGGTAAAAGACACCTTTTTCTTTTTTTCGTTTTTTTTTTTTTTTTTTTTTTGATGTCTAATACCCGCTTTTTGGTAGGTTTGGCTTATGGAACGGCTCCGATTGATCGAGCCCCCAGTTCATGCGCTTTCCTACCATGCTCGCTCGATTGCGATGAGGACTAGGTTGTACATGGTGGACTTCACTCGGGTCTGTGATTATTGGAAGAACAAGCTGAAGAGCGGTGATGGCCCGTTGATTAGGTGGGTCGTACCGTAGTGGCATCTCAAGTCCGTCACTGGAGTGTCTTCTTTGGATCCCACTAGGTCCGTGCGCATTCCTGGATTGGAGTTTATGGTGTGCATCTTCCCGGAAAGGCTGATGAGACAAGATGGGCTGAAACAGACGATCCCGAGGCTTGATACCGTCCCCCCAGATCGCTATGGCGCTTACTACGAGAGTCAAGAGAGTGGGCCATTAAATGGGCTCAAAGAAACAGGTGGTTCTTGAATTTCTCCGCCAATGCTTTATGGGTGTCGGATTCTTATCTGAGATGGAGAAAGGCTACTACTCCGGAAGAGCGCGAGAAATTGAGGAAGCGCGAGCCTGTTGACTACAAGGTGCGCGAGGGAGAGAAAGAGAAAGAGAAGCATCTGACAGAGGGAGAAGAAGAAGCCGGGTTTCAAGTTGTTCATCCTTCGAAGAAACCAAAGACTACTCCTGTAGCGGAAATGGTGATTGGCAAGAATGGAAAAGCTAGGCCTCGAGAAAGACCGTTGGTGATTAGGTCTGAAGTGGCGCAAGAGCGTCCAGCTCGAGGTCGTGACAAGAAATATGATAGGAATGACAAGGGCAAGGGGAAGATGGAGGAATAGCCCGAGTCTCTTTATTATTATTTGGTTATTATTATTATTATTATTGTTGTAATAAAAAGGTGGGGTTTTTAGAATCCTAGCCTATTATATTTTTATTATGTAGCGTACTATTATTATTAGAAAATGAATGAAATAAAAAAGGTTAGATGGTTATGAAACCGTTGCGATTTTCTATTTATTATTCTTGTCGAATTTCAAATGCAATGCAAATGTCCTTCTATTTACATTTTAGATATAATGGGTTGAATCCTGTGAAGGATTGCCTACGTATTCACTTTAAAAAAGTGAAATCAAACCCTTGCGCGTAGTTCGAGTAAATGTAAAAGAATAATCGTTCTAAGCAAGAGCTTGTAATGAACTTTAGAAAAGAAGCATGGGCTTTTGCTTACTCTGAAGGTGCGAATTTAGTTTATTTCATGATATGAGGATGACGAATTTGTCAAAATGCAAGAGCACAGTGACATTAGCTTATTTCAGCTTGGCCAGGGGCCGTTTATTTAGTGCCACAAGAGCGACACGTGGGGTTATGCGAGGCGCGTTTTCATTCCTTTTCTAGGCATAGTATCGTTTCAGTTGGTCAAGGTTTGTTGGGTTTGAAAACTCATTCCCGTCTAGGTCTGTGATTCTAACCGCACCCCCTGGGAGTATGGATTTGACTAGAAATGGTCCGGCCCAATTAGGTTTGAATTTTCCTCTTGGGTCAACAGGTAAAAGAGCTCTAACCGATTTGAGTACTAAGTCTCCTTCTTTGATGTTTCTTGGCCTAATCCTTTTGTTGAAAGCTCGTTTGATACGTGCTTGATATGTTTGGACATTATGCAAGGCGCGCAGCCTACGTTCATCCAGGAGGATGAGTTCTTCATATCTATCCCTCTTCCAATCGGCTTCCGGGATTTGACTTTCGAGTAAAATACGCAAGGATGGTATTTCTAGCTCGACTGGTTGTATAGCTTCCATGCCGTAGGTAATATAGAAAGGAGTAGCCCCAGTGGGCGTCCTGACAGATGTATGATACCCCCATAAAGCAAAGGGTATCTTGCTTGGCCAATCTCTATAGTTGTCAATCATTTTCTTGAGAATCGTGACAACATTTTTGTTTGCCGCCTCTACCGCGCCGTTAGTCTGTGGTCTATAGGGCGAAGAGTGGTGATGCTTAATCTTGTATTTGGCTAGCAATTGCTCGGTCTCAGCTTGGAAATGTGATCTGTTATCGCTAATGATCTCATGTGGGCAACCATACCGACAAATGATGTTGTTTTGTATGAACTTTGCCACATTTTTAGCTGTAAGACCAGTGTAGGAAGCCGCTTCTACCCATTTGGTAAAATAGTCGATTGCCACTAGAATGAAACAGTGACCTCCTGTTCCGGCTGGGGTTATCTTCCCGATTATGTCAATTCCCCATGCAGAAAATGGCCAAGGGGATGTCATTGTATAGAGCAATGAAGGAGGGACATGTTGCACATTCCCGAAGATTTGGCAATTGTGGCAATGTCTTACATATTTGATGCAATCGGACTCCATTGTGGTCCAATAATACCCCAAACGTGTGATTTTCTTTGCCATCATAGGCCCGCTCATGTGAGGACCGCATTCTCCCTCGTGGACTTCTTCCATCACCTTTTGTTCCTGTGAATGATCAAGGCAACGTAGGACTGCACCAAGAGGTGTTCTTTTGTATAATTCTCCTTACATCAGAACGTATTGGGAAGCTAGTAGGCGTATAGCCCGTTGTCCCCTCTTGTCCATATCCGGTGGATATGTACCATTAAGCTTAAAATTCAGGATTGCTTGGAAGCAGGGTTCCTGCGCGATTTCTTCTTCATCGGTGATTTGGTGGACATAAGCCGGCTCTGACCGTCGTTCGATGCACAAAGGCATTTCCATCATGTGATCCGGCATATTAATCAGAGATGCAAGTTTCGCAAGAGCGTCTGCAAATTGATTTTCTTCCCGAGGTAGGTGTAGGTAGGTTACGTGATCAAAGAATTGAGCGACTTGGTCTATTCTAGCCTGATAAGGTGCGAGGCTTTCGCTTCGGATTTTCCAAGATCCTGTAACTTAGTTGATGATTAGTGATGAATCCCCATGTACTCGGAGGTTTTTGATGCCTAAGCTCACTGCCGCTTGTAGTCCAATGAGACAAGCTTCAGATTCTCGCAAAGATTGTTTGTCACCTCGAAGTCGAGTTTGACAGCAATTGGTGTATGCTCGCCTTCAGGAGAAATGAGCAACACTCCTATTCCAAATCCTCTTAAGTTCGATGCTCCATCAAAGTATAGGTCCCAGGAGTCTACATCAGTTTGGAGTATATCCTCGTCTGGAAATGACCAAGTATCTATTGTTTGTGCGTCATTGATAGGATTTTCTGCGAAAAATTCGGCGACGGCGCGACCTTTTATAACTTTCAGTGGTACGTATTTGAGGTCGAATTCTGAGAGCATCAGTGTCCATCTTGCTAGGCGTCCGTTGAGGACGGGTTTCTCGAAGAGGTATTTGACTGGATCCATTTTGGAGTATATTTTGACGGAGTAGCTAAGCATGTAATGGCGTAGCTTCTTCGTTGCCCACACAAGAGCGAGGCATGTCTTTTCGAGTTGTGAGTATTTGCACTCGTACTCCAAGAACTTCTTACTAAGATAGTAGATAGCTCTTTCTTCACTTCCTACGGTTTGAGCCAGCATGGCACCCATGGCGGTTTCAGTTACTGTGAGATATAAACCAAGAGGTTGATCTCGTTGTGGTGGCATGAGCACTGGTGGTTTAGCTAATATCTCTTTGATTCGGTCGAATGCCTTTTGACAATCATCATCCCACATGGTATGGTCTGTTTTCTTGAGTTTCTTGAAGATAGGCTCACAGATCATTGTAAGTTTCGATATGAATCGACTTATGTACTGCACCTTTCCCAGGAATCCTCTGACTTCTTTTTCTGTTTGAGGTTGTGGCATTTCGATCAGAGCTTTGATTTTGGAAGGATCTATTTCTATACCTCGTTGGCTAACGACGTATCCCAGGAGTTTGCCAGATGTTACCCCGAATGTGCATTTCTGAGGATTGAGCCTCATGTTGTACTTTCGTAGCCTTGCGAAGAACTTGTGAAGGTTCGCGATATGTCCCTCCCTTTCCTTGGATTTGACAATCATGTCATCTACGTATACCTCAACTTCTTTGTGCATCATGTCATGTAGGAGTGTAGTTGCGGTGCGTTGATATGTAGCTCCGGCGTTGATCAATCCAAACGGCATTACCGTATAGCAATAGGTTCCCCATTGGGTGACGAATGCGGTCTTATGCATATCTTCCATGGCCATCTTGATTTGGTTATAACCCGCATACCCATCCATGAAGGATAGTAATGCGTGGTCTGCAGTATTGTCCACCAATATGTCGATATGAGGTAGAGGGAAGTCATCTTTTGGACTTGCTTTGTTTAAGTCCCTAAAGTCAACACAAACACGGATTCTCCCATCCTTTTTGGGTACGGGTACTATGTTAGCTACCCAAATCAATACTCGGAAACTTTGATGAACCCGGCTTTGAATTGTTTGTCAACTTCTTCCTTAATCTTTAGAGCCCATTCCGTTCTCATTCGTCGAAGCTTCTGTTTCACAGGTTTGAAACCTGGTTTAATCGGAATCCCTATGTTCAGCGATATCCCTGTCGATCCCTGGCATGTCTTTGTAGGACCAAGCGAAAACGTCTTTGAATTCATTTAGGAGGTCTATGAAATCGGCCCTTTCGGTAGAGCTCAAGGTAGTCCCTATCCTAAGTTCTTGGGGTTCTTGTTCGGTTCCTACATTGATGGCTTCGGTGTCCTCTATTACTGGTTCCCCTTCCCCTTCCTGTAGTATTTTTTTGGCTACGTAAAGAGGTATTTCGATTGAGTCTGGGTCTTGGTCATCCTCAGTATCATCATAAACAGAATTGCACTCAAGATAACAAAAAGAGTAAGCAGAACCTGATTTATTCATATTAAAATTTGAGTAAAGTTGAAACAAAGAAGCCAACTGATCCATGGTCAGTGGCGGCAAAGGGACAGTGGTTGGGGCATTTCCCGAACTACTGTGACTACTCGAGACTAAGCTAGGAGAAACAAAGGGAGTGAGGATGATGACAGGAGTAGACTCTCTAATGACTTCTCTAGACTCCGACTCTGACTCCGACTCCGACTCGAACTCATCGTCTTCTGGTTCTCCTTTGAATATCTCTCCTTCTCCAGTGGTGAGCTTGAAGAGTCTTCCTTGATTGTTGGTCCACTTGATTGATTTTCTCCATCCTTTCTGGTGTCTTGCGTTGGTTTCTGTGATTAACGCAGTGGGGTTGAAGCGATCGTCTTGAAGTATCATGGTAATGATCTCATCCTACGCGGCCCTAACAAATCGATCTTCTCCAAACAATAGGCTAACAGCTTGTTCGTCTAAGCAAGGTGCTTGACGGGTTTTGACGGTAGGAACCGTTTCTGGAGGGATAAAGTAGCAATCGTGAAAGATCTCGATTCCGGCTAGCTTCCTCTCGAGATAATGCCAAGGTTCGGAAAATCCGTGAAAGAGTTCTAGACTTCCTTCTTGAACAAAGTACCCATTTAAAGTAGGGAGATAGGGTCGCATTTGGATTCCTATGTGCTTGCTGTTTTAGACTTGGGCAAGCATTTCGAGAACCTCCTCTTTCGTGGGTTTGTACCCTAGTCCAAGTGGTATCTTCGTTGAGTTGCCTTCCTTGTATGGTGCGAAGGTATTCTTCCGAATCGGGTTCAAAGGAATTCCAGGGAAGTATCCCTGGGATTTGAGTATGTGGTTGACCACCAAGTTGGAGTAGGGATTATAGTATAAGGGTGCCAACTCACTTTCTATGACACTTACACTTTGGAAGCCCCCAAGTTCGTATACAGGATCTGCAAGGACTTGATTGTTCGATTGTTTTTCGATTATCGCCTTGATGGGTGACGAAGTGATCGTCACTACTTTGCCATTTAGTGGGATCTTGATCTTTTGATGGAGGGTGGATGTTACCGCTTTGGAAGCGTGAATCCAAGGCCTTCCCAGAAGTATGTTGAATGAAGCTTCAATGTCCACTATTTGGAAGTTAACCTTTCGTTCGATTGGTCCTGTGGCTATGGTTAAGTTAGCAAGTCCTACTACCTTTCGTCGTGTACCATCATATGCACGCACACCTTGATTGGTAGGGGTCCAATCCGACTCTTTCATGCCTAGCTTGTATGCCGTTTTGAGGGGTATGACGTTGACCGCGGAGCCATCATCCACCAAGGTCATTGGCACATTCTTCTTTAGACAAATGACAGTGATGTATAGAGCAAGGTTGTGACTAGCGCCAAAAGGCGGCAAATCTTCGTCCGAGAAAGTAATAGGATTACTTAGCTTTGGTGATTCTTGGAAGACCAAGTTGACTACATCTTCAGGAGTGGAGTTATGTGCTACATTTAGTTTGGCCAAAGCTTGCAGTAATGCTTGGCGATGTGGGAATGAGCTTGCTACTAATTGCTAGACTGAAAGATCAGCCTTTGTTTTCTGTAATTGTTTGAGCAAATGATCAGTGGAGTCATCTTCGTTGTCATTTGGTGTGATGACGTTGGTTGGACCATTTTGAGTAGTGCTTTGATATGGACGACCCGAACGAGTTAGGTGGTCCACATCTTGGTCTTCACCATTTTGGACTATTTCTTTGACTAGTGAGTTTTCAATGAGATACTCGTCCTCGTCATCGTCGGCCCAAACTCCATTGATTGCAGCTAGTTCCCTCATTCTCATGATATCGCTTTCTAGTCGTATGATTTGATCAACTAGTTTATCAACCACGGTGATTACTTCTTGCATAGTGGCATTTTGAGAGAAGATTAGTGGCACATGTTCTTCGGGTGTTGCGTTGGGATCATGTAGAGTTGTCACCATATTTTCTAATTCCCAAACTTGTCTATCTACACTCCTTGCCCATGTGATGAAGTCGGAAATGGTAGGGGAGATAGTGAAGTAGAACCCTTCATTCTCGATTGCATGAATTTCATTTTCGATTGGAGAAATGAGGTGTGAGCAATCTAAGGTAGATTCATCACTTGTGATCACTAGAACTCCAAGAGGATTCTGAGTGTTGTTGGATTTACCTCCTGGTGGTATTGGTAATCGACCATCTTCAATCATGTCTTGAAGCACGTTTTTCAACTTGTAGCATTTTTCTGTGTCGTGCCCCTTGCCCCTATGGTATTCACAGTACGAATTCTTGTCCCAGAACTTGGACTTCCTTTCGGGCTCGGGAGTAGGTCCAATGGGTTGGAGTTTACCTTGCTTCATTAACCTTTTTAGAGCGTTGGAGTAAGTGTCCCCAAGATTTGTGAATTTCCTTGGTGGAGTAGTTTTCTTGGATGGCTCGAGAAGGTTAACTTCATCGGTCTTGCTAGTGGAGCCGTATGAATGACTTGTGGACCCTTGATATCCTCGGCCTACCGTTTTGGACAAGAGTCCTTTACGGATGTCATCTTCAATCCTTGTCCCTAGTACGGTTAAGTCCTTGAAGGTTTTGATGTTTTGGTATCTCAAATGATTGGCATAGATGGGTTTGAGATTATCCACAAACTTCTCCACAAGAGTAGCCTCATCCGGGCGTTCAACTAGTTGAGTGCTAGTCTTCCTCCACCTACTTAGGAAGTCGGTGAATCCTTCTTTGTCATTTTGGGTAAGAACCTCTAGAGTACGCATGTTGACTTGGATCTCGGCATTATCCGCATATTGTTTAGAGAACTCGATTGCGGCATCTTCCCAAGTAGCGACCTTCTTGTGATCTAAAGAGTAGAACCATTGCTTTGGGATAGTGTCAAGAGATGAAGGAAAGATCCTTAAGAACATCTCGGGTTTGATGCCTTTGATAGACATGTAATCCTTGAAGGCACGGATGTGGTTCAAAGGGTTCTCGTGTCCCTTGAACTTAGGGATATCCGTCATATTGAAGTTAGTTGGCAATTTGGAATTGACGGCCTCATACTTGCGATTGTTCTCCCTATAAATGTCATCACCCTTAAGGTACATCAATTGCTCCTCTAAGTATTGGAGTCTTTTCTCAGCTACAGTCATCCCCATGAGAGGATTTTCATCCTTGGATTCGTTGTCAGAGTCACGTAGTACTTCACTTTCATGAGGAGACAACCTTCCCTCTACGGCATAGATACGGCCCCCGATGAGCTCAAGGCGGTCATAGGTTTGTTCTTGGGTAGCTTGCATTTGGGCTAGCGCGGCTAGGATTCGATCATTACCATCTTGAAGTTGGTGGAGATTTGTTTCATCACTTGATCCGGGCATCTTGAAAAACTGGATAAGAGATCAGCGACGAATCAAAACACGATCGACCATTCTAACACACTCGCTAAAAGAAGAAATGTTTTGACTCGTGAAGTGGGTGTGTGCCACTTGTGTTGAGTGAGTTTTGAAGAAAGACAAGGTTTTGAAAATGTGTGTCCTAGTCAACTGTAGTGTAGTTGTAGGAGTGGACTCGAAGTGAGGTTTTGAAATGGGTTTGTTGCCCGAATTTTGACGCGACAAACTGACAGAGTTTTGACCGGATTTTGCGCTAATTAAAAGCCTATTTCGAAATTTTTGTTTGAAAAAAAGGGTTTTGATTTTCGAAAAATCGTCATGGTTTCGTTTAGAAATGGTGATCACGTAAGGTATACACATTTATACAAGCATTATAACGGGATGCTGAGTGCATTTAAAAGGGTTTTGGTTTAAAGGGTGGGTTGCCATACCGAACCATCAAACCCGAAGTCTGTGGAGAGGCTCGTACCAAACAAGAGTAAGGCCGATTCCTAGTCCATTTCCTCAAGTAGTGAAGGCCCTTGATACAAACAAGAGTAAGCATCATGGTATGGATGACGTCAATCGCTATCCATCCTTAGGCCCAAATAAGAATTAGGACCGTTTAGACGGGACGATTGGTCGAATGGGTTGGGTTGGGCCTAGGAAGGCCGAATAAAACGGTCTAGGAAGACCGAGTTATGAAAACCGACAATTGTCTTGTACAAACTATTCCCTAACCTTGTTCAAGTTTCACCCTTGCTACACGTAAGTGTATTATCCCCAGCGGAGTCGCCAAACTGTGGACAGCGGGCCGCCCACGGGGGCGCTTGGGAGGAAAAGAGAAACAAGCGTTTGCATTTTGTATGGAGTCGCCACCAATTTTTATGGGAAATTGGAACCGTTCGAATACCTCGTGTCATGTCAAGACACAAAGTAAAGACATGAACACTAAGCAATCTTTACCCTTAGCATTCTATGTCTAGAATGACTCTCGTGGATGCCAATGAACACGGGTGTTCACAGATATCTGGAGTAAGGGGTGAGGGTACGTATTAGGAAGCTCTTTTGATCGAACACCTAATCCCGCCCGCCTCGATAGCGGTCTCTATTAATGATTAGGGAAGTTATTCGTACTCGATATATCGTCGGCTATATGCATGCAATGCAACATCCAAGTTTTAATCCTAGCATGTGAGAATTAATACTAAGTCGGTTGACAATTAGTTAGCATACAACTGGGTCGATGTAGGATTTAATGTTCAATTACATGTGAAAACATACAAACAATAAAAGAAATACAATAATTATGAATTACAATAATGAAAATTACAATAATTACAACGGATTAGGCGATTTATGTCGAAAATATCTTTAAAACGGATAATTTGAGAAAAAAGAATAAAGGAATCAAATGAATCAACGAACAGGAATTAACGTGATATTACGGTTAATAGTTAGTTAATATGTAAACTAATTACGCTACGTCAAGGCAGAAACGGAGTTCAGGGACAGAACTCGGCCAGGAACAGGCGTAGCAGAGCTGCGTCCTTTGGAATAGGCGCAGCAGACGCTGCGTCTGTTCCGTGGCTCAGTTCTGGCTGTGAAGCCGTAATTGCAGGCCGTTAATGTCAATCGGTGATTTTAATGATGGATTAAAATTATTTACTCGGATGAAAGTGATTAGCATGTTATTTAACATATGAATGGGTCGTGAAAGCAATAAAACATGAATAAGACGGAATTGAACGCATTAATATAAGATGGATTAATGATAGAAGTGAAAAATATTAACAAACTAAACAAATTAAATCAATTAATTGGGTTAGATACGATGTATATATGACGAATATATGATAGATATGACAAATAACAGATGAAAACTATATCAAAGACGAATTCCAGAAACCCAATATTGATGAATTGAATCTCTATAACCCGGGATTGAATTTAATGACGAAAACCCGCAAATATTGGATTACTTGGGATTTAAGTCGGATTTAAATAATTAAAACATATTAATGATGATGATTATAAATATACATATGAATTGTATTCTATCGTGATGAAGAATTGACAAATAAACGAAACAAACAAAAGGATTTTGACGAATAACAGAGGACGAACGAAGAAGAAAGGAAGCAGGAACTGCGGCAGCCTCATGAAGAGGCGCAGCAGGAACTGCGCTCCTTCGAAGAGGCGCAGCAGTTGCTGCGTCCTTTCTTGACGGCTATCTACTGGAAATCCGTAAAAAAGAGGTTTTTAGACATGGTTTTAAAAATCGGTTTTAATGGTACTTTCGACATAAACCTTACAATTGATGATATAAAAGGTAAATACAATAAATAAAGAAGGATTATACACCCTCAGACTTACATGTTGACGAAACGAGAAGGACTAAGATATCGATTAGTGATGCTCGACGCGAATGCAAAGAAAGTGCCCTCGTAAGAGGAAAACGATTAATTAATTAAGTTGATTGATGTGGAGTTGGTCAAATTGGTCGGTCATGCAAACGGGGAGGCTGGTACTCAGAAGGATCCGAGCTTACGTGGTCGAAAGTTCAAGCACGTAGACGCCAAAAAGTAAGAACAAAGTCTAGAATGCAAAGGGAGAAGAGAAGGGCGGACACTCGCGTGAGAAATATGAGGAACGAAGGCTCCTATTTATACTAATCACGTGAAGGAATTAGGGTTTCAGAGACTCTTTGGAAGTGAATCTCGGAAAGATATAAAAAAGATACGAGAAATACGCAGAAAAGGGCCTGGGAAGAGGCGCAGCAGCCACTGCGTCTCTTGGAAGAGGCGCAAAGACTGGCCGTCTGTTCCCAAGGAGTTTCCTCCTTCGGAAGAAAGATTTCCGTGTTTGAGTTATGGTAGGACGGAAATAATTCGGTTTTCCTTAATATCTTATGTGAATATTACGGGAAATTGTTTACTAAAAGATAAAATTTATGAAATATGGAATAGAAATATCCTAACATTCCAACATTCGACTCGGGATTTAACGGTTATCAGAAAATGGAGACGGTTTTAGGCCCGGACACCGAATGTACTCTAATTACTGTCAAAACGACCGTATCAGGACGTAGATGACAACTAAGAGGTAGACATTAATATTTGAGCAATCACTTGACGATAATCTTACGAACTGTCACAAATCGTTCCGCGTATCAAACATGCGGCCCAATAATCGCCGGGTGGTTTGCGGGAGGTGCAGAAATGAGGTATCTACACCAATTCTCTTATCCTATTACTATCTCCCACTCAATGCAAGGTGTCTTTCAGGCCGTACTTGCAAGTGATCATATCGAGAGTGGTTTCCTCGATCTGGAGAATAACTGATTGACCGGACTTATCTATCATAGATACCTTCCGAGCGTGGCCACGCATTTCCAGTTCATTACTCCTTGAGTGGCCCTGAGATATTGTTATAACCCTGACTAGGGGTGGACAATTCCTATCGCACTCATTCCCTTCGACTAGCCACAGCCATCATAACCCAAAATATGCCCATTTAACCCCATTTACGAAGGTCGTAGTAACACAAATCAAAGTTAATCTGAAACTGTGCCATCTTAGGTGAACAGTCTTTAGTCAAAAGAATCGAATCATTCGAATACTATAGTAGATCTCGCCACGACCAGGCTATATAAATTTGCCAGAACTCTATAAGCGGTCATTAGGCCCGACAAAATTTTCCTAACAGTCTGCCTATGTGATCGACTAGTCATCTCACATGACTCTATGGCACTTGAACTTGCCATCAATCGCATCACACTCTAGTCACTTCGAGACGTCACCTCATACAAGTAACTATGGGCAAATACAATGTTAATCCGTGTTCACTTTAACGGGGTTCAATTGTCTCCACAACCCGTTTGGATATAACAATGTACAAGGTGAGTTAATAATAACTCAAACGACAAATGTCGACATCACACTCGGGTAGTCAATATCATATTACAACCTTGTGATGTATATCGTAAGTGTAAACACTTATTGATTGCAATAGAAGTTTAACATGTCATGTGTCCATGTGTTCAAACTTCTTATAATCGCATTTTCCTTTATATTCATGTTCTCTCTCATAGCATGAATCTTACCAAGTACACATCAAGGTCCCCGACCTCGGTTTTGGTTCTTTATCTTGAAAGAACTTTCTTATCGATTATCACATAACGAACGAATTTGTGGTGAATGATATAACTCGTACTGATCAAGTACTCCATCCACACACAATGCACTAGGTACATGTTTTGTAGAGTCTTGCAACAATTTGCCAAGACGATTGGCCTAGCACTTCTCACAAGTCCTAGCATAGTTAGGAAAGATTAGTTTTGAGTAACTTCTTATTCAACTAAGTATCTTTCCAAAACTTCTTATTTCTCTTTCTAGGCTTGAAAGATTTAGGATTCTCATAAATAGTTACATGTGCTCGGATTTTCATTAATATGCGCAACCTCTTGACACACAATAGAGCATTCCGTCAAACACCGAAATCGCTCATCGGATTCTACTCGAGAATTCATGACGTTTCTATTGTGGCTTACCAATGAATCATCATGCTCTTATGCATATGATTCACTATTGGACATGTGCATGATTATTCTAATGGCGGAAACATTAGTTACTAATAATCATGAGATCAACCATTCATAGGTTCAATGAAAGACCATGACTGCCAATGGTAATTCCATTTTCATCTATATGAATAACCTATGTGTATGTTGATATGATGTGTATTTCTTAATACTAATCCAATATTTCTTGTCGTAATTGGATTCATCATAGTTCAAATTCATCCAGAATTGAAAACTCAAAATTTCCTAACTCCCACTCAATTCCACATATTTCGAAATTGACTTCTCAATCGAAACTTTTCAAGAATTGAAATATAAATTGCATTGCCAAGTTATTAAGACAAAACCATATATGTTCCCATCATATCCCTTCAAAATACCTATTTCGAAGAGGTCTCTTTTTAACCTTACGGAAAGAGATTTTAAATCTCTAACACACTCATGTCATAATGATGTGTAGCAATGCCATTATTCAAATATAAATAATATCTAGAACACGTCCTTCGAAATACCCTTTCGGAAGGAGGTTTAACCATTTCATAATGAGGTTAAGCAATGACATTTGCGTGGTTAAAACTTGGCCATTGAAGATATCGGTATATCAATCTTTGCAACTCGATCATAACTAGTATGTTACTATGATTCATTTAGGCTCTTAAGTAAATCTCAAGGTTGAAACTATTGGTCAAAATTTATCATATAGAACTTAGTCAAAAATTTGTTAAGACTTTACATTAGTTATTTTTCTTCCAAAACTTTCTTTTGGTCTCCTCGTGTAGTTATCTTGAGAATATACTCTTATGATTACTTCACTTGGTCTCTTTAGTCATATAAAACTAACTTGAGACCATAGATCTCATCTATTCGGTATACTTATGTAAATAGATATACCTTCATTCAAATCATTCTCTCTTGCGTAGATCTTCATTTACACAAGTACACAATTTTTATCTTGTCTCGTGTGTTGTGTCCTCATTTTTCTCCCACTCTATCTTTAGAATAAATACACTATAGATTCAAAGATAGCATATGAGACACAAATAATGATTTGAAGTATAAGGAGAAATATCTCATAGATTGACTAATAGTTTAAGATTTCATATGTGTACTTGGTGATTGACATTCCTTTAAGAGAGTTCATAGACTCGAAATCGCTTTTAAATGATCATACACAAGCCTTAAGCATGTGGACATATAATGAAACCCGTCATTATATTTGTCTATTAGATCACTTTAAGTTATATGTTTCTAAGAACAAGCATTTAAACATGAATTTTAGAACAAAAGGATAAAATGATAAAACGGGTGACTTGGGTTGCAAACCAAGTCACCATTATCCAAATACAACCCATTATCCAAAATACCTCTCCATGTCGAACACGGAAACTTAAGGTTCTAAAATCCAAAACATAATTTAAAATAAGACAATGAAAAGCAAAGCTCCATGAAAGCTATCCCTAGCTTCTTGATGGTTTCTCATGCTTGCTTTTCCTTTCCCTTGTCTTTGCTTGGTGGAGGCCCTATTTACAATTAAAAAGGGAGATACATTATCACAACTTTGCATCATAATACCATAGTTGAAATAGAAACATAAAAGAAGGATAGTCATTTACCTACTAGAGTAATCTTTCCAGCCTTAATATCACCAAGGTATTTGGAACAATTTCTTTTCCAATGTCCCATACCATTACAATAATGGCATTTGTCAAGAGGACCCTTCTTGATTTTTGAAGTGCTAGCTTCACAAGTCTTAGATTTGGTGAATGTGGGAGTTTTCTTTTTACCCTTCCTCCCATTCTTCTTGAACTTCCCCTTACTCTTAGTGCTTATGTTAAGCACATCCATGGGTGGGTTCACATTTAACCCATGTCCCTTTCGGCTTGCACAAGTAACTTGTGCAATTCTTCAAGAGACACATCCTTGTCTTGCATGTTAAAATTCACCCGGAATTGAACATACGCTTTCACTTTGGACAAGGAGCGTAGAATCCTATCTACAATGAGTTCTTTGGGGATTTCAACCTTTTGAATTTTCAAGGTCTCGACAAGCTCCATAAGTAGGAGCACATGAGGGCTAACCTTTTGGCCCTCTTTGAAGTCGAGATCAAAGAATGCCGTGGCCGCCTCATATTGGACGATCCGCGGAGTTTGTGAAAACATTGTCACAAGCTTGGAGTAAATCTCATTAGCATTGCCCATTTTAAAGGCTCTCCTTTGGAGGTCCGCCTCCATCGCAAATATCAAGACATTTTTCATTGCGGCGGACTCCTTTTGGTAAGCCTCATATGCTTCCCTAGTGGCGGCGGTCGACCTAGTAGTAAGTTCGGGTGGAGAGGCCTCGGTAAGGTAACGAAGCTTGTCGTCACCTTGGGCGGCCAATTTCAGTTGGGCATCCCAATCGGAGAAATTTGACCCATTATTTTCAAGTTTACATCGATCCATGAAGGATCGGAGCCATGAAATATTAGCGAGAAGTGTGGCGTTTGGTGTTGGTGTTGCCATTTGTAATGAGAAAAAGAAGTGGTCTACAAAACAAAATATAAGGAGTAAAACAAATGTCGTTTTAATACTCGTAAAAATGTATGATTTAAACAAGTTTTATGCATTTTTCTAGTGACCTCTACCCAACTAGATAAATGATTCCAAGACCCAAATTCATATTAACTTGGGCACGGTGTGGCCGATGAAACCCTTATCAATATAACTAGGTGGATTAACGTTTAATCGATTCTACTTTTAGAACTCTTGGTCGATAATATTACATTAACATATATCTTTAGCCCAAAACACATTCAACAAGGGGACGGTGTGGCCGATAAAACCCTCATCGAAAAACTTTTGTTGAGTTCAATCCAAATTTCGAATATATGTGTCCATGATCCAAACCCATATTTAACTTGGGCACGGTGTGGCCGATGAAACCCTTATCAACATGAATTCGGTGGATAGACATTTATCACCCACTTCCCCTACGTAACAAGGTTTGTACCCCGGTGTGGCCGAGTGCACTCCCTCACGAAATAGGTTTTCATGGTTTCTACTCTTTGGTAAGGCTATGTCTCAATTGATTGTTTTAGCGAGAGGTCATGTCAATTTATTATCTATCACGTTTTAAGTGAACTAAAGCGGTGAACTACGATAATTCTAATTGACACGGTCGATAAATTCGATAAAGATGACAATGCATGTTTTAGTTATGGCGATTTAGCGATGCATGCGACATAAAATAAAATGCAAGCATAAAATAAATAAATCCTAGTATGGCCTTCCTAAAATAGAAAAACTATTTAACTATTACATATTCGGAAACCAACTCCATTGGTCCCTTGAACTTCGGTTGTGACACGCATCTCGAGGTAACACCGTCTTTATGTATCGCCATTCTTGAAGAAATCCGTCTTTGGGAACTCCGAGATAAATTAAATTACATAGCAAATTACATAATTTCCTATTATACATTTGTAACTAAAATAAAATAAATCTATTAAATTACAAAACGGTGATACGAGATCACAATAAAATTATAGCCGAATCGATATTCCCATACATTTCGGGAAATACCAATTAAAATCTAAGGCCATACTAAGTAAAATTACATAATTCAAAAATTACATAAATTAAAATTATGACAATCATAAAGAAAATGCAGCATTATAATATGTATGAACATGCCCAATTTTATGCTAAATCGCCTTTAATTAGCCAATATCGTATATTACTCGGTTTTTACGGATTTGCGTGATTTCAACATTTTATAATCACAAAAATTACATAAATTCATATTTATGCATAAGTTAATTACCCCAACCTCTTAGGACTCAAAATTTAGTCTTCACTAATAATTTGACCATAATTAACTCATATTTCTAAAATTTGTTCATTAATGGACCAAAAATTACAAAAATAAGCTATAAACTTCAAATAAATCACAAAATTTCAAATAAATTCAAAATTCAAAATTTAAACTCATGAACATTCTGGAAAAATACCATGACACTCATAATGTTCAAAACCTTAGGTCAAAAATTTCGAAATTTTTTTCCGGAAAAACAATGTTGCGATTTATCGGTTTTTAATAAAATAATCATAAAAACATGGGAAAAATTATATTCATTAACTTTTCAATTTTAGATCTGAAAAAGATAATAAAATGCAACATATAACGTTTTTCCTTAGTCATAGATTATGTTTTATTAATTTTTTCACTAATAATGTCACTATTTATGCTATTTTTCTTCAAAAATCCATAAATCATGCAAAAAGACTTCATTATAGCCCATTATTTTACACACATCTTGTAAAATTGCATGTGACAACATACTAAATTTCTATGACCAGATTCGAAATTTATCTCATATTAACCTATTTTTCACCTAAATCCGAATTTAATAATGAAAAATCCATTTTTCGAGCATAACAAGTCCAAAAATTATGAAAATTTACAGGTTATCTCAAAATAATATATGTGACAACATATACAAAAATCACATGAAAATTCGAAGTATAGCTAATTTTAGATCGAAAATGACATTTTTACTCATAAAATCATATTTAAATGTCATTATTGTATAATATGAACAATAAAAATCCGTAAATTTAACCAAAATATCCTAAAACATTTTAGGACCAGAAATGTTAACATGCATGAATTAATTTCGTGATATATCATAATAACACAAAATTTACAAGTTTTATATGTTAATCTTTATAACTCGAAAAAACTTTTAACCGATTTGCATGCAAACAACCATGGCTCTTGATACCGATTGAAGGAAAAGTAGATCTATATACTTACATATTCATATATGTTTTAAATTTAATTTGTCATAAAATTAATGATTGATCTTATGCATGCAAACATTAAAACAAAATAAGGAAGAAACACTGTTCTTACATTGTGATTTTCGGTCTAATGGGCACAAGAGAGATCACCTTTCTCTCTTGTTCTTGAGCTTTCCCTTTTGGATGAACTAAGACCCAAGTGTAGGATCTCTCCCAAAGTTTTATACCCAAGGCTCACTCTTAATTAAAATTAATATTATAGATACTAGTACAATATTAATCTTGTATGAAATTGACCCAAAATAATTTGGTATTTGTCTCTCTAAAACCGGTTAGAGGAGAAGAGGAAGGAAGAATATTTTTTTTATCTCTCTAAAAATATTTTTATGAGATGAATGAATGAATAATCAATAACCTTATTGAGTATAAGGTAAAAACGAGAGGAAAAACCAATTGGTTTTTGCCTCTAGAAAACCGGGTGGGAGAGAGGGCAAAGGGGAGCCAATGCATGCATAAATTGTTCTTTACAATGAGCATTAGGTTTGCATGGCTAGTGACTAGGGTAATCATCATGCCCTCCACTAATATAATCAACATATAATTAGCTTAATCCTCACCTAATTTTCGGTCCATATGGATAATATGGAATCCATATTATTTTTGTCAATTGTCAAAATGTCACATGTCACATGTCACATGAAATTCCTATGTATTTTTAACATATTAAAAATCAACGTATTAATAAAAATACGTCATATACAAAAATCGACTTAGTAATTCATAATTACTTGTACCAAAATATTTTACCATTTATAAATCACAACAGTCTGTATTTATAATAATTCATTCAAATTTAATTGTTTCCTTAAACAATAATTTCATCTAAGTAATGATACAATTCGATTACTCAGACCGTATCTCATATTAATCAATTTTAATGTGATACGTAAATTTTACTTCCAAAATCGTCCGTCAATTTTCAAGTAATTTAATTAACTCGTAACATTATACGATTAATTAAATGATCAATTAAGAGTGTTGCCCTATAGGTATGACCTAGGGGATCAACTGATCACCACCGTCGCACGACAGTAATGTCAAACTCTAGTCAGCCAATCATTACCGATATATGTTGATCAGTTGACAGTAAAAAAATACTTCCCAATTGTATTCTTTATAATGAGATTTAAACATGTGATCATCATGATCAACAGTCGTGATCGCATTATTGTCGGAGGACACATATTCCAACAACTTTGTGAAAGTAATGGAACTATAATCTATAAAGATAGAGTGGGAGTATAGTTCAGTGGGAGTTTAGCTCACATATCTTGTTGTTAAAATGTTGCTTTGCGAAAGAAATGGTATCATCCCAAATTGATTTTGTTACATACGAGCCATAGCATTACAATCCAAAGATTGTTACTCAAAGAGTAGATTTACTTAAAGGCGAGGGTCTCCATAAAGTGAATAGAGCTTTAGAGTAAATGAAAGCATAGATTGACATGAAGATGTTGATAAATTATGTTAAGAATCGCCACATTTCATTTTGATGAAGAATGACAAATGATATTAAAAATTCGCTTTTCTAAAATGGGAATTTAGAGAAGGATGTGTTTGGAACACAAAATCTTAGATAAAGATCTAAGAATCCTAACATATTATGCATAGCTTTCTTAAGTGGCCCTAGAATGGTCTTAAGCAAGCATTAAAGGATTATACTTTTCGTTCATGTGATAATAGAGAATGGTTTCATTCACATGATTGAAGAATCATAATTATACATGAAGTTAAGTGGGAGCTAGAATTATTTTTCCCATGTCTTATATGTTGATAACATATTAATTATTGAGAATAATATACCAATGCTCTCTTCTGTGAAAGAGTGATTGGAGACTTGGAAAAGGTGCGAAGTATTCTAGATTTTTGAATCTATGTGAGAGAATATTGGCATAGAGTTGAGAGTCATATGATGATAAGATCTTTTCGTATCTGTTTAACATCAACAAGGTTGAATGGGTTATTCATGTTGATGAAATTGGAATTACTATGATGGAGTCATAATCGTTCACTGAACCTATTAAGTTGTTGATTACATGAAATTGATTTCTAATGTTTCCGCCATTAGAATGATCATGTATGCCAACAGACGCACATGCCATGCTGTATCATATGCTAAGAGCATAATAAGTCAATGACAAGATAATTCCCATGATATGGCTTGTGAAAGCCTTAAAGAACATCCTTGAGATTCTTGAGAAGAATTAAGGATTCGTTCATATGTTTGGATGATAAACTAAGTTATGTGTTGAAGGGTTGCACAAATTTTAGTTTCCAAACCGAAAAGGATTTGTTGAAATCCTAGGATGTCTTATTAACTCAGGAATAAGAGACTAGAAAAGTGTTTTAAGTTTCGCGCATTGCAAATTCTACAAAAGGAATCTAAGTAAATTGTGATAAAATGGTCTACGTAAGGATTAAGGGTGAATCCCTCTACAAATGACTTTATCACAAGTTATGCGATAACAGTGGGAGCATCTTTCAAGTTAAAGATCCCAAGTCTGGTAAGAAGACTAGACATATACTTAGATAAATTCATGTTATTAGATATAACATTGAAAAGAAGGAAATAACAATTGATAAAGTTGGAATGTTTGGATATAGAGTATATCCACTAGCCAAGCTTTTATTGCATTTCAACTAGTGTAAAAGGTACACTAAAGATTATAAGATATGAAGTAGTAATAGTGTATTGACTATTCATATATGATAATCACATTTATCGTTTGAGTTTCTTTAAAACTCACCCATTAATTTGTTATATCCAAATGGGTTGTAGAGACAAATTGAACCCCATTAAAGTGAACTGGATTGACATGGTATTCGCCCCTAGTTACTTATATGAGGTGACGTCTCGAAGTGACTAGAGTGTGATGTGATTGATGGTAAGTTCAAGTGCCATAGAGTCATACGGGATGACTAGTCGATCACATAGGCAGACTGTATGAAACACTCTATCAGGCAGTGACCGCTTATAGAGTTCTGGCAATTCATAAAGCCTGGTTGTGGCAAGAGCTGCTATAGTATTCTTATGAGTCAATTCTTTTGACTAGAGACTATTCGCCCAAGTTGGCACAAATTTCTGATTAGCTTTGATTTATGCTCTACGACTGTCGTAAATGAGGTCAAATGGGTAAATTTTGGGTTATGATGAACTGTGGCTGAATAAAGGGAATAGTGCGATAGAAATTATCCACCTCTTGTCAAGGTTGTTTGAAATCTCAAGGCCCCTCGAGGAGTAGTGAACTGGAAATGCGTGGCCACGCTCAGAAGGTATCTATGTTAGATAATTCCGGTCAGACAGTTACTCTCCAGATCGAGGAAACCGCTCAAGATATGATCAAGTGCAAGTACGACCTGCGAGACACATTGCATTGAGTGGGAGATTGTAATAGGACAAGAGAATTGGTGACGCACACTTGTCTCGGACAAGTGGGAGATTGTTGGAACACGTGTCCTTAACAATAGTGCGATCACATGATTTAAATATCATAATTAAATCTCATAATAAGAATACGTAAGGGATGATACATTTATATAGTCAACTGATCAACGTTAATCGGTAACGATTGGCTTGCTAGAGTTTGACGTTACTGTCGTAGGACGGTGGTGGTCAGTTGATCCCTTAAGGTCACACCTAAAGGATGATGCCCTTATCAGTAAAGTTGATTAATTGTATGATGATACAAGTTAATCAATTCCTTAAAATTAAACAATTCAATTTGTGAGAGAGAATGTTTATTGTAATGGGATTGAATAAGATTTATTTTAGTAATTGAAATACTTTATTCATAAAATTGATTATTGTTTGTGAAACAATTAAAATAAGAATGAATGGTTAAATATAATTACAAGATGTTGTGAATTATAATTATATGACCCATTTTATTTATGTGATCAAGTATCACTAGTCAATTTGTTATATGTAATTTAATTAATGTATATAATGATATTGATTTGATAAGTATGCATTAAATTAATTAATAACATGTGACATACTACATGTGACAAGTGACAAATTGACAAAATAAAATGGAGGTC
This sequence comes from Silene latifolia, assembly GCF_048544455.1. Lineage (NCBI taxonomy): Eukaryota > Viridiplantae > Streptophyta > Magnoliopsida > Caryophyllales > Caryophyllaceae > Silene > Silene latifolia. Next base: position 120,909,714 of record NC_133536.1, on the reverse strand, counting down.
CATTTTATCTCATATGAACGAAATATTGGAGGTAGTATGGGCGAGTGGGTGTTTTGTTTAATGGATAAATAAAACACTATGATTACCTATGATGTAGGTAGTTTTACACCTATTTTACTTGTAAAGAACAAAAGTAAAAGAAAAGACCATGCATTGGTCTTTATATACTCCCTCCACCGGTTTTGTGCACATATGAGAAGAGAATTTTGTTCTCTCATTTTTGTAGTATTCATTCAACATGCAAAGCTTTCCTCTCTCACACATTCTTGTTCATCTTTCTCTAAAACTTGAGAAATGATGATCAAAATTGTTCAAACAATATTACTAATATTATTAATATAATATATGAGTATTAGTAATCAATTTTAAGGTAGATTACTAAATAAATATCTAGCAAATATTATTTAGTAATGATAAGGGCTAATCTTAGGTGCAATCAAGAGGAGAATCTCTACATTGGGATTTTTGGAGGATCATCCAACATATTAAGCTCAAGAACAAATAAGGAAGGTGACCTTATTTGTGCCCATTAATTTTGAACTAATATACAATGCAAGGGACATTATTTTTCTTATAAATCTCTTATTTTGTTATGCATGCACTAGATCTAAAGAACAAATAATTAAGAAGTTAATTAGTTCACTATTAGAGGAGTCTAATAATAGGTATATGAACCTTACAAGTTCACCCATAGACGACGGTTATAAAAAATGATTCATGTCACCCGACTCCAAATCATTTTGGGAATAAGGCTCTGATGTTGTTGTTATTGTACTCAAATTTTATGAACATTTCCTTTTTAAACTCCCATCAAAAGCCTATAGGAGCCAAATTGAAAGATCATTTCATTAGAAAAATGAATTGTGAGATATCTTCATTTTTGCTGAAAATTAACTTACTATATAAGGGAATATCCGTTCATGACTAACATGACCGGAAAATTGACCTATTTTCACAAAAACAGACTTTTGGTGGAAGTTTTGAAGAAAATGCACACAAAAAAGGTGAGAGTTTTAGGGAAAAAAAATAGGATTATTTCATGGGAATAATCCATCCTATGGGTGCCCTGTAAATAACACTCCATCCTATTAGTAATTCCAATTAAATCCATCCTATCCACCATTCTTCCCGTAACAAACTCACCTAAAATGATGATCGGTTACTTCAGGTTATATTCTCTCCCCTCCTTATTTAAGCAAGGCTATTGCCAATTGCCATCACCACCACCACCACCACCGCATTCTCCTCTCACCATAACACCATTTAAATACTATTCCCCAAAACACTTCGGAAATTTGGTCGCCTTCTCTGAAAATGAAGTCCCACTATCGGAAATCGATACAATCAATTGGCTAGAAATCTCTCCTGGAGTCGCCATCATCCTCAAAAACACAATCTATCTTACCCGGAGTCAGTCTCTTTAGTCGCCGGCGTCGATGGTTATGGCGCTGTTGCAGCCCATTAAATTAAGCAACATGATTTCTGAAACAAAGGAAGAAAGAAAGGGAGAAGGGAACTAAGTGATGTTGCCACCTTGCCTCCCCTTCCCACCACCGTCCTTCACAAGTAGACCCATAAAAATAAGAAACCCAGAAAATCGAAGATGAAATCTAACCGCCTTTATTGCGACATCGCCCACAACAAACCCCAACACGCATCCCCAACCTCCGACTAACCCGAAAATCATTCTAACGATCCCAATTATACAGCCCACCACCACCAGGTTCTTTGCTTGACCATGTCCCTTTTCGTCTTTTCCGACCACCATTATAAAAATTACCACCACCAACTTAATCCCCTTGCTCAGATCTGTCCTTCGACCTCCTCCTCTCGCCGTCAACAGCTCCATAGGTACCAATCTACTTCGGTTGTCTTCCTTCCCTAACTAGTCATGGTGGGTGCGTGTGGTTGTATTGGTTAAGTAAGGAATAAGGATGTGAGGGTGATGGCCTTGATGGTGGAGATGCTTACTGTGTTAAGTAAGCGTGTGTATTTGGGGCTGCTAGAATAAAATTTGAGTTATAAGTTTTTGTTTGTTTTTTTTAGTGAATACGATGATGAGGAAGAAACCAGCAAGATTAAGTCTAACAAGGGTGACCGGTTCTTCAGGTTGCCAGTCTTCCGAGAGTGTTACAGAAAGAATGGTGAATAGGACGGATTTAATTGAAATTACTGATAGGATGGGGTGTTATTTGCAGGGCACGCATATGATATATTATTCCCATGAAATAATCCCAAAAAAATATTAAAGGTGGGAATTTGAAAAAAAAAGGTAGAGAAAAGGTGCGAGTTTTGAATTAAATCTTATATGAACTTCATTGACGGAGTGAAATGATGATTCATATTAGCTTACCCCAAAACAAGATTAAATATGCAGAAGAGGGAATGTACTTACCACCTTGCGAATCCAGCTAGTTGCCAAATTATGCCATCGTAAGTTATCCTTATATGTCCAGCCAAAATCGTTACTCTCTTGGAATCAACCAACGGATAGTAATTGTTTCTTGTAATGGCAATTAATAGAAGTCCAACTTCTTCCAAAAATAATTGAGCGGGAAAATTTGGAGTAAGACTTATTCTTTTAGTTAAAACGAGATGTTTTAATTGCAGATTTTTATTTTGGAATAATACTCCGTATTGTAAACGAGAATTCAAGTAAAGTAATGAACCATAATTATGGTAAAGATTGCATAAGAAGCAGATTTGTGTAATTTTAAAGCGTAACCGATAAAGGATAATAATTATGGAAATGATAGCATAATAAATTAGGGATAGTAATTGTTTCTTGTAAAAGAGGTAAAATATTAATGTAATATAAATTTGTTATTGTTTCCATATATAGGAGTTCTCGCACATTTTTAACTTGACATGTGAATCGTGGGCTGTTAATAATTCCATTCTCATTACCATTTCCAGTGATAATATCCAAATAAATAGGCACATAAGAGAATTATTCTTCTTAGGCGGGAAAACTACTAAGAAGTCGTTTGGTTGATCAAAGAACTTAATTTTCATAGGAACCTCAATTTCATAGGAATTAAGGCCCTGTTCTTTCTGGCTTTTTAGAGCTGAACTGAACTGAACTGAGCTGAGCTGAACTGAACTGAATGGAGCTGAACTGAATTGAATGGAGTTGAGCTGGACTAAAGTTGATTGGACCTGAACTGAACCAAAATAATAATAATAATAATAATAATAATAATAATAATAATAATAATAATAATATTATTATTATTATTATTATTATTATTATTATTATTATTATTATTATTATTATTATTATTATTATTATTATTATTATATTTATTAATATTATTACTATTACATTAATATTATTACTATTATTATATTACACTTACTACTACTACTACTACTACTACTACTACTACTACTACTACTACTACTACTACTACTACTACTACTACTACTACTACTAGAAGAAGAAGAAGATTACTAACTATATATACTAATAATTATACTAATTTGAGTGTTTAGGTAGTCACCACAAACACCTTCTATCTTAATTAGATGGAATAATGGTGCACTAATTTGCCAAATTGTTGCTCAAAGCCTACCTCGTGTAAGTATCATACTAATTTGAGTGTTTCGGTAGCCACAAGAACCACCATCAATCCTAATTTAATTAATTAAATAAATAAAAGTTAACAAATCCTAATTTGATCTTTAACAAACAAATAAATTTTGAATGATTAATTAAAAATCAACAAATAATATTAATAATTGATAAAAGAGTAAAATAATATATTAATTGTGAAATTGGAATCAATCTTTTGAGTCATTTGAGCAATTAGAATAAGTTTTAGGAAAAATGATGATTTAAGAGTTCATTTGGTCGTGTTTTAGGTAAAAAAGGGTACTAAATGGAATGTTTAATAAAAAATGTACGTGAAAAAATAAAGTTCGTATTTAAAAAAAAGTATTTATAATAAAAGTAATATAGTAATAAATGTAATATTTTTAATAATAATATTAGTTTATTAAAATTAATAGTAGCAATGTTATTAATAATATTATAATTAATTAATATTCATATTAATAAGAGTATTAGTAATTGTATTATTTATATTAATATCGATATTATTGATTGTAGTAATCACAATATTCATTATAATAATAATAATAATAATAATAATTGTGATGATTAATTAATTAATAACAATAATATAAATATTAATAATATAAATGGGGAGCATTTGCATTACAATATTATTAACCTTCTCTCTCTAAAAATCTAGAGAGAGCTTTCCTCTCTTTTCGAGAGCTTTCCTTTTTTTCTCTATACTCTTCCTGCATATCAAATCTAATCTTTAATCTTCCAAAAAAGTGTTCTGACAGCTCAAGAAGTGAAGGGGATTGGGCTGGGAACCTATGGGTTGTTATGTTCCGTATTAAATTTGCTCTACCTAGTGGTAATGATTATCCTAGAATGAATTTAATTGGGTTTTTGAAACCCTAAATCCCCTTTCTGCAATTTGGGGGATTTTTGATTTTCTCCATTCATGCTAACCTACATTCCTACCTATATCTAATCATTGCTTTTCTAATCTTTTAATTGGTCTCGTTTAACCCTAAGCCTTTTTTCTGATCTTTGATCTTCTATTAAGTGTAAATCCTTCTTTAATATCGCAATAATTTCCCTGCAGCCCTCTTAATTGGGTGTCGTTTGCTTTTATTTTTCATCTTGATCTTCCCAATTCCACTTTGAAGTGTCAATTAAGATTGACGTATCATTCCTCTTATTTCTCCTATTACTATTTAAGCTGATCAATATGGCAGTGGGTCTGCAATCTAAATCATCCCACTTCATTTCTCTACGAACTACAAATACAAAACTTCCTAATACAAACTCAAATACAACTATTAGTTCTACAAGCTCTTCTTCTGTGATGGATTTTGAACATCAGTTTGGAAGGTTCAATCAAGAGTATGAGGGTGCGGGTAGTGAGAATCATCATCAATATCAGCATCACAATCAGAATGTTCACCAACCCCATCCTGATGCTGCTTTCAATCCTATGAATCCTCTTCATGCTAATGTCTGGCGCTATCCAAGAACGGGTGGTGTTATCAATGTGGATCCTGCTGAGTTGGGCAGGTCAAGGGAATTTTGGGGGAATTGTATTCTGGGGTTTATGGTGGATTATCGCCTGTTTGAGGCGGAAAAACTTAATGATATCATTTCAAAGAAGTGGTCCTCTAATGGGAGGATCACTGCGTTCAAGATGGGGGAAGTCTATGTTTTTCATTGTGAAGAGGTTGAGGACTTACAAAGGCTGTTGGCGAAAACAACGGTCACGGTGGATGGTGCTGTGATGGTTCTAGCAAGGTGGTATCCTGACACGGTTCCCCGGACTGTTAGGTTTCCCTTTGCTGAAGTATGGGTGAGGGTGTGTGGTTTACCATTTGAATATCTCAACATGCATGTTGCTCAGGTTGCGGGTAAACTTCTCAGCCATCAATTTCATGTTGAACCTTTTCATCTTGTGCCTGAGAATGATTATCTCAGAATTAAGGTCTGTATTAAGCTAAATGAGCCTTTGATGCCGGGTTTCTTTTTGGCAATGGAAACGGGTCATTTACTTTGGGTGCAATTCAGATATGAGAATGTGTTCAAGTATTGTATCAAATGCGGAAAAATAGGACACAAAGGGGCGCAATGTAGGGAGAGTATGGTATCTGTAGTGTCGGGGATTGAGAGGATGCTGGATAGGTCTGTGGAAAAGGGATTTGCTGTTTTCCAGGCCCACAGCAATCACACCATGTTCAATATGGATCTTAGGGCCATGCCATCTACGACCAAGTTCTTATCTCCAAGAGTCAAGGTGGGGAATAATAGGAATAGGACGGGGCAGAGTAGTAGGAGGGAGTCACCAGAGAGGTATGTAGATTTTGATTTGGGTGTTACTGCTGGAGGAAGGGTTACTCCGGGTATGAGGTTTGCTGTCACGGCACAACCTTTTGCAGGCCCTGTTGTTTTCAGAATTGGACAAGGAGCGAATGGGAGTGGAGAGGGGGTTGGAATGGTAGGGGGACAGGGGGATGCTGTTATGGATGAAGCACAAGGGGGACTGGAAGGGGTGGACAGAGCTCAGGTTTCTGACACTGGCATTGGCATTGATGTCCCAATTCAGGACACGGATATGCATTACACTGAGGATCCAATTGCAAGGGAGGTAGCTCCAGGTGCGGGGGGATGGCTGGATGAGGAGAACGAGAATAATGAAATGTATCATAGTGCTGAAGAAGAGTTTGGTAATCATGGGGAGGGTTTGGGTAGAGAGCCTCAAGATGTTTTAAGGCAGTTACAGGAGAATGACCCTTATGTGCTTTATGCAGGTGAAGGTAATATGAGTGGGGTGCTGGATAGGGATCTGCGTATCCAGGAGGCTATTAGTAGTAGAGTGGAAGGTGATGAACAGTGGGCACGGTGGGATGATGAATTAAGGGGCTTCAATCAATTTTTTGATCCACCTGTTGGTGGAATACCTATACGGTATCACTACCCTGATGGGTCTGTTCATCAGGTAGTGGAAGGCACCAATTTGAATGAGCATCGTCCAAATGAAGGGACAGAACAGGGGAGAAGGAACCAGGATGAAGTTATTGTCATTAGTGACTCTGATTCTTCTATGTCAGAGGCACCTGAAGATGCTTGGATTGAGGAGCCTGCTGCTGTTGCAGAGGCATATGAGGAATCGTCTGAGGAAAGGTTTACTGATGTTGTGATAGTGGTATCTTCTTCTGAGGGGTCTGGATCTGAAGTGGCTAGGAGGGAAGGGGTTAGGGAGATTAAATCTGCTGCTGTTCTGACTGAGAAAGAGAGGGAGGAATTTGGTGAGCATGGGTTTGAGGGGGCAAGGTCTATTTCTTTGAAATCAGTGGGTATTGAGAGGAAGGAACAAGAACTGCAAGCTGGGTCATCTACTCTGCTACCCCTTGGACAGGTCTTTAAGGAGGTTGGAGATAGGGCTGCTGCTAAGCTGGAATTGGGTGAAGGAAGCAGGAAAGGGAAGGTCATGATGTTTGATGTTCCTGCTGTTGGGAACAAAGCAAAGCTTATGGCCGAGATTTCAACAGGAAACATTTCTGATGGATTTATGGGGTTGGCGGATGCTTATCATTGTTCTGATTTACAACAAACTCATGGGGAGGAAATAAGGATGGCAAGGAAACGGAAGTGCAGTACTGATGTTGTTGAGTACATTGTGCCTGAGCAGGCAAAAGAATCATTGGAAAATGCAAAGGAGTACTTGAGACAACTTGCCAAGAGAAGCTGTGATGGAGAGGGTATTCTGGCTGGTAGGGAGGTGAGTATGAATTATGGCTTTAGAGTGAGTGTGCCGGAGGTGGTTATGATTGATTCCAGTGACTCTTCCTCTTTTTCTGTTAATGGAGGTCCTGGACTCCTTACTGCTACTGCTGATTCTGGGTTTTTTGAGGCTGATGGCGTTGCGGAGGTTGGGCCTACACAACCTCCTCTGTCACCATGATGGGCCTTGTGTGGAATTGTAGGGGTCTAAATAACACGCTCGCCCCTACAATTCCGAAGATAAGAGCGTTATTAGATAGTAAGTATTATGATTTCCTTTTTCTTATCGAGACCAAATGTAATGCAAATAAAGTATTTCCGATGTTTAGATCGTTAGGGTTTGTGAAACATTTTGGGGTTGATGCTGTTGGTGCCTCTGGTGGCCTTTGGGTGGGTTGGAAAAGGGAAGCAAAAATGACTCTTGTTAAGGCTTGTAATAATTTTATTGTGCTTTTGGTCAAGAAATATGATGGGCTCGTTTGGTATCTTGTGCTCTTTTATGGTGCTCCGGAGTTAAATCTACGTTATTCAGTTTTAAATGAATTGGATGCATGGATTGAATCTTGTACACACCCGTTTCTTATTATTGGGGATTTTAATCAGGTGGATTGTTTTTCGGATAAATGGAGTTGTAGTCAAAACCCTATTAGGGGGGCAAATGAGTTTGTAAGTTGGAAAATTAGGAATGAACTAATTGATATACCGTTCAAGGGGCCGAGATACACTTGGTGTAATAATCGGAAGGGTGCACAAAGGATATATGAGAGGCTTGATAAGGCTTTAGGCTCTAAGGATTGGCTTATTCATTTCCCAAACACGGGTATTAAACATTATCCCGTTCAATTATCGGACCATGCTCCCATTGAGCTTGATTTACAGCTTACTGAGAGTGGAGGAAAAAGACCATATAAAATGGATGCGTGGGTGTTGGATCATGAGGAATGCTTGGATAGGATACGTGTTGCGTGGAAACAAGTGGTGGTTGGTTCGCCGGCCTTTATAGTAGTTCGAAAGCTTGCTAGGATACGAACTACGGCCAAGAAGTGGGCTTTGGATAAAAAGTGTGAGTGGAGGAAGGTATGGGATGACTTTGATAAAAAGTTGGAGGATGGCATGAATTTGGATGTCTCAGGTGGAGGGGAGGAATTGTATATACAAGCAAATGAGGAAGTTAAGGCTTTTGCTAAAGCTAATGCAATCTTTTGGAAACAACGTGCTAAGATGCGGTGGAGCGTAGATGGTGATACATGTACAAAGTTCTTCTTCAACTGGGTCAAGGGGAGAAAAGGGAGGAATTATATACATGGTCTTAAAGGTGAGGATGGGGTGTGGATTTATGATCACAATCTTGTAAGTTCCGAATTCCAAAAAAGCTTTCAGGCTCTGTACGAAGTTTGTGATAGTGATTCAACGAGTGAGGAATGGCGACCAATGGCTTCATTTGATCGAATCCTCTCTCCGGTCAGAAGGTTACTCTCGGACTCTGACTCGGATCATCTTCTCAAGCCTTTTACGGCTAAAGAGGTGCGGGGTGCGGTTTTCCAGATGGGAGCGTACAAATCCCCAGGTCCGGATGGTATCCCGGCATGTTTTTATCAAAAGTGCTGGCCTTTGGTGAAGAAGGAGGTAACTAAGGCTGTGCTATCTATATTGAATTCTGGGAGAGTCTTAAGAGAACTGAATAGAACCTTTATCACCCTTATCCCCAAAACTGATAACCCAGAAGGTGTCTCGGATTATAGGCCCATAAGTCTTTGCAATGTCCTCATGCGCATTGTGTCCAAATGTATCACTAATAGAGTGGCAAGGGTTATGGGATCTCTGGTGAGTGAATCACAAAATGCCTTCATTCCCGGCCGGTATATCAGTGATAATATTTTACTTGCTCATGAGGCTATTCATCGTATACTGAGCCATAAATCAGGAAAACATGGTCGATGTGCTTTTAAGGCGGACATGAGTAAAGCTTATGATAGAATTAAATGGGACTTTTTGGAGGCAGTTCTCAAGAGGTTTGGCTTTCCACAAAAATTAGTACTACTAATTATGAATTGCGTTACGACAGTTTCTTATGAGATCCTTTTTAATGGGGCCCCGCTGCCACGGTTCCAACCTCATTGTGGTTTGCGTCAAGGGGATCCTTTATCTCCGTATCTCTTCATCCTTTGTATGGAGGTACTTGGTGGTCAGATCGAGTATGCGAAAGAGGTGGGTCTATTGAAAGGGATTGCACTATGTCGATATGAGGAACCGATTTCGCATCTATTTTTTGCGGACGACTCTGTTTTTTTCTTTCAAGATAAGGGCCAAGCGGCGGCTAATCTAAAGAGGATCTTGAATGAGTATTGTGAAGCTTCGGGGCAAAGATTGAATTTAGATAAATCTGGTATTCTCTTTAGTCCGAGTACAACACTAGCAAAGGCACAAGAGACTATGAGTTGTCTTCGGGTACGATCTTCAAAAGGTATTGGAAAGTACTTGGGGATCCCTGCGGAATTTCAGGAATCTAAGAAGGGGATTTTCGATTCTCTCCTGGATTATGTTACTAAACGAATCTCTTCATGGAATGGAATATTCTTATCGGCAGCTGGTAGGCTTACCTTAATTTCTTCAGTCCTATCAAATCTTTCAAATTACTTTCTATCGGTTTTCAAAATTCCGGTAAGTGTGTCAGCAAAGCTCAATTCTCTGTTGGCACAATTTTGGTGGGCTGGGTGTAAATTGGGGAAAAAGCTTCACTGGTGCAGTAAGAATTTTCTAAGTCTCCCGAAGAGTTCGGGAGGTTTTGGTATTAGAAATGTGGGATGTCTCAATAAGGCACTGCTTGCTAAACATGGTTGGAGAATTGTCTCGGGGGATGTTTCTTACTTTAGTAGGATTTTCCGTCGAAGGATTTTTGGAGGGAATACTTTTGTGGATGGACTACGTCCTAAAAATGGGGCGGGTTGTTCATGGGGGATAAAAAGTATTACCTATGGCCTGGAGCTGGTCCTTGAAAACATGGGTTGGAAACCAGGTTTGGAATCTAGCCTTAATGCGTGGAGTTCAAGGTGGGTAAATGCAAAGACACCGGAACCGAAGGATTGTTTGCTTGACTCGGCTTTTCTTTATCTAGGAAGCCTTCAAGTTCGGGAGTTATAGAATAGAGATTTCACGTGGAATACTTCTCTAGTGCGTGCTTTATTTAAGGAAAAGGATGCGGATTGGATAATAGCATCTCCCATATGTAAGTCTAGAAAGTATGATGAAGTCTTTTGGCCTCTAACGAGTGATGGAATTTATTCGGTAAAGAGTGGGTACGGCATTGCCTTCAAGGAGTTTTTTGAACAACATGGCACTTTAAAAGATAAATCAAGAATCACTATGGCAGGGAGGGGTTTTTGTAAATCCCGCCTCTGGAGCTTACCAGGACCAAATGCGTGGAAGGTTTTGATTTGGAAGATTATTACAAATACCTTACCTGTAGGTTTTGAGTTTCAGAAACGATCAATAGAAGGGGATCATACATGTCGGATGTGTATGGGGGAGCGACATTACAGTGAAACTATTGAGCATATATTTAGGGATTGTCCTTTGGCTTCCAGAGTTTGGGCAGGCACGGCCCTTGGGATTCGGGTCGAAGGCGCTGCGATGATCCCGCTTGGTGATTGGATCATGAACTGGATTCGGTTTTTAGGTAAGCTGGAAGAGGGTGACAGTCGAATTTTAGTCTTCTTGGCAACTTTATGGGGCCTCTGGACTACTCGCAATAATGCGGTCTTTAGAGGAAATCAGGTTATGCCATGCGTTCTTCTCCAGTCTATCGTTAGAGAGGTTGAGACATACTTGCAATCTAAATTGCGTGAGAAGGAGTATAATGAGAAAATGCAAGGATGTGTGTCACAGTCGGTACAAAATGAAGATATTCAGAATATCAAGGATGGTCACACATTTTATATGGTTGGTAGCCGGGGTCACTGTAGGGGTATTCGGATAAAGGTTGATGCTGGATGGTTGAAGACCTTGGACGCGGCAATAGGGTGGGTCGCTTACGATAGTGATGGGGTGATCATTGACACCGGAAGTAGGAAGACTAAGGCCGAATCAGCTCTGCAAGCGGAGGCGCTAGGGATCTCTGATGTTCTTCAATGGGCTGTCGATAGGGGATTTCTTCACCTTGAGGTAGTGTCGGACTGTCTTTCCTTAGTTTGTCAGCTTGCAGGTTTTGCTGGAGTTCATCATGGCATCAAGGACTTGCTTCAGGACTTTAGGGTCTTTTATGCATCTTTTCATTGTCTAAGTTTTGCTTATATTACTAGAAGCCTTAATGTTGTAGCACATGGTCTCGCTTCTCGGGCCATGCGTTTGTAAAACTCTTGATTTACGGTTGCCAAAAAAAAAAAAAAAAAAAAAAAAATAATATAAATGGGGTAACATAAGCATGAAAAGGGCTAATGTTTTTTCAGACATTATTTATGTTGTTGGGCTAAAGAGTCCTACTAGACTCCTTGCATTTGATTTTTTTTTTTCGGATAAAATTTGCTCTCAAAGTTGCTTTTTTTTTTTTTTTTTTTTTTTTTTTTTTAATGATGATAAGGTAAGAAAATTAGATTGATCCTCTGGGATATGACCAATCTATCTCATGTTTTCGAATGAGAGAGGTAAGTTGAAGCTACCGACTTTCAAACCACCTCGAAAGAGTTGGACATGAATGTCCAATAGAAGCCATGAAGTCAGCAACCTTGTTGGCTTCACGGAAGCAATGTCTACATGATGTAGGAATTGGCTTACTTACTCCCCCCTTAGTCATTGGAAGTTCCCATGAAATTAAATTCCTACATGAGCAACCAAATACTTTTGCCAAATTCACCCGAATTGGATGCAGGAACTTAGGCCCTGTTCTTTCTGGCTTTTTAGAGTGAATCAATCGAATGGAGCCGAGCCGAGCCGAAATAACGAGTGAATCGAATCGAATGGAGCCGAGTTGAATCGAACTAAATGGAGCCGAGCCAATCAATCAATATAGCCAATCGAACTAAGTGATTGAGTGAATTAAATCGAATAATAATAATACTAATAATAATAATAATAATAATAATAATAATAATAATAATAATAATAATAATAATAATATTATTATTATTATAATTATTATTGATATTATTATTATTATTATTATTATTATTATTATTATTATTATTATTATTATTATTATTATTATTATTATTATTATTATTATTATTATTATTATTATTATTATTATTATTATTATTATTATTATTATTATTATTATTATTATTATTATTATTATTATTATTATTATTATTATTATTATTATTATTATTATTTTATTATAGAAGGATGCGCGCAGCTATCATTAAATGAAAAACAAAAGTTTACATGAAATTGGTGGGGAGCCGAGAAACAAGCTGGGCTCCCACACCCTTAGCAACAACAAAGCTAAGTCTAGTAAAAATGTAAGTGGCCACCCGAGCCCCCGCATCTTGAGATACCGAGAATTTCTAGACCCGCTTGAGCAAGGCAACAACATCCGAACCCAACTCCCTAAGTGATGAGAAAGAGAGTGGAAGGAAACCATAACCCGCTGCCGCGCACAAATCCCCATACTTAGCACACTTACGCCGAAAGAAGATCGGAACAACCCGGCCAGGCATAAAATTCGTCATCCCAGTCTGAGTCAAAGGAGAAGACCCGGTCAAGTCAACGCACACATCACGCCCCATGTCCCAAGAATAAAGCAGCAAATCCACAGGACGAAGAGAACCCCCATGCCCGTTAACCAAATCAACATCAACCTCCTTTTCCGCAGAAATACCAGATCTATAGCAGATGTCGAAAAGAGTGTCACGGACGAGGTTATGCCGATGTTTAACGCCCACAAGATACCGAGACAAGAAACAAATATGGTCCCCAAAAACATCATCAAAGAAAAAACCCGAGAGCAAGCTGGACAGGGCCTAGAGACCGTGAATAACGGAACACCCAGACGATACCCAAGCACACTACGGTACGTCCTCCCGTTCATAGTCTGACCCAACCCCGAGATAGGAACCACACGCAACCAATCAGAGGAGTGGGAACCCTGCTGAGACTGCCACAAAGCAAGCTGGCGAGGTGTCAAAGAGAAAAAAGACTCTGAGGCAGCAGCAACCGTCGCGAAATAATTTTTTTGCCAATTTCTTCATAAGTTTGGGGGCAGCAATTTCACTAGGGTTGCCTAAGATACCAGAGCCTGTAGTCGCAGTAAAACCTCGCGCGGTATCATCAAAAGCAGGGCCAACAGCTACAATACCAGAGGGTCCGAGGAGCTTAGCCTGCAAATCAGCAGACTGCAAACGGGACGCAATAAAAGCATAATGTAAAACATCTTCCGCCGCATATACACCAAGACCACCAAGATGAAAAGGGAAAGTAGCAAGGCGCCACTGCCAATCCCCAAAACCCGGGCCAGACGCAATGACGATACGTTCCAAGCTGGAACGAAGAGCAGCATCAAAAGGAAGATGGACAGACCCAAAAACACTAGGGGAGCAAGTACAAAGGGAGAAATAGAGCTTAGAAATACCAGTACAAGCTCGAAGTAGAAGCAACTCACATTGCGGGTCCTCAATCCTCGCAACCAAGTCCATTAGCTCAATGGTCTTAGTTACTCTCCTCGCCACAATCTCACTACAAAAACCAGGGCAAGTACTGACAGGTTCACCCAAAACTGTAACACCCCTCACGGGCCGAGCAATGGAGGGGGGGAAAACCCCAGGGAGCCGACTCTGAGGATCCTCAACAAGACAAAAGACCTCCGTCTTGGGGACATTAAGGTGTAGTCCAAAACGGGGGCCATCCGCCATAATCAAATCCAAGACCTTCCCCACCTCCAAAGTATCCCCCACAATGGTGCCATCATCCAAGTACCATGCCTGCATAGTGAGGTCAAAAGTGTCCCGGATTTTGCATACTAAGGGATGCAAAACCAAAGCGAAAAGATACGGACCCAAAGGATCACCCTGCTGGACTCCCTGACAAGACCACAAGCAATGCTCCCCATAAAAAAGACGGGCAAGGCTGGAATAACAAAACTCCACCCAACGGGAGAGAACCGGGCAACGTCGGCGAACTTCCTGAAGCATGGTCGTACGATCAACAAGGTTGAAAGCATTTTGGAAATCAACCAGTAACATGGAAAGCCCCACCTCAGCACCCCGAGCCTCAATGAGCCGGTTCAAGGCATGTAAGATAGCCTCTCCTCCACCGGACACACCCACCCCAAACTGTAAACCAGCAAAATAAGACGACAAAGAAGGACCCACCATAAAAGCACCAACCTTAGAGACAAGCCGTCTCCGACCGTACCAACAAAGAATAGGACGTACCCCACCACCTGGTTTCACAAGCGGCGTGAGAGGGGCGCTGGCAATGTACTCTCCCAAAGCAAGAGGGCACCGACCCTCAAGAAAAAGATTAAACACCCTAGTAATAGAAGTGATCAACTCATCAGAAATAGCCACAACAGCGCCACTCAAACAATCCATAAGGTGTTGGGCACGGAAACCATCCCTCCCACAAGAAGTACCACGAGGGAAACTCCGAATCATATCCAAAACCACTGACTCAGAGGCAACCAGAGGATGATGATCCCCAGACAAAGGAGGCAAAGAAGGAGGTGGGGCGACATGATGCTTCTCATGCAGGGCCACAAGAGTGGCATCGGAGTAGGGGGCGACCCCAGAGGAAGAAAGCACCCGAACAGCAGCAGTATAGTGACCATTAGAAATCTTCCGCCGACATTGACGGAGGTTATGCTCACCAAATCCAGATCCTCCTCCACATTAAACAAAGAAGGACCCTCATCAAAACACTCCTGCAACAGTTGCAACCCCCCCCCCCCCCCAGGAACCTCCCGAGCAAGGATAGCCCTGACAATACTCTCCTCCTGACGCTGGCGCCGAATAGCCGTCCTACACTCAACATTACCTCGAGGAGCGAAAGTCTTAAGCAGACACAGCGGTAAAACAAGCAACCGAATCCAGCGGGAGAGATCACTAGGGGAATCAGCCACATCATCCAAAGCTCCTTTCAAAGCCCGAGCAAACCCAAGACGACACTTAGGAGGAATAGATTTGACGGTGCAGAGGCCCAAAGACAATAAACGATCAAGGGAAGGTATAGACCACTGAACAAGCTCAGCACCATCATCAGAAGAAACCGAAGGAGAGGGAGCCAAAGGTCTTGGAATACCAAAAATATGAAAACTGTAGAGGCCATCAACACGCTCCGGAGACAGCACAATATCACCCCGACTATGTCGATATCTAGCACGAGTGGTACGGGTCATAAAACACACCCCCACACAACCAGAGCCCCATCCGTCTCAAAACACTCTCGGCATTGGAATAAACAGTCAAACTATCAGTAAGAAGAGTCTGACGCGTAAGTTCCAATGCACCATTCTGGCAATGTCGGTCCTGAAAATGTTTCTGCCAAGCTGCCTTAGTAAGGCCCTTACCAAAACCATCCCGACAAGAATGAAGACTCGAAAAAGGACAATGGTACCGCACAAGCTCGGGCATGAAGGAACACACCACCAACCTGCACAGAAAACTATAGAGCCACCAAAAAACACCACCTGAGCGTAAACCACCAGACACAAGCAACTAAAAGCTCAAAATGTACCCGTTACTAGCAACCAAAAGGGTTGCCCAGTTGACCACCAACGCACCACCCACTCCGACGGTGATCAATAATCAACGTAACAAAACCAAAACGGCCACAAAGGAGGCCGAGAAGGAACCCACACTCCACAACAGCCTTAGGCCGTAACACCCACCCAACAGCAGCGGCAGAGGTGGTCGGACAACGGAGGACAAGGAGCAGCAACAACCAGCAGTACGGGAGGAAGGAAAGAAAAACGCAACAAAAACCCCCGGTAAAAAAAAACAGAAAACTCACTGGTGATAGGACGGGAACAATGCAGGCAGTCGTCAGCCACCACGTCAAGGGCCGGCGACGTGAGGCCTGATGGCCCAGCATTGGTGGCGCAGGTGTACCGGTCGCAGACAGACGACTAAGCTCCCTGAGAATGACGACGTATTGCACGCGAAACACCCTCCTAACAGCAGACCCACGCCGGAATAACCAACAAAACCTTCCCCTGACCGGCGACGTAAGGTCTAAAGGTCGACGTGGGGTGGATATTGTTAGCCGACGGTGGCAACTAAACGGTAAAACACGATGCCCTAAACCGCAGAACCTTGCTGCCCTAATTCGCGAAAACCCAACACCCCAACCAATAACCAAGCACCGATGATCAACGCCGATTTGGTAACACCCTACTAATTTGATTGATTAACTAGGTAGCCACCATGAACCACAGTACACCATCAATTTTATTAGGTGAAATAATGGAGCACCGATTTTCTAGATTGTTGTTCAAAGTCTAGCCATGTATCATCCTAATTTGAGTGATTAGGTAGCCAACACGAAGCAACAACAATCCTAATTTAATTAATTAGATAAATAAAAAGCGACAGACCCTAATTTCAACTTTAACAAACAAACAAAATTTGATTGATTTATTAAAACTCAACAAATAATATTAATAATTGATAAACAAGTAAATTAATTTATTATTTGATAAACTAGAATCCATCTTGTAAGTTTTAAGTCACTTGAGCAATTAAATTAAGTTTTAGGGAAAAATATTGATTCAAGAGTCCATTTGGTCCAGTTTTAGGTGAAAATGGTACAAAATAGAACGTTTATGAAAAAGTGTATGTGAAAGAGTAAAGTTCGTATATGAAAAAACAATTAGGTATTAATAATAGTAATATTTAAATTAACAATATTATTAATAATATTATTTATAATTAATATTCATATTCATATTAATAATAATATTAGTAATAGTATTAATTTTATTAATATGAATATTATTGATTTTAATAACTATAATATTCAAAATGATAACAATAATGAGGATGATTAATTAATAATAAATTAATGATGATGATGATGATAATAATAATAATAATAATAATAATAATAAATAATATTAAAAATATTAATAAAAACTATTAAGTTTAAGATGTGCAAAATTGAAATGAGATGAATTTAGTGGAGCTGAACTGAACTGAGCTGAACTGAACTGAATGAAGCTGAGCTGAGCTGAACTGAATTGAATAGAGCTGAGCTAAACTGAACTGAGCTCAGCTGAACTGAATAGAGTTGAGCTGAACTGAACTGAATTGAATAGAGCTGAGCTGAGCTGAAAATAAGCCAAAAAGAACAGGGCCTAAGTTCCTGCATCCAATTCGGGTGAATTTGGCAAAAGTGTTTGGTTGTTCATGTAGGAATTAAATTTCATGCTGGGAACTTCCAATGACTAAGGGGGGAGTAAGTAAGCCAATTCCTACATCATGTAGGCATTGGAAGTTCCCGGGAACCTATAATTCCTCCATTTTCCAAAAAATATGACAACCAAACAACTCATGTTTTTGCAAATCATGGGATTTTGCAATTCATGTGTTTTAGTCTCTTAGTAGTAAAAGGGTATAAACATTAATAAACATTAATTAAAGGATCTTGATTACAGCGATAATTACTGATAGATACATACATTGAGTAGTCATTAGATCTGATGAGGAGGTTTCTTAAGAACAATAAGAAGATGAATCCTAATGTTTTGCCTTCTCCTGCCTTCCTTAGTCTCTAATTCTCTTGCTGTGTGTTTTCACTTAATTAATATGAATTAGGTTAAAACCACAAACAGGTGTGTTTTTATTTACATGGTGGCAGGAGGGGCTTAAATAGATAAGTAGGCCTAATATGTTAATGGCCTGTAAACATTAACCGTAATCCACTTATTCTATTACTCCTAATAAAAACCCGAAACATTATTTCTAACCGTTTCTAATTAAAGTGACTGACATCAGTAATTAGGTCCACATAATAGAGAATTAATAATTCTTACATTCTCCCACTTGGACCATATTACTGACCGAAACATAATGTCACGCATAAGTAGAACCATAAGACGCGTAAACGGCTAAATGAACACATAATGGGTTTGTCTTAATTACCCTGATCATTCCGAACAACTGGTTGACTCATGACGGAAACACTACTATACAAGAGAAGTGGTCCTTCTATGTACTACAGAACAATCACTCAGAATAATCAGTCTGTACAAGGAGCAAACATAATCTCCAATAATGTCCTTGAGGAATAGAACTGATTCTGTTAATCGTGCAACAACAATGTATACAATAACAATAAAACGATACAGAGATTGTTCGGAAACCATCATCATAAGAAAACATAAGTTGATTAATCAAAACATAAGTGTCATCATTACAAAACACTAGCATGATCCAAACATAAACGAAAAGACTTAATGATTATCCTCCAGACCCATATCAGTAGCATGCTTCAAAAATGTCTTTGGAGGTAATCCCTTAGTTAAAGGATCTGCTATATTAGCACTAGTCATGATGTGCTCAATTGACACAGTGTTTTTCCGAACTTCCTCCTTAACTGATAGGTATTTCATTTCCATGTGCTTTATACCTTTAGAATATCTATCATTTTTTTAAAAGAAGACGGCTGCGGTATTATCACAGTAAATTTTCAGCGGCCTTGCAACGAAGTTCATAACGCTAAGCCCTGAAAGAAAGTTCCGCAACCATAAAGCTTGAATAGTAGCCTCAAAGCACGCTACAAATTCATCTTCCATAGTGGATGAGGCGATAATTGTCTGTTTAGCACTTTTCCATGAGATTGCTCCCCCAGCTAAAGCAAACACATAACCAAAAGTGCTTTTCCTTGAGTCCACACATCCTCCAAAATCTGAGTCAGCATATCCAATAACCTCAAGCTAATCAGTATGTCTATAAGTGAGCATTTTGTTCATTGTTCCCTTTAAGTACCTTAAAACTTTCTTAGCCGCACTCCAATGACCCATTCCATGATTGGACTGATATCGACCCAACATACCCACTGCAAAACTTATGTCAGGTCTAGTACAGATTTGTGCATACATTAAGCTTCCAACCAAAGATGCATAAGGAAAGTTTTTCATGGCATTTCGTTCTAGTTCAGTCTTAGGACACATACTCAAGCTGAACTTATCCCCTTTCTGAATAGGAACATAATTGGGATTACATTTTACCATGTTAAATCTTTCTAAGACCTTTATGATATAGGCTTTCTGAGACAATCCTAATGTCCTTTGTGATCTGTCTCGAGATATTTCCACCCCGATCACATAGGACGCCTCTCCCATATCCTTCATCTCAAAGTTGCTTGATAGGAAATCTTTAGTTTGACGTAATAGTCCTAAATCACTGCTCGGGATAAGTATGTCATCGACATATAAGACCAAAAATGCAAACTTACTCCCACTGATCTTCAGGTAGATACACTGATCAACAGTGTTTTCTTGAAACCCAAAGGAGGTAATGGTATTATGGAACTTAATATACCATTGCCGAGAAGCTTGCTTAAGCCCATAAATGGACTTCTTTAATATACAAACTTTGTCCTCTTTGCCATCAATAATGAAGCCTTCAGGCTGAGCCATGTAGACTTCTTCTTCCAAACTCCCATTCAAGAATGCCGTTTTCACATCCATTTGATGTAGCTCTAAGTCAAAATGAGCTACTAAAGCTAGTATGATCTGTAAAGAATCCTTCTTAGAAACTGGAGAGAAGGTTTCATTATAATCAATGCCTTATTTTTGATTAAAGCCTTTAGCTACCAGTCTGGCTTTATGTTGTTCAATATTACCTAAGGAGTCGCGCTTGGTCTTAAAGACCCACTTGCAGCCGACAGCCTTATGACCTATTGGTAAATTGACCAACTCCCAGACCCCATTCTTAGCCATAGACTCCATCTCTTCTTTCATGGCATTAATCCATTTATCGGAATCATTAACGTTCATAGCTTGTGAAAACGTAACCGGATCAGTATCCACACTAATGTCATATTCACATTGTTGTAGATATACTTCATAGTCATCTGGAATAGCTGACCTTCTAGGTCTTGTGGACCTTCTTAATGCTATTTCAGGTGCTGTATCAACAACCTCAGTGGCGATGTTATCATTCTGGAGTGAAGGGTTATCAACATTAGGTTCCACAATATTGACTGAGTCAACATTATCATTATGTGGAACTTCATCAATAAAAATTGGGGGCAAAGGAACTGGAATTGCCACCCTAACTTCATTGACGACGACATCCCTTACCTGATCACTCCCACTAACTTCGCCATTCTCAAGGAATTTGGCATTTCCGGTTTCAACAATTCTAGTCTTGTGTGTAGGACAGTAAAACTTATACCCTTTGGACTTTTCTGGATAGCCGATAAAGAACCCACTAATGGTTCTAGGATCAAGCTTCCTTTCATGTGGATTAGTGCCTCTGCTGGGCATCCCCATACATGTAAGTGTTGAAGACTCGGTTTCCACCCTTTCTACAGTTCAAATGGTGTCTTTGAAACTGCCTTACTGGGAACCCGGTTTCCAACATACACAGCAGTCATAAGGGCATGCATCACAACTTCATGGGTAGATTGGTATTACTCATCATTGTCCTCACAGCCTCTAATAGGGTCCGATTACGCCTCTCAGCAACACCATTCATCCATGGAGAACCAGGAGTTGTGTACTGAGGGACAATACCCAAACTTTCAAGGAGTTTTGCAAAAGGACCAGGATGTTGTCCTGATTCATCATATTTACCATAATACTCACCACCCCTATCTGACCTTATGATTTTCACTTTCTTTCCTAATTGCCTTTCCACCTCCTTAATGTAAACCTCTAAAGCGTCTACTGATTGAGATTTTTCATGCAAAAGGTAAAGATAACAATAACGTGAATAATTGTCGATAAAAGTGATGAAATATTTCTCTCCGATCATGGAGGGAACATCAAATGGACCACATATGTCTGTATGTATAATCTCTAAAAGAGCAGTGCTTCTTGTGGACCCTTTCTTGGTGTGTTTGGTTTGCTTACCCTTAATGCATTCCACACACGTCCCAAAATCCGTAAAATCAAGAGAAGGTAGTATATTGTCTTTAACCAACATGCTCATCCTTTCTCTTGAAATATGGGCCAAACGTTTATGCCACAAGAAAGAGGAACTTTCATTAGACCTCCCACGTTTCGAACTAACATTATTATGCAGGGAAACATTATGAGAAACACAAAGAGATTCTGAAAACAATTTATCTAAATAGATTCGATACAATCCGTTTTCCAAAATCCGAGAACCAATAAAAACATTGTCTCGAAACATACTGAAACAACCTTGTCCAAAACTTAATCTAAAACCATCATTATCTAACTTAGAAACTGAAATTAAATTGCATCCGAAAGAGGGAACATAAAGTGTATCCTCCAAATTCAACTTAAATCCAGTGCTTAATTCCAAGCTAAACCTTCCAATGGCTTCTACGGAGGCTTTATCTTTATTTCCCATGTATAAGGAGGCCTCATTTGGCTTTATGATTCTTGTCGTAAGGAATCCCTGCAAGGAATTCGAAACATGTACATTAGAACCTGAATCTAGCCACCATGTATTAGAAGGAACTTCAGCATAATTTGATTCAAAACATACTAAAGCCAAAGGCTTACCCTTCTTTTCGAACCAATTCTTACGCTTTATGCGGTCATTCGAAAGTGCCTGTGGTTTCTTACGAAAAAAGCAACTTTTCTCGCTTCTTAATATCCTTCTTTATGCCGATGCAGACGACTTATCGAAGGGCCGGACTTCATGCCCTTTCTGTTTCCAAACTTACCCTTAGATTTCCCGCTTTCATGATGCACATGATGTGCTTGGATAAGCCAAGATCTTACTTGAGGCATCGGCCTCATCTTTCTGTTTGATTCTTGCTTTCTTCTGAACCGGTTTATTGGTCAATTCAATTCATTAACACTCCAAATTTCTTTAACAGTGTTGTAATGAAGATGGAAAGCATCAAACTTATCGAGCAGAGAGTTGATGATAAATCTGGGCGAGGAACGGATCCTCAACTTTCATGCCCGATTTTCCCAACTTAGCTTGCCAGTTCGTCATGTGTTACACATTCTCGCCGCATGGTGGTCACACTCTCATTATACTTAGCGGTGGTAAGTTCGGACATAAGCCTTCCCGCTACCGCTTTATCGGTGAGTCCGAAAGCGTTCCTTAATGATTTCCATGTACTTACCGGGTGTGTTCTGACTGTCTCCGAAATGGAGGACTTAATGTTTGGTGCGGTGGTAAGACGCAAAAACTTTAGGCAAAGACTATCAGATTTCTTCCACCATTATACTCTTCAAGTACTTCTTTACTCGCATCGTGTTGGTTCACCGAGCTCGTCCCGATAAGCACTTGATCGAGTTAAAGGATTCCTAAATAGAACTCGAGATGCTCTTACCATTATAAGTAATTAGTACCATCAAGTTGTGGAACTGCTTGGACACAGTTATTGAGATAGCTTTGCAACGGTACTGCATTATGTACAATGTTCAAAACATTAGGCTTTGAGTTTAACACACAATATCAATTATGACTAAGACTTGCAACTTAAATGAGTAACTCATAAACATTCATTGGGCAAGTATAGTATCTGTGGACAACCTACACATGCTTAATTGCATAATCGAGTATAATCTTCTTAATGAGTGTTTCACTTTAATGTCAGGTTACCTGTGGGTAAAACCTTAATACAAGTTAATTTACCCCATTAGATGCTTAGTCGGATATTCACTACATAATTTGAGTCCACTGTGGTGAACTTCAACCTAATGTGAATGTCCAATATGATTCCATTATGAGACTTGATCGCGTACGAGATGAAATCACTGTGGTGAATTTCAACTCGTCATAATGCGAATGTCTCTTTCATTCGATACCAAAACTATATATATACATAATTAGTATGTATGCTTACAACAATAATGTGATCATTTATATAAACTTAATTGACATAATAACATTAATATCATACGAGCATACATAATCAGTCATGAGGTATCGTAAACTATAATACGAGAAGGAAACTATTTATGCGGAAGATCTTCGATCGAGTGAAACATTAGCTCGATCGAGAACTGTTATCAATAAAACACCTCGATCGAGTGACCTTAATACTCGATCGTGATGTCCACTCTTGATATCTCTCGATCGAGTGACACATTAATTCGATCGAGTGACGCACTAATTCGATCGATAAAAAAATTCCCTCGATCGAGTACTCCTCAAATCCCAGGCGACAGACGAAACGCAATCAACAATCAAAAACATCATACGAATCGAAATAATTCGATTAGGGCAGCGGAAACAATTATAATCAAACATACAAATCGGAATAATTCGATTAGGGCAGCGGAAACAATCATAATCAAAGGATATATAATCAACCATGAATGAAAATAATAACATCATAATTAAAACATTAATTTTATTCAAATTAAAAGACATAATTAAAACATTAATCAGAACTATAACTGCAATCATAATCCTGCTCTGATACCACATATAAACATTAATTAGAGGATCTTGATTACAGCGATAATTACTGATAGATACATACATGGAGTAGTCATTAGATCTGATGAGGAGGTTTCTTAAGAACAATAAGAAGATGAATCCTAATGTTTTGCCTTCTCCTGCCTTCCTTAGTCTCTAATTCTCTTGCTGTATGTTTTCACTTAATTAATATGAATTAGGTTAAAACCACAAACAAGTGTGTTTTTATTTACATGGTGGCAGGAGGGGCTGAAATAGATAAGTGGGCCTAATATGTTAATGACCTGTAAACATTAACCGTAATCCACTTATTCTATTACTCCCAATAAAAACCCGAAATATTATTTCTAACCGTTTCTAATTAAAGTGACTGACATCAGTAATTAGGTCCACATAATAGAGAATTAATAATTATTACAAAGGGATTACTGGGATGTTTTTATTTAGCGAGCGTGGTTATTTGCAAGAACTTATTGAATTCATCGTTTGGGCTCATAATAAATTAAAAGTTTCTCTTGCTACTCAGCCTAGAGCATTGTACAATATTGATTTGGATACACAATATTGGTGTTCATATGTTTCGTAAAAAATTAAAGTGTAGTTTAAAAATGTATTATAAGAAGTTAAGAGGTTTTTTTTTTCCGAATTTGAATTTTGTTAGAGGTAGTGACGGAGCCAGGGGCCTCTTTCCGAGGTCCTGGGACATCGTAAACAGAATTTGTTTGTGTCTTTTTAGACCAATTTTTGGGTAGAAATAGAGTAAATTTATATTTTCATGTGGAAATAGGTACACTAGGGAACCCATAAAGAAATTTTTCAGGATTCGCTACTGGTACCTAGGGGCGGCGTGTTTTTGAAAAACAAAAATACATTTAATTAACAAAATCCAACGACGTTATTGTTGTTTACAAACATGCAGATTGGATAGTCCGGATGTGAAGATCCGAACACGTATCTTAACGTACTGGGGGAAGTGTGTAAAGAGGTTAGTGACAAGTGAGAAGAGACATTGATGCATTTGAATAATAGTAGTAGTGTTCTAGATCGAGTATTACCTCAGTATTAGGTCAAGGGAAATCCAAGATTTGTGTACTTCTACTTGTGCGGCTATGATTTTCAAAATGATAAGGTCAGAAGCAAAGAAAACAAAAGAAACTTTCATAAATGTATGGCCCATCCAAAAGACTTAACAGGTCAAACCCCATGACTTTGACTTAGCCCCCGTTTTACTTTCTTATAGTTCACACAATATATAATCACACGACTTGTCAAATACCATATAGACACACAACATGAGATACTCTCTTATAGTTAAACCCTCGAATTGAAATTAAATTAGTATATTGGTATGAAGAGCATGATGAGTAGTAGTAGTAGCCAAGATGATGATTCAAGCAGTAAGGATGTAGTTGTTGATGGCATGGATGTTCATCAAGGTCCACTTCCCGGGTTTCGATTCCATCCGACTGATGAAGAGCTTGTATCGTTTTACTTGAAGAGGAAGATTGACAACAGACCTTTGAGCATTGAGATCATTAAGCAAATGGATATTTACAAGCATGATCCTTGGGATCTTGCAAGTATTCTCCTACTATCTACTTGTTTTCATTTCTTATGCATTTATTATATATATTACTCTTACCTTTCCATTCAACTAAGGTTATTATTTTCACTTTTTAAAAATCTAGTAAAAAAAAGTGAGTAATTTTCTTATGCACAATATATAAACTTATTTAAGCACATAATGACTATTTTATATAACCAAGTGGGGTGTTATTCCAGTGGTAGCCGGGTTAAACCTTAAAGCTTGCAGAAACTCAGGAGTTGAGAGGTCCCGGGTTCGACTACTAGCTGGGGCGATGATCAGTTGGCCACTATAGCCCCCGAAGGGGGTGCCTTACATGGTCCATGTGATGGTGCGGGAATGTATGGGCCCGGGGGAATTCAACCCCTCGTCATAAAAAAAATGACTATTTTATGGTGTACTTGCATAATTCCTCATTTGTGCATGAACAACCTTCCTTTTCGTTTTGGATGTTCATAAATACACTTTTCAGTTAGAATCAATCTAATTTTATATTTACTACTCCCTCTGTCCCGGTCATTTGTTGTCCTTTTCTATTTTGGGGTGTCTCGTTCATTTGTTGTCTTTTTTATTTTAAGAATGAATTTGATGAGTAATTTGATCATTCACACTCAATTTATTCCACTTGTCATTTAGTAATTGGTCCCTTTCCCTTTCCTTGGTGTTTGTGCCAAAAACAAAGCACAACAAATGACCGGAACGGAGGGAGTATTATTTTGTTTGGCTATTTGATTTGATTTGTAAGTCCATACCAAGACCCAAATATAAGAAAATGGCTTTTTGCCGCGGGATTTTTATGTAGTGGGGGTTTCAAGGTGCGAATTTATGAGCCCTAGTGGCGTATATAGTTACTCAACTTGTATGATGAAAAAGATGATTGATGATAAACATATAGAGAGTACACAAAGTGTTGAGCCTAATATAATATGGAGATCTAACTTTCTAGGAATTCAAGGTCATAACCATCCCCGTTTATTTCGATATTTCATACAACAAAGGTTCTGATCCATGGCTCAATAATCGAATATGCTCCACAAGGGCAAAAGTTTCGATATATGGAGTAGTTATGAGTTTGTTCATTACCTTGATGTTAGACGTTTCTTGTTTCATGCTTAGTTTGTTTTACGTAAGACTAGAAAGCAGTAGGGTTCAATCGAATTCTGCCAAAAGTTTGGAATAGAGAGAGAGATTGATTGTTTTATTTTATTTTAAAGTTTGAGAAATAATTAAATTTTATAAGAAAATGAAATAACAGAAAGCAGCAGTGTGGGAGATAAAGAGTGGTATTTCTACTGTAAAAGAGGGAGAAAGTACAGAAACAGTGTGCGACCCAACAGAGTGACCGGGTCGGGTTTCTGGAAAGCAACCGGGATAGACAAGCCCATATACTCGAACGATGGAGAAGGGCAGCAGTGCGTGGGGCTGAAAAAATCTCTGGTGTATTACCGAGGAAGTGCCGGAAAAGGAACCAAAACGGATTGGATGATGCATGAATTTCGTCTCCCTAGTGACCTACTTATCCGTGAGGCCAACTCCTCCAACCCTAACAACAACAATTCTGCCTTTGAAGCTGTAAGTATTAAAGTATATATATATATATATATATATATATATATATATATATATATATATATATATGCATCTATTCCTTCTTGTTATGTTGCCTATCTAGTAAGAATATTAAGGTATGATTATAAGTGCAAAACCCTTATGTTGATGATCAAGATGAGCTCGTCTGCATACATGTATTATTACCATGTTGTAGGAACTAGGTTCAAACCATTTAAAGAAAGCAATCTAATCGTTTTGTTGGTTTACTAATCATAATGATAAGAGATGTGAAATACTTCATTCATCCCAATTATTTGTTTATCTATTAATACTTATTTGTGTGTCATCCAATAATAATAACCAAAAATGATCTTCTCCGCTTTCATTGGTTTTCGTGCCAAAAACAAAGATAAACAAATGACTGCGACCGAGGTATATCAAATTACTCATTAGAAATCATGCCTTACATAAAAAATATACAAATGAATGAGATAACAAAAATGAAATATGAAAACAGAGGGTCGGAGCCCGGATTTTAACTGAGGGGGACAAAAAATTTTAGGGAGGGCGAATGGCTAATTATATAAGATACTCTAGTAAAAATTTCAAAAAAATTTGGCTAAAATTTATGAAATTCAAGGAGGGTAAACAAATGACAAACAAAAAGATACTCACTCTGTCCCAGTCAATTGTTGTTCTTTGGTTTTGATATAAAGACCAAGGAAAGCGGAGGGGGCCAATTATTAAATGACAAGTGTAATAAGTTGAGTGTTAATGATCAAACCGTTCATCAAGTTAATTCTTAAAATAGAAAGAAAAATAATTGACTGAGACACCCAAAAATGGAAAAGTATAACAAATGACCGGTCCGAGGAAGTACAATTATTTGATTAGTTTTGCATGGTTTATAAGTGTATAAACTGAGTTAAAGACTTAAAGCACATGCACCGTACTGATATCTCTCGCCGTGCAGGAAATATGGACCCTTTGCCGAATATTTAAAAGAAACAAACGGCAAACCCCTGACTGGAAAGAAATATCTGCACGAAGAAATGCAGTAAACTCAAGTTCAAAATCCGGCAGTATCGATCCTAACCCTAATCACGAGCGTTACATAAGCTTTACAACATATCCATCAACACCTAACAACGGCTACGCAACTATTAGTACGAAAACAAATCACAACAACAATTACAATAACAATGTTGTTATAGTGGATCAAAAGAATGACTATTTTGAAGTAGAACGTATTCAATCACAATGGAACACTATGGCTCATTCAACTCCGGTAGCTTCGAATTCGAGCACGCTGAAGATTGGAGAAGATTATGAGAGTGATTTAGGGTATTTATATGAACGTAACTGGGATGACTTGAATTCTGTTGTGGAATTTGCAGTTAGGACACCTCTTTTGTAAATAGTGTATATGGACAACTATTTTCCCTTTTCATATATATATCTACTTGTGGTTAGGATAGAATATTAGTGACGCTGTAATATATATTTAAGTATTTAATTGTGTGTTGTCTTCTCCTTCTTTACTGTTGTTTTTTTGGTGTTTTGGTGTGTGTGATGACACACTTTAGTTCTTGTGTATCCATTCCCAAGCTTTTGTAACTATATATCAGTAGGTGTTTTGGTTTGATGGTAAATTGCACTTTATTGATTACTAGTTTTAAACCCGTGCAAAAAATACACGGGTCGTAATTGCAGGCGCTATTATTGAATACGAGAGCATATAAATGAACGTGATTAAATGTGCAATGCGGTGAAAATGTAAATAGTCCATAATTTGATATTCGACTTAATATAATTGAAGTTACTAATTACTACCAAATGGAAAAAAAATATGCTATGAAACTTTACAAATATTCAAAAATTTCTGTGTAAACTACGTTGGTTGTCGTATTAGATGTACGCTTGTTATTGTCGCAAATCAAAAGCTTCAGGCCTTTTTTGCTTGTAACCCTGGATATCACGACATAAAGCTGTCCATGACTGAAGACCGGTCTTGGCAGATAAATGTTCACTTGAGATAAGGACTGGCCTTGACTTTTGTTTATCGTCATTGCAAAACAAACAGCAATGGGAAATTGCCTTCTATTGAAGCGAACTGGAAATTTACTGGAATTTGAAGGCGTAAGTGTAATAATGCGGGCAATATGCACTTGATCACCTTTATGACTACCAGTTAAAACTGTACATCTAATTACACGAGCCCCTAAATTTGTCATTATTAATCTGGTGTCATTGCATAAGCCATGTGATTGATCAATATTTCTAAGCAACGTAACCATAGCACCTCTTTTCAATCTCAATTCATGGTTAGGGAGGCCATGACATTTAATACTGTTCAAAAATTCTGTGGAGAAAAGGTCACGCTCACCTATAGTTGCATCATCTTTACTGACCTCATCAAAGCTTAAGTAAAGTCTCGCTTGCCCATCAATAAGTGATAACACATAATCATTTACATCTTCAACTATTTCATGAGTTGGTGCAAGTATTGCCCTTTCCTGAAGATAATCAGGGTCCCATAACCGGTTTTGAAGAGAAGAATATGTGATACCTACTATGGAGGCAGTTGGATTTGTCACGTTTTGAACAAGTACATCGTCGGGGAACTCTATGTCAACTTCACCATCATTTGGACCCCCGACCAACCCATCTCCTATTTCCAAAATCCACTCCGAGAATTTCCATATCTCATCCACATTAGTTTCTGCACTTCCGACTTCTAAGCGCATATTTCTAGTCAATTTAAGCACCTGAAATTTATGACACGTCTTTAAAAAGTGAAAGAAGATAGAATGTTATTGAATAGCCTTTTAATACCCATTTGTAATAAAGTTTTGAACATACCTTACATGAAATCTACAAATATGACGAACAAAGAGACACATGCACAATGTCAGCTCTACTACCTTTTTGAACAACTAGTACTGTTTGCCGAAAATCGCCACCAAAAACTACCACTTTACCGCCAAATAGTAGTGTTGCATTACGCGCATCTACAACACGCATCACGTCTTTTAAACTTTTATCAACAGCCTCGAAGCTATGTTTATGAGTCATCGGTGCTTCATCCCATATAATGAGCTTCGCTCTGATCAACAGTTATGCTAAATCACTACCAGGTTTAATTCTGGGGCAGGTGGAGTTCTCGGTCACGTTTAACAGAATGCCAAGTCTCGAGTGCGCTGTTCTACTAACAGGTATCAACGTTGCTGCAATTCCGCTAGATGCAACGGGCAAAAACATTTCACCCCGACTTCTCAGGGCAGCACACAAAGTTCTCCATATGAATGTTTTACCAGTCCCCCCCCCCCCCCCATAGCCATACACAAAGAACATCCCTCCTTGATTAGATGCAACAGCTTCCATAATTTGATTATAGACCGACCTCTATTCACCAGTCATTGAAAAGAGTTGAGACGCGTGTTCTGCCTGCAACGATTATCTTTAATAAGACAACTCATCCATGACCAGCGTGTTCCCGTGATGTGACGTTGTAGATACCCAGTATCTGCACCTTCCAAAAACCACCCGATGATGATCGGACTATAACGTGTTTTTGATATGCGTGTGTGGATTGGCTATACATGAGACGGTTTATTGCACTACTCGGATATGAAAAATGATTTCATAAATGGTTTTCAAACTTCATTTGCATTAAAATAACACTATTTAGAGTTAAAACCGTCTTCGGACCCAAAACCGACTTAGAAACCCGCAACTCGAGTCAACCTGAGTCAAACCAAATCTCGAATGTCGAAAATAATGCCATGAATGTCTTTATCATGTCATTTCCATTAAAATGACCCTAATTAGAGTCAAAACCGACACCGAGCCAAAAACCGACTCGAAATTCAAATCCCGACTCACACGGGTCAAACCCGAGTCAAAGACACAAAATACCTACCCCAAATATCACTCAAGAGGAAGCTTACACGACTAACCAAACCTCAAAGGCCACAAATCACAACCAACAAAACATTGGTTAGAACAAATGCAAAATCCAAATTTGCGAAAGGGACAATACACCCACTTGTATCTCAAGGTAGCTCGCGCCTCTTTAGGGTGTCTCCTTAGCCTCCAAGAAAACTCAACCGACCTACCTCCCCACATTTCTCTATAAATACCCATCATCACACACCATAATCCTCACGCAAGCGTCCTCCCCCTCACCTCTCTCTTAAACTTCTAGACTCGACTTCCTAAGTCACAAAATCGACACGTGTTTACGACCTACCGATCGTAAACACAAGCCTTACACATATTGTTTGGTACCGTCTCCCTGCATTCAACCGACCCATTTGACCAACTCAATTCATCAATAAACATGTTTTAATTAATATATTTTCAACTCATTTTCAAAACAATATCCTTTTTAAGGCACTCTTTTAAACTTCTTTGATCGCGAGTAGTCACAACGAGAAAACCGTCTCTAAAGTCATCTACGTCGCAAACATCAATACACGTAAGTTTGAGGGTGTAAATATCTCATTTAATTCATGTCTTTACTGTTTTGATGAGTTTATAAGCATGAACAATGCATAACACGATTCAAATTTAGGTTAGACGAGCCAAAACCGAGTTTTGGCCCGTGACAGGAGCTCCTTGCTATGCAGGGAGGCTCACGCCTCTTGTAGGTGTCCAGGTCAGACTCATCCATGTTTGTTCTCGTCTTTCCTCTTTATTTCTTTCTTATTTGCAACCGGTTTTTACCATTTCAAATGCTTCAAATCATTTTTTATGACAAACTTTTTAGCCATAAATTATAATCACCCTTGGTTCCATATACTATGATGGTTAAATCCGTGACTCGGTGATATTAATTGGTTATTTACATTTTAATGGAAATTCATTTATTTTATTTATCATTTTAATTCATTTTTCTGATAAACATATTTTAACCATTACAAAAATCATCCTTAGTTATTTATACCATGACGGTTTATTCCGTGACTCGGTGATATTATTGGTTAATTACATTTTAATGGATATTTTAACACCCTTTTCTTTATTTACCATTTTTCTCATTTATTTACATTTACATACATATTAGTCATAACTCATAATCATCCTTGGTTCTTTATACCATGTCGGTTTAATCCGGGTACGATGATTAACTTGACTAATTACAAAGAAATTAACTTAACATGATTAGTTAAAATCAAACATTTTACATTTTTTATTGTAAACTATACTTTTCAAACATACAAATCCGACAACGAATATTACTAATATGATAATAATTATTCCGAGTCATGCAAATCATACTTGCAAATTATTTAATCACAAATACGGTTTTAAATAACCTTGTCAAGAACCAGGAGACTCCCCCTTAGGTCGGCTCATGGCTCGCGCCCCAAGTGGCCGTCTGTTTCCATCTTTCAGAACCTGGGCAGAACCCCTTACCTCGCCAATAGGCTCGCGCCTTAACAGGGCTGCCGGGCACTGTTCTGCCTCGTTTTTAGCACTTGTCTAGGACGATCCCGATTACGGTTAATCCGAATACATGACGGATCATATTGACAAGCTTACGTTTTTACACTTTGTCATTTGGCATCCTTTTTCAATAAATGGATCGTGTTAAGCATCATAACCCGAACTTGGTAAATGGATGTTTAATTTCCGTTTTCACATGCAAATCAATTTAAATCCAACTTGACATCTTATGTGACACGTCTGTCGCGTACCTGTCAAAAATACCAACTGGCTCTAACTAATATAGCTAGGGAAGTCGGGTCGAATCCACAGAGAGGTAGGAAATTGTCGGCTAAAACTAGGTTCGTCAAGGTAACCAAATTGGGGGTTTATAAATGTGATTTCTAAACTAAGAGAAAAGAGAAGAGAAATAAAAGAGAGGTAATAACAGATAGAGGAAAATAGCTAAGACAAACGGTTCACCATAATCATCCGGTCGAGTAATCTAGGTCTCAGGTCAATGCAAATACGGTCTAAGGGGTAGCGAACGTCACCTTTCGGTCCTTAATTCACCCTAAAGTGTAAACAGCTTAACTTTCGTCCTCACTGCAATACTCTATTGTTCGCTACTAGTCTACCTTTTCCAACCTTTCGGTCCAGGTCAAGGATCACTAGGAATTATAGGTCTAATTGCGTCGACTCAATTAGAAAGATACGATTAATTGTAGCATTTAACCAACAGAGACAAGATTTTGCATTAACCTAATAAATCGATTACTCTCCCTTCATATTACGGATCCCCTATAGCCTTAGCATAAGAAAATTAGCTACTCATAACCATTGAATTATCAGTAATAACGAACAAATAATTAAAACTAGACATAATGATAAAACTGACAACAATTCAATTGAAGCAATGATAACAATTCAGAAGAAGGGAGGAATTAAAAGCAATAACGAAATTAAGAATAACAGTAGATCGAAAATACCAATCGTACCCCAAATCCGAGTAGCAAAAGTAAAAGAAGGGCAAAATCCAAAGAACAGTGACAGAAATAGAGTCAAACTAACGTGTGTGTGGAAGAGATGAATAACGTAGTTACTCTTCTCCAGTCTTATACTAGAAAATCATCCTAAAACCTAATCTATGGACTAATTACAAAAGCCCATAATATGATTAGGCGAAAATCAACTAAAACACACGAAACCCCTCGATCGAGTAGGAATAATCTACTCGATCGAACAATATCATCACCAAATCACTCGATCGAGTGAGAACAAACCTCTCGATCGAGCACCCCTTGCAAAAACTCCTCGACGTACTCCTTACACTGCTCGATCGAGCAGTCTTGAGTATATAGAGCATTCGATCGAGCAGAGAACCACTCGATCGAGCTATATGGGCACGTTAAACTTGAGATGCTTCCCGAATCTAGCTCACGCGTCTTCCAAGTGTTGGATTTCCAAGCTCCGTCTCCTTATCCTCCATGAATGCGTACAATTGGGACAATTAAAGCTCGATTTAGTTCCTCTTCGTTCAATTCCTGCAAAATACAATAAACGGACCAAAGTAGAATATTCGGGGGTATTTGTAGCCAGATGCTACATAAAAATACAGAAATGCGTGAAAAAATGAGGTATAAACCTTATATAAAAGACACGCATCAAATCTCCCCAAACCAAACCTTTCCTTGTCCCCAAGCAAATATGAATGCAAACTAAGGGTGAACAATGGAACGGGACCAACGCATCGGCTACAAATCATCCACTAGAACCAATTTAATGCGATAACATGACAAAGTGGCAGTGAAAAGTGCAAACGAGTTAAATTAATGTTTCAAACTTACTGAACCGTCGACCTTGCAAGACTCAAAAGATATCGGACTCTCACGGGTCGCTCGTCACTCAAAATCAGGCACAAGGTGAGTATATATGTGAAAGATAGGAAGAAATCAGACACTCACCTAACTCGACCTATAAGAACATGCATGCAGTTAACATGAGTAAAGTCTCTATAACCGTACATATGCATTCCAACCATACTAATGACCAAGACACGTGCCGAGGACTTACATTTGGGTAAGTGAGGTAACGGGTAAGAAGGGCTAAAATTAATTTGGATATGTGGGGTTAGTAGCCAAGCTAGCAACAACGGATCCAAATATAGACTGCATCCCAACTTCGTACTCATGACAGCAAGATAAAACGGTGCAAAATTATGCACTAACTCACAAAACATCAAAAATCGTCAACTCCCCATAAAATATAGATAAGACATGGGAGTGTGAATCATTGTACAATTCACATTCTTTTTTATTTTTGATTTTTTTCTTTTTCCATTTTTTCTTTCCTTTTTTTTTTCAATTCAACATTTTTCCTTTCTTTTTTTTTTTTCTTCTTTCTTTCCCTTCAATTCTCCCACCATCTTCTGAAATCAGATAAAATAACCATATTGCAATAAAACATTCCAAGAACTACTCGTTACTAGCTCAGCTAGGGTAGGAAGTATTATAGAAAGTAGTTGATAGGACAAGAGGGCAATTTGGCTATGCGAGGCTCATGGGTAGGGTGAAATAAAGGGGACTGCCTCTCCTAACACGTGTCACCATCCACAGACCGAATGCATACAGGTATTAAGAAGACTAGACTCATGCCTATGCAAATTGATGTTACATGTCTTAAAGAGAGTACTACTCACATCCTAAATGAAACCGGTCATGAATGTCACCAGTTTAATAAGCTCTAACCTCAGAATGTAATGTAGCTTGCCGACATAATGAATCAAGTCTATTTGTTCAGATAAAGAAGAAACAAAAACTCGTAGATTATGCACATGACCACGCCAACTAAATGTCAAGAATATGCAGGGCTCAAGTAAGAGTTCAAAGTAGCGTCAATGTTCAAACGTTCCGACCCAAAATTAAACATGAAATTTGAAAATTTTTGAAAATTTTGTATGATTTTTTTGAAGTGAAACAAACAACAATGCATGCGGAAATAATAAACATGGAAGCAAAAATGCAAGAAAACATGCAGACACAGATATGGATGCATACCTCCCCAAACCAAACCGTACAATGCCCTCATTGTACCAAAAATAGGGAAGGAAATGCAAAATGAAAGGAAAAGGAGAAGTGGACTCGGAAAACTTACAAAACGTCATAAGGAGGGACCTCCCCAAATCGACCATGAACATGGGAGGTCAAAAAAAGTCAAGCAGTAGCTCCATAGACGTAAAACAACAGCTGGAAGTCAAAACCATTCGATCGAGCACTTGGAACAGCTCGATCGAATGAATCTTTACGTGGAAGGGCTCGATCGAATGAAAAACCACTCGATCGAGTAGGAGCGAGTCAGGTTCTGGTCGATCGAGGAGAATATCACTCGATCGAGTGATAGCTGCCTCAGAAAGTGCTCGATCGAACACCAAATCATTCGATCGAGTACTTAACCTGCAAAACACGCATAAAAAGCAAGAGAACAACGTAGGAAGTTCATAAAACCGCGTCTAAAGTTCAACGTAAGGCTAAAGAAAAATAAATAGTTCAACAGAAGTACAATAAAACAGTCCGGGCTTCCTCCCGGAGAGTGCTGGTTTAAGAGGTCCCGCACGACCTTTCTGGCATTAATTAACTGGCGCGTCGAGCTCGTCGAAGCGCAAGACTTCAACTCGATTGTCTGCTTCAGTCGCCTCGTGGTAATGCTTCACATATTGACTATTCACCTTGAATCTGTGCCCCTCGGAATCTTCAAGCTCCACAGATCCAAATTTGGTAACAGCTGTCACCGTATAAGGACCACTCCATCTGGACTTCAGCTTGCCAGGAAATAGTCTCAGCCGGGCATTAAACAACAGCACCTTTTGCCCAACATGGAACTCCCGAGGTAGGATTCTCTTATCATGCCATCTCTTCGTCTTTTCCTTGTAAATGCGCGAGCTGTCATAGGCATTAAGCCTAAACTCCTCCAATTCATCTAGCTGCAAAAGACGATTCTGACCACACAACTTAGGATCATAATTAAGCTCACGAATTACCCACCAGGCCTTACATTCCAATTCAACAGGTAGGTGACACGATTTCCCATAAACTAACCTATAGGGTGATGCACCAATTGGTGTCTTAAAGGCAGTTCTATAAGCCCATAATGTGTTATCTAGCTTAAGACTCCAGTCCTTCTGTGATTTAGAAACTACCTTAGACAAGATCTCTTTCAACTCGCGATTAGAGACCTCTACCTGACCACTAGTTTGGGGATGATACCCCAAACCACGCCGGTGTTGGACACCAACTCTAAACAGTATGGAAGTGAGTTTCTTTTCTTTAAAATGCATCCCCCCATCACTAATGACGACCCTAGGGACATCAAAACGGGGGAATATGATCTTTTTGAACATCTTTATCACGGTCTTAGCATCACAATGGGGTGAAGCTATTGCCTCAACCCATTTTGACACATAGTCTACAGCTACTAAGATGTACCTGTTACCTTTACTGGATGGGAACGGTCCTTGGAAATCAATGCCCCGGACATCGAAAACCTCAACCTCTAGGATGCCGTTTTGTGGCATCTCATGTCTCTTTGAAATGTTCCCGATCGTTGGCAAGCATCACAAGTGAAACAAAAGACTTAGCGTCGAAACAAAGAAGGCCAAGAAACCAGATCAAGTACCTTAGCCACGGTGCGCGATGACCGTGGTGACCACCATATGAAGAGGAGTGACAGCCTTCTAGGACTATTTTGGTCTCCCACTGCGGAATACACCGTCTGTAGAGACCGTCTGCACATTCCTTAAACAAGTAAGGATCATCCCAAAAGTACTTTAGCGTTAGCGTTGTAAAACGCTTCTTTTGGCGATGAGATAGGTCAAAGGCGCGACTTGCCACTGACAACAAAGTTAGCTATATCTGCATACCAAGGTTCTTGGTTAACAATAGACGATATAACAGCAATTAAAGTATCGTCAGGAAAAGAATCATCAATGGGTAAAGAATCTTCCCCTTCTTGTCGCATCAGTCGCGACAAGTGATCAGCTACAACGTTCTCAGCTCCTTTCTTATCCTTGATCTGCAAATCAAACTCCTGAAGAAGGAGTATCCATCTCAGTAGCTGTGGTTTGGCCTCCTTCTTAGCAAGGAGGTGCCTCAAAGCTGCATGGTCAGTAAAAACAGTGACTTCTGACCCAACTAAATAAGTACGGAACTTCTCTAAGTCATAAACTACAGGTAACAGCTCCTTCTCAGTGGTAGTGTACTTCACTTGAGCCTCATCCAGAGTTCGGCTCGCATAGTAGATAGCATTCAAGGCTTTGTCTTTCCTCTGGCCAAGCACCGCTCCTAGTGCATAGTCAGTCGCATCACACATGACCTCAAACGGCAAGTCCCAGTTGGGAGGCTGTATGATCGGCGCAGAGACTAAAGCCTGCTTTAACCTGTTAAAAGCAGAAAGACAAGCATCAGTGAACACAAATGGGGCATCCTTAAGTAGCAACTGTGTAAGTGGTTTAGCAATTTTGGAGAAATCCTTGATAAACCGGCGATAAAAGCCGGCGTGACCAAGGAAGTTCCTCACCCCCTTAACATTAACAGGAGGTGGTAATTGCTGGATCACTTCCACCTTTGCTTTATCAACTTCTATTCCCCTATCAGAAACTAAGTGCCCTAAGATAACTCCCTCGTTGACCATAAAGTGGCACTTCTCCCGATTCAAAGACAAGGTTAACCTCAATACAAACGCAACACTTTCTCAAGGTTAGACAGACTGTCAGAAAAATCACTTCCATATACACTGAAATCATCCATAAAAACTTCCATGATAGACTCAATATACTCTGAAAATATCCCCATCATACACCTTTGGAAGGTGGCAGGGGCATTGCACAAACCAAAAGGCATTCTCATGTGCGAAACGCCCTTAGGACAGGTAAATATAGTCTTAGCTTGATCGTCTGGGTGGATAGGGATCTGAAAGAACCCTGAATACCCGTCTAAATAGTAGAAAAATTTATGAGAAGCTAACCTTTCTACCATTTGATCAATAAAAGGAAGGGGAAAGTGATCTTTCTTAGTGGCGGCATTCACTGTCGTAGTCTATGCACATCCGCCAACCGATTTACTCGAGTAGGTATTAATTCATTCTTCTCATTCTTAACTACAGTTGTCCCTCCTTTCTTCGGGACCACCCGCACCGGACTCACCCATCTAGAATTACCGACGTAATAAATAATATCTCGCATCCAGCAGCTTCATTACCTCGGCCGTCACGACATCTTGCATCTTCTCGGTTCACCCCACACGACCCCTGTCTGCAAGGTTTGTGATCCTCCTCCAGCTCTATCCTGTGCATACAAATATCGGGACTAATCCCCGTGATATCGTCCAGTGAATAGCCCATTGCTTTCCTATTTTTCTTAAGTACAGCTAACAAAGAGGTCAGCTGATCATCACTAAGCTTGGCACTAACAATGATTGGATATTGCTCTGTATCGTCTAGGAAAGCATATTTAAGATGAGAAGGGAGAGGCTTACGTTCCGGTACCTTTACCTCAATGGAGCAAAGAGTGCTAATCATTTGTTCCACCTGTTCTCCCTCATGCTCATCTAAATCATCAACAAGCAAATCCAACGCAGCGTCATCGTCGTCTGGGCTATCTGCACACTCATAAAAAAGCATAAGAGCTTCTAGTGGGTCCTCTATCATTGGGCGAGCTAAAGTATCGGGCGGGAAACGTGATAGCGTCATCCCCTCTCGCAAGAGTCGACGCCTTGTCGACATCGATAATGCCCAAGTCTGTACAAAGGAATGGTCTTCCTAAGATAA
Source organism: Silene latifolia (assembly GCF_048544455.1). Lineage (NCBI taxonomy): Eukaryota > Viridiplantae > Streptophyta > Magnoliopsida > Caryophyllales > Caryophyllaceae > Silene > Silene latifolia. Next base: position 120,870,488 of record NC_133536.1, on the reverse strand, counting down.
TTTGGGTCCGAGTGTCCTCGGCTATATCCAAAACACCGAAATCTCATCGGGATGTAAAGCTTGCCTATTTTCACAGTGCAGCACGTCCTCTAAGACACCTAAGGGCCTCCTAACGATCTATCACCATCTATAGGGTAATGTTAGTCACTTTGAAATGACTCATCTTCGATTTCTTGCAGACAGAAGGGGCATGACACACGACACGGCACCTAAATCGCAAAGGGCCTTATCAATAACCATATTACCTATGACACGTAATAGAAAAACTCGCCTGGTCTTTCATTTTTGGAGGGGCCTTATTCAACAAAGAAATTACTAGACTCTTCCATAAATGAAATTGTCTCAAATTCACTCAAATTTCTCTTACGCGTCACAATATCTTTCATGAACTTAGCGTAAGTGGGTACCGAGTAACAAGTTCGGAAAAAGGACAATTACTGGAGGTTCTTCACGATGTCCACAAACTTACCGTACTGTTGCTCGATCTTTGCGTCCTTCAGACGACTTGGGAAGGGTACCCTGGTAGCGATGAGTGGCCCTGCAACCTTTTCTTTACCCTTGTTATTGCGTGACGTCTCCACAGCAGGGGAGGATGACACGGTGGCGGTATTAGATAGTAAATTAGGATCCCCGCCACTTAAAGTACTGGATCGAGTACTTTTATCAGTCGATCGACTAATTGCTTTTCCTGTTTCACTCGATCGACCATGTTTGTCACTCGATCGAGTGATTTCTTCAGCGTAGTTACTCGATCGAGTAAGGTTGTCGCTCGATCGACCAACTTGGGATTCTGCGCTTCTCGATCGACCACCATTTTCACTCGATCGAGTGATAGGATGGTTAGAACCGCTCGATCGAGTAGAAAAGTCACTCGATCGAGTGGTTACAGCACACACAACAAGTATTTCCTTTAAAAACTCATCTAGATCATCATCCGAGTTATCATCAGCTATCAAAACCTCGTCTTCTTCATGAATAAGGTCATTTTGAAAATTCACTGCACTGACTGGGTCACAAACTGGAAGAAGCTTGGCTTGGTCTGTCGCGAGTGTTAACTGCGCGACTTGTTCTTTCAATTCCGATATAACCGTTTCAGATTGCCATGACATACTCATCATTATGGATTTTAACTCGGCAATTTCTTCGTTTGCGAAGGAGGAATCGGTAGCGAGTCAAGCGTGGAAGGGGCGAGACGCTCTTTATCTCTTCATATAGCTGAGAGAAAGGAACCCCTTGCTTGTACTTCTTATAAGCAAGGGCGCGCTCTACACTTGCCATACATTCATAAAGGTCGTGCCCTTCCTCGCCACATCTACCACATGGCTCTATATGCTCTGTAATCGTAGGCATTTTGGCAAATAAACTTCCAAAGCAATAACTAACCTGCAAAACTAATCAAAGCTTTGCAGAAGTGAGATCAGCCTCAAGGAATAAATTCCTTGAGACGAGGGACAAACTTAATTAAAACAACAAAATTGCACCACCTCCCCGGCAACGGCGTCAAAATTTGACACGTCTGTCGCGTACCTGTCAAAAATACCAACTGGCTCTAACTAATATAGCTAGGGAAGTCGGGTCGAATCCACAGAGAGGTAGGAAATTGTCGGCTAAAACTAGGTTCGTCAAGGTAACCAAATTGGGGGTTTATAAATGTGATTTCTAAACTAAGAGAAAAGAGAAGAGAAATAAAAGAGAGGTAATAACAGATAGAGGAAAATAGCTAAGACAAACGGTTCACCATAATCATCCGGTCGAGTAATCTAGGTCTCAGGTCAATGCAAATACGGTCTAAGGGGTAACGAACGTCACCTTTCGGTCCTTAATTCACCCTAAAGTGTAAATAGCTTAACTTTCGTCCTCACTGTAATACTTTATTGTTCGCTACTAGTCTACCTTTTCCAAACTTTCGGTCCAGGTCAAGGATCACTAGGAATTATAGGTCTAATTGCGTCGACTCAATTAGAAAGATACAGTTAATTGTAGCATTTAACCAACAGAGACAATGACAAAGATTAACCTAATAAATCGATTACTCTCCCTTCATATTACGGATCCCCTATAGCCTTAGCATAACAAAATTAGCTACTCATAACCATTGAATTATCAGTAATAACGAACAAATAATTAAAACTAGACATAATGATAAAACTGACAACAATTCAATTGAAGCAATGATAACAATTCAGAAGAAGGGAGGAATTAAAAGCAATAACGAAATTAAGAATAACAGTAGATCGAAAATACCAATCGTACCCCAAATCCGAGTAGCAAAAGTAAAAGAAGGGCAAAATCCAAAGAACAGTGACAGAAATAGAGTTAAACTAACGTGTGTGTGGAAGAGATGAATAACGTAGTTACTCTTCTCCAGTCTTATACTAGAAAATCATCCTAAAACCTAATCTATGGACTAATTACAAAAGCCCATAATATGATTAGGCAGAAATCAACTAAAACACACGAAACCCCTCGATCGAGTAGGAATAATCTACTCGATCGAACAATATCATCACCAAATCACTCGATTGAGTGAGAACAAACCTCTCGATCGAGCACCCCTTGCAAAAACTCCTCGACGTACTCCTTACACTGCTCGATCGAGCAGTCTTGAGTATATAGAGCATTCGATCGAGCAGAGAACCACTCGATCGAGCTATATGGGCACGTTAAACTTGAGATGCTTCCCGAATCTAGCTCACGCGTCTTCCAAGTGTTGGATTTCCAAGCTCCGGCTCCTTATCCTCCATGAATGCGTACAATTGGGACAATTAAAGCTCGATTTAGCTCCTCTTCGGTCAATTCCTGCAAAATACAATAAACGGACCAAAGTAGAATATTCGGAGGTATTTGTAGCCAGATGCTACATAAAAATACAGAAATGCGTGTAAAAATGAGGTATAAACCTTGTATAAAAGACACGCATCATTATGCCTGATACTTGGATTAACAAACCGACTTAGAAAGCTCACATGTTAGGTAAAAACTTTTGGATGTGCATTCATGCATTTACACCGTTTTATCAACTCTTGCACTTAAATAACCACATCGATCAGTAGAGGCCGCTAACGCAGGCGGGATTGGGTGTCCGATTAAAGGGCTTCCCAATACGTACCCTCACCCCTTACTGAGAACCTTTGGATAGTGGATGGCCTTATCCAGGGCGTACGAGAGTCATTTTAGGCATAGAATGCTAAAAGGGGGATGAGTCCTTATCTTTAGTACCTATGTCAAACACTGCTTTGTGCTTCGTTTGACCGAGGTATAAAGTGGATTTCGAACGGGTTCCAAGCATCCCACAAATGCTTGGTGGCGACTCCGAATATCTCTGTATCGTTTCGAGACCTTTGCCGAGACGAAACCGACCGATCTAAAGCGATCCGGTCGAAAGCATTTTTACGCCGCCGAGCGTGGCTTTCAAAAGACCGCAGCATGTCCACAGATTGGCTTGGCGTGCAGGTGGCCCGTGACCGCAGATCGGTAGGTGGCCCCCAAATCCACAGACCGGCATCTGTCCCATGTCCACAGTTTGGCGACTCCGCTGGGGAAAACTAGAACACTTGTGTCTTTGTGATCCTTAGAGGTGAAACTCGAACGACGTCATGGTTAAAGTGTATTAATTGATATTACGGTCATAAGTCGGGTTCCTTATCCGGGCCCACAACTTAACCCTTTTCGACCAATTGGCTCGTCTCGTCGACGTGAATTTTCTAATCCCCGCGTTTCGAATCCCGATTGAGTCAAGCATACCATTGACGATACACATTTCTGTTTCGTCAAAGAGCTTTCATTACTTTCGAGCATGAGGCTAGGGCACCCTCCTTACACATTTTGTTTGGATTGGTATCTCTCTCGCAAATCGGGGTTTGATTGCTTGGCAACCCACCCTTCTAAACCAAACCCGTGTCAGCATAATGCATAATATAATGAACTATGAGTGATTATGTGCTACTTGATCATAAGTCCTTCCGTGTCATTTTCAAACCATTTCAAAATACCCTTTTGCGCCGTTGTAATGGCCATTTAAAGCCTCGGTCTTTCGCCGACCGTTGGATTTCAAAACAACCCGCCTTTCTAGGCCGTCATAATGACGATTTTCAAACTCGGTTTTTATAACCATTTTCAATTACACCTTTTCATGCCGTTGTAATGACGATTTCAAATTTCGGTTTTCACAAACCATTTCAAAATACCCGTTTTACGTCGTCATAATGGCCGTTTTAAACCTCGGTCCCTCACCGACCGTTACATTCTAAAAGTGCCCTTTTATGCCGTCATAATGACAAATTCTATCCTCGAATTTTCAAAATTCGGAATCAACTTTCAAACAAAAACGGTTTTCAAACCGTCGTAATGACGATTTCAACCCGTGCAACTTTCCAAATTTCAAATCTCGTTTTCGAAATCAAATTTGGCTTTTCTAACCCGTCGTAATGACGAATTCAATCTTCATAATTTCCAATTTCAAGTCTTGAGAATGAATTTAGCCGTTTTCGAATTCCAAATCAAAAATCAAATAAAAAAATTAAATCATTGAAAACAAATTAAACTGTTTTCAAATCTCAAATAAAAAATCAAATCATTTGAAGGCTAATTCAACCGCTTTCAAATTTCAATCAAAAACCAAATCATTTGAAAATAAATTTAACCGTTTTCAAATTTCAATCCAATTTCAAATCATTTGAAAACGAGTTTAAACGTTTTCAAATTCCAATTCAAAATCAAATCATTTGAAAACGAATTTAACTATTTTCAAATTCCAATTCAAAATCAAATCATTTGAAGGCTAATTCAACCGCTTTCGAATTTCAATCAAAAATCAAATCATTTGAAGGCCAATTTAACCGCTTTCAAATTTCAATCAAAACCAAATCATTTGAAAACAAATTTAACCGTTTTTAAATTTCAAATCCAATTTTAAATCATTGAAAACAAATTTAACCGTTTTTAAATTTCAATTTAAACATCAAATCTTTGAAAACAAATTTAACCGTTTTCAAATTTCAAATCCAATTTCAAATCTTTGAAAACAAATCTAACCGTTTTCAAATTTCAAATCCAACTTCAAACCCTTTGGAGACAAATTTAACCGTTTTCAAATTTCAGATCCAATTTCAAATCATTTGAAAACAAATTTAACCGTTTTCAAATTTCAAATTCAATTTCAAATCTTTGAAAACAAATATAACTGTTTTTAAATTTCAAATCCAACTTCAAACCCTTTGAAAACAAATTTAACCGTTTTCAAATTTCAAATCAAACCTTTGAAAACAAATTTAACCGTTTTCAAATTTCAATCCGAAATCAAATCTTTGAAAACAAATTTAACCGTTTTCAAATTTCAAATAAAAATCAAATCTTTGAAAACAGATTTAACCGTTTTCAAATTTTCAACCAAATTTCAAATTCTTTGAAAACAAATTTAACCGTTTTCATGGCCATTGTGATGACGATTCCAAATTCCTCAATTCTCGATTTTTAAAACATACAATTTTGAATTTCAAAAACCGTCTTGGGAGACAATACATTGTTTTCTGAGCCGATTCAAACTCAAACCGTCTTTTGCAAATAAACTTTAGACGACCCTTTCAACTGACCGACTTGCGGAGATCTCTATCTTTGGAAGCCGTCCATAAAGCGAGAAATGAATCTTTTTGAAAATTTCTATTTTCGAAAATTTCAGTCCACCTTTCCGATTCAGCCTGGAGTCGATTGGAGTCCATTCGATTTCAAGTCAAGTCGTCTAGATAACGTCGAGTCTCTGTCGAAGTTAGTACCTATCTTCTGGTCTAGGTCGTGTCACCAAATTGTCGAGACATCTTCAATGGCGTTACGCAGAGTCAAAACCTCTCGGGTATTAAACCCGCATTTCCCCTACACTACGGGTCAAAGGTCAAGTTTGTGTACATGCCTTGCCCAACGGCGTCACGCCAGCAACAAACCTCCAAATCTCGTCAGAAGTCGTCTGTTTAGGCATCACTATGCCAAAGTCGACACTCGAGTCTAAGTTCAATGTCATGCACCAAGAGTTCAAACACAAGAGGTCATTCACGATCTTTATGAACTCATAACCTAGTCACACCGTCGCGTCTTCACATCAAAACTGCCTTTTGTGCATATGTGTCGTACTTGCCTTTGTTTGTGCAATCTCTTGCCAAGATAAGTTATAACGCCTATCGTTATGTCAATTAGGAATCCCTTGGGTGCCATCGATCGCCAACCAGAAACTCAAGAAGCCGATCAACCTTCATCTGGCATGACTTTTGTCGAAACCAACAACATGGTCCTACGACTCCTAGCTACCGTGGAAAACTTGAGCACTCGTCTCTCCCAAGTTGAGGACAAAATGATAACTGGGAATTTTCCCTCTTCTGATATTGAGCAAAAGGTTAAGCTCCTTGAAAGCCGGATACTTGCCAACAACAAAAACAACCCTCCAGAAAACCCTATCGGACACAGTCAGAAACTTTCCTTGGGTTGCTCTCATATCGTCCCTCCCGACGATGAGAAAGTTCATGCAATTGGTGAAGAAGGACTACAAACGATATACCCATGATCTCCGTCTCCATCAACACCATATTCTCAAAGCTGCGAGTGGCTATCGATGATTTGAACACTCAGGTAGCTAATTTGGGGAAAAGGATTGGTAATGCCGAAAATGAACCTGACCACCAGGGAGAAGACCAACACCCAATTCCCAAACAAACAAATGCTGAAAATGAGGAACCGTCTGATGGTTCCCACACCCAAAAACCCACCAACAAAGAACATGAAATTGCCTCACCAAAATACCCTTTAAAATATCAAACATCATCGCCAAAACTTCCCATTGACAACAACCAAATCCTACTTCCGCCTAGGATTAGCAAAAACAAAACTCACAAAAACATCCCCAAAAACACCAACGTTGGAACCATTGGAAAACATCAAAGGATATTCACAGATCTGGGAATGACATATGGCACCACTCTGAGGATACTTTCTTCAGAACGATTACTGCAACCTATTGGTCCCACTCCGGATCCAAAACCAGAAAACATGACCCAATTTTGGAATGACTACGCATATTGTCGATATCACAGAGACAAGGGGCATAAAACTTAAATGTGCTACGAGCTCAAGCACGCCATACAAGATGGAATTGAGGATGGCAGGTTTTCCACCTTACTCTTAACCACTCCAGATAAAGAACCTGGGTGGCCTAATAGGAAGTTCATCGATTTGGGTGATCGAGAAGGTGAGTATTCTACCAATCATTTGGTAAAAAGGAGAAAGGTAGACTCAACGCCATCCTATCAGCAAGGAGATGAGGCTTTAGTTAAACATGTCATTGACTGCCTTCAGCCAAATTATGCATCCCGTTTGAAAGGTTGTAACATCAAGAGCGTCGAGGATCTATCAACAGAAATTTCTCGCATCGATGAAATCATTAAAGGAGGTTCAACATCTGTGACCCCTTCCGAAAAGCAAGTCTTCCGCATTACCGAAGTAAAATTTGTGGAGCCTTTGCCAGAAAGAGCCACACACCCGCAAAGACAATTTTCAGACTTAGGCATGCCTTATGCCATTGCTTTTAGAGTGCTTGTCTTTGAAGGACTAATCCAACCGATTGGCCCCACTCCAGATCTTACACCCAAGAAAAGAGGCCGGTTTTGGGACGGTTCCCAATATTACCTATTCCATAGGGGTAATGGGCACAACATAGAGATGTGTTGGAAGCTCAAACATATCATCCAAAACATGCTTGATGGTGGCAGGTTGTCTTTATCAACCCTGAATCAATTAATGGAAAAGAATGGTCCCCATGGGCATCTTACTCCTCAAAAACAGGACAACCTTCTAGGACCTCATCCTTCTGGCGTCCCAAACAACGAGAATGAAGTGCTCAAGTGGGTCAATGCTCAAAACCAGACATTCAAGCCGCTGGATGCTGCGAAAGAGACCTTCGAGAAGGAACATGATGATTAGGAGTCCGTATCTACGATTGAGTCTGAGTCCGAGTCCGAGTCTTAGGCTTTCTCATATCTATCCTAGTGTCTGTCCTTTTATTCCTAAATGACAACTGGGGCTGTCCCCATGAGTCACATGTATTCATCGAGTATGTGCTAACCTCTTATTTATCTAAATAAAAGCACAATTTCCATCTATCATATATTCTCCCCTTTACCATTTCCCGTTGACAACGAAAATTGATTTAAAAACAAACAATATGTTCCAATTCAATGTGAGTACACTCGAGTGACGTTCCGTACCGAGTAAGCAAAGGAACCGAAACACTATGTCCATTTTCTTTACCCATCCCATGTCTGGCAATAGAAACCTTTCATTAGAACCCAATTTAGAACGAGCTTCTATCAAAAGGATTCTACGACGAACCTAGATAACAAACCAAGAACATCTCCTTGTTCATGATCAATGACGGAAGGCAAGCCCATTCCCCACAAAAATATTCTATCACCAAGAATCAACCTCTCACCAACGGGTACATCCCCATCCGCACCTTTACCTGCCTCGAACGAAGGACGGCAGAGAACCAATAGATCAAAAGCAAAACCAAAGCGAAAGGCCAAAATCAAAGGCCCAAGCGAATATCCATTCACCTGAAGCCGAAGCGAAAGGCCAAAATCAAAGGCTCAAGCCAATAGCCATTCACCCAAAGTCAAAGCGAAAGGCTAAAATCAAAGGCCCAAGCCAATATCCATTCACCCAAAGCCAGAGCGAAAGGCCAAAATCAAAGGCCCAAGCCAATATCCATTCACCCAAAGCCAGAGCGAAAGGCCAAAATCAAAGGCCCAAGCCAATATCTATTCACCCAAAGCCAAAGCAAAAGGCCAAAATCAAAGGCTCAAGCCAATAGGCACTCACCCGAAGCCAAAGTGAAAGGCCAAAATCAAAGACCCAAGCCAATAGCCATTCACCCAAAGTCAAAGCGAAAGGCCAAAATCGAAGGCCCAAGCCAATATCCATTCACCCAAAGCCAAAGCTTAAGACCAAAGCAAAACCCAAAGCCAAAAGCAACTCACTCAAGGCCAAAGCAAAAACCAAAACCAAAGTCAATTCACCCAAAGCAAAAGCCAATGCCAAAGGCTACTCACCCAATGTCAAGGCCAAGACCCAAGCCAAAATAAAAACAAAACAAGATTGAAACACTTTTCTCAAAAAGGCCAAAATCCAAAGAAAGCATCCAACACACAAAATCCTGGACAAGTGAGTACAAAATACCACATCCAGGACCAACAAGTTCAAAGCCCAGGACCAACGAAGTCCAACACACCAAAACCCGGACCCACAAGTCCAAAACACCGAACACTAAAACCTCAACCAACATTGCTTCACCCCTAAGTCCTTCTAGAGACTGCTACAGGGAGACCTATCTAGGCTTCTGAGGATTTCCCTCAAGCTCGTAATATCACACCTTAACCTTTAAGGTCCAGACATTGGAATCTGATCCCACATTATTTACCAACCATTTCGTGCTCAAGCCACATCAAGCTTATACCCCATTCAGCACCACACTACAAGCCGTAACCCATCGGCCTAAACACCACAAAATACATGCTCAGATTTTTATCTGGGAAACAAACCTACCATTACCAGGCTCCACATTTCATAATGTTGTAGCCATTTTCACCCTGACCCAGATACGGAGTTTTCAAAAACATTGCTCCCTGGAACAGCACATGCCCATTACGTTCTTGGAGTCCACTTTTATAGTGTGCTCACGTAACAAGAAACATTTTCACAAACTATGCCTCTTCGATTCATGATCAAGAGGTATTTCTCTCCAATCAACCTTCGAGTCACCAAACGGAATTTTCCGTCGAGACCCTTAACTCCAGATTTTTATCTGTCAAACAAACCCATTATTACCAAGCTCCACATTCCCTAATGTCGCCATTTTCACCCTGACCCATATACGGAGTCCTCGAATGCTTTGCTACCGAGAACGGGACATACCCAATCCACCCTTACGGTCCACTTTTTAGTGTGCTCACATGATAAGGAACATTTTCACAAATTACACCTCTTCGATTCATGATCAAGGAGGGATTCTCTCAAATCAATTTTTGAGTCACCAAACGGCTTTTACCGTCGTGACCCTCACACTTTAAGGTCCTAACAACTCGCTTAGGCACACACATTCAGACCTAGGATCTGGTTTGATTTCACATCACGTGAATACGTAGGCAGTCCTTCAAGGACACAACCATACACCTCAAAATCACATTAAGGTCCTAACAACTCGCTTAGGCACACACATTCTGAACTACGATCTGGTTTGATTTCACATCATGTGAATAGGTAGGAAGTCCTTCAAGGACACAACCATACACCTCAAAATCACATTAAGGTCCTAACAACTCGCTTAGGCACACACATTCAGAACTACGATCTGGTTTTAATTTCACATCACGTGAATAGGTAGGCAGTCCTTTAAGGACACAACCATACACCTCAAAATCACATTAAGGTCATAACAACTCGCTTAGGCACACACATTCAGAACTACGATCTGGTTTGATTTCGCAAACACGTGAATACGTAGGCAGTCATATTACGAGGACACAATCACACCCCCACACACATTCAATTTTCACACCTTCAATTTGCAACCCATTGCACACACAGCTCAAAACTACGATCTGGTTTGATTTCGCAAACACGCGAATACGTAGGCAGTCCTATTACAAGGGCACAACCGCATACTCCTTTCACAACATTTCCAATTTTCAATCCTCACTAACCAGCTCAGAACTACGATCCTGTTTGATTTCGCAAACACGCGAATACGTAGGCAGTCCCCCAACAAGGACACAACCGCATACCCCTTTCAATCTCAACCAATAACATCAATCCTCAAAAGCAGCCCACCCAGCTGCAAAAATTAATCTTATACCTCTTTACTAGGGGCTCCTTCCTTAAGACGTCGCCTATTCCTTGTTTTGTCAAATTCCCACTTTCTCACTCTGGGGGCTTCACTTTCAAGACGCCACCCATCCTTTATCCTCAAAACATCTTTTGAGTCTCAACTACAGTCCAAAATAAAACACCTTTAGCCTAGTGCTCGGTTCAGATGATGACAAGGTCTTGGTTCCGCTCTCCGAATCATCATACCTCGAGAAGGGATCTCAAACAAGCAAATGGTGGCAAGGATATCTGGAGAGGATAATCAATTCATTTTCCCCAGCCGATCGGACCTTCTACCTCAGGGATTTGATACGCGTTGTCACCCTTTTTTGGCTAGGAGTTGCACTTACATGTGCAAAGTCTGTGAGAGTCACCCCCGTGTTGTGTCGACACTAACTTTGTGTCACGTTCACGACTACCCATTTGTCAGTCTGTCAGTGTGCGTCCGTGTGAGTCAATGTCACAATGGTCACATGTCTCCGATCTGTCAAATCGCGGATCTATGAGCAACAAATTCAAACTCTTAACCGCTTTTAAGCTTCACAACTTTCAAAACTCATATCTCCTCTCACGCGAGATATTACGTGCTAATTGCTTACATGCTTATGTGATCATATGCTTATATTCTTACATGCTAGTTGCTTATATGCTAACTGCTCACATGCTTATGTGCTTATATGCTTGCATTCAACGTGCTTGTCTATGCGACTGCGAATTTGTGTGGTCACTAACCATGCAGGCAATCTTGAAATGGCAAACTCACTACAACTGAGTATTGGGTTCTTCCCAAAAAATGCCGACCCGCCAAGTCCAAGGGCTTTAACCCCTTCGATTACATGGCATATGCTGCCTCCCAACGAGCGGCAACTCATATCCCCGGCGAGTCTTGAGAAGTTTCTAACTCCCCATCAAGTGCCGATTTTCAAATGAAAGCCCCGCAGGTCTTTAAAAGATCCCCGTAACATCATTTATTATCCCGACACATCGCTCTCCCTAAATGGTTTTCCATAGAGCCTTGCTTACATGATTCATCCCCACGGAGCTCGTTTAGGGCAGCCATCAAGTTGGAGTTCGTTGCTCCCTAGCCGAACCTATCAACGTCAACCTGGTTGGAAGTCATTACCAGACAATATCTTGAAATAATCCCAATGTTTCAGGCTATTTCCCACAGTCGATCATTTGACCATAGATGGCTGGCGAGCCTTACAACGCTTATGGCTGGCGAGCCTTTGTCCGCAAACAAGATACAACTCAAGGACGTATCCCGAAGATGCCTCGGGTACGACTCCTTTTCACAAGCTGGCGAGCCTTTGTCCGCACACAAGGTACAACTCAAGGACTTATCCAGAAGATGCCTCGGGTACGACTCCTTATCACAGCTGGCGAGCCTTTGCACGCACGCAAGATACGACTCAAGGACATATCCCGAAGATGCCTCAGGTATGACTCCTTCCTATGGCTGGCGAGCCTCAAAACGTACCGCCTTCCACACCGGCTGGCGAGCCTTTACGCGCAAAAGATTCAAGGACGTATCCCGAAGATGCCTCAGGTATGACTCCTTCTTATGGCTGGCGAGCCTTTATACGTAGTCTAATGGACTTTAAACGACCCGCATCAGAAGTCGGCAAACTCTAAAATGTTCCCGACGGCAGGTCCTTGAGTCGAATCGCCGAGTCGCCACGATGTCGCCCTTCCCGACGGCAGGTCCTTGGCTCAAACCCTTTTGAGTCACCTCGACGTCGCAATGGTCTTCAGGTTGTAATCTTCGACTGACCTAGAGGCCATAATTTGACTTTCGCCCTGTCCAAGCCTCAAAGTGGGGGCTCTGTAGATACCCAGTATCTGCACCTTCCAAAAACCACCCGATGATGATCGGACTATAACGTGTTTTTGATATGCATGCGTGGATTGGCTATACATGAGACGGTTTATTGCACTACTTGGATATGAAAAATGATTTCATAAATGGTTTTCTAACTTCATTTGCATTAAAATAACACTATTTAGAGTTAAAACCGTCTTTGGACCCAAAACCGACTCAGAAACCCGCAACTCGGGTCAACCTGAGTCAAACCGAGTCAAACCAAATCTCGAATGTCGAAAATAATGCCATGAATGTCTTTATCATGTCATTTCCATTAAAATGACCCTAATTAGAGTCAAAACCGACACCGAGCCAAAATCCGACTCGAAATTCTAATCCCAAGTCACACGGGTCAAACCCGAGTCAAAGACACAAAATACCTACCCCAAATATCACCCAAGAGGAAGCTTACACGGCTAAGCAAACCTCAAAGACCACAAATCACAACCAACAAAACATTTGTTAGAACAAATGCAAAATCCAAATTTGCGAAAGGGACAATACACCCACTTGTATCTCAAGGTAGCTCGCGCCTCTTTAGGAGTCTCCTTAGCCTCCAAGAAAACTCAACCGACCTACCTCCCCACATTTCTCTAAAAATACCCATCATCACACACCATAATCCTCACACGAGCGTCCGCCCCCTCACCTCTCTCTTAAACTTCTAGACTCGACTTCCTAAGTCACAAAATCGACACGTGTTTACGACCTACCGATCGTAAACACAAGCCTTACACATATTGTTTGGTACCGTCGCCCTGCATTCGACCGACCCATTTGACCAACTCAATTCATCAATCAACATGTTTTAATTAACATATTTTCAACTCATTTTCAAAACAAAATCCTTTTTTAAGGCACTCTTTAAAACTTCTTTGATCGCGAGTAGTCACAACGAGAAAATCGTCTCTAAAGTCGTCTACGTCGCAAACATCAATACACGTAAGTTTGAGGGTGTAAATATCTCATTTAATTCACGTCTTTACTGTTTTGATGAGTTTATAAGCATGAACAATGCATAAGATGATTCATATTTAGGTTAGACGAGCCAAAACCGAGTTTTGGCCTGAGATAGGAGCTCCTTGCTATGCAGGGAGGCTCGCGCCTCTTGTAGGCGTCTAGGTCAGAATCATCCGTGTTTGTTCTCGTCTTTCCTCTTTATTTCTTTCTTATTTGCAACCGTTTTTACCATTTCAAATGCTTCAAATCATTTTTTATGACAAACTTTTTAGCCATAAATTATAATCACACTTGGTTCCATATACCATGACGGTTAAATCCGTGACTCGGTGATATTAATTGGTTAATTACATTTTAAAGGAAATTCTTTTCTTTTATTTACCATTTTAATTCATTTTTATGATAAATATATTTTGACCATTACAAAAATCATCCTTGGTTCTTTATACCATGACGGTTTATTCCGTGACTCGGTGATATTATTGGTTAATTACATTTTAATGGATATTTTAACACCCTTTTCTTTATTTACCATTTTTCTCATTTATTTACATTTACAAACATATTAGTCATAAGTCATAATCATCCTTGGTTCTCTATACCATGTCAGTTTAATCTGGGTACGATGATTAACTTGACTAATTACAAAGAAATGAACTTAACATGATTAGTTCAAATCAAACATTTTACATTTTTATTTGTAAACTATACTTTTCAAACATGCAAATCCGACAACGAATATTACTAATATGATAGTAATTATTCCGAGTCATGCAAATCATACTTGCAAATTATTTAATCACAAATACGGTTTTAAATAACCTTTTCAAGAACCAGGAGACGCCCCCTTAGGTCGGCTCATGGCTCACGCCCCAAGTGTCCGTCTGTTTCCATCTTTCAGAACCTGGGCAGAACCCCTTACCTCGCCAATAGGCTCGCGCCTTAGCAGCGCTGCCTGGCACTGTTCTGCCTCGTTTTTAGCACTTGTCTAGGACGATCCCGATTACGGTTAATCCGAATACATGACGGATCAGATTGACAAGCTTACGTTTTTACACTTAGTCATTTGACATCCTTTTTCAATAAATGGATCGTGTTAAGCATCATAACCCGAACTTTGTAAATTGATGTTTAATTTCCGTTTTCACATGCAAATCAATTTAAATCCAACTTGACATCTTATGCCTGATACTTGGATTAACAAACCGACTTAGAAAGCTCACATGTTAGGTTAAAACTTTTGGATGTGCATTCATTCATTTACACCGTTTTATCAACTCTTGCACTTAAACAACCACGATCGATCAGTAGAGGCCGCTAACGCGGGCGGGATTGGGTGTCCGGTTAAAGGGCTTCCCAATACGTACCCTCACCCCTTACTCAGAACCTTTGGATAGTGGATGGCCTTATCCAGGGCGTACGAGAGTCATTTTAGGCATAGAATGCTAAAAAGGGGACGAGTCCTTATCTTTAGTACCTATGTCAAACACTGCTTTGTGCTTCGTTTGACCGAGGTATAAAGTGGATTTCAAACTGGTTCCAAGCATCCCACAAATGCTTGGTGGCGATTCCGAACATCTCTGTATCATTTCGAGACCTTTGCCGAGACGAAACCGACCGATCTAAAGCGATCCGGTCGAAAGCATTTTTACGCCGCCGAACGTGGCTTTCAAAAGACCGTTGCATGTCCACAGATTAGCTTGGCGTGCATGTGGCCTGTGACCGCAGATCGGTAGATGGCCCCCAAATCCACGGATCGGTCTGTGGCCCATGTCCACAGACGTTATCGATGTATCCGGTAGGGGCATTCCTTGAAATCTTGTTAAACTACTCCCATTTAACTGGAGTGATTCTTCGATGTCGATCAAGGTATAATTTTTCAATTCCTCTTCGGTTAGTTCTAAACCTGTAATGATTTTTGTAGTGTCATCATAATGTATTGATAACTATTATGTTATATTTTTAATATACATACGTAATAATTATAATAACTAACATCATGTACAACGAATATAAATTAAACGAATAAAAGACAAATCGTCATATTTAAGGATACCTGGGTTATGAAAAATACTGTATTGCCTGCGAAGGATATCATCTGATAGAAGGGGCCATGTCTGCTCCCAGACTCTAATTGGCATAGCCAACGTCCCACTTAACAATAAAGTCGTAAAAAGCTTGCTAAGATAAAATCCGGACCCCCATTCGCTTGCTTGGTTTATCGCATCAATGTACTCTCTGTCGTCACCGATCAAGCCAAAAGAATAACACGCTTATCTATATGTGGGATAGGGAACGTCATTCACCGTTCTTATGTCCTCATAGCTTTTAGGCCCCCTTTACAAGGTTCAACATCATTCTCATGTAATATAATTCACTGCAAGTCGGTGGCACATGTTGCAACCTGCCTATCTTAAATTTTTTTTTGAAGGCACCACTCCCGCTTGTCTTTATGCCACACAAATTTAGTCGGGAATTGAAAGTACAATAGTTCTTTAACTACCTGCAACTCTTCCTTGTCACTACTATTAATATTCATCCAAGATAGAAACTTTGACACTCCCATTGATGATTTACCTACGACCTCGTCAATAGGATCTTCATCATTAAAAAAGACGCTTTGTTCGCCAGAAAGGTGAAACTGTAGCCTTTCGACGGCGGGAGTCCTATAATGAATGTCAAATGTGAATATTCTCCATGTAGCCTCACATGCTGAAAGGTACCTACAATCGTAGAACTGTTTAATTCCATCTACCTGTGAAGGATCTTCCTCATTGCGGCGTCTATAAGAAGACTGCATTGTCACTCGATCAGATCCTTTATTTATGTACTTGAAAAGATATTTGATCGCTTGCGACAGGTTACACCACGCCACGTTGATATGCGCACGATACTTCAACAGTAATTGTGGATTATATGGAACAACGAATCCATTGCCAAGTGCCATGTCGTCCTTAACTACTATTGTTGGTCCTTCTTTACTTCTCTTATGTACAGGATAACCGTGTTTGTTGACAGTTGTTCTTTCATTACACTTTTTGGGAAATTTTTTTGAGCATTTAGACCCAACCATGCACGGTGATGCGTGCTATTTATATAGACTATTTGTACTTATTTTGCACGCATTTCTATGTGATTCCGATAGTTTTAGCCTACGAAATGCCCCGAATAGCCTACTTTGGTTTGTTTGGCTTTAATTGCAGGAATGGACCCGGAAGGAGCAAAACTGAGTTTGGAACTGCCCTTATAGCTTGCATTTAGGAGATGATGGATGGAATTGGAGCGAGAATACTTCTGCCTTGGGATGCGTGAAGTCGTTTTAGAAGCTAATCAACGTCCTATGTGCTGACACAGTGGTAGCTAATTCGATCGAGCTGGTTGCTGACTTAATGTCTCGATCGAACCCTTTTTGATGCTGAAGATTTCTCTATCGAACTCTTGTTATGTTTGATCGAGAAGAGGGTTTAAGCTGTTTCTCGATCGAGTGGATTTTTGCTGGAGTTAATCAATCGAGTAGTTTCAATATGCCCGATCGAACAGCTTATGATATGACGCAAGATTTAATTGCGTGAACTTATTTATTTGTTATATTAGTTATCTTAATTAGTGAATAAATATCTCTCTTATAAAGAGGAGAGATCGAATTAGGTTTAGGTATTCATGGATTCATTCATTTTTTAGTTTATTATCAGTTTGCATCGAGATTAGGAGACTCTTGTTCGACGCTTGCCTTTATATTTTCTCGGATCTTAATTTGTGTAAGTCCTTACTCTCTTCCTATTCAATTTAATTCGTAGTATTAATTCCTTCTTGCAACCGTTAATTTTCTTGTCTCTTAATTGCTGTTAGGTTATTAGAATTAATATTTAGTTTATGCAATTTCTGTTAATTCATCTTTAAACCATGTCGAATATAGTTCTATCTACCGTTATTAGTTTTATTACCGTTATGAGTAGCTAAATCCTAATTATTAGGATTAGGGGAGCCATGATAGTAAAGCAATGACAGTATAATTTGTTTTGGGAGGTTTTAATGTGAGAATTGTCTTATAGCAATATAACAGTAATTACTTGGTTGAGTGCACGCGACTATTTTAATTAACCCGGTTAAATTAAGACCTAGATCGGAAGATTGGACTGATTAGACATGTTATGAACAATAGATTACCCTAATTAGAGCGGAAGCTATTTAGGAAGAATCTAGGGCGAATAGCGGACCGAAAAGACCTTTCCACTACCCTTCTCACTACAGACTGACTGACCTTACCTTTAGCTGATTTGCGGAATATCATGGTGAACCGACATCCTAGCATATTTCTCCCTATTTGATCACACTCTATTTCATTTTTGCTAGTTTTAACTATTGTTGCTTTTATTGTTTTAAATTTAGTTCTTTTAGTTTGTTAAATCAAATCAACCAAAACCCCCAATTTTTCATCGTAGACAGACTAGATAAAAAGTAGATAGTGACCGCCTCCCCGTGGATACAATACCCCGCTTACCTCTACTGCATAAGTTTAGGCCGGTTATGTTTTATTTTTGATAGGTGGCGACATCCGTGTCAAATTTTGGCGCCGTTGCCGAGGAGGCAACTAGTTTTTTTTACTTGTTTTACTTTAGTTTGTCTTTTGTCTCAGGGAACTTTAGTCCCTTAAGACTGTTCTCATGATACTTACCATCTGGTTTCCGCAGGATGAGAACGAGTTTTTTAGTGCATATATAGACAAGTTCGAGGAATGGCTCGATACAATAAATCATGGAAATTTATCTGCCTTCTAGATTTGTTTGTCTATTATCCAGGGTATAAATGGCCCTACACGAGCATACCTCAACTCAATAGGTAAGGGAGACTTCAGTGGGGAACCTGTCAATGAGGTTTTGGAATTCTTTGACTGGTTTGCCATTGACAGCATTAAACCCACTTTCTCACTTCAGTTACACATGGATGAGGGGGTGGGAGAGACCATAGAAACCGTTTTAAAGAATGAAGAAGATATTGACGGGAACCTAGAGGAGGAGACCATATGCTCAGTTGATAACCCCTTCTTTGGGGGTAATCTAGAACCCCTAGAGAACCCCTTTTGTGATGAGTCTTGCGTTAAGGAGAGTGAGGATGTGCGATTGGAAGGTCTTGAGGTCAAATTGGACTCATATGACGATATAATAGATGAGCTTATCATGGGGGACCCCGTTGACTCAATTGACTTTACCACCCCGTGCATTTGGGATGACTACCCACCTTCTCCTACTTTGCACTTGACTCCCCCATTTCACATAGAATACCCGTCTAGGCAGGTTATTTCTACTCGCGTGTCTTCAATTTTATATGCTTATGTGCTCCCTAATTCTCCGCCTTCCTTTGACAGCAGTAGAGGTAGACCTCCCGACCCATATGAATTAGTGATGAAAAATACTAATATGTTGGTTGTCGATGTAGGAGTTGATTGTTTGTCTTTTGTGACCTATGATTTGAGATTTGATGTTCCACCCTTAGCTAATGGGTGGAATAATTTGGTGGATTATTACGAGAGCTGTCAAAGAAAGTTCAACAAGTTGAGACGGTTTTTAACTTTGTTTTTATATGCTCCTATTATATGTTGGTGCTATTTATGCTTTTGTGTAGCACATGCGCAGATTTTCATCCGACTTTTGAGAGCTCTGAGTTGTTTTGATTATGCACGTTTGTGGGTAATTTGGTATGTTAAGCAAGGTCGTGTTGGACCTATCTGAAACCAGCACTGACCGGAAGGCAACTCGAGGTGTACGACCTCCCCTTGTTGTTGGCTGGTTTGGGGAGGTCCGTATTGTATAAATCTGTCTTAGGAGAAGCACGAATCATTGGGATGCGTGCTAAAGAGGAAGTCCTCGATCAAGTTGTTTCAAACACTCGATCGAGCAAGAGTATTTAAGGAATTCTCGATCGAGCAGTTTTAACCACTCGATCGAGCAAAGTCCCAGCAAAAGAAAGGGTCCTCGATCGAGTATTTTTAAATTAATCGATCGATCAACTTAAGGAAGGATGTTCTCGATCGAGTAACTACAGTTTACTCGATCGAGCTGTTCTGGCGCATAGCTGACGAGTAGCTGCTGGCTACTTACTTTCCCAGTTTACTGGCTGGTTTGGGGAAGTTATACATTGTAACTATTATTGCTCTTTATTCTTTTTACATCCTTTAGTTTAGTTTCATTTATATTGCATTTGAGTTTGTATTTTCCCTTTCCCTATTATTTTGCTGATGTGTGCTGGAGGACAATGAGGGCATTGTCCGTTTTGGTTTGGGGAGGGTAATTCACAATTTGAGTCTGTATTTGCATTTGTTTTGCATTCACGTTTGTTGCATTTTAGCTTGCATTGTTTTTTATTTCAAAATAAAAAATCAAAACAATTAGAAAATTTCGAAAAAATAAAAAAAAAATACACGTTTATTTTTGTATTTAGGTTGATTCGTAATGGAGTTTTTTCTGTGATGACATTGCACTGTAAATAGTCAATTTGCTTAAGCCTTGCATAAATTACTACTTTTTAGCGAAATCTTTGCATTTTACGAATTTTTGTTTTGAAACTTAGTTGAACGAATAGACTTGACTTAAAATTTTTGCAAACTACTTATCAATTCTAAGGAATTAGAGCTTTTAAAAACTACTGTCTTCCATGACCAGTTTCATGTAGGTTTGTGAGTACTTACTCCCTGCATAGCATGTAATATCAAATGCATAAGTATGAAATTCAATTGCTTTTTGCCTGCATACATTCGGGTTAGTGGCCGGTATCACATGTAGGAGAGTGCTTGCAATTCTCTTTTATTCCATTTTTACCCATAAGCTCCACTTAGCCGAAAATAGCCTATTTTGACCCCCTTTAACTACATTCCAAATCTTAAGCCTACCCTAGTCAATCTAGTGTAGTAGTTATTGGTCGAGGTATGTTTTATTGCTATTTTGGTTCACATTGAAAGTTGTTGGTAGAATGAATGAAAGGAGAAGAGAGAATTGAAAAAAATTTCGAGAAAAAAATTGAAAAGAGAAGAAAAAAAAAACAGAGAACCGAAAAAAAAGAAAGAAAAAAATGGAAAAGGAATTTGAATATTATCGGTTTTATTCCTATGCTCTCATTTTTTTTTTTGGTGAAATGTGAGCTTTCCATTAATAGACAAAATAACATACATCAGGACTACACTTTCATCAGTTTTGAATTACTTAGCAATACAATCACATACTAGCTATGAAATCTGAATCTGCATTTTCTTAAGCCAGTGCTGATCTGCAATCATCACTGGTCCCCTGAGCAGCAGCTGAACTCTTGCTTTCACAAGTCTCTGAATATCCTGCACTAGGATCTCAGGCCTAGTAATCCTATGCTCCAACCTTCCCCGATTCCTCTCCAGCCAAATTGTATACCAGCAGGCTAATTTAGCCATCCTGGCCACCTTCTTCTGCAGTTTAGATAAGAGAGCATTCTGACCAGTCATGCTGAGATGCATCCATTGTTCTAGCTGTTCTATTATCCTCAGCACATACTGGCAATCCTCAAACAGATGCTCACGGGATTCTGTAGCAGCTCCACAAATAATACAAACATCATTATCACACAACCTTAACTGGAACAGCTTTTGCTTGGTATTCAAAGCTTGCTGTTTAATTAACCAGCCTATAATAGAATGTTTAAGCACACACCAACCGTCCCAAATCTCCTTATGCCACTGTACAGGGGGGTGCATTCCCTGTAACCAAGCATACCCAGAACCAACACTATAGCCTCTAGCATCCTGCCACACATTGTTCATATACCCCGCACTTAGCAAACCTCTCACCTTGCATATGTTCCTCCAGTTCCAATTGGAATCAGAAGGAGGGATATATGTGTGCCAATCCTGGCCTTTTAAATACACATGATCTATCCAAAGCACCCACAACCTATCTGCATTTTTATAAATCCAATCCACAAGCTTTCCAACAGTTGCTATGTTCCAATTCTCAGCATTTTTTACACCCAGACCACCTTCACTTTTACTGCAGCACACCTTATTCCAGGCCACCAATGGTGCCCTCTAATAATCAGTACCACCATCCCAAAAATAATTCCTGCAGACATTCACAATTTTCTGGACCACAGTTTTGGGGATAAGAAAAATAGAGCCCCAATAGTTATGCAAGGTGTTCAAAACTGAGTTAGCCAGAGTTAGACGGCCAGCATAGCTTAATTTCCTAGCACCCATCCCTCTAATTCTGGCAACTATCCTTTCAACCAGAATGTTACAATCCTGTTTAGTTAATCTTCCTTACTGAATAGGGATGCCCAGATATCTAAAAGGTAATGCTCCTTCCTTGAACCCAGATATCTGAAGAATATCACTTCTAACTTCAGTTGGCACTCCACTAAATACCACTTCTGACTTAGCTGCATTAACTTTAAGGCCAGATGTAGCAGAGAAAGTAGCAAATGCTCTGAGAAATAACATAATAGACTTCACATCTCCCTTACTGAACATAAGTAAATCATCAGCAAAAAGAAGATGATTCAATCTAAGGGCACCACACATAGGATGATACCTGAAGAACCAAGTTTGAGTAGCATACTCCAAGATCCTAGTAAGGTACTCCATGCAGATAGTAAAGAGAAGGGGAGAGATAGAATCCCCTTGTCTTAAGCCCCTCTTCCCAGGGAAATACCCAAACATTTGATCAATAAAATTATCAGGGAAGTTCAAAGCCCCCAACATTTGATCAATAAAATCCCATTCTATTGAATCATATGCTTTTTGCAAGTCAAGCTTAAAGAGGCATCTAGGAGAGGCATTACTCCTATTATACATCCTAACAAGGTCCTGGCAAACCAATATATTTTCCAAAATGCTCCTGCCTTGGATGAAAGCCCCTTGATTCCTACTGATTATATCAGGGAGAATCAGAGACAACCTGTTGCAAAGGATTTTAGAAATGGTCTTGTACACCACATTGTAACAAGCTATAGGACGAAAATGCTTTACACTGGTAGGTCTATCCAACTTAGGAATTAAAGTAATCAGAGTTGCATTAATTTGTTGCAGCAATTTCCCAGTTTCAAAAAAGTTCATCACAGCAGCACACACATCATCCCCAGCAATTGGCCAGGCATCCCTATAAAACTGGCTAGTGAAGCCATCAGGGCCAGGTGACTTATCCTTAGGGATGCTGAACAAACACTGCCTTACTTCCTCAGCAGTCACTGCTCTGTTGAGAATAGCCCAATGATCTTCAGTACAGCATCTCCCTATTTGCACTATCCCAACATGAACTGATTTAGTTTTGGTGTTACTCCCAAGCAGACTCATATAATACTCCAAAAAAGCTTCCTGTATTTGAGCCCCTTCAGTACACTCAGTGCCATACTGATCTTCGATACTGAACACCTTATTTTGCATCATACGTTTTTTGATAGAATTATGAAAAAATGAAGTATTAATATCACCTTCAAGAGACCATTGAATCTCTGCCTTTTGAATTAAGAAGCTATCCCTAGCAGCCAAAAGCTCCTTTAATTCCTGAGCCACAATATACTCCTGCTGCATAAGTTCAGGATCCCCTGGCTTATCAACCAAATCCTTTTGCAATTTTTCCAGCAAAGTACTCGCAATAGTAGAGCTATTTTCTATGTCAGAGAAACAACTCTTATTCAACTGCTTAAGCACAGGCTTCAAAGATTTTAATTTTTTAATCAGCTGAAACATCTTAGTACCTGCATAACTCTTATGTCACACCTTGGCAACACAATCTTGAAATAACTCTGACATCCCCCACATGTTAAAGTACTTAAAACTCCTTCTACCAACAACATCTACTTTCCTATCCACAATGGTACATGGGCAATGGTCAAAAAGCCCCTCATGGTGAAAATGGGCTATGTAGTCCCCAAATTCCTGCTGCCATTCTTCATTACCCATAACTCTATCAAGCCTACTGTAAACCCTAGCCTCAGGCTCTTGTTTGTTAGTCCAGGCAAACAATGCCCCTGTTGCCTGAATATCCTCCATGCTACAAAGTGAAACACATTCCTGGAATTGCTCCATTTCCATTTCTGTAGAGTTTCCCCCAATTCTCTCAATAGGAGACAAGACAGTATTAAAGTCCCCTGCCCATAGCCAAGGAACATTACAGTTCAGTGCCTCAGTCTTAAGAAATCTCCATAGATCATGTCTCTCAGTCACACCATTAAAAGCATAAATCATAGTTAACATAAACTTCTTAGTATCAGTTCTGGACTCCACCCACATATGTATATGCTGAGCTCCATAGGACAAAAAATGTATAGTAAATAACTCAGGTTTCCATAGGATCCAAATCCTACCCTCTCTATGCCAACTACAATTTGTAGAAATGCTCCAGCCATCACATATAGAGGTATTCTTCTTCAACAGTTGAGTAGGTTTTATTTTTGTCTCTAAATAACCAAACAGTCCTACACTATTATTTTGCATAAACCATTTTACCATTTTCTGCTTATTTACATCATTGAGACCCCTCACGATCCAAAACCCAATATTATGCATTTATAGGGTCAGGAGGGGGATCCTTACCACTAGTTTCTACTCCCCCCTTTGGAGTAGCTAGCTTATTCAGAGCTTCTATGAACGTAAAAGGCCTTGAACCTCCAGACAATCCTATGCCAGTCCCTGCACCCTGCCTATTCATCCTCATAATCTGCCTAGCAGGGGTAGATTTTACTGTTGATAAAGGTGGGAACCCCTCAGGTGTGAACAATGAATTTGGTTGGAAGACTGGTTCAGTGACAGACGGTTTAGCAACCCAGACTTGCTTTGGTTTAACATTTTGTTTTGGTTTAGGCACAGTCTTCAGTTTAGCCACCTTTCTACACTGAGTTTTGTCATGACCCAACCCTTTCCAACCCTCACAAGTAATTGGTTTCCATTCATACACAACTCCAACTTCAATAACTTTCCCATTCTCATCCAAAAACCTCACCTTTGCAGGTAAGTTTTGGTTCATCCTGAGTTTCACCATTACACGAGCATAACTCAGTCTGACCTTATCAGAAGTATCACCATCCTTCATAACAAACTCTCCCACTAAACCTGTTATTCGCGGCAAGCAATCACCCCAAAATTTAACAGGAATATCAGAGAGTTTCACCCACACAGGGACCTCATCAACTACCTCCTTAATCAAATCAACATCCGGATTCCATGGTTTAATAACAATAGGCTTATTATCAAACATATAATACCCAGATTGTAACAAAGCATCTCTACTTTCAATGTGTTTAAAACGAACCAGAAAAATGCCATTATCCATGAACGAGACTCTATCAATGTCATAACATCCTCAAACATTGTATACATACTCCTCAATGACCTCCCAAGGAGGATTAGCACCCAATATGTAACAGAAAACAGAATTGTGCCAAAAGTCTACCTCTTTTTTAACATCCTCAGAAGTGAACTGCAATAGACCACAGAGTTCTTCATCCTCCTGAATGGTTTCCATGATTGGTATACTCCTTCCTCCTTTACGAACAGACCAACCAGGTTCCTTTGCCACCACAGTTTCTTCAGGTAGTTCCAAAACCGGTATCCCAATCAGCTCCCCCATGGTCTTAGTATGCCGTGCAGTCGCTGACGTGGGCCTCATCTCACCAATTTTGTTACCAGCAGACTCAGTTTCAGCAGCACCCTTACTCCTCTTCTCATTATTTAGTTGTGATTGTTTTTTTGGGACAGTTTTTGTATTTTTCGTTGTAGCTAGTTTAGATGAAGACGCAGAATTTGAGAGAGGAGTAAAAGGATTCTCGGAAAAAGTCATGATCGCCATTGGTGCGGCTCTAAAAGCTAGGTTAAAATTTCAGAGGACAGAATCAGTTTCTCTTTCTATCTCTAAAATCATTTTTTTAAGTTTTTTCCTATGCTCTCATTTTATCTTATGAGGAGTTGCTTATATTTGGTTTAGTGAGTTTTATGCCAAATAAGGGCATTGTGTTTAGTTTTGGAGTTGGATTAGAATTGGATATGGTTTATTTGGTTTTGTTAGGATACTAGCTTGGCCTATACCCTCTCATTCCCAAAATGTTTTGCCTCTTCTAACCCATTACCTCACTTTTCCAAACTATTGTAAGCACTCGGCATGTGATAGGACCTTGATTGGATAGAATGTATGTGTACGGTAGTTAGAATTGTCTATCATAGTAGATTGCATTTATGTTTATGTCGGTCGTAGTCTAGGTGAGCGACTATATTTTTCTTTCTCTCTTACATTTATTCGCTTACCCTTTGCTTCATTGAGAGAGAGTGACCCGTGAGAGTCCATCTTTGAAAGTCTTGCAAGGTCGAAGGTTCAACTATTTCAAAAACAATTATAAATTCGTTTGCTTTGACGTATTGCTAATATTTGATAATTTTCATACATAAATGGCTTAAATAGACGATTTGAATTAGAGCTAGCTCTGAGTTTTACTCCTTTCCACTAGTTTCTAGTTTAGTTGCATATAGTTTGCATGGGGACAAGCAAAGGTTTAGTTTGGGGAAGTTTGATGCGTGCTATTTATATAGACTCTTTGTGGTTATTTTGCACGCATTTATATGCGATCCACGTAGTTTTAGGCTGCGAAATGCCCCGAATAGCCTACTTTGGTTTGTTTGGCTTTAATTGCAGGAATGGACCCGGAAGGAGCAAAACTGAGCTTTGAACTGCCCTTATTGCTTGCATTTAGGAGATGGATGGAATTGGAGCGAGAATACTTCTGCCGTGGGATGCGTGAAGTCGTTTTGGAAGCTTATCAAGCTTATCAACGTCCTATGTGCTAACACAGTTGTAGCTAACTCGATCGAGCTTGTTGCTGACTTAATTGCTCGATCGAACCCTTTTTTATGCTGAAGATTCCTCGATCGAACTCCTGCTATGTTCGATCGAGAAGAGGGTTTAAGGTGTTCCCCGATCGAGTAGGTTCTATACTCGATCAAGAGGATTTTTGCTGGAATTAATCAATCGAGTAGTTTCAATATGCCCGATCGAACAGCTTATGATATGACGCAAGATTTAATTGCGTGAACTTATTTATTTGTTATATTAGTTATCTTAATTAGTGAATAAATATCTCTCTTATAAAGAGGAGAGACCGAATTAGGTTTAGGTATTAATGGATTCATTCATTATTCATTCATTTTTTAGTTTATTATCAGTTTGCATCGAGATTAGGAGACTCTTGTTCGACGCTTGCCTTTCTATTTTCTCGGATCTTAATTTGTGTAATTCCTTACTCTCTTCCTATTCAATTTAATTTGTAGTATTAATTCCTTCTTGCAACCCTTAATTTTCTTTTCTCTTAATTGCTGTTAGGTTATTAGAATTAAACTAGTTTTCGAGCCCGTGAAAATCACGGGATCGTTAATAATTTATTGTTTTAATCAGCTTAAAGATTATGGACTATGAATGTTTATCTTCCAACAAATATTTAGGCGTTATTGTAAGTTCTCTTTATTGATTGAATGAATTAGAGTGTTTAGACCGACAAAATAAAATCTCAAAGGTGTTTAAGGTAGACAAGTAGAGATATTGTGATAACACAAGAGATGATAATCGTAGACAAAAATATGGCAATGTGTATAGGTAGTATAAATGAGGAGGGAAGCCAAAAATTCATCATTTAAGAAAAAAGTGATATGCTAAGCTTAGCATGTATTAATTATTAATAGGTATAAAGATGAGAGGAAACTAAAAAGTTTATTACATTTACATTCTTTTGTCACATTAAAATTTGTCATTTTAGGTACCATTTAATTAAATTGTATAGATTTATTTATAGATGAGTGAATGAAATCAATGCCATGTAACTATAAATTGATAATCCACGTCACATTAAAATTTCCATGTTACATTTAATTAAATTTGTCATTTCAAGTACCCCTTTAATTAGATTGTATAGATTATAGATGAGGTTTTAAGGCCGCCGCATGAAACTTCATAGTGAAAAGAGTTGCATATTAAACAAATAAAAAGTTGCTTAAGGTAATATTTTTAAATTATGTGAGTATGTATCATCCTCCTGCAATTTGAAAACACAAAAATAATAAAAAATAAGATTATAATTAATTCAATATACCAAGTGGTGTTAGTCCAGTGGTAGCCGGGTTAAACCTTGAAGCTTGCAGAAATGCAGGAGTTGAGATCTCCCGGGTTCGACTACCAGCTGGGGCGATGATCACTTGGCCACTGCAGCCCCCGAAAGGGGTGGCTTACATGGTCCATGTGGTGGTGCGGGAATGCATGGGCCCCGGGGGGATTCAACCCCCTCGTCATCAAAAAAAAATACAATAAAGAAAAAAAGTAAAAAAAATATTCTAGTTATCTATGTAAACTTTACATACCAATTTTTGGAATAAAATGGAAATTTTGATTGTTATATAATGGTGAGGGGAAAGCAAAAAGATCATCATTAAATAAAAGTAATAAAGTTAAATAAATAGGGTAAATTGATGACTAAAGTTATGAGAGGGAGATAAGAAATTTGAATCAATTTTTTTTAATTTATTTTGTATGTTTAAGACTTTATATTTTTAAAATTTTTTTACTAAAATGCATGTGACACATGTTAATAAAAAAATGAATTTTTTATGACACATGGCTTAGTGAGATGACTTAGTGAAATATTTAGTCTTGCCTTTTTATAATATTGTACTTTACATACCAATTTTTTGAATAACATGGAAATTATGATTATTGTTATATAATGGTGAGGGAAAAGCAAAAAGATCATCATTAAGAAGATAATAAAGCTAAATAAATAGGGTAAATTGATAACCAAAGTTACGGGAGGGAGATAAAAGGTTTGCATCAATTTTTTTTTGTTTTTTTTTTTTGTGTTTGCAACTTATATTTTTAAATTTTTTTTTTTTAAATTTATGAAGGAGGTGAAATATAAGGTTTTATTTGTCATGTTGAATTTAAAGCTGGTAAGAATAGAAATTATAAATATATGAAAATTAAAGGGTTAAACAAATAAAAAAAATGGAAAAATAAAACAATAAGCGAAAGTAGTAGCTTACAACATAACAATAAAGCGTTCACATCAAAGAAGATCATGACATTGAATCCTATAAAACACAATAACATAAAGAGGTTAGACTTAATTTACTAATAGAAATGTAAAAACCATAAAAAAAAATCAATACCAAGATATACACAAAAGATATGTAATTTCACTTAAAGAGATGAAGTATATATATATATAAAAAAATGCAATAACATTCATTAAGATTAAGAATTGAAGAGTAAGATGAAATGTTGAAATTAGGTTACGAACTTACAATGAATGTGAGAAGAGGAAAACAAAAGTGGAGTAAATGCATAATAAAACATCTTGAATGTGTTGTTATTATTATTATTATTATTATTATTATTATTATTATTATTATTATTATTATTATTATTATTATTATTATTATTATTATTATTATTATTATTATTATTGTTATTATTATTGTTATTGTTATTGTTATTGTTATTGTTATTGTTATTGTTATTGTTATTGTTATTGTTATTGTTATTGTTATTGTTATTGTTATTGTTATTGTTATTGTTATTGTTATTGTTATTGTTATTGTTATTGTTATTGTTATTGTTATTGTTATTGTTATTATTATTATTATTATTATTATTGTTATTATTATTATTATTACGGATAATTCATTGTTATTATTATTATTATTACGGATAATTCACGCGGTACCCCTGAAATTGGCCACTTTGCACAAAATATCCAAATTTTTGATCCGAAAAACTTAAAGAGACCATAACTCGTGTTTACGAACTCAGAAAGTGAAGATTTTTTTTTTTCAAATCGATCATCTTTCCGAGTACTACGATTTGAAAAAAAAGTTTGACGAGTTTGGAACTCGTGACCAAGAGATATAATCACTCAAAGTTTGTTCGGTCGAAAAAATTTTGACGCACAGTAACTCCTAATAGCGGAATCCAAATGCGACAATCTTTTTTTTCAAATTGTAGTCTCGGAAAGATGAGCGATTTGGAAAAAAATTTCGTTACTTTTCGAACTCGTAAACACGAGTTATGACCTCTTTAAGATTTCCGGATCAAAATTTTGGGTATTTCGTGCAAAGTGGCAAACCTTAGGGGTACCGCGTGAATTATCCGTTATTATTATTATTATTATTATTATTATTATTATTAGAACTTAATTAGACATGAAATATTATAGCATATTAGGTGGTTTTTGAGAGTTGTCACATGGCAATTAAATACTACTCAAGTTAGTCTTTTAATGGTATTTTATAGATGATTTAGCTAGTCATTTAACTATATTGTATAGATAGAAATATTTTTCAACGCGGACATCGGCAATCCAAAGGTATTTTGGCAAAAAAATTGGGGAAGATGATATTTTGAAAATTGTATATGTAGTTGATTCATATGTGGGTGGAGTAAAAGAACGGGGGATTACTAATCCGATTTTGGTTTTTTTTTATAGAAGGAAAAAAGAGTGGATTAAAAAATAATTTATTGCTAGGTGGCTTTTAGTCGATGTCTACGTGACATTTAATACGTGTTTCAAGTAGCCTTTTAATAAAATTTTATAGATTAGAGTGACATGCGGATTAAGATGTGGCATTGCAAATGCATACGTGGCTTTTCCTTATCCTACGTGGCATTGTCTGCTTGGCCTTTTAAGGCTAGCCTTTTAATAAGATTTTATAGATTTTAGTTTATGCAATTTTTATTAATTCATCTTTAAACCATGTCGAATATAGTTCTATCTATCGTTATTAGTTTTATTACCGTTATGAGTAGCTAAATCCTAATTGCTGGGATTAGGGGAGCCATGATAGTAAAGTTTTAATATGAGAATTGTTTTATAGCAATATAACAGTAACTACTTGGTTGAGTGCATGCGACTATTTTAATTAACCCAGTTAAATTCAGTCCTAGATAGGAAGATTGGAATGATTAGACCTGTTATGAACAATAGACTACCCTAATCAGAGCAGAAGCTATTTAGGAAGAATCTAGGGCGGATAGCAGACCGGAAGGACCTTTCCACTACCCTTGTCACTACAGACCGACTGACCTTACCTTTAGCTGATTTGAGTAATATCATGGTGAACCGACATCTGTAGATACCTCATTTCTGCACCTCCCGCAAGCCACCCGATGATGATTGGGCCGCAGGTTTGGTACGCGGAATGATTTATGACAGTTTGTAAGTTTATCGTCAAGTGATAGCTCAAATACTTGTGTCGACC
Source organism: Silene latifolia (assembly GCF_048544455.1). Classification (NCBI taxonomy): domain Eukaryota; kingdom Viridiplantae; phylum Streptophyta; class Magnoliopsida; order Caryophyllales; family Caryophyllaceae; genus Silene; species Silene latifolia. Next base: position 120,839,517 of record NC_133536.1, on the reverse strand, counting down.
CCTTGGTCGTCATCTACGCGCCATTACGGTCGTTTTGACAGTAATTAGAGTTCATTTGGAGTCCGGGTCAAAAAACCGCTTCATTTTCTAATAAACCGTTTAAAATGCCGAGTTGGAATGTTCTAGAATATTCCGGATATTTTTATTCCATAAAATAATTTTATATCCTTTTGGCAAAATATATCTCCAAAATCTTATTTTAAGGAATAAGGAAGTTGAGATCCACCGTAATTCCATAAAAGAAACGCGGAAAACTTTCTTCCGCAGAAGGAAACCTCTGGGGAAAGGATGCAGTACCTGCTGCGCCTCTTCGAAGGATCGCAACAGATGCTGCGCCTCTTCCCCAGCCCTTTTCTGCGTGTTTTCAAATTTTTTCGATATTTGTTTCCAAAGGTTGAGTCATTCCATAACTCTCCGTATTTTCTAGTATAAATGGGGACTTTCGTTCCACTTATTTTTCACGCGTGTGTCCGCCCTTCTCTTATCCCTTTGCATTCTAAGACCGTGCTCTAAGCTTTTGACGTCTACGTTGTAACACCCCCATACTCCAAGTGCCTTACCAGGACCACTCAGGTATGAAAATATTACCATCTCGGTTACCCGAGGCAATGATAATCAAATAAACAATAAAGAAACAACGTTTAAATAGAAATACTTAGTGAAAGGTTACAATCTCGAAACCAAAACAAAAAGTACAAATACATGTTCTCAAACTGACTGTTTACTGTTCTAACTGAAATGTAAAGAAACTACTAAGCTACAGCGGAAGACTTCTATCATCATATCGTGGCAATCCCAGCTATCCCAGTACTCATCTCATACCTGCTCAATATCTGCTCACCATCCCCGAATGGATCACCGCAGGTTTACAAAACAACAACCGGGGTCAGTACTAATCACACAACTCAATATATATCAACAACAAGATCAACAGACAGCTTAACTGTCACACACAACCACACAAATTCCAACAATCTCAATCACCGACTGTCCACTGGACCAGTCCTGCCAGTGGGGGACCGCAGCCGTATCCACCAAATCCCGGCTCCTCATAATGAGCGATCACCCTGTCCATTAATGTGCACATCCTTCTGTGGCGGGTTCCACAGAAGGCGAAACTAGGGCGTGAAGCCACTCCCGCAAGTGACCCCACTCAGCCGAGGACACGCCTCGAGAACCATAGACAACAATCACAATCACAATCACAACTGTCACAATACAATTACTATATCAAACAATCAATCTCAACACATCATCAATCATCCTATTATGGGACTAATACTGAGTAGGAAATCCTACCTGGAAAGCACACTATCAGACGGTCTCTACAGCTGTATCAAAAAGCTTCCTCTACGAAACCTTCTCCTATCATACAACATACAAATGCTACCAAATCACATACTACTCAAAAACCCCCAAATCCTTTTATTAGGGTTTAACTAAATCAAAGGAAGGCAACAAAAGGGTAAATAGATCTTACCCTCGACGCAAGGATCTCAACGGTATATCAAACGATGAAAACCGACCTTCCAAACTCCGGGATTTGCTAACAATGCGATTAAGATGATGAACGTACTTGCTTTTCTCTCTTTGACAGTAAATTAGGTTTTGCAAAAGTGTTTAGTATAATGACGACGAAGGTTATATATCTTAATCGCATAATTAACAAAACCCGAGAAAAACTCCCCGTAAATCGGCTACTCGATCGAGTACCCAAGGTGCTCGATCGAGTACCCCCTTACTCGATCGAGTATCCTAGTTACTCGATCGAGTACCTAACAGGTTAGAAACTATTTTAAAACGCAACTTACCCTTACTTGACAGAGTAAGGCCTACTCGATAGAGTACCCGAAGACTCATAAATACGGAGTATTACAGTCTTCCCTCCTTAAAAAGAACTTCCTCCCCGAAGTTCAAACCACTACTAAACAAAGGTACTCCCTCAACACTTCCAACTCAACAACCAAAACAAAACTCAACATAAAACATGTTACTGACCCAACTCATCCCGACACAACATACAAAAAGGGTATAAAACTCTTAAAAACTCGTCGCGATCATCTCCTACCCCCCTAAAAGAAACAAGGTTACGTCCCCGTAACCATACATACCTGATCAAAAAGAAAAGGGTATCGCTCTTTCATGGCTTCCTCTGGCTCCCATGTAGCTTCCTCAGTCTCGTGGTTAGACCAAAGGATCTTAAGCAAAACTGTCTCACCACTCCTAGTCTTCCTAACCTTTCGGTCAAGAATCTGCTTAGGCACCTCAAGATATGAAAATGACTCATCTAGCTCTAAGTTCTCTGCCTCTAACACATGTGACGGATCACTCACATACTTCCGCAGCTGCGATACATGAAACACATTATGCACTCTCTCTAGCGCAGCTGGTAAAGCCAGACGATATGCAACTTCCCCAACTCGCTCTAAGATCTCATAAGGCCCGATAAACTTCTGACTTAGCTTGCCTTTCTTCCCAAATCTCATAACCCCACGCATAGGAGACACTTTCAAAAGAACCTTGTCCCCAACTTGAAACTCTATATCTCGGCGATGTAGATCTGCATAACTCTTTTGCCTATCCTGAGCTGCCCTCATCCGTTCCCTGATCATCTTAATCTGTTCCACCATCTCATGCACCATCTCTGGTCCTAAAACCACAGCCTCAGCACTATCGTCCCAACAAATCGGACTCCTACATCTCCTCCCATACAAAGCCTCAAACGGTGCCATACCAATACTAGTGTGATAGCTGTTATTGTAAGAAAATTCTATCAAGTCCAACCTCTGTTCCCAGCTACCACCAAAATCCATCACACAAGCTCGTAACATATCCTCAAGAGTCTTGATTGTTCTCTCAGTCTGTCCGTCTGTCGCAGGATGAAATGTTGTACTCATCTTCAAAGTTGTTCCCAACGATTCCTGCAACTCTTTCCAAAACCTTGATATAAATCTCGCATCTCTGTCAGACACTATGTCCTTAGGGACTCCATGTAACTTAAGCACGTTCTTTGGATAGTCCATAGCCAATTGTGCTTTAGTCCATGTATCTTTCATTGGAACAAAGTGAGCTGACTTGGTCAGTCGATCCACTATTACCCAAATGATGTTGTTACCTTGTTGACTCTTTGGCAAACCCACGATAAAATCCATGGAAATGGATTCCCACTTCCACTCAGGTACCGTTAAAGACTGAATCTTACCTTGTGGTCGTCGCTGTTCCCCTTTAACTCTCTGGCATGTCAAACAACGGGACACAAACTCGGCTGTCTCTTTCTTCATCCCACGCCACCAAAACGTGTTCTTTAAATCCTTATACAACTTATCTCCACCTGGATGAACTGAATATGGTGTGCAATGCGCCTCTGTCATGATAGTCTTTTTCAACTCCTCATCATTAGGAACACACCACCTACCGTCAAACCTCAAACTACCATCTGTGTGAATAGAGAATCGAGACACTGTCCCTTTCTCTACTCCAGCTCTCCACTCAACTATCTTAGGATCCAACGCCTGCTTACCTCGAATGTCATCATAAAACTCAAGCTGCACTGTCATATCACCCATGGCATCTCCTTTCTGCATCATATGTATCCCAAACCTCGCTACCTCATCTCTCAGCCTCATCAAAGATAGAGCTGTACACAGAGAATGTACACTCTTCCTACTCAAAGCATCAGCAACTACATTGGCCTTCCCTTCATGGTAGATAATTTCCATGTCATAATCGCCAATCAGCTCCATCCACCTCCTCTGTCTCATGTTCAACTCCTTTTGAGTGAAAATATACTTGAGACTCTTGTGATCAGAAAATACCTTAAAGATTGCTCCATAAAGGTAATGTCTCAATATCTTGAGAGCAAACACCACCGCACCCAACTCCAGATCATGAGTAGGGTAGTTCTCCTCATAAGGCTTCAATTGCCTAGAAGCATAGGCAATCACTTTACCGTTCTGCATCAACACACATCCCAACCCGTTCTTTGAGGCATCTGTATAAACCTCAAAGTTCTCGATCCCTTCAGGCAATGCTAAGACAGGAGCTGTGGTCAAACGCTCCTTTAATGTTTGGAACGCCGTCTCACAACTCTCATCCCAACGAAACCTGTTCTCTTTCCTCATCAACGCTGTCATAGGTCTAGCTATCTTGGAGAAATCTTTCACGAACCGTCTGTAGTACCCACTAAACCCGAAAACTCCTCGATCTCAAGAACATTCTTTGGTGCTTCCCACTTTGTCACTTTGCTTCTATCTTTGCTTGGGATCCACAACTACCCCATCTTTAGAGATCACATGCCCCAGAAAAGCAACTTTCTCTAACCAGAACTCACACTTGGATAGCTTAGCATACAACTCATGCTCCCTCAAAGTTTGCAACACGATCCTCAGATGCTCCTCATGCTCCTCCTTAGTCTTAGAGTAGACTAGGATGTCATCGATAAACACCACTACTAACTTGTCCAAAAACTGTCTAAAGATCCTATTCATCAAATCCATAAACACTGCCGGTGCATTAGACAACCCAAACGGCATCACCACATACTCATAATGGCCATACCTCGACGTGAAAGTTGTCTTTGGTATGTCCACCTCTCTAATCTTCACCTGATGGTACCCCGACCTCAAATCAATCTTAGAAAAGACTGATGCACCACCCAACTGATCAAACAAGTCATCTATCCTTGGCAAAGGATACTTATTCTTCACCGTCACTCGGTTCAACTCTCTATAGTCTATACACAACCTCAGACTCCCATCTTTCTTCTTCACAAAAAGAACCGGTGCTCCCCACGACGATACACTAGGTCTAATGTATCCCTTCTCTATCAAATCATCCAACTGCTTCCTAAGCTCCTCTATCTCCTTAGGACCCATACGGTACGGTGCCTTAGAGATTGGCCCCGTCCCCTCGGTTTCAACTCTCTTGTGAAATCTATCTCTCTTTCCGGCGGCAACCCCGGAATCTCCTCTCGAAACACATCCTCAAACTCTCCCACCACCGGTATCGATCAACGACGGACCCTCCGTCCGGTCATCTCTCACATGGCACAATATCAAAGGACATCCCATCCTCGGATATGACTTCAAAGTAACAAAATAATCAACTTAACTTTGGGTTTGACTAGAAACCCACGATAAGACACACTAACGCCCTTAGGACCTCTTAAAGACACTTTCTTTTGATGACAATCTATCTTAGCTTTATACTTTCCCAACCAATCCATCCCAACTATCATCTCAAAACCGTCAAAAGGAAACTCTAGCAAGTCTACAGGAAATCAACTTGCCCAACTATCATAGGTACATCCCTATATAACCTCCCACAAGATACGAGACTCACCCGAAGGTATAAAAACTTTCTCACCGACGACTCATACACCCTCAAACCCAACCGTTTAACATGACTCGAAGATACAAACGACTGAGAAGCCCCCGAATCAAACAAAACAAAGGTATGAATACCATTAACAAGAAAAGTACCGGTGATAACGTGCGCATCCTCCTCACCGCCTTCTTCTCCATCATGAACAACTTTCCATCGGTCTTCCGTCCACCTCCCCGGACAAGATCGGGCCGATGTGGTCGGCTTAGCACCCGACCCTTGATTGTTGTTGTTGTTCGTTGGTGGTTTCGATAAGAATTACCGCCGTTGCGGTTGCTTCCACTCTGTAACTCGACTTCCCGGTTTGGCCATGACCAGTAGGTCTATTGCTCGCATAGCTGCGCGAGGTCTCCGGAAAGTTCCCTGCACTTGTGCACTCATGTCTCTTGTGGCCTACACCACCACAGCTATATCAGGTCACTCCCCAACTACCACTAACACTTCTACGGCCACGCCCAAAGGAAGCCCCAAAGATCAACCCCCCGACCTTAAGAAAATCCCTTAGATCGATTGTGGTTGCCTTTCTTGTGATTAGATTGGCCACCACCCTCGCTCTCAGACTTCCTTTTCTCACCACCTGACCTCTCCCGAGCCATCTCCACCAACCTCTCGGCTCTTCCACCCTCTCATAAGCTTCCTTAACATCGCAAGGACTCCCCACGGGTAACTTATCCATAATCTTAGGGGTCAATCCCTCTCAAACCTCGGCGCCAAATTCTCCTCACTCAAACCCATATCCTCAAAGATACCTAGACTTGTCATTGAACCGCCTGTAGTACTCGGCCACGACATCTCGGCGGTCATCTTAAAACTCACAAACTCTTCTCTCAACTTACTCCTCACGTGTTCCGGTACAAACTCTTTTCTCATAGCCCGACGAAACTCTTCCCAAGGTATAGCAGGTAAACCTTGGTTCACATACAACTCCTTAGCACTCACTTTCACCGTATCCCACCACTTACCAGCTGCCTCCCTCAGATAGAATGCAACCTGTTCCACTCTCATCTCATCAGGACAGTGAACCAAATCTAAGATGTTCTCCATCTCTCTAAGCCAGCTATCAAGAAAGTTCGGCTCCCCAACTCCCTTGTACTCTTTCGAGTTAAACCTCGCTATATAGAGGCTGATTTTAGAGTGATCAACCTCTTTCTCCTTATCCTTATCCTTATCTTTCCCCACAGTCTTTAAAGCCTCAGTGAGAGCATCCTGATGCTCCAACATCTTAACGATGTCATCTATGTTCATAAGCTCAGCTCTCACATACAAAGCAGTCTTCTTGGGCGGCATCTTAAAACTATATCAGAAAAGGGGTGGATATAAACATACGCGCTAAAACCTGAAAACACGAAAACAAGCTGCCCAGACCCTACTCGATCGAGTTCCCAAACACACTCGATCGAGTAACAGGCTACTCGATCGAGTGCCCAACATACTCGATCGAGTGCCCCAACATCAGACCCCAAACAGACCTTCTGATCTCTAACATACTCGACCGAGTAGGCTACTCGATCGAGTGACCCCCTACTCGATCGAGTGCCCGAGGTACTCGATCGAGTGCCCAAAAACACGATTCTGGACTCAAAATCGTCAAAAACCCACCCGATCGAGTTAGTCCCACTCGATCGAGTCATGCTAACTCAGAAATGCTACCCGCATTGCTATATCATATGCTAACATGCTAAAAACTTTATAAAACCAACATTATATCATAACTAAGCATATAATGCTACGCATCTTTTCATACGATCTACGAAATCATTATATCATGTTATTAAATGCCACATTGTAAACACCCAACATGTTTTCATTCCAACATCAATTCTACATATATCATCAACCTTTCTTTTACATTCTCAACTTCCTACCGCAAACACCCAACGGTTACACACACTTCATCACATACATACACAAGCTAACCAAACAACGCATACGACCTTGACATACACCCCCCATGTGACCGGTTCAAAATTGTAGGGCGAGTTCGCGACTTCAGGACGTCTCCCAAGCCTTTGCATTAGCTCCTACAACCTTTACCCTGGGTTCATTTTAATTGACTCCCTATGTTCATTAGGTTCATTGGTTACAGGTTTCAGGATCGTCTCTCTGATACCATTTGTAACACCCCCATACTCCAAGTGCCTTACCAGGACCACTCAGGTATGAAGATATTACCATCTCGGTTACGCGAGGCAATGATAATCAAATAAACAATAAAGAAACAACGTTTAAATGAAATACTTAGTGAAAGGTTACAATCTCGAAACCAAAACCAAAAGTACAAATACATGTTCTCAAACCGATCATTTCTTCGTTCTAACCGAAATGTAAAGAAACTACTAAGCTACAAATGAAGACTTCTATCATCATATCGTGGCAATCCCAGCTATCCCAGTACTCATCTCATACCTGCTCAATATCTGCTCACCATCCCCGAATGGATCACTGCAGGTTTACAAAACAACAACCGAGGTCAGTACTAATCACACAACTCAATATATATCAACAACAAGATAAACAGACAGCTTAACTGTCACACACAACAACATCAATTCCAACAATCTCAATCACCGACTGTCCACTGGACCAGTCCTGCCAGTGGGGGACCGCAGCCGTATCCACCAAATCCCCGCTCCTCATAATGAGCGATCACCCTGTCCATTAATGTGCACATCCCTTCTGTGGCGGGTTCCACAGAAGGCGAAACTAGGGCGTGAAGCCACTCCCGCAAGTGACCCCACTCAGACGAGGACACGCCTCGAGAACCATAGACAACAATCACAATCACAATCACAACCGTCACAATACAATTACTATATCAAACAATCAATCATCAATCATCCCTTTATGGGACTAATACTGAGTAGGAAATCCTACCTGGAAAGCACACTATCAGACGGTCTCTACAACTGTATCAAAAAGCTTCCTCTACGAAACCTCCTCCTATCATACAACATACAAATGCTACCAAATCACATACTACTCAAAAACCCCCAAATCCCTATATTAGGGTTTAACTAAATCAAAGGAAAGACAACAAAAAGGGTACATAGATCTTACCCTCGATGCAAGGATCTCAACGGTATATCAAACGATGAAAACCGACCTTCCAAACTCCGGGATTTGCTAACAATGCGATTAAGATGATGAACGTACTTGCTTTTCTCTCTTTGACAGTAAATTAGGTTTTGCAAAAGTGTTTAGTATAATGACGACGAAGGTTATATATCTTAATCGCATAATTAACAAAACCCAAGAAAAACTCCCCGTAAACCGGCTACTCGATCGAGTACCCAAGGTGCTTGATCGAGTACCCCCTTACTCGATCGAGTATCCTAGTTACTCGATCGAGTACCCAACAGGTCAGAAACTATTTTAAAACGCAACTTACCCTTACTCGACAGAGTAAGGCCTACTCGATAGAGTACCCGAAGACTCATAAATACGGAGTATTACATACGTGCTTGATCAATCGACCATGTAAGCTCAGATCATTCTGAGTACCAGTCACGTTGCATGACCTACCATTTTGACCAACTACACCTCAATTAATCAATCAATTTAATCTAAATCCTCTTACGAGGGCACTTTCATCATACATTCGAGTCGAGCAATCACTAAAACGTTAACTTAGTTAATCTCGTTTCGTCAAATATGTAAGTCTGAGGTTGTAAATCCCATTTTTATTATTGTATTTTATTTTTTGTACCAATTAATGTAAGATTTACGTCAAAAGTATGCTTAAAACCGATTTCTGAAACCCTTTTGTTAAACTGTTTTTACGGATTAACGGTTGGCAGACGTCGAGAAGAAACGCTGCATCTGCTGCGCCTCTTCGAAGAGTCGCAGCATCTGCTGCGCCTCTTTCAGAGGCTGCCGCAGTTCCTGCTTTTCTTCTTCTTCCTTGCCTCTCTGTTAATTCGTCCTTTTTTCCTTTGTTTTCTTATTTTCTTCTCTTTTCTTCGTACATAATAACTTTAATACATATTCATAATAAATATTACGCTTTAAATTCGACTTAAATCCCTTATAATCAATAATTGCGGGTTTTCGTCATCAAATCAAACCCGGTTTTTGGAGATTCGATTTGTTCATATCAAGTCTCTGGAATTCGACTTTTGTATATGCTTCCATCAGTTTATCACGTCTAACTCGTTTCCGTCTTAATAAGCTTAACCTAATTAATTTGTAGCTAGTTTCTAACTCGTCTATAATTAGTTCTAATCCGTATTAATTCGTTCTAATCCGTTTTAATTCATTTTTATCGCTCTCATGACAAATTCATATGTAAATAATACACTAAATCATTTTCATCCGAGTTAAATATCCATAATCAACCATTAAATACACCAACGAACATTAACAACACGCAGTTCTGACTTCTCAGCCAGAACTCACCTCAGGAACAGACGCAGTGACCACTGCGCCTTTTCCAAGGGACGCAGCATTGCTGCGCCTGTTCCCGGGTTGATTTATGTCTCTGAACTTCCGTTCTTGCTTTGACCTTTATCCTTAATTACGTATTAATCGACTATTAGCCGTAATATCACCTCCTAATCTGCCTATATTTTATTTTCTTTCTTTTTTCTCAAATTATCCGTCTTACCTATATTTTTGACGTAAATCAACTAGATCATTGTAATTTTCATTATCATTATTGTATATTATTTATTGTATGATTTTTTTACTTGTTTTCACATGTAATCAATTCTAAACCCTACTTTGACATTAATAAGTTCTAATCACATGTTCACCGACTTAGTATTAATTCACATGTTAGGACTAATCTATGGATGTTGCATTGCATGCATATAATCGAACATATCGAGTACAAACGATTTCCCTAATCATTAGTAGAGGTAGCTATCGAGGCAGGCGAGATTAGGTATTCAGTAAAAGGACTTCCTCATACGTACCCTCACCCCTTACTCCAGATCTCTGTGAACATCCGTATTCATTGGCATCCACGAGAGTCATTCGATCTAGACATAGAATGCTAAGGGTAACGAGTTCTTAGTGTTCATGTCAATACTTTGTGTCTTGACATGGCACGAGTTATTCGAACGGTTTCTAATTTTCCACAATAAATTGGTGGCGACTCTACAAATGCAAACGCTTGTTTCCCAAGCACCCCGTGGGCCCCCCGTGTCCACAGTTTGGCGACTCCGCTGGGGAGTAATACACTTACGTGTTGCCAAGGGTGAAACTTGAACAAGGTTAGGGAATAGTTTATATGAGACAGTTGTCGGTTTTCATGACTCGACCTTCTTAGGTCGTTTTATTCGGCCTTCCTAGGCCCAACCCAACCCATTCGACCAATCGTCCCGTCTGGACGGTCCAAATTCTTATCTGGGCCTAAGGATAGATAGCGATTGACGCCAACCATACCGTGATGCTTACTCATGTTTGTATTAAGAGCTTTCACTATTCGAGGAAATGGACTAGGAACTGACCTTACTCATGTTTGGCACGGACCTCTCCACAGACCAGGGTTTGATTGCTTGGTATGGCAACCCACCCTTTTAAACCAAAACCCTTCTAAATGCACTCAGCGTACCGTTATAATACCTGTATGAATGCTTGTATCATATGTGATCACCATTTTGTAAACAAAAACCATGATGAAATTTTGTAAAATAAAAAAACCTTTTTCAAAATGTAAACATTTTCAAAAATGGCCTAAATAGCGCAAAATGAGTCGAAACTCTGTCCAATCAAAATTTGTGCCTCAAAACCCATTTCAAAACCCCACTTCGAGTCAGCACTCCTACAACTACACTACAGTTGCCTAGGATAAACATTTCAAGGCCTTTGTCATTTACAAACCTCACTTAACACAGTGGCACACTCCCTCTTCACAAATCGAGTCTTTCTTTGAGTAAGTGTGCTAGAATGGTCGATCGTGTTTTGATTCGTCGTCGATCTCTTATGCAGTTTCCAAGATGCCTGGAACTAGTACCACAAGTCAGAGTGGTCAACCCCAAAATGGTAATGATCAAATCCTAGCTGCGCTCGCTCGTCTCCAAACAAGCCAAGACCAAGTTTATGATCGCCTCAACACTATTGAAGGCCGAATTGTTGCTGTAGAAACTAGACTCCCTCCTGCAGAAAGCGATGTTCCTAGCAAGGCCGTGCATGATAACCTTCCACCCTTTGATGGGCAACCAGAAACCAACCCTCCAATAGGTCCTACTGAAGCTGAAAAACGACTCCAATACTTGGTGGAGCAACTAATGTACCTCAAGGGAGATTGTTGGAGCTTGTGTCCTCCACAGTTAGTGTGATAACGTATATAAATCTCTTATAGGTTCACAAGGGTATACTTTGTATTTTATCAGTTGATTAACGATTACCTAATAACGGTTGGCTTGCTGGAAAGTTTGACGTTATTATCATACTGATGGCGGTGATTAACTGGTCCCTAAAAGTCACACCTAAAGGATGTGTTTGAGAGATGTGATTATGGAAATGTAATCACATTGATGTCTTATATGACTAAATGGTTAGTCCATGTATTTGACTAAACAGTTAGTCAATATGATGATGAGACGATTATTTAATATAATTAAATAATACCAGCTGAGACGAATTAATGGTTAAATTCGTAAATTGAATATAAACAGTTATATTTAATTAATGTATATAATGTTAGCTTGAACGAATTAAGATGTAAATTCGTAATTAAATGTAATCGGTTATATTTAATTAGCTAATTATAAATATGCGATATTTATAGTTAAAGTATATATTATACGATATTGTCATAATAAATATTTACAGACCGGTATTAATAAATTGACTACAAGCTGTTGTGTGTGGACTTATTAAATACGTGACGAAATAAATGACAATTGATAAAAATATACGCGTTTTATACATTACCAGACCAACCGAAAATAAGGAGATTTCTCTCCTTATTTGGAGTGTCACGGTTTGAGGAAAGAAATGAGAAAAATATCTTCCCCATTTTCCTCTCCTAATTTCGGTTATAATTAGGTCAAGGGGAGGATCATTTTTGACTAATTCATTTTTCTCTCAACAACTCTCATCAAAACAAAATCCTAAATTTTATTTGGAAATTAGGGTTCCTCTTCAAGCAAAAAGGGGATCTCATTCTAACAAATTGAGGGGCATTTTTCAAAGCATTTTGGGTGCAACTAATAGGAGAATATCGATTTCGATATTGTTCTTAGGCCAATTTTGCTAGGACCAAAGGTTATTTCTTAATCTCTCTATTTTGTTTATGCTATTTCATTTATGACTCGTATTCATAATTATAATTTCGTTATAATCCGTAATTTTTTAAAGGAAGTATACCGATATTTCCTACAAGTGGTATCAGAGCCAAGGCCACGAAATTATTTTTGATGATTTTCATAATTGAATCTAAACAAAATTTGAAAAGAAAAATAAATTCAATTCGGCAAAAATTTTTTTTTAGCCGTGAATTTTTTTTATTTTGCCGATTTGTTTTCTGTTTTTTTTTTTTTTTTTTATGATTTGTTCCATTTTGATTTATTCATATTATTGTTTTAATAGGTTAAGATGATAATATGATAATTTGTAGATGTTTTTATTTAATGAGAATTAAATTAAAATGTAAATGGAAATCGTCTTGTTTGATGATGTTAAATTTGTTTTTGCTATTTTTTGGCATATAAATTAATTTAACAAAAGTTCATATCAATTGTGATAATCGGTTTAATCATGATTTAGATATTCATTTTAATTGGTTAAATTGAATAATCTAGTTTGAATATATGTTTAAATTAAAAGATGATTATGCCAATCTTGTTATAATAGCAACATTAAACAATTTGTTCATCTTAATTTTTTTTTTCGATAAAAAGGGGCTGTTTTTTTTCCAGCCGAGAGCTTTACTGGAAAAAAAAACTGAATTTTTGTTTTGTTTTAGGGCTAAAAGCCGAGAAAAAAAAGAAAGATTGTTTTGTTTTAGGGCAAAATGCCGAATGGAATAAAAAAAAAACTGTTTTTTTCTTCCCTGTTTTGCCGTGAGCAGCATTAAAAAAAAAAAAAAAATTGTTTCGGTTTTTGTAGAAATGCCGAAGAAGAAAAAAAAGGGTTTCTGTTGTGAAAAAGTTCACAAAATTTAAGATACCTAATTATTTTAAAGAGGTTTAAAATAATGTTGGGTTAATTCATATTACAAGATTAATATGTATTAAGATTAAAATTATTGTGAGTAATTGAGGAATTGTCACATAATTTGATCAATTAAATAGGTGGTTTGGATAAATTAATCTACATAATTAAGGAATTATGTCTTGAATGTTTAATTTATTAGTTGATGCATTTTTTTTAGTTGAATGAATGGTTTTATTTACGTATTTTTGCAATCGGTTGTAATTTGTAATACCTAGTGTGACCTTAGTTAAATTATGTTTTCGTAATGATGGAAACATAATTTTTAATGTAATTTTGAGATCTCGTATCTCCTTTTGGTTTTCTTTAAGTATTATGGTTTTGAAATTAGAATGTAAATAGGTTTATTATGTAATTTTTAAATTGTAATTTTGAGAAGACTAAAGATGGAGATTGGATTGCTCACTCCCGCTACATGGACCAAGATGGAACATCAAGACAAGCTTCTCGGGTCCAAGGATGGATTCCAAAGTTGTATTAATGTTCATTTTGGTAGATAGGCCACACTAGGACTTTATTTTTGTTTTACGTTTTACCATTCTTATTGCTTTTCATTCACATGATAGTTAGTGCATCATATTCCGCTTAAACCAAACCACCTACTAAAATGCATGAAAATTTACACATATAGATTGAATGTTAGTTTTCATAGACATACAGATGTCACACTTTTTAAGCCATCGCCTTAGTTTATTCATTCTCGCATGCTAGATATTAGTTCACTTAAAATGAATTTAAATAAAGTTGATGGGATCTTCCTCTAAAACTAAAATTGAGACTAGTCTTTATAAGGGCAAACAACTATGAATCCCTTCTTCGTCGGTAGGCATATAGGACCTTACTCTCCATATGACCCCTTCTACGTTGGGTAAGTAGTTTGTGTTGACTTAGTTTACCTCAACATTATAATCCGAAGAGTTTCTCGTGATTATGATGGACTAAAGATAGAATTTACAGAAATTTATCGACCAAGAATTCTAATAGTAGAATTAGTCAAAAGGTTGGCTTATCAATTTACAGATAATTAAGTCTTGGGATCATTTATATAATTCTTGAGGGAGGTCAATTGTATAAATGCTTGAGTCTTCGCTTATAACAGTATTGCATTAAGACTTAAATCATAACGATAAGTATGCTTATTATATTTATTCTTCTTTTCGCAGTGTAGAATACGTTTATTTTGATAATACTGTTACAACAAATGGTTGGAAATAACGAAATCCCAATGCCAAGTGCCACACTTGGACGTGAGTCCTGGCTGAAAGCTTTCATGGACCACATGAATCAGTTCACACGTCTGAAAAATGACGGGTCCAACTTTGCGGACTGGGAGGCATCATTGTGGAATGCTGTCATTGCTGACGGTAAGCTCAAGTACTTAACTGAGCCAATACCGGTAAACCCAGGCCCCAATGCAGGAGTTAACGAGTCACTTGCCTATAATGACTTCGTCATGGAAGCGGGTGCGATAAAGAACGTACTCATGTTTGCAATGGAAACCAATTTGCAAAGACGCTTCATTGCCTAAGGTGCAAACAAGATTTTCACCACGCTCACTAACGAGTTCTCAAAAGCACCGAGAATCGTTACTTATGAGCATACCCGTCGCTTCTTTGATGCGAAACTCCAGAAGGGCCAACCGGTTAGCCCACACATTCTTAACATGATTGAGAATGTCGAGAAATTGGAGGCACTTGATTGCAAAATCAGTGAGAGCATAGTCATTGACCGTATGCTTCATTCACTTCATAATGGTTTTGCCCTTTTCAGGGCAAATTACTACATGAATGACATGAAGAAAGGTCCTCTTAAGCTACACTCACTTCTCGTACAGACCGAGAAGGATATGAAATTGAAAGGGAGCATGAAGCAAGATGTTCTCATGATTTCCAACAAGAATAATGGTAAAGGCAAAGCTCCCGGCGACCTAACTGTAGGTAAGCCAAAGTTTAAGAAGCCAGGAAACGGTAAGAGTGGGCCTGGTGAGACTAGTGGCTCACAAGGCAAGGCAAAGAGCAAGGGCGGTGACATTGAGTGCCACCATTGTCACAAGACTAGACATTGGAGGAGGAACTGTCCCGTGTACCGTGAGGACATAAAAGCAGGCCGCGTCACTCCTGTTGGTATGTCATCTTATATTCATATGATTGAGATTAACCATGTAAGTTTTGGAACTTGGGTACTTGATACTGGTTGTGGTTCTCATCTATGTAATCATTTGCAGGGCCTAAGAAACATCAAACCCCTCGCAAAGGGTGATGTGGACCTGAGAGTTGGGAATGGAGCACGAGTTGCTCCAGTCTCAGTGGGAACATATGTAATCCATCTCCCTAGTGGTTTTGAGTTATATTTATATAACTTTTACTATGTACCCAGTTTATCTAGGAACATTATTTCTGTTTCCGTACTCGATAAAGACGGTTTTGCATTTTCAATAAAGGATAATAGCTGTATTTTCTCTTTTAATGAAATGGTTTATGGCAAAGCAGTTTCCATGAATGGAATTTACATCTTAGATCAAACCACGGATATATTACACGTGAATAATAAGAAATTAAAGGTTGGTGACAAAGATCAAACTTATCTATGGCATTGTCGAATGGGACACATAAATGAAAAACGTGTAAAGAAACTCGTCGAGAATGGGACTATTCTCGCATTCGATTTTTCTACATTTGGCACGTGTGAATCATGTCTCATTGGCAAAATGACTCGAATTTCCTTCAAAGGTGTTGGAATGCGCGCTAGTGACCTATTAGGACTCATACATACTGATGTATGTGGACCTATGTCAATTACCGCTAGAGATGGCTATAGATATTTTATCACTTTCACGGACGATTTGAGTAGATACGGATATGTCTACTTAATGAAGCATAAAAGTGAGTCCTTTGAGAAATTCAAGGAATACCAGAATAAGGTTGAAAACCAACTGGGTAGAAAGGTTAAAGCACTCCGTTCAGATCGGGGTGGCGAATATCTTTCAAATGAGTTTGATCAACACCTTAAAGACTCGTGGAATCGTTTTACGATTAACTCCACCGAACACCTCAATTAAATGGTGTGTCCGAACGGAGAAATCGAACTTTACTTGATATGATTCGATCCATGATGAGTCACACGGTAGTACCTGATTCATTATGGGGTTTTGCTCTTTTGTCAGCTGCTCTTATACTTAACCGAAGTCCGACTAAATCTGTCGACAAGACTCCATATGAAATGTGGAAGGGAACGGTACCTAACTTGTCCTTTATTCAGGTTTGGGGCTGCGAGGCTTATGTCAAGTGGAGACACGAGGATAAGCTTGGCCCGCGATTGGTCAATACATACTTTTGGTTATCCAAAAGGAACGTTTGGTCATTACTTCTATTCGCCTACCGAACATCGAGTTTTTGTTGCGGCTAGTGCGACGTTCTTAGAGAGAATTTCTCGAGAACAAGTCAAGTAATAGAACCTTCAAGCTATCGGAGATTCAAGAACCAACAACCGAGGAACAGATGGAGGAAGTTGTTCCTCCAACTGATGATACAGTTAATATTTCTCAGGAACCTAGGAGGTCGGGTACAGTCTCTAATCCTCAGACAGATACATTGGTATGGTCGAGGATAATGAAGTTTTGCTCCTAGAGAGTAATGAACCCACTACCTATAAAGGTGCCATAACCTGTTCTGACTCAAAGCTATGGCTTGAAGCCATGCAATCCGAGATGGACTCCATGTATGAGAATGACGTATGGGATCTAGTTGATTTATTTAATAAGGTAAAACCTCTACAGTGCAAATGGCTTTACAAAATAAAGCGTTCTATAGACGGGCAACCAGATACCTATAAGGCACGACTAGTGGCAGAAGGTTTCACTCAAGTGCACGGATTGCATTATGATGAAATTTTTGCACCCGTAGTTATGATGCGTTCCATTCGGATTATCTTAGCGATTGCCGCTTTTCATGACTATGAAATTTGGCAAATGGATGTGAAAACCACCTTCTTAAATGGTTATTTGGAGGAGAAGTTGTACATGGTGCATCCCGAAGGTTTCATAGATCCTGAAAATCCTAAGAAAGTATGCAAGCTTAAGCGCTCCATTTATGGACTTAAGCAAGCTTCTCGAAGTTGGAATCATCGTTTCGACCAGGTGATAAAAGAGTATGGTTTCACTCGATCGGTCGAGGAACCATGCTTATATATCAAGTCGAGTGGGAGCAAGATTGTTTTCTTGATATTGTATGTCGATGACATACTCTTGATTGGGAATGACATTCCTCTCTTATCTTCGGTTAAAGGATGGTTAAAGAACCATTTCTAGATGAAAGATCTGGGTGAGGCACAACACATATTGGGAATCCGTATCTACCGAGATAGATCACGACGGACGTTATCACTGAGTCAGGAGTCTTATTTGGATAAGATTCTTGAAAGGTTCAGCATGACCAACTCCAAGAAGAGGAACCTTCCAATGACGTCTGGGATGCATTTGAGCAAGTCTCAGTCACCCACGACGCCTGAAGGGATTGAGCGCATGAGTCGTGTTCCTTATGCATCAGCCATAGGATCAATCATCTATGCCATGATATGCACACGTCCAGACGTGGCATATGTATTGAGTATGACATGTCGGTACCAAAAGAATCCAGGTGAATCACACTGGATAGCTGTTAAAAACATCGTTAAGTACCTACGGAGGACTAAGGATAGGGTATTGACTTATGGAGGAGATACTAAGCTATGCGCAATCGGTTACGCACATGCTAGCTTCCAAACGGATCGAGATGATTCAAAATCTCAGTCCGGGTTCGTCTTCACTCTTAGTGGTGTTGCGGTCAGCTGGAAGAGTTCCAAACAGGATGTTGTAGCAGATTCTACCACTGAATCCGAGTACCATGCCGCTTCGGAAGCAGCAAAGGAAGCTATATGGATGCGTCAATTCTTACGAAGACTTACGATAGTTCCTAGTTCGAATGACCCGATCACCATCTATTGTGACAATCGAGGTGCCATCTTCCAGGCTAAGGAGCCTAAGTCTAGCAACAAGTCTAGACATGTACATCGGAAGGCTCACCTGATCCGTGATTACGTGGAGCAAGAGGAGATAGTGATTGACAAGATAGCTTCGGATGATAACATCGCGGATCCTCTCACTAAACCGTTGAATTATGATAAGCATGAAGGGCACGTTATTTCCATGGGAATTAAACGTGTTCCTGAGTTGTAGTAGTTGATTATGGATTCGATACATTATCTTTTTCATATACTATTTATAACTTCATCAATTTTTTATAATATTTTGTTTTTCATGTGGATTGTACTGACAACATTGAACGCCGCAAAGTGAACTGAATTACATTATATTTGTTTTGGTCTGTAATCGCCTACATGAGCTGATAACTCTGGCTATTATATTGTGCAGTCGATTGATGGTGGGTTCAACGAGCCATAAGTCAAACAGTTGGCTGATCGATCACAGATACGAGTTATAACGATATCTCGTAGGACAAAAATTGTGAGAACGTAATGGAGTCCTAAATGTTTAAAAACATTCAGTGCCAGGTCATGGATTGGGCGTCCATTGTGTTCCTAGAGTCGATTCTTTTCACTATCGACTGTCTCTTGAGATTAAGGCAGTTTTTGGGTGACTTTGGTTTCTTTCTCATGGTCTGCCATAACAGGAGGCTAAGCAGGTTTTTTATGGGTCATTTCATACTGTGCTTATATCTGCAGGATTCGAGTTGAAGAAAATATCCAACCTTTATCAGGTTTAGTTATTTCTCAGGGCCACTCGAGGAGTTGTAACTGAAATGCATGGCCATGCTTGAATGAAGATTCGTTTATCAGTTAAGTTACTCTCTAGTCGGGGAAACCACTCTTGATATTGATCACTTGTAAAAGACGATCTTTGTGAATACGGATTTTGCAAATTGTTTTACATTGAGTGGGAGAAATTTTAGGATATGAGAATCGGTTATCGCACATACACTTGTGAGGACAAGTGGGAGATTGTTGGAGCTTGTGTCCTCCACAGTTAGTGTGATAACATATATAAATCTCTTATAGGTTCACAAGGGTATACTTTGTATTTTATCAGTTGATTAACGATTACCTAATAACGGTTAGCTTGCTGGAAAGTTTGACTTTATTATCATACTGATGGCGGTGATCAACTGGTCCCTAAAAGTTACACCTAAAGGATGTGTTTGAGAGATGTGATTATGGAAATGTAATCACATTGATGCCTTATATGACTAAATGGTTAGTCCATGTATTTGACTAAACAGTTAGTCAATATGATGATGAGACGATTATTTAATATAATTAAATAATACCAGCTGAGACGAATTAACGGTTAAATTCGTAAATTGAATATAAACAGTTATATTTAATTAATGTATATAATGTTAGCTTGAATGAATTAAGATTTTATTTCGTAATTAAATGTAATCGGTTATATTTAATTAGCTAATTATAAATATGCGATATTTATAGTTAAAGTATATATTATACGATATTGTCATAATAAATATTTACAGACCGGTATTAATAAATCGACTACAAGCTGTTGTGTGTGGACTTATTAAATACGTGACGAAATAAATGACAATTGATAAAAATATACGCGTTTTATACATTACCAGACCAACCGAAAATAAGGAGATTTCTCTCCTTATTTGGAGTGTCACGGTTTGAGGAAAGAAATGAGAAAAATATCTTCCCCATTTTCCTCTCCTAATTTCGGTTATAATTAGGTCAAGGGGAGGATCATTTTTGACTAATTCATTTTTCTCTCAACAACTCTCATCAAAACAAAACCCTAAATTTTATTTGGAAATTAGGGTTCCTCTTCAAGCAAAAAGGGGATCTCATTCTAACAAATTGAGGGGCATTTCTCAAAGCATTTTGGGTGCAACTAATAGGAGAATATCGATTTCGATATTGTTCTTGGGCCAATTTTGCTAGGACCTAAGGTTATTTCTTAATCTCTCTATTTTGTTTATGCTATTTCATTTATGACTCGTATTCATAATTATAATTTCGTTATAATCCGTAATTTCTTAAAGGAAGTATACCGATATTTCCTACAAGATAACATCTTCAGGGAGAATAATCGTAAGTATGAGGCCGTAAATTCTCAATTACCAACCAACTTCAACATGACTGACATCCCAAAATTCATGGGGCATGAAGACCCTTTGAAGCACATTCGTGCTTTCAAAGACTACATGTCTATCAAAGGCATCAAACCTGAGATGTTCTAAAGGATCTTTCCTTCATCTCTCGACACCATTCCTAAGCAATGGTTTTACTCTTTGTAGCACAAGAAAATTGCCACTTGGGATGACGCCGCAATTGAATTCACTAAACAATATGCGGATAATGCTGAAATCCAAGTCAACATGCGCACTGTAGAGGTTCTTACCCAAAATGAAAAAGAAGGCTTCACCGACTTCCTAAGTAGGTGGAGGAAGACTAGCACATAATTAGTTGAACGTCCAGATGAAGCTACCCTCGTGGAAAAGTTCGTGGATAACTTGAGACCTATTTATGAAAACCACTTGAGGTACCAAAACATAAAGACCTTCAAAGATCTAACCGTGCTAGGGACGAGAATTGAAGATGACATCCGTAAAGGGCTCTTGTCCAAAACGGTAGGCCGTGGATATCAAGGCTCAACGAGTTGTTCTTATAGCTCTACTAGCAAGACTTATGAGGTTAACCTTCTCGAATCATCAAAGAAGAATAACCCACAAAGGAAGTTCACGAACATTGGCGATTTATACTCCAATGCTCTGAAAAGGTTGATGAAACAGGGTAAGCTCCAACCCATAGGACCTACACCTGACCCAGAAAAGAAGTCCAAGTTGTTGGAAGAAAATGCATACTGCGAATATCATAGCGGTAAGGGACACGATACAGAGAAATGTTTCAAGCTAAAGCATGTCCTTCAGGATATGATCGAAGATGGTCGTCAACCTATACCTCCTGGAGGTAAGCCCAAAAACACTCAGAATCCTCTTGGAGTTCTGATGATTACAGATGAATAATCCACCTTGGATTGTTCACACCTCATTTCTCCAATCGAAGATGATATTCATGCATTAGAAGATGAGGGGAGTTATTCCACCATTTCTCCTACCATTGCCGATTTTATTGCATGGGCAAAGAGTGTGCTTAGGCAAGTTTCAGAACTGGAAGATGTAGTAGCATCCCTCCGCAATCCAAGCACCATACCCAAGGAGAGCATGCCAACAAATCTATCTCAATATTCTACAATGCAAGAGGTATTCGCCGTGGTTGATAGTCTAGTCGACCAAATAATCAGTTTAGAAGCCGAGATCATCAGATTGAGAGAGCTTACTATCGTCAACGGAATATGGGCCGATGACGATGAAGATGAATACCTCACCGAACACTATCTAGTCAAGGTTAGTGAGGATATAGTCAAAGCTAGCAAAGATCAAGATATAGACCACCTTACTCGTTCACGACGTCCATATCAAAATGTTTCTCAGAACGGTCCTATAGCTAATGGTCCAGTTACTAACACCAATGTCATCACACTTGCTAAAGCAACTGCAGAAAACAAAGGCTGATCTATCAGTCTGACAACTAGTGGCAAGTTCATTTCCTCATCGCCAAGCTTTACTTCAAGCCTTGGCTAAATTGAACGTGGCACACAACTCTACGCCTGACGACGTAGTCAACTTGGTCTTCCAAGATTCAACTAAGCTAAGTAACCCAGTTACTTTCCCAGATGAGGATTTGCCTTCCTTCGGCGCCAATCACAACCTAGCTCTGTACATTACCGTCATATGCTTAAAGAAAAACCTGCCAATGACTTTGGTAGATGATGGCTCCGCAGTCAATGTCATACCATTGAAAACGGCATACAAATTGGGCATGAAAGAATCAGATTGGACACCTACTAACCAAGGTGTTCAAGCATACGATGGAACACGACGTAAAGTGGTAGGACTAGTCAACCTCACCATAGCCACAGGACCAATTGAGCGAAAGGTTAACTGTCAAATAATGGATATCGAAGCATCATTCAATATACTTCTGGGAAGGCCTTGGATTCACGCTTCCAAAGCAGTAACATCCACCTTGCACCAGAAAATCAAGATTCCACTAGATGGCAAAGTAGTGACGATCACTTCGTCACCAATCAAGGCAGTAATAGAGAAGATGTCAAGCAACCAAGTAGTTACAGAACCAGTATACGAGCTTGGGGGCTTTCATAGCATAAACCTTGTAGACAGCGAACTGGCACCTCTATACTTCGATCCATACTCCAATTTAGTGGTCAACCATATACTAAAGTCTCAGGGATACTTCCCGGGAATGCCAGTGAATCCCGAAAAGAAAAATACCTTCGCACCTTACAAAGAAGGAAACTCTCAAAGGATACCATTGGGATTAGGATACAAACCCACAAAAGAAGAAGCTTTGGAGATGCTCACTCAATTTCAAAATCGAAAGAACAACGGAATCCAAATGCAACCCTATCTCCCTACCCTAAATGGATACTTTGTTAGAGAAGGGAATCAAGAATACTTTCACGGGTTTCTCGAACCTTGGCACTATAAAGGAATGCAACTAGCTGGAATAAAGATCTTTCATGATTGCTACTTCATTCCTTCAGAAACGGTTCCTACCATCAAGACTCGCCAAGCATCTTGCTTAGATGAATAGGCTATTAGTCTACTGTTTGGGGAGGATCTATTTGTTAGAGCTGCACAGGATGAGATCATTACCATGATACTTCAGGATGACCATTTCAACCCTGCAGCGTTAATCACCGAAATCAGCAGAAAGGATGGAGAAAGTCGATCAAGTGGACGAACAACCAAGGAAACCTCTTCAAAGTCACCATTGGAGAAGGAGAGATGTTCAAAGGAGAACTTGAAGACAACGAATTCGAGTCGGAGTCGGAGTCGGAATCAGAGTCTGAGTCTAGAGAAGTCCCTAGAGAGTCTCCTCCTGTCGTCACTCCCAATACCCTTGTTTCTCCTAGCTTAGCATCGAGTAGTAACAGTAGCTCGGGAAATGCCCCAGTAGTTGTCCCTTTACCGCCACTGACTACTGAACAGATGGCTTCTTTGTTTCAACTCTTTTCAAAATTTAATATGAATAAATAAGATTCTGCTTACTCTTTGTGTTATTCTGAATGTAATTCTATTTACGATGATAATGAGGATGATCCTGATCCAGACTCAATCGAATTACCTCCCTACATAGCTAAAGAAATATTACAAGAGGGGGAAGGGGCACCATTTATAGAGAACACTGAACCCATCAACGTAGGAACCAAACTAGAACCCCAAGAACTTAGGATAGGGACAACCTTAAACCCAACTGAAAGGGCCGATTTCATAGACCTCCTACACGAGTTCAAGGACGTTTTCGCTTGGTCCTACAAAGACATGCCAAGAATCGACAGGGACATTGCAGAACATAGAATTCCAATCAAACCAGGTTTCAAATATGTAAAGCAGAAGCTTCGCCGAATGAAGACTGAATGTGCTCTCAAAATCAAAGAAGAAGTCGATAAACAATTCAAAGTCGGGTTCATCAAAGTTTCCGTGTATTCAGACTGGGTGGCTAACATAGTACCCGTACCCAAAAAGGATGGGCGAACTCGAGTTTGTGTTGACTTCAGAGACTTAAACAAAGCAAGTCCCAAGGATGACTTCCCTCTACCACACATCGACATCTTGGTAGATAATACAGCAGATCACGTGTTGTTATCCTTCATGGACGGATATGCAGGGTACAATCAGATCAAAATGCCCATAAAAGATATGCATAAGACCGCCTTCGTCACTCAATGGGGCACCTATTGCTATACTGTTATGCCATTTGGGCTAATCAATGCTGGAGCTACTTATCAACGCACTGCGACCACGTTGCTACATGACATGATGCATAAAGAAGTAGAAGTATACGTTGATGATATGATTGTCAAGTCCAAATATAGGAAGAGGCACATTGACAACCTTCGTAAATTCTTCCTAAGATTGCGAAAGTACAACATGAGGCTCAATCCTCAGAAGTGTGCGTTCGGGGTAACATCAGGCAAACTCCTGGGATATGTCGTCAGTCAAAGAGGAGTGGAAATTGATCCTTCAAAGATCAAGGCTCTAATCGAAATGCCACAACCCCAAACAGAGAAGGAGGTTAGAGGATTTCTAGGCAAGGTGCAATATATAAGCCGATTCTTATCGAAGCTTACCATGATCTGTGAACCCATTTTCAAAAAGCTCAAGAAAACAGATCATACCATATGGGACGACGATTGCCAAAACGCATTTGACAGAATTAAGGAGATACTAGCCAAGCCACCAGTGCTCATGCCTCCTCAGCGAGATCAACCTCTTGGTTTATATCTCACAGTAACCGAAACAGCCATAGGGGCTATGCTCGCACAAACTGTGGGGAAAGAAGAAAGAGTTATCTACTACCTCAGTAAGAAGTTCTTGGAGTATGAGTGCAAGTACACACCTCTCGAAAAGATACGCCTCGCTCTTGTGTGGGCAACAAAGAAGCTACGCCATTACATGTTTAGCTACTCTGTCAAGGTGTATTCCAAAATGGATCCCGGCAAGTACCTCTTCGAGAAACCCGTTCTCAATGGTTGATTGGCAAGATGGACCTTAATGCTCTCAGAGTTCGACCTCAAATATGTGTCTCTGAAGGTTATAAAGGGGCGCGCCGTTGCCGAATTCTTCGCAGATAATCCTATCAACGACACCCAAGCAATAGACATGTGGTCATTTCCAGACGAGGACATACTACAAACTAGTGTAGACTCCTGCGACCTTTATTTTGATGGAGCATCGAATCTAAGAGGATTTGGAATAGGAGTGTTGCTCATTTCTCCTGAAGGTGAGCATACACCACTCTCTGTCAAACTCGACTTCGAGGTGACAAACAATGCAGCAGAATATGAAGCTTGCCTCATTGGGCTACAAGCAGCGGTAAGTTTAGGCATCAAGAATCTTCGAGTTCACGGAGACTCATCCTTGATCATCAACCAAATTACTGGATCTTGGAAAATTCGAAGTGAAAGTCTAGCACCTTATCAGGCTAGGATAGATCAAGTTGCCCAATTCTTCGATCAGGTCACTTATCTTGCAAAACTTGCATCTTTGATTAACATGCCAGACAACATGGTAGAAATGCCTTTATGTATCGAACGACGGTCAGAACCAGCCTATGTGCACCAAATTATAGATGAGGAAGAAAATCCAGGGGAACTTTGGTTTCAAGCCATTCTAAACTTCAAGCTCAATGGTACATATCCACCAGATATGGATAAGAGGGGACAACATGGTATAGACATACTAGCCTCTCAATACCTCCTCATGCAGGGAGAATTGTACAAAAGAACACCTCTTGGTGTAGTCTTGCGTTGCCTTGATCATTCGCAGGCACAAAAAGTGATGGAAGAAGTTCATGATGGAGAATGTGGTCCTCACATGAGTGGACCAATGATGGCAAAGAAAATCACGCGTCTGGGATATTACTGCACCACGATGGAGTCGGACTGTATCAAATAGGTCAGACATTGCCATAACTGCCAAATATTCGGGAATGTGCAACACGTCCCTCCTTCACTGCTTTACACCATGACATCTCCTTGGCCGTTTTCTACTTGGGGAATCGACATCATTGGGAAAATCACTCCAGCCGGAACAGGAGGCCACTGTTTCATTTTGGTAGCTATCGACTATTTTACTAAATGGGTTGAAGAGGCATGTTACACTAGTCTCACAACCAAAAACGTGGCAAAGTTCATACACTAGTAGAAAAACCCCCTACGGTGGCGGTTATAAATGACCTTTTACGGCGGTTTTTAGAGATTTAGGGTGCGTCGTTTATCGCGGCGTCGTATAAACGTTACGGCGGTTGTAGGCTATTGTTAAACCGCCACTATAGCTATCTTATAGTGGCGGTTGTTATACAAAACCGCCATTATAAACTTATCTAATACGACGGTTTTTATAGAAGAACCGCCATTGTAATTCATCAAAACCGCCGCCATTGGTATTTCAAAATAAATTTACCCTCAAACCCGACACTACATGTTATCTATAACGTCGGTTGTAGCTACAGAACCATCGCGATAGGTTAGTATAACGTCGGTTGTAGTTAAGAAACCGCCATTTTAGGTATTTATAACGTCGGTTGATTTGTTGATGAACCGCCATTAAAGGCGATTTTTTTTTTGATTTTTTTTGTTTGATAACCTTTTAGCGTCGGTTTTAAAGAAACCGTCGTAATAACTATATTTATATTTTTTTTAAAAAAAAAATCTACAGAAATTTCGTGAGAGCCTCCCCATAAATATTATGATTCCAAATACTATATGAACCAAAGAGGACAAGTGAATAGAAATTTAACCACATTTGTAATATTCCAAACACCACAAGTACAACAAACTAATAACATCCATGTGCCATTACATCCAACAAAATAACATCATCACTAACTATCACCAAAAAATACATTCAACCGTATGAATAACACAAGCCTTAGTTAATAACTAATCTACAAATTCGGTAAACAATTGGTAGCCCACTCTTCTTTGATCTCATAAATGTCGGCATCTGACATAGTTCAATTCGCCATAAGCTATAGTTGACAAATAGGTCAATTAGTAAGAATATAAAGCTATAACTACATAAATAAACCATGCCAAGAATTTAAATAATATATACCTTCTCAAATTGTTCTTCATTGCTCCTTGTAAATAAAAAAGTTATGTTGTACATCCACTTCATGACATAATAACCACACTCATAATTATTTGGCGGTTGGGGACACTAAAATTTAAAGAAAAAAAATCATATTAATTATATAGCATGTAAAATGTAATATAATTTAAAGTTAGTCGTTACAATTTAAAAGGAGTTTATATTTTACTTACCACGATGTCATCTTTAATGATAAGCTTATTATTCTTTCTAGCGAAATTACGCCTTCCGCCTTGAGCGCAATGTAAAAACCAAGCGTTTTTTAGTCTTCCTTTTATGTCCAATTTCTTTGTTGTTTTTTTGTCCGAATCCAAAATATAAATAGTATTTAGCCCCAAACAAGTAACGATCAACATCCAATGGTTGCTAGAGATATAAGTTCATAGTTAGAGTTACTATTAATAAATCATATATTACTATAAAATATAAAAATAAATTAAAACAAATAAAATTATTACCTCTCATAAAATGTGCCCAAGATATAATTCTTTTCCTCTTGAATCTTCTAGACATGTGCAATATAATCTTCACATTGTCGCCCGTTTTGCATATATTCAGAAAGTTTCACCGGGCACATGTATCCGACTACTTTTGTTGCTTCGCTTTGAGTAGCACATTGATACAGAAAACTACATACAACGATTATATTAGTAAGCGAAGAATGAATGAACGAAGAATAATATATAACATTATAAGTAGAAAAAGTCTCAGACATGTGCTGACGTTATATTGAAAGATTAACCACAATGTAATTCATGGTATTTAGTGAAAAAAAATTCACATGTAGTGGTTGGGATGGAGATGGTCAGGGGACCTGAAATAAATTTCACATCTGTTCAGAAATGCTAACCAGTACGAAAAAAATGCTAACCAGTAACTTTAAAGCATTCAACCATCTTAACCTCGACATGTAATTTTTTTTCCCTTCAGAAACATCATCAGCATAAAGTGTGATCTTATCCTTAGTTTTCTAGGATTGGTCTTTATTTTTTCTACATAGCACTATGTAAGTATGTCATTGAGGCTGTGTATGTGGGATTTATTTTTTCTTGGGTTTTAACGGGTAAAGTTTAAGTTTTTTTAATGGAGCGATGAAATATTGATGGCTAAATTGGCTATGGTTTGTCTTATGATCACAAGAGGTGACGATTGATGGCTAGAGTGCTAATCAGAGACAGAAACAAGTAGGAAATAAACATGGCTAGAGTCCTTGTCTTACCCTTTACTCTATAATATCTAAACAAATTAAAAGTCTATACTGAATAGCCATGTTGGCCAGAGGCCACAAGAATCAGATCAAAACAATGACACATAGCCGCAATTCAGATACCTGACCAACTGAGCAGATCAGACTAGATTGGCATAAACCGTAAAATGTCATAACCACAAAATAGTCGGACTAAGACTCAAACTGAATAACCAATAATAAGGAAGCATACTCACCAAGAAACTCTTATCCATGCGTTGCCTTTTAAATTCTTCACAATCATCTGCCTTGATTTGATCATATTTACCAACAGGAGTATCGCCAGCTACTTTTCCATCCGGAAGTTTCATAGTCTTGGTAATGTAAGTGCGTGTAAATGTACACCTGAATTCCCTAAATGCTTTTGACAAAATCTTTAGAACATCCTGTTTATTCCTATCATCTCTAATATTCCACATCAACTGCATATGAAAAATAAAAACAATATACAAATGATAATTTATTCCATACAAAAACTCCGTAAAAGAATAAATAAACATCCATGTTATCTGATTCGTTCTTCATTCATACCTTTACTTCTTTCCAAATGGTTTCTTTTTCGCCTGTTGGTACCTTCCTCCAATCATTATATGTGATCTTGATATTTCGAATTAGTTGTCCCATGTCAGTGACAAATTTCGAGTGGTACTCTCCCGTAGGTTGGCCAAACTCATTAAAATCAATCTGCAACTTTGCTGGATTTTTTTCTTTTTCTTCCTTTAAGTTCTTCCCAGTTGCAACACCTCTCGTATTTTACACTGGACGAGAGTCATTGATCTCATTTTCACTCATGTTCAGGACCTGAAATAAATAAAGAATTATTTAGAACATATAAGAAAATAATACATACTCTTTTTTTGGTTTAATAAAAAGCTGCATGCTTTTACTAAAGTTTCCTTCATCTTTTGTTTATTTTTCCATCTAGATAAACTAATGGTCAAAAGTTTTATTTCAGATAGGTGAAACTAAGGTTTTCCTTAGAGCTGGTCAGATGGCAGAACTTGATGCCTGGAAAGCTGAAGTACTTGGTAAGGCAGTAAGAATTATTCAGCAAATGGAAGTGTTATTACGCTGCATTCATACTGAAGCAATTTACTGATATTACGCTACATTCATACTGAAGGAATTTACTGATCAATTTACTTATCAGTCTGTTTTGGGACAGTCAGAATTATTCAGCAAATCCAATCTGTTATTGAACGCAAACTAAGCATGCTATCCTGTTCTTTTTCAGCCACTCACTCAATTATATAACCAAAGCAAATTTCTACATGAAGAAGCTAAATATTGAGACTGCTATGAGTAATATCATATACTACCTTTTAAAGTTCCTTATTTTAAGTTTTATATGCACTTCAATACTGATGAAATAGTCTAGGAAAAAAATACAAGGTACATTGAATTATTCAGCTCACTTGACTATTTTTTTGCTTAAATTCAAGATCGGAAAAAAAAAATTAAGCAAATTCAAATTGCCAATACACACATATCACACATTTCCAAAATTATTACAAAATTCCCTTAATTGTAACTTCTTTTATTATTTCCCTTACATGGTCATTTTTGCTAATGAAATTGTTTATCATGTTTGAATTCAGAGGAATCGCGGTCCCAGATAGCACCGAGCCACATGGATTAAGACTATTGATCAAGGATTACCTGTATGCAGCAGATGGACTCTTAATATGGGATGCAATTACTAAATGGGTTCGAGACTACGTGACCCATTACTACATAGAACCTAGTCTAGTTACCGAGGACAGAGAGCTTCAATCATGGTACGACGAGGCTGTAAGAGTCGGCCACGCTGACTTCAACAATGCGAGCTGGTGGCCGGATCTAAAAACTCCAGAGGACCTCAATAACATCTTGACTATACTCATATGGTTAGCCTCAGTACAGCATGCTGCCCTGAATTTCGGACAGTACCCATATGGCGGGTATGCCCCAAACAGGCCGGTTTTAATGCGTCGTTTGATACCCGATGTGAATGACTCAGAGTACGCTTGCTTCTTAGCTGATCCACAGAAGTTCTACTTTACTGCTCTACCTAGTGTGCTACAAACAAGCAAGTTTATCGCGGTAATTGACACGCTTTCAACTCACTCTCCTGATGAGGAATACTTTATGATACACAACTAAACCAATCTTATGTCTTCCAAAAACTGCAACTTACTTAACTCTGCTCATTCACTCTACTTTTTCCCTTTTCATCCAACACTATGGATGCAGACTTTAGCTAAAGAATGTGAGAAGGAAGGCCAAACGACTAATTCAATCATCTCGACCAAGATACCTTTCCTAGACCTTGCTGCGAACAGGCTTTGCTTGAACTTAACATTTAATTAACTAATGTTTGGAGTTAGGGGATCCCTGATAGCTATATAATGCTTCGACAACAGGATTGCAGGAGGATGTGAGATGAAAAATATCGTTTCGCTAAACCTGTACTGTATTCTGTATTAATGAAACCGACTAGAACAGAGGATTCACTGCTACTTACCGGCCTATGTTTCAACTCTAAATTGTAATGAAACCCATCCTAGATTCATACCCTTCGAACCCTTTAACAACCTCTTGCAACACACTATAACTCGACACAAAATAAGCCCAAAAAACGACTCATACCAAAACGAACAAGGGGCAGCAAATACCTGACTTTAAACACAATATTTTAACAACCTAAAACAAGTATTCAATTTATACTAATAGAGATGCTACTGTGTATAGTTCAATAATTCAATAATTCATAATTCAATAACACAACAATACAATAACGATTAATTTGATGATAGTGATAAAGATTTAAATGAAGAAACTGTAATTGCAATTAAATATGGTCAAACGGTACCTTCGATGTTGTTGCGGATAAAGGGCGGTGGCTTTGTGTTGTAGCTTGTGCGGTGTAGCCGGAAACAACCAGTAGAATAGAGAGGAGTTCGAAAACTAGGGTTATCGGAATTGAAATTGGAATTGATGATTGAATTGAGTCAAAGAATAGTCGATGTAATCGGCCCAAACAACAAGTTCTGACGAACTTAATCAATACTACGTCAGAGGGCGGCATGAGGAAGCAGGTTTTCGATTGCCGGAGTTAAATTGTGAGGGGATGCGAGGTTTTGGCGGTTGAAATGAAGAAGACGAAGCAGCAGCTTTACAGTATATGCTGAAGGGTTTTCGCGGTTGAAGGAAATACGTGTTTGTATGTTGAAGGTTTTTGGCCTTTTTGGCGGTTCAATTTTTGTTTTTATAATTTTTCTATTAACGTCGGTTTTAGTTAGATACCGACATAAAAACATATTATGGCGGTTTTTTAGTCCAAAAATGTATAACTTTGAATTAACTTATAGCGTCATTTTTAACGTCGGTTGTTAATAGAACCGCCACTATTGAACTATGGTGGCGTTTCCTATTTAGAACCGCCATAAAAAGCTTATTTTATCACGGCGGTTCTTACTTAAACCGCCACTATAAACCTCCTATATACAAAAATATTTCCTTTCCACCAATTTATTGGGCTTTTCGCGTCGTTTCTATTAGAACCGCCACGATAACTGCGTCGTAATAGGGATTTTTTCTACTAGTGATACAAACCAATATAATCTGTCGATATGGTTGCCCACATGAGATCATCAGTGACAATGATCACATTTCCAGGCTGAGACTGAGCAATTGCTAGCCAAATACAAGATCAAGCACCATCATTCCTCGCCATATAGACCTCGAACTAATGGCGCGGTAGAGGCAGCTAAAAAGAATGTCGTCACTATCCTCAAAAAAATGATCGACAATTATCGCGATTGGCCCAACAAGATACCATTCACATTATGGGGTTATCGCACATCAGTTAGGACGCCCACTGGGGCCACTCCTTTCTATATGACTTACGGCATGGAAGCTGTACAACCAGTCGAGCTAGAAATCCCGTCCTTACGCATTCTACTTGAAAGTCAAATTCCAGAAGCTGATTGGAAGAGGGACAGATATGAAGAACTCATTCTCTTGGATGAACGAAGGTTGCGCGCATTACATAATGTGCAAACATATCAGGCACGTATCAAACGAGCCTTCAATAAATGGGTTAAGCCCAGAAACATTAAAGAAGGAGATTTGGTCCTCAAATCAGTCAAAGCTCTCCTACTTGTCGATCCACGTGAAAAGTTTAAACCCAACTGGGCCGGACCTTTCTTAGTCAAGTTCATACTCTCCGGGGGTGCGGTTAAGATTACAGACCTAGATGGGAATGAATTTGCTAACCCAACTAACCTCGATCAACTAAAACGATATTATGCCTAGTATAGGACAAGAAACGCGCCTCGCGTAATACCTACGTGCCGCTCTTGCGACACGAAATAAAAATGGCCCCTGGCCCGCTGAAATAAAGCTTATGTCACCTTGCTCTTGCATTTTGACACTTCGACATCCTCATATCATCAAATAAATCGAATTGTATTTTAGGAGTAAGTAAAGCTCATGCTTATTTTCTAGTTCGCTACAAGCTCTTGCTTAGAACAATTATAGTTTACATTTATTCGAACTACGCGCAAGGACATGATTTCATTTTTAAAATGAATACGTAGGCAATCCTTCACAGGATACAACCCATTTTTTTAAATGTAAATAGAAGGACATTTGTACTTGCATTTGAAATTCGACAAGAATAATAAAAGAAAATCGCAATAGTTTCATAACTAATTAATTTTTTATTCATTTGTTCCATAAATAATAATAGTATGCCAAATAATATAAAATGCCAAACTAAATGCTAAGCTAGGATTCTAAAAACCCCGCTATTTATTACAAATAATAATAATTATAAATAGTACTACCACTAAGGCTACTCTTCCATCTTCCCTTTGCCTTTGTCATTCCTATCATACTTATTGTCTCGACCACGAGCCGGGCGCTCTTGTGCTATCGCCGACCTAATCACCAAAGGTCTCTCTCACGGTCTAATCTTACCATTTTGATCCACCACCATCGTTGCAGCAGGAGCGATCTTCGGTTTCTTTGACGGATGAACGACTCGGAATCCGGCCTCTTCCTCCTCCTCAGTCAAGTACTTCTGGTTCTCCTTTGCTACTTCGCGGATCTTGTAGTCAATAGGTTCGTGCTTCCTCAATTTCTCACGCTCTTCAAAAGTAGTTGCCTTACTCCATTGCAAGTAATAATCATATACCCATAAGGAGCCAATAGGAGAGGGTATGAACCACATGTTCCTCTGAGCCCACTTGAGGGCCCACTCTCGACGAATCTCTGTAGTATGTGCCAAAGCAGTCTGAGGAATGGTGTCAAGCTTTGGGATCTTCTGCTTAAGGCCCACTTGCCTCATCAATCTCTCCGGGAAGATACAAATCATGAATTCCAAGCCAGGGATGCGAACTGACCGAGTAGGGTCTAGAGATGAAACTCCAGTGACTGACCTGAGATGCCACTATGGCACAATCCATCGGATCAAGGGACCTCCTTCATTCTTCAACTTGTTCTCCCAATAGTTGCAAACCCGAGTGAAGTCCACCATGTAGAGCCTAGTTATCATCGCAATCGACCGAGCATGGTATCCTGGCACATTAACTTGGG
This sequence comes from Silene latifolia, assembly GCF_048544455.1. NCBI lineage: Eukaryota > Viridiplantae > Streptophyta > Magnoliopsida > Caryophyllales > Caryophyllaceae > Silene > Silene latifolia. Next base: position 120,805,398 of record NC_133536.1, on the reverse strand, counting down.
GCTCGATCAGCCGCAGATGCTTCATAAGCCAAACCTGCAAAGAAGACGGGAATTAATGCCCATATGGTCAACAAAAAAAAAACGAAAACAACAAAAAAAACGGTTGGCACATGTATAAAAAAAAAGTAAAGTGGGTTCTTACCTGCAAAATGATGGGACTTCCCAGATAAGGAAGCTCGCAATTGGCTTTTCTGTTGTCCAACCCCAGAATGATCTCTCCTAAACAAAGGCATGTTGGGCTCTTGCGCAGCTCCATTTGTTCCACTAAGCTCAAGAAACGAGGGTCCCCTCTCATCTCCTTGTTGATATGCCCTTGATGGACATAACAGTGAAGTAGACAAAACCCGAATGCCCTGCGTCTCGCAACATAAGAAATAGAAGGGTCTTCCTTGTTTATGAATCAGTCGATAAAGTCAAACATACGGACTCCTTTTGAGGTCACAAGACGGTCAACCTCAGCCTTGGTCAGTCCAAGCAAGTCTCTAAATTTACCCTTATACCCTTGAGAGCTAAACGGTATAGCGGGTGCATTTTCTGGATCCCATCCTCCAATAGCATCTACTAGTTTTCTTGCCCGTGCATTGCACGGATATTAAAATAATATGTGATAAATTTCATAATAAAATGGAATATAGACATATAGTACATTGTTCATGTCTAAGATTTTATGTATGCCGCATGACCAACAAATAATTCCCGTTAACATAATATTGAAATAAGAATAAAAGAGTGTTTGATTAATAAAATACTTTTTTTTAGGAAAATAAAACCAATATGAAGTTTTTATACATGATATTTGGACCGATAGTTTTAAAAGTTGTTCATTAATACCTGTTTGTTTTTCAATTGGTCAAGGAAAACAATAATATCTACTTTGCATAATCAAGTTAATGATGCAACAAATCTCCTTCTTTCGAATAACAACCATAATTTAATCATTGCTGGATCAAATTGTAATTATGTAAAAACATTTAGAGGTAGTTAGATTGTTATATCTCCCGGTCAAAGTATAGAAGTACGTTTGAATGTGAACCAAATTCCGACGCAATACTACATGCCTAGGGCTGCTTATGACCCCCCCTCTCTATAGCAATAGTCTTGGCCCCCATCTTCTCATTTGAAAAAAAATATTTCACACAGACCCCGATTTTTCTTTCCTATTCACACACATGATCTAAAACAATCTCATCCCTTGAAAGATCGATCATTGTCTCCGAAACTTATCTCATATTTATCCAATCAAGTGAAAAACTAAACTAAACCCTTACTTCTAGAAAAATCCACCATCTAATAGAAACTAACTCTTACTCTCGACAATGTTGTTATTTTTTTAGGAAAATAAAACCAATATGAAGTTTATATATATGATACTTGAGACTGAGAGATTTTAGATTTTGTTCATTAATACTTGTTTGTTTTTCAATTGGTCAAGGAAAACAATAATATCTACTTTGCATAATCAACTCAATAATGCAACAAATATCCTTATTTAGAATAACAACCATAATTTAGTCATCGTTGGGTCAAATGGTATTTACGTAAAAACATTTACAGGTAGTTAAATGTTATATCTCCCGGTCAAACTATAGACGTACCTTTGAATGTGAACCAAATTCCAACGCAATACTACATGGTTGGGTCTGCTTATGACACCCCCCCCCCCCTATAACAATGGTTTTTCCCCCATCTTCTCATTTGAAACAAAAACCTTCACGCAGACCCCTCTTTTTCTTCCCTATTCACACACGTGATCTAAAACAATCTGATCTCATCCCTTGAAAGATCAATCCTTGTCTTCGAAACTTCTCTCAAATTTATCCAACCAAGTGAAAAACTAAACCCTTACTTCTAGAAAAATCCACAATCCAATGGAAACTAACCCTTGCTCTAGAAAATATGTTTAGAATTAATATTTAATTTAATTTGGATTGATGGGGTTAAGATTAAATTTTTCAGTATGATCTTTTGAGGTTTATTGTTATTATTCATGTTACCTATATGTTTTAATGCAAGCGATATTTTTTTTTTTTCATTAGAAAAAGAGAGTATTTCTTACAAAGCCAACCACTAATGATTCCTTATAACTACGGAATCATTTGAGCAACTATCTCTTCTAATAGGGAATCACTTACATTTGCAAGCGATATTTTGCGGATAAATAACCTTATTTATTTTCACTATCCTCATTGAACTCACCACCCTCCACAAATGCACCCTCCCTCCACCCCAGGCCACTAATTTACGCGCAAAATAAAACATCAGTCACTGTGATTAGTTCTTACTACTTGAAACAACCTTCAATCCACTACCAATATCACTACCTTTCTGCCACGTTTTACATCTTAGAAGTCATAAATCATATTCACCTCCATGAAAATATGGATCATCGTCTCCCTTATCGAAGACAATTTGTTTCTCCTTCAACAAAGAAAAGTTTAAGAAACAATCTTCCCTCTTATCTCTCTCCTTTTCCCTTCCTAGTCGTTTTCTCGTCCTCTCCCCTACCTCAAATCCAGATACTCAAACAAATTGTTTAGGTACTATGTTTGTAAACTGAATAAGTTTGAATATTGTATATATACACGAACTTTGTTATTTATTTCATATTGCATAATTAAATCTTACTATCTCCATCTCATTTTTATTGTCTTTTTTTATTCAAATTTTATTATCTCATTATTATTATCCCCTTTCTAGATCTAGTAAGGAAACACTTTAGTCAACCAACTCGTAGCAATGAACCTCATTCCCACTCGAAACAACCTTTAGCCCACTACTTAATCCCTTCGATTCACACATAAAACGGTCTAACATGCAAAGCTTTCATCTCTCTCTTGAAAAGTCCATCTAACTAACAGAAACCTAATCGCTACTTTATGAACTTCATCATTTTTATATCCCGTAAAGCTTAAGTTGAACATAAAAAAAAATGCAGAAACTTAGGTTTTGTTTGATAACGACAAATTGAACATTTTTTTTAGCATTTTGAGAGTTTTTGCACTATTTAAATAACAAATGTCTTTTTTTGTGTTGATCATCGACATATTGAAATAGTAGATTGTGGTGTAATTTACTGTTTTACATTATGATCTTTAATTAGTACGGAGTATATTATAAGACAATAAAAATTGAATTTTTTTTATCTCTGAGGAAATTAAAGATGAAACTTTATCAATATAATATTTATAATTAATATTCTTCACTTAAAATATATAAATTTAAGCAAGTTCAATAAGTTAGCTAAAACTTATAAATCACACATTGTACGAAGCTGTATAATCATTTTTTTTATTAATATGAAATAAATGTCATAAACTTCATGAGAATATTAAGACGGTAGAGAAGTATAGAAGAGTTGGCAAGTACGTGACCGCCTTTTAGGTTTAAATTTTTCATTTATTTTTATATTTTTGCCTAAAGGTGGTTAAAGCATTGTTTTATGCATGACGAATATGTCTCACCCTTCCCAATTTGTATCTCTCCCTAAATTATACTGATGATGTGCTCAATTTACAAAAAAAAAAAAAAAAATATAGCGTCAACAATAATTAGTTTGCTCCATATAATTGAATAGTACCGTTTTTTATACATGTAAATTTGTCAGAAGAAAAGTTTGAGAGAAACGGTCTTCACTATATTAGGGAAAGACTACACTTACCCTTTTATGTGTTTTTCATGACTTTTTTTTAATGTATCTGATAATTTGAATCATAACCTTATACTATTTCTATAATAAGTGTATCTAATTTACCTCAAGCCTCATTCAAATCTATTTTATTATTCGTGGTACCATTTTTACTTTAAATTGTAAAACAATCGCACAATAAAGTTTTTCAAAACATTTACTCATTTGTCATAATATGATATTTCGATTTGCAAATTCGCAGCAACTTTCTTTATCTTTTAATACTCCTTGAAAAATAGATATCGAACTTTTTACTTATCAATAATTTGTGAATATCTTATTTAAATTTTGATTCATATAGTTTTATATAATGATAAATGAATGTAAATAATATAATAAAAAATTATCGATAGAAGTTGAAGTGTATTGTGAGAGAAATAACTTTAAAATTAGTAGGAGAAATACATATGACATTTGAAAAATAAACTTCGTATTATGTATAACTAAATATGACATTAGCAATAACAAAAGACGTAGGAGCATATTTCAGCGTTCATTTTACTCTTTAGATGAGTAAATTCCATGTAGTACGTATTATGCATTCATACTTGTCACAACCTAGTTCGGCCTAGAGCCTTTTAGCCTCATAATACCTCATTTTTTTATCGAAAGTTGTTATAAAATTGGATACTATAAATATATCAGTGTTTTTCTAGCCTTCTAATTCAATAAAAAGTGGACAAATATTAATGAATAATTTTTTAATATTAATAAATTGTAGATAATTAATTTATTTCTTGTTTCAAATAATAAAATTGTAAAATAAATTAATTCTCATTTCTAATAGGAAAATCATATTCCTAATTATAATAGAAAATTTTAAATAATTATTATCTCCTAATTCTAATAGTATAATTAGGAAACATAAGCCTTAATAAATTGTTAATTTATTTCCTATTTCTAATAGGAAAATTCTAAAATAATTAATTAATTCTCATTTCTAATAGGAAAATTATATTCCTAAGTATAATAGAAAAATTGTAAATAATTAACTATCTCCTAATTCTAATGCTAATAGTATAATTGGAAAAAAAAAGCCTCCTTTAGTTATATATATTGATTTCCTCCGGGAAAGTGTACAAATATCACCTCTAGGAAAGGCAAATACGTGGAAATTAGGGTCCCAATATTCAAGACAAGCATCCAAGAAAGGTTTAACAATCTTCACCAATTTGAGACTCAAGAGTGATCCCAAATTAAAAGCACCCATGTCATGGCTTTCTCGACATTTGTGAACTCGTTCGTCCACTCCTTGAGACGGTTTTCAAAGGCATCCATAATTTTGAAATTTTTTATGAAGATAGGAGTGTTTTTATGAGATAGACGGAAGAAAGACGGAGAAATTATGTGAATAAAAGCTTCCCCGACGTCTCTATTTATATTAAAAGCCATTTCCTAATTTCCATCGAGGTCTGACCAGCTGTGGAAGAGTCGCAGCGTCTGCTGCGCCCTTCAAAGAGTCGCAGCTCTTGCTGCGCCTCTTCCCCAGGCTGATTTCCGTGATTTTCAGCTTTGGATCTTTCCTAATTTATTTTGGCTATAATTTTTTATTCCTATAGGTTATTATTTTGGTAATTCCGTCAAATTACCAAATTTTATATTTCCCAATTATTTTTGGGTTCGCTTCTCGAGACGAAATCGACATTTTCGCCAAACGAGCACACTTACCCATTTCATTTTATTTTCTTTTTTAGGAGAATCATTGCACTCCTCATTTCACACTTATACATTTCTTTTTAAGTTTATTTTAGGGCGTAGCCCTCCCTACCGTCCGGTCATTTTTGCCCATTTTTGGGCACTTTTTGTCATTTTCGCTCATTTCTAGGCAAATTTTACGCATTTTCGATCATTTTTGCTCATTTACGGGCACTTTTTTGTTTTTTTTTTCTCATTTTGCGCTAATTTAAGTCACGTGTATATTATGTGTTCTACGTGCAAATTCTGTGTATTTTTTGGCAGCATGACGGCGCAAACCGTCGTCTACCAAACCTGTTTTCTAAACTAACCTGCAGGAATAACACACAACCAGCAGCAAAGGCACTCAGGCCATCATATATACAACCAAAATGCAATATATACATCAAACTGAGGGCTCTCGTCCAAAACAGGTCCGAAGGGTAAAAAAAAAAGTCCCAAATGTACAAGTATATACAAGACGATCAACAGCAAAGAAAGGGAAAAGCAGCTACTCCTGGTCGCCACTCAGCTCAGCTATGGTCGCCTCGAGGGCAGCAATCTCAGCGTCCCTGACCTCCAACTCTCTCAACAGGCGAGCGGTCTCCTCCTGGGACTGCGCCAGCTCACGCTCCAGGTCACGCTCCCTCTGCAAGTGATAAAGAAATGCCTCATTTCAATCATTTCATTCAACCATTTCAAGCGAAACGCGAGAAAATTGCAACAAAATTCAAAGTAAAGAGAATGAGAGGTTCATACCTGTCATCCTTGGCCACCTACAAGCGCCTCGATGGCCGTGGCTCACAGCTGGTTGGCCACCCTCCATAACGCCACATGCTGACACAGCGCCACCTGCATTTCAATAAACAAAAGGTTTTTAAAAGGAACGAATGCATTCTTATGCAATGAAAACATCAAAAGACAGCCGAAGCTAGGGGCTTACCCTCCTCACTAAGTGCTGCCACTCCTCCAGGACAGCATCCGTCACCTCCTCGCCGAAGTCACGGATCTCGGAGATTGTCGTCATCCCCGCCGCGTCGGTGTACTCAAGGGTCTCTGGGTAAGCTGGGGGCTCGACGCCTGCCACCTCGATCTCCTGCAAAGTTCAAATGAATTCTTTATTCGACGATCATTCGTCAGTTTGTCAAATTCATTCAAAAAAGGGAAAGTAAAATACTTACCACGATCGGCCAGTATGCCAGCCTCTGGCGAACAAACAGAGAGTACTCCTCACCAGAAGGATAAGGGCGTCACCACCAACATCCGCCAAGTCAGCCTCTCTCTCAGCGTCCGATGGCTCCCTAAACACCGTCCGCGGAGGATCGACGGGAACCGTGAAAGTGTCACGAGAGCACTGACGAGTCAAGCGCTCGCCCAGGTACCACACTGGTCCCATGAACGTTCTCAACAGCAACCGACTCGAGCTTCTGGGTCAAAGGACCTCAGACACGAAGGCCGGAGCGTCAGGGTAGTCCACCCAAGGTCTGGGCACCCACTAAAACAAACTAACAAAAGGTCATTCCTATGATCGGCTCTAAACGGGAAAGGGGGTCATTCCTATGATTGCTCCTAAATAAAAACAACAATGAAGCAAAGTCATCAAAGATGCTTACGTCGCTCAACTTCAGGGCATTCATGCCCCATCGACAAACGTCGTAAGAAGAGCGCTGGCTCTTCCTACGACACACCACCCAGTCCCTCACGACAGGGTAAGCCCTCGGCTCAGGCTCCATCCTCTTGGGTGCGAAGCCCGAAAAGTAGGAGTACACACACGCCTGCAAAACAAGATAATCGATAATGATCTTTCATAATTCGATAGAAATAGAAATAACAATCTTTTATGATGCGTAATAAAGGTTCATACCTCCAACAACAGTCCAGGACCGACAGTTGCAGGAGAAGTCCCCTTCTCCATCAGCTCAGGACGAACCATGGTCATCATGTAGCGAGTGAGGACTACAAAGCCAGGAGTGACCCAGTCCCACCGACCCAGGTTACTCAAGTCAGAAAGGAATGGAAGAAGCTTCGTCGACAGCCTCTCCCCCTTGTCTCCGAAGTAAAGCAAAGACAAGAACTACCAGAGCCACAGACAAGCCCTCTGCCCCGCAGTACAAGCAGGAGGAGCCACCTTCCTCCCATCCATCATCACTGTTGCCGGGGTCCTGCCCGCAAAGTAGTCCCTGACGTAAGTACTCGGCACCAACCCGGGAATGGTGGCAGCACCCGCTGCCAGGTTCCAGCCAATCAGCCTCCACGCCTCGGCCGAGTCCACTCTCATGGCCGTCGACAGCCACATCACAGCCTCCTCTCCACACGGCAGACCAGAAATCATGTCATAGTTCTCCAGAGTGACCATGACCTCCCTAACAGGCATGTGAAAGGTCGAGGTCGTATCCCAGCACCGATCGAGGAAAGCTCAAATCAGGCAAAGGTTAACCCAAATCTTCCTCTCCTTGATCGCCCTCCACCCTCCCACCAAAGCTCCGAAGGCTCCCAGGTCGATGATGGCCTTCTCCTCCTCTGTCATTCTCTCGTAGGCCTCCATCATCGTCGTATAGCCGGAAAAGGACCTCATGTTCCCGACCTCCTGTATCCATTCGACGCAAAGCTATCTTTAGCACAAAGCAAAAGAGAAATGAAACGGCAAGTGAATAAGGAAAGAGATGACAAGTTGACAACTTACCAAACTCCTCGCCGTCTTGTAAGATAGGTGGCTCTCTGCTGCCCAAATGAGATGTCGACCATCCCATTTCTCAGCCCACTCAGGTGCCCCCGCTAGCTGGCGACCACCTCGCCCAACGTTGGCCCGCCTCGGGACCTCCTCGACAACCTCCTCGACCACCTCCTCGGGAGTGAGAGAAGCATCAAAGTCGAATTCCACGTCCATGGGAGCCCTCCCCGACGTAGAAGCAACGTCACCTGCAAAATTAAAGTAAATTAGGCCGCGTCAGATGACGACAAGCCTCGGTGAGGTTTGTTTCAAGCCTTTTTAGCGCCGAAAACGACCTTTTCTCGCCATCTTTGGCCATTTCTCTCGAAACCCGACCACTCATGTGATGAACTGTGTCAAGTCAAGTCTAAGTTCAAGCCTAGTCACGGGTTTGAGTCGAAATTTCGGCGGCATTTCGCTATAATGACGATTATGCCCTAGAAAAGTGTCCTGAAAAAGCTGTCACAAATCAAAAGTCCGACATGGTAGAAAGTTTACCCATTACACAAGGGTTCCAAAAACCAAATTTCATCAAAAATGGGCAATCCTAAGGCCATTTTCGAAGCGATTTTCGAAACAGCTGAGAAACCGTCTCAATTTCGCTCAAATGCTCAATACTTGACAAAAATTCAAAAAGAATACATGGTTATGTTTCCAACATTGCCAATTATCCATTGCTAATATCAATTTTACAAGGCAAATCCATTTGGGGGAAAAGTCCCAAATTTTCGACAGTTTGGGTCGAAAAACCCTAATTTTTTCGATCAAAATCAAGCAAATACAAGAATTAAAGCAAGGATAAGACATATACCTCTATTGGTCATAATTAATCGAGTGATTTGATCAAATTTTGACGCGTTTTTGGTTGGAATTTGAGAGAATTTGAGAAGTTTTGTGTTTTGTTATTATGAAATGAAACACGGTATTCTGTCGAGTTTTACTCAGACAACGACGAGCTTGGGAAAGGACGCAGCACCTGCTGCGCCTCTTCCAAGAGTCGCAGCTCTTGCTGCGCCTCTTACCCAGCTTCCCTCCAGCTCAATTTTTAAAAGTTCGTTATAAGTTCGTTATTTGTGGGCCCATCTTTGGTGCGCCTCTTCTCCAACACCATATATCATATATTTGGTCTATTGGGCATTTATTTTTGTCTGGTCCAGTATTTTATCTTCGAGCAGACTGCGAACCGTCGCATTATTTTATCTTTAAGTAGACTGTGAGCCGTCACAGTATTTTATCTCCTAGCAAGGATCTTTCGTCAGGACCTCGCTTGCAGCAACGAGCGGATTTCCGACGGTGTTTCAATACGCCTCCATCAATACCCTATTATTTTTCCAGCGAGAGTTCATGATAGCCGATTATACTTATCGATATATGGAGTTCACTTGAGACCAACGCAAGCAGATTTCCCCCAGCAGTTTCTTCTGACGTCCTGCTGTCCTCCATTTGTTCCAAGAAAGAAATCTCAGGTATGGTTTCTTCTTATGGCTTGCGAGACTCCTTACGTAATCTAATGAACTTTAAACGACCCTCCCCGATAGTCGACAGACTCTAAAATGTTCCCGACGACAGGTCCTTGGCTCAGACCCCCTTGAGCCGCCTCGCGTCGCCATAGTCGTCAGGTTGTAATCTTAGATTGACCTGATGGCAATACTTTGACTTTTGCCTTGTCCAAGCCTCAGGAAGAGTGGGGGCTCTGTAGATACCTCATTTCTGCACCTCCTGCAAGCCACCCGGTGATGATTGGGTCGCATGTTTGGTACGCGGAACGATTTATGATAGTTTGTAAGTTTATCGTCAAGTGATAGCTCAAATAATTGTGTCTACCCCTTGGTCGTCATCTACACGCCATTACGGTCATTTTGACAGTAATTAGAGTTCATTTGGAGTACGGGTCAAAAAATCGGTTTATTTTCTAATAAACCGTTTAAAATGCCGAGTCGGTGATGGAGAGTGTCGTTGGGGCTCTCAATCAAACACATTTATATTCTCAACAAATAACTAGTTAGTGGTTAAGTCGAGGTCGATCCACAAGACGGTGTGCTTTGGGTTCTAAGTCTATCTATCTCAATTTATGCTAGTGTCACAATTGATTTGGGTTTGTAGTTGTGTTTTAAACTAATGAAAGCAATAAAGTAAAACAAGCAATAACTTAAAAGATGTAAACAATTAATAAAGATACTAGGATGTCATGGGATCATAGGAGAATCATGGTAAGATAGCATAAATGAGTTATATAGATGCAAGCAATTTATTATTGTTGGATTGTAAGTTAGTTCATGTCAAATAATTCATAAGAAGATTTGGGTCCCGGAGCCGAGTCATTTGTGACTGTACAACACCTACAAGTCGACTTAATTCTTCCTATTAAAGTACATGTATGATAAACCAAATCCTAGGGAAACTTACGTCTCGAAGCCGAGTCGATTAAGACTTTACAACACCTACAAGTCGACTTGGGTTATCTCTATTCAACTCCATGCAAGGTCTAACAAGGCTTGAGTTGGTTTATATCTTACAAGCCTTGTTGAATAGATAAGAGATGGGTAAAAAATGCAAGGTTTATAGTCTAGCATTTCATCAAACATGATATATACATAAGTTGAAGAACAATAAGCAAGCATTCATATGAACTCATTAAGCATACATCTATCCCATGATTAACTCCCCTAATCCCTCACTAATCCTAACTAGAAGACTACTCACTCATTATCATGGAAAACATGTCATTAATGGTGTCAATCATCACAACAAGTATAAACATGATAAGAGAATGAGGAACTAAACAATAAAGAGTAAAGAGTAAAGGAATTATACCAAACTTAAGATGAATAAATGGAAAGGAGAGAATAATAGAAGAAAACTTCATTGATTGATGAAGAGTTGTTAATTCTCCAATAATAACCCAATAATCTTCAATTACCCAATAATAAACTTGAACAATAATTAAGGACAATGTGTAATTTTGTGGAACGATTGAGATTAATCTATTCTAATCTACTCCTAATCTAATCTAAGAAAGCTTGATTTAATCTAAGGAAACTTGATCTAATCTCAGAATACTTGCTCTTGATTATTACAAATGGGGTATATATAGTGGCACAACATTAGATTAGGTAAGGATATATTAGTAAATAACAATCCTAAGTTTTAAAGTGGGGAAATGCAAGTCTTGCGAGGAGATGAGCATATCACGCCGCTAGTGCTCCCACGATCCGCTCGGACCAGGAAGAGAGAAGACGCTCGTCTTTTGGGCGGGACGCTGGGATCATGAGGAGAGGATCCGCTCGTCTTGTGCCTAAGACGCTCTGATTGTTGCACAGTGTGACCCTTTTGCTTCACGTCCTTTTAATCTTTGCATACTCCTTATTCTTGCTTTGTCGGTCGTCGTTCTTGCCCCCTCTTCGTACTAGTCCATCTAAGGTCGTCATCAATCTTCCAAATATGCACGGGAGACGGAAATTCCGCCTCATTGTCCTCTCTTCTACAAGTCATACAAAATGCACTAGGAAAGCAAAGTAGAAAGGATTTGAGGGATATAATGGCCATGAAATGTTATAATAGTATGCAAAATAGGTTCAATTAGAGGACTAAAAGTGCGCAATTAAGAGTCACATCAGTCAGAATGTTCTAGGATATTCTGGATATTTTTATTCCATAAAATAATTTTATATCCTTTTGGCAAAATATATCCCGAAAATCTTATTTTAAGGAATAAGGAATTTAAGATCCACCGCAATTCAATAAAAGAAACATGGAAATCTTTCTTCCGCAGGAGGAAACCCCTGGGGAAAGGACGCAGCACCTGCTACGCCTCTTCGAAGGATCGCAGCAGATGCTGCGCCTCTTCCCCAGCCCTTTTCTGCGTGTTTTCAGATTTTTTCGAGATTTGTTTCTAAAGTTTGAGTCATTTCATAACTCTCCATATTTTCTAGTATAAATAGGGACTTTCGTTCGACATATTTTTCACGCGAGTGTCCGCCCTTCTCTTCTCCCTTTGCATTCTAAGACCGTGCTCTAAGCTTTTGACGTCAACGTGCTTGATCAATCGACCACGTAAGCTCAGATCATTCTGAGTACCACTCACGTTGCATGACCGGCCAATTTGACAAACTACACCTCATTTAATCAATCAATTTAATCTAAATCCTCTTACGAGGGCACTTTCATCATACATTCAAGTCGAGCATTCACTAAAACATTAACTTAGTTAATCTCGTTTCGTCAAACATATAAGTCTGAGGGTGTAAATCCCATTTTTATTATTGTATTTTATTTTTTTGTACCAATTAATGTAAGATTTACGTCAAAATTATGCTTAAAACCGATTCCTAAAACTTTTTTGTTAAACTGTTTTTACGGATTAACGGTTGGCAGACGTCGAAAAGAAACGCAGCAACTAATGCGCCTCTTCCAGAGGCTGCCGTAGTTCCTGCTTTTTTTCTTCTTTCTCGCCTCTCTGTTAATTCGTCCTTTTTTCCTTTGTTTTCTTATTTTCTTCTCTTTTCTTCGTACATAATAACTTTAATACATATTCGTAATAAATATTACGCTTTAAATCCTTTATAATCAATATTTGCGGGTTTTCGCCATTAAATCAAACCCGGTTTTTGGAGATTCGATTTGTGCATATCAAATCTCTGGAATTCGACTTTTGTATATGCTTCCATCAGTTTATCACGTCTAACTCGTTTTCGTCTTAATAAGCTTAACCTAATTAATTTGTAGCTAGTTTCTAACTCGTCTATAATTAGTTCTAATCCGTATTAATTCGTTCTAATTCGTTTTAATTCATTTTTATCGCTTTCATGACAAATTCATATGTAAATAATACGCTAAATCACTTTCATCCGAGTTAAATATCCATAATCAACCATTAAATACACCAACGAACATTAACAACACGCTGTTCTGACTTCTCAGCCAGAACACACCTCAGGAACAGACGCAGTGTCCACTGCGCCTGTTCCCGGGTTGATTTCTGTCTCTGAACTTCTGTTCTTGCTTTGACCTTTATCCTTAATTACGTATTAATCGACTATTAGCCGTAATATCACCTCCTAATCTGCCTATATTTTTTTTCTTTTTCTCAAATTATCCGTCTTACGTATATTTTTGACGTAAATCAACTAGATCATTGTAATTTATTGTAATTTTCATTATCATTATTGTATATTATTTATTGTATGATTTATTTACTTGTTTTCATATGTAATCAATTCTAAACCCTACTTTGACATTAATAAGTTCTAATCACATGTTCACCGACTTAGTATTAATATACATCCTAGGACTAATCTGTGGATGTTGCATTGCATGCATATAATCGACAGCATATCGAGTACAAACGATTTCCCTAAGCATTAGTAGAGGCCGCTATCGAGGCGGGCGGGATTAGGTGTTCAGTAAAAGGACTTCCTAATACGTACCCTCACCCCTTACTCCAGATCTCTGTGAACATCCGTGTTCATTGGCATCCACGAGAGTCATTCTAGACATAGAATGCTAAGGGTAACGAGTTCTTAGTGTTCATGTGTAGATACCCAGTATCTGTTGAGACTCCAACAAACACTCGATGATTATCGGACTATAACATGCTTTGGAATCGCGGCATTTGATCGAAAGTTCGTGTACAACTTTATGTCGGAAAACTTAAAACGATTTCGAAAATAAAACTTTTCAAAACTTTTCAAAAGTACCTGGAGTGTTTAATGCATGACGACGGGGTCGCAATGACACTAACTAGAGTCAAAACCAACACCGGACCAAAAACCGACTCAAAAATTCAAATCCCGACTCCAACAACGAGTCAAACCGAGTCAAACCCAAAAAACAAACCATTCAAATGCTTCCATGTTAAGATTTCCCGGATTCATGTATGGTTAAGTACCAAACATGTTCATACAAATCCTAGGATAGAACAAATCATGATTGCATTTGTGTGAAAGCGACAAGACACCTCGAAGACCCGCGACGTGGCTCGCGCCTCTTTGAGCAGCCCAGGTGGCCACGTTGCTCAAAACTCACACAACCACTCATTTTCCTATAAATACCCCTCAAATGCCCCCATTTGAGAACTTACACGAGAGTCCGCCCCCTCTTTCTCCCTTAAAATTCTTGACTCGACTTCCTAAGTCACAATCCGACGCGTATTTACGACCTACCGATCGTAAATACAAGCCTTACACATTGTTTGGTATCGTCATCGTACATTAAATCACTTGACCGACCATTTTGACCACTACACCGTCACTAATCTAAATAAAACACTCTTTTTACTTGCTAAAACGGTTTTAAACAGAGTGTTTTCCGACCAAACGAGTTGATACACTTACGTCGGTTTCTCGCCATAACCAAACATGTAAGTATGAGGGTGTAAAAACCCTTCTTTTATCATGTCTTTACTTATTTCATGACCATAACATGCTAAATCACGCATAACACGATCCAAATATAGGTTAGACGAGCCAAAACTGAGTTTTGGCCTGAGACAGAAGCCCCTTGTTATGCACAGAGGCTCGCGCCTCAATGGGGTGTCCAGGTCAGACTCAACCGTGTTTGTTCTCGTCTTTCCTCTTTAATCTATTTTCATATTTGTAATCGGTTTTTACCATTTCAAATATTTTCAAACCCTTTTATTTATTTTTACAAGTTTTTAACCATAAAACATTTTTCACCCTTGGTTCTTAATACCATGACCGTTTAATCCGTGTTTCGGTGATAATATTTGGTTAATTACATTTAAAAGGTATTTTAAAACCTTTTATTTCATTTCTTTACATTTTGGAAGGTATTTTAAAGCCTTTCATCATTTCTTTACATTTCCAAAATAAATGTATTAGTCACCAACACAAAGTCATCCTTGGTTCTACATACCATGTCGGATTTTAACCCGAGTACGATGATGAGTATTGACTAATTATATTCAAATGAACTTAAAACATTAGTTTATAGTTATTTTCAAAACTATTCATGTGAAGCTTGTCAAGTCGAACCCGACACCGAATATCATCAAAATAATGATAATTATTCGAGTCTCGTTCCTCAAATCAACAAATACGGTCTAAACGACCCTTTTAAACCAAGACGGGTTCAAATACCCATTTTCAATACGTTTTACAAACGTTTTTCAAATGGTCAGAATACGTCTTAAACCGTTGACTGACCCGCGCCTAAACAAGCCATTTCTTTTCTATTTTCAAACCAAGGGAGACCCCCTTACACCGCCAACAGGCTCGCGCCTCATATGGCTGCCTGGTGCAGGGCCCTTCCAGCATTACTCTAGGACGACCCCGACTCCGGTTAACCCGGATATAGGACGGATCAGATGACTAATTTGCTCATTCAAAAATCATATTTGCAAAATGCCTTACTAAGACAAATGGATCGCGTTATGCACCATAAACCTAACTCGGTAAATGGATGTTTAGTTTCCGTCTTGCATGCATATCAATCATAAATCCAACTCTATATCTTATACTTGATACTTCGATTAAATCAACCGACTTAGAAAGCTCTCACATATTAGGTTTAAATTATTGGATGCGCATTCATGCATTTAAACCGTTTTATCAACTTTTGCATTCAAACAACCAAGATCGATCAGTAGAGGCCGCCACCGCAGGCGGGATTGGGTGTCTGATTAAAGGGCTTCCCTATATGTACCTTCACCTCTTACTCAGAAACTTTGGATAGTGGACGACCTTATCCAGGGCGTACGAGAGTCATTTTAGAGATAGGATGCTAAAGAGGGACGATTCCTTATCTTTAGTACCTATGTCAAACACTGCTTTGTGCTTCGTTTGACCGAGGTATAAAGTGGATTCGAACGGGTTCCAATCATCCCACAAATGCTTGGTGGCGACTCCGAACATCTCTAATCGTTTTGAGACCCTTACCGAGACGAAACCGACCGATCTAAAGCGATCCGGTCGAAAGCATTTTTACGCCGCCGAGCGTGGCTTTCAAAAGACCGCTGCCATTGTCCACAGATCGGCTGGGCATATGCAGGTGGGCACATGTCCACATCATGTCACTACTTTGTGTCTTGACATGGCACGAGGTATTCGAACGGTTTCCAATTTTCCACAATAAATTGGTGGCGACTCCATAAATGCAAATGCTTGTTTCCCAAGCGCCCCCGTGGGCCCCCCGTGTCCACAACATCCTAGCATCTTTTTCCCTATTTCATCACACTCTATTTCAATTTTGCTAGTTTTAATTGTTGTTTCTTTTATTGTTTCAAATTTAGTTCTTTTAGTTTAGTTAAATAAAATCAACCAAAACCTTCCAATTTGTGACCGTAGACAGACTAGATAACAAGTAGATAACAACTGCCTCCCTGTGGATACAATACCCAACTTACCTCTACTGCATAAGTTTAGGCCAGTTAGGTTTTATTTTTGATAGGTTGCGACAGCCGTGTCACACGGCGATTGCAGTCTTGCAGTCCCACAGGGTCCGTGCATCATGTGTGTAGCAACGGTACCAGGTAGCACATGATTTGAAACAGGATCGGTGATCTTCGCAGAAATGATTTTATCGATATCTGCAGCCTCAGGGAACATATCTTCTCGATATAGGAACAATAGGATATGAGCATGGGGAAGACCACGCTTCTGAAATTCAATAGTATATATAGACCACTGTGATAGAATTACGTAAACATTTTAGAATATATAATACGACATGATAGAATATGTAAAAAAAAAATATTAAACACGAGAGGTGAATTAGTGTTAACCTTCTCTAACCCTACTAAATATATGACGCTCATTGAAATCAATCATCAACTCATTGAGCTTAATCTTGAATACACGACACAAAATATCTGGACGATCCTCGGGATTAAGACCTCTCTTACTAACAAACCACGTGATTTCTGGCCACTTGGGATTACACGTAAAAGTGATAAATAGATCACAATAACCGAACCACCTCTAAATGGTCATTGTATCAACGTAATTCAATCTCATGTAAGGCCCACCTCCCACGAAAGAAGGGGGAACAATAAAACGACTGTCGGCGGAAGATGGCTCAACGTCTCCTTGTTGAACAGCTCATGAAAGAGTATTGTAATTTTCCACGCGAAGTAGATCTTGCTTGAAGCGTACAAACAATAGTCTATGAGCTTCAACCGTTGTATTATCTATCAACTAAGAATTGCTGAAAGAGTCTACGGGCTAGTAATAGTCGTATTGGTACTCCATAGAGAATGGTCTATCCTATATACGGAATGCAAACCACTCTCTGAGTGTTAATTTGTCGAGCGGATTTTCAGATTGGCTAATCCCAAGAGATTCTTCACCGTGAAGAATTCCCAATCGATAACCGTCTTCCCGGCATAGAAATATTAATAGATATTGTAGGGCCATGTATGACGGGTGTAGCTCAGATATACGTTGTAACTTCCCGCATGACTTTTGAACAATAATATCTCGTTTATCCATGTTTGGACTTAAATCACCCTCGATCAACGCTGCTACCTCTTAAGCCGTTGGGAAATTATATGTTCTCCCGCCTGTGTCTCTTCTAGAGATGATTCTGATACTCACCTCAACGTCTTCATCCGAAGACAATCTATCCCTAGCCATCCTAAAGTTCTTTGCAACAAGATTTTTTCATCGACCATCTTTTGCAACAATTCTATCAGCTCATTGCCAAATCTATTCGGAGTATTTTGGCTGCATTCATAGTTAATTAATAATATGGTAATTTGTTTTTCAATTGGCTAAAATAAATAGTAAACAATCGTTATTTTCAATTATGCATTAAATTGAGATTCTAACATATTTGAATCGTATATCCAATACCTGAGTGCGGTTTTTCGATTTTCAACTTCTTCTTCATTGTCATATATGTATAACTAGCAAAATTTAGGCATTGTTCCAGTTGACGACAACAAACTTCCTATTAGGTGGATGTTTTGGCCACTCATCCTGAATGTGTATGGACCTCGACCTTGATTTACGGAGTGATCAATCTTGCCACCCATGGATGTGAAGGAAAACATTGCGTTATAACCTCGAATATTCCCAATAAAATGCTTACTTAAGCGATGTTGTCTACTTAATAAACACTATAGGAGTTGAGGTGGTTCTTTTAAACGTGGCAGCACAACTTTGCCATCAGAGCAACACAATGAGAACTTAGGGCATCTAGTACCCCCCTTCTTTTCTCTTTTCTTTCTTGAAACCACATTTGTGCTCCACATTTCCTGCACACGTATTCTGGGTCTCCAATATCCCAGTATCCTTCAAGAGGTGATAAATAAATGTCACCATAATATGAAAACGTTAAATAGAATTTTTTACATAACTATTTAAATTAATTTGTAATAGACCGATATATCACATTAAACAAAATAACCTTTGTTGATCAATTGGGACGATTGATTTGGTCGACTTCGGGAACATTCTCCGTTTGACCGAAATGATCTTATTTCACGTCCACCGAGTAATTCTTGATATTGAAGAATAAATTATCAACATCATCATAAGTTTCACCGAAGTCTGAACATAGTTCTTTTACTAATCGCTCGACGGCATCCGATTCACCAATGCTACCTATGTTGTTATGTTATAAACAACGGATTACGGTTCAAAACACACACCAACTAAAACTAATATGCATCTTTTGAATACTTATTATAATAAAAATATATTATAAAATTTTTTCAAATAAAATACGCAGTAACTATTATTTTTAATATAAAATTCTTTATAGTACGTATTCAAATCATATATATTTGCTAATAAGGTTAACTAAACTTACCTTGATCGATCAACTGAGAAGAATGAATTTTTTCACTGCGGGGTGCTTCCTCAGTTTATGGTATTGAAGGACTAAAATCATCATAAGATTCACCAAATGTGGCACATAAATCTCTTACTAATCGCTGGAGGACATCTGGTGGAGTATCATTACCTATGTAGTCATGATATAAACATGATTTAGGGTTTAATTTGTATGGTCAAAATGATAAATATTTTATTTGTAATCACGATCTTTTACGAACCTATTGTGTTAAAGGTAAGCGACGTCGTAGGATCAATATGAACGTTGGCAGGTGATGACACTGGTCTTACTTGTCGTCTTGTTCCACCTAATATAAAATAAGATGTGAATATTAGATAATATTAATTTTTATTTGTATAAAATAATAGATAATATATACCGGTATTATCTCACGCGATATAAAAAGGGATATAATCAACTATATATTACGATCTTTTTTAAAAAGGATATAATCTCACGCGATATAAAAAGGGATATATAATAAACGACATATTACGATTTTTTAATTTTTTAAAAGGGATATAATTAGCGATATTACGATTTTTGACCAAATTATTACCAAAATATCATATAATTATATTTTGACCATAATCATATTCATGAATTGGGCCGTCGAATATTTTTATTTGCGTTGGGTCGGTGTACTAACATGTCCAATTATTTATTTGCGTTGGGTAGATGCTGCCATATTCTATATTTAATCATACATTATCCATTAGTGTATGATATATATATATATATATATATATATATATATATATATATATATATATATATATATATACCCTTTCTACCTATTACACAAACCCTATTTTTTCTCCCAAGACACGCCGTCACAGACTCACACTCGCCTCACTATCTCTCTACACTCCGTCACACTCGTCCTATTTATCTCTCTACACTATATTTCTGGCGGAAATCATTCAACTAAATTCATATTTTATCAAATTCTACACTATATTTCCACCGTTTCATCATCATTTATCAAATTTGAAAGATTTATCATAAGTGTTCATAATTTTTCGAGTTTTAATTGGTCTTCGACATCGTCATATTTTTGTTTCTGGGTTTATATTCGCCGATCTTCAAAGTCATCGGGTTTATTTTCGATCAACTTACTTTGGTACGTTTCGATTTACGCTCTGTGGGTCCTCTATTTTTTTTTGTTTCTTCATATTTATGAATCATGTTTTCATAGATCTGTTTTCAATATGATTAATTTAAATATGTAATTTCCGAAATTGTTGTATTTTTTTAAGATTATTTTCTTTAGCAACGATTGAAATTCGTTATATTTGATGAATGTGTTTTATTTGTAACTAAAGTATACAAAAAATTTATGGGTATTTCTTGATTTTTAAATCCATACATTAATTTGCATGTTCGGTCTTTTTTTTTTCAATTTTCGTCATAAAGGGGTTGCTTTTTGGGGTTTGTGGATGAATTTTCTGGGATTGAAGTTGGGTTTCTGGGTTTGAAGTTTTGTTTCTGGGTTTGAGGATGAGTTTCTGGATATCAAATCCAGAAATTCATCATTCAAACATAGTCCTTCATTCTTCAACCCAGAAAATTCATCCTAAAACCATCAAATATTCAACCCTACACCCAGAAATTTTAAGTCCCAAATCCGTATCACATTTGTACCCGAAACAGTGCCCTAACCCGAATCCTAACTCAACCCGAATCCAAACAAAAATCCTAAATTAAATGTGGACCCAAATCCGAATTTGAAACCGAACCCGAAAATAAACACGAATCTGAACCCTAACCTGAACACGAACCCGGATCCGACCATGACCCGAACCCGGACCCGAATTCAAACATGACCCGAACCTAAATTCAAACATGACCCGAACCCAAATTCAACATGACCCGAACCCAAATTCAACATGACCGGAACCCGAATTCAAACATGACCCGAACCCGAATTCAAACATGAACCCGAACCCGAATTTCATTTATTTCATTACGTTTATTGTGTTTATTTTTCTTTGTCTATATATACATTGTAATACGATTTAACTGCCTATTATTACCGTTGTGTTTTTGTAGGGTTTTGTTCAAGCATGGAATTTCACTTTGGATACTTGGATATTTTCTGCATACTTGGATATATTCAGTTGATTATATGAAGATTATTCAAAGATTTTCAGTTTATTATATAACGATTTCGACCAAACAAAGCTATGTATCTCGACTCAAGCTTGTAAAGTTTTTACTGTTCATATTATTGTGCATTTTTATTGCATATAAGAAGTTATTTCTCATATGAAGACATGAATAGTGCTTAATAATAATTAATTAAGTAAACAATGTTGCATAATCAATTATTTCATTAAGCATCATACCATAATATTTAATTTGTATTCTAAATAAATGAATTATGGATTAGTAGACATAAATATTAATCACTCACTTGTATTGCGGTCACTTGAACTATTTCGTCTTTTTTCACCCGTTTTGGAACAACTTCCTCTTTCCATGAATAATTTCTTTTTTCAACAAAGTTTTGAATTTGATTTTTTTTAACAATGTAATACGATTTAACAGCCTATTATTACCGTTGTGTTTTTTTAGGGTTTTGTTCAAGCATGAAATTTCACTTTGTTGGATACTTGGATATATTCAGCTGATTATAGATTATTGAAAGATTTTCAGTTTATGATATGAAGATTTCGACTAAACAAAGCTATGTATCTCTACTCAAGCTTATAAAGTTTTTACTGTTCATATTATTGTGCATTTATATTCCATATAAAAAGTTATTTCTCATATGGAGACATGAATAGTGTTTAATAATAATTAATTAAGTAAACAATGTTGCAGAATCAATTATTTCATTAAACATCATACCATAATATTTAATTTGTATTCAAAAAATTGAATTATGGATTAGTAGACATAAACATTAATCACTCACTTGCATTGCGTTCACTTGAACTATTTCGTCTCTTTTCACCCATTTTGGAACAACTTCCTCTTTCCATGAATAATTTATTTTTTTAACAAGCATTGAATTTAATTTTTTAAAAACACTTTTCTATGTAATCTGATAGGCTTATTTATATTTTTTGTTGGCAGTTACCTAACTGTGTTAGTTACTTAGTAGTGCCTTATTTTTAGAGTCATGGTGATGTATGGTGTGCTGAAAAGAACGTGGGGTGTCATTAATTAATTATTATACTATTATTTGTTATTAATTACCTTGTTTAAAAAAAATAGTTGGTTGTTAAAAGAAATTATGTTAAATTTAAACAAAAAAATGTAGGGTGGGCTATATTTATTTATTATATAATATTAATTAATTATTTTTTATATTTATTATCTTGATTTTGATGGTTTTTGATTGTGACTTGAGAAGTCAATAAAATTACTTGGTGATATGATCGTCACATTTAAATTTTTAGAAATTAAAAGTAATAGATAAATTCATATAAGTCGTTTATTTAAACTTCAGCTCATATTACTTTAATTACTTTATAACATTTGTAATTTAGTAATGATTATTTATGATTTAAAGTCAAAGATATTAAAGGTATTGGTATTATTATTATTTAAATTTGACACTGTTTAAATAAAAGACGTGGCCTTTTTTTAACTTCAACTCTCATCACTTTAATTACGTTATAATATTATATTTAATTATTTATGAAATTAAGTTATTAGTATTTGAATCAGTTTAAATAAAATTATTTTTCATTAGTAATTATCACGATTTAAACAAATCATTGGCTGTTTGTGAGCTTAAGTAAGTCTTTTCAGCTTATTATTCTAAGTTGATGGAATTAAAATGATGTTTTTTAATAATTATCATATTTTTAATAAATCATTTGCTGTTTGTGGGCTTAATTAAGTTGTACTGCTTATTACTATACTATAAGTTTTTGGAATTAAATTGCATAATGAACAAAAAATTGCTTAAATTTAATTGTTGGAAAATAATTTGAAATGAAACACAATGATTAATTTTCGCATAAGTATTGAAATGGCAAATGATACCCGTCGTTGTGAGTACCAAAAATAAGATTTATAATTTCCTATTAAGACTAACCTAGGCTAGTGGTAACAGGGTCGAACCACAAGGAGGCAGACGTAATTTCTAGCTGTCTAATTCTAGTCTAAAGTAACGAGTGTGGGGGTTGAGTTGAATTGGTCTATAGCTAAGAGTAAATAAAGACAGTAAACTAAAAAGACGGACTAAACAGATAAAGAAGGGGCACTAGGATGGTCGGTTCATTACAGCTTTGGCGGCAGCATACTAAGTCGGTCTGAATCAAACACAGGTGAGGCGGGAAAACAAGAGGTCCTCTCGGTCCACTCTTAACAGATAACATATTTCGATCTCGCTATAAGTCCCTAATATCACTAATACTGACTCTCGTCCTGAAAAGTGACTAACGGTCTAAACTATACCTATCTTTCGATCTCAGCACAGTTTAGTCATCTTAATTGGTGATCAAATAACTTTCCCTATCTTTCGATCTAATGGGTCAGTCATAAAATAAGCATCTAACTAGTCGCATGCATTCGATTCGTTAAATACAACATTAAAATCAATTAAAACGAAAGGTAACCTCACGTGGTCAGTCGATCGACAAGGTAAGGCAGTCGATCGACTGACACGCGAATTCAGTCCAATTTAATACTATGCCGCCTACGCCATAATTTCCCTACATCCTAGCACGAATTATTTAGCTACTCATGCTGAAAGTGATAACAACAATAATACTAGGGCATAAAAGTATTGAATTCATAATTAAAGCGGTAGGACAAACAATTAACATGCAACAATAAGATGGTTTCGGGGTTCTAACTAACAATTCTACGCTAATAACGAAATAAGACGAACTGAAAGTAGAACAGGAAGAATACCGAAAATTGCAGGAGAACAGTAACGGAATGATTAGAAGTATGAATGAAAATCCGATGCCACCAATATTCCAAACCCTAACTATGATATTCTAAAACTGAATGTGAAACTTTAGATGAAAACTTGATGAAAATCGGATCTCAAACTTAGATCAAAACTGGATACTAAACTGATGTTTCTAGGTTACGTTATATAGCAACTAACGTAACCTTATTTCCTAAACCTAACATCACTTTGGGCTTCAAGATTCACGGTCTTTTAATTCACGTCAGGAATAGCAATTTGGTCGATCGACTGCTAGGACTGGTCGATCGACTGAATAACAATGAACAGTAGCTTCTGGAACCCGATGGTTGGTCGATCGACTGATGGCAGTGGTCGATCGACTGCTTGAGCTGCTACTTGACTTCTATAAACTCGTGGACTTGTCTTTTGGGCCTTGAATTGCGCACCAAGCTCGTTCCTCGGGTGAATACTTCACGTCATATGCAATGCAGGATACTCGGGGACGGATTTAGCTCGATTTCCGCTGGATTCTTCACATTTCTGCAATAATGTACAAAAATACGGAAGTAGACGGAAATAGAGAGAAATGTAGCATAAACTACATGAATGAGCTCTGAAATGCGTGTAAAATGGGATGTAAAACATCATATAAAAGACACGCATCAGCAAACATAAGTACTGAAATGAAAGACAATGCTTAAGAACTAAATTTTAAACAATGCTGAAAGTAAATGAAATCTAAGCTGGTGTACTACAAACTGAAAGCGATGATGACATCCACACAATCTGTTTCCCTTATACGTGTATCTTTCACTTCATCTTTGCTTCTTTTGGTTTCCTTGTTGTAGTTGATATGCGAGCGTCACACTCATTGCGTTTTTTTTTTGTATTTCTTCAGCTTTTTTCTCATCTATTATCACTTGTGTCGGTGCATCATCTATGCTGTCATTTATTTCCTGTTTTATGAGACCATCTTACAGTTATTTAATGAAAAATGAAAAGTTTTGCAATACATAATTTGTAATTGTATGCATATAGTACCTATAGAGTATTGTTTTGGTAGTTCCATTCATCTATTACTTCCTTATTGTCGGTAAAATCAACAACTTTGTAGCATGTTGAGTTTTTTTTCGAAGTTATATCTTCGATGAACCTCAAGTTTTAGCACATACTCTCTCCCTAGGAAGGGGGAAGTCAATTCATTTGGAACCCCATGCTTGTCTCCAATCTATATTAATAAATAATCATATTTAGTATATTATGAATACCATTTGCTACTGTTTTAATGAAAAATGAGTTTTAGCGCATACCTTTGTTTTGAGATTCGTTACATTGCAAAGGTGTCTTGTTGACTCTTCTCCTTATTAGCTCATCACCCATTAAAATTTGTGAATAATTTTTTTTAGCATCTTCAATAAAGTACCTCACCTTTAATCTGAGAACGGTAAATATAAATTTGATTTAGATTTTGGTACGTAATCTAAAAGGGATTGAAATATAATGTAAGCATACCTTGTCTACCTATGATAGTTTCCATTTTCATATACAATGCAATATTCTCTAGAGCAATACCATTTGCCATCTTGCTTCATGCCAACCCACGATGAACAATTCTTGCATACATTTTTCAGCCACTTGTAGCTTTCATCAATTTCGGTTATGTATGCGGTACTAATGAACTTTCCCGCCTATAAAATATATAGATCATGAATTTAAATGTTGCTAATTCCAGCCAATAAAATATATAATCATGTATTTAAAATTTTCTAATAGTGCTAAATAGCGTGCTTTTTTTACCTTCCAATCTCTAAGGATTTCACCAAGTGGTTTGCAAATGCCCCCAAGTATGCTGCTGTTTTCTGTTGTAACAATACCTTTGCTTGCTGATGGGTTCTTTGACATGCTGCGTATTTAAACTAATTGTCATATGATGGGGATTTTAATCTATAGTCAATATTTTAAACAATAACTTTAAATATAACTAGTTTTGTAACTCGTGAAATTCACGGGATGTTTTATTTTTGATATGATGTTTTTAGTATTTCTAGTAATTGAAATTTTATAAAATATCAAACCACATAGTTAGATCACCACACGAATAATTCATGATAGATCATGTACTAAAATTAAGGGAATTGAAATGTTAATATAAAGATCAATATCGATAAATTAAATAAGTCAAGTAGGTGAAGAGTGCTATTTTTTCAAAGGTAAAATGATGAAAAAAAATTAACAAATACCAAAATAAAATATAAATTTGAAAAACAAAACTAAAACCTATTACTCATTCACATTGATGTCGTCAATCTTGTAATTAGTCTGCAATATATAGTTGTTTAAGCAATCCTAGTCTTTTACTTTTCCATATTGTCTTCTTTCTCCAATAATGAATCGTCCCTATAAAAGAAGTAACTCAGTAATTAGTGGTAATTAACCAACAAAATAGTGAAATTTGTTTTATATTATCGTTATTAACTTAAACTTCCTCTTAAATAGTGAAAAAAAGAGGGAATGAGAAATAAGTCATATAGATTTAAGTATATTAACCTTTGAATAGCTCAGCACCACAAATCTTGATAACCCCTAAATGATGAGAACAAAACAAATATATACGATGTGATGAACACTTTATAACTCAATGGAACTTATACATAAAAAAATAAAAAAATTAGTTAATAAATTAAAAATCTTAGTATACTTAGCTTGATGTAAATAGAATGATATGAAGGATTAGTGATAAATTTAGTTTTACTGACAATAGGGATAAAAAAAAGTTTGGCTTACAAATTTTGCCTTCCATCAAAAATATATAAACAATTGATTGCTTTTTATGACTTTTGAGCATCTTTTTGTCATTATTGTCAAATTTAATACAGGCGTAAATATGAATCAAGTTTCATGATTTTTGAGCATTATTTTTCCATTATTATGAAATTTAATATGAATATAAATAAGGAGTAAGGAGAAATGGAATGTATAAGGTTTGCTTGATTTTTTTTTTTTTTACAAAATCCACTTTACATGAGAGTAGTTTAAAATGTTATCTTATTTAATTAAAATATGACATGTAGATGATGGTAGATAATTTGGCTTGCCTTTTAATTAGATACTAGTTTTGTAACCCGTGCAATGCACGGGTTTTATCAAAACGCTTCCTTAAAACTTTGTTCTGATACGAAAATTTAATGAAGGGGAAGGAAAATGGAGACCAATTTTTTTCCAACTATAAATAAAATATTTTAAGTTAAAATGTAAAATGGCTAACTTAAATATTAATTTTTTAAATATCTAGCTTTATATTATAAAAACTATGAACAATCAGGAGAAATCAACATGCAAAAAAACTAAAAAGTTTAAACTTAAGTAGCAATGTAGCGTCTTTGAGATCCAAAATTTATATGAAATTAAACCATTGATTTACAAAGCACAATAAAACAGGGGCAGATGGAATGTTTGTCTTCAATGTACATTTTACACCCTCAGACTTACATGTTAGCATCGCGAGATTTAACTAAAATCGGTTTTTAGTGGTAATTCGACTCGATTTATGCAAATATGAAAGTGCCCTTGAAAAAGGATTTGAAAAGATTGATTTAATGATTGTGTAATGGTCAAATTGGTCGGTCTATACAACGTGACTTGTACCCAGAATGATATGGGTTTATGTGGTCACGTAAAGCAAGCACGTATGCGGCGAAAAGCAAAAGTGCGGTCCTAGAATGAAAAGGGAGAAGATAAGGGTGGCCACTCGCGTGATAAATATGTGAGGCGAAGACCTCTATTTATACTAATCACGATGAGGGGTTTAGTAAAAAGACCTAGAAGAGTCACGGCGAAAATAGGAAAGAAATAAACCGACTTTGATTTTTGGTGTTGAGACACGCCCGGGTAGGCTTGCTTATAAGAGAATTGCCGCTAAAATAAATAAATTGAATTTTTAATTTCATCTTGATAATCCAATATGTTAAAATAAATATTAGCATACTTAAATATGCACGTTCATAAATTGCGATAATTTATTGTGTACGATAAAACCGTTTTATACGAGAATTGTTGAACCCGGACTTGGGTTTCATTCTTTGAGCCCATCTTGTCATATCAATGCAGCAACGCCAAACTCCCGTACAATGGTACAAGAACAGTAGGACACTCCCAGAGTCCAAGTCTACCACAAATTTCAGTTTACCTCATATTCATTTGTTGTACGAGTATTATTCACTTGCTTAGAAAGTAATTCGTATTTGTTTCTTACAAAAGTTGTAGTTAAACTACAAATCCATAGTTATACAAATTTAATCTTGTATAAAAAAAAATTACAATTACAATATAACATGAGTTACTTTCACCCTAACCAAGTTTACCACAGTCCTACGTCAAAAATTTACAAACCACCAACAAACATGAACAACTTCGTCTGCTTCGTTTACTCTCCGACATACTCAATGCCCATATTGCTTATTATTCGACTATGGAGGCCATGACGCTAACATGTTTTTTTTTTTACAAAACCTTATACTTTACATGAAATAATTTCATGAACTCAATACATGGTATTACTACCCTTTTAAAATTTTATTATTAGTGTTTAATTTCACTTAAATATTTACAGAATTTGTTTGTAAATTACTTAAATTAAATAAATATTTTCTTTTCCATATATTTTATATTTTCCTAAGAAAATATTTTATATGATCTTTAATATACATTTTTCGATTAATTAGTTTTGTAAAATATCTTCTATATACAACAAAGTTATATAGTATATTATTTTTTTATAGTAACAACAATTTTTTGTTTGTTTTTAACTTCATTTATTCTTCTTCATTCTTAATTTATTATGTATTCAGTTTTTCTATTTCGAATACATATAATACTACTCCATATGAAGTATCTTGAAATTATTAACTTATAGTTAATCCGTACTTTTTTATTGTAGTTTTTTTAGTTAATTAAGTTTAAAGCTAATGGAATATGGATGGATTTTTCGAGGAAATAAGTGAATTAAATTAATGCAGTATAATAATAAATTGGTAATCCATGTTATATAAGTTTGCCAAGTCACATTGTTATTGTGTACGTGGCTTTTTTCCATCCCATGTGGCATAATCTACGTGACATCTTTAGGCTAGTCTTTTATTAATATTTTATAGATTATATTAACCTTGCTCTTAATTTTTCAACTTCTTCAATATTTGGATTTATATAGATCTTAGAAGTATTTGTCTTTGTAGCTAATGTTATTTCTCCATCTGCATGTTGTTTTAGCAAATATGTAGATAATATTTATAGATTAGAAAAAGTGTTAGTAGAGTGCATGTAGAGAAATTTAAATCATTTTAAAAATAACACCAAGCCTCTCGTAACAATCCTTTGTACACATTTCAAAGCAACATTTGGTTTTTCTACTAAGAAGTATTGTGACCTTGCCATTTTACTTGCTTCTACAACATAAGGCCCCCATAGCCACAATGGTAGTTGTTCTTGGCCGTAAATTTGTAGCAATAATTTCAATTGTCACCAAACGATAAAAATGATTGTATGTATTGACGATTTTCATATTTAATCTTATATTTTTAAAGGAATTACTTACCTTGGATCTGCAATATCAACCTTTATTTTCTGGAGGTCATTCTTTTCCATAATTTCATGGCATTCAACCACGTTTCCAATAACATCTAATTAAACAAAAGATAACAATTAAGATAAGTAAATAATATAAGGTTACTTAAAATGTTAATGCCTATTTAGTAAGAGTAAATATTGAAAAGTAGTCACCTATTAGATGTCGTCCATCCAAATTGTTTTTGATGACATCCTTGAAACTAACGAATTTGAATCCATAAGTAGGCATTGATTCAATTTCTATCTCCTCCACAGTTGTTGAAATGAAAATCGTAGTCGACATGTATGTGGTACGGCTATGTCATTTCCTAAGTTGGTTACGGATTGGAATTTTGTAATTTTTTAGGAGTGACTGTCCTTGATTATGTCTTCAAACCTCTTGACTAAACATTTCTCAATACTTGCTTGAATAACACCTTCCTGTAAAACATATAATTATGTAACACTTAATAATTAAGTATGCAATAATAAAAAGTCGCTGAAATAATAAGTTATTTGACGTAGTTACTTACATTTTCATCAACCAAAATCATTTCAATGCTATGGTAGTCTTCCTTTCCTGGATTGTTGTAGTTTTCTATTTTCCATAGGTGCACCACCCTTGCTTCAATATAGGAGTGGCAAATTCCCGCTCGCTCAGTCTTTTCGTTGGCTCTTGTAACATGGTTGCAATTTATGTTTTCTGAATTTTTACCCGTGGTTTTTTGCAATTATTTTCCTGAAAATTTCACTATTGGATTTTGTGGATTAAGGAGGTTGGATTTTGTGAATGAATAATTTTTGTTTGTTTGTGGTATTTATAGCAGTTACTACTGAATATTTTGAATATTATGTGGGTGGTAGTGGAGGAAATATTTAGTGGGATAGTGTTTATGGAGGTAGTGTCTCCAATTCTTTTTATTTTAATTTAATAATTAATTTCTTTAATGGTTATGTAGTAGTGGGTGGTGGAATAAAAAGAAGTCGGTAGTGTATGGTAACTAAATTGTAGTTATGGTTTTAATAGTGTAATAGTGTAACTATTAAATTTATTTCCTTATTTTTATGCCAAAATATCCAAATTGTTCCACAATTTTACATTAAAATAAATTAAGGATTAATAATTAATTTTGTTATGTTATACGATTATAACGTTAGCTAATTCAATTGTTTTAATTTTGATTGTTTTAATAATAAGTATTAAAATTATTTCCAGATATTAAATTAGCAATGAATTTTTTGTTTTAAAATATTTTTTTCAGAAAATAATTATTTTCAAATTAAAGAATATTAAAATATTATTGAAGTGGGTAGTGTATGTGGCTGGCATGAATTTGTACTTGTGAATTTGAAAGTCGATTAAAAATATGATATAACCAAGTTCTGACTTATTATTTTTTAAGTATAATTTTATGTAAAGTTTTTTTTGTTTGTTTGATCGTTCACCCTAAGTATCAATCTGAAGTATCAATGACCAAGTTAGACCTATTTGCCCATTTATTTCGGATAATAATATTGAAGTAGGTAGTGTATGTGGCTGCTATGTATTTGTACTTGTGACCTTGACAGTAGACAAAAAATATGATATAACCAAGTATTATTTTATGTCAAGTATTATTTTATGTCAAGTTTTTTTTGTTGTCTAATTGTTCATCCTAAGTATCAATCTTAAGAATCAGTGACCAAGTTGGACCTATTTGCCTATTTGTTTCGTATAAGTTAAGTCTTTTTATGTTTTCATTGCATTAGTATGTCATATTCAACAATAAATTAACGTTGACAAATTTGTAG
This sequence comes from Silene latifolia, assembly GCF_048544455.1. Taxonomy (NCBI): domain Eukaryota; kingdom Viridiplantae; phylum Streptophyta; class Magnoliopsida; order Caryophyllales; family Caryophyllaceae; genus Silene; species Silene latifolia. The sequence continues at coordinate 120,774,267 of NC_133536.1, read as the reverse complement.
CTGAAATTTGATTTAATCTAATTGATAAACCTACAACATGAAAGACATTAGGACATCTATTTTGATGTTTGAATCATCACTACAATAACTTGCTAAAATAAGGAAAGATGTTTTACTTTCTATTGCATTTGTGTCTGTTTAACTACACAGACTTAGGGAATTAAAAACTACAGTTGACATTATGCTTCATTCTTTCTCTATTTTGATTGATTTCATCTTTTTTGATGCAGATGTAATACCCCGTATATTTGAAAACCTAGTTAAAGGATTGTCAACGGTAAATGTGAAGGAGTTACATTTATTAAACGACACTTATGAATTTAATTAATTAACATATATTTATGATCATTATTACTATTTATCAATTTATACTTTTAATGAGGAAATGTGTTTTGGGACGGGAATCCATATGTTACACTTTGTTGTTATAATAATAATAATAATAATAATAATAATAATAATAATAATAATAATAATAATAATAATAATAATAATAATAATAATAATAATAATAACAATAATAATAATAATAATAATAATAATAATAACAATAACAATAATAATAATAATAATAATAATAATATTAATATTAATAATAATAGTGGTAGTAATATTAGTAATTAGTAATAATAGTTGTAGTAGTTGTAATAATAATAATAAAGAGACAAAATTTCCTAAAATAATACTACCTCACTACTATATATATATCATGCTAGCCTATTCAGAAATCACTTATTCACTTTTACAACATCACATAAAAGTTAGAGGGAGAGAGGGGGAATTACAAGGGAGATAAAACAAGGAAAAGGGAATTGGGCAATCAATTTGGGGATTTTGCATCTACTTCCATTGGATTGAATCTTTTATTTTGTAAGTTCATCGTTAATCTTTCAAAGATTTAATATTTAATCTTTATAAGCATGTTTTAAGTTTTACTTCATCAACTAATCATGTCTAGATTAAATATAATCATCTATAGTTAAATTTGTGACGATTTTATTAAAGAATAAAGTTACAGCAATTCTGTAAATCTGTATGGTATCTTAAACGTATTATCAGACCGTCTTAATGCTATTATGTTCGAAAATGTAAAGAATAGACTTAGGTTATTTTCAAGTCTAGTTTATGCCTGGAAACTTTCGTAGCAATTGGCCTTGTAGATTTTCTAGAATAAATTCGTTATGAACATGTCGACTGAGAATCCGCGAATGCATTAGTAGTCTAAAGTTTATTTCGTAAACCTAATTTATAAATTGAAATTTAGTTGTGTCTTTTGCATACATTAACTTTGTAGAGTCTATATGATGGTAGGGATTGTAATTTCTCAAAAATCATATGTTAAACTTGTTTTATGAATCGATACTTTTTATGTGACGAAATTCGTCAATATTTATAAATCTTTCAAGAACTGTAGATATGTGTCTTAGGGTTCCAACCCCACTGGTCTTGCATCGTTTGAATTTTTACTGAATTAATTATGAAGTTTATAGTGAGACTGAACTGTGCTGTAAAACGGTAGAATTAGAGATTTAGCTTTGAAGTTGTCAAAAGTATTAGGACGTGATGGGCATAGGATAAGTGCATGATTAGTTGGTTTGTTATGTAGTAATTGTACATAATTATATTATGTAGGTTATGGATTTCTAAAGGATCGATTTGATTGTTTGTGTGACTCGTGTGACTCGAAGATTTGCTATCAGGTAGGATAACTACTCAACTCGTCTTATCTTTGTTGATTTGTGGAATTTATAAAAGCATTGTGAAATTGGATGGATTACTTGATGTGGATTACATATTGTTGGATTGTTTATTGTTTAATTATTTATATTGGAATTTCGTTTGCATTGGATACCTCAGCCTCGTGTCTGAGATGATTTTTTTATTGGCATGTCATATAATTGAATACCTCAACTTCGGTTGGGATAGTGAATACCCCAAGTTCAGTTGGGATGGTCAATACCTCAACTTCGGTTGGGATGGTTTATACTTCAGCTTCGGTTGGAATGATGAATATCTCGGGCCAGGGATTGGCGGGATGAACAGGTGTTTCAGGTGATGAGCTCATTTGCATTTGCATATCATATAATTTCACGTGTATTTGATCGAGGCCATTTCGTGTTCACAATTAAGCATATGTGGTCGTTGGTCAATGGTCGATACAAAACACAATTTATACTCCACAAACAACTCTACAATTAGTAAAGAGGCAAGTAAAGGTCGGATCCCAAGGGACGGGTATTGAAATGAGAATTCTATTGTAACTAGTAGTGTCTAGGGGTGTCACAAATTGAGTTGGTGTAGAAAGTCTGTAGATACCCGTATCCGTCGATATTGGAATTTATAGAGAACCCGACAAACACCCGATGATGATAGGACACATGTATTCTTTAGTTGTCATTGTCATTATTTGGAGCTCGTTTTACGATGTAGAATGGGCGTCGTCGATGAAGTATTTTATTAATTTAAATGATATTTAAATTAATGTTTTTTAAGTGAGTTCATTTTATTAATTTAAATGATATTTAAATTATGGCTTTTTTAAGGTGAATTCAATTTATTTTATTTTATTTTGAATTTATTTTCCCAAGTTTATTTTATTGAAAATAAAATAAATATTTGATTTGAAAAATCATTTTATGAGTATATTTGGTTTGAAAAATCATTTATTTTAATGTGTTAATTGATTTGAAAAATTGATTTGAAAATCGAAAAGAACTCGTTTTAAAAGCATGTTTTTGAGCTCGATTTTAGCTCGGTTTTTGAGCCCGTTTTCTTTGCGAGTTGGCACGAATCTCGAGTACACTAACCAACCTAGACCAATACCCATCCACCCTTGTTCGAACCCCCTATCCACGGCCCAAATTCCATCCCCAAACACCCCCCAACCAGCCCGCGCATACAAACAGCCCCCCTGTTTTGGCAGCTCAATCCCGAGCCCAAAACCCGCTCCAAATACCACCAAAACCCGTACCCATTAACCCTAACCCATACCCTAGTATCCTACCCATATTATCCTAGCTTAATCACCAAGAAAACCCCTCTCAAACCCTCACAAAAGCTGCTGGACAGCAGCTATGCGTGAGCAGGCCCGACTGCCTCTCCCTCTCTTTTACCCTACTTTAACCCCTTATAAATACCACCCCTTCACCATACATTCATTCCTCTAAGTTCTCCCCACATCCTACCATCACTCACAAGCTTTAAACCTCAGAAACGAACCCTAATTGCCTCTCAAAACCCCTCCACAAAACCGACATACAAACTGAAACTGTTTGTGTGTCCTCCTCGAAAAACAATTCGTTCCTCCCTCAAACCTCCATCAAAACTCGATTTTCTTGTTCCTAATTAACCACATAACATCCATATACACATTAGACAAAGATTTATGAGCCAAATTGCCCTTGAGAGTACACGAAATCCCTCGAAAAACAGAGTGTTATACACTCTGTTTTCGCGGTTTGTTCGTGTCTGTCCAGTTCTGTTTGTGCTCGTTTTTCGTGCCCAATAACTCAAAACGAGCAGGGGTTGCTTTAAGATCTCTGTTCTCCTCTCTTTCTAGTTTTCAAAACATCTTTTAAATCGAATTTTCGTCGTGAAACGAGGGAGAAATCATCGTTTGAAAGTTGCTGTCCAGATTTGTCAAAAAACGCGTGTTTGCTTTGTTTCTTCGTCGACGACGGCCTCTCGAGATAAAATCTACCATCGATTACGACCCAAGACGGTGTCAACGATACATGTAGGTTGAGGGTGCATCAAATCCTCCTCTCTCTCCTTTTTTTATTTCGTTTTTTATGCTTGTTCTTTTATAGTTTGTTTTATTCGTTTATCGTTTTTGTTTATCGATTGTTTAATTAACTATGAAACTAGTTTAGTCCGAGTATGAGTTAAAGTACCACCATGAACACCCGCGTTGACTTGAGATGGGAAAATAAACCGCTACTTCAGTTGGTCGTACACCCCCGTCTCATTTACATATCCTCGTGTTCAAGGTAGGGCATAAATAAAACGAATTTCTAACTTCGCTCTTCGCTTTTGACCCCTTTGTTATTTCGGCCAATTCGACACACCCTAGGATCCGTTGTATGTTAGTTTAACCTCTGATTGTTAACATATGACATATTTAGACGACATTAGATTAATTTAATAACCTAATTAGACATGTTAGGTGGCATCGACATAGCTTTAAAAATCGATTAACAATTCTATAACCTAATTGAATACATCTTTCTTTTCACCTAATTTCTCGCTAGTATAAGAGTGCGTGATTATCACCTTCTTATTAACACTCGATGAGTTAAATTAATTAGCGAACTTGACCTAATTTGACCCCTTTTGAGCCGTGTAGAATAAACAATTGCAAGACCTCTTTTCAATCGATCAACGTCGTTTATAACTTGTTTTCTAACTCATTTTCTAATCCGTTTCGCAATCATTCGATCTAACCAATGGACCTAACCTAGGAACTAGGGTGGCCTTGTCTTGGCCGTGAGGGTGGTCGTGGTTTTGGGCCGTGAGCTTGGCCGTTTTCTTTGTCTTTCTTGCTTCGTTTTTTATACCTTTTGTTCTTCGTTGTTTTGTTGCTTGTAATTTGTAATTTGTTTATCGAGTTGTAATTTTCGAGCTTGTTTTACTTTTATTGAGTCAAAACCTCTTCAAAAAACCTTAGTCTTGTTTGGTTAGACGGTTGTGTCCCAATGCATGTGAGAGCGTAGTAAATCGCATGTTGTTTAAAGCAACATGGCCCGATTTATGCTAATGCATGCTTTGGTGCGTAGCCCAATGTCTAATTCGATAAGATTAAGTGAAAGCACGCATTACGAGGAGTGACCCAAGGCCGTGTGTTATGTAGGCCGTGAGTCACCCCTTTGTGCACGGTTTTCTAGGCCGAATGGCCGTGTATTGCGTCGTGTGTAAAGCGTTGTATTTAGATCGAGTTGTATCTTTAATTTATCGTTGCGTCGGCATGAAATGCCTGGTTTGTAATAGGTAGATCCCAACGGCTCCCCCATTCCCCCTTAACCCTTGTTTGCTTTGTTTTGTATGTTGTTAGATTAATCAACCCACATGCTAAATTACAACTTTGACAAAGTTAGTTTAGTTGCATCTAAAACGACATAGAAATTGTTGTCACATGATAGGGTTAAAACAACGTTTGCATATCATACATCGTAGTAGCTATGACCTTGTTTGAACTCCGACACTTGACTTAGTAGAGGCCGTTATTGACGGGCGGGGTTGGGTGTCCTTATGGGCTTCCCAACACGTACCCTCACCCCTTACTCAAGATCTATGGTTTGTGGATCCGTCTAAATACCATTGGATTACGAGAGTCATTCAAATCGAGTGATATAGGGTACAAGTCTTTATCTTTAATCACTCGTAGTCGATTGGCTTTATGCTTTTTGATGAAAGGTGTAAAGTTGACTTGAACGGTTCCAAGTTCCCAAAAAACTTGGTGGCGACTCTAATATGTCTTAATTCGATTCGAAAGAACCTCGAGTCGATTATGCCTAGTGTGGATCCCGCGGACGCAGCCTCCCGAGGGCCTTGTCCACGATTTGGCGACTCTCTGGGGAAAAGAGGACTAGTTACACTTTGTTTTTAGGGTCTTTTCCTCCGAGGTGAAACTTGAAAAGAAAGTGTTGGAAAGTAAAACATTACTCATAGTGCTAGGATTCATGCATAAACCCTTAAGGATTTTCCCGGGCCGTCCCAGCGTTTCTTTGTGATGCGTGGGGGGCGACGTCCCACTATGCTAGGAAGCTGCACATTGCTCGCTTCCACTTCACCTCGCGTGGTTCTTGATGGTGGGGACGATCTTCTAGGTACTCTACCTTAAGACACCTTGCTCTATAAGACCGCAAAAGGATGGAGGGCATAGACCTTCTTGTAGAAGACTTGCCGAGACTTAGAGATGTCTAGGAGCATACATCCTTATAACATGAGAATGACAATGTGCAAGGTGTTTTCCCGAGTCTTTTCAAAATTTTCCATGTCCATTTCATAACCGAACTTTTGAACAACTTACTTTCAAACTTAGCATGATTTTCAAAACGCGGAATGCTGCCCAAATAGGACTAGAAATTTCGGCCCAAAATGAGCTTTTATAGCCGGCATGCTGCCCATTTCAAATCTCATTTTCGAATCAATCTTTCGTTTTTTCAAAATCAATCCAAAATGCCTCTCGAACCTCAACCAAGCATGAAATGCGTCAAGTCGTGTCCGGGTCATGGCCGTGTTAGGCCGGGTGTGTTTCGTTCTAAGAGTCTAGAACACGACCTTGTTGGGTCACCCAAGCTCACCTCTTGGGCCTTGAGTCATGTTGGTCGACCTTTTGGTCTAGGATAGTCCACAAAAACGTCCAAGCTAGGCCATTTAGGGCGTTTCACCCGAACCTATGGGCTATGTTAGCCCAATCACGGGTTTAGTCACACCGAGTCCGGTTTATAACCGATTTATGACAGTTTGAGTCATGTCGTTTTGTCGAGTCTAAAATGAATCAAGGTCTAAATCCAACCGTGAGTCGAACCTTTTGGTTAATCAGTCTCAAGTCGAGTCTTTGTTTGAGTCAAGTTGGGGTCGTGTCCTTAAGTGTGCAGGGGCTCTTACTTTAAATATTGACTCAGTACGGGGTTTTCTTGTAGAAAGGCCGCCAAAAACCCGACGTCAAGCAATGGAAGATGCTATCAACAAGCTCACCGAGGCCGTGAACCTCATGATGACCCGAATGGATGCAATCGAATCTAAGCTGGGTGAAGATTCCCCTCCATCTACCCCACCTCTGACTGATCTGGAGAAACGGTTAAAATTCATTGAAGACCGTCTGAAGCTCTCCCAGGGGAAGAACATCCACTATGAAAATGCTAGGGCCTATGCCCCAGTTCAAGATAAGTTGCCCACAAACATGGTACTCACCGATATCCCAAAGTTTAAGGGCACAGAAGATCCAGTCCACCATGTTAAGGCCTATAAGGGGTACTTAGCACTGAAGGGAGTACCTGCTGACATGCTCTCTGAAATTTTCGCACAATCTCTAGATGAACACCCGAAGGCGTGGTTCTACAATCTGGACCTTAAGAACTTCCCCACTTTCGAAGATATTACGGTGGAGTTCTGTAAGCACTATGCTGACAATGTCGAGATTCGGACCAATATAAGAACGCTAGAGGTTATGACACAGAAAGAAAAAGAAGGCTTTACTGAATTCCTTGCAAGATGGCGCGCTGAAAGCGTGAAATTATCCAAGAAGCCTGACGAAGTTGAAATGGTAGATAAGTTCGTAAAGAATCTACGACCTATTTACCGCAATGCTCTGAAATACCAGAATTTTGTCTCTTTCAAAGAATTGATAAGAATCGGGATAAAGGTAGAAGATGATGTCATAAGGGCAGAGGCTGAAAAGCCGAAAGGGTACCAAGGGGCCTCATCGTCTAAGGCGAAGGCCCCAGCAATGACCCATTTAGATGAAGGCATCAATCTCTTAGAAGGGCAATCGAAGAAGTCGCAGCGCCAAACACCTAGGGCATTCACCGATATCGGATGCACTTATACATACGCTCTCCAAAGGCTCATAGCCCAAGGAAAGCTAAAGCCTATTGGTCCAACTCCGGACCCTCCCGCTGATCAACAAGGTAAATGGTATAAACCAAATGCCTACTGTGCCTTTCATCAAGGGAAAGGCCATGATACTGAAAGGTGCTATCGACTGAAGCACGAAATCCAAGACATGATTAAGAATGGAACACTCCCGATCCCAACTGTTAAACCCAATAACATCACCAATCCATTTGCCGATCACGCCAACTTTGTTTCTGTCGAAGACAATGTCGATTATTCTCATCTTATCCGCCCATGTCACTTGAAAGGGGTGTTTATCGGGAAAATATTTGTGGATTGCTTTGAATTCTTGCCAAACCCGAAGAATGAAATTCAAGTCGGGAGTCTTGCTCTAGAATGTACTCCTCTCATTAACGAAGTTAATAAAAGACAATTCGATTCACCAACCTTCATCGCTGGCGTAGATCCTCAGAGGACTACCTCAGGGTGGAGGCAGAACATCAAAAGGATCAAGGACAAGAGTCGAGCATCTAAGCTGACAGCTGAACAAGGGAAAGCTCAAAACTAGATTTGAAAATTATGAGTCGGGATCTGTTTTCTTATCTTAGTCGAGTCGAGTCTAGGACTTTCTTTTCTTGAAGTTGAGTCGTTTGTTCCGCGATGACCTAGGGTGTGTCCTAGGAATCGTTCTTTCGAGTCTGTTAAGCTTTTGCCATTCCAATAAAAGTCGCAATTCATTTCCAAATATGTCTTGTTTCCAATCCTCAATCATTCTGAAAGCATGATAAAATGCACAACACACTCAAAGAAATCCCTGGGGTAGAAATATGTCCTGTTTCAAAATGTAAGGTACACTAGGATCCCGTGTTTGATTCCTTTACCTATTCCATGTCTGGTGGTAGAAAACCTCCATCTGAACCTATGTTTGTGACAAGCTTTTAGATGATTCTATGACAAACCCGGACTAGCTCCTTGTTTCCCCTATCGATGATGGAAGGCAAGCCTTTTCCCCAACAAAATCATCCCATCTCGAAGAGAGAAGATATCAACCCGTTCTAACAAAGAATTGTTAGTTCCTACCCAAATTAGTTGGCGAAGCCCAGTTTTCAAGGTGTATCCATTTATGACTAAGAGAATGAATAGAAGATCATTTTCCAAGAGAGAAAAAAGATGAAAAAGAATGAAAAAAATGAGAAAAAGAGAAAAATGAAAAAAATGAAAAAATAAAAAAAGAAAAGTGATGAAAGAAAAAGGAAAAAAGAAAAAAAGATGTTGAAGTCATTGCAGAACGCTTTTGGTTGAATGTCGAAGTTACGGAAGCCAGAAGTCAAGTCAAGTACCCATAGTTGAAGTTCAATGGGCGAAGCCCAAAAGATTAAGTAGTAACCTCTTTACCCTCTAAGTCCTTCCTGAGACAGTTACAAAGGGATAGTCGGGATTTTGAGAATCATTCCGCTTGTGTTGTTATACCTAGCCTTTAGGGTCCAGACATGGAAATTTGAACCCACATCATTTTCCAACCCATTTGCACTCGGGTTTCATCAAACCCGAGACACCATTTCCAACCACATCAGAAGCCATAGCCCTTAGCCTTAGCACCACAAAACGAACCTTCAGAATGATGGTTTACCTTACGAACCTATTTTTACCAAGCTCCACATCCCAAAGAACCACAACCTTTTGTACCAACCCTAGACACAGGATTTAACGGTACTTTACAGGCTAGAATGGGATATGACATGATACCTTAGGTGAAACCTTCGAGTGTGTACACACAATCAAAATGCCAATTTAATGCACCATGATCGAACTACGTCGGATTTGATTTCGCTCCACGCGAATACGTAGGCAGTCCTTCAGAATAAGGGATTCAATCCACTCATCAACCAATTTGTCATCTTGTCGGTTTCTTACGGGTCTTAACCAAGTCCAAATGAAGCCACCTTTTTTTGTTTCGGTCTTAGCACTCGATGTAGGCTAGGATAATGATATAGGTTCAGATGAATAGTATCAAGTCTCAGAATGAGCTTTATCTAACGGTTTAGGCAAAGATGCTGAGTCATATAGATGTGGGTTTGTGTTGGGAACATAAAATATGAAAAACCCGCTGAAAAGAAAGAAGGCGTGGAAGAAAAAATAGTAAAAGCCCGCTGAAAAGAAAGAAGGCGGTGGCAAGAAATGATGAAACTCGCTGAAAAGAAAGGAGGCGAGGAGAAGAGTGACAGAATGTTCCCAACAAGAGTGATGTGTGATGTCTAAGTGTTCTCATAAAATCAGTCTGTGTTTAGTGTCTGGGCGAAGCCAACGTTGTTGCTCTGTGAGTTTAATCCACCTTGTCAATGCCAAGTGATCTTGATTCCCATGTGCCCTCGGGAGCACGCCCATGCCATACGATATCTCCGTCCCAAGTTCGGCGGCCTTGTGATTCCCATTTGCCATCTTTTGGCGCCAGAATGGCCAATTTACATTTCTACCTCCAACAAGTCCATATTTGAACTAAAACTCATGCACACTTACGGTTTTATTTTCCTTTTTTGTTTTACGGTAGCGGGCTACGCCCACGTGGTTTACGAGTCATACAGAGTGTCTGTGTCGTATTTCGTGCTCACCCATCAAGGTTCGATCCCAAATATTTCAAAATTTCAAAAACTTCTTTTACGAATTATGGACAGATGGTTCAAATCTCAAAGCTCAAAATCAAATTTTAGGTCGACGACCCAACATCCAAATGTTTCGTTTCAAATTCAAATTTCGGGTCGATGGCCCAACATCAAAGTGATGTCAAATTCAAAATTTGGGTCGATGGCCCAATTACTCAAAATTTTCAACAGGTTCAAATTTCGGGTCAATGACCCAGTCTTTCAAATTCAATTTCAGGTGTACGACCCAGTCTTTCAAACTCAAATTTCGGGTCGATGACCCAACATTCCAAGTGATGTCAAATTCAAAATTCGGGTCGATGACCCAATTATTCAAAATTTTCAAATTCAATTTTCGGGCCGATGACCCAATCTTTCAAATGATCTAATTTTAGGATCGATGATCCAAATATGCTTATGTGATGATTATTGCTAGTACGTTTTTGTGTTTCAAATGTAGCAGGATATGCTTCAACTGGGGGCTCTAAAGTCTTCGACTTTAGAGCCATTGCAAACTGGGGGCTCTGAAGCCGTTGGCTTCAGAGACCATTATCAGGATGAAAAGGATGACATCCACTCAGAATTCAATTCAATACAAGAGTATGAAATGGAAGAATTCCATAGCTGAAAGCAAATGATGAAAGTGGCGGCAACCTCCTCGGAAAGTCCCGTCCCATTTTGACACTGCCAAAGAGATGATAAATTTTGGGCAAATGTCGGTGAATGATGAATTTTGGACATACGCCAGCAGATGATAAACTTTGGGCATGTGTCAGCAGTTGCCGAACTACGACGCGGGTTTGATTCCGTCAGAAACGGATACGTAGGCGCCTAAGGATAAGGCTCAATCCACCATTTATGCAATTTATGGGTCGATGACCAATGATGACAATTTGACGCAACAGAAGCAAGAGTCAATCCCCAACGAAGTTTCGGTATGATCTCTTCTTATGGTCAAGCGAGCTTATATACGCAAGTCTAATGGACTATAAACGACCCGTTGAATCCTCGGTCGAAAGGGACTGGGGTATACTTTGACTTTCGCCTTGTCCAAGCCTCAGTCAAAGTGGGGGCTCTGTAGATACCCGTATCCGTCGATATTGGAATTTATAGAGAACCCGACAAACACCCGATGATGATAGGACACATGTATTCTTTAGTTGTCATTGTCATTATTTGGAGCTCGTTTTACGATGTAGAATGGGCGTCGTCGATGAAGTATTTTATTAATTTAAATGATATTTAAATTAATGTTTTTTAAGTGAGTTCATTTTATTAATTTAAATGATATTTAAATTATGGCTTTTTTAAGGTGAATTCAATTTATTTTATTTTATTTTGAATTTATTTTCCCAAGTTTATTTTATTGAAAATAAAATAAATATTTGATTTGAAAAATCATTTTATGAGTATATTTGGTTTGAAAAATCATTTATTTTAATGTGTTAATTGATTTGAAAAATCGATTTGAAAATCGAAAAGAACTCGTTTTAAAAGCATGTTTTTGAGCTCGATTTTAGCTCGGTTTTTGAGCCCGTTTTCTTTGCGAGTTGGCACGAATCTCGAGTACACTAACCAACCTAGACCAATACCCATCCACCCTTGTTCGAACCCCCTATCCACGGCCCAAATTCCATCCCCAAACACCCCCCAACCAGCCCGCGCATACAAACAGCCCCCCTGTTTTGGCAGCTCAATCCCGAGCCCAAAACCCGCTCCAAATACCACCAAAACCCGTACCCATTAACCCTAACCCATACCCTAGTATCCTACCCATATTATCCTAGCTTAATCACCAAGAAAACCCCTCTCAAACCCTCACAAAAGCTGCTGGACAGCAGCTATGCGTGAGCAGGCCCGACTGCGTCTCCCTCTCTTTTACCCTACTTTAACCCCTTATAAATACCACCCCTTCACCATACATTCATTCCTCTAAGTTCTCCCCACATCCTACCATCACTCACAAGCTTTAAACCTCAGAAACGAACCCTAATTGCCTCTCAAAATCCCTCCACAAAACCGACATACAAACTGAAACTGTTTGTGTGTCCTCCTCGAAAAACAATTCGTTCCTCCCTCAAACCTCCATCAAAACTCGATTTTCTTGTTCCTAATTAACCACATAACATCCATCTACACATTAGACAAAGATTTACGAGCCAAATTGCCCTTGAGAGTACACGAAATCCCTCGAAAAACAGAGTGTTATACACTCTGTTTTCGCGGTTTGTTCGTGTCTGTCCAGTTCTGTTTGTGCTCGTTTTTCGTGCCTAATAACTCAAAACGAGCAGGGGTTGCTTTAAGATATCTGTTCTCCTCTCTTTCTAGTTTTCAAAACATCTTTTAAATCGAATTTTCGTCGTGAAACGAGGGAGAAATCATCGTTTGAAAGTTGCTCTCCAGATTTGTCAAAAAACGCGTGTTTGCTTTGTTTCTTCGTCGACGACGGCCTCTCGAGATAAAATCTACCATCGATTACGACCCAAGACGGTGTCAACGATACATGTAGGTTGAGGGTGCATCAAATCCTCCTCTCTCTCCTTTTTTTATTTCGTTTTTTATGCTTGTTCTTTTATAGTTTGTTTTATTCGTTTATCGTTTTTGTTTATCGATTGTTTAATTAACTATGAAACTAGTTTAGTCCGAGTATGAGTTAAAGTACCACCATGAACACCCACGTTGACTTGAGATGGGAAAATAAACCGCTACTTCAGTCGGTCGTACACCCCCGTCTCATTTACATATCCTCGTGTTCAAGGTAGGGCATAAATAAAACGAATTTCTAACTTCGCTCTTCGCTTTTGACCCCTTTGTTATTTCGGCCAATTCGACACACCCTAGGATCCGTTGTATGTTAGTTTAACCTCTGATTGTTAACATATGACATATTTAGACGATATTAGATTAATTTAATAACCTAATTAGACATGTTAGGTGGCATCGACATAGCTTTAAAAATCGATTAACAATTCTATAACCTAATTGAATACATCTTTCTTTTCACCTAATTTCTCGCTAGTATAAGAGTGCGTGATTAGCACCTTCTTATTAACACTCGATGAGTTAAATTAATTAGCGAACTTGACCTAATTTGACCCCTTTTGAGCCGTGTAGAATACACAATTGCAAGACCTCTTTTCAATCGATCAACGTCGTTTATAACTTGTTTTCTAACTCATTTTCTAATCCGTTTCGCAATCATTCGATCTAACCAATGGACCTAACCTAGGAACTAGGGTGGCCTTGTCTTGGCCGTGAGGGTGGTCGTGGTTTTGGGCCGTGAGCTTGGCCGTTTTCTTTGTCTTTCTTGCTTCGTTTTTTATACCTTTTGTTCTTCGTTGTTTTGTTGCTTGTAATTTGTAATTTGTTTATCGAGTTGTAATTTTCGAGCTTGTTTTACTTTTATTGAGTCAAAACCTCTTCAAAAAACCTTAGTCTTGTTTGGTTAGACGGTTGTGTCCCAATGCATGTGAGAGCGTAGTAAATCGCATGTTGTTTAAAGCAACATGGCCCGATTTATGCTAATGCATGCTTTGGTGCGTAGCCCAATGTCTAATTCGATAAGATTAAGTGAAAGCACGCATTACGAGGAGTGACCCAAGGCCGTGTGTCATGTAGGCCGTGAGTCACCCCTTTGTGCACGGTTTTCTAGGCCGAATGGCCGTGTATTGCGTCGTGTGTATAGCGTTGTATTTAGATCGAGTTGTATCTTTAATTTATCGTTGCGTCGGCATGAAATGCCTGGTTTGTAATAGGTAGATCCCAACGGCTCCCCCATTCCCCCTTAAGCCTTGTTTGCTTTGTTTTGTATGTTTTTAGATTAATCAACCCACATGCTAAATTACAACTTTGACAAAGTTAGTTTAGTTGCATCTAAAACGACATAGAAATTGTTGTCACATGATAGGGTTAAAACAACGTTTGCATATCATACATCGTAGTAGCTATGACCTTGTTTGAACTCCGACACTTGACTTAGTAGAGGCCGTTATTGACGGGCGGGGTTGGGTGTCCTTATGGGCTTCCCAACACGTACCCTCACCCCTTACTCAAGATCTATGGTTTGTGGATCCGTCTAAATACCATTGGATTACGAGAGTCATTCAAATCGAGTGATATAGGGTACAAGTCTTTATCTTTAATCACTCGTAGTCGATTGGCTTTATGCTTTTCGATGAAAGGTGTAAAGTTGACTTGAACGGTTCCAAGTTCCCAAAAAACTTGGTGGCGACTCTAATATGTCTTAATTCGATTCGAAAGAACCTCGAGTCGATTATGCCTAGTGTGGATCCCGCGGACGCAGTTCCCGAGGGCCTTGTCCACAAGGTCACTAAACTAAAATAGCAATGAAAATAAACTAGCAAGATGAATAAAATAAGGGGTGTAAACAATTGATTAAAAGCACTAGGGTGTCATGGGTTCATAGGGGAATCATGGGATATGATCATACAAACATGTTCTCAAGTTATAAGCAAGCAATTATTGTTGTGATGGATTGAGTTGGGTTATATCTTACAATCCTAGAAAAGTTTGGGTCCCGGAGCCGAATCGATTAGATTGTACAACACCTACAAGTCGACTTAATCTTTCCTACTCAACACATGCATGGTCTAACAAGACTCGAGTTGGGTTATGTCTTACAAGTCTCATTGAAAAGATAGAAGATGATAGTAAATGCAAGGATTCATAGGCTTAGCATTTCATCAAATATAACATGTGCATGTATTAAGATCAAAACAAGCAAGCAAATAAGATATGAAAGCATATTGATTTAAGCATGAATCATTCCCCATGTTGGTTTCCCTAATCACCCATTAAACCCTAGCTAAGAGACTACTCACTCATTATCATATTGATCATGCTAGAAAGGTTGTCAATCATACTAACATAATGAAACATGATGAATAAATGAAAGTAATTAACAATAATTAAAAGGGATTAAGAGATTATACCTACTAATGATTCCAATAATAAAGCAAGAATAATAGAAGTACTTGAATCCTAGATTGAGAGGTTGTCAATCTCCCAATAATAACCCAAATAAGCTTCAATTACCCAAAATAAAGGAAGAACAAGAGAGAGATTAAAGAACTAAAACTTGGATTAAAACTTGATTAATACTTGATTACAATATTGAAGAGAGATTTGATTGATATTAACTACACTAATTATTGATAAGAAGAACATGCTCCTCTAATTAGCCTAATGGGGTATTTATAGTGAAAATTAGGGAGGATGCATTAGGGTTAACTAAGGGCTAAACTAGTAATTACACTTTTTAAGTTGAGCAAGGAGGACCCGGTATTTTTCGAGAGAAGGGCTTCTCTTTTCGTAGCTTGAAGAATGAAATCCGTCTTTGTCAGGAATCCGTGCGGATTAGAGTCGGGACGGCCGGATTTGGGCTGTGCAATCCGAGCGGATTCAGGAGAGGGACGCTCGGATTGTGCTGGGGGAATCCGAGCGGATTCCAAGGAGGGACGCTCGGAATTGTTGAGGCTGGACGGACGGATTGTCTGCAATCCGTTCGGATTGTTGGTCAGCGTCAATTCTTCTTCTTTTCTTCCCTTTTCTTCATAAATTCCTTGGGGATTTCCTTGGGGACGCAAGGATCCTTTCTCAACATTGCTCTTCTACTATGATATGTACAAAGGCCTTCTAGTCTTGTCCCTTCTTGATGCTTGGTCATTGAATACAATCAATTTAGCCTCGTTTTGCCATGAAAATGCAAGATTCTTACTCCTTTCCTACCAAGGGATCAAAATCTCAAAGAATATGCAAAACAAAGAACTAAAGATAAGAAATGACCTAAATAGGCACTAAAAAGCATGGAAACAATGGTAATTCGGGGGCTAAATATGCGCCAATTATGGTCACATCAAATATCCCCAAACCGAACCTTTGCTCGTCCCGAGTAAAGAGGTGACAAAGACTAGGACCAAAGCTAACCTATCCTAATAATAATAGCCGATATGAGACAATTAGCGGGTCTCACTCCGCCCCTTCAACTCACAACAAGACAACCATGAGGTAGGATGCCTTCTTGCAAGGCAAGGTGGGTCTTGCCAAAATGGCGACACATCCAAACATTAAAGCACGTAAAATCACATAATGGATGCATCTACAAAAAGAATAGCCACTTTCCTCATCTAAGTGGCGGAAATTATCTACAAGGGATGCAATTCAAGGGTACACAATCCTTCATAGATGCAATTTGTTCAAACTACTAAGCCTAGAAGGATACCAATAAATCACCTCCAAGTTGTGTCAAGCTAGGGTACCTTTGTCCTCAATCGTTAAATGCTTTCGTCAAGAGTAGACTCCCTAAGGTGTTAGAAACACTGGAGGATCGCGGAATTCCCCCTCTTGCCTAGACAAGAAGAAGGGTCGTCACCTCTCTACCATGCACAAAAATGGATACGATGGATAAAGGGATCAATAGATATTTGAGTTTCATGTTGGGAGTTTGCTTTTGTTTTTGTTTTTCCCCCCAATTTCATGTGGCATTTGACATTTGAGAACACTTTCTTTTTGCCATTTCTTTTTGATTTTTGGCATTTCAACACTTGACAACTTTTTTGCATTTCTTTTTGAACATTTTCAAAGTCACCCCAATTAGTAACGAGGGTGCCTTGTATTTGAAGCTTAGGAGTTCTATTTTTGCTCCTCTTTTCATTTGATGCATTTTTGCAAACTTTCTTTCATTTTTCATTTCTTTGAACTCAAATTGATTTCTTTTTGTGCCCATTCCCTTTGATGACAAAAATGTGGTAGAACATGGATGAATGATGGAAGTATGCATGGTTTCAAGGGTCACCTTGGAATAAACGGTAGCCAAGGAGTTATCACACCACAAGGTACTCTTGACTCGGCCTTAAACCATGGGTCAAAGGATACTAGCATGACACATCCTAGGGTGTTTTACAAGTATTCTAACAAGCAAAGTCTTAAGAACAAAAAGCATCTACTAGGGCCTATATACACTTGTCAAGTTTCCCAAGTAGACGGTTTCGCAAAATTTTTTCTAACATGCAAACTACATGCCATGATGCAACTAACATATAAACATCCTAATGCAAATGATTCTACCAACTAATATGCCATATAAACTAAATGCAAGTCCTAAGTTCACATTGTTATACCGCATCAATCAAAATAAAGCCACATAGTCATTAACATAAAGAGGAAAAAGGAGATTGGAAAGATCATGCCATGCGGTCTTCAATATCCTTATGTCTCGGATGTGGCGTAGTCAATCAAAGTGAACAAGGATAAAACAAACACAATATATACAAGACAATATATATAAGACAACAAATACAAAGGAAATGAACTTGTTTTTGGTTTTTTTTCAATTTTTCAATTTTTTATGATTTTTGAAATTTTTCAATTTTTATGGTATTTTTTTTTTTTTGAATAAAAGTTAAGTGTTAGAATTCCCATCCCCACACTAATATGGGCATTGTCCTCAATGGCCAAAATGATGGAAATTATGCAAAGATGATGCATGATTTCTATACTAAATGCAATTCTACACTAAGCTATACTACATGATGCATGGTTTTTGTTATGACGGAGAGGATAATTTAGATTACCTCCCGTTGTGTATGCATTAACTTCCCCAAACCAAATAAGACACTATTGCTAATGTCAAAGCATTGGGGTAGTTCATGCACACACTATGCTATGCATGAAACTAGATTGTCATTTTGGATTTTACAAATGGGAACAATAAAGAACACCTCAATGGTACCGAGGTGTGAGTCCTTTGATGTTGCTAGGACTAAACCAACAGTGATCAAAATGAAATAAAATACAAAGAGATATAGACAAACCATGGGAGTGTAGGAGTCTCCAAGGCTAGTCTTCCATCATGCTATCATCATCATCACTTCCCTCATGAGAAGTGGTCACATTGCCACTTTCCTTGGCACTTTCTTCATCACTTTCTTCATTATCTTGCTCATCATCATCTTCACCGTCTCTTTCTTCATCTCCACTTGCTTCTTCCTCAATATTATCATCAATTTCTTCACCATTTCCAACAACCTCATTGTTTTCCACCACGTCCCTAGATGCACCCGGAAACAAGGCTTCTTTATCCGCCCAACTAGGCAAAGGACAAGATGGATCAAGGAGTCCTTGCCTAGCTAAATGTAGGAGGGGAGGATATTGAGCCAAATATGCATTCTTCCGATCTTCATAAGCTTGCTTGTGCATGGCTTGCATAAGAAGAGTGACATAGTCTTTCCCAATTTCAACTCCTTGCGGTTTGAACTCTTCATACACAAAGGGGTAAGGTGGTATAACAATGGAAGAGGAGGGGGTTTCATGATCACCCTTTTGTTGTTGAATGATGTACTCGGCTTCTTCGGATAGGGGAAGTAGATAGTTGGTCCGGTGGACACTTAGGCGACAAATCTTCGAGGGTAAGGTGAACGATCTAGCTTCACTAGTTAGCCATCCATATTTGGCGTCAAGGGGGTTTTGAGCAACCCACTTGAACTTGTTAATCATGATAGGCATATCAATAAGATGGCCACCTTTCTTTGCCTTGTACTTGCTATCCTTATTGAAATTAGGATCAAAGTGCTTGGCTAGGACCGTGACTAGGCCGCCATTAACAATAACGGTTGTACCCTTCTTCCCACTATCAACATGGAGCCATCTATCAACCAATAGCCTCAAAGAATTGAAAGGCTTGGTATGGATTCTTCCGACATTCAAAGCCGATTCAAGGAGAATAAAATCAAGTCTTGTGAAATGATTGGTGTCTTTCCTAGCAATTATGGTATTTCCCACAACTTTGTGCCATACTCTTATGCCCGGATGATGGACCAAAAGAGCACGACAAGCATGAAAATCATCAAATTTCTTCCCGGAGATTGCCTCCCAAAGAGGCTCGGGGTCATACTTTCCATAATGCTTAAAATATCTCGATTCATCGCTAAGACCCAAAATTTCACCCAATTCCTTAAAGGTAATGCGTCTACTAATGTTAGCTAGACGAAACTCAAGATTTTCCCTATCCTCAACTTTGGTGACTTTTAAAGAACTTAAGAATTCCAAGACAAGGGAAGGGTATGTCAATTCCTTTGTTTCAAACAATTTCTTCAAACCCATGGCATTGAAAAAGGCTTTTGTTTGTTCAAGAACACCCAATTTCTCCAAAGCATCTTTACATATGAATTTGGTGGATTGAATTGATTTCATAGCAAACTTGGCAAATGTCTTTCTATGGGTATCGGAAATAAAAGTTACCTCCGGATAATGCAAGAGTTGATCGATTACCGGAGTAGAAGGTGATGCTCCCATAGAAGTTTGTTGTTGTTGTTGTTGCACTTCTAAGTTTGGTGTTGCTACCACCATTGCCAAAGCTTTCTTTGTTTGGAGAGCTTTTTGCCTTTGAGAGAGAGCCTTTGCCTTTGGTGCCTTTGTTGCCTTTGTTGCACCCTTTGTCCTTGCCATTTGATGAACCAACCAAGAAAAGAATCAAAAATCTTCAATTTGTAGAATGCCCAAATCGATTTGAAGGTGAAAGGCTTTGCCTTTATGAAATCAAAAATCGACTCAAAGGTTGAAGATTTTGTTCTTGGTTTTGATTTTTGTTGAAGATGGAGTGATTGATTTGTTGTTTGAAGGATGGTTTGATTTGATTTTGGTGGATTTTGTTGAGGGTTTTTGTTTTTGTGATGGAGAGGATGAGGGTTTTGATGTTTAGGGTAGTGTTTATGAATGAATGAATGAAGGAATGAAGGTGGGAGGTTATTTGAAGAAGTCGAAATTTTCGAAAACGCAGGGGCAATCCGTGCGGATTAGGCCCAATCCGTGCGGATTCTGCAGCTTCAAAATTTTCAGAAGCTCGCCTAAAGATGGGCGGATTCTGGGGAATCCGCTCGGATTCTTCTGTGATGGGACGGGCGGATTTGCTTTGGGGACGGACGGATTTCATCCCGAGAGAAATTTCTTTGTTTTCTTCAGCTGCAAAGACGGGCGTCTTCTTCACAAGACGGACGGATTCTATGAGACGGGCGTCTTTCCAGAAATCCGCTCGGATTCTTCAACAGTCAAGAAATTTTCAATTTCAGCTCAGCTCAGGACGGGCGTCTTCTCAGCAGGACGCTCGGATTGTCGAAGACGGGCGGATTTGGTACAATCCGCTCGGATTCTGGTCCTTTGTACCCGGATTCATTCCATTCGTGCACAATGCATTTCCCTTTACCATTCTTCCATTCTTCTTCATTTCTTGTGTTCTTCGTTGTGGGGGCATTACTAAGGCATGGATAGCCTAGGCAATTCCCATCCCCACACTAAGGTAAAGCACTACACATCAATTGAAATCGTTAGTCCCTCCCTCACTTCTCTCTTACATGACAATTATTTTGATCAAAGTAAATAAAAATCCAAAAAATGACAAAAATGCAATACAAGAATTGAAATGTAAGTTAGGGAGTTAGAAATATTTACAAGTGGTGGTTTAGGGAGGACTCCACCAAACTCTCATTCTTGATGAGATGTCAAGGGGGCATGTTCAAGGTGTTGTTGATGTTGCTCAACACCTTGAAGAAGTAATCAAAAGCTTGTTCATTATTGTGGTAGAGGTCCTCAATAGACCGTGGCCCTTGTTGTTGATCATGATCGATTGCATGCCCAATGTAGGGATTAAAAATCCCTTCAAACTCGTCGTCCCAAAGACCACAAACTTCATTGAGTTGATCATTGAAAATCTCTTGCTTAGATGGAGACAACTCTCCCAATTTCTTCTCTTGGCCAATGAGGCCTTCCTCTTCTTCCTTGGTTGATTTTGATGAGCTTTGCAAGCTCTCCTTGTCACAATTCACTTGCTCTTTGAATGGAGCATCTTCAATTTTCTTCCTCCATTGGAGTTCCGATTTCTTCCTTTCATCTTTCCGGCTATAATGATCAATCATGAAACATGGCTCATGTAAACGAGGAGATCTCATGGTTTTGTCAAGATTAAAAGTTATGCTTTCATCTCCCACTTCTAGAGTGAGCTCTCCATGTTTCACATCAATCACCGCACCTGCGGTGTGTAGGAAAGGTCTTCCTAAGATGATTGGAATGTTGGAATATTCCTCCATATCAACAATGACAAAGTCTACCGGGATGAAAAACTTCCCAATTCGCACGGGGACATCTTCCCATATCCCTAATGGTGTCTTCGTCGATCTATCGGCCATTTGAAGTGTGATATTGGTGCATTTAAGCTCTCCCATTCCCAACCTTTTACTTACCGAGTACGGCATGACACTCACACTAGCCCCTAGATCACATAAGGCTTTGTTGATCGTCATGTCGCCAATGGTACACGGTATTGAGAAGCTTCCCGGATCCTTTAACTTTGGAGGTGAACTCCCTTGAAGTATTGCACTACTCACCTTAGTGAAAGCGATAGTTTCAAGTTTCCGGATCGACTTCTTCTTTGTGAGGATATCTTTCATGTACTTTGCATAGGCCGGTACGTGATTGATTAATTCCGTGAAAGGAATTGAGACTTCTAAGTTCTTCACAATCTCCATGAACTTTCCAAGTTGATCATCAAATTTTGGCTTGGCTTGACGACTTGGAAAAGGAAGTCTAATCACAATGGGCTCCTTCTCTTTGGCCTTGTCTTCATTTTTCTTTAAACTTTCTTCTTTTGATGATTCCCCTTCTTTGGGGCTTTGCACAATTTCTTCCTTTTCACTAGCTTTCACAACTTCATCCTCAACTTGCTTCTTCGGTGCCTCATACCTTGTACCACTTCTCAAGTGAATGGCACTAACCGTTTCATGTCTAGGGGGATTACTTTGTGGTGGTAATTGCCCCTTTTGTCTTTGTGAGCTTGAAGATGCTAGTTGAGTCAATTGTGTTTCCAACATCTTGGTGTGAGCTAGAATGTTGTTGATGGTGGTGTCTTTTGCTTGGCTATCTTTTTGCATTTGGGTGAAAAATTCTTGTTGATTCTTTTGCATTTGGAGGACCGCTTTTTGGACATCAAAACCTTGGTCATTTTGGTGATTGTATGGATTTTGATTTTGGTAACCTTGGTTTTGATTGTAAAAGGGTCTTTGATTTTGATTTCTCATGGGTGGTGGAGTGTATGTTGTTTGAGGGTTTTGAACAGTTTGGCTTTTGTATGAGAGATTTGGATGGAACTTGGTGTTTTCATTGTAAAAATTTGAATAAGGGGTACCACTTTTGTAAGCTTGGAAAGCATTAACTTGTTCGGTTGTTCCCCTACACTCACTTGGGTCATGAACCAAAGTTCCACAATTCTCACATATCCCACTTGGGATTGATGAGGATGCCGTCATGGCATTGACATGATGCTTTGATGATTTCGAGTTTTCCTCAAGTCTAGCCATAGCTTGTTCAAACTTCAAGTTGATTGTGTCAATGTGAGCACTAAGTTGAGCACCCAATTGAGTAACGGAGTCCACTTCATGCTTTCCTCCTCTAGTAGCCTTGCGAGGTCTACTATATTGTGAATTATGGACCGCCATTTCCTCAATCTTGTTCCATGTTTGATTGTCATCAACCTCGGTGAACATTCCATTTGATCCCATATTGAGAATGTTCCTAGAATCTTCATATAAACCATTCCAAAATTGTTGCACTAAAAACCATTCGCTAAGTCCATGGTGAGGACATGAGCGACAAACACCTTTGAACCGCTCCCAAGCTTCATACAAAGATTCTTCATCCCTTTGCTTAAAACCCGTAATTTGAGCTCTTAGCATGTTAGTCTTTTCCGGTGGGTAGAATTTTTTGTAGAAAGCTAGAGCTAACTTCTTCCAAGAATCTATTCCAAGGGTGGCCTTATCAAGGCCCTTCAACCATTGCTTTGCGGTGCCGATTAACGAAAAAGGAAATAAGACCCATCTAATTTGGTCTTGAGTCACGCCCGTTTGAGAGATAGCGTCACAATAATCGCAAAAGGTTTCCATATGAGAATGAGGGTCCTCACTAGGCATTCCCCCGAATTGGCTCCTCTCAACTAGTTGGATGAAGGCGGACTTGGCAATAAAATTACCGGTGAGATGTTGCGGTGTAGGAGTACCATTTGGTAGATTCTCCTCGGTGGGTATAGAGTGTGACGAGAATTTAGGCATTGTAGGTGGATTTTGTGGGATATTGTGTAATGGGTTTTCTTCTCCTTCTATTGCGAAAGGATTGACAAACTCACTAGTGGGTTGAACAACTTCACCAACACCTCCCAAATTCCTCCTAACAAGTCTCCTATTATTCGTCAAGGTTCTTTCGATTTCACGGTCAAAAGGTAACAAATCACTTTGTAACCTTCTAGACATGCAAAATATCAAACAACTCGAAAACAATTAGAACAAACCTTGAGGAGTTTTACTTCCCCAAGGTGAAAAAGACACAACTAATAACAATAAAAGAAATCTTAAATCAATTAAACACCGTCCCCGGCAACGGCGCCATTTTTGATCGAGGCCATTTCGTGTTCACAATTAAGCATATGTGGTCGTTGGTCAATGGTCGATACAAAACACAATTTATACTCCACAAACAACTCTACAATTAGTAAAGAGGCAAGTAAAGGTCGGATCCCAAGGGACGGGTATTGAAATGAGAATTCTATTGTAACTAGTAGTGTCTAGGGGTGTCACAAATTGAGTTGGTGTAGAAGGTCACTAAACTAAAATAGCAATGAAAATAAACTAGCAAGATGAATAAAATAAGGGGTGTAAACAATTGATTAAAAGCACTAGGGTGTCATGGGTTCATAGGGGAATCATGGGATATGATCATACAAACATGTTCTCAAGTTATAAGCAAGCAATTATTGTTGTGATGGATTGAGTTGGGTTATATCTTACAATCCTAGGAAAGTTTGGGTCCCGGAGCCGAATCGATTAGATTGTACAACACCTACAAGTCGACTTAATCTTTCCTACTCAACACATGCATGGTCTAACAAGACTCGAGTTGGGTTATGTCTTACAAGTCTCATTGAAAAGATAGAAGATGATAGTAAATGCAAGGATTCATAGGCTTAGCATTTAATCAAATATAACATGTGCATGTATTAAGATCAAAACAAGCAAGCAAATAAGATATGAAAGCATATTGATTTAAGCATGAATCATTCCCCATGTTGGTTTCCCCTAATCACCCATTAAACCCTAGCTAAGAGACTACTCACTCATTATCATGTTGATTATGCTAGAAAGGTTGTCAATCATACTAACATAATGAAACATGATGAATAAATAAAAGTAATTAACAATAATTAAAAAGGGATTAAGAGATTATACCTACTAATGATTCCAATAATAAAGCAAGAATAATAGAAGTACTTGAATCCTAGATTGAGAGGTTGTCAATCTCCCAATAATAACCCAAATAAGCTTCAATTACCCAAAATAAAGGAAGAACAAGAGAGAGATTAAAGAACTAAAACTTGGATTAAAACTTGATTAATACTTGATTACAATATTGAAGAGAGATTTGATTGATATTAACTACACTAATTATTGATAAGAAGAACATGCTCCTCTAATTAGCCTAATGGGGTATTTATAGTGAAAATTAGGGAGGATGCATTAGGGTTAACTAAGGGCTAAACTAGTAATTACACTTTTTAAGTTGAGCAAGGAGGACCCGGTATTTTCTGAGAGAAGGGCTTATCTTTTCGTAGCTTGAAGAATGAAATCCGTTCTGTGCAGGAATCCGTGCGGATTAGAGTCGGGACGGCCGGATTTGGGCTGTGCAATCCGAGCGGATTCGGAGAGGGACGCTCGGATTGTCTTTGGGGAATCCGAGCGGATTCCAAGGAGGGATGCTCGGATTGTTGAGGCTGGACGGGCGGATTGTCCGCAATCCGTTCGGATTGTTGGTCAGCGTCAATTCTTCTTCTTTTCTTCCCTTTTCTTCATAAATTCCTTGGGGATTTCCTTGGGGACGCAAGGATCCTTTCTCAACATTGCTCTTCTACTATGATATGTACAAAGGCTTTCTAGTCTTGTCCCTTCTTGATGCTTGGTCATTGAATACAATCAATTTAGCCTCGTTTTGCCATGAAAATGCAAGATTCTTACTCCTTTCCTACCAAGGGATCAAAATCTCAAAGAATATGCAAAACAAAGAACTAAAGATAAGAAATGACCCAAATAGGCACTAAAAAGCATGGAAACAATGGTAATTCGGGGGCTAAATATGTGCCAATTATGGTCACATCAGTATTCATTTATTTTACCTTGTATTGTTGTTGGTTTTTCCTACTCAACCTCGTGGTTGACAGTGTATTCGTGAACACTTGTGATGAACCATAATGGGGAGTAGATTTGACAGGTACCAAAGATTAGCTGACTTGGAAGCTTATGGGAATGCGTGAGGACTTGGCCAGTCTACCTAGAAGTCTAGACCACATAGATTATTTAATCACTTTATTTATTTCCGCTGCGAGTTGTATTTAATTTGATATTAAGTTATAGTTGGTTAATTTGTTATGAACATGTATGTAATCGCTAAAGTTTTTATTTGAAGTACTTTGGTTTGTTGTACTTTGTTATTTACTACCTCAGGAAACCGAGATGGTAGCGCTCTCATTTACTTGGGATGTCTAGCTAAAGGCTCCTGAATAAATGGGGGTGTTACATTAGATTCCTTATTTCCAGCATTATTTGTTGCTGTTGTTTCTTCTACAACGCTGATATCTGCATACTTTTTCTTCATTGAACGGTTTCGCTACTTGATGTGCTGCCTCCAACAGTAGTTAAGTTTTCCTACCCATTTTTATTGTTAAATTTATTTGTTCCAAAATGTTACATTACTTTTATTCTAAAATATTACAACTTTACCACTGTTGTTTCTGCTGAAATTGCTGGCATATTGGTAATTTAGGTTATATCTTGTTTACAAAAAATCAAATTACTTAGTATTCAGTAAAAAAAAAAAAGATAAACCATTTAGTCAACTCAATGTATATATAGTATTTCCTTACTTGTATCTTCTTATATTCTGATTTCAAATGCTTTATATGGTTTTCATTATCCGAGAAATCAATAACATTGTAGAACTTAGAATTTAACTGTAAGTTGAATCTATTATCTACTTCCACTTTGAGCACATATTCCTTATGTTGAAACTCTTCGATTTATGTTCGAATTCCATGCTCATTTTCAGCCTGCAAAAATTATGATGTTCATTTATTATTTTTTGTTCCGATTGTTAGATGTTGTGCAATATTGAACCACTTTATTTAGTTCTAACCTCTTTCAATTTCTCAATGCATTGCATAACACTCTTGTTAACTTTCATTTTGATCAATTTGTCAAACATCTTTATGAAAGCTTTTCCTCCATGTGCATCTTCAATGTAGAATTTTGCTTGGAATTGCGTTATTCTCGTTAACACTCTTTTAACATTTAGTTTTAGGAACTTTTTTCATACTACAACAAATTAATTTTTGCTCACCTTGTTAATCTATGTTCATTCCAATTTCATGTGCAACACATTCTTCTTGTGTGCAATACCATAGTCCATCAGCCTTTTTTCCAGCCCTACATGTGCATACTTAGCATCCATTGTAATACCATTTGATCATCAATTTTAGTGATATAAGCCACTATCACATAAGTTCCAGCCTGAAATTTCGACAAAATTGAAATAAACTATAAATGTTGTACGTACTTACTTTATGGGTTTGTCTAAAATCAAGAAGTTTACCTTTTCAATATTCTTAAGTTCATCAATAGTCTTTAAGTTTCCAGCAAGTATGTCCTTTGTCTTGACGTGAACTATGTCTCTCGTCCTTGGTGGCCTGTTTGCGTTTCTGCATATTAGAATAATAGTTTTAATGTCAATAATAATTAATGTTGTACTTGGTAGATTGGACAATTGTTCCTTAATTAGTACAAAGACTTGAATTACCTTGCCCTATACTCGTGGACTTGTGGAAAGTTAGGATTGATAAGTATCTTTGAGGCATTATCCATTGTCGATAATTTGATTTCACCTTCATAAAGTACCCTTAACACACATTACAAAACCACAATTGGTTTTTCTTTCTTGTATTTGATTTCTGATGATATTCTTTTCACATCTTCGACATATGGTCCCCATAGCCAAAAGCGTAATTTGTCCCCGCTACAAAAATTTGTGTTAGTTAGGGTATGCTTTATAAGTTATATAATGCTTGCATAGATGTTTTTGAAGTAGAAATATTACTTTAGATCTTCCAACACCAAATATGTCCTCTCCAAGTTGTTGATGTTTGAAACCATGTCATATGCATCCACTTCAGCTATCACATCTAAAAAAGATGAAACAATTTGGTTAATAATTGATACAAACTCACTTATGTATGCCTAAGTCACTACAAAAATAACGCGGGAAACTAACGGATTCTCCAGGCCGTCAGATAATTAGGGAAACTGACGGAATTTCCGTCTGTAATATAGTACTGACGGATATTCCATCAGAATCCGTCACAGGTTACTGGCGCGTTAAAAAAAAAAAGCAATGGCGCCATCACAACCTGACGGATTTCTGATGGATTATCCGTTAGCTATTCAATATTACTGACGGAAATCCCGTCAGATGTTCCCTCCCCTGAACCAGCCAAAAGTCCATTATTGATAGAAAAGTCGTGATGGAAAATCTGTCCGAAAAGTCAATATTTTGTTGACTTTCCTGACGGAAATTCCGTCAGGAGATTTCAAAAACACGGGATCCTGACGGGTTTTCTGTCAGAATTTTCCTCTCAATTATTCCCCAAAAGCCGATAATTGAGAGGAAAATCCTGACGGAAAACCCGTTAGGATCCCATGTTTTTGAAAGGTCCTGACGGAATTTCCGACAGGAAAGTCAACAAAATATTGACTTTCCTGACGGCATTTTCGTCAGGTCTTTTCTTAAATCAAAAACACACGCGAAATCACCAGTCATTTCATCGCACATAATTTTCTCCCAAATCAATTTTTCTCCCAAACTCTAACCCCAAATCCGACACTACCACCACCACCACCACCACCACCCTCCTCTCGTTCCGTCGCCGCCATTATTAGGTAATGTCTTTTGTCTTTCCTTCCTCTCTCATTTCTTTTTTTCCTTTTCCTTTTCCTTTTCCTTTTCCTTGTTTTTATTTTTTTCTTTCTGCTCCAACCACCAC
Organism: Silene latifolia; assembly: GCF_048544455.1. Lineage (NCBI taxonomy): Eukaryota > Viridiplantae > Streptophyta > Magnoliopsida > Caryophyllales > Caryophyllaceae > Silene > Silene latifolia. The sequence goes on along the minus strand of NC_133536.1, from coordinate 120,745,932 downwards.
TGCCGTCGTCTACCACCGTCGGCCACCGCTGCCCTCCACCTTCTTTCTCATCCTTTCTTTTTAATTATTTGTGAAGTTAATTAGGTATTTTTTAATCTCCGTTTAATTAATTTTTGTTTAATTAGCTTAAGTGATTTAGGATAGTATTTATTGTTGTAATTGTTGTTCAATTATTGTTGGTGTTTATGCATGCTGAATTAGGATAGAAGCCATTTTGTTTAAATGTATGTTGTGTTGTGAAAATTTTGTTAAGTGTTAATAATATTGTTAAAAGTTTTGTGAAGTGTTAAATTTTGTTGATGCATGTTAACTTAGGATAGAAAATTTTGTGAAGTGTTAAATTTTATGAAATATTAATGTTTTTAAAAAGATAATTAGACTTAATATTAATTATTTTAGATATGTAAAATGAAAAATTAGTCATGTTACTTAGTTTTTGTTAATTGACATCATTAGGATAGTAGTCATTGTTGTATATTTTTTTTTCAGTATTATTGAAATTATTGTTCATATTGACTTAGTACCCGTTCAAAAATTACTCATTAGGAGTAATTCTTGAATAGTCCCCGTTTTGGGACTGTCTTTGTACATTTCAAGTCAGTTAGGTAGTAAACATGTACTTGTGATTTGTTAATGAGGAAAGAGCTCGGTGACAATTCCTTTAATGTTCTCTGAATGCATATGTGGAGTAATTATTTATTCTACATTGTGTATTTGGAGAACAGAGAGGAATTGCTGCCGAATTTTTTCCTCATTAATAAATCACAAGTGCGTGTTTGCTAGTGACTTGAAACGTACATTGATGGATTTAGGTTGGAGTGATAAGGACCCAATTCAAAAAAAGAAAGATTACTTGTTGACAATAGTTATTTGTTGGTGATAATGTTTATTGAGTATTATTCTTGGTTGTTATTGTTTTTTTATGACATATATACAAACAAATTAAATTGTAGATATATAAAAACATGAAAAGATTAGAACGACAATGGATGTATGAAAGATTAGATGAAAAAAAGAAACCCAAGAATGAATTTGCAAAGGGGGTGAAAGCGTTTATTGAATTCGCGGAACAAAGTAGTGTGTATAAGAATTTTGGTGAAATGAGGCGTTCATGTAAGAAATGCAATAACAGAGCTTTTAAAGGGAATAAAGAAGTTCAAGATCATCTTTGGTCGAATGGTTTTGCCGATAATTACTATGTATGGACGTATCACGGTGAGTAACTGCCTACCAAAGGAAGTTCAAGTAGTATCGTAGTTAGTGAGAACCTTATCGGGAGCTCGTGGAAAATGCATTAGGTGATAATGTTGATCAAATATTGGAGGAGCAACTCAATCCCGACGACCTTAGCGATGAAGAAGTGCGTTATGAAACCCCAAACCCCTTAGTTTATTCCTTCTATAAAATGCTGGGAAAAGCAGAACAACCAGTGTATGAGGGAAGTAATATGAGTTTTTTGCAAGCGGCAACTAGGTTTGTAGCACTCATATATGAGAATAACATATCTCTTAGATGCGCGAATGGGTTTGTGTCGTTCATAGGTGACATTATTCCAAAGAATAATGAAATGGCGCGCAATTTTAATGAGATTAAGAATATGCTTAAGGGACTCCAACTACTCCACGAGAAGATCGATGCATATCCTACTGGATGCATGCTTTTCTGGGAGGAAAATGCTAATCTTGAGGAATGTACAAAGTGCCATGCATCTCGGTATAAAAGTACAAAAAATTCAAGTGGGAGGCAAATTCCTTGTAAACCGTTAATTTATTTCCCGCTTGCGCCAAGGTTACAACGATTATATGCAACCAAGCACATAGCAGGTGAGATGAGTTGGCATCATAGAAACCCTCGATTAAGAGAACGGGGGACAATGGCATACCCAAGTGATGGAGAAGCATGGAAATATTTCGATAGAGAGCATCCAGAATTTGCAAGTGAGCCTTGTAATGTTCGGCTGAGTTTGTGTACAGATGGATTTAACCCTTATGGGCAATTTGGGAAGAATTACTCATGTTGGCCCGTGATCGTCACTCCATACAATTTACCTCCTTCGTTATGCATGAAGTGACAATTTATATTCTTATCTCTACTCGTTCCAGGTCCTAAGAACCCTATGACAAATTTGGATGTGCACCTGCAAGCCTTGATCAAAGAGTTGAAATAACTTTCGGAAACCGCCGTGTACACCGATGATGTTTCTAACAAAAAAAATTTTTAATTAAAGGTTGCATCAATGTGGACGATCAATGATTTCCCGGCATATGGCATGCTTTCCGGTTGGTCCACAAGTGGGTACCGTGCTTGTCCTTACTATTAAGAAAAAGAACATAGATCTTTTTGGCTTAAAAATAGAAAAACGGTTTGTTGGTTCGATTGTCACCGTGAGTTCTTAAGACCTGATCATCCTTTCCTCAACAATTGTAAGTATTTTCTAAAGAACAGAAAAACTGAGAATCACATAGCCGCGTCAAAATTAATGGGTGATGAAGTGTGTGATTCCATAAAAGACTTGTCAAAAATAGTTGATGCTTCTGATCAAGATCTGAAAAGATTTAAAGACAAGAATGAAGGTTGGTGGAAACAAAGCATATTCTGGGAACTTCCTTACTGGAAAACGTTTTTGATTTCGACATAACTTAGACGTTATGCACATCGAGAAAAATATTTTTGAACAGCTTATCAACACGATGATGGATGTACCAGGTAAAACTAAACTTGGCCCTAAGGATAAACTCGTCTTTAATGAACTTTGTTATAAATGGCCCATATCATCTAGGTTTGTATTAGAAGCTGCGGAGAAAAAGGCTCTATGTGAATGGGTTGCTAATTTGAAATTCCCGGATTGTTTGCTTCAGATTTGAGTCGGTGTGTTGACTATAAAAATATGGTGTTGCATTCCATGAAAAGTCTTGATTGTCATGTCTTTATGGAACGGCTACTCCCTGTTGCCTTGAAAGAGTTGCTCCCGACTGGTTCTTGGAAAGCAATAACTGAGATAAGCCAATTTTTTAGAGACCTATGTACTTCTACGATTAGATTTGATTTTATGGAATGTCTAGAGTCAAACATTGCAGAGATATTATGCAAGTTAGAGAAGGTATTTCCCCCGTCTTTCTTCAATTTGATGGAGCATTTGCCTATTCACTTACCTTATGAAGCGAAGGTTGGAGGACCTGTTCAATATCAATGAATGTATCCATTTGAGAGATTTCTTAATCATATAAAAAGAAAGATATCAATGAATGTATCCATGATGACATGGGAACTACAACCGGGAAATGTATTCAGAGTTACTTGGGTAAGAAAGAGTATGAAGAAGCTCATTTTTATGTGCTAAGGAATTGTGGAAAATTTTTAGAGTCTTATGAAAAGTAAGTTATTACTTCGTCGTTACTCAATACATTTTTAATTATCAAATTAGATCAAAATTATAGATCAAAATTATAGGTAATCACTACTACAAATCCAGGCAACTACAACGCCCCTTTAACAACAATTATTCACGAAAATCACAATAGACGTTGTAGAATGTATGGCGCGAATTTTACTAAAATCAATTACAACGGGTATGGTTATAAAAACCGTTGTTATTAGTTTTAACAACGGGTCACACATGCACAACCGTTGTTAATAATTTGGCGCAAAATTGGCGCAAAGTTAGTGAAAGTAATCACAACGGTTACTTTTTTAACCCGTTGTTAAAACATATTTCACAACGGGTGTTTTTTACAACCGTTGTTAAAACATATTTCACAACGGTTGTTGTTTAATAACCGTTGTCAATACCTTCCATATCAGTAAACCACACAAATGAAGTCTCTGCACCACAAAACACAACCCTTAATACACAAACACAAACACAAAGCAACAAACAAACACAAAACACACACTTTCTCTTTCTCTCTTTCTCTCTTTCTCATCGTCGCTTTATCTTCTCGCCGTCACTGTTGATTTCATCGTCTCTTACGTTCTGTATTTATCAGGTAAATCTCGCCGTCACTGTTAGTTTCATCGACATTATTTTCTTTTTCTATTTATTTCTTTTGCATGTATGTGTTTTTATCGACCATTATGTTATTTGTTTAAGTATTGTTCGTGACACGTCTGTCGCGTACCTGTCAAAAATAAACCAACTGGTTCCAACTAACTAATATAGCTAGGGAAGTCGGGTCGAATCCACAGAGAGGTAGGAACTTTTCTGCTAAACTAAGTTCGTCAAGGTAACCAAAATGGGGTTTAATAATTGTGATTTCTAAACTAACGAGTAAAAAAGGAAGAGGAGTAAGGGTAGGAGTTTAACAGATAAGAGAGAATAGCTAAGACAAGCGGTTCACCATAATTATCGGGTCGAGTAATCTAGGTCCTAGGACAATGTAGTACAGTCTAAGGGGTAGCGAACGTCGCCTTTCGGTCCCTAGTTCACCCTAAAGCGTAAGCAGTTTAACTTTCGCCCTCGCTGCGATACTCTATTGTTCGCTACTGGTCTCCCTCTTCCAACCTTTCGGTCCAGGTCAAGATCCACCGAGAATAAGGGTCTAATTGCGTCGACTCAATTAGGCAATTACAATTATATGTAGCATTTTAACAACATGAACGATACTAGCATTAACCCAGTAATTCGATTACTCTCCCTTCAAATCATGGATCCCCTATAGTCTTAGCATAGGGAATTAGCTACTCATAATTACTAAATTAACAAAGGCAATAACTAAACAATCTGAATTAAGCATGATGAGAAATCTAATTAATTGAACAAGTATGAAATAAGAGAGAAAAGGAATTAATTAGATAGATAATACCGAAATTGGGTAACAAAGTAGAGAATCCAAATCAAAGAACAAAGGACAAAGTAACCGAGAGGAATTTACGTAGTAAAGAAGATAGGAGTAACGTCGTGTTCTCCTCGATCTTATACTTGTAAAATGTCTTAAACCTAATCCATAGACTGATTAGCAAAGCCCACGAAAGATTAGGCGGAAAAATAAACTAAAAGCGATTTAAATCCTCTCGATCGAGTAGAGATATTACTCGATCGAGCTCCAAGTCATTCGATCGAGCCAGATGTACCGCTCGATCGAGCACTGCTGTATGAACTCCCTCGATCGACTCCTCCAATCAGTCGATCGAGCATCATGGATGGATAAAGCATTCGATCGAGCAATGAAACCACTCGATCGAGCTATATAAGTGCGTCGAAACTTGCGTTTCTCCTTGCTCGGCTCATGCGTACTCTAAGTGTGAAATTCCTAAGCTCCGGCTCCAAGTTTCCCATGAATGCATACAAATGGGACAATTAAGGCTCGTTTTAGCTCCTCTTCGGTCAATTCTTCCTAAAAATACAATAAACGGACCAAAGTAGAATATTCGGGGGTATTTGTAGCCCGATGCTACATAAAAAGCACAGAAATGCGTGTAAAAATGAGGTGAAAACCTTATATAAAAGACACGCATCAAATCTCCCCAAACCAAACCCTTGCTTGTCCCCAAGCAAATATGAATGCAACTAAGGGTGAACAAAAGAACGGGACCAACGCATCAGCTACAAATCATCCAACAGAACCAATTTAATGCAATAGAATGACAAAGTGGCAAATCAAAAAGTGCAAACGAGTTAAATTAATGTTTCAATCTTAACAACCGACGACCTTGCAAGATTCAAAGATGTCGGACTCTCACGGGTCGCTCGTCACTCAAAGTCGGTGCAGGGGTGAGTATATATGTGAAAGATAGGAAGAAGCAAGACACTCACCTAACTCGACCTATAAGAACATGCATGCAGTTAACATGAATAAAGTCTCTACAACCGTACATATGCATTCCAACCATACTAGTGACCAAGACACGCGCCGAGGACTTACAATTGGGTTAGTGAGGTAATGGGTAGAAGGGGCTAAAATGAATTTGGATATGTGGGGTTAAAAGCTAGGCTAGTAACAACGGATCCAAATAAAGACTGCATCCCAACTTCGTACTCATAACAGCAAGATGAAACGGTGCATAATTGTGCACTAAACTCACCAAATACCAAAAATCGTCAACTCCCCATAAAATATAAATAAGGCATGGGAGTGCGGAAACAATGTGCAATTTACTTCTTTTTCATTCCCTTTTTTTTCATTTGAATTTTTTTTCTGTTTTTTTTTTCTTCGCACTTTTTTTTTCGTTTTTTTTTTTCTTTCTTTTCAATCCAACACATTTTTTCTTTCCCTTCAATTCTTCCACCATATTCTGAAATCAGATGAAATAACCATATTGCAATAACATATTCCAAGAACTACTCGTTACTAGCTCAGCTAGGGTAGGAAAAATTATAGAAAGTAGTTGACGGGCAAAAAGGCAATTTGGCTATGTGAGGCTCATGGGTAGAATGAAATAAGGGGAACTGCCTCTCCTAACACGTGTCACCATCCACAGACCGAATGCATACAGGTATTAAGAAGACTAGACTCATGCTTATGCAAATTAATGTTACATGTCTTAAAGAGAGTACTACTCACATCCTAAATGAAACCGGTCATGAATGTCAACAGTTTAATAAGCTCTAACCTCAGAATGTTATTGTAGCTTGCCGACATAAAGAATCAAGTCTATTCGTTCAGACAAAAGAGAAACAAAAACTCGTGGATTATGCACATAGTCATGCCAACTAAAAGTCAAGAATATGCAAGGCTCAAAATGATGATTCAATGTAGCGTCAATGTGCAAACGTTCCGACTCAATTTAAACATGAAAATTATGAAAATTTTTTGAATTTTGGGATTTTTTAGAATTAATTAAACAACAATGCATGCGGAAATAAATAAACGTGCAAGCAGAAATGCAAGAAACATGCAGGCATAGAAATGGATGCATACCTCCCCAAACCAAACCGTACAATGCCCTCATTGTACCAAAGATAGGGAAAGAAATGCAAACTGAAGGAAAACGAGAAGTGGAGTCGGGAACTTACAAAACGTCATTAGCGGGACCTCCCCAAACCGACCATGAACATGGGAGGTCAAAGAAAGTCAACAAAGCGACTTTGCGGCGTAAAAACAAAATGGGAAGTCATAATTGCTCGATCGTCCTCCTGGAACAGCTCGATCGAGTGAGCCTAAGCCTTAGAAGAGCTCGATCGACTACCAACCCACTCGATCGAGCGGGCACGAGTAAGGATCCGGTCGATCGAGGACATCACCCCTCGATCGAGTGGCGCGCGCGCGAAAAAGTGCTCGATCGAGCACAAAGTCCTTCGATCGAGTACTTTTAATCTGCCAGAAACGCATAAAAGCAAGGAAAAACACAAAAATTGTTCCAAAGCAGCGTCTAAATGTTAACTTAAGGTGAAAGAAGAGCAAATAAACTGAAAAAAACAAAAAGTTCAACAAAAGCACAAATAAAACTGTCCGGGCTGCCTCCCGGAGAGCGCTGGTTTAATAGGTCCCGCACGACCTTTCTCGGTATCAAGTTATCGGTGCGTCGAGCTCGTCGAAGTGCAAGACTTCAACGGGGTTGTCCGCTTCACTCGCCTCATAGTAATGCTTCACGTATTGGCCATTTACCTTGAATCTATGGCCCTCGGAGTCTTCAAGTTCTACGGATCCAAACTTAGTGACGGCTGTCACCGTATATGGACCAGTCCATCTGGACTTCAGCTTGCCAGGAAACAGTCTCAACCGGGCATTAAACAGCAACACCTTCTGCCCCACATGGAACTCCCGAGGTATGATCCTCTTGTCATGCCATCTCTTCGTCTTCTCCTTGTAAATGCGTGAGCTATCATAAGCATTGAGCCTAAACTCCTCTAACTCATCAAGCTGCAAAAGACGATTCGACCACACGGTTTAGGATCATAATTAAGCTCACGAATTGCCCACCAGGCCTTACATTCCACTCAACGAGGTAAGTGACACGATTTCCCATAAACTAACCTATAAGGTGATGCACCAATTGGTGTCTTAAAGGCAGTTCTATAGGCCCACAGTGTGTCATCTAGCTTAAGACTCCAGTCTTTCCGTGATTTAGAAACTACTTTGGACAAGATCTCTTTCAGCTCGCGATTAGAGACCTCTACTTGACCACTAGTTTGGGGATGATACCCCAAACCACGCCGGTGTTGGACACCAACTCTAGACAGGATGGAAGTGAGTTTCTTTTCCTTAAAATGCATCCCCCCATCACTAATGACGACCCTAGGGACACCAAAACAGGGGAATATGATCTTTTTGAACATTTTTATCACGGTCTTACCGTCACAATGGGGTGAAGCAATTGCCTCAACCCACTTTGACACATAGTCTACACTACTAAAATGTACATTACCTTTATCGGATGGGAACGGTCCTTGGAAATCGATGCCCCAGACATCGAAAACCTCAACCTCTAGGATGCCGTTTTGTGGCATCTCATGTCTCTTCGAAATGTTCCCCGACCGCCGGCATGCATCACAAGTCGAAACAAAAGACTTGGCGTCGGCAAAAACAAAGAAGGCCAAGAAAAACCAGATGAAGTACCTTAGCCACGGTGCGCGATGGACCGTGGTGACCACCATATGAAGAGGAGTGACAGCCTTCCAGGACTATTTTGGTCTCCCATCGAATACACCGTCTGTAGAGACCGTCTCGCACATTCCTTGAACAGTAAGGATCATCCTGGATAATCTTGTTTAGCGTTATAGAGGAAACGCTTCTTCCTGCGAGAAGAAAGATCGGCGGCACTTGCCATCGACAACGAAGTTAGCTATATCTGCATACCAGGGTTCCTGGTCAACAATAGACGATATAGCGAATTAATTAAAGTATCGTCGGGAAAGAATCATCAATAGGAGAGAATCTTCCCCTTCTTGTCGCATCGCCGCGACAAGTGATCACCACAACGTTCTCGGCCCCTTTTTTGTCTTTGATCTCGCAAATCAAACTCCCGAAGAAGGAGTATCCATCTCGATGAGCGCGGTTTGGCCTCCTTCTTAGCAAGGAGATGCCTCGGAGCTGCATGGTCGGTAAAAACAAAGTGACTTCGACCCAACTAGATAAGTACGAAACTTCTCTAAGGCATAAACTACAGCTAACAACTCCTTCTCAGTGGTAGTGTACTTCACTTGAGCCTCATCCAGAGTTCGGCTCGCATAGTAAATAGCATTCAAGGCTTTGTCTTTCCTCTGGCCAAGCACCGCTCCTAGTGCATAGTCACTCGCGTCGCACATGATCTCGAACGGCAAGTCCCAGTTGGGAGGCTGTATGATCGGCGCGGAGACTAAGGCCTGCTTTAACCTGTTAAAAGCAGAAAGACAAGCATCAGTAAACATAAAAGGGGCATCTTTAAGCAACAGCTGTGTAAGTGGTTTAGCAATTTTGGAGAAATCCTTGATAAACCGGCGATAAAAGCCAGCGTGACCAAGGAAGCTCCTCACCCCCTTAACATTAACAGGAGGTGGTAATTGCTGAATCACTTCCACCTTTGCTTTGTCAACTTCTATTCCCCTATCAGAAACCAAGTGCCCCAAGACAACTCCCTCGTTGACCATAAAGTGGCACTTTTCCCAGTTCAGCACAAGGTTAACCTCAATACAGCGCTGCAACACTTTCTCAAGGTTAGACAGACAATCAGAAAAATCACTTCCATAAACACTGAAGTCATCCATAAAAACTTCCATGATAGACTCAATATACTCTGAAAATATCCCCATCATACACCTTTGGAAGGTGGCAGGGGCATTGCACAAACCAAAAGGCATTCTGCGGTACGCAAAAACGCCCTTGGGACAGGTAAATGTAGTCTTGGCCTGATCGTCCGGGTGGATAGGGATCTGAAAGAACCCTGAATACCCGTCTAAATAGCAGAAAAATTTGTGGGAAGCTAACCTTTCTACCATTTGATCAATAAAAGGAAGGGGGAAGTGGTCTTTCTTAGTGGCGGCATTCAGCTGTCTGTAGTCTATGCACATCCGCCAACCAGTCACTACTCGGGTAGGTATTAATTCATCTTTATCATTCCTAACTACAGTTGTCCCTCCTTTCTTCGGGACTACCTGTACTGGGCTTACCCATCTAGAATTACCTACCGAATAGATAATACCGCATCCAAAGCACTTCATTACCTCAGCCATCACAACATCCTGCATCTTCTGGTTCAACCGACGCTGACCCTGCCTGCAAGGTTTGTGATCCTCCTCCAGCTCTATCCTGTGCATACAAATATCGGGACTAATCCCCGTGATATCATCCAGTGAATAGCCCATCGCCTTCCTGTTTTTCTTAAGTACAGCTAACAAAGAAGTCAGCTGTTCATCACTAAGCTTAGCACTAACAATGACAGGATACTGCTCTGTGTCGTCAAGAAAAGCATATTTAAGGTGAGATGGGAGAGGCTTACGGTCCGGTACCTTTACCTCAATGGAGCAAAGAGTGCTGATCATTTGTTCCACCTGCTCTCCCTCGTGCTCATCTAGATCATCAACTAGCAAATCCAATGCAGCGTCATCGTTCTCTGGGCTATCTGCACACTCATCAAAAAGCATGAGAGCTTCCAGTGGGTCCTTCATAAAAGAACCCGACCAGAAGTCATAAATAGACTCATCAATGATATCGACCGAATAACAAGTGTCCTCTATCATTGGGTGGGCTAAAGTCCTGGCAAACCGAATGTGATAGCGTCATCCCCTCGCAAGAGTCGACGCCCTTGTCGACATCAATAACGGCCCCAAAGAAGACAAAGGAACGGTCTTCCTAAAATAATGCTGGGTCCGGTGTCCTCGGCTATGTCCAAAACAATGAAATCTACTGGGATGTAAAGCTTGCCTATTTTCACAGGCACATCCTCCAAGACACCTAAGGGTCTCCTAACAGATCTATCAGCCATCTGTAGGGTAATGTTAGTCACTTTGAAGTGACTCAGTTTCAATTTCCTGCAAACAGGAAGGGGCATGACACTAACACTGGCACCTAAATCGCAAAGGGCCTTATCAATAATCAAATCACCTATGACACAGGTAATAGAAAAGCTGCCCGGGTCTTTCATTTTTGGAGGGGCCTTATTTAACAGTAGGTTACTAGACTCTTCCATAAATGAAATCGTCTCAAATTCACTCAAGTTCCTCTTACGCGTCACGATATCTTTCATAAACTTAGCGTAAGTGGGCACTTGAGTGACAAGTTCGAGAAGGGAACAGATTACACGGAGATTCTTCACGATGTCCACGAACTTACCGTCTTTGTTGCTCGATCCTTGCATCCTTCAGACGACTCGGAAAAGGTACCCTGGTAGCTATGAGTGGTCCTGCGACCTTTCCTTTACCCTTGTCAATTCGTGACGTCTCCACAAAGCAGGGGAGATGACACGGTGGCGGTATTAATTAACAAATTGGGATTCACGCCACTTACGACTCTGATCGAACGTCTTCACCGGTCGATCGACCGCTTTCTTCCTCGGCTTCACTCGATCGACCTATTCGGAACTCGATCGAGTGCTTCCTTCAACCTCTTTTACTCGATCGACCAACCTGGGTCTCTTTACTTCTCGATCGATTGTCAATGTCACTCGATCGAGTGACTGGTAATTAGAACTTGCTCGATCGAGTGGTTGAGTTGCTCGATCGAGTGGTGACTTCACACGCAGCAAGCATTTCTGCAGGAACTCATCTAAGTCGTCTTCTTCATCACCGTCAACACCTCGTTACCTTCGTGAAGAAGGTCATCATGAAATTCATCCCACTGACGGGATCACAATTTGGAGAAGTCTTGGCTTGATCTGCCGCGAGTGTTAGCTGCGCGACTTGCTCTCTTAACTCCGATATAACAGAATCCGATTGTAACATGATGGATTTCGGTTCGCAATTGCTTCTCTTGAAGAAGGAGAGCCCGGTGATATGGCGTAGAAGGGGTCGAAACGCTCTTTATCTCCTCATACAACTGGGAGAAGGGAACTCCCTGCTTGAACTTCTTGTATGCAATGGCACGCTCTACACCTGCCGTGCACTCATAAAGGTCATGCCCTTCCTCGCCGCATCTACCACATGGCTCTGTATGCTCTGTAATCGTAGGCATCTTGACAAATAGACTCGTTATCCCGCAAAACTAATCAAGCTTCGCGAAAATGAGATCAGTCTCAAGGAATGAATCCCTTGAGACGAAAGACAAACTTAATTAAAGCAACAAAGATTGCGCCACCTCCCCAAGAACGGCGCCAAAATTTGACACGTCGTCGCGTACTGTCAAAAATAAACCAACTGGTTCCAACTAACTAATATAGCTAGGGAAGTCGGGTCGAATCCACAGAGAGGTAGGAACTTTTCTGCTAAACTAAGTTCGTCAAGGTAACCAAAATGGGGGTTTAATAATTGTGATTTCTAAACTAACGAGTAAAAAGGAAGAGGAGTAAGGGTAGGAGTTTAACGATGATAAGAGAGAATAGCTAAGACAAGCGGTTCACCATAATTATCGGGTCGAGTAATCTAGGTCCTAGGACAATGTAGTACAGTCTAAGGGGTAGCGAACGTCGCCTTTCGGTCCCTAGTTCACCCTAAAGCGTAAGCAGTTTAACTTTCGCCCTCGCTGCGATACTCTATTGTTCGCTACTGGTCTCCCTCTTCCAACCTTTCGGTCCAGGTCAAGATCCACCGAGAATAAGGGTCTAATTGCGTCGACTCAATTAGGCAATTACAATTATATGTAGCATTTTAACAACATGAACGATACTAGCATTAACCCAAAGAATTGATTACTCTCCCTTCAAATCATGGATCCCCTATAGTCTTAGCATAGGGAATTAGCTACTCATAATTACTAAATTAACAAAGGCAATAACTAAACAATCTGAATTAAGCATGATGAGAAATCTAATTAATTGAACAAGTATGAAATAAGAGAGAAAAGGAATTAATTAGATAGATAATACCGAAATTGGGTAACAAAGTAGAGAATCCAAATCAAAGAACAGTGACAAAGTAACCAGAGGAATTTACGTAGTAAAGAAGATAGGAGTAACGTCGTGTTCTCCTCAGTCTTATACTGTAAAATGTCTTAAACCTAATCCATAGACTGATTAGCAAAGCCCACGAAAGATTAGGCGGAAAAATAAACTAAAAGCAGACGAAATCCTCTCGATCGAGTAGAGATATTACTCGATCGAGCTCCAAGTCATTCGATCGAGCCAGGACAGCCGCTCGATCGAGCACTGCTGTATGAACTCCCTCGATCGACTCCTCCAATCAGTCGATCGAGCATCATGGATGGATAAAGCATTCGATCGAGCAATGAAACCACTCGATCGAGCTATATAAGTGCGTCAGAACTTGCGTTTCTCCCTTGCTCAGCTCATGCGTACTCTAAGTGTGAAATTCCTAAGCTCCGGCTCCAAGTTTCCCATGAATGCATACAAATGGGACAATTAAGGCTCGTTTTAGCTCCTCTTCGGTCAATTCCTGTAAAATACAATAAACGGACCAAAGTAGAATATTCGGGGGTATTTGTAGCCAGATGCTACATAAAAAGCACAGAAATGCGTGTAAAAATGAGGTGAAAACCTTATATAAAAGACACGCATCAGTTCGCATAATTAGTTAGTAAAACAATGAAGAAGCAAGATGAAGAAGCAAGATAAACATAATATATATATATATATATATATATATATATATATATATATATATATATATATTTATAAATACATAAATTAAAAAAAAAATTACATATATAAAAATGCAATTCTTATATTTTCATAGAGGATCTTATTCTTCTCTATCGTATCCGTCCTCTCCTCCTTGGCTATTTGGAGGTTCCGTTCGTGCAGATTGCTATATCGTCATATAGCCGCAATCGCTGTTGCTCCATCAAGCCATCTTCTTTGGCGTGCTTCGGTGCGGATCGAGCATCCGCAAAGGTAGCTCTGAAACTTTCCTCAATATGGAGGAACCGGCGGATGAAGCTGTTGTTGTTGTCGATCATGGTAAGAGTCTTAAGGATGAAATCATTCATTTTGTTGGAGTTTTTGGAGTTTGTTTTGAAAGATTAAGTAGAGTTTGTTTTAGCAATTAGGGTTTGGAGATGTATATATTGAGATAATGGAAATGTTAGTTGAGATAATGCAATGTATTTATACTAAGCAATGTGTGGGTTGAGTTGTTTTTTTAATTAATATATATGTTAGGAAGTTGTGCCATAATCATCATCATTTCTCTCAATCTTTGCTTCAAATCTTATTACTAACCCTTCTCATTCCATATTGTCCGTTCATATGCACAAAGTGATGTCGGTAATAATGCATGCATCGGAATTATAACGGGCCGTAATTATGCATGCATCTAGTAATATTTAATTTAATTTTTTTTTTATTTTTTAAGAACAAACAACAACGGTTATTTACAAACAACCCGTTGTCTTTAGTTATAACAACGGTTTTGTATATTAAAACCCGTTGTTATAACTTTCCCCCCAAAATTGAGTCACACTTTCCACAACGGGTTTTTATACTTAAAACCGTTGTTAATATTTTTAACAACGGTTTCCTTAAGAAAACCAACCGTTGTTAAAACCTTTTACAACGGACGCTTTAACAACGTCCGCTTTTTTATATAACAACGGTTTTTGACCGTTGTTATAGCCTGTATTTGTAGTAGTGAATACTCTCTCCCATCCACTCTTTTCTTCCCTATTTCCTAAAACGGATTATTCAGGTTTGCCTCCCCTTTCCTTTTTGGGAAAGTTTTTATTAATATTATACGCCTACCTCTCTCCACTTATCAAACCCCACCATATCCTTTATTAATATTTAATTCTAATTATTCCTACCTCTCTCCAATAACCAAACCCCACTCATCTCCTTTATTAATATTTAATCCTAATTATTCATACATCTCTTCAATTACCAAACCCCACTCATATCTTTATCAATATTATAATGCCCCACCCTTAATCCCTGTGCCCACTTCAAAGGGGAAGAAAAGAGTGGATAAGAGGGAGTACATAATTAAAACATTTTTTTGGTACATATAGGGAATTTGAGACACATATTAAACTCACATTTCCTGATGTCACGTCCTCTGATAATGTTTGGAGCAAACATGACAAAAGTTATCCGAAATGGTTCCGAAATGAAGTAAGTAATACGTTTGCTTCATTCTCATATACCAATGCACGTTTTATTTGTCCATATCTTTAGTTATTGAAAATAATATATATAACACCTTAATTAACATATTGTTTTATTAATAGTCTTATAGATTAAAGGACCCTTGAATAATATCTCTAGCATTAGGTCCTAGTAGCAAGGTGAAGACATGGAGATGATATTCTATCAATGGCTATAAATTTCAAGCTTATAAGGAGGGAGTTTATCTTTCGAAATCTACCTTAAGTAATGGGGTTTGTGTGAATTCTACAGAAGGGTTGGACTACTATGGAACCCTAAATGAAGTAATTGAGCTTGCTTATTATACCGAGCAAATGGTTTATAGGGTGATCTTGTTTAAATGTGATTGGTTTGATAATTCCCAACAAGGACTTAATAGCCATAAGGTATACGGACTTCTAGATGTAAATGAGAAAAAGAAATTTCGCGGGCATAACCCATTCGTGGCAGCTTTTCAAGTCGATCACGTTTGTTATGCTACTTATCCAACCACTAAGAAAGATAATAAATGGTCCGCGGTTTTTAAAATCAAGGCAAGATCACATGTTGATGCTCCTGTTGACGAAATTGTCTTCCAAGAGGATGTGGTTGTCAATGATCACTCATTTTCACCAATTTTGGTGGAAGAGTCACAAACTGAAGATGAATATGAAGTGGTTGTAGAAATGGGTGAATGGGAATATGACAGGGATGTCAGAGAAGAAGAGGATAATGAAGTTGAAGTTCAAGAAAATAGAATAGAGCAAAATGGGGAAGAAGAGGAAGAAGTCGGAATGCTTTTTTCAGATGATGAACCTCTTTTGATTCGTAGTGATAGTGATAGTGATGAGTGATGGGAGTTGTTGTAATTCTACAATATTAATGTATGAATTTTAATTAAATCATTTTTATCTATGAATTTTAATCATTCAATCAAATTTGAAGCACTTGTAAGGAGTTTGTTTGATTGCATTGTTCATAGTTAGTGTTCATGACACTTCTTTTTTGTTTGACTAATAATTTGCATTGTTAAATTATATACTTATTATATTGTTCATGACACTCCTTTTTTTTGGACTAACAATTTGTACTAACGATTTTTATTGGACTGACAATTTGCATTGTGTATAATTAGTATATGGTAAATTTCTTTCGAAGGATGATAGGGAGTAGTAGTGGGGAATCTCGTCGTAAGAAGGAGAACGAAGAGATTCATGATGACGCAGATGTTCAGAATATAACAGCGGAACAAGAGAACATGCATATCATTCTCTAACAAACACAAGAAGGTGGTCAATGGTAAGTGTTCTAATATTTTATTTTTACCTTTATGAAAAATATATCATTCAAATAATTTTATTTGAATTTCTAATATCTATGTATGTTTTAATTTTCAGGTGGAATGACAAGTCTGTAAAACAATATGTCACTTGGTCGTTCACTAATAACATCACAGATGACGAGTACTTCACCAAATGGAGCGAGGCGAGCCATGCACAACACATGAAGATGTGGACTTGTTTTAGGGTAATTTGAAAGTTACCTATTATTTACTTTACGTTAATAATTTTTATTTTTTTTGTAATTAAAGTCATCTTTTTTATTACTAATTAAACACTTGTTTTTGAAACAGAAACATGTGAAGTTCGTCGACGAAAACCATGACACTAAGCATGAATGACAAAAGGCGGTCACGAGGCGGATTACCAAGCTTGTTAATGGACTCAAATATTCAAAGAAAAAGCCCTTTTAGGTCCCCGACACTTGGTGGGAGAATCTCAAGGTTAGGGAAGGATCAGATCCTGAATTTGCCAAAATTTCTAAAATAAACACGACAAATAGAAAGTCGGTGCTATAGCGGGAAATCATTAGGCACCCACACACTAGGCCTTAAGAGTTGCTCTGATGCTTTCAAGGAATTGGTAAGTATTGTATTTATTATTTTCACAAATTGGTTAGAAATACTGATTGCCGAATATAATCAATTTGTGTTTTTATGCTACTTTCAGGGTGAGTCGGCCACACCCTACAAGTTGTTTGAGAAGACCAAGAAAAACAAGAAGGGCGAGTGGGTTAATCCTCGAGCAGCTATGACCGACCTAAGTTAATATTTATTGTATTTCTCTCATTCTCAATGTTAATATTTATTGTACTTCCCTCATTTTTAAATATAATATCATTTTTTCCTTATTTGTTATTTTTTCAGGCCGCTTACAAGGAAGAGATGAGTCGACCAACGCCCACTGGAGAGGCTCCAGACGAGTACTGTTCGTACTACACCTCTGTCAATGGCTTTAACGAGAAGTCAAGGATATTCGGGAACGGAGATGTAGGAGCCGAAGTGTGGTTTGAACATCCATGTAACAAAGGTGCTCGTCGATCGTTCTCTTACACTCCTAGCATGGTTTCTCAAATTGCCACCCAAATGAACAATGAGCGAGCCGCACGACTAGTTCTTGAGGAAAAAATGCGCAACACTCAAGAAACAGTCCGTCTCCAAGTTGAGCAAATGGAAGCCATGCAAAAAGCTTGAGCTCAGATGCAGCAATCTCAACCCCCTCCCTCGTGCTCAGGTTTCCATCCCCCCTCCCTTCTTTTTTCGTAGAGACGACTATGCGGATGACGGGCGTGACTTTGGAGGTAGTGATCACGTTGAGCCTCTAGGTAATAATAAGTATCGTCGTCTATGTTATTATATTATTTTTATCTTATGTTAGTATGTTAAGGCTTTATCTTAGGTTAGAAACTTATGATTGTGGCTTAATATTTTAGTTGGTATGTAAAAGAAATTGTTTTATGAGACGTTGAACAAATTTGACCAAATTTTCTATGTAACAACTTCGTTCTTCCAATCTTGTTCGGTTTTCCATTGATAATTTCGTTGTCTACTCTTAATTCCCGCTCCTGCGGTCGACATGAAAATGGATTCCCGCTTGGCGGTCGACGGTTGTATATGGTTTTTTGCAGGTTTGGTTGTATTCGTTTGGTGTAAAACAATGCAAATTCGGCATTGTGGTTGGGCAGCAAGTTGTTGTTTCAAGCCATTTCCTTTAATTTTCCGTCAGGAAAGTCAACTTTCTGACAGAAAAATCGTCAGAATTGTCAAAACTGCTAACGGATATTCCGTCATAAAGTCAATAGAGTGTTGACTTTCCTGACGGTTTTTCGTCAGTAATGCCAATTTTCTAACGGTTTTTCCGTCAGGAAAGTCAACATTTTGTTGACTTTCTGGCCCATCCTAGATTAGGCATTTGACGGAAAAGCCGTCACTAATCCGTCAGAAATGGAAAATCCCCACGGAAAAACTGTCAGAAACCCGTTTTTCGTGACGAATCGTAGTGACGTCGATTTCTGATAGAAAAACCGTCAGGAACCCGTGTTTTTGACGGGAAAAGCGCGTTATTGGCGAATTATTTCCGTCAGTTTCCCGTGTTTATTTTGTAGTGAGTAAGAAATAAATTGGTTAATAATTGATACAAATGCATGTTAAAGAGTACCTATTAGCATTCTTCCATCCAAGTTATTGTCAATAATATCTTGAAAAGAAACAAACTTGAAAGCACTTTTGGGTATTTCTGCTTGAATTCTTTCGATTGTTGTTGTGTGTCCAAACATCAAACGACATTTATGGGCAGTAGCACTATCGTAGCCTCTGTTTTGGAATGTATGAAATCTGCCAATTTTGTATGTGTAACCCTCAATAATTTGGTCTTCGAAACTTTATATAAGAGCTTTTCCTACGGTTACTTGAATGACATGTACCTACAATGGATAATTTTGTTGCATAATTTTGTTAGTAAAATTTCTACGGAAAAAAATATATGGGACGTTTAGTAAAAATAAAGTGAACTTTCTTACCTCTTCATCCACCAATATTAGTTCTAATGAAAAATCTTCTCCAACAAAGGCTCTCCTAAAGTCTTCTTTTCTCCATTTTCGCACTACCCTAACTTTCACATAGATGCCTGTTGTTCCTCTTATCACTTTAGATACACTGATTTGTTGTGGCTCTTGCATTGTAGGTATTGTTGTGAGGTGTAAAATGGCTGTTTATTATTTATAATGTGCAAGTCATATAGTGTTATTTCTCCTTGTTTATATAGTTAGTAGGCTGATTTTGTGCATAACTAAAGCCTTGTTTGACTGAAATGTTCCTTTTTTTCCAGCATGTATTGTTAGTTGGGGGGGGGGATTATTGTTTCATTTACATTTAATTCATATTTGAAATCTTGTTTGACTCAAATGTCCCTTTTTTTACCATGTATTGTTAGTAGACCTGGAAAACAAATCGGGTCGTGTTGGGTTCGTGTTCATGTCACATGTAAACGGGTCACAAACTTTTCAACCCAAACCCGACCCATTTAAATCTCGTGTCTTGTTCGTGTCGACCCACTTACATAAATGGGTCATCAAGCCTCAACCCTAACCCGCTAATTTCGTGTCGGGTTCGTGTCGTGTTTTCGTGTCATGTCAATATTTGGAAAGTTCAAGTATATTTATGTGATGAAGGATAAAAAAAATTAGGATTAATTTACTAAACAGGTCATTCGTGTCGGGTTCGTGTTTAGAGAGCTCAACCCAAATCCGACCCAATTAAATATCGTGTCGTGTTTTCGTGTCGTGTCATTATTTGCCGGCTCTAATTGTTAGTGGGCTGATTATTGTTACATTTAAATGTTAGTGGGTAGTTTTATGTTAGTGAAATTTAATTAATTTAGTTTCTAACTTTTTACCCTAATGATTATGATTAATTACCTGTCAATTCCAGGAGGATAAATAACAATCTTATTTTATTTGATGTATAAACAATTTTATTTGATGTATAAAATTAGCATGATTTATACTCACTCTTTGGTGTGTGGCATGTGTGTTCTTTCTCCCCTTGAATGAAGAAATCGTGTACTCCATAGCTGTTAAGCCTAATTCGATTTAAGACACGTTAGGCCACACTTCTCTACAAAATAACCTGACCTGACCATGAATATTGAATTGAACTATTGCTTACAATGTTTATGATTTAAGACACTTTAGAATATCAAATTGAATTAAATTGCATTTCGTTTAAATTAAAATATTAAATTAAATCGGGATAGCAAAATATTGTGTTTCTCGTACAGCTATGATGGAAGAAATGGAAGCTAATGTTATCAGAGTTCCGAAAATTGAAGAATAGTTCGTTGAGTTTTTTCAAATATAAAGGTAATTTTTTTTTAATGATGGCTATTGGCAGCTTAACTATTGTGCCACCTCATTGTCCGTGGCTAAGGCGGAATTTAGTTAACGTTACCTAGTTCATCAAATCTCGATAATGAATGGTCAATGATTTTATACACCAACCTGAGAGATTGTATTTTACTTTTTTTTTGGGTATGTAATATTTATCGGTAATTTATATTTTTTGGATTATTTGGATATGTACTTTTTTTTGTATTTGGGCTGTAAATAATTTTAATATTCGGTTGTTTGGATATGTAATTTTTTTGTTTTTGGACTATAAATTTATATTTAGTTTGGTTATTTGGTTGCTAAAATAAAATTTCAATTTTGGGTATGTAATAGTGGACTGTAATTTATATTTTTTGGATATGTAATTTTTTGATATTTGGACCGTAATTAATTTTAATTTTAACTCGGTTTTTTGGGTATGTAATTTTTTGTATTTGGACTGTATTTAATTTTATTTTCAATTTGGGTATTTAGATGCTAAAATATAATCATATCATTTAGGCGATATATAATCATAATCATATTATATCATATATCATATAATCCCTTAATAGTCCCTTAAATTAAATATGAAAACAGGTTAAAAGAGGAGAGAGAGTAATTAAATACCAAATGATGAGAGAGGGTAATTAAACAATTTGTGTAAAACGTGGGTTTCTTTTTCCCTTAAATCTTGCAGCCAATAAGAACCTTTTAAATGCGTCAACTTTTATAGATAGGGGATTAGTACAACTGTTTGTGTAATTTCTAAGTTTTATAATAAAAATTTTAAATTTTGTTTTAAAGATTATTAGTTTTATTATAATGTTTTTGAATTTTTTTCACTTAAATATCAAGCTAAAAAATTACAATATTGCTCAAAAATTAATATAAATTCAGTTAATTTTGAGTTTTGATGTCCAAAAATTAAAATATAACTTATATAAACTTTAAAAGCTCAATTACTAAAAGAGTTGATGTAATAAATCTGATGTGTAATATTTTTTTTCGATAATTTGGGTGTATATTATATTTTGATAAATTTAGAATTTGAGATGTGATGTCACTATATTGTTTACATTCGTTCAACTGTTATTCATTTATTAATCTTAGAATACCCATCTATATCAAAGTAGGTTGTCTCCCTTGCAAGAGGAAAATGTGATTATTTTGTAATAAAAAATAACCATTCACAAATTCTTATTTGGCATATAATAGTTAAATTTTATCATAAAGTGATTACATTTTTCTGTCACAAAGGAGAATTTGGGATACCGAAATTCCTATGTGCCTCTTTGTTTAGACAAACGCTTCTTTTTACAAGTTTTTGAGGCGACTGGCAACATGGCATTACCGTATGCAACTTAATATGAGAGTACCACACGAATTAATTGTAACACCCCGGCCCAAACCTAAGGTCGGGAGCGGTCACTTACGGTAGCTCTTTAGGCTGTGTACATGGCCCACAGATCAACACGGGTCTTTTCTAGCGCATTTTGTCCTCACTCATGTGCATCCCAGGAGGTCACCCATCCTAAGACTGCTCCTAGTTCAAGCACGCTTAACCGTGTAGTTCTTTCGCATGGATAACCAGAAAAGAAAGTGCACTTTGTTGATATGAGTAGTACTTTCAATCTCTTTAAGCACTAGTCAGATTTTAAGCCAATCAATGGACCTCTTCAAGAGGTTACTCCACCCGAATAGCGTCTTTGGTTTAGTGGAATATTACATTAATATAATGCGAGTAGTAAAATTTATTAATACAGATTTTTGTGTTTTATTTTTTATCAAAAGAATTTCGTAAATTTTCCATGGTATCCCTTGATTTGATCAAATTTTTCATGGTACCCCCTACTTTCAATTTTTGTGCCCATGGTACCCCTAATGTGACCTCCCGAAATGACCTGACCCGATAACAACCCAACTCGACCCGAAAAAGGTAGGCGGACCTAGGGCTGTTAATGAGATGAGACAGTTTGCGAGCAACTCCAGATCGGCTCGGTCAAAGCTCGGTTAAAGCTTGGCTCGTGCGAGCTCGACTCGGGCTCGGGTCAAGAACTAAACGAGTCAAGCCGAGCAAACGCTGGCTCGACTCGAAAAGCTCACGAGTGGCTCGAACTTGTGTGATTAGATAAAATATTGTTTATATGTAATAAAAATATTCTATCATGATTATATATTTGTATCACACATATCAAACGTCACACTGATTTGTCAAATATTTTTACATATAACCTTCGAGCCTTCTCATTGAAAATATCGGAAAAAATAATCAAAAAATATCAATTACATATAGGCTCGATTTGAGCTCTAGATCGCATTAAAGCTCGCAAGCTTGATAACGAGCGTATTTTTTTCAAGCTCAGATAAGCTCGAGCTCGGCTCGAGGTCGAGTTTTTGTTCCTGAGCACAAGCCGAGCAAGGCCAAGCTCGGGCTCGGTTTGGCTCGGCTCGACTCGTTAACACCCCTAGGCGAACCAGACATGATCCTACCCGACATGATCCGACCCAAACCCGACTCCACTATCCCGATTGTCATCTCTAATCCTAGCCCATGAATCATTTTAACCCGTCTAATGTTATATATATATATATATATATATATATATATATATATAGAGAGAGAGAGAGAGAGACGCCGGATCCAGTGAGGCTGTTAATTATGGCGAGGCGGCCGACCTCACCAAATTCATCAGGCTGATTTGCAGTTGTTCATGGGGCTGAAAATTTAGTGAATCCTGGACCCAATTTTGTGAACCATGGACTTAATTTTGTGAATCTAAGACTTGATTGGGTATTTTTGACATACATTGATAGTAACAAACTATATAATAATCGTACAACTATATTTGTTCATCTATATGGGACTCGAACCCACACCTTGCGCAATGGCACAATGCTCTACCTTTTGAGCTAATAGATGATATAGTGCAAAAATTAATTCATGCAATAAAAAATAACACACACTTCAAAACACCAGTAGTTTGATGCACATTTGACAAACGTACCTCTCAGATTAGAAATGCTACAGCCTTTTACAGTAAAGACCAAATATTCAGTTTCATGTTAAAGCATGGAACTGAATGAAATTTCCTAGCAGTGTTTCTGCCACACATGACATAACACATATCCAAGCGAAGCACGGATACCAAGTCAACTTCCCTTAATAGTTTCAGAAGCCGTATAAACGCCATCATAAAGGCCACACCTGTAGTGGATAAAGAAAGAGATCAATTACTCTGGACGGACTAATAAAACGGTCAAATAACTAGTATATGCACTCCTTCAAATTCCGGAGCTAAAATAAAAGGAAAAAAGGAAGCTTTTCTGAATTGCTTACCATTCTTTATACTGAAGTGAAATGGATTTTTAGCTGAACAAATTGATAATCTTAATTTTCACATGGTAGTTTTGGCGATAGGGACAGAAGTTATAAGGCACCAGCTGCAGGACTGCAGGAAAGCCACCGGTACACATTCAACTTTAAGGAATTATCTTATCAACACCTCCAAAGAAAATATAGCAGTCAGTACATAAGACATAACAGTATCATCAAGTAGAACAATAATCAAGACCAGTTCCCTCACATCAAGCATAACTTGACCTTGACACCACTCCAATGCAGATCATAAAAGAAAAGCTTTGACGAAGATGAACGCTTTTGAGAAAAGGAGTAAAATAGGTGATTTCAACTATTTATAACCAAGTTTCACAAAATCACTTTGTAGTTTCACAATATAAATTTTTGAATTCACAAAATAAGGTCTATGATTCACGGAATAAGAAAAAGAGCAAAATGGGGAATTTCAACCATTTATGACCAAGTTTCACAAAATCACATTCTAGTTTCACAATATAAGCTCAAGGATTCACAAAATAAAGTCTAGGATCAACAGAATAAGAAAAAAAGCAAAATACGTCATTTCAACCATTTATGACGAAGGTTCACAAAATCGCGTTCTAGTTCCACAATATAAGCTCTAAGATTCACAAAACAAGGTATAAGATTCATGAAATGAGAAAAGGAGTAAAATAGGTGATCGGTCCGTTTTGTGTTCACAAATAAATTGATGTGGTCGTTGGGTCACGTGCGAATCAAAACACAATTTATAGCTTCACAAACAACTCTACAATTAGTAAAGAGGCAAGTAAAGGTCGGTTCCCAAGGGATGGGTATTGAAATGAGATTTCTATTGCAACTAGTGGTGTCTTAGGGGTATCACAAATTGGGTTGATGTAGAAGGTCACTAAAATAGCAATGGAAATAAACAAGCAAGATGAATTAAAAGGGTTGTAAACAATTGATAAAAAGCACTAGGGTGTCATGGGGTCATATGGGATTCATGGGAATTGATCATACAAACATGTTCTCAAATTATAAGCAAGCAATTATTATTGTGATGGATTGAGTTGGGTTATATCTTACAATCCTAGGAAAGTTTGGGTCCCGGAGCCGAATCGATTAGATTGTACAACACCTACAAGTCGACTTAGTCTTCCCTACTCAACAACATGCATGGTCTAATGAGACTCGAGTTGGGTTATGTCTTACAAGTCTCATTGAAAAGATATGAGATGGTGGTAAATGCAAGGATTCATAGGCTTAGCATTTCATCAAACATAACATGTGCATGAGTTGAGATCAAAACAAGCAAGCAAATAAACCATGAAAGCATATTAAATTAAGCATGAATCATTCCCCATGTTGGTTTCCCCTAATCACCCATTAACCCTAGCTAGGTCACTACTCACTCATTATCATGTTGATCATGCTGGCAAGGTTGTCAATCATACCAACAAACGGAAATATGATGAATAAATGAAAGTAATTAACAATAATTAAAGAGGGATTAAGATAATTATACCTACTAATGATTCCAATAATAAAGCAAAGATAAAAGAAGTACTTGATGCTTGATTGAGAGGTTGTCAATCTCCCAATAATAACCCAAATAATCTTCAATTACCCAAAATAAAGGATGAACAAAAGAGAGATTAAGGAAATAAAACTTGTATTAGAACTTGATTAATTGTTGATTACAATACTAAAGAGAGATTTGATTGATATTAACTACTCTAATTATTGATAAGAAGAACATGCTCTTCTAATTAGACTAATGGGGTATTTATAGTGGAAATTAGAGGGATGCATTAGGGTTAACTAAGGGCTAAACTAGTAATTACACTTTTTAGATTGAGCAGGGAGGAGCCGGTATTTTTCGAAGGAAGGGCTTCTTTCTTTGTAGCTTGGAGAAGACGAAATTGCGCTGTACAGGAATCCGTGCGTTTTGGAGTCGGGACGGGCGGATTCTGGCGGTGGAACACGGGCGGTTTTGGAGGAATCCGGACGAATTCTGGTGATGAAAAACCCGAGCGTCTTGGGATGAAACCGCACGGATTGTGCATGTGGAGGACGGCCGGATTGTAGACAATCCGCACGGATTGTTCCTCAGCAACATTTCTTCTTCTTTTCTTCCCTTTTCTTCATAAATTCCTTGGGGATTTCCTTGGAGACTCAAGGATCCTTTCTCAACATTGCTCATCTACTATAATATGTACAAATGCCTTCTAATCTTGTCTCTCCTTGATGCTTGGTCATTGAATTCGATCAATTTAGTCTTGTTTTGCCATGAAAATGCAAGATTTGCACTCCTTTCCTACCAAGGGATCAAAATCTCAAAGAATATGCAAAACAAAGAACTAAAGACAATAAATGACCCAAATATGCACTAAAAATCATGGGAACAAGGCTAATTCGGAGGCTAAATATGCGCTAATTATGGTTACATCAAATATCCCCAAACCGAACATTTGCTCGTCCCGAGTAAAGAGGTGACAAAGACTAGGACCATTATTTAAACTAACCTAATAACATAGCCGATATGAGACAATTAGCAGGTCTCACTCCGCCCCTTCAACTCACAACAAGACAACCATGAGGTAGGATGCCTTCTTGCAAGGTAAGGTGGGTCTTGCCAAAATGGCGACACATCCAAACATTAAGCACACAAAATCAAATAATGGATGCATCTACAAAAGGAATAGCCACTTCCTCATCAAGTGGCGGAGGCAACTAAGAGAGAACAAATTTAAGAGTATGTAATCCTTCACAAATACTAGTTCAACAAATTACTAAGGCTAAGAGGATGACACTAAATCACCTCCAAATGGTGTTAAACTAGACTACTTTCGTCCTCAATTTCCAAATGCTTTCGTCAAGAGCGATCGGATGGTGGTGGAATGATGATCCCTATGATGCTAGTAGCATATGACATGACAAGTCTCGAATTCTCTACAAAAGTAAAGGTCATGGATCGTCCCAAGCTCGACAAAGTGGTTTGACAAAAGGCATTTTGGGAATGAAATGCTCAAATATTTATACACAACGGTGGATATGACTAGTATTCAAAATTGTCCTCATTTAACTTTCACATTTCAAAAATTTAAGATGGGGTTTGTCCCTTCCGGGCTAGTGTCCTTTGCTTTCGCCAATCGCTTATTAGGCAACCGGTTAACCTCTAGACAATAGCTTTTCGGAGTGATAGTCACTCTGTCTCTGGGCGGCCGAATTCACAACCGTGTGGGGGCCTAATTCAATGGATCCCGCTCCAAAGCACATCGAAGTGGTACGCCTCCATCAAAACAATTAAATTTCTCAACATTCAACAATTCATAACATTTGAGGTTTCCTTGGCAATAAATTACTTCCACATAACAAAATTTTCGAAATGAGCACTTCAAACTTATTGATAGAAAAGTATTTTTGGGTTTCCTTACCACAAGGTCAATCAAGGTCACCTAGACAAGTTAACCAAGTCCACATCGCATCACGGGGTTGGATAGGTGACTCACATGCAAACCCTTGACTAGGCTTTGGGTCAAGGGTCAAAAGACACTAGTATGACACTATCTAGGGTGTTTCACAACCATTCTAGTAGGCAAAGTCTTAAGTTGAAAAAGTATTTGTAATGGCTTAGTTGCTCTTGTCAAAGTTCTCAATTAGGCACTTTTCAAAACTTTTTCTAAATGCAACTACATGCAATGATGCAACTAATATAAACATCCTAATGCAAGTGATTCTATCAACTAATATGACATATAAACTAAATGCAAGTCCTAAATTCACATTGTTATACCGCATCAATCAAAACAAAGCCACATAGTCATTAACATAAAGAGGAAAAAGGAGATTGGAAAGATCATACCATGCGGTCTTCATGATCCTCATGTCTCGGATGTGGCGTAGTCAATCAATGTGAACAAGGATAGAACAAACACAATGTACAATATATACAATATAACTACACTACAAAAGGAATAAACATGTTTTTGGGTTTTTCAATTTTTCAAATTTTTATGGTTTTTTCGAATAAGAGTTAAGTTAGAATTCCCCATCCCCACACTAATATGGGCATTGTCCTCAATGGCCAAAATGATGGGAAATTATGCAAACATGATGCATGATTTCTACACTAGGTGCAATCTACACTAGTCTACACTACATGATGCTAGGTTTTTGTTTATGACGGAGAGGATAATTTAGATTACCTCCCGTTGTGTATGCATTAACTTCCCCAAACCGAGTTAGACACTATTGCTAATGTCCAAGGATGGGTGTAGTTCATACACACACTATGCAATGCATGAAACTAATTTGTCATTTTGGATTTTGAAAGTGGGAACAATAAAATGAGAACACCTCAAAAAGTACCAAGGTGTGAGTCCTCAATGGTGCTAGGACTACTCCAACAATGATCAAGAAAAATAAAGTACAAGTTAACAAGACACAAACTTCTTTTTATGAAACTTTGAAAAATGAAGAAGAGAGATGAGAAAACTTCACTTAAACTTACGTGGGTGCCTCTTGCCCGCTCCACCTAGTTATGAAGTAGTCTTCTAGATATCGACATCATCTCCCTCTACATCGCTATCCCATATCTCCTTTGATGCATCACTCAAACTTGGGTCCATGAATTCGTCTTCTTCACTTTCAAGCTCCACCGTGTCTCCTCCACAAGAATTGTTGCTTCCCTCCTCTTGTCTCCCGTTTTCTCCTTCATTAGCTCTCTCCGAATTGGGGAAGAGCAAATCCAATTGAGCCCATGAGGGAAATGCTCCTTCCTCACTAATTCGTCCTCTTCGAACCATCTCGTGATATTGAGGGTAGAGAGCATAGTAAGTGTCCACGGCGGTTTCGTATTGACGGTAGTGTAAATCTTGTAAGATTCCCGTGACAAAGTCGTCACGGGGGAGGATGAAGGGATTTGGATGGTTGTATGGTTGGTAAGGAAATGGGTAGGGAGGCACTTTGATCTTCTCATCTTGAGTTTGTTGTTCTTGTTGTTGTGGTGGTGGATTTTGAGGTGGTGGTGCTTGCCTTGGTTGGGTTGGATTTGAAGGGATGAGGTAGGATGGGATTGGAGACAAATGTCCTCTTCTCGGAGAAATTCGTGGTAAGCCATTCATTGGAAGAAAAATCGGATCACATCCTTTCGTTATCCACTTGATGCGCTTGTCAACCCCCTCAAGGGTTATCCAATGATGTTGAATGAGAAGAAGATCTTCATTTATCCTCGTGTTTCCCAAAAGAGGAGTATACTCATTATTCTCATTGAATCTTGGGTTGAAATGCTTCGCAAGCCTAGTAATGAGTCCTTCATTCACAATGTGTTTCATTCCATCATCGTCATCATTCCTAAACTTTACCCATTTCTCGACTAGCACTAGAGGTGCATTGAGGTGGTACACACTTCTTCCTTGAATATTGAGGTAGGATTCCATAAACACAAGGTCTAATTGGTTCACGATCGCCGGATCTCGGCGAGCAAAGAGAGTGCCCGAGAGGAATCGATAAGTAAGTCTCAAGATCGGATTTTGAATATGAAAAGCGAGACATTCCTTGTTGTGTACGAAATCCCGGCCGGTCATGGCCCTCCACAAAGGCTCAACACTGTATTTCTTTGGCTTCGATGTTCGGGTAGGCGAAACATCGAGTCTGAACACATATGCGAATTCTACAAGGGTCATCATCCTTGAAACATTTTCTAGCCTAAACTCTATGTAAATTGTTTTGTTCAAGGTTTTAATCTTCAAAAAGCTCAGAAACGCAAGCACAAGGGATCGATAAGGTGGTTCATACATGTGAAAAAGGGTAGAGAGACCAAATACTTCAAAGAGAGCTTCTACTTGATGATAAATCCCAAGTTTCCTCAAGGTATCATGACATAAAAACTTAGTGGGAAGAATGTTCTTACTTAGAAGCCGGTGGAAGACTAATCTTTGCACATCATTGACAAATTCCACATTTGAGAAGTCATCAAGCCTTGTGAGATCTACAATCTCTTCATGCTCCCTTCTTAATGTGTTGACATGGGAGGTGGAGAAACTTCCCCTCATCCTTGGTCTTCTCCCATTCCTAAAAGAGGATCTCCTTGGTGCCATTCCTTGATTATAGAGTTCAATTCTTTTGATTTGTGAAGGAATAAAGATGCTCCTTGTTGATTGAGTGTTGCCTTTGGAAACCCTAGAAAATTAGGGCTTTTTGATTTTGTGGGTTAAGAGAGTGATTTGGATATGTATGGGGGTCATAAGGAGGTGCGTTTTATAATGCAAGTGGAAGGAGTAGTGATGTGTCACCAAATGTGTGGTGGGGTGTAATTTAATTAGGAAAAGTCGGGTCAAAACACCGTGGGAGGACGAGCGGATTCGAGCAGAAGACGCTCGGATTCGTGCTGCTCGGGACGGGCGGATTCGGGGTAATACGCCCGGATTCTGTCACAGCTGAATTTCCAAAAGTTGACGCCTCAAAGACGGGCGTCCCGAGCATGAGACGCTCGGATTCTTTTCCATTGGGACGGGCGTCTTGTTCTGAAGACGGACGGATTCCTTTACAACAATTTTCCTTGAAATGCACAGGTAGAAAGACGGGCGTCTTTCTGCCAAGCCGGCCGGTTTCTTCAGGACGGGCGTTTTACCTTCGGAGACGCTCGGATTCCCCTTCAGTCCAAAAATCTTCAAATTCTCAGCGTAGCAGCACGGACGGATTCTCCTTAGAACGCCCGGATTCCAGCAAGACGTCCGGATTCCAGGGAACACGCACGTGTTCAGGCTGTGAATTCATCCTTTGAATTTCTCTCCTCTCTTAGATGCGTCCCCACACTTGAAAATTGGTTCCTTCCTTCATTCAAAATTCATTAGTAACCCTCCCTCACTTACGCTCATGAAAAGAGTTCATGCTAATTATTAAAAGAAATGCAATAAAACAATAAATACAAGTTAGAGGGTTAGTATATTTACAAGTGGTGGTTTAGGGAGGACTCCACCAAACTCTCCCTTTGATAGTTCTTTCAAGGATTAGAAGGCCCGAGGTAGGTGACCTCGACCTCTCCAATAAACGCTCCTTCATAGTATGGCTTCAATCTTTGACCATTAACCTTAAACTTGCTTCCATCTTCCGCCTTGAGTTCGAAATCTCCATATTTTCCAACTTCGGTTATCACATAGGGACCCATCCATCTAGAGTTCAATTTTCCCGGAAAAAGTCGGTAGCGGGAATTGAATAGAAGGACTTTGTCTCCTTTGTGCAAGGCCTTTTGTCTAATTCTCTTATCATGAAGCAATTTCGTCCTTTCTTTGTAAATCTTTGCATTCTCATAGGATTGTAGTCGGAATTCCTCCAACTCTTGAATTTGAATCATCCTCTTTTGACCGCTCAATTTGAGATCAAGATTAAATGCTCGGATTGCCCAATAAGCTTTGTACTCCAATTCGATTGGCAAATGACATGCTTTTCCATAGACAAGCTTGTAAGGGGAGGCTCATATGGGAGTCTTATAGGCCGTCCTATAAGCCCAAAGAGCATCATCAAGCTTTGTGCTCCAATCTTTCCGAGTCTTGTTCACAACTTTCTCAAGGATTTGCTTGATCTCTCTATTTGAAATCTCAACTTGACCGCTTGTTTGAGGATGGTATCCCAAGCCGGTTCTATGTTGAACACCATATTTGGTCAAAAGAGATGCAAGTTTCTTCTCATGGAAATGCGTTCATCCATCACTAATGATTGCTCTAGGAACTCCAAATCTTGGGAAGATTATCTTCTTGAAGTGCGTGGTGACCGTTTTTGCATCATCATTTGGAGTGGCAATTGCCTCCACCCACTTTGAGACGTAATCTACGGCCACAAGGATGTACTTATTCCCATTTGATGTCACAAAGGGACCTTGGTAGTCGATTCCCCAAACATCGAAGATCTCCACTTCTAGAATGCCCCTTTGTGGCATTTCGTTCCTCCAAAAGATATTCCCCGTTCTTTGACAAGCATCGCAATGAATGATGAATTCTCTTGTGTCTTGAAACATTGTAGGCCAATAGAAGCCCGATTGAAGAATTTTTGCAACGGTCCTCCTTGCTCCATAGTGCCCACCGTAGGGTGATGAATGACAACCTTCCAAAATTCCTTGGATTTCCCATTGAGGGATGCATCTCCGGTAGAGCCCATCACTACACTCCTTGTAGAGGTTTGGGTCATCCCAAAAGTACCTCTTCACTTCAAATAGGAATCTCTTCCTTTGGTTGTGGTTCAAATTTGGAGGGAGTACCTTTCCAACAATATAATTGGCATAATCGGCAAACCATGGGGTGATGTGCCTTTCAAGTTGTGTTTGAATAGCCATCAAAATATCGTCGGAAAATGAGTCATTGATCGGGGTTTCTCCATTTTCATCATGAAACCGGATCCTTGACAAATGATCCGCCACTACATTCTCGGCTCCTTTCTTGTCTCTTATTTCCAAGTCAAATTCTTGAAGAAGCAAAATCCATCTCAACAATCTTGGTTTTGCCTCCTTCTTTATCAAGAGATGTCGGAGAGCACGGTGATCCGAAAATACAATCACCTTGGATCCAAGCAAGTAGGAACGGAATTTATCCAAAGCATAAACAAGGGCAAGAAGCTCCTTCTCGGTTGTATCATAATTCACTTGGGAAGGGTCGAGAGTCTTGCTTATGTAGTAGATGGCGTGAAGAGCTCTCCCTACCCGTTGGCCAAGAACCGCTCCAACGGCGTAGTTGCTAGCATCACACATAATCTCGAAAGGTAATTCCCAATTTGGAGGTTGGATGATCGGTGCCGAGATTAGTGCTTCCTTGATTATATTAAAGGCTTCAACACACTCATCAGTGAATTGGAATTGGGCATCCTTAAGCAAAAGTTGAGTGAGGGGTTTCGCTATTTTTGAAAAATCCTTTATGAAACGGCGATAAAAACCTGCGTGACCGAGAAAACTTCTCACCCCTCTAACATTCACGGGAGGTGGGAGTTTCTCTATCACCTCAACTTTAGCTTTATCGACCTCGATGCCCTTTTCCGAAATCAAATGACCCAAAACAATTCCTTCATTGACCATGAAGTGACACTTTTCCCAATTTAAATCAAGACTAACATCTTCACATTTTTGCAATACAAGAGAAAGATTATGCAAACATGAGTCAAAGTCCTTTCCATAAACAGTAAAATCATCCATAAAAACTTCCATTATGGTCTCTAAGTAATCGGAGAAGACACTCATCATGCATCTTTGGAAAGTGGCGGGGGCATTACATAAACCAAAAGGCATCCTCCTATATGCAAAAGTACCATAAGGGCATGTGAAGGTGGTCTTATGTTGGTCATCCGGGTATATGGGGATTTGGAAGAATCCCGAATACCCGTCAAGGTAACAAAAGAATTTGTTGGAGGCTAACCTCTCAAGCATTTGGTCAATGAATGGGAGGGGGAAATGATCCTTTCTTGTTGCGGAGTTTAATTTTCGATAGTCAATGCACATACGCCAACCGGTGATCATTCTTGTGGGTATTAGTTCATTCTTTTCATTTGTCACTACCGTGGTACCTCCTTTCTTAGGTACCACTTGGACGGGGCTAACCCACAAAGAATCCGATATGGGATATATGATTCCCGCATCAAGTAATTTCATGACTTCTCCTTTGAAAACTTCTTGCATGTGGGGGTTCAATCTCCTTTGGGGTTTCATTGAGAATTTGCTCCATCTCCATTAGACATTCCATTCTCATAGCATACTCAACTTCATTTTCATCAACCTCATCATATTCAAATTCCATGATGGGTTCCTCTTGCTCTTGAGCTTGTAAAATATCTTCTAGGATGGATTGCTCATCTTCTATGGGTTGACATGCTTCCACAAGGATGTTATGCACTAGTACGGATTGTGCATGAGTAAGTTCTTTGTTAGCTAGAGCGGCCTCAAAAAGATCCACCTCCAATTCCCAATACATATTTTTAGCCTCACTTGCTTCCAAGGCTTCCAATGCTTGCATGGGATCTTTGAAGAAAGGTATACTTAAGTGGTCCTCTACAAAACAATCTATAAAGTCCATCTTGCAAAATATCGAACAACTTGAAAACAATTAGAACAAACCTTGAGGAGTTTTACTTCCCCAAGGCGAAGAAAGACACAACTAATAACAATAAAAGAAAATCTAAATCAAGTAAACACCGTCCCCGGCAACGGCGCCATTTTTGATCGGTCCGTTTCGTGTTCACAAATAAGTAGATGTGGTCGTTGGGTCAATTCCGAATCAAAACACAATTTATAGCTTCACAAACAACTCTACAATTAGTAAATAGACAAGTAAAGGTCGGATCCCAAGGGACGGGTATTGAAATGAGATTTCTATTGCAACTAGTGGTGTCTTAGGGGTGTCACAAATTGGGTTAATGTAGAAGGTCACTAAAATAGCAATGGAAATAAACAAGCAAGATTAATTAAAAGGGTTGTAAACAATTGATAAAAAGCACTAGGGTGTCATGGGGTCATAGGGGATTCATGGGAATTGATCATACAAACATGTTCTCAAATTATAAGCAAGCAATTATTGTTGTGATGGATTGAGTTGGGTTATTGTAATACCCCGTATTTTATATCGTTTGTCGTTTATTGAGTCGAGTAATTGTTGGGTCGTATTGATATCGTGGGATTAAGTTATTCGTGAGCTTGTTAAGACGGGTTTAACTGAACGAAGTCCCGTTAACCAATTCGTTTACCAACCACGCGGACCATGACGTTTACCCATTTACCCAGAATTAATTACCCATGACCCAATTAACCATTTAACCTAAGTTTAACCTAATTCTACCCTAACACAAAACGCCACTCCCTCAAACCGCCACCCCCATTTCAGCAACACCAATCCCCATCTTCACGCAATTCGAGAGAGAGTGAGAGGGCGTGGGCATTAACGGTGCAGCAGGGAAGAGATAGGGGCGTTTGTCGACACTCATAGGCGGCTCTGGCGGCGGTAGTGGTGGCAGGAAAAGGTAAGAACACAACCCTTCTTCTCGGTTTCCACTTTCTGTCAGTTTTGTTGGTTGTTTCATGTCTTAGAGAGGTGAGGCTGGTGGTTGTTGTTTGGGTAAGGGAATTGGGTGGAAAGGGACGAGTGTGTTGGTGGTGGTTAGGGAGGTTTTGGGTGGTGATGGTGGCTGTGAAAGGCGGCAGCGACAAGGGTGGTTAATCGGGCTTTATACACGGGTTTCAGGCGGTTTAGACGGGTAAGGTTCGGGTGGCACCACCGTCGACTAGGGGGAGGTCGACAAGGTGGTGCTAGGTTGTCTGTGTTCGTGGGCTGACGACGAGCAAGGGCGTGGTGGTTTGGCAGGGGTAGGGTTGTTGGTTGCGGTGGTGGAAAAAGGGAAACAGGAGGTGTTGGTGAGCCGTGGTGGTGAACCAGGCCAAATGGCGGCCATGGTTGGGCTCGCCGGCGGCAGTCGACCCCAGTGGGGGTGGCCGTTGGTGGCTGGGGCAGAGTGAGGGTTTGGCCAGGTGGTTGTCACGGTGGTGAGGTGGTGCGTGGGGTTGTGTGGGTGAGTGTGAAGGGACGGTGGTTGTGGACGGGTTGTATTTGTTTTGAAACGAGTTTTTATTAAATTAAATCGTTACAATTCGTAATGAGTCGTATTCTTAATTAATTAATTTAATTCCCGAGTCTTCTAAATAGTTAATTAATGTAATTCCCGAATTATTTAATATAATTAGAAATGGATTTTGAGTCGGGTTTGTTAAAAGAGAAAAGTTTCTATATCGGGAAAGTTTCTATTTTTGGTAAATTTCTATTTTGGGAACGAGAATAGTTAAGTAATCAATGATCATTTATTTACCTTTCAGAGGGCGAATTGTTGTGGAAATATTACTGAGCACCCGACTATTTGACTGCAGATCTGAGGTAGGGAAATACACTTGACTTACCGGTGTTGTTAAATTGTGTTGAGTTGTTGTGTTACATGTGACCGAGCTGTGATCGATGACTTGTGCGTGGTTGTAATTTATGTTATGATTCATATACTGGAGTGTGGTTGACTGAACTGTTCGTGTTGATTATGTTATTTCATTATTTTGATAGCTGGCATGATTTCATTCATTGATATACATATCATGTTGCATTGATTACTGTTGAGCATTGCATATGCATTGGAGTTGGAGGATGGTGTGGTGGTGACGATGATGAGATATGATGTGATGTTGTGATAAGGCCCAGGCTGGTTCTGCAGGACTTGCCCTGGTGTCCTCAGCTGTTGAGCTGGCAGATCGGCTTCGGTCGATATATAGTCTACCGGGGATCGGTATGGCTGGGCGTTCCGCGGAATGAGATGTGTGTGATGAGTTGAGATGGAGATGGAGGTGACGGAGTATCATGCATATCATATTACTGTTTTATTGTTTTCCCTACTCAACCTCGTGGTTGACCCTGTGTATTCGTGAACACCTGTGATGAACCGTTTTATGGGGAGCAGACTTGACAGGTTTAAAAGATAGGACGGGAGCTTGATGGGCGTGAGACACTGGATCAGAAGACTTAGTAGTTAGATCATTATTTAGAAGACTTCCACTTCCATTTATGTAGTTCTTTATAGTTGTTGTAAAAGAAGTTGTGATAATTAAGTTAAAGTATTTATATAAGTTGCCTTGGAGTTTAATTTGTTACTCACTACCTCGGGGAACCGAGATGGTAACAGTTCGGTTTATTAGGGAAGGTCTTGCCAAAGGCTCCTTCATAAACCGGGGTGTTACAAAGTGGTATCAGAGCGAACGATCCTCAGGCCTAAACCAATGAACCCAATGAACGTAGGATGTGTCTAAATAAAATGAACCCCTGGGAATAAACTGCTAGGAGCTCACAGTGCGGTTAAGAAGGCGCCCTTAATGCGTGCTCTTTTGCCCTCTCAGTTTTGAACCAGGCAACCCAAGAGAAAACGAGTGAATGGGGTAGTTAGAAGGAAAACCTTGGATATAAGCGAGTTGATGTATACCTTGAGACCTAGTGCTGAAATTATGATATTTATCTGGATGGATAATCAATGAAGCGTTGGATTGTGGTAATCGCGAGCATGAGAATAATAGCGAATTTATGATATTTATCTGGATGGATGTGAATGACGTGTTGATAGTGCTATTATGTCTGGTAATATGTGGTTAGGTGATCCCAAAGCCATGCTAGTATAGTATCGTGATAGTAATGAGAGACACCATTGAATTGCTTGTTTCTAGTCGTAGCAATCGTGATTAGATGTAAGGGGTAGGTCGGGAGGCGAAGGGACTTCTATGGGGTAGATGTTTACGTAAATACAAAAGTGTGAGATTTAAGTTAGGATGAGTTAGTATCGATAGTATGGTTGTAAGAGCTTGGAACATGGAAAATGAATGATTTAGTGTTGAAATCCGTTTTGTTCGATTTTACTCTGTAATTGATCTTGCTGTCATTTCTTTTCTGTTAATTTTCTACGGATGAAAATTTTATGAGAAATAGCCTGTGAGTTAGTGTTCTTTTGGCGTTGGTTTCATGCTTATAGGGTATACGGATTAAGAGTAATAAATGTTTTAGTGGGCTGTGGTTGGAAAGTTCCTGTGCAGTGATGTGTTGACCGACGACTTTGTAAAAATCCTCATTTAATTTGTGTAAATGATTTTTGCATAATTCCAACTCCATCGACTAGAGGTTTCGCATACGTTTTCAAATTGATAAGCCACGAAAATTCTTGATGTCTCTATATTAAAAGGTAAGCTTTGCGAATTGACCCAAGTTTCGGACCAATTGCTGTCACATACTTGTTTGGACCAACTGAGTTGTAAAATTCTTTAAAAATTGAATTCCTTAACTTTCGACCTCATTCTTTTTATCACAAATTATTAACTCTCTGTATGTTATGAAAAGTAATATAACTTAAGTTTTCGCTGAACGGCTGTTTATTCGTGATTTTTGAAAGTTACAACGTGAATCATGACTTGTAAAATGTGCGTTCTATGCTAAGTTTTCACACAGTTGTTTGATTAATTCGTGAGCCTTAGTGAGGTGAAATTATAATGTTTTATATGATGATAGTAGCACGCATGTTCAGTAGTTATATATCTTAACAAGTGATAAAATTAAAACTTAGTTGATAACATTGTTGGCATGATAGCATGAGTAAAATTGGATAGCTTAATTTGATTCTTAATCGAGGGTGAAATGTTTATACGAGTCCAGTTGTTTGCATACTTTGTATACATTTGGCATGATGTAATGTCTCTGGGTGTGCATCTTATTTGCATAGTGGTCGGGTATATATATAAATATAAAACTATATTGTCATATCTTGGTAAGTTGATAGCGTTAAAAGTTAATTGACTGTTCTAACATACACGTATGAATAATTATAATAATTAGGTCTAAATGTCTACACATGAATGGTAGTAATGGTTATGCCTAAATATTACCACATGTAGGATGTCATCTGAGTCCTAAGGCCCTTTTTGTGAGCCTGTGTGCCTATAGTTATACCTATTGCTTCCATTGCATTAAATTATTTCGGTTGAACCTAAACCTATAACATGATAATAAACAGTGTTGTTATTTTTGTTATTGAATATGTTCGTTATTACAATATCGTAAAAAATACTAAAGTGATTCTTGCAATTGCTTGAGTGTGATATAAAGGAAACTGTTTGATATAACACGACAATTGGCATATTTATATTCTCGAGTCGTTACTATCAAATATATTAAAATAAAGATTGTTATGATAACCATGTTGACAATTATAATAGGATAACCCTTTGATGATTCACATGATATGCTTTGGTTTAAATGATAGTCGATATAGTTACATCTAATTGAGTCTACAAGTTGCCCAAGTATTTAAGTCGTGCAAATCAGTGAAGTGTTCAAGTTGCTAATCTTGTACTATAGCTAGAATTCTACAAAGTATAAGATGATGAATGTATGTTTAAACTACTTATGCGATACAGTTTATTTTGCTGAAAATGAGTTGTACTAAGTTGCTGGACACAATTGAACGATATGGTTGCTATGATGTCAAACACATGTGGGATATGGAAGTAATGTTGTGTTGTTATAAATCATATGTTGTTACTTTTGTTAGCAAATACGTTTCAGAATTTATATCAAACAAATTGGCTAATTCGTGTTGTATGCCTGATGAGTCAAAAGGTTTTGATTACGTGTTATGTTTTCTATGGTTTCAAGGTGTTTAAGTAGTGCTTACGTACCGCAGGTTTAATACTCCTGGTGATTTATTAGTAGTAGGGCGGTTCAATTGTTCGGGATTGGTAATAGTTTTGACTTGGGAGAGGAATTTAATAGGGTCAATGTTAAGTTGCATGCTGACTTATGTGTATTCTTGCGATTGATATTTCTAAAGCGATTGTTCTCTGGTAGATAATGCGAATTGTGATGATCTTGAGTTGACCAAAACCCTGGTATTACAAATGCTCGAAACTTGTTATATAACTTCCGCACACTTAAACCTCGAGGATGAATCCTTTGTCTTAACACCCTTGTGTCTTAATTTGTTAACTTTCCATTTTGTAGGATGGATCCCTACAATGTACACCCGCAAGATCACATGTCACTTGATGCGACTTTAATGAGCATTGTGAGAGACTTTGTACTTGCCATGGACATGTATGGCCATAATGGGCACCCCGAGTATTTAACTAATACTCGCTAAGAGCGTATACCCTTATCGATTCTATTCCCGACTGCATACTAAAGGACAAAGAAAACGATTTTATATGAGAGAGTGACCACCCATTGCATGAGGCTATTCCGTGACCCCACCATTATCTGCGGCGGGGCCAAATACCCGCCCGAACACACCTTTGACTTTATAGCAGGCAACCCGAGACACGAATTTTACGCTAATGTACCGATGCCGAAAGTACGATCAACCACCCATGCCGGACTTCGGGAAGAGGCGAACCGAAAGGGAATGACATAGAAGTCACGAGAATCGAGGAAGCGCAACCTAAGGACCGTTAGGTTAGGGCTAGTAACACCATGATCGGTCTGTTATGAAACCGTGTAAACCTTTGGTTCCTTCTTGTTGTTCTTTTAGTTTGAGGTTGTGTTTTAAGCCAAGCATGAGCTAAGTAATAAGTGTTACTTGTTGACAATCAGTTAATTCCATAATAAAACCTTGTTTCCGACTTAATGTTTCTGCGCAATCTCTTGTCACGTGTTCTTTTCTGTTACCTGTTGTTGACAGTGAGTTTGTTGCATAGGAATATGACATTTGAAAAGAGGTTACGAGGACGTAACCATGTTTTTAGTTGGGTAGGATTGTAAAATCTTAATGTTTATGTTCCACTTGTTTATAGATTGTGGTTTTGATCAAGTTGTAGATCGTGGTTTTGATCAAGCTGATGTTATGTTGCGTGGTACCCATACGAATGAGTTCTCTATGTTGTGTAATTAAACTGCTGCTGTTATGGTGCTCTGATAGTTGCATGAGTTCATGAGTGGTGATGGGTTTGCATGAAGTAAGTTCCGGGACGTAACTTTCTTTTTAGGAGGGTAGAATGTAACATTCCGTTTCACCCGCTTGAGTTCATGAGTTCTTGTACTCGAAAATCTGTTTTGGTAATCACGGCGATGCTTGGAGGTCTGATAGATGAGCGAACTTCGGGACGAAGTTCATTTTAAGGGGGGAAGACTGTAATACCCCGTATTTTATATCGTTTGTCGTTTATTGAGTCGAGTAATTGTTGGGTCGTATTGATATCGTGGGATTAAGTTATTCGTGAGCTTGTTAAGACGGGTTTAACTGAACGAAGTCCCGTTAACCAATTCGTTTACCAACCACGCGGACCATGACGTTTACCCATTTACCTGCAAATTAATTACCCATGACCCAATTAACCATTTAACCTAAGTTTAACCTAATTCTACCCTAACACAAAACGCCACTCCCTCAAACCGCCACCCCCATTTCAGCAACACCAATCCCCATCTTCACGCAATTCGAGAGAGAGTGAGAGGGCGTGGGCATTAACGGTGCAGCAGGGAAGAGATAGGGGCGTTTGTCGACACTCATAGGCGGCTCGGCGGCGGTAGTGGTGGCGAGGAAAGGTAAGAACACAACCCTTCTTCTCGGTTTCCACTTTCCGTCGGTTTGTTGGTTGTTTCGTGTCTTAGAGAGGTGAGGCTGGTGGTTGTTGTTTGGGTAAGGGAATTGGGTGGAAAGGGACGAGTGTGTTGGTGGTGGTTAGGGAGGTTTTGGGTGGTGATGGTGGCTGTGAAAGGCGGCAGCGACAAGGGTGGTTAATCGGGCTTTATACACGGGTTTCAGGCGGTTTAGACGGGTAAGGTTCGGGTGGCACCACCGTCGACTAGGGGGAGGTCGACAAGGTGGTGCTAGGTTGTCTGTGTTCGTGGGCTGACGACGAGCAAGGGCGTGGTGGTTTGGCAGGGGTAGGGTTGTTGGTTGCGGTGGTGGAAAAAGGGAAACAGGAGGTGTTGGTGAGCCGTGGTGGTGAACCAGGCCAAATGGCGGCCATGGTTGGGCTCGCCGGCGGCAGTCGACCCCAGTGGGGGTGGCCGTTGGTGGCTGGGGCAGAGTGGGGGTTTGGCCAGGTGGTTGTCACGGTGGTGAGGTGGTGCGTGGGGTTGTGTGGGTGAGTGTGAAGGGACGGTGGTTGTGGACGGGTTGTATTTGTTTTGAAACGAGTTTTTATTAAATTAAATCGTTACAATTAAGTAATGAGTCGTATTCTTAATTAATTAATTTAATTCCCGAGTCTTCTAAATAGTTAATTAATGTAATTCCCGAATTATTTAATATAATTAGAAATGGATTTTGAGTCGGGTTTGTTAAAAGAGAAAAGTTTCTATATCGGGAAAGTTTCTATTTTTGGTAAATTTCTATTTTGGGAACGAGAATAGTTAAGTAATCAATGATCATTTATTTACCTTTCGGAGGGCGAATTGTTGTGGAAATATTACGAGCACCCGACTATTTGACTCGCAGATCCGAGGTAGGGAAATACACTTGACTTACAGGTGTTGTTAAATTGTGTTGAGTTGTTGTGTTACATGTGACCGAGCGGTGATCGATGACTTGTGCGTGGTTGTAATTTATGTTATGATTCATATACTTTGGAGTGTGGTTGATCGAACTGCTCGTGTTGATTATGTTATTTCATTATTTTGATAGTTGGCATGATTTCATTCATTGATATACATATCATGTTGCATTGATTATTGTTGAGCATTGCATATGCATTGGAGTTGGAGGATGGTGTGGTGGTGACGATGATGAGATATGATGTGATGTTGTGATAAGGCCCAGTCTGTTCTCAGACTTGCCCTGGTGTCCTCAAATGTTGAGTGGCGAGATCGGCTTCGGTCGATATATAGTCTACCGGGGATCGGTATGGTCAAGGCGTTCGGGGAATGAGATGTGTGTGATGAGTTGAGATGGAGATGGAGGTGACGGAGTATCATGCATATCATATTACTGTTTTATTGTTTTCCCTACTCAACCTCGTGGTTGACCCTGTGTATTCGTGAACACCTGTGATGAACCGTTTTATGGGGAGCAGACTTGACAGGTTTAAAAGATAGGACGGGAGCTTGATGGGCGTGAGACACTGGATCAGAAGACTTAGTAGTTAGATCATTATTTAGAAGACTTCCACTTCCATTTATGTAGTTCTTTATAGTTGTTGTAAAAGAAGTTGTGATAATTAAGTTAAAGTATTTATATAAGTTGCCTTGGAGTTTAATTTGTTACTCACTACCTCGGGGAACCGAGATGGTAACAGTTCGGTTTATTAGGGAAGGTCTTGCCAAAGGCTCCTTCATAAACCGGGGTGTTACAGTTATATCTTACAATCCTAGGAAAGTTTGGGTCCCGGAGCCGAATCGATTAGATTGTACAACACCTACAAGTCGACTTAGTCTTCCCTACTCAACAACATGCATGGTATAATGAGACTCGAGTTGGGTTATGTCTTACAAGTACTTGATGCTTGATTGAGAGGTTGTCAATCTCCCAATAATAACCCAAATAATCTTCAATTACCCAAAATAAAGGATGAACAAAAGAGAGATTAAGGAAATAAAACTTGTATTAGAACTTGATTAATTGTTGATTACAATACTAAAGAGAGATTTGATTGATATTAACTACTCTAATTATTGATAAGAAGAACATGCTCT
Organism: Silene latifolia; assembly: GCF_048544455.1. Lineage (NCBI taxonomy): Eukaryota > Viridiplantae > Streptophyta > Magnoliopsida > Caryophyllales > Caryophyllaceae > Silene > Silene latifolia. The sequence goes on along the minus strand of NC_133536.1, from coordinate 120,703,131 downwards.
TCTAATTAGACTAATGGGGTATTCATAGTGGAAATTAGGGGGATGCATTAGGGTTAACTAAGGGCTAAACTAGTAATTACACTTTTTAGATTGAGCAGGGAGGAGCCGGTATTTTTCGAAGGAAGGGCTTCTTTCTTTGTAGCTTGAGAAGACGAAATTGCGCATACGAAATCCGTGCGTTTTGGAGTCGGGACAGGCGGATTCTGGCGGTGGAACACGGGCGGTTTTGGAGGAATCCGGACGGATTCTGGTGATGGCAAACCCGAGCGTCTTGGGATGAAACCGCACGGATTGTGCATGTGGAGGACGGCCGAATTGTAGACAATCCGCACGGATTGTTCCTCAGCAACATTTCTTCTTCTTTTCTTCCCTTTTCTTCATAAATTCCTTGGGGATTTCCTTGGGGACTCAAGGATCCTTTCTCAACATTGCTCATCTACTATAATATGTACAAAGGCCTTCTAATCTTGTATCTCCTTGATGCTTGGTCATTGAATTCGATCAATTTAGTCTTGTTTTGCCATGAAAATGCAAGATTTGCACTCCTTTCCTACCAAGGGATCAAAATCTCAAAGAATATGCAAAACAACGAACTAAAGACAATAAATGACCCAAATATGCACTAAAAAGCATGGGAACAAGGCTAATTCGGGGGCTAAATATGCGCTAATTATGGTTACATCAATAGGTGATTTCAACTATTTATAACCAAGTTTCACAAAATCACTTTGTAATTTCACAATATAAATTTTTGGATTCACAAAATAAGGTCTATGATTTACGGAATAAGAAAAAGAGCAAAATAGGGAATTTCAATCATTTATGACCAAGTTTCACAAAATCACCTTCTAATTTCACAATATAAGCTCAAGGATTCACAAAACAAAGTCTAGGATCAACAGAATAAGAAAAAGAGCAAAATAGGTCATTTCAACCATTTATGACGAAACCAAGTGATGCGAGTCTAGTGGCATCGGGTTTAACCTTCAAAGCTTGCCAATGGGCAGGAGTTGAGAGGTCCCGTGTTCGAACCCTAGGCTGCGCAAATCATGCGGTTATCGGTCCACCGGGGACTTTAAAAATGCCGGTCCTTCGTACACCAAAAAAAAAACCATTTATGACGAAGGCTCACAAAATCGCGTTCTAGTTCCACAATATAAACACTAAGATTCACAAAACAAGGTATAAGATTCATGAAATGAGAAAAGGAGTAAAATAGGTGATTTCAACTATTTATATCCAAGTTCACAAAATCACTTTGTAGTTTCACAATATAAATTTTAGGATCCACAAAATAAGGTTTATGATTCACGGATTAAGAAAAAGAACAAAATAGGGGATTTCAACCATTTATGACCAAGTTTTACAAAATCACCCTTTTAGTTTAACATTATAGCTCTAGGATTCACAAAACAATATCCAGGATTAACAGAATAAGAAAAAGAGCAAAATAGGTCATTTCAACCATTTATGACGAAGGCTCACAAAATCGCGTTCTAGTTCCACAATATAAACACTAAGATTCACAAAACAAGGTATAAGATTCATGAAATGAGAAAAGGAGTAAAATAGGTGATTTCAACTATTTATAACCAAGTTCACAAAATCACTTTGTAGTTTCACAATATAAATTTTAGGATCCACAAAATAAGGTTTATGATTCACGGAATAAGAAAAAGAACAAAATAGGGGATTTCAACCATTTTTGACCAAGTTTTACAAAATCACCCTTCTAGTTTAACATTATAGCTCTAGGATTCACAAAACAATGTCCAGGATTAACAGAATAAGAAAAAGAGCAAAATAGGTCATTTTAACCATTTATGACGAAGTTTCACAAAACTGTCATCTAGTTCCACAATATAAGCTCTAGGATTCACAAAACAAGGTATAAGATTCACGAAATGAGAAAAAGGAGTAAAATAGGTGATTTCAACTATTTACAACCAAGTTTCAAAAAACCACTTTGTAGTTTCACAATATAAATTTTAGGATTCACAAAATAAGGTCTATGATTCACGAAATACGAAAAAGAGCAAAATAGGGAATTTCAACCATTTATGACCAACTTTAACAAAATCACCTTCTAGTTTCACAATATAAGCTTAAGGATTCACAAAACAAAGTCTAGGATCAACAGAATAAGAAAAAGAGCAAAATAGGTCATTTCAACCATTTATGACGAAGGTTCACAAAATCGCGTTCTAGTTCTACAATATAAACTCTAAGATTCACAAAACAAGGTATAAGATTCATGAAATGAGAAAAGGAGTAAAATAGGTGATTTCAACTATTTATAACCAAGTTTCACAAAATCACTTTGTAGTTTCAAAATATAAATTTTAGAATTCACAAAATAAGGTCTATGATTCACGGAATAAGAAAAAGAGCAAAATGGGAAATTTCAACCATTTATGACCATGTTTCACAAAATCACCTTCTAGTTTCACAATATAAGCTCAAGGATTCACAAAACAAAGTCTAGGATCAACAGAATAAGAAAAAAAAGCAAAATAGGTCATTTCAACCATTTATGACGAAGGTTCACAAAATCGCGTTCTAGTTCCACAATATAAGCACTAAGATTCACAAAACAAGGTATAAGATTCATGAAATGAGAAAAGGAGTAAAATAGGTGAATTTAACTATTTATAACTAAGTTTCACAAAATCACTTTGTAATTTCACAATATAAATTTTAGGATTCACAAAATAAGGTCTATGATTCACGGAATAAGAAAAGGAGTAAAATAGGGAATTTCAACCATTTATGACCAAGTTTCACAAAATCACCTTCTAGTTTCACAATATAAGCTCAAGGATTCACAAAACAAAGTCTAGGATCAACAGAATAAGAAAAAGAGCAAAATAGGTCATTTCAACCATTTATGACGAAGGCTGACAAAATCGCGTTCTAGTTCCACAATATAAGCTCTAGGATTCACAAAACAAGGCATAAGATTCACGAAATGAGAAAAGGAGTAAAATAGGTGATTTCAACTATTTATAACCAAGTTTCAAAAAATCACTTTGTAGTTTCACAATATAAATTTTAGGATTCACAAAATAAGGTCTATGATTCACGGAATAAGAAAAAGAGCAAAATAGGGGATTTCAACCATTTATGACCAAGTTTTACAAAATCACCTTTCTAGTTTAACATTATAGCTCTAGGATTCACAAAACAATATCCAGGATTAACAGAATAAGAAAAAGAGCAAAATAGGTCATTTTAACCATTTATGACGAAGTTTCACAAAACTGTCATCTAGTTCCACAATATAAGCTCTAGGATTCACAAAACAAGGCATAAGATTCACGAAATGAGAAAAGGAGTAAAATAGGTGATTTCAACTATTTATAACCAAGTTTCAAAAAATCACTTTGTAGTTTCACAATATAAATTTTAGGATTCCAAAATAAGGTCTATGATTCACGAAATAAGAAAAAGAGCAAAATAGGAGATCTCAGCCATTTATGACCAAGTTCACAAATAAAATAAGTTGATTGAAGATTAGTGTGAAATCACTTACTTATGATGAGGGGACTATTAAAGACACCCTCGCAAGCTCAATAGGGGAATGGTGACCAATCGAAACTAACAGGATTGTTGTCGTCTTTCCTCACGTAAGAAGACAAAATGGACTTTCTCATTTTGTTTGCCAACAAGTTAGGTTGGTTAACGGAAAAGAATGCCCTAGTCTCATTTCCTGCACCAATTTTAAGAGTCAAAGACGACGGGTTAAGATATGAAGCGCTTGATGACAAAATTTACAAATCGCACAGTTCTTACTAATAACTTGACATCTAAAAAAAAAGAGAAATAAAAAGAAATTAACCTAACCTGACTTGAAAACCCAGGCTTTATCAGTACTAGAGATGCTATAGAATTCTAAAAGCCTTTTTGATAGAGAAGTATATTCTTCTGTCATTGTTGGATCAAAACCCACAGGCAGCTTCTTTGAAGATGCATTTGCAGAAACATCCATTTTTGAGACGATTGACAACCTTTTGCTGCACAAACAAGAGATAACATTTACACGACGAGAGGGAAAGCTGACTGAGGAAGATTTGAGGCATAAGTGGTACATAGACTAGCATATTTCTACAGAAAGTCGAAATTTTGACCATGAAGGTAAACCATGCACAAATAAGTATAGGTTTCTTTAGGTGTAGAACTGTGGAAGTATAGACTAAGTACTGACTAGATTCGTAACTTCTTAACGCACTCTGTTACTACATCATCGGAAGAAAAAAGACGTGCATCAATCTGGTCTTTTATACAAGTATTTATGGACGCTAGATAGATGGTAAAGTATCAGCATATTGTTACTCCTCCCTAGTTTTGTCTGAGCCGCCTCCTTATATTTCATAAATTTAAATTTGATATTTACATGCTAAAAAAATAATATTTGATGTTAGACATCTTAATTTGTACTCCGTACCAGGCAACCTTGGTCATGGCAACCCCAACCCACGTATAAACCAAAGTCAAGTCCACGGAAGCACCCTAAGCCAACGATTAGAAAAACGAGACTAATCGAATAAGCACCCCAAGACAACGATAAGAAAAAACGAGACTAATCGAGTAAGCACCATTCTTCAAACTCTAAAAAAGTTCATTCCTTCTAACCATAATCGACCACCAAGTACCAATTAAAGCCATTCATGCCCGCTTGACCAATTAAGGATGTGAAAAAGACGGGCATCAATCTGGTCTTTTACCAATGCTTCTTTATGTTTTCCAGGTCATGTTCTTTCAGAAACCGTTCTGCTGCGTCACGAAAATCTATCTGCATTTGTACATGGAATAAATGTCGGTTAATACTACAGTAATAATGACATCAGTACCTCAAAGACTCTGCATATGAAGGAAATGTTCAAGATTACGACTGCAGCAATTTGCAACCAAAGACGGTATATTGCAGAAACATCACATGAATGATCAAGAGGACAAGAACCAATCAAGCACAGAAGACAAAAACTCAAATCAATTAAAATGACAGTAAGCTGAGCGAAACATATTCATGGCTATTCAATTTTCATTCATGGCTATTCCATTTCCATCAGACTTGGGAAGATTTTAATTTGCATTTAGGGATGAAGATAGGTCCTCCATTTTCCATCACTGTATTTCCTCCAACTCGACCTACTAGGCTACTATCCAAACAAGAGAAACTGATTATCTCTCCTCCTGATCTTCCAACTTTATTCGAGAAAAAATATCAAGTTTACGAATTTAATACGAAGATATTTGACATTATTTTTAATTACTAAAAAAAAAGAAAAAGAAGATATTTTGAATACTTGAGACCGGAGAATTACCATGTCAAATATCTTCATGGTTTAAAAGATATATCTCTCCTCATATTCACATCAAAGTATTAGTAATACTCGCCTAATAAAAATTAGTCCAGCATCAGCCCTAATACCCAAGGGTTTCAAATAAATGAGCCAAACATAAAAGAGAGGAGCTGTAAGAATGAAAACAACAGTACAGATCATTGCACAAGTTGAGTTAACTTCAAAGAGGCCTTTCCTAGCCAAAACTTAAGACAAAAGATATACTTCGTCGACGAACTGGCAACCATACAATGAGGAGCAAAGTTTGTACCAAGAAATCTATCAGCGAAACGAATTCAGATTTTCATTCATGGCAATTTGCAACCAAAGACGGTATATTGCATAAACATCACATGAATGATCAAGAGGACAAGAACCAATCAAGCACAGCAGACAAAAACTCAAATCAATTAAAATGACAGTAAGCTGAGCGAAACATATTTTCGGCATCTTCATAAATCTGTACAGTCAAATTGTCATAAATTCTAAGTAACGTATCCCCACTTATATCAGCATTTGTACAAAAACTATCCAAGAAAACGAAAAAATCATCCAAGAAATCGAAACAGGTCACTTAAAATCTAAACCTAACAATTATCACAGCTTTGAGTTTGTCATCTTAAAGTTCAGGATGAACACAGCTGAACATCTAAACGTAACAATTTTCGTGAACACTCGAGAACCGCTTCTCAATTACTCGTAATCCGGAATTCTCAAGAACATCATAAATTAATTTAACACACATTCACTCTTTCGCCTACTTTTGTATTCATAATTCATTTCCTTCGCAATCAAAAACTATAAATAACATATTTCATCAATAAAATCATGCGAGTGTAATTTGTAAGACATCATAACCTAAAAACTTAATTAGAAGCGAATTAAATCAACAACAAATACATAACTAACTGAACATTGATGAAATGAAATGAACTGAACATAATCGAAATCGAATTGCATAAACTATCAATCAGCTACGTCAATGCATCATCATAGTAGATTTCTGGAAAATCAACAATATGCAAATTCACTAGAACATCAAAAACTATGCTCATAGTGCAAAAAAGAAGAAATGGAGAAATGAAATTATGTACCGTATTGAGAAACATTGAGGTTGAATTCATCGAAATTAGGATGAATCGAAATTACCTGGATTGGAAAATAATTAGGATGATCGAAATTAGAATGAATCGAAATTGCCTAGATCAGAAAATAAATTAGATTGACGAGCTGAAGAACTGAGTTGAAAAACCGAGTTGAAGAAAGAGAGTAAAGAGAGAAAGAGATTGTGTATCGAGTGAATGAGTGAAATTGAAAGAGGGAAATGTGTGTTTGTTGGGATTTTGTATGGGGACACGTGGTATCATCTACTGCATCTGTAGTTTTTAAATTTGACGGTTTAAGATTGGTTCAGCTACCTTACCCTAAGAAGGGTGCCTCACATGATTCAATTTCTATATATATATATATATATATATATATATATATATATATATATATATATATATATATATATATATATATATATAGGGCCGGATCCTAGAGAACCACTAACATAATGAGAACTGTGAGAACCCTTATTAAATCATCATCATATCTTGTTCCGAAAGTTTTGATGGATCATTTACCCTTAGTTTAGTTTATTCAAACACATTTTTAGTATAGCTAAACAAAATTTATTGATTGTATTAACAAAATATAAACTTAATGTAATATAGTACAATTAGGTATACTAAGATGGCTATATATGCACAAAAACGAATACTAGGTGCATGAAAATTGTTACATGCATGAAAATGATTATTAGGTGCATGAAAATATCAGGCTCTTGGTCCACGAAAACTAGTTCTAGGTGCATGAAAATTGTTAGATACATGAAAAATGAGTAGTAGGTGCATGAAGATTAGTAAAATGTTTCTCGTCTCGATTTCCGTCAATAATTTATATTTTTTGGACCAAGAAATATGTTATCTAGCCATAATATTCTATGCCGAATCCAAATATCTCGTTATGTTTTAGGAAAAAAAATTGTAAGGTGGAGTTCTCACGGTTCTCACTTTGTAGGTGGTTCTCACCGGATCCCAAATCTATATATATACTAGGTAGTATCCCGCGCTTCGCGCGACCTGTTTTAAAATTTTATTATTATAATTGAAGAAAAATAACAAAATTTGTATATGACCTTTAATTTTTTTAACTATAAATAAAAATAAATCAATTTTTCTCAAATTTAATTTTTTAGGTTTAACTTCAATGTTTTAAAATAAAATACATACCGTTTTAATTAAAACTAATAAGTGATAATTAATTATGTATGATCAATGTTTATAAATTATTTTATGACTGATCATATATCATATTAATTAAAATAAAATTTATTCGAATAATGCAACTATCAACATTAAGTTCTCAAATTATATCATTTCACTATACTTTATGTTCCAAATCAATTAATATTTGTTAAAAATAATGTGAATATAATTTTATGTAATTTTTTGTTTTTTATTTATAACGTGTGATATTAATGTATCAAACATATAGAGTTCAAACTCAACTTATTCAAATGGTTTCATTGTGTCTTTCACGTGTTATGTGTCAAACATATCTATAAGAATTGCACCTTTTGTATTTTTAAACAACTATATATAAATGATGTTTAAGAGTTTACCTGTAAATAAAATAGGTTAAACTTTCTTAAATAATATATTTTGAGGTTTAACTTCAAAGTATTTAGAAGATGCCATATAAAATATTTAACTAAAAGTAATATTTAGCTAGTCATGATCAATATTTATACTCGACGTATACATATTTTAATTGAGGATATTAAAGAAAAATATAACACTTTTTCTACTTTTTCATGTTGTTTATAATTCTATATTATTTTATAATCATTACTTTTGTTTTGATTATTTAAATGCACTCGCGATTATTGTCTACAAACATACTCGTTATCACACTATTTAAAGCTATCAAAATCTCACATTTAACTTATTACGGGATTCTACCTAGGTTTGTGACCCGTGAAATTCACGGGTTTATGAGAATTTTTATGAGGCTTGGTGTCGATTCAACAGCTTTATGTTTACGTAAAAAGACATGTCGACACCAAGCCTCATAAAAATTCTCACAAACACCTCTATTAAATCATCGGGTTCTCACCACTATTTAACTTATTACGCATAAACACCTCTATTTAACTTATTTTGACTCCTGTATTCTCTCTTTTCAAATGAATTTTATAATTTTGTTAAAATATACTTCACATATAAATATAAAATATATGAAATTCATTTGAATGAAGGGAGTATTTTATTTTCTCCATAGTTTCTATGAAGCCAATTTATCGCCAGTTGTGACATAAATTTTTTACCAATTTAACATTACATATTGAGTAAACTTCTTAATATTTGGAAATTCAACTATTTGAAAGCGAGAATTGACGTTTTGAAAAAAACCATTGAAACTTCAACATATTTGTATAACACACTACTTTTGTACTCCACTTGTAAAATTGCGATGAGCATTTAAACATCTTGAAAATGTATGCACAATTACTAATTGTAAAGCTATGAGGGAAGAGGATTCTCTCCGTTTTTTTGTTGTTGTCCATTTTCTCTCAGAAAGATGTTTATTATTATTATTATATACTATATTCCAATTTTACTCATTAACCCTTTTCCTTTTTAAGTAAATTCACAACCATTCGATTAGGCCTAGTTCTGAACAGTTGAGAAGTAATGAACATCCATTTCGTTTTTTTCTAAGAAATAGGGAAAATCGTTACTCATAGAAACATTAGTACTCCATACTATATACAGTAGTCCCTAATAGTGGCAACATTCGTAAAATTGTTCAGGAGTATCAATATCAACTATTTTATACATTAGATTTTGTTTTCTCAGTTTGGGTAAGCATAATGAAAGAAAAGAAGCCTATATATATATATATATATATATATATATATATATATATATATATATATATATAATTAATAAGCATAATTAAAGAAAAGAAGCATGGATGTATAAAATAAAAGTTGTACCATATTTTTATTTTTGGCATAATCATCACCAACTCGATTGTTTTTACACCATTTTCTCAAACTGTTTTGAACTTATTCAACAACTATACCGCTTGTTATGCAAAATTGTTAGCCGTTTAGAACTCTTTATTCATTGAACCCATTGAAATTTTTACATTTAGAAAGAATGCATAACTAAACGGATGCAGCATTTCGAATAAATAAGACAAAGTGAAAATTTGGTAGTTTGACCTTCATTCTACTATAAAGAAATATAAACCTCTAATCTCATTAACTTCCCTTTTTGGTTGTAATTCTTAGAGAACATCATCATACACATATATACATATTCAATTATCCACAACTAATATAGAATCATATTAGTAAGGGAATTGTCCTCACTTGAACTAATAGTTGATCTTGCACTTGAACCTAATAATATCACCATATATGTGTGAATGTGTGATTCCACTTTGCTATTCATTGAACAACTGAAGTTGTATAGTATTTGTTTTTCATGGGAAGTATGACCAATTTCAGTTTTCTCCTTGAAATAAAGGGTTATCATTTCCGATGCATTTGGAAGCCATTTTGCCAGGAGCGAGGCCGGGTTCAGTGAAGTTCTTTAATGGATCATCTTGATCTTAGACGATGATACTCAAATCAATGATAAAAAACATTTAACATTTAGGAAATGATCAATGTGACTACAGTCAATGCTAAGTTTTTATTTGAAGCTTTTTGCAAATCTTCTTAAAATAAAGAGAAAAAGAAGGATGTGACTCAAATCTGATGAGAGAAATAAATTTATAGGGTAAATAAGTGGATGAAGAGAAGGTAGTCAATAAAAAGATATGAGTTACATTCAATGATGAGTCTACCACTCTTTTGAATGAAAAATTGGGAAAATGTGCGTTGAACATTGTTTGTTGACATTACATTGAAACAAAATATTGCACATAATAGTATACTCGTAGTCTCATACGGAGTATCGGAAGATAAATCATACATTGGGAATGTGCGTAGTAATTTAGTACACCTCATTTCATTTCTAGTCAATTTATCATTTTCCTTTACATACTACAGTAAGTTACTAATTTGTGTACCTACTATATTTCAAAGTACTATATTATTTCCAATTTCCAATTATTTATTTTTGTTTGCATGCTACATGTCTAATCTACATTGTTGCAACCCAACTTTATATATAGATATAAAGTTTTATAACTTTCTCAAAAATGTCTTTTTTAAAATTCACGGGATCACACTAAGTTTTATAACTTTCTCAAAATGTCTTTTTACGTAAACATAAAACATTATGAGACACTCACTTTAATCATTTCTACAAATAAAAAATATTTCAATAAATATAATGAAAATTATACTCAATTTGAAGCATTTTTCGCAATGAACGTAATTATTTACGTTTTAGAATTTATATCAAAATAATTTTTTAATAAATTTAGAATCAAATCACCCTAATTATTTAATTTAATTTTATAATAAAATTTATTAAATTATAATATATTTTGCTGAGATTTATACAGTATTTATTATGTTTATATTTAATGTTCAGCTGTAATTAATACTTGTATTTATAGCTGGGTTGACACGTGGCGCATCCACAGCGTTTCAACCCAGTTTTATATATATATATAAGATATATAACTGGGTTGAAGCGTTGTGGATCCGCCACGTGTCAACCCAGCATTAAATACAAGTATTAATTACAGTTCGACATTAAACATAAACCTAATAAATGCTACATAAATCTCAGCAAAGTATTAATTATAGTTTAATAAATGTATTATAAAATTACAAATAACAATTACGCTGATTTATTTTAAATTTATAAAAAAAAAATTATAAAATGTAAATCATTACCTTTATTGTGAAAAATGCTTTAAATTGAGTATATTTTCCATTATATTTATTGAAATATCTTAGTTGTATAGATGATTAAAATGTGTCTCACAATGCGTTACATTTACTTAAAGAAAAACATTTTGAAAAAATTTATATTACTTAGACCATTAAATCCATCAAGAAAAAAACTATATGGAATAGTTATTGTATTTATTAAAAAGAAAACTTAAAGACAACTACTAAGAGATAAGTTTTTATAATGTGATAATGAAAACAATATATTGGACAAGTGATAATGTGATAACGAGTGAGATATTTAAAATAAATTGTGAAAAACTTAATGAAAATACATTTGAGACTTGAGAGATTTTAAATAATGTGATAAAGAGTGGAGATTTGTACTTGAATGATGGCTTTTGGACTTTTTTGAATAGATTAAGATGGGGTTTTAAGGCGACTTGATACCTATCCTAGAAAAAAGTTAATATTTGGTACTGATTACTGTGGACAAGGGAATTTATATCCACTTTATATTTATTATTTCATATTAAACACTTTTGATTTTGAAAGACTCGCCACTAAATTTTTAAATGGAATTTAGAAAACAAATTATAGAGATTTTAAGTTCTTGTGAGATTACGTGTTGGGAAGTTTATTTTAATTTCATTAATTAACACCTAACCCCGCTCGTAACTATAACGGTCTACTAAATAAAACGATGGCTATTTTGGATACGTATCTCATGCGAGTATGCAAACATTGTTTTAAACCCTAACATGTGAATTTAATTCTATGTCGATTTAATGCATTTAACTCATCAAGTTATTTTAGCATATGATGTTCATTTAGCTATTCTACCAAGAAACAAACAAAGAGAGGAAGGAAAGAGATATTCTTACTCTTTAGCATAAGATAGATTAACAAACATGTGAATTAATTAAATAAAACATGATAAAATAATCAAATTAACATGCTTTAATAATCAAAGACATAAACTTTAACAAATTAAGACAAGTGTAGTTCATAAATTCAATCATCATGCTCAAATCAAACTAATTTAAACAAGATTAAATCAATTAAATAAATCAAACATGTTAAATTCGTCATGCGATAAACATAGAATAATTCTTATCCTAACAGAAGACAAATCCAACATACAAAGGCCATCCATCGGCACATCCATACTACTAATCTCGTTCTCCTTCATTCAACAACAACAAGATACAATAAACATCGTTTATTAAAACAAATTAGTTGGTTTTTAGTTCTGTCCGAATCTGAATACGAGGATATGTAAATGAGAAGGGGAAATGACCGACCAATCTAGCGGCTTTCTTTCCCCAACTCAAATCCACGCGGGTATTCAAATTAACACTTTAACTCATACTCGTATCTATACTAGTTATTTCATAATTAACAATTTATACGATAATAATACGATGTAATAAACATAATTAAAAGACGGAATTATATGGGAGAAATGAGAGATTTTTATGCACCCTCAACCTACATGTATCGTTGACACCGTCTTGGGTCGTAATCGATCGTAGATTTTATCTCGAGAGGCTGTCGTCGACGAAGCAACAAAGCAACAACACGTTTTTTGGTAAACCTGGACAGCAACTTTCAAACTGCAAATTCTCACTCATTTCTCCATGAAAATTAGATTTGAAAGATGTTTTGAAAACTATAAAGAGAGTAGAACAGATATATTAAAACAAAACAAGCTCGTTCTGACGTATTAGTCACAAAAAACGAGCACAAACAGAACTGGATAGACAGGAAAAGACACGAAAACAGAGTGTATGACACTCTGTTTTTCGAAGGGATTCGTGTGTTCTCAAGGTCAATTTGGCTTGTGAATATTTTTCTAAGGTGTAGATTGATGTTATATGGTTAATTAGGAGCAATAAACTCGAGTTTTAATAGAGGTTTGATAGTTGAACGAAGGGTTGAAAGGAGGACACGGAAACTGATTCTCAGTTTTGTATGTCGGTTTTGTCGAGGGGTTTGAGAGGCAACTAGGGTTCTTTTATGGAGGTTGAGGCTTATTAATGGCAGTAAGATATGTGGAGAGCTTAGAGCCACTGATGTATGGTAGAGGGGAGGTATTTATAGGGGTCAAAGTAGGGTTTAAGAGGGGAGAGGCAGACGGGCTGCTCTGCGCATAGCTGCTGTCCAGCAGCTATTTCGTGGGGTTTTAGGGTTTGTATGAGGGGTTTTCTTGGTGCTTATGCTAGGTTAATATGGTTAGGATACTAGGTTATGGTTTAGGGTTATTGGGCACGGGTTTACGCGGTGTTTGGAGCGGGTTTTGGACTAGGGTTTGAGCTGAACGAAAACAGGGGGGTCGTGGGCTGTTTCATTTTGGGGCCTGTTTTGGATGGACTTGTGGAAGTGTTTCGAGGTGGTCTAGGTGATGGGTTGTTTTGGGTAATGTGGAGCACGGGTTGGTGGTGATGGGTTGCGGGTTTGGACCAAGTTTGAGTCGATTTAGAAGGGCTTTCGATGGGCTATACAAACACGGATAAAGGAAGGAATTGGGGTTTGTTGGGGGGATGTTTGGAACGAGATTTGGGTGGGTAAACAAAGGGTTTGGGGTAGGATTTGGCTAAGAATCGAATGCGGGTTATGGGAGAGGAAGTTGGGTCGAAAGTGCGTCGAAAATCGAGCCCAAATCAAGCATAAAACGAGCTCACAAATCGTGTGATTAAAACGAGTTTTCAACTTTCGAAATCGATTTTTCAAATCAAATAACACACTAAAATAAATGATTTTTCAAATCAAATACACTCGTCAAATGATTTTTCAAATCAAATATTAATTTTATTTTCAATAAAATAAACTTGAGAAAATAAATTCAAAATAAATGAATAAAACCTTTAATTTAAACATCATGTAAATTAAATAAGAATTAAAACGTTTAAATTAAATATCATTAATAAAACGCTTCATCGACGACGCCCATTCCATGTCGTAAAACGAACTCCAAAAAATGACAATGCCAAATAGCAAATATATGTTGTCCTATCATCATCGGGTGTTTTGACGGGATTTCTATAAATGCCAATATCGACAGATATGGGTATCTACAGAGCCCCCACTTTGACTGAGCCTTGGACAGGGCGAAAGTCAAAGTATACCCCAGGTCCCTCTCGACCTGAGGATTCCGCGGGTCGTTTATAGTCCATTAGACTTGCGTATATAAGCTCGCCAGCCATAAGAAGAGATCATACCTGAAGCTTCGCTGGGGATTAATCATTGGTGGTCATCGACCCATTGGAAAGGTGGTGAGTTGAGCCTTGTCCTTAGGCGCCTACGTATCCATTGTGACGGAATCAAACCCGTATTGTAGTTCGACACTGCTGGCATGCATTCTGCTAATCTATGCCCATAATGGAATGAGGTTTTCCAAATGAAGTTACCATTCCTTCAAAACTTTGCTTTCAGCTGTGGAGTTCCTCCACTTTGTATTGAATTGGATCGATTTGATTTTGATTTGATTTGGACTGTGGATGTCATCCGTTGATTTTGATAATGGTCTCTGAAGCCAACGACTTCAGAGCCCCTGGTTGCAATGGGTCTAAAGGCGAAGCCTTTAGAGCCCCCAGTTGAAGCATTTCCTGTTACATTCGAAACATGGAAAACAAATACAACAATAATCATATTATCGTATAAGCACACATTTAGATCATCGACCTTTGAAAGTTGAAACATTTTTTATAAACTGAGTCATCGACCCGAAGCTTGGATTTGAAACAACCATTGTTGAAATGGGCCTTTGGCCTGGATTTTGAAAAATATTTTCATGCTGGGGATGTATTGCTATTTGGACCATCGATCCTTGAAAAAGTATTTGAAAATGGGCCATCGACCCGGATAATCATTTTGAAATTGGATTTGAAAATGGGTCATCAACCCGGATAGACATTTGAAAATAGAAATGGAATTGGAAATTCTGAAAATGGAAATGAAAAATGGGTCATCGACCCGGATAAACATTTTCAAAATGGACTTGAAAACGGGCCATCAACCCGGATAAGCATTTTGGAAACGGAAATGATCATCGATCTTTGAAAAAGTTTTTGAAATCCCGATTTTCAAAGGGGAAAGGATAGGGTAGACTGATTTACATTTTGAAACGGGACAAAAGGGTGAGACTCGTGACTGACGTGGGCGTAGCCCGCTACCTTTGAACAAAAATAAAAATAAAAAGTCGTAAGTGTGTACGGGTTTTAACTCAAACATTTTGACTTGATAAGGGTAGAAATGTAAATTAGTCGTTCCGACTTTCGAAATGTGACAACAAAAATCCGCGCAAGTGATGCAGAAAGACAAAAATCCGGTTGAAGGGTGTCGCGGCCTCCCCCTTGACCGAAAGCATGGTGGTTAATCCTTGTTTAAGCAGGTTTTCCTATTTCCCTTAGGTTTCCTGAATTCCCTTAGTTTCCATATTTCTTCAGGTTTTCTTATTTTAGTCCCCTTATTTTTCTATATAAAGAGACTAAGGCATGAGGAGAAATCACAAATCTAATTCTTTCTTTCTCACATCCTTCTTCAAAACTCTTCTAGTTATGAATCCTTTAATTGGAATGATGAAAGGTTGGGCCCAAGAATTCAAAGGGCGAGAAACTCGAGCATTTCTTGACTCGGGTATTCAACAGATACTTTGCCAAAAACAAATATTGCCTCAAACCATTTTCTTAGATGAATGCCTAAAGAGGTGCGATCCTATTCACCATGTCTTTGCCTTTCCTGAAGGTGAGTTATGCCCACTTCCTGAATAATTCACTGTCTTAGGAGGGTGAAAAAATGCACAAAACCCTGTAATTCCAGATCCCATTCCGGATTGGGAGAGGAAATACCGAGATTATTTGGGCTTGTCCCGTGACGAAGCCCGTAGCATCGTAAAAGGGAAGAGAGTAAATTTACTCACACTGGTCCTTAAGTTCCAAAAAGCCTATGATCCTGCAATTCCTACAGTTTACCGTCGTCGGGTTTTTGGACTTATCTTATTAAATCTTTATTGCTTTGAAGGAAGTATAGAGATCCCTTCTTGTGAAGGTCAAACTAGGCTTATTGGGGTCATGGAGCAGATGGAGAGCCACACAAATCCGGCTTGGATTATCTTGGCTGAGACTATTAAAGGGTTAGATATCAAAAAGGCTAACCCGACCGCTGCTTATTGATGCGTGTCATTTATATGATGTTTTACACCTCATTTTACACGCATTTCAGAGCTCATTTATGTAGTTTATGATACTATTCTCCTTATTTCCGTCTACTTTCGTATTTTTGTACATTATTGCAGAAATGTGAAGAATCCAGCGGAAATCAAGCTAAATCCGTCCCCGAGTACCTTGCATTGCATTTGACGTGAAGTATTTACTCAAGGAATGAGCATGGTGCGCATTTCGAGGCCCGAAAGACAAATCCACGAGAATTTAGAAGTCAAGTATCAGCTACTTCAGTCGATCGACTGATGCCTATGGTCGATCGACCAACGCACGACTTACAGGAGCTCCTGTACTGCAGTCCAGTCGATCGACCGGTCATAGTGGTGGATCGACCACACCGCTAACCTGCGTGAATTAATAGAACGAGAATTAGGAAGCCCATTGTATTTTAGGTTTTAGAATAAAGTTACGTATGTTTACCTATATAACGTAACTCATTCCTGATGCTACAAGGATCCAGTTTTATTCAGTTTTTAGTTTATCATTGATAATTAGGGTTCGTAAGTTTATTGTTCTTTCATTAATAAAGTTCTTTTTGGCAATCGGTTTTGATCTCTCCTTTACAATTCCTTTACACGGTACTCTTCTGTTCTTATATTCAGTCTTATTGCTTTCGTTCGTAGTTTAGGATTGCTAGGTTAGACCTCCCGAAGCCAAATTATTGTTTTATGTTAATTGTTCGTTTAGTTAATTTAAGCATGAATTCGAATGTTTTAATTGTTAAGTTTATTGTTGTTATTATTTCTTGTATGAGTAGCTAAATACCTTGTGCTAGGATGTAGGGAATCTGTAGAAGTAGGCGACATTAGAATAGTAGACCTGAATCGCGCCTTGGTCGATCGACCGGCCTACGTGGTCGATCGACCGGCCACGTGAGATCACCTTCGTTTTAATTAATTAAATTGCTATGTTTGACGAATCGAGTGCACGCGACTAGTTGAATGTTTAGGATTTGACCGACCCAAAAAAGATCGAAAGATAGGAAAAGGAGATAGCCTATCTAATTAAGACGACTAAATTAATAAGATCGAGAGATGAGTTAATTTAACCTTTTTAGTCACTTTTCAGGACGAAAGTTAGTATTAGTGATATTAGGGACCTGTAGCGAGATCGAAAGGTGCTACCTGTAAGAATGGACCGAGAGGACTTCTTATTTTCTTGTCTCACGTGTTTGTTTTAGACCTACCTAGTATACTGCCGCCGAAACTATAGTGAACCGACCATCTTAGCACCCTTTTAATATTGGATTTCATCCGTTTATTTAGTTTACTTTTCATTTCATTGCCTTTAGCTATAGACCAAATCAAATCAAACCCCCATACCTGTTACCTTAAAGACTAAAATCTGACAGCTATTGATTGCATCGCCTCCCTGTGGTTCGACCCTGACTGCCACTAGCTATAGTAGTAGTTTGGATTATAAATATTATTTTTTGTGCACACAACGACAGACATCAAATTTTGGCGCCGTTGCCGGGGTGGCAATTGTTTAAAATTTTTAGTTGTTTCTATTTTTAGTCTTTCTCTTAGTTTAAGGGGCATATGTTCCTTAAACTATTCTCATATTCTACTTGTAGTTTCTTCTTATGCGCAGGTCACAGGGTGGTGAACTACTACCGTTCAATCCTAAGATTGAGAAGACGTTGCGTGAGTTGAGATGATCATCTAGAGTATTGCCGTCAGAGGAAGAGCTGAGTACTCTGTCTAGTTACTACGAGAACGAGCTTTTTGAGGAGGATCCACCTTCGTCACCTATTTCTACTTCTTCAGCTGAGACCGTCACATCTCCAGACATGCCTGAAGAAGCAAGTATAGCCAGTCACTCTGAGCTGACTGCTGAGAATCTCTATAAGGGATTCGCATTACCAGGGGAGGACAGAAAATTCGAGCCGAAACCGTCTTACATCAACTTGGTTGAGAGAAACCAATTCAGGGGAGCTGCAAATGAAGATGCAGCCAAGCATATGGAGACATTCATTGATTACTGTTGCCCCATACCTCCACCAACCGGTGTGACTCAGGACCAGGTGAAGGAGACTATGTTCATATTCTCTCTTCGTGATGCTGCAAGGGAGTGGTACAGAGACCTGGATCGAACTGCTAATGGGATCACTGACTGGAATTCTTTAGCCCTAGCATTCTACAAGAAGTATTTCTCTGCATCGAAGACAAATGCCATTAGAGCTCAGATCACGAGCTTTAAACAGGGTCCGGATGAGAATTTTCATGAGGCATGGGTCCATTTCAAGAAGCTGGTGCGAACTATTCCGCACCATGGGTTTGAGAAATGGAGCCTATGCAATCAATTTTATAATGGGCTTTATGACGATCAGAGAGCTATTCTGGATGCGGCAGCTAGTGGCAGATTCCAGGAGAATGTTGGAGAAACTAAGGGGTGGAAAATTATTGATGATTTGGTCACCCATAAAGCTGAGTATGGGAATTCCAGGGGAAATCAAAGGAGAAGTGCTGAATCCCCTTCTGTAGCCGCATTAGAAGCTCTCACGGCGAGATTTGATAAGTACGAGTTGGGAGGAGCTTCAAAAGGAGGGATCTATCATGTGAATGCTTTGTTTCGAGACGGTCCTTTCGTCTCAAGAGATGTGGAGGAGAAGGACATGTTTCATAACCTGTCCTAATCCCTATGAGTCTTGTCTTTGCCTTTCAACATTATAGGCAGACAAACACTTATTTTGAGCTGAATGTCCATCCGAACTTGAGGTGGAGTAGCCAAAATGTCCTAAATCCGACTCCACCTCCACAGCAGCAGCAGCAGAATTATGTGCCCCCTCATAAGCAGCAGCAGCCATATCAAAAGGCTCCGTATGTTCCTCAGTAGCAGCAGCAGTCCCAAGGCTCCGAATTTGCCGAATTAAAAAACTTGTTGCTGAAAGAGTCTCAAGCTAGAGAGGCCGGGATGAAAATGTTGGGGAGCCAAATTGCTCAATTGGCAAGCAAGAATACAACTCGAGCTCCGGGACATTTACCGACGTAGACTGATCAAAAGGAGACCCTTAATGCTATTACTTTGAGGAGTGGGTCTACCCTTGATGGACCCGCTATGGTCGAGGATGTCGCTGAAAAAGATGAGGCGGAACCGAGCAAGACAAAGGCAGTGACGGAAAATGGCAAGAAAAAAACGTCTACCAGGTATATCAGTCGATCGACTGATATACCCTGTCGATCGACCAGTTCGCGAGTTACAGTAGCTTCTGGTCCTGTAGATGTCAGTCGATCGACTGACATGCCTGGTCGATCGACCGACAGCGCTGCTGATCATGAACCTTTTCATCCTCCAATGCCAAATAACTTGAGGGACCACTTGTTTCGGGGTACGATTACTCCGAAAATAAAGAGGCAAGACCCAAATGCTGATGGGTCAGTCCCGGTTCCGAAATATGACCCGATGACGATTAATGGTTCATTTTTGAGACGGTCTGAAGAAGGGTCGAGCTTCAACAAGGAGAAGGTAGTAGATTTTCAGCCTAAATCCACCGACGCCGGCATGAGAGACTTAGAGGAGAGGGCTAAATTACTTCTTTCAGCCCCTTATCCAGAGAGATTAGTGCCGACAAAGGAACAAGTATCGTTTAATAAATTTGAAAATGTTATTCGTAGCTTAAACGTACAAGTTCCTTTTCTTGAGTTAGTTAACCAAGTGCCTGCTTACATGAAATTTATGAAGCAATTGTTGTCTAAAAAGAAGTCACTTGAAACTGTGCATTCTGTCGCACTAACTGAGGAGTCCTGTTCTTATTTGACCCATACTGCACCTTATAAGCTAGAAGACCCAGGTAGCTTTTCAGTCCCATGTAGTATTGGCACCTTTTCTATTGAGAAGGCCTTGTGTGACCTAGGAGCCAGTATTAGTGTAATGCCCTTGAGTCTTGCTAGGAAGTTGAAACTGACTAGATTTGCAGTCACCAACATGACAAGATGCATGGATGGTGACCGATCTGCGGTCCAGCCTATAGGAGTCTTAGAGGACATTCCTGTGCAAATAGGAAAGTTCTTTTTCCCTGTTGACTTCGTTGTACTAGATATACCCGAGGATGCCCACATTCCTATCATATTGGGTAGACCATTTCTGCATACTGCTGGTGCAGTTATAGATGTTGGTTCAGGGACTTTGACCTTCAAGGTAGGGAAACACTCCATTGTCTTTGCCCAGACAGCTAAGAAGAAAGACCCCATGTGGCCAGTAACTTGTAATACGGTTTCTGAAAAGAAATCATACTTTGTGCTTTCTGACATGCCTGTCTCTACGCCTGTTTCTGCTATAACACCTCCGCCCCAGATTGGGAGCAACCTGGAGGAAGATTCTTCTGTTTTGGATGTTGCAGGAGCTGGTTTGGGGAAGGAAGAGCCGCATGTTGCTCCAGCTGTGAGGGAGCCAATCGTTCAAAGAGGCGGTCTAGGATATCTTAGCTATGGCACTGATGAGGAGCCTGATGATGAGCCAGTCAAAGTGACGGAGTCTGATTTGGATTCTGATGAGCCGGATGAGGTCATTGATTGGGGAGATGCTGAAGCCGTTGATCCGTTGAGTTCTGCAGATGTTGGAGTTGAGAAGAGTGCAGCTGAGAAGATGAGCACTGTAGAGGCTACTTCTTGTAGCCAGAAGCCGAGCAAGTGGGCCATTCCGTGGCCGTTCTTGATCAACTATTAGTTGATTGAGACTTTGCAAACATTATATTGCTTTTAAGACTATTTATCATTTTTCGTGTGCGCGAGACTTCGCATTTTAATAAGTTTGCTTAGGATTTTATACACTTTAGACTATTGCTTTGGGTTTTATGCAATTTTGGGCGCGTTATTATGTGTATTTGCAGGTTCTTAGACCTTGATAGCTCAATTTATTGAGCTAATTCGAAGAAATCGGAACTTACAGCAGGTTTTGCAGTCGATCGACTGGCCTGTGTGGTCGATCGAATGAGCTGCGACTTCCAGGAGCTTCTGTTCCTGTTCACCCTGGTCGATCGACTAGGTGATATGGTCGATCGACCATAATTCGCTGCCGTACCTGTTTTCGATCACTCCCCTGCTGAGTTTGGTCGATTTGCGGAGTTGAGGGAGTCTTTTCTCCACTTTATTCTCCGTTTCGTTTCTGTTTTCTTCCATTTCTTTATTTTACACATAATTTTGCGTTTCAACAATTGTTTTCTCGGTTTTATGCGCGGTCCTTTTGTTTGTTCTTTTCAGGTACTTTATGGTAGCACTGCTAGCTACTGAAACCTCCTAGCTCACGCTGGTTTGGGGAGGTTTCCTTTTGCTGCGCTTAAAGTCTTGTGAGTTCCGAGTCCTTACTTCATGTCTTGTTTAGTTAATTTCACGCAAATTCCCGTTTTCCTTTTACTTCATTACATGATTTTGCACAATGGGGACATTGTGCGATTTGGTTTGGGGAAGGGTTTTACGTTGCATTTCATTTGCTTGCTTTCACGTTTACATTTTGTCTTGCATTGTTGTTTATTTTCTCTTATATATACAGAAATTTCAAAAAAAAATTGAAAAAAATTCAAAAAAAATGCACGTTTCTTTTAGCATATAGGTCGAGTCGGAACGGTAGTATTTCAATGATGACATTGCATTTTCGGCTGTTTTATGCCTAAGCCTTGCTAATTGACATGTTATTAGTAGAATCATATATGCATAGTCTACGAGTTTTCGTTAAATTGCTTGCTAAACTTGAGACTTGACTTAAAATTTTGGCAAACTACATCATTTTCGGAGATTTAGAGCTTATAACTGGTGTCATCTGTGACCAGTTTATCTGCTTAATACCTATATGCATTCGGTTTGTGGTTTGTTGACAGATGTGGAAGAGGTTTCCTTATTCATTTTGCCCATAAGCTTCACAAAGCCAAAAATAGCCTTTTTGTCCCGTTAACTACATCCTACATTTAGCCTGCCCTTGTCAAGCTAGTAGTTTAGTTTTTGGGATTGTTACTTCATTTTTTTGGTGGCACATGCTCATTTTGAGATGTTGTTGGGAAGATGAAAAAGGAAGGAAAGAAAGAAGAGAAAAATAGAATTGAAAAAGAAAAAAGAAGAAAAATGTTTCGAAAAAAGAGAAAAAAAAAGAGTGATGTACTTTAGAGGGCGGTCGATCGACTGTTACACCAGGTCGATCGACTGCAACCCGAGAATAGAGGAAAATCAAAATCACATGTTGCAATTGTTATGAGTTGGTGATTTTGTACTCCCATGTATTATTTCTAATTGTTGGGGAGTTGATTATATTGGAGAATGTGAGATTTGTGCTTACTATTAGCACCGTTCTATCGTTTAATCTTGAGCAAGAAGTTGGAATGATTTATTAATTTGGTTCCCTTAGTTACTAGCTTGGCTTTTAACTCTGTTTTTATCCAAATTTACTTTAGCCTCTTCTACCCATTACCTCACATATCCATATTTACCTCGGCATGTGTCATGGTCTTCTGTTTGGTTGGAATGCATATGTACGGTTGTAGAGATCATTTTCATATTAGATTGCAGGCATGTTCTTATAGGCCGTAGTTAGGTGAGAGTCATTACAATATTACTTCTTTCTATCTTTTACATATACTCACCCGTATTCATTGAGTGATTCGAGCGACCCGTGAGAGTCCAATTTGAAAAGTCTCTAAAGTTGACGGTTCAGCTGTTTTTAACGACTTCATAACTCGTTTGCATGATTCATATTGCTAATTGATTGTTAGTTGTTGCATTAAATTGGTTTAGGCTATTCGGTTTGCATTTCGCTCTGAGATTGAACTCGTTCCACTAGGTTTTAGGATCGAGTCTAGTTCTTGCTTGGGGACAAGCAAGGGTTTGGTTTGGGGAAGTTTGATGCGTGTAATTTATATGATGTTTTACACCTCATTTTACGCGCATTTCAGAGCTCATTTATGTAGTTTATGCTACTATTCTCCTTATTTCCGTCTACTTTTGTGTTTTTGTACATTATTGCATAAATGTAAAGAATCCAGCGGAAATCAAGCTAAATCCGTCCCCGAGTACCTTGCATTGCATTTGACGTGAAGTATTTACTCAAGGAACGAGCTTGGTGCGCATTTCGTGGCCGAAAGACAAGTCCACGAGAATTTAGAAGTCAAGTATCAGCTACTTCAGTCGATCGACTGATGCCTATGGTCGATCGACCAACGCACGACTTACAGGAGCTCCTGTACTGCAGTCCAGTCGATCGACCGGTCATAGTGGTCGATCGACCACACCGCTAACCTGCGTGAATTAATAGAACGAGAATTAGGAAGCCCATTGTATTTTAGGTTTTAGAATAAAGTTACGTATGTTTACCTATATAACGTAACTCATTCCTGATGCTACAAGGATACAGTTTTATTCAGTTTTTAGTTTATCATTGATAATTAGGGTTCTTAAGTTTATTGTTCTTTCATTAATAAAGTTCTTTTTGGCAATCGGTCGTGATCTCTCCTTTACAATTCCTTTACACGGTACTCTTCTGTTCTTATATTCAGTCTTATTGCTTTCGTTCGTAGTTTAGGATTGCTAGGTTAAACCTCCCGAAGCCAAATTATTGTTTTATGTTAATTGTTCGTTTAGTTAATTTAAGCATGAATTCGAATGTTTTAATTGTTAAGTTTATTGTTGTTATTATTTCTAGTATGAGTAGCTAAATACCTTGTGCTAGGATGTAGGGAATCTGTAGAAGTAGGCGGCATTAGAATAGTAGCCCTGAATCGCGCCTTGGTCGATCGACCGGCCTACCTGGTCGATCGACCGGCCACGTGATATCACCTTCGTTTTAATTAATTAAATTGCTATGTTTGACGAATCGAGTGCACGCGACTAGTTGAATGTTTAGGATTTGACCGACCCAATAAAGATCGAAAGATAGGGAAGAGAGATAGCCTATCTAATTAAGACGACTAAATTAATAAGATCGAGAGATGAGTTAATTTAACCTTTTTAGTCACTTTTCATGACGAAAGTTAGTATTAGTGATATTAGGGACCTGTAGCGAGATCGAAAGATGCTACCTGTAAGAATGGACCGAGAGGACTTCTTATTTTCACGTCTCACGTGTTTGTTTTAGACCTACCTAGTATACTGCCGCCGAAACTATAGTGAACCGACCATCTTAGCACCCTTTTAATATTTGATTTCATCCGTTCATTTAGTTTACTTTTCATTTCATTGCCTTTAGTTATAGACCAAATCAAATCAAATCCCCATACCTGTTACCTTAAAGACTAAAATCAGACAGCTATTGATTGCATCGCCTCCCTGTGGTTCGACCCTGACTGCCACTAGCTATAGTAGTAGTTTGGATTATAAATATTATTTTTGGTGCACACAACGACAGGCATCACTTATACTAGATCATCCCGACTTCTACAGGTTTTGCTCTTCTTTTCCTTCTTTCTTCTCGTTTTCTTCTTCTTTTTCGCTCTTTTTGTTCGGGTTTTTTTTCGTCGTTTTATCTTTTTTTTTTCACTCTTTTTTCTTTTTTCTTTATTCACTTTCTTCCTTTACTAGGTATGGCTCTTCGACCACCTTGGATTACTTGATTGTTCTGCCCTCCCCGAGAAGTATCATGTAAGGCGTTGTATCAGTCGGCCTCTGAGGTGCAAATTGAATAGGTCGTCTCCTTATTGGCATGAAGTGCTGACTACTGGTGTAGGGTCCCATGTTCGGTGGGTCTTACCTGGGCTGGCTATAGACTCTTTCATAGGCCTTTTTTATGCTGATAAGACAAGACATATTGCTCTATTGGGTTTG
Source organism: Silene latifolia (assembly GCF_048544455.1). Lineage (NCBI taxonomy): Eukaryota > Viridiplantae > Streptophyta > Magnoliopsida > Caryophyllales > Caryophyllaceae > Silene > Silene latifolia. The sequence goes on along the minus strand of NC_133536.1, from coordinate 120,677,918 downwards.
GATCACCCTATCTATATTCATCCGGACCGTGTTCTTCGAAATTTGGCCGGCCACAAATGATTCCCTTGATGGAAACCGCCCCAGGAGTGCCCTTCAGCCTCACTCACTCTCGTTGCCAGGCATTGGTCTATGCCTGGCACCGCAGGACCTTATGTCCCCTGCCCAAGCTAATTCCCTCGACATGGGTGTCTTCTTCATACTTAAGATGGGTTAAAGAAACTTCCCTCAAAATCAGAAGGAAACTTCAGAAGGATGATGTTGTAGACTGGAAGTACTGTGAGGAAAGCCTCAAAAATCGAGCATTCTTTGAAATGAATTAAACTGCGACCGAGTCTGAACCTAAAACTGACAAAAACCCTAAAGATGATCCTAAGGTCTCAAGTGTTTGGAAAAGATTGGGGATAAGGGCCGATGATGGGCCGACATTGGCTGAGAGGTTGGGTCCCCGACCAAGTGCAAAAGACAGACTGGGCCCGCTTGAAGAAAGTGCAGTACCTCCGAAGAAATGGGCTAGAGTGAAGATGGGTGAGACTTAGTCTCGTGATGGTTTACATGACTCGGCTATATGAGGGATAGGTAGCCATTATATTATGTCTTATTAATATTAGACGATTTAGACACTATGGGCTTCGCCCGGAATTATTGAAATAAATAAAGGGAATATTATTTATTAGAAATTCCCAGTTTTGCATCTAGAATTACATTGTTTCGGTTGTACTCTTTTAAAGAGTTGCCTACGTATCTGCTTTTCAACAGAATCAAACCGGCTTCGTAGTTCATAATTCATAATACAGAGACAACGAATGTCAGACTTTGAAATTAGACTCAAATACAAATGCAATCTGAATTTTATTTCATAACATTTGAGAATAAGGTCTTTAGGGATAGTATTTTTTCAACCGGTCCAGATTTGTAGGATTCGAAAAGTCGTTTCCATCTAGATCGATCAGCCGAACCGCTCCTCCCGTCAGAATTCTTTTCACCAAATACGGTCCTGCTCAATTTGGTTTAAATTTACCCCTCGGGTCTACTGGCAGTAGTGCACGAACCGATTTCAACACTAAATCTCCTTCTTTGATTTTTCTAGGTTTCACCTTCTTATTAAAAGCCCTTTCTATCCTTTTCTGATATAGTTGAACCTGATACAATGCGTTCAAGCGTCGTTCATCAAGTAAAACCAAAGAGTCATATCTTGCTTGGACCTAATCTGCTTCAGGAAGTTGGCTCTCAAGTAATATCCTTAGGGATGGTACCTCTAGTTCTATGGGCTGCACTACCTCCATCCCATAAACCAAATAGTACGGGGTTGCCCCCGTGGCTGTTCTGATTGAAGTTTTATATCCCCACAAGGCAAAGGGTATCTTCAATGGCCAATATTTATAGTTATCAGACATTTTCCTCAAAATGGCTGTAAGTGTTTTATTGGCAGCTTCTACAGCCCCATTTGTCGGTGGCATGTATGGTGATGACTTATGGTGCTTGATTTTATACTTTTCGAGTATAACCTCTATTTCAGCTTGGAAATGGGTCCCGTTATCACTGATGAGTTCGTGGGGTGTCCCATATCAACAAATGATCTCATTTTGAATGAACTGTGCTACTTGCTTTGCTTTTAGCACTTTATAAGACTTGGCTTCTACCCACTTCGTGAAGTAGTCGATTGCGACCAAAATGAAACAATATCCTCCTGACCCAGAAGAGTTGACCTTTCCGATAATGTCGATCCCCCAGGTTGAAAAAGGCCAAGCTGATGTCATGGTATATAGCATAGAGGGTGGTACATGTTGTACATTTGCAAATATCTGGCAATTGTGGCAATGTCGAACATAATGTCGGCAATCTGCTTCCATTGTGGTCAAGTAATAACCAAGTCTCATGATCTTACGAGTCAACATGTGAGCATTCATGTGGGGTCCACATTCCCCGTCATGAACCTCCTCCATGACTTTGTCGGCTGTCTTTTGATCAATACATCGCAATAAGACTCCTTGCGCGGTCTTTTTGTATAGTTGCCCTCCATTAGCCTCGACGAACTGGGTCAAGAGCATCCGTAATGCTCACTTTCCCCGAGCATCGAGGTTGTCAGGGTATTCTCCTGTGTCTTTGAATTTCAAGATTGATGTGTACCAAGGTTTGATCTCATCTTCCTCAGTGCCATTAATCTCATTTATGTATGATGGTGCCGATCTTCGTTCGACACATAGTGGCATGCTGTCTATATGATCTGGGATGTTAATCAAGGCTGCCAACTTAGACAGAGCGTCGACGAATTGATTCTCTTCTCTGGGTAAATGGACATAGTGTATTTCCTCGAAATACTTTTCCAATTCCTCTATCTTAGCCTCGTAAGGTGCCAGACTATCACTTTTGATTTTCCACGACCCTGTTACTTGGTTAATGACTAAAGATGAGTCACCCTGTACCAGTAACATCTTTATATTTAGACTGATAGCACTGTGCAAACCCAGTAGGCATGCTTCGTACTCAGCGGCATTGTTGGTGGCGAGGAAATCTAACTTGATGGATATAGGTACATGTTCTCCCTTTGGTGAAATGAGGAGGATTCTGACCCCGTATCCCATGCTACTCGATGCTCCAACGAAATAAATATCCCATACTTCGTCTTTGACATGAACCACGTTTTCATCTGGGAAAGACCACATGTCCGTAACACTGTCTTCCTCTATTGGATTGTCAGCGAGGAAGTCGGCGACAGCCCTTCCTTTCACTGCTTTCAAGGGTACGTAATTAAGATCGAATTCAGCTAACATGAAAGTCCATCTCGACATTCTGCCATTTAATACATGTTTTTCAAACAGGTATTTGATTGGATCCATTCTGGAGTATACACTGACACAATAACACAGCATATAGTGTCTCAGCTTCTTTGTTGCCCAGACTAGGGCTAGCCATGTTTTTCTAACGTGGTGTACTTAGCTTCATATTCTAAGAACTTTTTACTGATGTAGTAAATTGCCCTTTCTTCTTTTTCCATAGTTTGGGCCAACATTGCTCCCATCTCTGTATCTCTTATTGTTAGATACAAGCATAGTGGCAATCTGGCTATGGGTGGACTAAGCACAGGTGGAGCAGACAGAACTTCTTTGATCCTATCAAATGCCGCTTGACATTCGTCATCCCACATCTCGTGTTCTCCGACTTTCAATTTCTTAAAGATCGGTTCACATATCATTGTCAACTTCGAGACAAAACGACTTATATATTGGATTCGACCCAGGAAACTTCGAATTTCTTTCTCAGTTTTGGGATGAGGCATTTCCATAATGGCCTTGATTTTCAAAGGATCAATCTCAATACCACGGTGGCTGACAATGTGACCCAGGAGCTTCCCGGAAGTAACCCCGAAGGCGCATTTTTGAGGGTTCAACCTCATGTTATATTTCCTTAATCTTTCAAGGAATTTTCGTAAGGCCTTTGGATGACCATCACGTTCCTTTGATTTCACAATCATGTCATCGACATACACCTCGACTTCCTTATGCATCATATCATGAAATAACGTTGTTGCGGTTCTTTGGTACGTTGCCCCGGCATTTATCAACCCAAACGACATTACCGTGTAACAATAGGTTCCCCATTGCGTGATAAACGCGGTTTTGTGCATATCTTCCTCGGCCATCTTTATCTGATTGTATCCGGCATACCCATCCATGAAAGATAGTAAGGCATGATTCGCGGTATTGTCAACCAAGATATCGATGTGAGGTAATGGAAAGTCATCTTTCGGACTGGCTTTGTTCAAATCCCGGAAGTCCACACACACGGACTTTCCCATCCTTCTTAGGTACTGGTACTACATTGGCTACCCAATGTGAATACTCGGATACTTTAGTAAACCCGGCCTTGAGTTGTTTATCGATTTCTTCTTTGACTTTCAAAGACCACTCAGTACGCATTCTACGTAATTTTTGTTTGATTGGTTTGAACCCTAGCTTGATTGGGATTTTGTGTTCTGCAATTTCCCTATCGATTCCTGACATGTCTATGTAAGACCATGCAAAGACATCTTTGAACTCAGTCAGCAAATCTATGAACCCTTGTTTTTCTGTAGGATCTAGAGTGGTACCTATTTTGAGTTCTCTGGGTTCTAAGGTGGTTTCTTCATTGATGGTTTCTGTATCTTCGATAACAGAGTTTCTTTGGTCATATTCCTCCAACCCCTTAACCAATTGCGGAGGCGGTACTATCTCCTCTTCCTCTTCTTCAACCTATCCCTTCCCGGCCTCATTCTTAAAGTCATTATTAAAACAAACATTTTCACAAATGGCATTGCGATGTAAAGGAGACGAGTCATAAGCAAACTGGTTAATCTTATTATTAATTTGAAACTGCGCGAAATGCGCTAACATTTGCGCCAACTGATCAGAGGTCAGTGGCGGAATGGGGGTGGTATTCGGGATAGGCCCCGGAATACCAGAGCTAGGGGGAGGTACATCAAAAGGAAATACTAGGGAAGGGGTGTTTTCAACACTCGATTCTTTAGACTCAGCCCTAAGACTCTTATCAGACTCAGACTCAAAGTCAGACTCAGACTCAGAATTATCATTCGGATTAAGCATCTCTCCTTCTCCTATGGTTAGCTTGAAGAGCAAACCTCTGTTGTCAGTCCATTTGATAGTTTTCCTCCATCCAGATATAGTCCCTTTAGGAGCTACATTAGTGATGAGGGTAGAGGGATCGAACCTATCGCTTCGCAGGATCATGCTAACCAACTCTTCGTTTGGTTTTTTCATTTCTCTCTCTTCCCCAAAAAGGAGACCTAAGCCATTCCCGTCTTCGACTGGGGTAGGTTTAGCCTTTCTGGGTGTCACGGATAGCACATTCTCCGGAATGTAGTGACAATCTTGGAATATTTGAATTCCAGGGACCAACTTCTTACTCTTTTCGTCAAAAAGAGGTTCGAAAAAGTCGAGACAACGTTCTGCTTCTCCGGCTTTCACGAAGTATCCATTCAGTGTTAGTGGATAAGGTTTTTGGTCTGTAACCGTCCTTCTTTTCTTTTCGAGATCTTGTTCAGTGGGCTCGTATCCCAACTCGAACGTCGTTCCTTTAGGGACCACGCCCTTTAGTACCAAGGTATCCTCCTTTTGAGAGTATAGAGAGAAACCAAAGTACTTCCCAGTCTTGAGAATGGTTTCACAGACGTGACTTCCAGTACACAAGTCCATGTTTTCTAATTCAGGATAAGAGTCGATCACGTATATAACCTCGAACCCGCAAGCATCATTTGAGGTATCGAGTGTTACTTCTGAGGCCAAATCCCCCCCAGTTACTACGATAGGGGTAGCATCGATGGTGACAGTTTCTCCTTTGAGAGGGATTTTGATTTTTCTATGCAAAGTGGAGTATACAGCTTTCACTCCATAGATCCAGGGCCTTCCCAGTAATAAGTTGAAGGATGAGGCCACATCAATGACCTGACAACTAACCTTCCTTTCAATGAGCCCAGCTTGAACTACTAGGTCGACAATCCCGGTTACCCTGCGAACCGTCCCATCAAAGGCTCGAACCGTTTGAGTGGTTGGAGTGAGGTCCTTTTTGTCAAGGCCCAAAACGTGTGCTGTCCTTAGTGGTAGAACATTAACAGCTGACCCGTCAACGATAAGGGTGATAGCGACATGTTTTTGAAGATATGTCACAGCAATGTACATGGCTAGGCCGTGTTTGGGCCCTATAGAGGGTAGATCCTCATCAGAAAAGGTTACTGCATTGACAAGTCGTGGTGGATTTTGGATAACATGGGCCACCACGTCATTTGGAGCAATATCTGGAGACACGTTCATGCTCATTAGTGCTTGTAATAGGGCTTGTCGATGTTCGAATGAACTCAAAATGAGCTCCCACATAGAAACATCGGCCTTGGTCTTTTGTAGGTGCATAATGAGAGGGACCTCTTGGGTTATCCCCTCACTAAGGGCCTCGACTACAGTAGGTTCCTTAGCTTGTGCAGTTGTAGCATTAGTGGCCTTTTCCACTAGAAATGGGCGGCCATCTCGTGTCAAGTGATTGGACTCGAGAGCCTCTTTCTTTAGCTTTTGGACTTCGTCCCGAGTATAGGGGATTGTTGCGCCCTTCTCAACGTACACATTATCCTCATCATCATCCAAGATGCCATTGATTTCGTTGGCACTTCTGAGAATGTAAGGGGTATAGTCGATGGCAAAATCCCCAAATCGAACTTCGTTCTCTATGCTTGGGAGATATTTGAAGCAATCGATGAAGTGTTTCCCCACAAGGAAACCATTTAGGCGACATATAGGACGGATTGGTGACACTATTGGACTTCACAGTGGGTATTGGGATTGTTCCATTCTCTATCATATCTTGGATTTCTTGCTTGAGGCGGAAACATTTTTCTGTATCGTGCCCCTTCCCTTGGTGGTAGGCACAGTATGCCTCCGGCCTGTACCACTTGGGTCGTTGTTCCAAGGGTGGTTCAGGAGTTGGGCCGATTGGGTTTAGCTTCCCTTGGGCCTTGAGTCTTTCAAGGGCATACGTATAAGTACACCCAATGTCAGTAAACACTCTTGGAGTAGAGCGTTGTGGTTTCTTGGAAGTTCCTCCCAGGAAATTAATAGCTTGAACATGATTAGCACTAGTAGTTACTTTCGATTTAGAGGAGGAAGCTCCAGGGTATCCCTTGGGTTTAGAAAACTCCGCCGTACGGAGGTCATCTTAGATTTTCCTCCCAATTCGAGTCAAGTCTTTGAATGTGCTAAAGTTTTGATATTTTAGCTCATTACGGTAAGTCAGTTGCGATTTTTTACAAACTTATCGACCATATCGACCTCTTCGGGTTTCTTGGTCAATTTCACGCTTTCAGCGCGCCAACGAGCCAGAAAATCAGTAAAGCATTCCTTTTCTCTCTGGGTCATAACCTCGAGAGTCCTCATTGTTGTCTGGATTTCGGCATTGTCAGCATAATGCCTACATAACTCAGTAGTTAGATCTTTGAATGTAGGGTAATTCTCTAGATCTAGGTTGTAAAACCATGCCTTTGGATGTTCCTCCAAGGATTGGGCAAAGATAGCAATTAGCATGCTCGCAGGCACACTCTTCAGAGCAAGGTGCTCCTTATAAGACCTAATGTGCTGCAGAGGATTTTCAGTTCCCTTGAATTTAGGGATATCTGTGAGCACAAAGTTCTTAGGGAGCTCCTCCTGGATGGGGCATAAGCCGTAGCATTCTCGTAGTGGATGCTCTCCCTTTGAGAGAGCTTCAGTTGGTCTTCCACAAGCTTGAATCGCCTTTCAAGCTCAGACATTTCCGGGGTGGTGGTTACAGGGGCCTCCCCACCTACCTTAGTCTCAACTGCAGCCAAGCGAGCTGTAAGCAGCTCCAAAGTGTCGTTTATCTTAGTTAACGGTGCTTCCGTTGACATTTTTCTGGTCTGGGGCGGCCTTTCTACAAAGAAACCCCGAACTAATCAAAATTTGAATCAAACCCCTGCACAAAAAGGACTCGACTCGCAGACTCGACCTTTGACTCAGACCTGATTCAAAGACAGACTTAGACCTAGGAAATGAGCTAAGTGACTCATCAAGGTGTAGGAGAGGGGTTCTAGACCTAACTAGGACTAAAACCTGACTCAACTGACTTAGTCTTGGACTTAGACTGGACTTGACATAGATTTGATACAGACTTAGCATATACTTGACATAGACTTGGTGTGACTAAACCGTGATCGAAACCAGACATGGCACATTGGTTTGGAAAGGGGGACGCCCCATAGTGTCTTAGATGGGGTGTTTTTGCGGCTTAGACTTTGACCAAGTGGTCGACCTATTTTACTTGGACCTAAGAGGTGACTTAGGTAACCCACTAGGGTTGTGTTCTAGCCTAGACAAGCTTGGTTCACTTGAACCCTAGATAAAACCAAACATGGCTTAGACTAGAGCAACTAGACTGGACTTGACCCAACTGACTCAAACTCTATTCTAGGTTTGGGTTAGGTTTGGATTATGGTTTATTGGATTTTGAAATTGGAAAGGATTGAATCGAAATAAGCTTTTAAAATGGGCAGCATGCCATTTTATAAAAGGCTTGATTTGGTCAAATTTCTAATACAATGATTCTTTTTTCAAAAGAGGTAGGTTCAAAAGTTCGGGATTGAAAAGTGGTTTAAAGATTTGGACCTAACTAGGTCCGGAAATTTCAAAAATAAGGGGTGGGCAAACCGTTTGTTTCAAAAATATTGATCCAAGGATGGGTTTTGAAAAGGACTTGGTTTTGAAAACAGACTTGGGAAGACAAGTAGCACTTGGTCATTCACATATTATGGATGCTATGCATGAGCCTAGACTCTTATAAGTCTCGGTCGGTCTTCTAAAAGAAGGTTCGTGCCAGTGATCCCACGAGATTAAAGGAGTGGTCTCCCTCCATACGCACGTTGCTATATGGTAGGTATGGCACTTGATAATCGCATGGAAGCACCTTTGATATTTAAATCAGACACAGTGGACGTCATCCCCTTATCTCGAGCTTAAAAGAAAGCTCTCGAGGAGGATGGTCCGAATCCTAAAGTCTCAAGCGGTTTATGCATGACTAACATAAAAAAATGCATGTGATAGATATTCCTTTTTTTTTTGGGTAAAGGTAAGCTTCTCATTAAAATCAATGGTTTCCCATACAATTACATATTATCATGTCATACATAACCAGAAAATTTAATACTGTCTAATATATTCAATCCAAGTTAATGCATTAGCATTTCTACTTTTAATCTGTAGTTGCCTTACTCTCAGTTTCAGCTCGTTTTTTACCCTCTGCAGTATGCATTCAGGACTAATGACAAGCCCATCCACCCTGCTAACATTGCATGCATTCCATATATTGTACATTAAGCTGGCTAAAATCACTGCTATGATCTTCTTTCTATAGGCACTATGATCTCTTAAGCGTACCCACCACTGAATCACCTCTGAATGTGGTAGCTCAAGCAAACACCAATTAGAGATCAATCCTCTACGTCTTTGACTGAACTCACAAGAAAAGAATAGATGTTCATGAGTCTCTTCCTGTAAACCACATAGAAACCAATTGTTACTCTGAATGATGTGCATCCTAACCAATCTATCCCGAGTTGATAATCTTTGTTGAGCAATCAACCAACACAAAAAAGACTATTTAGGTATGATCCACTGATTTAGCGTCTAGGGATACCAGGTCAACTTATCCGATCCACATCTGGTTTCAGCCAATGGTACCCTGTCTGAATATTGTAATGCTCTACATCTTCTCTGAAAATGTGATCTTTAAGTAAGTGTTTAACCTAGCAAATGTTTCGCCAAGCCCAACTACTTCCAACTCCTGGCTCATAATCATCCCAATTAGCATTCTTGTTGTAGATGGCATGCACCCATTTGACCCAAAGATGGTCAGTCTTTTTGGCCACCCACCAAGCATATTTTCCTATGGCAGCAAGGTTCCAAGCATGGAAATCTTTTATCCCAAGGCCCCCCTGATTTCTTGCTCTACAAACTGTCTCCCAAGAAAACAGCATTGGACTTTCTTTGGTGTCATTGCCATACCACAAAAAAGATCTACAAATAGCCTCCAATTTCCCTATGACAGTTTTGGGGAGAATAAAAATTCTAGACCAATAACTGTGCAAGGAACTAAGGACTGCTTTTATCAAAACAAGTCGTCCAGCATAAGAAAGCTTCCTAGAACCCAGACCCCTAATCCTATCAACAATCCTATCCACCAGAATGTTACAATCCATTACTGATAATCGTTTTTGTGAGACATTCACCCCCAAATATTTAAATGGGACAGTTCCTCTTTTCATACCAGTGGCTCTCTCAATTTCATTCACCAGATGAGCATCAATACCATTATAATAGAAGCTTGACTTACTACAGTTCATTGATAAACCAGATGACTTAGAGAACAGCTCAAAAGCTTGTAACATCAATCCTACAGAGGCTCTCTCCCCCTTGCAAATGAGGATGAGATCATCAGCAAAACACAAATGAGACAGTTTGATTCTGTTGCAAAGAGGGTGAAACTTGAACTTTCTATGTTTCTGAATCACCAAGAGAATTCTACTGAGATATTCTAGACAAAGAGTGAAAAGAAGGGGGGAGAGGGGATCCCCCTGTCTAAGTGCTCTTTTGCCTCTAAAATATCCAAAACTTTCTCCATTAACAGATAAAGAGAAGGTGGGAGTGGTGAAGCATTGGACCAAGAGCTGGGTAAACTGTTCAGGGAAACCAGTGGCTCTCAACATATCTTCTACAAAAGTCCATTCAACTGAGTCATATGCCTTTTGTAGGTCCAATTTCATCAGTATTCTGGGAGAACAACTTTTCCTCTTGTACAATCTAACCAGGGTCAATATGTTCCCTAAAATATCCCTTCCCTTAATAAAAGCACTTTGAGAAGGATTGATAATGTGAGGAAGCACCTTTCCAAATCTGGCACAGATAACCTTAAAGAGACATTTATACAATGTGTTGCAGCAGGCAATTGGCCTGAATTGCATAACATTTTCAGGTATAGGAACCTTTGGGATTAGAGTGATTATAGTGGTATTACATTGGTTTAACACTTTCCCAGACTGAAAGGCACTCTGGATAGCAGCAATGACATCTTCTCCTACAACACTCCAATTGTCCTTGAAGAACTGACTACTATACCCATCAGGTCCTGGGGCTTTTGTCCCAGGGATGCTAAACATAGCAAGCCTAACCTCTTCCCCTGTGATAGGAGCAGTCAAGAGAGAACAGTGCTCAGGAGTTAAACAGTCCCCATACTTAACAATCCTCTTATTGAGAGGCTTCACACTTTTAGAAGATCCTAACATTATCTTATAGTAATCCTCAAAAGCATTTTGAATGGTCTCAGGGGTAGAACATAGCTGGTTATTAATATCCTTCACCTGATACACTCTATTTTTAGCCCTTCTATTTTTAATGCTAGCATGGAAATAGGTCGTATTATCATCTCCATGTTGCATCCAATCCCCCTTTGCTTTCTGTCTCAAAAATTGATCTCTGGCCTTCAGTAACTCATCTAAATTCCTCGCACAGTCTTTCTCAGAGTGACAAAGATCTTCATTCAGTGGGTCATCAATCACCAATTGTTGAAAATGATTCAGGGACAATTCAGCAACACGGGTAAGGTTTTTTATGTCTGCAAAATGATCTATGTTCAGCGTTTTTAACCCAACTTTTAACCCTTTCAATTTCTGCACCACTCTAAACATAGAAGTGCCCTAAACTGGCTGTTGCCATCCAGACCTAACAATACCATTGTAGGTAGGGGCTAAAGACCACATATTGTAATACTTAAACGAACTACCTTTCTTTTGTCTTTCTTCTTCAAGGTAAATGAGACCTAGGCAGTGGTCAAACATGCCCTCGGGTAAAAAATGAACGTAGCTTTCAAAAAAGATGTCCATCCAGTCAGCATTGATTAACACCCTATCCAATCTACTATAAACCTTAGATTAATGCTCTTGCTTGTTATTCCAGGTGAAAAACGCCCCCTTAGCACTAAGATTAGACAACTGACAGTCCTGAATAGTCTGCAGCATAGGTTTAATCTCAGCATGAGTAATAGGAGCCCCACCAATCCTTTCATTCACTGCCATCACAGAGTTAAAGTCTCCAGCAACAATCCAGGGTCCATTAGTCATACTGTGATATACTCTTAAGCTGTCCCATAAAAGAAGACTTTCAGCAGCTTTATTAAGTCCATACACAACAGTCATCTAGAAATTTTTCCTTCTAATTTTGTCAACCACCTTAAAATGAATACTCTGAATCTGGACATCCAGAATATCAATATCATAAGCAGAAGGTTCCCACAAAAGCCAAATGCGTCCCCCTCTATGTAAGCTACTATTGGTGCAAATAGCCCAATGATCTCCTAAATTATTACTTACTTTAGTCCCATTACTACTTTTAATTTTTGTTTCTAACAAACCACATAACCCCACTTTATTTAGTAGTAAAATTCTCTTTATTTCTTTCTGTTTTGTAGGGTTATTCATTCCTCTAACATTCCATATGCAACACCTATCCATTGTCCACAGAGGACTTGCTAGAACCACCTTTTTCAATTAACCTATTCTCAGTTATCCCCAGTCTTGTTTTCTGCAATGATTGAGCTAATGATTCCATAAAAGTCAATCCTCCTGGTGATAGATATTCCTAATAGCCATTGTTTTACTTTTCAAGTTTCACTGTCCCCAGCGGAGTCGCCAAATTGTGGACAAGGGAATTTACATCCACTTTATGTTTATTATTTCATATTAAACACTTTTTATTTTGAAAGAGTCACCACTAAATTTTTAAATGGAATTTAGAAACCAAATTGTAGAGATTTTAAGTTCTTGTGAGATTACGTGTTGGGAAGTTTATTTTAATTTCATTAATTAACACCCAACCCCGCCCGTAACTATAACGGTCTCTACTAAATGAAACGATGGCTATTTTAGATACGTATCTCATGCGAGTATGCAATCATTGTTTTAAACCCTAACATGTGAATTTCATTATATGTCGATTTAATGCATTTAACTCGTCAAGTTATTTTAGCATATGAAGTTCATTTAGCTATTGTAGCAAGAAACGAACAAAGAGAGGAAGGAAAGAGATATTCTTACTCTTTAGCATAAGATAGATTAACAAACATGTGAATTAATTAAATAAAACACGATAAAATAATCAAATTAACATGCTTTAATAATCAAAGACATAAACTTTAACAAATTAAGACAAGTGTAGTTCATAAATTCAATCATCATGCTCAAATCAAACTAATTTAAACAAGATTAAATCAATCAAACATGTTAAATTCGTCATGCGATAAACATAGAATAATTCTTATCCTAACATAAGACAAATCCAACATACAAAAGCCATCCATCGGCACATCCATACTACTAATCCCGTTCTCCTTTATTCAAGGACAACAAGATACAATAAACATCGTTTATTAAAACAAATTAGTTGGTTTTTATTTCTGTCCGAATCTGAATACGAGGATATGTAAATGAGAAGGGGAAACGACCGACCAATCTAGCGGCTTTCTTTCCCCAACTCAAGTCAACGCGGGTATTCAAATTAGCACTTTAACTCATACTTGTATCTATACTAATTATTTCATAATTAACAATTTATACGATAATAATACGATGTAATAAACATAATTAAAAGACGGAATTAAAAGGGAGAAAGGAGAGATTTTTATGCACCCTCAACCTACATGTATCATTGACACCGTCTTGGGTCGTAATTGATCGTAGATTTTATCTCGAGGGGCCGTCGTCGACGAAGCAACAAAGCAACAACACGTTTTTTTGGTAAACCTGGACAACAACTTTCAAACTGCAATTTCTCACTCGTTTCTCGATGAAAATTAGATTTGAAAGATGTTTTGAAAACTATAAAGAGAGTATAACAGATATATTAAAACAAAACAAGCTCGTTCTAAGGTATAGGTCACGAAAAACGAGCACAAATAGAACTGGACAGACAGGAAAAGCCGCGAAAACAGAGTGTATGACACTCTGTTTTTCGAAGGGATTCGTGTGCTCTCAAGGTCAATTTGGCTCGTGAATCTTTGTCTAAGGTGTAGCTTGATGTTATATGGTTAATTAGGAGCAAGAAAGTCGAGTTTTAATGGAGGTTTGATGGTTGAACGAAGGGTTGAAAAGAGGACACGCAAACTTATTCTCAGTTTTGTATGTCGGTTTTGTCGAGGGTTTTGAGAGGCAACTAGTGTTCATTTATGGAGGTTGAGGCTTGTTAATGGTAGTAAGATATGTGTAGGGCTTAGAGCCACGTGTCACGCCCTCATTTCTTCGGGTATGAAATAGGTCGTGCGCCACTTGAATCAAGGCGAGAGTCTTGACACAAGTCAGGCAAAACCCATTGACAAGTATCACTCGGAAGAATATGGCTCGTAATAACAATGCGAAATAATAGATGTGTGGAAACATCGCTAAGTATTACTATATATAATAAAGAAGATGTAATGTTTTACAAGAGAATTATTACAAACTATTACAAGATTGTTACAAGATTGTAGGAATACAATTCTTGTAAATATATAAAAGTATTTGGATAATATAAGAATACAAACTGAATTCTAATTGAATTACTTGATGAATGAAAATGAGGCCTAATGCCATCTATTTATAGGCCTAGGAATTGTGATGGTTGGTGTGAAGGGGTGCCTCCTTCGTGCCTCTTGGGAAAAGATGTGAATAAGGGGAGATGAATCTCCTTGTTCCTCTTCAAATAGGATGTCCAAATGAGATGTATGGAACGAAGGGGTGCGACCTTCGTTCCCCTTGGTGTTGGCGGCAAAAAGGAGTAAGGGCGAACCTGTAACAGCAAATTTTGTATTGCGATAACTGAAATACAAAACAAGGAAACAATTATATTTTTATTAATAAATATCAAAAGTACGTGTACAATCTCTAATGTATCCTCTGATTCTAATATGCTGTAAGGGGTACGTGTACGGGGTACACGTGAGGGGTGCGCGTGTAGACAAATTTAATTGCTCTACGCGCGATGTAAATTTGATTTCTTGAGAGGGACGCGATGACTTGAATCTCTCTTGAAGGTTTGAACTTGTGATTGAATCTTCAACGCAGGCGGCACGATTTGATGTGCTTGTTGACTGCTTGCAATGATTTTGACAGAGAGGATTTGTAGGAATTTGTACCTTGTTCTCTCTAGCTCCTTTGCAATTATGAATTTCCAACCCTTTGAATGAATGAGAAGAGCTCTATTTATAGAGTTTCAAATCCCCTTGTTGGACTTTGATGGTCACAGGCCCATTTGTGGGTTTATAAGCAATCTTGGCCCAAATTTGATTCTTTCTGGGTTTATTGATCCGAACAACTCCTTTTGTAATCCGAATCGGCCCATATTTCATTTAATCGGGACAAAATAATTAAATTAAATTAAAATTTGGTATTAACTCAAAATAATTAATTTATTTTATTTATTCGGCACATTAATAAATTTTCCGTGCCTACAAATTGCCCCCTCGGGACCTTGTCACGTGCACCTCCCGGTGTCTTGACGTGGCGGGGTCTCGATTTTGCTTTGACTTGGAAGTCGGTAATGAGCGCCCTTACTTGTCGCAAGAATGATCCATTTTTTTGTCACCCTGTCATTATCTAACTTGGCGGGTGAATTTGTATTGGAAGTCGAAGCTTACCCAAACTTGTCGTAAGGGTAGTAGCTTCTGGATTTTTTTTACGTCACCCAGTCATTATCTGACTTGGCGGATGACACACATTTTTTTCTTGTTTGACTTGAAAGTCATCGGGTACCCGAACTTGTCGTAAGGATGACCCATCTTTTTTGACGTCACTCTATCATTTTTTTTTTTTTGATTTGGCGAGTGACCCTTATATTTTTTTTTTTTACGCCATTCGCTAGTGTGTAACTTCACGGGTTAACAGGTGACACACACTTGCCATATTGTTTAATTTTCCAATAAAGATACGAATTGAGTAATTGGCTTATTTTGTGATACCAAAACTCTATCCGACTACTTGTAAGTTTAGGAAAGTAGTACTTTCCTAAAAACTCTTTCACCTAGGTAGGGTTTAAGGGATCCCATAACCTATATATAGACACGGAACACGACAATTATGTCAACCGTGAGTACATATCATCAGTGCATTCTTTTCTTGACGGTATTTTACTTCTTTTGAAACTTTTTCCATGAGCAGAGAGAGCAAATTTCTTGCAAATGACCAACAAAGTCCATATAGGCACTACAATTTCTACGTGAATTGAAATTTTGTTCACTTTTTTTTTTTTGTTTACACGAGCAGACAGAATTCTCACACTGTCGAAAATCGTTTCATCTTGATTTGTCACGTTCATCTTCATTGTACGACAAATCCGACTGCTTTCGGTAAGTTCTTATTGCCTTTTCTTCTTCAACATAATCCAATGTAATTTGTTGTTTACGACTACACTCTTACCATAATGATTATCATACATGTATTTGTATATCCTCAAATCAGGCATTTTTTTTTTTGGCTTCTTTCCATGAATAACTATCTGTGCTATACACATGAATGATCACGTCTTGCTGGAATTCATAATCTGGAAACTCAATTATGACAATTTTGTAATCACAACTGACTACATCGTAGCCAAATCCATAATCGATGTAGTCAAATCCATAAGCCAAATTAGGAGACTTGATTAACCTACCGTGCTCTCTAGTAACCGGATTAGACAATAAAAATCCCGATCTGTTAAATTTTAAGCAAATCAACCCATTGAAAGATCCAACAACGGCTTCGAATGTTCCCAACTTGGTGCGTATTCCACTTGTATAATTAAGAGTGTCAAGATACGTATAGAACCAAGTTGTCTCAAAATTAATAATAAGAGTACTTGTCAAAGTAGTACTACCACCATGAACTAGCAGTAATAAATCAGAGGGACCATGGAATTCGAGGGTATGCTTCTGATGAATACTAATGAAATTTTTGGAGTTAATAATATTGTACCAATCTTTGCATACAGACTTGAAGCGTAACAACGACTTAGCCGGAATCTTGGTCAATATGTTATAATGTATGATATCGGTTGGAAGAAGAGTCATTACGTTTCGGGTTTGGTCGTTTGAATTAAGGCTGATGTTCTTCATGGTTACGGAATTTGTGGCTCAATTGTCTCTCGTATTCTCTTCTTTTATTCCAAACTGACTGGAATAATGGCTTTGAGTTTTTTTTTTGTTCCATTTTTTCTTTACACTCCCTGTTACCAGCCAATTATTTGTTTGATTTGAGACATATAACTCCCTTTTGTTTAATGGAATAAGGGAACGCACGTGGACCCTGACTCACTTTGTCGTCTTCTTTTTTTTTTTTTTGAAAATTTGCAGCATCAGGTAGAGCTTTCCATTTGCGTTCAACGAGCGAGTGGCGACATTGAAAACTTAACCAGGAGTTTATAAGGTAGCATTCTTGTCTTTTCCTCACTTTTTTATGAAGTATTATTGGAGCATAGGGTGTACTATTTGGAACGTATTTTCTGCCTTTGCTGGTTTTTTTTTTTTTTTTTTTTTTTTTTTTTTTTTTTTTTGCAGAGAATTATGTTCCGTCTTTCTTTGGGATTATGCTCCGTATTTCTTTTGGCCAAGCAATTTCAATTCATCAGTATCTCCACGCACTACAATCTTACTTATCCACCGTTGAAGATTTATTACTTCAGACAATATTTCAGCCTCCAGTCGAGCTGTCAGGGTGAACCCATCTTGGGTCATCGCGACACACTTTTGAAGACTTATTGCTTGTTAGGGTGAACCCATTTTGGGTCATCGCGACAAGTTGTGTCAGGGTGAACCCATTCGGGTCATCGCGACACAGTTTTGAAGACTTATTGCTTGTCAGGGTGAACCCATTTTTGGGTCATCGCGACAAGTTGTGTTAGGGTGAACCCATTCGGGTCATCGCGACACAGTTTTGAAGACTTATTGCCTGTTAGGGTGAACCCATTTTTGGGTCATCGCGACAGGTTGTGTCAGGGTGAACCCATTCGGGTCATCGCGACACAGTTTTGAAGACTTATGCAATGAACTCGCTCGTCGATTGTAAGGAAGTTCCAAGCCTTTATGCGCCAGATTTCTACATCATTTCATCACCTGTATGCGATGTGACCCTCTTTTTTAAAGATCTATCCAAGGCTAACCGTGAAGCAAATAGTTTAAAGACCCAACTCAAGCGGAACTCATCATCGATTAACATGGCCTTGCTTTTACAACCTTGGTTGATGATTGACTGTAATTTTAGCCGTACACAGTTTAAACTCTTGCGGGCCAGGAGTAATTATTTTGCTGTAATTTTTTTTGATTTTTTTTTTTTGGTGTGGCTGCACTTGAACAAAGTGTTTGCTCAAACTGCCTACGTACTCGCAAAGCTACCATGGGTGACAACTTGCAAGATCAAGCCAACGTAGTTCAAGGGAGGAGATTTTTTTTGTTTGGAGGTGTGGCTGCACTTGAGCTACATGTTCACCCAAGTTGCCTACGTACTTGTGAAGCACAAAGTGTATTTCACAAGATCAAGCCGACGTAGTTCATAAAGGAAGGAAGGAGTATTTATTTTTTTTTTCTTTTTTTTTTTTGGAGTCTCTTTTTTTTGTGGAGATTTTTTTTTTTTTTTTTTTTTTTTTTTTTTTTTTTTTTTTTTTTTGTATACAGTTTAACCTCTTGCTTAGGAGCTTGGACTTGCAGTTTATGCTCTTGCTTAGGAGCCTTCACTGTTGGGATTTAAGAATAGTAACGCTTCAAAAACTTCCCATTGATTGGGCCTACTCGAACGCCGTCTTCATCCACGATTTTGTAAGCACCATTTGTATAGACCTCCTGTACCACGTATGGACCATCCCACTTAGAGGTGAACTTGCCAACTGGCTTGTGAGAGGTGATGATTGGTCTTCGTACTGCAAGGACGAGGTCTCCTACTTCGAAAGAACGAGGGCGCACCTTTTTGTTGAATGCGCGTGACAACCTTGCTTGATAACACTGGAGCTTTTGTTGAGCTTCTAATCTCTTTTCATCGAGAGCTTCCAACTCTGCTAATCGCAATTTGTCATTCTCATCATCTGTGAGTCCCTCCTGAATAGCAATGCGTAAGGAAGGGATCTGCAACTCCAAAGGCAACACGGCCTCCACTCCATACACCAACGCGTACGGGGTTGCCTGAGTAGGTGTTTTGTATGTGGTACGATATGCCCACAATGCCTCACCAATTCTTTCATGCCAATCTCGCTTTGACTTTGCTACTACTTTTCTCAACAAATTGCAAAGAGTTTTATTAAAGGCTTCAGCCAAACCATTTGCAGAGGCATTGTACATGGATGACTTGTATTGTTTGAACTTGAATTTTTCTCCCAGACTTGTCATCAAATGGTTGAAAAATTGTTTCCCATTGTCAGTTGTGATACGTTGAGGCACACCATATCTGTAGATGATTTGGGTTCTAATGAAGTCCACAACATTTTCTTTCTTCACTTCCCGTAGTGTGATGGCTTCTGCCCATTTTGAGAAGTAGTCAGTGGCAGCGAGTATATACTCGTGTCCATTTGAGGCCTTTGGAGTAAGAGGTCCCACAACATCAAGTCCCCAAGCTTCAAAGGGCCATGAAGAAACAGTAGGATGCAACGGCTCCGGCGGTTGGTGTATGAAGTTTGCGTAGAACTGACAGGGTTCACATTTTTTTGCAAAGTCCATACAATCTTGCACCATGGTTGGCCAGTAATACCCCATTCTCTTTACACGATCATGAAGTTTAGGCCCAGATTGATGAGCCCCACAAATGCCAGAATGAGCTTCATGCATTGCTTCAGTAGCTTCATCCTTGCTTAGACACCTCAACCATTGGCCTGAGAAAGAACGTCTGTAGAGTGTCCCTTTATAGTGAATGAACTTTGGAGCACGTCGACGTATTTCTACCTTGTGTCTGGGATCATCGGGTAGTTTTTGGTGGTCCAAAAAATCAATGATAGGTTGACGCCAGTCATCTTCATCAACTGTGTAGACGCAAATCATGTTGGTTGTGTCTACATTTTCTTCTCCTTCAAGCGATGATACTACCCAACGATTGCAGATCGACTTTCATAGACTCTTCGCCCCCGGTGCCAAAGTGGTCTGCAAGATTAGCAAGCGCGTCGGCCCAACTTATTGGCACTCCTTGGCACATGACCAACATGGATGTCGTCAAGTTGATTCAGCAGTTGTAATGCCTGTTGATGGTAGGGAATCAGGTCTTCCTTTTTCACTTCATATTCACCAAGGACTTGGTTGACCACAAGCTTTGAGTCTCCATATATGTCCATATCCCTGACACCTATTTCGATCGCCATTTGAAGACCGAGTATGAGAGCTTGGTATTCTCGCCATATTATTTGTACACAAATCGAGTGAGTGTAAAGGCATATGGCATAAGATGATTTTGTGGAGTTACGAATACAACTCCGGCTCCGGCTCCATCTTGCCTTGCAAAGACCGTCAAAGTACATTTGCCATGGAGGTAGGACGTCCACATAGAAAATTTCTTCTCCTGGGAGGTCATCTCGAAATTTCCCACTCTGCTGGCACCGGATGATCAAAGCAAAGAAGTCGGCGATAGCTTGACCTTTCACAGACCTTTTGAGGCACGAACACCAAGTCATACCGCTTAAGCAACATTGCCCATTTCGCAAGTCTTCCGGACAAGACCGTCTTGAGAGTATGTACTTGATTGGATCAGCTTTTGAGACCACGTGTATGGTATGCGCCCGCATGTAGTGCCTCAACTTCTGGATGGCGAACACCAAAGCAAGACATATCTTCTCTATGGGCGCGTAATTCAACTCGGCTCAACCAAGGTACGACTCAAGTAGTAGAGTGCTCTCTCCTTGCGGTCTTCAATTTCTTGAGCGCACATTGCCCCCGAGTGAGCGTTCTTGTCTTTGCAATGTAGAGGACAAGTGGCCTTCCCGGAATTGGTGCCCCAAAGATCTTTGCGCTGGCCAAGTACTTCTTGATGCTATCAAAAGCATTTTTGCATTTTTCATCCCATTGAAATGGAGCATCCTTTTTCATGAGATGGTGAACAGTTGGCAACGCCCGGCTAAGTTAGAGATGAACCTTCGGATGTATGCCAAACGTCCTTGCAATCCGCGCAACTCTTTCAATGTCTTTGGTTCCGGCATTTCGTTGATAGCTTTGATTTTTGTTTGGTCAATTTCAATGCCTCTGTGCCTGACCACAAGTCCCAAGAACTTCCCAGATGTGACGCCAAATGCACACTTGAGTGGATTCATCTTGAGTTGACACTTTCTAAGTCTTTCAAAGACGGTTCGAAGGTCCTTGATATGGTCTTCTCTTTTCTTTGATTTGACCACCACGTCATCAACATAACACTCTATTGTTTTATGCAGCATGTCATCGAAAATATTTTGCATTGCGCGTTGATACGTAGCGCCGGCATTCTTTAATCCAAACGGCATGACTGTGTAGCAGAAGATCCCTTTTGGGGTTCGAAAACCTGTTGCTTCTTGGTCTTCGGGTGCCATATGTATTTGATTGTAACCAGCAGTACAATCCATGAATGAGAGGGCTTCATGACCAGGTGGTTGCGTCAATCATCAACTCAGAATCGCAAAGGGAAGTCATCCTTCGGGCATGCATCATTAAGGTCTCTGAAGTCGACACATATGCGCATTGTCCATTCTTCTTTCTCGATGGGACTATGTTTGCTATCCAGGTAGAATATTTGACTTCTCGAATGAAACCCGCTTCAATGAGTTTATTGACTTCCCTTTCAATTTCGGTACAAGCTCCTACCAAAACGACGTTGAGGTTGCTTTTTGGGAGTGGTGCCTTTCTTGATTGTTAGACGATGAACGCAATTTTGGGCTTAGTCCAGGCATCTCTTTATAGCTCCAAGCGAAGACATCTTTGTACTCGACCAACAACTTGTAGTACTCCTCTTCTTCTTCCTTAGTCGCAAAGCACCGACATAAATGGGGCGAGGATCTTCAGTAGTTCCCAAATTGAGTTCCTTGAGTTCATCCACAGTCGATTGCCCCCCGTCTTCAAGTGTTTCAGGGGCCTCATCGGCCTCAACTTCTTCATTCTCGTCAGGTATCTCTTCTACTGTGATATGATATGACGACGTTGTAACTTCTAAATCTCTTGGCTTCTTTACATCAGAGGGACGTGAAGAGGAAGGAATAGGCTCAACATTTTTTGACTGGCCTGTGAGAACTAGTACGCGCCTCCTTGCTTTGAGTGGCTCATGCTGGATGATATCCACTACTTGCATACGCTTCATGCGAGATGGTATTGCGCTTCTCAAATCATCGCTTACTCTTACTTCTTCTTCATTTTGTGTTGCAAAAGTTGAGAGAGGACGACCCTCACCACTATTCCTCTTGAGAGCCCCTAGTCGACTGAAGACTGTTTTTGATGGACCACCCAAGCGTTCATGTATTGCGCCCTTCTTGTTTATCCGCAACGAAAGTGTTGACACTTTGACCTTACTTTCTCCTTGATTGCCAAGCCTAGCAAAGACAGAAATGTGTTTGGTTGAAGCATTTGGTCTCCCTAACCTTGTAAATATAGAAGGACGACACTTCTCTGCAGGTGGACTTATTCGATCGAAGACTGAAGATGGATGCATCTTTTCCTCTCCTTCTTCATTTTCTTCGACCTCTTCTCTTTGTGATGTCTTTGAGAAGATGCAAAGTAGCCCCTTTTCTACGAGCACCAATCTTCACAGCGCAGGAGACTCATATCCGAGCCCGCCCTGTCACCATGAAGCTCCCATCTTGCTTGAACACTTCATGTTGCGCTTTGTTAAGACCGTACGGTTCAACTTCTATAACTTTGCCGAGAGGAGTCGGATTTGTAAAGTCATATCCCGCCTTTGCAAGTAGCTTGTAAGCATTGGAATCAAATATCCCCTTATTTTCCTCACTTGATGATTGACTGGATGAACAGACGAAACCATTCGGAGGAGGTCTCACAATCTTCATTTGAGATGAACTTGGTAGAGGTGTAACGACTTTGGCCACCCATTCCTGCTTGAACACCAGACTTGATTTTTTATCCTTAGGCTCTATCTTTGGTGTTAGACACTCTGCAAAAGGACTCTCTCCATCTTTGCGGCGAGATTTTGGGATGTATCGTAATCTTTGGTGGTGTAGTTTTTCAAGGCGTCTCTTGTTTCTTGGGTGATGCAACGGAGTATCTGTTTCTTGGCCTTGTCTACATCTTTCTTAACATCATTTTCTTTAGTAGGACTTGCAGCTTCATCCTCTTTGATGATGTTCTTTTCCCGCTTACCTCCTTTTCCTGTTGAAGAGATGGTGGTTGGCATGAACTCACTGGAAGTACCATTCTCTTCAAAGAATTTTGCATCAGCGAAGAAAGAGTCGACCTTAGAGAAGGGTTTGGCGTCTCCGTCTATCTTCCTTTCACCACCACGATAATATTTCAAGCATTGATGGAGGGTTGAGGCGACAACTCCGTTTTCGTGCTTCCAAGGTCGTCCCCAAAGAATAGTTTGAACGATGTCTTGCCATCCATGACATGGAACAACGTGTCGGAAGAAAGATCACCCATGGTAAGGTTCACGCGGATCATGCCAACTGCGCGCTCCCCATTCAAGTTGAAACCATGAATCATTGTTCGACTACTGGAGAGTTCATCCATCGTGATTCCTAATTCATTCATAGTGGCTTTTGGCTTGAGATTGACTCCTGAGCCTCCATCTATTAAGATGCGCTTGACCTTTTGCCCCCGAATGTACCCGGACACATAAAGTGGCCTGTTGTGAGGTTTGGATCCAAGAAGTAAATCCTCATCTGAAAAACTCAAAGCTGCATTGCAGGAGACACATCCAGTTGATTGCTCAGGAGGCTCGCATTTTTCCTTCATCTTGCCTGCGTACAATTCTGGCTTCTCAAGTCCTTGAATTATCAGCTTACGCTTATCTTTAGGTAGATGAAAGATTTGTTTCCACCCCATGTTTGTAGGAAGGGCATCGAGAGCAGCCACTATTTCGTTCTCTTTTTCGGAATGAGACTGTTGTGGTGATACCGCATCATTTAGGCCCCTTTCCTCATTCTTCTTTTCATCGTCGCCACCTTGATGGGCCGAGATGGTGCACGCAGTAACCTTGTTCATGAAATCTCGCGGGAAGAATTCTTCTAAGGTGACGGGACTTGGTGGTTCTTGTTCCAGCAAATCAATTGGCAAGACATGTGGTTTGACAACTATTTTGGACTTTTTCTTTCCCTTCGTCTTGCGAGGTTTCGTCTTCTTTGATTGTTTTCTTCGACGGTGAACAGGTTGCGGCTGCGCGCTTGTTTGTTTCTTTGACTTCTTGCGCGTAACCAAAGTCCAACCCTCATCGTCATCTTCATGCTTCTTTTCCTCGTTCTTATCCTGAGGAGGTAGTATTTCTTCCAATGACGTTGGAGGTAGTGACGACAATGACCCTTGGATCTGTAATGCCACAGGCTCAAAACTCCCGAACTGCAACATATACACACATTGTCCTTGCCGTATAATTGGCTCGTCAAGTTGCTCCAGGACTACAGTAGTTTGATTTGTGGTTACTGTGTCCTCCAAGTCAAGAATGATCTTCCCTTCCTTGGAGAGCTGCATGATCTTCTCCTTGAGTGTTATACACTTTTCAATAGGATGACTCACCGACCTATGATAACGACGATAATTGGGATCGTTTGTCTTGTTTGCTTGCTCAGGGCGCTTGGACTCTGGCAATTGTATAATCTTTTTTTCCAAGAGGTCATCAAGCATTCCGGACAAGTCGAGAATGGGAATGGATATTTCTTAGCCTGCAACTCTTTCAATGTAGGCTTGTCTCGTTGGTAGTTGTAAGAGAATGACTCTTTCTTCTTTTCATACTTAGGCTTTGACGAGATTTTGACAGTGCAGCTGCTTTGGTTTCGACGACCATTGTTTCCTTTGTCGACGATTTGGAGTTCTTATCAGTTTTCTTGAACTCTTTCTTTTCACTTGGCACCTTAGAAGAACTTGGTCGAGCACTACCATGTTCTTTGATTGTGATCTCCATGTCATGGGCGCGGGTAGCCGGTCTTGGAAGCTCTTTGGCATGATCCCTTTCGGGATGTAAAGAATGTCCCATTTCATCCCGTTGACGCACATTTCAATCTGACGCTTCACTTAAGCGATCCTTGCATTCCGGACTCGGCGCACGCCACTGTTGATGTAATCGACGACAGGCTCGTCTTGCCATTGAGATGTCTTTGTCAATTCGCTCATCTTGACGACACGTCTGGTGTTGTAGAATCTGTTGAGGAATTCATCTTCCATGTGACCCCACCATCAATTGACTCGAGTCCGGATCGTGTACCGGTCGAATGCGATCCCTTTGAGCGAACGAACGAATCGCTTCACCAAACGATCACCTTCTGTTCCAAAGATTGTTGCATGTCTCGACGAAGTGGGCGATGTGTTGCTTTGGGTTCCCCTTCCCGTCGAATCTGTTGAAATTTTGGAGGCCGATAGCCGATGGCATGCGCAGATGTCAATCCTCTTAGTGTAAGGCTTGATGTAGCGTCCACTACTTGTCGAGCTATCATCCAACTGACACTTGATCGTCTTGGCTATTAACTCCTGCAGCTTCTCTTCAGTGAAGTTGCTGATCTCATTCTTTGGCTTTTCCCTATCCTCGCCAACTTCTCTATCGCTATCATCATCCCTATCGGTGTCACCATGCTCGCTCTCGGCCTTCCTGTCACGGAGTGCCACCACCTCTTTTTGGAGCTCATCAATTTTTTTGTTCTTTTCTTCATTTTCCTTCATCATCTTCTCAAGGAGTTCATTCATTTTCTGCATTCGATCCTCAAGAGTATCACCACTTATCACCATGACTGAAGCGACGCTAGGAGTTGATGTTTCTTTCTTCTTTGGCGACGCCTTGGATTTGCAGGGGGAAGCCTTTTTGTCAACCTTAACACTTCTAGTCTCCTCGCGTGAAGGAGAAGAGGCGGCCGGGAGCGCTGTAGCGGCAGCAGCGGCTATGGAGGCGACAGAGAACTTACGCGGCCTAGTTGGGACGTGTGCGAGCGTGAGACGGCGGCGAGCAGGCATTGACAAAGCGACCTTCTTCGCCATTCCTCTTGTGGAGATGCCAACTGACTGCGTAGCAGGGGAGGTAGCAGCAATGGGGGTACTCTGCAGGATATCTGCGTAGGTCTTCTTGGATGGACTGGAGGAGATGCTTTGCTTAGTAGACATCTTCTTGTTTTGGTAGACTTGAATAAAACAGCAGTAGAGATGAGAGGTAGAGATTTTCACGTCGGGTTCACCAAAATTTGTAACAGCAAATTTTGTATTGCGATAACTGAAATACAAAACAAGGAAACAATTATATTTTTATTAATAAATATCAAAAGTACGTGTACAATCTCTAATGTATCCTCGATTCTAATATCTTTGTAAAGGGGTACGTGTACGGGGTACACGTGAGGGGTGCGCGTGTAGACAAATTTAATTGCTCTACGCGCGATGTAAATTTGATTTCTTGAGAGGGACGCGATGACTTGAATCTCTCTTGAAGGTTTGAACTTGTGATTGAATCTTCAACGCAGGCGGCACGATTTGATGTGCTTGTTGACTGCTTGCAATGATTTTGACAGAGAGGATTTGTAGGAATTTGTACCTTGTTCTCTCTAGCTCCTTTGCAATTATGAATTTCCAACCCTTTGAATGAATGAGAAGAGCTCTATTTATAAAGTTTCAAATCCCCTTGTTGGACTTTGATGGTCATAGGCCCATTTGTGGGTTTATAAGCAATCTTGGCCCAAATTTGATTCTTTCTGGGTTTATTGATCCGAACAACTCCTTTTGTAATCTGAATCGGCCCATATTTCATTTAATCGGGACAAAATAATTAAATTAAATTAAAATTTGGTATTAACTCAAAATAATTAATTTATTTTATTTATTCGGCACATTAATAAATTTTCCGTGCCTACAGAACCATCGTGTCCCTTGAGAATTGGCGGCAAAGTAAGAGAAGGGCGAACCATTGTGTCCCTTGATGGATGGCGCCAAAAGGAAGGGGGAAAAAGGGATGTATGTGTGTGTGAGAGAGGGTTTGGACAAGTATGACAAGGGGGGGTGTATATGCTTCTCTCTCACAAGGGAATATTCCTTAGGGGGTGTATTTGGTGTGTAGGGGGGGAATGGATAAAGATAAGGATAAGCGAGAGGATAAGGATGGTTTAAGGGGAATGTATGTGAACAAGAGACTTGGTACATGGCCTTTGGTCGCACCTCTTGGCATACTCGCACCTCTTCGGCATATATGGACTTGTGGACTTCACAGTAGCTTGTCCAGCTAACCTCAACTAAGAGTGAGCTACCCCGACTAGGAGTGAGCTGAGTACACTTGAGTGAGCTAGTCGTGAGCTGGAGTGAACTGTTGTTGGACTGCTTGGAGTTAGTATAGACTTCGAAAATACGTGTATGCTTTGTGTGAGCTCCCTTATGCATCTTTGGCGTGTCACTGGAGTTCGAAAAAAATGAGCCGTGACATTCTCCCTCACTTGAATGGTTGACATCCTCGTCAATCCCACTATTTCGACGTGACCATGTTCGTTGATAGAAGTTATTTCGGCTTTTCATGATCACGCCTTTGCGGAATGTTATTGTTTGCTCGAGGTTGGCCTTTGGACACCTCCTTTGATTTTCTTTTTGATTAGCCAAAGGTTTACCTCCGTTTCCATCTTTTTGGGTCTTCTTGCTATACCCAATATTTCTTCAATTGTACGGGTCTCTCGTTTTGATTGGTTGGCGAGAGATCCATACTTGATTCTTTCGTTCGTGCTTGAATTTGGACCGTTGTTAAATTCTTGTATTTTCATCTGACGCATGCTTGGTTTCACCGTATTCGTTCTTCCTTTTGCTTGTCCCGGTATCGTAGTCCAAACATGGTTTCTTTTGGCAATTGGGCAGGCTTGTATGAAGTGATTGCCTCCACACCCGATACATTTGCCATACTTTGGTCCTTTTTCTAATTTGGACTTC
This sequence comes from Silene latifolia, assembly GCF_048544455.1. Classification (NCBI taxonomy): domain Eukaryota; kingdom Viridiplantae; phylum Streptophyta; class Magnoliopsida; order Caryophyllales; family Caryophyllaceae; genus Silene; species Silene latifolia. The sequence continues at coordinate 120,650,333 of NC_133536.1, read as the reverse complement.
GCTTCGTCAAAAACCTTTGTCTTTTCGGGCTTCCTCCCTTTATTGAGATCTTTTGTTTCTGGAATTGGTGCTTCACCGTGGATCTGTCTTTGTGTTGAATCTAGGATGTTTGTTGGTTGGACATCGCCTTCATCGACTTGCATCTCATCGACTCTAACTTTGCCTTTCCCAACCCCTTTTGTACCCGAGTCACCAAACTTCAAATTATTGGTAACTGTTGTCTTTTCTGTATTTTACTAATTGTCTTGAGGCGTGTTTTCTTCCCGTTGGTTACTTTTGATTTTGTGTTGTATACACTTGGGCCCAACGCCGGCCTTGACCCCGCATGGTCGTGTCTGAGATAGGTATATGAATGATAAGCCTCAAGAGAATCTCGTAATACATACCAAATAGAGGAGTGGAAAGATGCCTCCGGATCCCCCAAGTTGTTCTTGTCGTCACGATGAAAACTTTGACCGCCAGACAAACCCCAACAATTGTAAATTGATACTTGGTCTTAATCGTTTCCCCCATCAACCGGCGTCCCTGCCCGTTCCATTTCATACGGAACCACGTCCTTGGATTGGGCATTCAAAGGTGCGTTGTGGCCTAGGAATGGATCACATTCTTGAAATCTTACATCATTGTTGTGGCCTTCGACTCGTGAATTATCCGTCCCTTTTCGCTTCTTAATCATCTCAACATTACTTCCCGAATTTGCCATTTCCGAAAGAGTGTGATACTTCGAGCGAAACCTCGCTCTAATACCGCCTGTCACGCCTTCATTTCTTCGGGTATTAAATAGGCCGTGCGCCACTTGAGTCAAGGCGAGAGTCTTGACACAAGTCAGGCAAAACCCATTGACAAGTATCACTCGGAAGAATATGGCTCGTAATGACAATGCGAAACAATAGATGTGCGGAAACATCGCAAAGTATTACTATATATAATAAAGAAGATGTAATGTTTTACAAGAGAATGATTACAAACTATTATAAGATTGTTACAAGATTGTAGGAATACATATCTTGTAAATATATATATAAGTATTTGGATAATAAAAGAATACAAACTGAATTCTAATTGAATTACTTGATGAATGAAAATGAGGCCTAATGCCATCTATTTATAGGCCTAGGAATTGTGATGGTTGGTGTGAAGGGGTGCCTCCTTCGTGCCTCTTGGGAAAAGGTGTGAATAAGGGGAGATGAATCTCCTTGTTCCTCTTCAAATATGATGTCCAAATGAGATGTATGGAACGAAGGGGTGCGACCTTCGTTCCCCTTGGTGTTGGCGGCAAAAAGGAGTAAGGGCGAACCATCGTGTCCCTTAAGAATTGGCGGCAAAGGAAGAGAAGGGCGAACCATTGTGTCCCTTGATGGATGGCGCCAAAAGGAAGGGGGAAAAGGGGATGTATTTGTGTGTGAGAGAGGGTTTGGATAAGGATGACAAGAGGGGGGGTGTATATGCTGCTCTCTCACAAGGGAATATTCCTTAGGGGGTGTATTTGGTGTGTGAGGGGGGTTAGGGGGGAATGGATAAAGATAAGGATAAGCGAGAGGATAAGGATGGTTTAAGGGGAATTTATGTGGACAAGGGACTTGGTACATGGCCTTTGGTCGCACCTCTTGGCATACTCGCACCTCTTCGGCATATATGGACTTGTGAACTTCAAAGTAGCTTGTCCAGCTAACCTCAACTAAGAGTGAGCTACCCCGACTAGAAGTGAGCTGAGTACACTTGAGAGAGCTAGTTGTGAGCTGGAGTGAACTGTTGTTGAGCTGCTTGGAGTTCGTATAGGCTTCGAAAATGCGTGTATGCTTTGTGTGAGCTCCCTTATGCATCTTTGGCGTGTCACGGGAGTTCGAAAAAAATGAGCCGTGACACACGGATGTATGGTAGAGGGGAGGTATTTATAGGGAGTTATCGTAGGGTTTAAGAGGGGAGAGGCAGACGGGCTGCTCTGCGCGTAGCTGCTGTCCAACAGCTATTTCGTGGGGTTTTAGGGTTTGTATGAGGGGTTTTCTTGGTGGTTAAGCTAGGGTAATATGGGTAGGATACTAGGGTATGGTTTAGGGTTATTGGGCACGGGTTTAAGTGGTGTTTGGAGCGGGTTTTGGACTCGGGTTTGAGCTGAATGAAAATAGGGGGTCGTGGGCTGTTTCGTTTTGGGGTCTGTTTTGGATGGACTTGTGGAAGTGTTTCGAGGTGGTCTAGGTGCTGGGTTATTGTGGGTAATGTGAAGCACGGATTGGTGGTGATGGGTTGCGGGTTTGGACCAAGTTTGAGTCGGTTTAGAAGGGCTTTCGATGGGCTATACAAACACGGGTAAAGGAAGGAATTGGGTTGTGTTGGGGGATGTTTGGAACGAGATTTGGGTGGGTTAAACAAAGGGTTTAGGGTAGGCTTTGGCTAAGAATTGAACGCGGGTTATGGGAGAGGAAGTTGGGTCGAAAGTGCGTCGAAAATCGAGCCCAAATCAAGCATAAAACGAGCTCACAAATCGTGTGATTAAAACGAGTTTTCAAATTTCGAAATCGATTTTTCAAATCAAATAACACACTAAAATAAATGATTTTTCAAATCAAATACACTCATAAAATGATTTTTCAAATCAAATATTAATTTTATTTTCAATAAAATAAACTTGAGAAAATAAATTCAAAATAAATGAATTAAAACCTTTAATTTAAACATCATTTAAATTAAATAATAATTAGAACGTTTAAATTAAATATCATTAATAAAACGCTTCATCGACGACGCCCATTCCATATCGTAAAACGAACTCCAAAAAATGACAATGCCAACTAGCAAATACATGTTTTCGTATCATCATCGGGTGTGGACGGGATTTCTATAAATGCCAATATCGACAAATATGGGTATCTACAATTACTAATTATTGATTATGTTGATATTGATTATGAAAAAGGGTCATATGTTGCTACTGTTTATCAATTAACCCTATTTTATATATAGTTGTTTCAAAAAATAAAAGGTGTAAGTTTCTTATAAATATGTTGTTTGACACATATCATATGCGAGACATACACAACCAAAACATTCAAATAAGTTAAGCTTTGACCCTATATGTTTGATACATAAACATCACACGTTATACATTAAAATTGTAAAATGCATCAAATTATATTCACATTTTTTTGAACAAATATTAGTTGATTTGGAACATAACGTATCGTGAAATGATCTAACTTAAGAACTTAATGTTGATTGTTGTATTATTCGAATACATTTATTTTAATTAATATGATATTTGATAAGTCACAAAATTATTTATATAATAACGTTTATCATGAATAGCTAACTATCATTTATTAGTTATAATTAAAACTGTATTTATTTTATTTTAAAACGTTGAAGTTAAACCTAAGAAAATAAGAGTTGAGAAAGTTAATATTTTTATTTATAAGTAAAGATATTAAATGTCATATATGAAATATATTATTTTTCTTCAATTATAATAATAAAATTTTCAAACAGGTTGCGTGAAGCGCGGGATATTACCTAGTGGATAACAAAACTGGAAAAAAAAGGGTCATAATGGCTAAAAAGTATAAAATTATTTATCTCAGAAACGCAAAAAATATAAAACTAACTTTTCAATGATTTGTAAAGTACTTGGTACCCTTGACTAAATACTCATCCAAAATTGATGAAATTAAATTAAATCTTATACTTCAAATAAAATACTAAAAAATAATGAACTAAAAATAATTGTCAGAGATAATGACGTTTAACTAATACAAATAATATATATTGAATAAAACGTTCCAAGTCTGAAAAAGTAATATATCGACGATATTTAACGATTGGGACAACAAATCTATTCAAATCCTCTTACGGTTACTATATATATTTTTGATCAATTCACTTATAAATGTCAAACGACACTTATAAAACATAGATATAATCGAAAACAACAAATCTAATAGAGTCAAAGGACAAATTTCTCAGGTAAACTAAGGATCTCAAAACATGATATGACAATTTGACTTGATTCATTGATGAGAAAATTTACCTTTTATCTTCAAATAACGTGTATCCATTGTAGAGTCGTATGACGAATCGTCACAAATCGCTCTTGTCTATTTTTTCAATAAAACAAAACCCTAAAAAAATATAAATGACGGAAAAAACTCCGAAATTGGAGGTAGACAAACTGATCTCACAGAAGGGAGACTTTTATTAATAATTTCATATTTTTTCATACTAATAATTGATAAATAAAGCTTTTATGGGACGTACATTAAATTAATGGTCGATAAAAATCCCCAGATTTGATTGATGGAGAGTAGGGGTTTTAGAGAGAAAAAGAAAAGACAGAAAATAGTGCTTAAATTATGGGTCAAATCCGGATTATAATCCATATAAGTTGGGCAGAGTAAGAATGTTTCAAAAAAAAAATTGGGCTAAGAATAGGGAATATTCTCCCACGTTACATCTAGTTATTGGGAATTTGGCACAGCACCTCTTGGGCAAGTATTTCGGGTCTAGTCCATACTCCTTACCAATATTAGACCGTTACCATGTTGAAAAAATAATAGAGAGTAAAAAAAGAAAAGAAAAATTAAAATCGTAATCCGACCGTTGCACAACTCTCCGTCTCTCCCCGCTCCTCCTCATCCTAACTACGCCTACATCTCTGCAAAATCAGTAAATCAGACATTTAAATCCAGAATTCCTATCTATCTCTCCCTCTCACTCCTCTTATACTCAACAAAAATTCAGCAAAAACAATGGAAGCTAAACCCCAACAACACCCACTTCATGAAATAGCAAACACACCCACACACAAACTCCTCTTAAAACAATGGCTCAAGGAGGAAGACTTAATCATGGGTAGAATCTCCCTTAAAGAGTCACAAATCGACGGTATACGAAAAGAAATCACTTCCCTTTACACTTTCTTCTTTGTTTTCCACTCCTTATCACTTCTCCTTCTCTTCAACGTCTCTTCCTCCAACGATCCCCGTCTTAGCCACGCCTGTAAGCGATCATGGGTCCCTTCCGTTTGCTCCCTTATCTTCTCCATGGCGGTTATTTGGGCGATTAGGTACAAGACTGATGTTGAGTCTCATCTTGAGAAACTGCTTGATCGAGAGAAAGAGGATTGGAAGCTGCTAGGGAAGTGTGTTGATGAGCTTAAGAAGAAGGGTATTGAGTTTGATTTGCTGAAAGAAGTGGATGCACTTCGAAGAGCGAAAAGCATGAGGATTGAGAGTAAAGTTGTTAGAAAATGGTCTCCTAGAGACTTTGTTTCTATGTCATTCTTTGGTCTTTCTTGCCTTGTTGTGGCTCTTACTAGGGTTATCTTGTGCAATTGATTAATTCATTTCGGAAAGGAAATTCTTTGGGATCTTAGGGGAAGATGGTGGGCCCATGGGTTTGGATTAGTGAAGAAGAAATTAGAGCAGAACACTCTGGTCTGCTTATTGTAATTGAAAAACCCATATCGGCATTTGCTGCAATATGAATTTTATTATTATTATTATTATTATTATTATTATTATTATTATTATTATTATTATTATTATTATTATACAGCTTTCAATCATCAATTTTGCATTTCATGTTTGCTTACTTTGATCTTTGGAAGCCACCATTGACAAGTAGTCTCTCAATTTCAATTTTATTGTCTTTTTTTCACTTTAGTCCTATTTCTAAATTAAGTCAACAACCTCCATATCAGAAGGTTAAATTCGTCCTCCTATTTGCAACTATCACATTATTTTTGTTGAGTAAGAAACTGGTCTGATAATCTTCTTGTCATCAACCTTCATACATGCTTATCACATTTGTATGAACATTGAATAAACCCCTTTTTTTGCAATTATCACATTACTGGATGTAGGTGTTATCACATTATGGAAAAACAATTAATTACTTGTATTTTAGCTGTAGTGAATAAACCCCTTGTTTTGCTTATTTACTCATGTTTAATTGATGGGGATGTAGTGTTGCTTATTAGATACTGGATTATATGAACATTGAGTAAACTCGGTTATTAGATAGATAGATACTACTACATAGAATCCATTTTTAAAATAATGGTCAAAAATAAAATATTTGTCGTTTTGGGTCGGTTTTGAAAATATTTGTCAAAATGGTGTCCACGTAGGCTTGAGATTTCTAGACCTAAAACACGCCACTACCAATGACGTGTTTATAATGAGTAGGGAAAGAAACTTCATTAAAAAATGGACTAAAACAAACATGCCATTGGGAATGGCGGGTTTCGGAGGGGAAACACGCCACCCCCTATGGCGTGTCTTATGTAATTTTTTTTTTTTTTTTTTTTTTTTTTTTTAAAGTTCAGTCAGTTGAGGAAAAAAATTGTTGTAAAGACACGTCACTGCTAATGGCCTGTTTTCTTCACAAAACACGCCATTAGTAGTGGCGTGTTTCAGGTCTAGAAATCCCGAGCCTACGTGGACACCATTTTGACAAATATTTTCAAAACCGACCAAAACGACAAATATTTTATTTTTAACCATTATTTCAAAAATGGACTCTACTACATAAACAAAACCAAACTGAACATACAGGAGAGGATTGACAGGAGTATATTAAGCTGCCAGCGACTTGCAGGCACAACATATAGTATAGATAAAGGGTAGACTGCCATCATACATAAACAAGTACATTTAGGTACTTGTTTATCATAATTGGCCCCCTCCTCTTTCCTTGGTCTTTGTGTCAAAATCAAAAGACAACAATTGACCGAGACGGAGGGAGTACTTCATGGATAAGGTGTTATCATACAATAAATCATTTTTCATGTGGAAGTATGGCTATAGCCTATAAGCACTGGTGGAGCCAGAATTTTAAGTCAACGAGGACGAAAGGGTAATATTATAAGGGGACCTCGAAAAAAATTGAAAATTTTAACTAAAAATTTCGAATTTTTCAAACGCCAGCACTAATCTTAATTCTTTAATTATGTGAGACCCCATAATTTGTTTAGCTGATCTTAGTTCTTTAATAATCTGTGGAGTTCTTTACAAATGCGGCTTTTTTTTTCTTTTCTTTTTTGACAAGAGAAACCAAACTCAAGTCCTAGCTTTATTAGCTAAGACGCGAGCTGGAACATTAGAAGTTCTAGGAACAAAGCAAAAACTAATACAATGAAAAAGAGAAGCTAATTTTAAAATATCATCTATCGTCGATCTTGTTAAGTGACTTATAGCTTTGCCTTCCAGAATCTGAGTAAGGATGCGTAAAAAATCAGAGGTGTTTGGGCTAAAATACGCACTTTAGCCTAATAAGGGATAAGCCCACTTAATTCCGTTTAAAGAGTTGGGCCGCGGAGGTAGGACAAATCACAGGAAGCCCAAAGGCAAGTGGCATCCGTCTAAGGAGTTGGGCCAAGGAGCATGCAACGATGGGAAGGCCTGATGGTAAAGCAAGTCCGCGTTTTGTAAAGCCTTCAGGGAGATCTTAGGGAGAATTCAGGGAGATTAGGGAGAATGGAGGAGGAAGACTCGTTATGGAAAGAGTTGTGGTAGGAATAATATTCCTTACCATAAACGAGGTAGGACATATCTAGGGTTCTTATCCAATAAATAACCAAGGAGGTGGACAAGAAAAGGCATTCAAGATCTCACACGCATAATGTAGATACCTCATTTCTGCACCTCCCGCAAACCACCCGGTGATGATTGGGCCGCATGTTTGGTACGCGTAACGATTTGTGACAGTTCGTAAGTTTATCGTCAGGTGATTGCTCCAACACTGATATCTACCTCTTAATTGTCATCTACGCGCCGATACGGTCGTTTTGACAGTAATTAGAGTACATTTGGAGTCCGGGCCTAAAACCGTCTTCATTTTCTGATAACCGCTAAATCCCGAGTCAGAATGTTCTGGAATGTTTCGGGTATTTTTATTCCATATTTCACAATCTTTTAATCTTTGGTAAAGAATTTCCCGTAATATTCACACAAAATATTAAGGAAAATAAGATTAATCCGTTATTCCATAAATTAAACACGGAAATCTTTCTTCCGCAGGAGGAAACCACTGGAGAACAGACGCAGCAGGTGTTGTGCCTCTTCCAAGAGACGCAGTGCTTGCTGCGCCTCTTCCCAAGTCCTTTTCTGCGTATTTTTCATATCTTTTCATATCTTTTCGAGATTCACTTCCAAAGTTTCTCTGAAAACCCAAATTCCTTCACGTGATTAGTATAAATAGGAGCCTTCGCTCCTCATATTTCTCACGCGAGTGTCCGTCCTTCTCTTCTCCCTTTGCATTCTAGACCACGTTCTTACTTTTTAGCGTCTACGTGCTTGAACTTTCGACCACGTAAGCTCGGATCTTTCTGAGTACCATTCTCGTTTTGCATGACTGACCAATTTGACCAACTCCACCATAATCAACTTAATTAATCTTAATCGTTTTCCTCTTACGAGGGCACTTTCGTTACATTCGAGTCGAGCATCACTAAAACATAAACTTAGTTCATCTTATTTCGTCAAACATGTAAGTCTGAGGGTGTAAATCCTTCTTTATTTATTGTTATTTACTTTTTGTAATCATCATGTAAGATTTATGTCGAAAGTACTTCTAAAACTGATTTGTAAAACCATGTTTAAAACCCTTTTTACGAATTATCAGGAGACAGACGTCGAGAAAGGACGCAGCAACTGCTGCGCTTCTTCGTGAGGCTGCCGCAGTTCCTGCTTCCTTTCTTCTTCCTTCGTCTTTTGATAATTCGATTGTTTTGTTTCGTTATCAATTGTTCATTGTTTCTTTAACACGATAATTTTAAGTATAACAATTTTAACATGTAAGTAATTCATTATCATTTGATTCATCATTAAATCCCGACTTTAATCCCTTATAACCAATATTTGCGGGTTTTCGTCATTAAAATCAATCCGGGTTGTAGAGATTCGATTCTTTCATATTGAGTTTCTGGAATTCGATCTTTGGTATATTTCCATCTGTCTATTATCATATCCGTCATTAGTTCTTCATTAATTCGTCATATTTAACCTAATTAGTTCACCCATGTCACTAATCAATCTTTCATTCATTAATTCGTTTACATTCGTTTCGTCCATGTTTTATCGTTTTTATGACTCATTCATATGTATTTAATGTATTAAATCACTTTCATCTGAGTCGAATATCATAATCAATCATTAAATTCACCCACGAATACTAACGATTTGCAGTTCCGGCTTTACATCCAGAACTCAGCCTTGGAACAGACGCAGCAACTGCTGCGTCTCTTCCAGGTTGATTTCTGTCTCTGAACTTCCGTTATGCCTTGACCTAGTTTAATTAGTTTACGTATGTGATTAACTATTAATCGTATTATCGCCTAATTCATGTTCGTTAATTCGTTTGTTTATTCTTTCTCAAATTATACGTTTTAAGAGTATTTTCGACATAAATCAATAAATCCGGTGTAACTTTCATTATTGTATTTCTTTTATTATACCATTTGTATGCCTTCACATGTAATTGAACCTAAATCCCTACTTCGACTTAATTGTATGCTAAATTAATTGATAACCGACTTAGTCTAATTCTCAAATGCTAGGATTAAAACTTGGATGTTGCATTGCATGCATATAATCGACAATATATCGAGTATGAATAATTTCCCTAATCATTAGTAGAGGCCGCTATCGAGGCGGGCGGGATTAGGTGTTCGATCAAAAGAGCTTCCTAATACGTACCCTCACCCCGTACTCCAGATCTCTGTGAACATCCGTGTTCATTGGCATCCACGAGAATCATTCTAGACATAGAATGCTAAGGGTAACGAGTTCTTGGTGTTCATGTCACTACTTTGTGTCTTGACATGGCACGAGGTATTCGGACGGTTTCCAATTTTCCACAATAAATTGGTGGCGACTCCACAAATGCAAATGCTTTTTTTCCCAAGCGCCCCCGTGGGCCCATTGTCCACAGTTTGCGACTCCGCTGGGGATAATACACTTACGTGTAGCCAAAAGGGTGAAACTTGAACAAGGTTAGGGAATAGTTTGTACAAGACAATTGTCGGTTTTAATAACTCGGTCTTCCTAGAACGTTTATTCGGCCTTCCTAGGCCCAACCGAACCTATTCGACCAATCGTCCCGTCTAAACGGTCTCAATTCTTATTTGGGCCTAAGGATGGATAACGATTGACGTCATCCATACCATGGTGCTTACTCTTGTTTGTATCAAGGACTTTCACTACTTGAGGAAATGGACTAGGAATCGGCCTTACTCTTGTTTGGTACGAGCCTCTCCACAGACTTCGGGTTTGATTGTTCGGTATGGCAACCCACCCTTTAAACCAAAACTCTTTTAAATGCACTCAGCATCCCGTTATAATGCTTGTATAAATGTTTGTACCTTACGTGATCACCATTTCTAAACAAAACCATGACGATTTTTGTAAAATCAAAATCCCTTTAAAATGTAAATTTCAAAAAAGCCAATGATTAGCGCAAAACCGAGTCAAAACTCTGTCCATTTGTCGAGTCAAAATTCCGGGCCCAAGCCCATTTCAAAACCTCACTTCGAGTCCACTCCTACAACTACACTATAGTTGACTAGGACACACATTTTCAAACTTTGTCATCTCTTCAAAACTCACTTGACACAAGTGGTACACACCCACTTCCCAAGTCAAAAACATTTCTCTCTTAGTAAGTGGGCTAGAATGGTCGATCGCGTTTTGATTCGTCGTCGATCTCTTATCCAGTTTCCAAGATGCCTGAAACAAGCGACGCGAACTTCAAACAACTCCACAATGGTAATGATCAAATCCTAACCGCGCTAGCTCGCCTCCAAGTTACTCAAGATCAAGTGTATGATCGCCTCGATACAATCGAAGGCCGAATTTATACCGTAGAAACGAGGTTGCCTCCTTGGGAAAGTGAAGTAGATGATGGATTTGTGAACAACTTCGGGGAAGAAAACCCTCCCATGGGTATAACTGCAGCTGAGAAACGACTCCAATATTTGGAGGAACAATTGATGTATCTCAAAGGGGATGACATTTATATTAAAAATAACCGTAAGTATGAGGCCGTGAGTTCCAAGTTGCCAACCAACTTCAACATGACGGATATCCCTAGATTTAAGGGGCACGAAAACCCTTTGAGTCACATCCGTGCTTTCAAGGACTACATGTCTATTAAAGGCATCAAACCCGAGATGTTCTTAAGGATCTTTCTTTCATCTCTTGACACCATCCCAAAGCAAAGGTTCTACTCTCTAGAACACAAGAAGATCGCTACTTGGGAAGATGCCGCGATCGAATTTGCTAAGCAATACGCGGATAATGCTAAGATCCAAGTTAACATGCGCACTTTAGAGGTTGTTACCCAAAATGACAAAGAAGGTTTCACCGACTTCCTAATTAGGTGGAGGAAGACTAGTACCCAACTAGTTGAACGCCCAGACGAAACTAACCTTGTGGAGAAGTTCGTGGTCAACCTAAAAACCATCTATGCGAGTCATTTGAGGTACGAAAACATCAAAACTTTCAAAAACTTAACCGTGCTAGGGACAAGGATCGAAGATGACATCCGTAAGGGGCTCTTGTCCAAAACGGTAGGCCGAGGATATCAAGGCTCAACAAGTCGTTCTTACGGCTCCACTAGCAAGACCGATGAAGTTAACCTCCTCGAGCCATCCAAGAAGAGTACCCCACCGAGGAAATTTACAAATCTTGGGGACACTTACTCCAATGCTCTAAAAAGGTTGATGAAACAAGGCAAACTCCAACCCATACGCCCTACACCCGAACCAGAAAAGAAATCCAAGTTATGGGACGAGAATTCATACTGCGAATATCATAGAGGTAAGGGACATGACACAGAAAAATGCTACAAATTGAAAAATGTGCTTCAAGACATGATTGAGGATGGTCGACTACCAATACCGCCGGGAGGTAAGCCCAACAACACTCATAATCCTCTTGGAATTCTAGTGATCACAAGTGAAGAATCTACCTTAGATTGTTCACACCTCATTTCTCCAGTCGAAGATGAGATCCACACAATCGAGAATGAAGGGTTCTACTGTAATACTCCGTATTTATAAGTCTTGGGGTACTCTATCGAGTAGGCCTTACTCTGTCGAGTAAGGGTAAGTTGCGTTTTAAAATAGTTTCTGACCTGTTGGGTACTCGATCGAGTAACGTGGGTACTCGATCGAGTAAGGGGGCACTCGATCGAGTACCTTAGCTACTCGATCGAGTAGCCGGTTTACGGGGGTTGTTTTCTCGGGTTTTGTTAAATGATGCGAGATAAGTATAAAAGGTTGTCCGTCACTTTTCTTAGTTCTTTTATCTTTTCTAAAACCTAAGTGAGGAGAAAAGGAGTTACGTAGTTCGTCTGTCATCGCATCATTAGCAAATCCCGGAGCTAGAAGTGTCGGATTTCATCGTTCTTTATACCTTTGTGATCCTTGCGTCGAGGGTAAGATCTGCATACCAATTTTATAGTATTTCGTCAAGTTTCGTTAAACCCTAATTTTGGGATTGGGGATTTTTATGATTTGTTAAGGTTAGATTGTGATTATGTGATTATGTGATAGGAGAAGGATTAGTAAAGGAGAGGTTTTGAGACAGCTGCTAGATCGTCTGATGATTGTGTTGCTTTCCAGGTAGGATTTCCTACTCAGTATTAGTCCCATAATGGGATGATTGTTGATGTGTTGAGATTGATTGTTTAATATCGTAATTGTGTTGTGACGGTGGTTGATTGTGATTATTGATTAATATCGTAATTGTGTTGTACTGTGTTTGTGGTTGTGATTGCTGTTGATGGTTCTCGAGATGCGTTCTCGGCTGAGTGGGGTCACTTGCGGGAGTGACTTCACGCCCTAGTTTCGCCCTTCGTGGAACCCGCCACGGAAGGGGATGTGCACATTAATGGACGGGGTTATCGCTCGGTATGATGAGCGGGGCTTAGGTGGGAACAGGCGGTCCCCATCGGGCGGGCTGGTCCAGGTGGACGGTCGATTGAGATGATGGGAATTGGTTGGTGGTGTGTGTGTGTGTGTGTGTGTGTGACAGTTCAGCTGTCTGTTTATCTTATCGTTGATATATATTGAATTGTGTGATTAGTACTGACCCCGTTTAAATGTTTTAAAAACTGTGGTGATCCATTCGGGGGTGGTGAGCGATTATTGAGCGGTATGATATGACGCGTATGGGATAGGCGGGATGAGTCATCACGTGGCGCTTAGAAGTCTTCACGTGGTGTCGACGGTGTCTTATAGCTTTGATAGTTTTAGCAGTAGACCGTCTGAGAATATTGTATTTCAGTTTATTAGTTTTGGTTTTGATCATGTAATCACTTAAACTATTTATTTAATAAAGTATGTTTCTTCATTGTCTTATGATTATCATGCCTCGGGTAACCGAGATGGTAGCATCCTTATACCTGAGTGGTCCTGGTAAGGCACTTGGAGTATGGGGGTGTTACAAATGGTATCAGAGCGACGATCCTGAAACCTGTAACCAATGAATCCAATGAATATAGGGAGTCAATTAAAATGAATCCGGGGTAAAGGTTGTAGGAGCTAATGCAAAGACTTGGGAGACGTCCTAAAGTCGCGAACTCGCCCTATAATTTTGAACCGGTCACATGGGATATGAGTCGGGATCGCTATGTGTTTACCTTGTGCTTTGTGTACCTTTGGAGTGATGTGTGGCATGAATCAGTGGATGTATGTATGTGGAGAATAGGGAATGTGTAGAAAAGATGGTGATAATGTGATTTCGTATGTTGTTGATTGAAAGCATGTTGCATGATAGTTGATTTACAATGTTGGTTGGAATTGTTAGAAAAGTGTATGAGAATGATGAGTAATGTGTTGGGAATAGATGAATTGATTGGAAAAGATGAGTAGCAATTGCATAAGAATATGAATTTTGTGATTATGAATATGTTTAGGTGACGAAGTGTAATTGTAATGTTGTTGTATGAGTAACATGGGAATAGGATTTGTAATGTATGAGAATGTTTTGTGCTACGAAAAGTTATAAAATTTAAAGCATGCGGTTAGTACATGACTAATGAGTTAAATAATATATGTGCATGATGGATGTTGTTGCTTGATTTTTGAAGATGGTAACATGAGATTAGCAATACTGGTTTTATGAGTACTGAGTCGTTTTGTGTACCTTGTTGTTGTTTAAGTCGTTTGGGAAGTAAAAATCAATAGTTGTGTTTTTCGATGATAAAGAGGTTGTCTTTAAACTGTTATAACTTGAGATGCGTAAATGATTTTAATGTGATTCCAATTGGAGGTGATAGCTTGCTCTTTTACGATTCTAACGATAGGTCACACGCCCAAAATGACCAAGAAATGAGTGAGTTATGACTGTTTTACGAAAACTGGACAGTGCTGAGAAATGCGTAGGTACTCGATCGAGTAGCCTTGGTACTCGATCGAGTAGGGGGGTACTCGATCGAGTACGTCAGTTACTCGATCGAGTGTCCCTGGTAATTTGTTTTACGTGCTTCTGATCTTCACCTACTCGATCGAGTAAGTCCCTTACTCGATCGAGTGTCCTGTACTCGATCTAGTGACCCCTATTTTGGGTCATATGCTTATCTTTTGAATTCGTTGCATATTATGTTTAATTCAAAGTTATTATTTTGCTTCTTTATGCATTGTTTTATATGTATGTTGGTCTTGACGCGTAAGTTACCCAATCTTGTGGTGTAGTGAGTGGCACCTGTGGTGAGTATGAGTTCGGTGGGAGGACATGAGTTATACGTGGTTGTAATAGATAGTGGAAAAAAAAAAGGAAGATTGTTATGGCTTAATTGAGACATAGAGCATGTTTCTGAGATGAAATGGGATGAGTGATATGAGTGTGTGTTGAGTAACGTAAAAGTAAGTGAATGTGGGCAATGGATGATGTGAGTCTAAGGAACGTGAGAATGAAAGGATTGAGAGTAAGGATATGGATAGTGACAACTTGAGATGTGTAAAGAATTATGGAGGGAGGTAGTTAAGAGCCGTGTGGGTTAAGAATATACATAATGAAAGTTCGTTTTAAAGGGGTTGAGAAGAGTGGTATATAATGAACTTTGTGGAGACATGTCGCGGGGTGGAGATTTGGCTTTTTAAGAGATGAAACTATTGTGGGTTTTCCTTGGGCAAGTAGCGGTATGAAAGGAATTTTGATTTCTAGAGATGTAAGAAGGGAGATGCAATTGTTGAACAGTAAACGTTGATTCTATGGATGGATTAGTGGCAAGGGTGATAGATGACATAATAAGAGAATATTTGTGGTAAGAAAGAGTGAGATGATATCGATATGAAATAATTAGATGTGAGTTTTGGAGCGGTGAGAACGTAACTGGAACACTAAAGAGTTAGGTAGAAGTGATAAGGAGTTGAATGGTTAATTGATTTTGTAGATATAAAGGAAAAGAATGAGGGGAATAAAACTAAGAAAATGTTGACCGGAGTTATGTGATATAGAGGTAAGGAGTCGTCGAGATGTGTGCTACCAATCATGAGGATGTTAGTTAATGGTTATAGAGGAGCTTTGGGACAACATGATTAGTAATGAGTTTCGAGGAATTAAGGAAAGTAAGAAGTTGGTAGAATATTTGCACGATACGAGATTTTTGGCGGAGAGTTAGATGATGATACAATTAAGGATAGTATTGGGAGGAATGTTGAGGTAATTTTGTTGATGGATTCGATGTTTGTTATTTGGGATGTCAACCAAAGATAGGAAAGAAATCGTGATGTTTAGAGATGAGTGTAAGAGGTTTGATGTTCGGACAGTAGTAGTGTTATGGTTTGTGACTAGTGGTTAAGGGTGACGGTATTTTAGAAAAGCAGCAATTCTAGAGAGATTGATCTTGTAGGGATAAGATTGATAAGTATGGTTATGAAAGAGTATAAGATGTGGTTATATGAGGCGGTTGTTAGTAGTTGAGTATTAATGGTGTGGCTACATTTGGCAGAGGGTGATGGATATGCGAAGGGGAGATTATGTCATGAGTGTATACGAGTTAAGCTCGGGTGAGAGGTAACTTTTATCAGGTGGTAACTTACGTGATCAGGATTGATTGGTTGGATGTGATTATGGGTCTATGTTATATATAAATGTTGGTGTGAGGTCCTGACCTCACAAGAAGTGGTATGGTGTGATAGTTATAATGTTGTTATCTGAATGTTCTGTAATATATGTTGGACACGGTAATTTAATTGAATGATATTCAAAAAGGGTAATAATTTGATTGATCTGGCATGACTGGTTATACTTGTATGTATTCATGATATATGTTGATTCCGTGATGCGGTAAGGGGATGATATTCATGAGGTTATTATCTGTTTAATTCATATAATATGTTGCTTTGTGATTTAGTAAAGTGGATTTGAGTAAGTTTTTCTTGTTCAAGAAGTTATGTTGAGTCAGTACTTATGGGATTGTGTATGTTGTGATGTCTATCGAT
Organism: Silene latifolia; assembly: GCF_048544455.1. Classification (NCBI taxonomy): domain Eukaryota; kingdom Viridiplantae; phylum Streptophyta; class Magnoliopsida; order Caryophyllales; family Caryophyllaceae; genus Silene; species Silene latifolia. Next base: position 120,633,892 of record NC_133536.1, on the reverse strand, counting down.
GTGGTTGTGGTGCCTCGGGTGGTGATCCGGGCACGATATTTAGTATTGTGATGCGGGTATTTTCGCACTGCGGTGTGGCTGTTGGTGGCGGTGTTGTGATGCCGTCACCGGTTGTGGTGGAGTAGGCGGGATGATTATGATTCGAGTTTCGAAAGTACATACCAGTCATACAGTTGTTGTTTTGTTTGCTGTTGCTTCCTGTGAGTTTCAGTTTGTAAACATATACAGTTGTTTTGTTATTGATGTTTCTTACCAGGTTAAGTTGGGAATGAGGGTAGAGTATGATATGAAATAGAGTGGTATATGCTTTCGCTGTTGGTCATGGTATAGTGACATTCTGTTAATGGGACACGGTTGTGAGAGGTTGTTACAATAATTATGATCTTGTTCTAGTTAAGGTTTCAGTAGACATGGTAATGGCAAGTGAGTCGTAGAACATGCGTGGTAATGACCCGAAAGATGCAGGTGGTTCATAATCTTTTGTTGAGACAGTGAGTGTAGGGTATTGGGAATTAGTGTCATATTAAGTTGTGTATGAGTTTTGCGGTAATGGAAGAAAGAACTTGAGGATCTAGTGTGCGTGTACGTAACGAGTGTGGATCATGAGTTATGCTTCTGGGAGATAAGTGCCTTACATAGAGAGGTATGTTGTTTTGCAGAAATAATGGAGAGTTAGTATGGTGATTTTGCTACGAGTTTTATGGTATAGGTTAGGTGGTATGCCAAATGAGTTGAGTTATGAGAAATGTTTAAGTAAGAGAGCCTTGGATATATGCATGGCAGTGTTTAGATTATAGGTGGTTATCTTTGACATGCGGTGGTGATGAGGATAATGAGCCGATATAGCTAGGATTTAGTATTAGTGAGTTACGAGGACGTAACATTTGTCTTAAGAGGAGTAGGATGCGATAAAAGAGAGTTTCATGGTGGTGCATGTTGTAATATAATTGGAAGTAGAGTGTTAGCGTAGCATAAAGGAGGGATTTGTTTTGTGGATGATACTTATAAAAGGCCATGGCCGTGCTTGTAGTAGTGTGATGCTTCAGAGTGTAAGAATATTTTATATAGTGTTGACAGTTGGAGGATGATGTTATGAGTCTGAGTAAACTTCGAGGACGAAGTTCCTTTTAAGGGTGGTAGAATGTAACATTCCGTTTGATGTCTATGAGTGCCTTGATATAGGATTTGGTAGTGGATGATATATTATGGAGCTAGCAGCGTTAAAGGATGGTAGTTGGTAGTGTATGGAGTTAGTGTTGAGAGAGATATAATGGAGTTGATACGATATCGTGAGCCATGTTGTGGAGGTAGGAATAGTTAGTGGAGTTGGTGTTACGAGTTCATGTTTGGGTTGGAGTTTTGTTTTGAGTTCTTAGTCACGTTGTTGTGTCTTGATCGAGTTAGTAGGTTTATTTTTGAGTATGGGTTGAACTTCGGGGACGAAGTTCTTTTTAAGGAGGGAAGACTGTAATACTCCGTATTTATAAGTCTTGGGGTACTCTATCGAGTAGGCCTTACTCTGTCGAGTAAGGGTAAGTTGCGTTTTAAAATAGTTTCGACTGTTGGGTACTCGATCGAGTAACGTGGGTACTCGATCGAGTAAGGGGCACTCGATCGAGTACCTTAGCTACTCGATCGAGTAGCCGGTTCGGGGTTGTTTTCTCGGGTTTTGTTAAATGATGCGAGATAAGTATAAAAGGTTGTCCGTCACTTTTCTTAGTTCTTTTATCTTTTCTAAAACCTAAGTGAGGAGAAAAGGAGTTACGTAGTTAAATCTGTCATCGCATCATTAGCAAATCCCGGAGCTAGAAGTGTCGGATTTCATCGTTCTTTATACCTTTGTGATCCTTGCGTCGAGGGTAAGATCTGCATACCAATTTTATAGTATTTCGTCAAGTTTCGTTAAACCCTAATTTTGGGATTGGGGATTTTTATGATTTGTTAAGGTTAGATTGTGATTATGTGATTATGTGATAGGAGAAGGATTAGTAAAGGAGAGGTTTTGAGACAGCTGCTAGATCGTCTGATGATTGTGTTGCTTTCCAGGTAGGATTTCCTACTCAGTATTAGTCCCATAATGGGATGATTGTTGATGTGTTGAGATTGATTGTTTAATATCGTAATTGTGTTGTGACGGTGGTTGATTGTGATTATTGATTAATATCGTAATTGTGTTGTACTGTGTTTGTGGTTGTGATTGCTGTTGATGGTTCTCGAGATGCGTTCTCGGCTGAGTGGGGTCACTTGCGGGAGTGACTTCACGCCCTAGTTTCGCCCTTCGTGGAACCCGCCACGGAAGGGGATGTGCACATTAATGGACAGGGTTATCGCTCGGTATGATGAGCGGGGCTTAGGTGGGAACGGCAGTGCGGTCCCCCATCGGCGGGGTCCAAAGGGACGGTCGGTATTGAGATGATGGGAATTGGTTGGTGGTGTGTGTGTGTGTGTGTGTGTGTGTGTGTGTGATTCAGTTCAAATTTGTCTGTTTATCTTATCGTTGATATATATTGAATTGTGTGATTAGTATCGACCCGTTTAAATGTTTTAAAAACTGTGGTGATCCATTCGGGGTGGTGAGCGATTATTGAGCGGTATGATATGACGCGTATGGGATAGGCGGGATGAGTCATCACGTGGCGCTTAGAAGTCTTCACGTGTGTCGACGGTGTCTTATAGCTTTGATAGTTTTAGCAGTAGACCGTCTGAGAATATTGTATTTCAATTTATTAGTTTTGGTTTTGATCATGTAATCACTTAAACTATTTATTTAATAAAGTATGTTTCTTCATTGTCTTATGATTATCATGCCTCGGGTAACCGAGATGGTAGCATCCTTATACCTGAGTGGTCCTGGTAAGGCACTTGGAGTATGGGGGTGTTACATCTACTCTACCATTTCCCCTACCATTACCGACTTCATCGCATGGGCAAGGAGTGTGGATAGGCAAGTTTCGGAATTGGAAAATGTGGTGACAACTTTACATGACCCCAATGCAACACCTAAAGAACATGTGCCACTAACTTTCTCCCAAAATGCTACTATGCAAGAAGTAGTCACCGTGGTTGATAAACTAATCGACCAAATTACACAATTAGAGGACGAGATCATGAGAATGAGGGAACTAGCTACAGTCAATGGAGTATGGGCCGATGATGATGAAGACGAGTATCTCATTGAACACTCCCTAGTCAAGGAAATAGTCCAAAATGGTAAAGACCAAGATGTAGACCACCTAACTCGTTCGGGGCGTCCATATCAAAGTACTACTCAAAATGGTCCAACCAACGTTATCACACCAAATGATAATGAAGATGACTCTACTGATCATTTGCTAAAGCAATTACAGAAGACATAGGCTTGATCTTTCAGTCTGGGCAACTAGTAGCAAGCTCATTCCCACATCGCCAAGCTTTACTGCAAGCTTTGGCCAAACTAAATGTAGCACATAACTCCACACCTGACGATGTAGTCAACTTGGTTTTCCAAGAATCACCGAAGCTAAGTAATCCTATTACTTTCTCAGATGAAGATTTGCCACCCTTTGGCGCTAGTCACAACTTGGCTCTTTACATCACTCTCATTTGCTTAAAGAAGAATGTGCCAATGACCTTAGTAGATGATGGCTCCGCGGTCAACGTCATACCCTTGAAAACGGCATACAAACTAGGCATGAAAGAGTCGGATTGGACCCCTACCAATCAAGGTATTCGCGCATATGATGGTACACGACGAAAGGTAGTAGGACTCGTTAAACTAACCATAGCCACAGGGCCAATTGAGCGAAAGGTTAACTTCCAAATAGTGGACATTGAAGCTTCCTTCAACATACTTTTGGGGAGACCTTGGATTCACGCTTCCAAAGCGGTAACATCCACCCTTCACCAAAAGATCAAAATTCCACTAAATGGCAAAGTGGTGACGATCACTTCGTCGCCCATCAAAGCAATAATCGAAAAGAAGTCAAATAATCAAGTCCTTGCGGATCCAGTATATGAACTTGGGGGCTTTCAAAGCATAAGTGTCATAGAAAGTGAGTTGGCACCCCTATACTATGTTCCCTACTCCAACTTGGTGGTCAACCACATACTCAAATCCCAAGGATACTTCCCAGGAATGCCTTTGAACCCTGCCCGAAGAAACACCTTCGCACCCTACAAGGAAGGCAACTCAAAAAGAATACTACTTGGCCTAGGATACAAACCCACTAAAGAGGAAGTTCTCGAGATGCTCGCCCAAGTTCAAAGCCGTAAGCACGTAGGAGTCCAAATGCGACCATATCTCCCTACCCTAAATGGATACTTTGTTAGGGAAGGAAGTCAAGAACTCTTTCACGGATTTCCCGAACCTTGGCACTACCTCGGAAGGAAGCTAGCCGGAATCGAGATCTTTCACGATTGCTACTTCATCCCTCCAGAAACGGTTCCTACCGTCAAGGCTCGTCAAGCACCTTGCTTAGACGAACAAGCTGTTAGTCTACTATTTGGAGAAGATCGATTTGTTAGAGCCGCGCAGGATGAGATCATTACCATGATACTTAAAGACGATCACTTCAACCCTACCGCGTTAATCACAGAAACAAACGCGAACCAGCAGAAAGGATGGAGAAAATCAATCAAGTGGACCAACAATCAAGGAAGACTCTTCAAGCTCACCACTGGAGAAGGAGAGATGTTCAAAGGAGAACCAGAAGATGATGAATTCGAGTCAGAGTCGGAGTCTAGAGAAGTCACTAGGGAGTCTCCTCCTGTCGTCATTCCCACTCCACTCGTTTCTCCTAGCTTAGCCTCAAATAGTAACGGTAGTTCAGGAAATGTCCCAACCACTGTCCCTTTACCGCCGCTGACCACAGATCAGATGGCTTCTTTGTTTCAACTTTTCTCAAACTTTAATATGAATAAATCAGGTTCTGCTTACTCTTTGTGTTATCTTGAATGCAATTACATTTACGATGATACGAGGATGACCCAGATCCGGACTCAATTGAGATACCTCCCTACATAGCCAAGGAAATACTACAAGAGGGGGAAGGGGGACCAGTAATAGAGAACACCGAACCCATCAATGTAGGAACCGAACTAGAACCCCAAGAACTTAGGATAGGTACTACCTTGAGCCCTACCGAAAGAGCTAGTTTCATAGACCTCCTACACGAGTTCAAAGACGTTTTCGCTTGGTCCTACAAAGACATGCCAAGGATCGACAGGGATATCGCTGAACATAGAATCCCAATTAAACCAGGTTTCAAGCCCTTGAAACAGAAGCTTCGTCGAATGAGGACAGAATGGGCTCTCAAGATTAAGGAAGAGGTCGATAAGCAATTCAAAGCCGGGTTCATCAAAGTTTCCGAGTACTCTGACTGGGTAGCCAACATAGTACCCGTACCCAAAAAGGATGGGAGAATCCGTGTTTGTGTTGATTTTAGAGACTTAAACAAAGCAAGTCATAAAGATGACTTTCCTCTACCACATATCGACATATTGGTGGACAATACTGAGATCACGCGTTACTATCCTTCATGGATGGGTACGCGGGATACAACCAAATCAAGATGGCCATAGAATACATGCATAAGACCGCCATTGTCACTCAATGGGGAACCTATTGCTATACGGTCATGCCGTTTGGGTTAATCAACGCCGGAGCTACATATCAACGCACCGCAACTACACTTCTACATGACATGATGCATAAAAAAGTTGAGGTATACGTAGACGACATGATTGTCAAGTCCAAGGATCGAGAGGGGCATATTGCGAACTTTCGCAAATTCTTCTCAAGGCTACGAAAGTACAACATGAGGCTCAATCCTCAGAAGTGCGCATTCGGAGTAACATCTGGCAAACTCCTGGGATACGTCGTTAGCCAACGAGGTATAGAAATAGACCCATCCAAGATCAAAGCTCTGATCGAAATGCCACAACCTCAAACGGCAAAAGAAGTCAGAGGATTCCTAGGAAAAATGCAATATATAAGTGGATTAATATCGAAACTCACCATGATCTTTGAACCTATCTTCAAAAAGCTCAAGAAAACAGATCAAACCATGTGGGATGATGACTGTCAAAAGCCATTCGACCGAATCAAAGAGATATTAGCTAAACCACCAGTGCTCATGCCACCCCAACGAGATCAACCTCTTGGTTTATATCTCACAGTAACCGAAACAGCCATGGGCGCCATGCTAGCTCAAACCGTAGGAAAGGAAGAAAGGGCTATCAACTACCTTAGTAAGAAGTTCTTGGAGTACGAGTGCAAATACTCACAAATCGAAAAGACATGCCTCGCTCTTGTGTGGGCAACGAAGAAGCTACGTCATTACATGCTTAGCTACTCCATAAAAATATACTCCAAAATGGATCCTGTCAAATACCTCCTCGAGAAACCCGTCCTCAACGGACGACTAGCAAGATGGACCTTGATGCTCTCAGAGTTTGATCTCAAATACGTACCTCTGAAAGTTATAAAAGGGCGCGCCGTTGCCGAATTCTTTGCAGAAAATCCCATCAATGATGCACAAACAATAGATACTTGGTCATTTCCAGACGAGGATATACTCCAAACCGATGTAGACTCCTGGGACCTTTACTTTGATGGAGCATCAAACTTAAGAGGATTTGGAATAGGAGTGTTGCTCATTTCTCCTGAAGGCGAGCATACACCGATCTCTGTCAAACTCGACTTCGAGGTGACAAATAACGCTGCAGAATACGAAACTTGTCTCATTGGACTACAAGCGGCAGTGAGCTTAGGCATTAAAAACCTTCGAGTGCATGGAGATTCGTCCCTGATAATCAATCAAGTTACGGGATCTTGGAAAATCTAAAGCGAAAGCCTAGCACCTTATCAAGCCAGAATAGACCAAGTTGCCCAATTCTTTGATCACGTGACCTATCTACACCTACCTCGAGAAGAAAATCAATTTGCAGATGCTCTTGCAAAACTTGCATCTTTGATTAATATGCCAGATGACATGGTGGAAATACCTTTATGCATCGAACGACGATCAGAGCCAGCTTATGTCCACCAAATCACCGATGAAGAGGAAGCCACAGAGGAACCTTTGTTCCAAGCAATCCTAAACTTCAAGCTCAACGGTACCTATCCACCAGATATGGACAAAAGGGGACAACGTGCTATATGCCTACTAGCTTCTCAATACGTTTTCATGCAAGGAGAGTTATACAAAAGAACACCTCTTGGTATAATCCTACGTTGCCTTGATCATTCACAGGCGCGGAAAGTGATGGAAGAAGTCCATGATGGAGAATGCGATCCTCACATGAGTGGGCCCATGATGGCAAAGAAAATCACACGTTTGGGTACTATTGGACCACAATGGAATCCGATTGCATCAAATACGTAAGACATTGCCACAACTGCCAAATCTTCGAGAATGTACAGCACATCCCTCCTTCATTGCTCTATACGATGACATCTCCTTGGCCATTTTCTGCCTGGGGAATTGATATAATCGGGAAGATAACTCCAGCCGGAACAGGAGGTCACTGTTTCATCCTAGTGGCAATCGACTATTTCACCAAATGGGTAGAAGCGGCTTCCTACACTAGTCTCACGGCAAAAAATGTAGCAAAGTTCATACAAAACAACATCATCTGTCGATACGGTTGCCCACATGAGATTATTAGTGATAATGGATCACATTTCCAAGCTGAGACTGAGCAATTGCTAGCCAAGTACAAAATTAGGCATCACCACTTTTCGCCATATAGACCACAGACTAATGGCGCGGTAGAGGCGGCAAACAAGAACGTTCTCACAATTCTCAAGAAAAGGATTGACAACTATCGAGATTGGCCAAGCAAGATACCCTTTGCTTTGTGGGGATATCGTACATCTGTTACGACGCCCACTGGGGCCACCCCTTTCTATTTGACCTACGGCATGGAAGCTGTACAACCAGTCGAGTTAGAAATACCATCCTTGCGTATATTACTCGAAAGTCGAATCCCGGAAGCCGATTGGAAGAGGGATAAATATGAAGAACTCATCCTCTTGGATGAACGTAGGCTACGCGCATTACATAATGTCCAAACATATCAAGCACGTATCAAACGAGCCTTCAACAAAAAGGTCAAGCCAAGGAACATCAAGGAAGGAGACTTAGTACTCAAGTCGATTAGAGCTCTTCTACCTGTCGACCCACGAGGAAAATTCAAACCTAATTGGGCTGGGCCATTTCTAGTCAAGTCCATACTTCCAGGGGGTGCGGTTAGAATCACAGACCTAGATGGTAATGAATTTGCCAACCTGACGAACCTTGACCAACTAAAGCGGTATTATGCCTAGAATAGGAACAAAAACGCACCTCGCGTAACCTCATGTGTCGCTCTTGTGGCACTAAATAAACGGCCCCTGGCCAAGCTGAAATAAGCTAATGTCACCATGCTCTTGCATTTTGACAATTTGCCATCCTCATATCATCAAATAAACTAAATTGCACCTTAAGAGTAAGTAAAAAGCTCATGCTTATTTTCTAAGTTCATTACAAGCTCTTGCTTAGAACAATTATTCTTTTACATTTACTCGAACTACGCGCAAGGGTTTGATTTCATTTTTTTAATGAATACGTAGGCAATCCTTCGCAGGATACAACCCATTAATTTCAAAATGTAAATAGAAGGACATTTGCATTTGCATTTGGAATTCGACAAGAATAATAAATAGAAAATCACAACGGTTTCATAACCCTTTAACCTCCTTTATTTCATTCATTTTCTAATAATAATAATAGTACGTTACATAATAATAATGCTAAACAAAAAACAAAAATAAAATAGGCTAGGATTCTAAAAACCCCACATTCTTATTACAATAATAATAATAAATAATAATGAAGACTTTGGCTATCCCTCCATTTTCTCTTTGCCCTTGTCATTTTTGTCATATTTCTTGTCCCGACCTCGAGCCGGACGCTCTTGCGCCACTTCGGACCTAATCACGAACGGTCTTTCTCGAGGTCTAACCTTCCCATTCTTGTCAATCACTTTGTCCACGGCAGGAGAGGTCTTCGGTTTCTTCGAAGGATGAACAACTCGAAACCCGGCTTCTTCCTCTCCCTCAGTCAGATGCTTCTCTTTCTCCTTTTCCACCTCACGCACCTTGTAGTCAACAGGCTCGCGCTTCCTCAATCTCTCACGCTCCTCCGGAGTAGTAGCTTTCCTCCACCGCAGATAGGAGTCCGACAGCCATAAGGCACTAACAGAAGAGTTCAAGAACCATACGTTTCTCTGAGCCCATTTAATGGCCCACTCCCTTCGACTCTCAGTAGTAAGCGCCACAGCAGTCTGCGGGACGGTGTCAAGCTTCAGGATTGTCTGCTTCAGTCCAACCTGTCTCATCAACCTCTCCGGGAAGATGCATACCATGAATTCCAAGCCAGGAATGCACACAGATCGGGTAGGATCCAAGGAAGATACTCCAGTGACAGATTTGAGATGCCACCATGGTACGATCCATCTAATCAAGGGACCATCATCACTCTTCAATTTGTTTTCCCAATAATTGAAGACTCGAGTGAAGTCCACCATGTAGAGCCTAGTCCTCATAGCAATTGAGCGAGCATGATAGGCAGGAACATTAACTGGGGGCTCGATCAAAAAAAAAAGAAAGAGAAGAAATTCTTTACCTGCAAGATAATGGGACTTCCCAAATAAGGTAGGTCACGATTGGCTTTCCTGTTATCCAAACCCAATAGGATCTCTCCTAAACACAAACAAGCTGGGCTCCTGCGCAGTTCCATTTGCTCAACTAGGCTCAGGAAACGGGGATCACCTCTCAAATCCTCATCAACATGCCCTTGAAGGACATATACATGTAACAAGCAAAATCCAAATGCCCTTCGCCTAGCAACATAAAAGATGGTGGGGTCGGCCTTGTTAATGAATCGGTGAATAAAGTCCAACATTCGCACTCTTTTCGAGGTCACTAGACGGTCCACCTCAATTCTTGTCAACCCCAGCAAGTCTCTAAATTTGTTCTTATACCCTTGTGAAGTAGAAGGAATAGCAGGCAAGTGTTCTGGGTCCCACCCACCGATCGCAGCAATTTCTTCAGGAAATTGGCAAATGTCACCTCCGGGGAAAGCAAAAACGTGATAATTCGGGTCCCAATAATCAAGACAAGCATCTAGGAATGGTTTGAACACCTTGATAAGCTTCAAACTCAACAACGATCCAAGATTATAGGCACCCATGTCATACTTCTCCACACTAGAGAACTCATTTGTCCACTCTTTTAGACGAATATCTAAAGTATTCATGATGAATGATTATTTTGAGGGTTTTATGTAATATGACGAAGGAAGAGACGGAAGAATTGTGTGAATAAAACCTCCATCGACGTTTTTATTTATACTAAAATCTGTTTCCTAAAATCCATCAGGACGGATATATCGGGGAACAGGCGCAGCACCTGATGCGCCTCTTCCTCAGCAACGTCTCTGTGATTTTCCGCGTTGGATCTTTCCTAAATTCCTTAGCGAATAATTTCCTATTCCTACGGGTTATTATTTTGGTAAATACGTCAAAGTTACCATAGTTCGTGTTTCCTAATTCCACGGGCACGCATTTCGAGGCAATATCAGCATTTTTGTCATTTTAGCACACTTATATATTTCTTTCTATTTTTTCTTTTTCGGGGGATCATTTTTCCAATTTAATGTAATTTATTTCAAACTTATATATTTTTTTTCTCTTTTGGGGAATCATTCCATTCCCGTCCTACATTACATTTCTAACTTATAGGTTTCTATTTTTTCATTTTTTTTGGGGGGTAACCCTCCCTACCGTCCGGTCATTTCCGGCAATTTTTTTGCATTTTTGCATTTATGCAATTTTGAGTCATTCGTTTTGCGCTAATTTAGGCCATATATACAAATGTATGTTTTACGTGAATTTCTATGTAAATTTCGGCAGCGTGACGGCGTAAACCGTCATCTACCAAACCAAGCCAAAGCTAACCTGCAGGTACAAACAACGCAACCCAGCAGCAAAGGCACTCATGCCATCGTATATACAACCAAAAGAGGGATATGTACAACAAACTGGGGACTCGAGCCCCAAGCAAAATCCAAAATGTTTAAAATGTATGTCCTAAAATGTACAAATGTGCAAGATACAGCCAACAGCAAACAAAACAAACAACAACGAAAACTACCGCCGGTCGCTGCCTAACTCCGCAACTCTCGCCTCGAGAGCTGCAACCTCGGCGTCACGGACCTCGAGCTCCCTCATCAAACGAGATGTCTCCTCCCGAGACTGGGTCAACTCTCGCTCCAGCTCGCGCTCCCTCTACAAACAACAAATTGGCTCATGTCAATCATTTCAAGCAATCATAAGAAAAATAGAAAATTCAAAAAGGAAGTAGACTAAAGGTTCATACCTGACGACCTCGACCGCCGACCAGTGCCTCGATGGCAGTAGCTTGCAGCCGGTTGGCCACCCTCCATAACGCCACAAACTGAGACGGCGCAACCTGCATTTTCAAACAATAAGTTCTCAATAATTGGATAAGTTCAATCAAATGTGTTCTTACACAAAAATCATACAAATTAGAGGCTCACCCTCCGAATCAGATGCTGCCACTCGTCCAAGCCAGCATCCGCCACAGCCACGTCAAAGTCACGCAGCTCGGAGATCGTCGTTCTCCCGGTCGCGTCAGTGTACTCAAGGGTCTCGGGGTACTCTGGGGGCTCGATGCCCGCCGCCTCAACCTCCTGCAAAGACAAAGGATTGCTATTAAATCGATGATCATTCATCATACTTTCAAAATGGTCATAAGGAGAGTAAATGCTCACCACAACCGGCCAGTACACCAACCTCTCGTAGAGGAACGCCGAGTAGTCCTCACCAAGAAGCAGACGGGCATCACCGTCAGCGCCTGCCAAGTCAGCCTCCATCTCAGCCTCAGAAGGCTCCCTGAACATCGTCCTAGGAGGATCGATGGGAACTGTCAAGACATCCCGAGAGCACTGACGAGCCAGGCGCTCGCCCAAGTACCACACAGGACCCATCGACGTCCTCAGCAGCAACCGGCTTGAGCTCCTAGGTCGAAAGACCTCAGCCACAAAAGGAGGAGCGCCAGCGTACTCCGCCCAAGGCCTGGGCACCCACTTGGAAAAGACAAGCAAGAAATCATTCTTATGATCGGTTTAAAAAGTAATAAAGAAGCAAAACGAATATAAGTGAGATGCTCACGCTGTCCAGCTAAAGAGCGTTCACGTCCCACCGGTAGACACCGTGAGAGGAACGCTTGCTCCTCGTGCGACACATCACCCAATCCCTCACAACGGGATATGCCTTCTCCATCGGCTCCGTCCTCGTGGGCGAGAGGCTCGGAAAGTAGGAGTACACCCACGCCTGTGGGGGCAAAATAGTCGATAACGATATTTCGTAAATCGATAAGGAAAAGAAGTGATTTTAGTCTGAATGAAGGTTCATACCTCCAAAAGTAGTCCAGGGCCGACAACACCAGGAGAAGTCCCCTTTTCCATCAACTCCGGACGAACCATGGCCCTCATGAAGCAGATGAGGGCCGCAAAACCAGCAGTGACCCAGTCCCAACGTCCTAGGGAGCTCAGGTCAGAAAGAAAGGGAAGAAGCTTCGTCGACAGCCTCTCTCCCTTGTCTCCGAGGTAGATCGAAGACAAGAACCACCAAAGCCACAAGCGGGCCCTCTACTCAGCTGTACATGGAGGAGGAGCCGTCTCCCTCCCGTCAATCACCACCGACGTCGGGGTCTTCCCCGCAAAGTAGTCTCGGACGTAAGAACTAGGCACCAAACCTGGCACTGCAGCAGCCTTCGGCGCCAAGTTCCAGCCGATCAACCTCCTAGCCTCGGCCGAATCCACCCTCATGGCAGTCACCGGCCACTCCACCGCCTCGGTCCCACACGGCAGACCAGAGATCATGCTGTAGTCCTCCAACGTGACTCCCACCTCACCAAAAGGCATGTGAAAAGTGGAAGTCATATCCCAAAATTGGTCCAAGAAAGCGCGGACCAGGCTAAGGTTAGCTCGCAGCTTCCTCTTCGCGATATCCCTCCAAGCCTGCACCAAGGCGCAGAATGCTCCCCGCTCGATCATGGCTCGCTCCTCCGCCGACAGCCTCTCGTACCACTCCATCGCCGTCATGTAGCCTGAGAACGATCTGATGTTCCCGGCCTCCTATTGTGATTTGAAACAAAAGCTATCTTTAGTTTGAATGAAATTGGTAAGGATTTGAATAAATGAAACAAAAGAAGATGAGTGATGAGTGATGAATTCAAGATTACCAAGCTCTTCACCGTCCTATAGGACAGGTGACCCTCCGCAGCCCAAAGCAAGTGCCTGTTGTCCCAGGTCTCAGCCCACGCAGGTGCTCTCCTCAGCTGACGACCACCTCATCGAACGTTGGCCCCCCTCGGGGCCTCCTCCTCCTCTTCCTCGAGAACCTCGTCCTCAGCAACCTCAGCAGGTGCCCCAACAGCAGTGAAAGCCTCCTCGAGAGCACGAGAAGCGTCAACGGCTGTGTCTATGTCCATGGGAGCTCTCCCAGAAGTAGAATCCTCGTCACCTGCAATGTTAAAGTAATTTTAGGCCGCGTCAAGTGACGACGAACCTTGATTAGGGGATTTTCGAGTTTTAGAAGCCCCGAAGTCGCTCCTTCTCTCGCCATCTTTGGCCGTATTCCCACAAACCCGATCACTCATGTGGTAATTTGGGTTAAGTCAAGCCTAAGTTAAAGCCTAGTCACGGGTTCGAGTCGGTATTTCGACAACATTTCGTTATAACGGCGATTATGCCCTAGAAAAGTGTCCTGAAAAAGCCGTCACAAACCAAAATTCCGAGATGGTAGGAAGTTTACCCATCATCCAAGGATTCCAAATGTCAAGTTTCATCGCAAACGGGCTTTCCTAAGGCTATGTTCGAAGCAATTTAAGGTTTAGCTGTGAAACCGTCACAATTTCACTCGAATGCCCGAAACTCAACGAAAATTCAAAACAAATACATGGTTATGATCCTCATACTACCAATTAGCCATTTACAAGGTCAATTTTGCAAGGCAAGATCATTTGGTGAAAAAGCCCCAAATTTTCGACATTTTAGGGCTGAAAACCCTAAATTTTGTCGATCCAATTCGTCCATTATAAAAGATTAATGCAAGAATGATATACATACCTCGATTGGTCAAGCAAAATGCAAGCTTTTGGATCAAATTTTGGCGGAAATGGTTGAGATTTGAGAGAGTAATTGAGATTTTGTGTTTCGAAATAATGAAATGAAACCCCTGTTTCATCGCGCTTTTACGCAGAAAAGACACCCCCAGGAATAGACGCAGCAGGTGCTGCGCCTCTTCCAAGAGACGCATCTCTTGCTGCGCCTCTTCCTCAACTTCCCTTCATACGAATTTTCAAAAATTCGTTATGAGTTCGTTATTTGTGGGCCTATCTTTGATGCGCCTCTTCCCCGATGCCATTTTATATTTTCTGGTCCATTTGACGATTATTCTTCGCTCAGACCCGCATTTCTAAGCCAACTGCAGACTATCGTACATTATTTATTGCTTCCAAGACCTTGCTTGTCACAATGAGCAAGTATTCTCTGATAGGTGTTTCGACACGCCTTCATTATATTCCCCCAGCGAGAGTAAGCGGATAGACAATCCCTCTCGAGACATGGAGATTAGTTCCCGATAAGGTTGTAATCTTCGATTGATATGATGGCTATACTTTGACTTTCGCCTTGTCCAAGCCTCAGTCAAAGTGGGGGCTCTGTAGATACCTCATTTCTACACCTCCCGCAAACCACCCGGTGATGATTGGGCCGCATGTTTGGTACGCGGAACGATTTGTGACAGTTCGTAAGTTTATCGTCAGGTGATTGCTCAAACATTGGTGTCTACCTCTTAATTGTCATCTACGCGCCGATACGGTCATTTTGACAGTAATTAGAGTACATTTGGAGTCCGGGCCTAAAACCGTCTTCATTTTCTGATAACCGCTAAATCCCGAGTCAGAATGTTCTGGAATGTTCCGGGTATTTCTATTCCATATTTCACAATCTTTTAATCTTTGGTAAAGAATTTCCCGTAATATTCACACAAAATATTAAGGAAAATAAGATTAATCCGTTATTCCATAAATTAAACACGAAAATCTTTCTTCCGCAGGAGGAAACCACTTGGGAATAGACGCAGCAGGTGCTGCGCCTCTTCCAAGAGACGCAGTGCTTGTTGCGCCTCTTCCCAAGTCCTTTTCTGCGTATTTTTCGTATCTTTTCATATCTTTTCGAGATTCACTTCCAAAGTTTCTCCGAAAACCCTAATTCCTTCACGTGATTAGTATAAATAGGAGCCTTCGCTCCTCATATTTCTCACGCGAGTGTCCGCCCTTCTCTTCTCCCTTTGCATTCTAGACCACGTTCTTACTTTTTGGCGTCTACGTGCTTGAACTTTCGACCACGTAAGCTCGGATCTTTCTAAGTACCAGCCTCGTTTTGCATAACCGACCAATTTGACCAACTCCACCATAATCAACTTAATTAATCTTAATCGTTTTCCTCTTACGAGGGCACTTTCGTTACATTCGAGTCGAGCATCACTAAAACATAAACTTAGTTCATCTCGTTTAGTCAAACATGTAAGTCTGAGGGTGTAAATCGTTCTTTATTTATTGTTATTTACTTTTTGTAATCATCATGTAAGATTTATGTCGAAAGTACTTCTAAAACTAATTTGTAAAACCATGTTTAAAACCCTTTTTACGGATTATCAGGAGACAGACGTCGAGAAAGGACGCAGCAACTGCTGCGCCTCTTCGTGAGGCTGCCGCAATTCCTGCTTCCTTTCTTCTTCCTTCGTCTTTTGGTAATTCGATTGTTTTGTTTCGTTATAAATTGTTCATTGTTTCTTTAACACGATAATTTTATGTATAACAATTTTAACATGTAAGTAATTCATTATCATTTGATTCATCATTAAATCCCGACTTTAATCCCTTATAACCAATATTTGCGGGTTTTCGTCATTAAAATCAATCCGGGTTGTAGAGATTCGATTCTTTCATATTGAGTTTCTGGAATTCGATCTTTGGTATATTTCCATCTGTCTATTATCATATCCGTCATTAGTTCTTCATTAATTCGTCATATTTAACCTAATTAGTTCACCCATGTCACTAATCAATATTTCATTCATTAATTCGTTTACATTCGTTTCGTCCATGTTTTGTTGTTTTTATGACTCATTCATATGTAATTAATGTATTAAATCACTTTCATCTGAGTCGAATATCATAATCAATCATTAAATTCACCCACGAATACTAACGATTTGCGATTCGGCGTCACGGCCTGAACTCGGCCTTGAATGACGCGAAGAATCGCTGCGCCTCTTTCAGAGGGCGCAGCTCTGCTGCGCCTGTTCCAGGTTGATTTCTGTCTCTGAACTTCTGTTCTGCCTTGACCTAGTTTAATTAGTTTACGTATGTGATTAACTAATATTCGTATTATCGCCTAATCCTGTTCGTTAATTCGTTTGTTTATTCTTTCTCAAATTATCCGTTTTAAGAGTATTTTCGACATAAATCAATAAATCCGATGTAATTTTCATTATTGTATTTCTTTTATTATACCATTTGTATGCCTTCACATGTAATTGAACCTAAATCCCTACTTCGACTTAATTGTATGCTATATTAATTGATAACCGACTTAGTCTAATTCTCACATGTTAGGATTAAAACTTGGATGTTGCATTGCATGCATATAATCGACAATATATCGAGTATGAATAGTTTCCCTAATCATTAGTAGAGGCCGCTATCGAGGCGGGCGGGATTAGGTGTTCGATCAAAAGAGCTTCCTAATACGTACCCTCACCCCTTACTCCAGATCTCTGTGAACATCCGTGTTCATTGGCATCCACGAGAGTCATTCTAGACATAGAATGCTAAGGATAACGAGTTCTTGGTGTTCATGTCACTACTTTGTGTCTTGACATGACACGAGGTATTCGAACGGTTTCCAATTTTTCACAATAAATTGGTGGCGACTCCACAAATGCAAACGCTTGTTTCCCAAGCGCCCCCGTGGGCCCATTGTCCACACATAATACCTTGTGCTAGCTATATTTACATTCCGTCTCCATTGTACACATTCTCTTATTAACAAGCTAGTGCAATAATTGGAAGGGTACCGTCCCTTCCCGCGGTCGTTTCCCACATTGGGTTTTTCGCGTCACCAAATCTCATGTGTCAACCTTTATTTACGTATTTAATTCCTTTAATTTACATTAAACACAAATATACATCCAACATACAACGAGTAAGACCGCATTGACCTCGCTTAACCTAATTCGGTAAAAAATTACCAAAACAGTTTGGCGCCCACCGTGGGGCATTGTGGTCGTCAATCGTTGATTACTCAAGCGTATAATGGATAAACAAACGTCAGCAGCCATGTCAGGGAGCGGTCATCCGTCGATACCACGCAACCCAGTTCAAAATCCAGTATCAGCGGCACAAACTCAGGCCCCCAAGAACCACATCCGTGACGAAAGTCACTCTACCTCCCAGAACTCCTGCTATAGCGGCCCAACCTAGATCAGACAGGGGTACAGCAAGTTCAAGCCTTACTCCACCGCCCAGTCCAACGCAAACCCTGCTTAGTGGCATGGAGAACCTTCAAAAGGTCATGGAAGATATGCGAGAAAACCAGAGAAAGGCAGAAGCCGAAGCAAAAAGGAGGGACAAGGAACTCTGGGCGCAGATAGACTTTCTGAAGCAGCAGTCCAGCACACCAGCAGGCATGAGGAATGAAGGTCGGGCCCCGGTAGTAGATCTTACCCAGGGGGCATCAAGCAGCAGGAGTCAACTTCGACAGATACCAGCAGAGTTGGTAACCAGACTAGATCTAACAACAGTTTCAACAGAAGAAAGGATAAACCCACAAGGGTTAGGATACCTCACACCAGACAGCTGGTAGCCAGCCGGCCGCGTGGAAGTACAACCAGGTAACCTCCCAGTTGATAATCTCGTGGTAACTAACCAGACACCTGGTGCAGGATCCGCAGGTAGCCCGCAGGTAAGCTGGCATCAAGGAACGCTCGTGACTTCAATCCCATTATCTACCACGCCGCACCAGAACCTTCAAGAGTTCGGACCTGGAAGCAGCACTCCAAGTCAGCAGGTAACAGACAGACGAATCCAGGACTCCGGAAGCCTGACCAACCAGTAGTACCTGGAGCTAAGGGAGATGCTGAGTAGGGTCCCCGGATTACCGCCTCCACTCGAGAAGGCGGCACCCAAAAGCTATGCTGACTCACCATTCGTGGATGTCATATCCATTGTTGCCATGCCAAAGGGATTCACCAATCCAAACATGCCTCTCTTCGATGGCACGACAGATCCCTTTGACCACATGAGCCAGTACAAGCAGAAAATGATGACAGTAACGGCTGTAGGACAAGTAAAAGAAGCCTGTATGTGTAAAGGGTTTGGATCCACACTGTCGGGACCAGCACTCCGATGGTTCATAAGCTTGCCTAACAGATCAATATCCACGTTTGCCGACCTGGTAAACGCGTTCACTTAGCAGTTCGCAAGCAGCCGGAAGCCTCAAAAGCATGCATGAGACCTGTATAGAATTGTCCAGGGAGCTTGGGAGACCATTGGAGAGTACAACACTAGATTCAACAATGAGAAGGTGGCAGTACGGGAATGTGACGTGTCAACAGCAGTGGAAGCCTTCAGAAGAGGCCTGCACCATGAGTCTGACCTATACAAGTAATTAACTATGCACCCTTGTTACAGCTTCGAGGCAGTGCAAGAAAAAGCAGCTGTTGCGATTAGACTGGAAGAAGATATCCTAGCCTGAGCCAGCATACCAAGTACACCAAGCATATCCAGCACATCGGCCATGGAAAAGTCAAGTAGGAAGCAATCCACCAGCAAGAAGGATGAGAGATACAGGCCATATGGAAGGGGAGTCAATAAGGTCGATAATAGAGAAGACAATCTGCAACTCCCCACACTAGCAGAATATGGATTCACAACTGGCGTCGGAGGAATCCTGAAAGCACTAAGAGAGATGGGAGACGGAGTAAGATTGCCCAGACCACCAGTAGAAGGACAAGCGTGGCGAAAAGACAGTAAGAAAAAGTGTGAATTCCACCGCGACATCGGGCATAACACGGAAGATTGCTACACACTACGCAGGGAGATCAGGCGCCTGTATGAGTAAGGAGAACTGAACCACCTATTACCACGTGGGGACAAGTAACAGGATAAGGTAGGCTCCACAAAACCTGCAACTCCACCTAAGTGCACCAAGATAATAAACGTGATAACAGGCGGCTCAGATATAAATGGATTTAACATATTCTGCAGCCAAAAGGCGTGCTACTGAGACTAAGGGAGATAGACCAGAAACCTCTTGCAGAATTTCTTATAGTGATATACCTGAGGTTGCTTTTGACGAAGGAGACGTACATGACAAGGAAGAGCATCATGACGCACTCATCATAACTCTGTCAATGGCCAACTGCACAGTCAGAAAGGTCCTGGTGGATACTGGTAGCTTGGTCAACTTGATCATGCTGAAAACCATAGAAAACATGGGGTTCAGCGAGAAGGATTTGCAGAAGAAGATTATCCCACTGGTAGGGTTCAGTGGAGAGACAACCAACTCGTTAGGCGAGATAGTAATTCCAACGTGGGAGGAGTCAACAAACAGGTGAGGTACCTGGTAATAGATGGACCCTCTACCTACAATGTTATTCTCGGAAGGCCATGGCTGCACCTGATGAAAGCAGTTCCCTCAACATACCATCAATGCATAAAATTTCCCACACCATGGGGAGTGCAAACAATACGAGGAGACCAGGAGGAAGCTAGAGGTTTATACAAGAAAGCGCTAAAGTGCACTCCCAGCCCCCCAGCATAGCAATTATAGAAGCGGCACGTCCATGTAACACCCCCATACTCCAAGTGCCTTACCAGGACCACTCAGGTACAAGGATGCCACCATTTCGGTTACCCGAGGCATGATATTCATAAGACAATAATGAAACAACTTTAAATGATATAACTTTAGTGAAAAGTACAACCAAGGCCAAATCCCAAAATACGGGTACAAGTTCTCAAACCAACTGTCTAAACAACTAAAGGCAAAGTTTATAAAACTACTAAGCTACAAATGGAAGACTTCTATAGTCAAACAAAGGCACATCCCAAAGAATCCCATGTGACTCAACTCAAACTGCTCAATTATGCTCACCATCCCGAATGGATCACCGCAGTTTTACAAAACAACAACCAGGGTCAAGACTAATCACACAACTTAAATATATCAACAATACGATAAAATGCATGTGCTTAACCGTCACACACACAACCACACCAATTCCAACAATCTCAATCACCGATCCCACCGGACCAGCCCCACAGGGGGGACCGCAGCCGTACCCACCAAATCCCCGCTCCTCATAATGAGCGATAACCCTGTCCATTAATGTGCACATCCCTTCTGTGGCGGGTTCCACAGAAGGAGAAACTAGGGCGTGAAGCCACTCCCGCAAGTGACCCCACTCAGCCGAGGACACGCCTCGAGAAACTTAGACAACCAATCACAATCACAATCACAAATAGTCACAATACAATTATTATAGCAAACAATCAATCTCAACACATCAACAATCATCCCATTATGGGACTAATACGAGTAGAAATCCTACCCGGAAAGCACAACAATCGAGACGGTCTCAACAAATTGTATCAAAAAGCCTCTTCTACAAATCCTCCTCCTATCATACATACACATAACCACTACCAATCATTATCTACAACAAAACCCTCAATTCCCCATATTAGGGTTTAAACAAACTCAAAGAAACAGTATAAAATTGGTATGTAGATCTTACCCTTGACGCAAGGAACACTATGATGCAAAGAACAAGATGATCCGACACTCCTAGCCTTGGGGATTTGCCAACAACGCGACGAGAGAGAACTACGTAACTCCTTTTTCTTTTGAAGGGTTTAGAAAGGTTAAAAGTGATTAAATAAACTGACGGAAACCTTTTATATCAAACTCGCGTTATTAGCAAAACCCGTCAAAACATTCCCCGTAAATCGGCTACTCGATCGAGTAGCTAAGGTACTCGATCGAGTGCCCCCTTACTCGATCGAGTATCTACGTTACTCGATCGAGTACCCAACAGGTCAGAAACTATTTTAAAACGCAACACACCCTTACTCGACAGAGTAAGGCCTACTCGATAGAGTACCCAGAGACTCATAAAACCGTAGTATTACAGTCTTCCCTCCTTAAAAAGAACTTCGTCCCCGAAGTTCAACCCATACATGAAAACAAACATACTAACTCGATCAAGACACAACAACGTGACTAAGAACTCAAAACAAAACTCCAACCCAAACATGAACTCGTAACACCAACTCCACTAACTATTCCTACCTCCACAACATGGCTCACGATGTCGTATCAACTACATCCTAAACTCTCCCGACACTAACTCCATACATAACTAACTACATAAACATCAAACGGAATGTTACATTCTACCACCCTTAAAAGGAACTTCGTCCTCAAAGTTTACTCACACTCATAACCTCATCATCCAACTGTCAACACTATCGAAGTATTCTAGCATTCCTAACATCGAACTACTACAAGCACGTCCATGACCTTTTAACACTATCAACCACAACATATACAAATCCATACCTTATGCTACACCAACACTCTACTTCCAAATATACTACCATATGTACAACCATCAAAATCTCTTTTATCGCATCCTACTCCTCTTAAGATAAATGTTACGTCCTCGTAACTCACTAATACTAAATCCTAGATATATCTTTTCATTATCCTCATCACCACTGCATGTCAAAGATAACCACCTAGAACCTAAACACTCGCCATGCACATATCCAAGGCTCTCTTACTTAAACAACTCTCATACTTCACTTCACTCGTCACACCACCTAACCTATACCACAAAATTCTTAGCTTAACCCAAAACATCACTTGTTCCCTATTACCGCAACATGACACACCTCTCTATATAAACTACATAAAACTCTTATCGCCAAAAGCATAACTCACGATCCACACTTGTTACGTACACTCACACTAGATCCTCAAGTTCCTTTCTTTCATTACTGCAAGACTTATACATGACTTAACCAGGCACTAAATCCAAACACCCTTCATACATGACTTATACATGACCTAGTTACTCGATCGAGTACCCAACAGGTCAGAAACTATTTTAAAACACAACTCACCCTTACTTGACAGAGTAAGGCCTACTCGATAGAGTACCCAAAGACTCATAAATACGGAGTATTACAGTCTTCCCTCCTTAAAAAGAACTTCGTCCCCGAAGTTCAACCCATACTAAAAAACAAACATACTAACTCGATCAAGACACAACAACGTGACTAAGAACTCAAAACAAAACTCCAACCCAAACATGAACTCGTAACACCAACTCCACTAACTATTCCTACCTCCACAACATGGCTCACGATATCGTATCGACTCCATTATATCTCTCTCAACACTAACTCCATACACTACCAACTAGCTCCGTAATACATCATCCAGAGCCAATCCAATATCAAAATACCCATAACATCAAACGGAATGTTACAGATGTCGCCAAGGTATTTGGAACAGTTTCTCTTCCAATGCCCAACACCACAACAATAGTGGCACTTGTCCCCGGTGGGGGCACTGTACTTGGGCTTGGAGGTACTAGCTTCACAAGCTTTAGCTATATTCCTGTTGGGAATTCGCTTCTTTTCCTTTTTCCCGCCTTTCTTGAAGGTTCCGTTGCTCTTATGATTGACATTGAGCACATCTTTGGTGGTGCTAACACTTAGCCCCATGTCCCTTTCGGCTTGCACAAGCATTTTGTGTAACTCATCAAGGGAAATTTTTTTATCTTGCATATTAAAATTCACCCGGAATTGAACATATGCTTTGATTTTGTTGAGGGAATGAAGAATTCGATCAATTACGAGTTCATTCGGAATTTCCACCTTATACATTTTCAGGGTCTCAACATGCTCCATCAACTTGAGCACATGAGGGCTCACTTTTTGGCCCTCTTTGATGTTAAGATCAATGAATGCGGAAGCCGCCTCATATTGAATGACCCTAGGAGCTCGTGAAAACATGTTCACAAGCTTCATGTAGATCTCATGAGCGGTGCTAATCTTTATAGCACTTCGTTGGAGTTCGGCCTCCATAGCAAAGATCAAGACATTTTTGATCGCGGCCGACTCCTTTTGGTAAATCTCATAGGTTTGCCTAGCGGCGGGGGTGGACCTAGCATTAGGTTCGGTAGGAGATGCCTCGGTAAGGTAACGAAGCTTGTCGTCACCTTGCGCGGCCAAGCAAAGTTGCGCGTCCCAATCGGCGAAATTACACCCATTCTTTTCTAACTTACATCGATCCATGAAGGATCGGAGCCATGACACATTGGTAAGCGTGGTGGAACTAGTGGATGCGGACGTGATTGGAGTTGTCATTGCGGTTGATAAAACAAATTTGACTACAAAATAGGAAATGAAGGAATTTATTATCATCTATCGTTTTAATAATACTCGTTAATTTAACTACAAGTATTGCATTTATATAGTGACCTCCACCCAACTACATAAATTATTCCGAGATCCAAATTCATATCAACTTGGGCACGGTGAGCCGATTCATCCCTTATTAATATAACTCAGTGGATTAACACTTTAATCGATTCTACTTTTAGAACTCTCGGTCGATAAAAATTACTCTAATTTTCATCTTTAGCCCGGAACACATGCGACTACGGTCAACAATACTTCCGTTGAGCTCAATCCAAATTTCTATGTAATAACATTTTACTACCCCACTTCGCCAACGTAACAAGGTTTGTATTACGGTAAAGCCGGCTCAACTCCCTTATGAAATTGGTACTTCATGGGTTTCTACTTTTTGGCAAGGCTAATTCTCAATTATTATATGTGAGAGGTCTTGTCAATTTATTATCTATCACGTTTTAAGTGAACTAAAGCGGTGAACTACGATAATTATAATTGACACGGTCGATGACTCGATATGATATGCATGTGTTGTTATGGCGATTTGGCAATGCATGCAACATATTAAAAGAAATGCAAAGCAATAAATAAAATTCCTAGTATGACCTTCCTAAGATAGAAAATCAAATAATCTATTACATATTCGGAAACCAACTCCTTTGGTCCCTTGAATCTTCAAGTGGCACGCCTCCCAAGACACCGTCTTCGTCGGATCACCTTTTCGAATGGCACCGTCTTTGAAGATGCTCCATAATTACAAATAATAATAATAAAATACAAAGTTATTCCTATTATACATTTGTAAAATGGAAAAACTAATGAAATAAAAATAAAAATAAAAGTGATACGAGATCACATTAAATTACAACCGAATCAATATTCCCTTTCATTACGGGTAATATTGATTAAACTAAGGCCATACTAAGATAAAATTACATAATTCAAAATTATATAAATAAAAGACATTCAACAATTGAAATATGCAGCATTATAATATGTACCTATCATGCAAATGATGTGCCAAATCGCCCTATTTAACTTATGTCGTACATATAATCCGGTTTTATGGAAATGCGTGATAATAACCTTTTAAAATCACTAATTAACACTTAAATCACATCTAAGCTCAAGTTAATTATCCTAACACTTTTTAGGACTCAAAAATTAGTCATCACTAAATTTTTGACGATAATTCAACTTAATTTAATTTTATGCTCATTTTTGACCTTAAAATCATTATTTATATGAAATAAACCCAAATTAAATTATAAAAAATTTCAAAATTTGAATTTTAAATTTTTGAACATTCTGGAATTAATCCATGATACTCATAATATCAAAAATCATGGTTAAAATTTTCGAATTAATTTTGAGAAAATATAGTTGCATATTATCGGTTTTATCTCATAAAGTACTTAAAGTATCCGTAAATTAATCCAATAATTTTTACAACTTTAGATATTATTAGTGGGATATTAATGCAACTTAAAATAATTTTCTCAAGCCATGCAATACGTTTTAGCTAATTTTGCTAAAATAGTCACTATTTATGCCATTTTTACTCTAAAAATCCTTAAATCATGCTAAAAGAGATATTTTAATCTAGAAATTTACATACACTCTGTAAATCTTGTATGTGACATCATATTAAAAGATTATGGCTTAATTCGAGATTTAACTATTTTTAACCATTTTTACCTCTTTTAATCCATTTTTATCTCATAAAAATCATAAATCATGCAATATTAATCAAATTAACTCGACCTTTTACACACAACTTGTAAAATATTTATGTGAGGTCATATAAAATTTCCAAGGTTAGAAACTTAGTTTAACTATTTTTAGCATTTTAATTCCCATTTTAGTCATAAAAATGTAATAAAATGACCAAAAATCATTAAAATGAGCAATAAATTTCCATAAATCATATAATGACCTAAAAACATTTTAGGACCAGAATATATAACATTCATGTTGATTTCGTGGCTTATACTTATAAATCACAATTTTTTTTTTAGTTTTATATGTTAACCTTTTAACTCGGAAAAACAATAACCGATTATGCATGCAACATCCTTATGCTCTGATACCACTTGTTAGGTTCATATACCTATTATTAGACTCCTCTAATAATGAACTAATTAACTTATTAATTATTTGTTCTTTAGATCTAGTGCATGCATAACAAAATGAAAGATTTATAAGAAGAACAATGTTCCTTACATTGTTATGTGTTTCGAAATATAGGGCACAAGTAAGGTCACCTTCCTTCACTTGTTCTTGAGCTAAATATGATGGATGATTCTCCTAACACTCTAAGTATAGAAGACACTCCAATAAGTTGCACCCAAGATTAATCCCAAAAATTCATACTAATATTAACAAGATATATAGTAGAAATGTGACCTTAATAATACTAATGTTTCTTGTATTACTACCTCTAGTAATAGATGATGAGTATTAGTATTTTAGGGAGTTCTTATGATTTTACATGTGAGGAAAGTTAAGGCAAAATGAGCAAAAACTAGTAGTGCAAAATGAGCAACAAGTGCTCATTTAAAGAGCACCAAAAACCGGTGGCTCCATGCCAAAAGGGGGAATCTTTCCCATTTGTTTTTACTTGTTTGTTTATCATGGGTAGAGTGTAGGAAACATGGTTGTAAGATGTGTCATAGTAGTGTCTCAATCACACTATATTCTAACACAAATGAACAAGACAAAAAAGCATCTATT